>NW_026606179.1:16702500-17993750 GCF_029834395.1 Sorex fumeus
CAGGGCCTGCCCTGCAGTCTGCAAGCCCTCCCTCCCCGCCAGCCTTTTTGTTTATCAAGTATTAGGTTAAGAGTGAAGAGAATGCAGGAAGGGAAACTGACTAAAATAAAAATCAAGTCCAATACAAGGCTCCGGCTGAATAGGGCAGGTGGGCTGTGGCCTGTGGGCAGCTCTCACATCTGGCCTCTGAGCACTGGACATGGGGTGGAAGGTATTGGCAATGGTGTGAGAAGCACCAAGGACAGCAGAGGGTTGTGGTTAACACCAGGGCTTTAAAGTCTGGGGCACAAATGTCTCTTGGGAAACTCCAGGCTCTGCTGCTTTACCTGATGCCCACTCCCCTGTTTCTCCGACATCCCCCCTCCCCTGTCCAGCAGCAGCCACTTAGCAACATGGGCCTGTATTACAGCTGCTACACAGTGGGTCAGAGCCAAACCCAACCCCTCTTATATCGTGATCATGGCTTAGTTGGGGACAGGATCATGGGGTGGGGACTTCTTGAAATGTCTTAGTAGGGCCTGAAGGAGCTCAGACGAGTGAACTCCAAGACTATTTATTGTTCGGGTTTTGGGGCCACACCCAGTGGTGCTCAGTGACAGTTCCCAGCTCAGTGCTCTCTAGTCCCTCCTGACCATGTTCTTGGGGGCCCTGTGTTGCTGGGGATGGAAACTGTGGCTCCCACATAAGCCTTTGGGCCAGCCCCGACCCTCACCTGTTGTCTGGCTGCACAAGACCGGCTTCCTTGGTTAGTGCCCGCGGGTCCTGTCCCACTTCCCTCCCTCTTGAGACCAGTCTCTCGGTGACATCCATCCTCTGAGCGACCTGTCCAATCAGCGTCTTTCCACCGTGTCAGGGACCTTGTTCCTTCTCAACCCTCCCCTCCTATGACTGAGTCTTACACTTAGTAATCACCAGGGAGTGCAGCCATGCCAGTTTGGCCCAACGCTCACCCCCTGCAGAGCTGCTGGTGGGTGTCAGGCTCCTCACTCCAGGGAGTGGTGATGCATTCTCAGAAGTGGACATCACTCCCTAGGGAGGGGCACACATCTGCCCAGCACCAGAGACAGAATCATCCCTGGGACTTCCAACCTTATATTTCTTTCTCTTTTTAGTGTGAGGTGCAAGCAGCAGTGCTCAGCCAGTTTACTCCTGGCTCTGTGTTCAAGGGGTCACTCTTGAGGGTGCTTGGGAAACCATATATGATGCTGAGGGTTGAACAGGAATTGCCTGTGTGCTATGGCAGTTACTCCTGTACTCTCTCGCTGGCCCTCGGTCTCCCCAACATACTATTATTATTATTTGTTTTTGTTTTCATGCTATATCCAGTGGTGCTCAGGACTAACTCCTGGCTCGGGGATAACTCCTGATAGTGCTCATGGAAACATATGGGTTGACAGTGATCGAACTCTGGACTGATATACGCAAGGCAAATGTCTGACCCACCGTACTATCTCTCCAACCTTCTGTACTGTCTCTCCCCAACTAACCACAACTCAGTGCTGTCTCCTGTGTTTGCCACCCAGTGTCCTGTGCTCTAAGCCCAGCCACTGATACCCAACCTGGTGCAAGCACTCCTGTCCTCTGCCCCACCTGGTCGCCCTTGCTGCCCTCTGTCGCCTGCACCACAGGCCGGACCTTCTGATCTCTCTATGAGCGCCCCAGTGGTGAGGGCAGGAGATAGAAGGCACCATAGCTGGTTCCTGGTTGCGAATTTGGAGAAGGGGCTATTGGCAGAGCCATGGGCAAGGTAGAGGTAACTCCCCAGGGAGACAAGGACCATAGGAAGACGTGGGGTCCATGGTGGTGAGGAAAGGAAGCGGCATTGGCATGGCTCCTGCAACGAGAGATACTGGAGGTGGCAGCGGCACAGCCATGCCACAACCATGGAACTGCCCCAAAGATGAAGCAGGAGAAGAAAGATCCAGAAGAGATCCAAGAGAATGCAGAGTTCAAGGTGCTTACCTTACAGGCATCTGACCTTGTTTCAATTCCACATATGGTCACCTGCCCCTGTCTGGCAGTCAGGAGTAAACGCTGAATATGGTTGGTATGGAGAAAAGACAGAGGAAGAAGGAAGGAAAGAGGGAGGGAGAGAGGGAAAGAGGAAAGGAAGAAAGAGAGGGAGGAAGGAAGGAAAGAAGGGAAGGAGGGAGGGATGAAGGGAGGGAGGGAGGAAGGGAGGGAGGGAGGAAGGGAGGGAAGGAGGGAAGGAGGGAGGGAAAGAAGGAAGGAAGGAAGGAAGGAAGGAAGGAAGGAAAGAAGGACTCTTCTCTAATGTCCCAAGGCGCTTCCCTTCTGGACAACCCAGTGAAAGATCAGAGAACCAGGGAGCTCAGCCCAAGTTGTCCACATTGGGGAGAAGGCAGAGGGCAAACCTGAAGGTGACTCACCCCGCTGAGTCCTGACACCCAGTTCTATGTCACCCACCAGCACTCATTCTGCCTCCCGGGGGAGTTAGACTCCGAGTGGGGCTCCACGGCATGTGTGGGGCCACTCTAGCTACTCAGTCTACACCTGTCTGTCTCCGCTCTCCTATGGGTGCTCCCACCCCAACCTTCAGCATATGAAGTGAAGGTTCCTTGCTCATGATTCCCATCACCCTCTTGCAACCCATGCAGACCCAAGCCCAAGGTTGTTCCACTTCCGTTCTTGTCTCCACCACGCCTGTTTCACCCATCACGCTCCTGAATATTACTCATGTCTTCCCTCCTCAGTCTCAATAGCCCCTCTGCTCGCTGCTCCTTCTTAGCCATTAGATGTACACAAAGATCTCCCAGCTTGCAGAGGAGCTCACCCAAACCTCTCCTGAGTGCGCCCTCTAGTGCCCATCTAGTGTCCCCACAGCCCAGCCACAGTTCTTGTTTCTTTGGTTTTGGATGCTCAGGGCTCACTCCTGGCTCTGCACCCAGGGATCACTCCTAGCAAGGCTCCGGGACCATATGGGTGCTAGGATTCAAACTGGGGTCTGCCATGTGCAAGCAAGAACCTTAACTCCTGTACTATCTGTGACCCCCCAGCCACAACCACAATTCTAGTCTATCCTTTCTTTCTTCCTAACTTCCTTTCTTTCCTCCTCCTTCCTCCTCCTTTCTTCCTTCTCCTTCCTTCCTTCCCTTCCCTCCCTTCTCCTTCCCTTCCCTTGCTCCATTCATTCCTTCTTCTAACTCTTTTTTTTGTTTTAGGGTCACATCTGACAATGATCAGAGGGGTTACTCCTGGATCTGAGCTGAGGAACAGTCCTGGCATGCTCAGGGGACTGTATGGAATGCCTGGGATCAACTCCATGCTCAAGGAAAGTGACCTCTCACTATACTATCTCTCCAACCTATCATTACTCTATCTCACTTTCTTTTCAGTTTTAGACCACACCTGGCAGTGGTCAGGGCTTTCTCCTGACTCCCAGTGGGACTTGGGAATCATATGAAGTGCTGGGGGATTGAACTTGGGTCTGCTGGTACAAGACAGGTGCCCTGTGCCATTACTCTGACTCCATCCAACCACAATTCTTGAAGGAACAATGGGACCAGGAGTGGGGATCCTCTGCCCGCTGGAGATCCTCAGTCTCCAGCAACCCAGGGGTCATACCCATAAACCACCTCCTGCTGGCGCCAGATAATCTCGCCATCGGCCTCCATCCAGATCACATGGCTGCTTCCGAAAGGGAGCATAACATGAGGCTCCCGTAACCATGCCACCGGACCCTGCGCCAGGCTGTCTCACATGGGGCGCACCAGAGGGGATCATGTGAGAGCCCTCCCCACCCCAAGGGACCCAGCCCCCGCAGCCAAAAACCTTCACAACCCAACCGCTGCCAAACTCAAGACCGCTCCCCATGTGCTCAGGCCAAGCCTCACACATGAATAAACATTTTCCTGGACACATCGTAAAACACTCCCTACCCATTCTTCATAATTACTACACCACATTTGATGGGGTTTAGATAGTAGGCAACAAATCATAGAGGGAAAAAATATATATATGCCTATATACATATTTTCATATATATATATATATATATATATATATATACCAAAGCTCACATCACCCAAACCTTAACAACATGTTAGTGATATCCTATAGAATGTCTTAATGGCTCCTGACAAAACAGAACAATCTTCACACTGTTTCCTATATGAGCACTTTTTTGTAAGCATGTTCAGCAGTTCTTCGTAACATATAATGATCACAGTCCTCCCGTTGTTCATCGATTTGCTCGAGTGGGCCCAGTAACGTCTCCATCATGAGACTTCTTGTTACTGTGTTTGGCATATCGAATACGTCACGGGTAGCTTGCCAGGCTCTGCCATGCGGGCGAGATACTCTCGGTACAAAATATATTATTTCAGTTGTGTTTTGGGACAGGGATTGGGGTTTGGGATAGAAACATCCTGAATTTGGTGGTGGGAAGGTGTAATGGTGGTGGGATTAGTGTTTGAATATTGAATGTAATCAAACATTGTGAACCAACTTATAAAATTTTAAAAAAAATTTAAAAAGTAATGTGGAGTTCATGCCCAATTCTATCAGCTTAATCGATGGCTGAATAAATTGTGTTCCTACATTATAAAATAAATAAATAAATAAAAATTTTAAAAAAACAAAACACCCAACCCTCTACCAGTGCACATTCCCCACTACCAATCTCCCCAGTATACCCCCTCTTTCTCACCCTCCCCCTGCCTCCCTGGCAGAAAATTTCCCCCATACTCTCTCTCTATTTTGGACATTATGGTTTGCAACACAGGAACTGAGAGGCCATCACTTTTGGTCCTTTATCTACTTTCAACACACATCTCCCATCCCAACCGATCCTTCCAACCATCATTTTCTTAGTAATTCCTTCTCCATTCCAGCTGCCTTCTCCCCCCGCTCATGAGGCAGGCTTCCAACCATGGAGCAATCTTCCTGGTCCTTGTGTTTACAGTCCTTGGGTGTCAGTCTCATGTTATGTTATTTTGACATAATGAGTGCAGTCCTTCTATGTCTGTCCCTCTCTTTCTGACTCATTTTGATACTCTTCATATCTATGCACTTATAAGCAAATTTCATGACTTCATCTTGTAGAACTTTTCTTAATCTCCACTAGTAGGGCACAAATGATTCTCCTTCCTCTCTGCCAGATTCTCTAGTCCACAAAGGGCCTCCTCTTCCTCTGTCCCCCTTTCAAACGAGCCTCTTACCCGGTCTCTTCCTTAGCCCAAAGCTCTTTCAGAGAGACACCATTCGTGTCAACCATGCTCTGCATTTTCTTATTTTTTAATTAAAAAACATTTTTGTAGGGAGGCTGGATGCCCCGCCTGGAGGTACTCGGGGTCTACGCCTACCCGGATTCAATTCCCAACATCCCATCCGAGCCTATGCTCGGGGGTCACTCCTGATTGTGCCTGAGGGACCAGGTGATGCCAAGGATCAAATCTGGATTGCTCACATGCAAGGCACCTTAATTACTGTTCTGTCTCTCCAGCCCCACAAAAAGGACTTTAAAAAGATGTTTGTTATCGGGGCTGGAGCGATAGCACAGCGGGAAGAGCGTTTGCCTTGCACACGGCAGACACCGGGTTCAATTCCCAACATCCCATCTGGTCCCCTGAGCACTGCCAGGAGTAATTCCTGAGTGCATGAACCAGGAGTATCCCCTGTGCATCGCCAGGTGAGACCCAAAAAGGAAAAAGAAAAAGATGTTTGTGGTCCTGGCCTTCACGGGGGGCAGATAAAATAGGAACGAGAAGCACCTGTGGGGCTTACCTAGGAGAAGGCGGCCTGGGCGTGGGGACTGTGATGGGAGAGCCTGGCTGCCATCTCCCCTGGACGAACTTGGGACTGCGCCTCCGTCTCCGGTAATGCAGCGCTTCTGCCACCAGGGGGCAGTGATTACACGGAGTCCGCGGAGGCATTGCCCGGAGCAGGTTTACGCTGGCAGGTTTACTGCGGGCAGTGATGGGCCTGTGTGGAGACTGTGAGGAAAGTTGTCTCCTCCCCCACTTAAAGGGAGCAGGGGACACCTTCTGGAAGGGGACCGGGGAGGGAGAAAGACTGGCCTGGCCCAGGTGCAGACCGGCGATCCCAGTCCAGTTTTGATTTCGGCCCTCCTATCGGCCCCTGGGGGTGCAGACGGGGCTTGTGCAGCTTGTCACTTGAAGCAGCCACTGGGTTGGGTTCGGTTTGTTTTGGGCTTCCCAAAGGCCACTCCTGGTGATACCCAGCCTGGTGGATTGAACCTAACGGTTCAATTCTCAGGCCTGGGCCCCTGGACCGGGCACTGGGGCCTACCCTAGGGTCCATGCAGTGCTGGGACTTGAATTAGGGGCCCAAAGCATGCAGGGCACATGCTTCGCCCTTTGTGTGCCCTCTCCAGCTCTAGGGGTTTAAGGCTCTGGCTTTGGTGCCCTCTGCACCCACCGCAAGACATACTGAGCCCTTCACAGTTCCCACCTGTGAAAGTCCTGCAGGAAAATACGACCCCCACAATTCAGCTCTTCTCTTGGGTTCGCCTCAGACCAGAAGCCCCCCTCGTCACCCCCTCGAGGGTCTACAGAAGCCTGAGTGTGGGCTCTCTGGGATCCTGGTGTGTGGGTATGTCTGTTTCTTGGGGGGTTTCGTGTCATTTAAGACACATCCAAGTGTGAGCCACTGGTGGTACACACCAGTATTGATGCTGGGAGTGAAGCCGGAGACTTCCCGGTCCCCAGCTTTCCTCCTGTCCCTTCGTTCCCTTGCCCCCTCCTAGCCCTTTCTGTTAGACTAAATTGCACAGGAAGGGGACCCGCCTGGATGGCTCCTTCTGTGTATTAGCTTTTTGCACTTGGCTTTTGGGTTTCTTGTTGCTGCTGCGATCAGCAAGTGTATGTTTACTGTCGGTGTCCCCCAGGTGAGGTCTCTGTGCTGCTGCTCCCTGTGGAGTCCTCAGCTCACAGGAGTCTGGCCACGTTGGTCACAGTCAGCTCTACACCAGGGGAACATGGACCCAAGGTTTGGGAAGGTGGTGGAGGAGAACATGTGGTGCGAGAAGGGGGTCCCTGCCCAGGTCTGCAGTGGCCCCTCCAACATCCCTGGCTGACTCCAGTCAGCGGCACTTGCACCTCTGCCCTTCCTGAGCCTCCCCATGCCACACTTCACTCTCCACTTCTCGTCTTAGCACCCCTCAGCAGCTGCCTGGTTCTGCCTCCTCCTGGCCTTTGAAAGTCCCTTGGCTGGAACCATCACCTCCCTCAGGTTGCAGCCTCCTGCAGCACCCTCCCCGCAGACCCCCTGCACTCAGCCTGCCCTGGCCCTGGTACCTCTTTCTCTGTGTTTCAGGGGGCCCTTCGATCTGAGCCCCTGTTTATAGGATGGTAGAGAGAGCTGTCTGCCCCAGCCTGAGGAACTCGGTCGCGATTTCTCTTCTCTCCTGCTTTCTTTTTTTCTTTTCAGCTTTTGGAGTCACACCCTGCGATGCACAGGGGTTACCCCTGGCTCTGCACTCAGGAATTACTCCTGGCAGTGCTCAGGGATGCTGGGGATTGAACCCAGGTTCAAATGCAAACGCCCTACCTGCTGAACTATCGCTCCAGTCCCTCTGTTTTTCTTTGCTTGATTTTTGGGCCACACCCTGCTGTACTTTAGGGCTTCCTCCTGGCTCTGTGCCCAAGGGTCAGTTTTGATGGGAATCAGAGGACCGTGCGTGGTGCCCAGGACTGAGTCAGAGTGACCTCATACAGGATAAATGACCTAACCCCTGTGCTATCTCTCTGCCTGCTGCCCTGCTTTCTGCTGGTCCCCTTCACCCCACTGAAACACCTTCCTGCAGGAGGTTCTTGGAGGAATTTCTTCAAAATCTCTCTCCTTACTCTTGGCTCCCCCACTCCCTCTCCCACCCTTCAGTTCCCTTCCTTCTCCTCCCATCCATCAGTCCACCCCACACACCTCCCTTTCTTCCTCCCAGCCACCCCCTTTCTTCACCTCCCCCATTCTCTTCCTGTTCAAGGACATCCCAAGTCTAATTCTACTTCTCTTCTTCCCCTCATTTCTCTATCCTCTGTATCCTCATGGCTGTAAGGAAGAACTAAGCCTTATTGCACATACACACACACACACACACACACACGTACACACACTCATGTATACATACACACAGGCATACGCAAGTATTCACACAGGATGCCTCTGTGAGTGTGAGCCTCTGTGGGAAGCATGTCACTCTCACACAGGAGTGAGTGTGTCCAGAGCTTGAAGCCTGCGACGCTCTATCTATCCCAGGCACCAGGCTCTACGTGCTTCCAAAAGCACAGAGAGAGGGTGCTGGAGTGATAGGCAGCTGGTAAGGTGCTTGCCTTGCATGCTGCCGACCTGGGTTTGATCCCATATGGTCCTCCAACTTCCACCAGGAGTAACTCAGTAACTTTCTTTAGTGCAAAAGTAGAAATAAGCCCTGAGCATTTCTGGGCAAGGCCAAAACCAAAACAGTTAACGCCCCCCCAAAAAAAATGCACAGATGGAGGCTGGAGAGATAGTAAAGTGGGCAGGATGTGTGCCTTATGCACAACCAGGGTTGTGCCTTGTGCCCTAACCAGGATTCGATTCCCAGCACCCCTTATGTTAGGAGTGATCTTTGAGCAGCTGCGCAGGAGGAAGAGAGCGGCTTGGAACGCTTCAAGAACGTCGAAGAAATAGCTAAGAGGACGAAGAACCTCCGGCTCTGGGCACATCTCTTTGATTCCACTGTTCTTCCTGCATTAACATATGCCTCAGAGACCTGGGCCCTACGCAAACAAGATGAGAACGCCATTCAGGTCTCCCAAAGAAGAATAGAAAGAGCTATGCTTGGAATATCACGTTTCACTCAAATGAGAGAAAGAATCCGGAGTTCTGACATCCGTCGACGATCAAGGATCAGGGACGCTGTCTCTTTTGCCAAGGTGTCGAAAATCAGATGGGCTGGTCACGTAATGAGATTTAAAGACGACCGTTGGACTAGAGCTGTTACTGATTGGATTCCACGGGATGTCAAGAGACCGCGTGGCCGCCCACCTACCAGATGGTCAGACTTCTTCGTCAAGATCATGAACGATCGGTTTGAAGCCCTTCATGTTCCTGGAGCGAACAGATGCCATTGGGCTACACTAGCACGCGACAGGGACAAATGGAGACGTTACTGGCGCCCGCTCGAGCAAATCGCCGACTAATGGGAAGTTAAGTGATTAAGTGATCTTTGAGCACAGAGCCAGAAGTAAGTTCTGAGCTTGGGTGTGGTTGGGTGTGGCCCCAAAACAAAGAGAGAGAGAATGAAAGAGAGAGACAGAGAGGGGGGGGGAGAGAAATGTGCAGAGGTAGAATAGGAGGAGGGAGAGAGGTCTGGACCCACCTGGAAAGACCCAACATGTGTCCCCTTCCCCTGGCTGGTCCTTCATCATACCTGCCTCATCAAAGGCAGCCAGGCCTTCTGCAACTGGGGTTCTTTGGGAAGCAGGGAGGGCACCCATATTCTCACTGTAGGACCGTTGCCAAGAATTGGAAGGGCTTCAAGAGCATTTATGGCAATGGGGGATCAATTGCTACAAATCAATCAATCACCCAGGATCAACAGGGGGACTCAGCAGAGGCATCACAGGGATTGTCTAGTAATTAGGAGATGCCTCTTTTTTGCAGGCTGGGGCCGGGCGCCCCCAGGCAGTGTCATCCTAACGAGTGTGAATGGGCATTTCTTTACATGAGTGCATCTCTCTCTGACCCAAAGTAGAGATGTTGAACACATTTTTCCTGTGCTTCTTGGATGATATTATGTCTTTGAGGAAATGTATGCAGACCCTTTTCTCTCTCTTTCTTTGAAATTTATTTTTCATTTGTTTTGGGTTCCTACCTGGCAATGCTCAGTGGTTACTCCTGATTCTGGACTCAGGAATTCCTCCTGGCAGTGCTCAGGTGACCATATGGGATGCCGGGAACTGAATCCAGGTCAGTCACATACAAGGCAAACACCTTACCCGCTGGACTATCTCTCCAGCCCCATCAAAACCTTTTCTTTATGAAAATAACTTTTTGAAACTATTATTGTGAAAGGCCCTTAATTTTTTTTTGGGGGGTTGGGGGTCACACCCAGAGATGCTCAGAATTTACTCCAGGCTCTGTGCTTAGGGATCACTCCTGGTGGGACTCAAGGGATCACATGAAATGCCGGAGATGGAGCTCAGGTCGGTCGTGTACAAAGCAAGCGCCCTCCCCACTATCCTGTTCTCCGCAGAGACCCTCTCTAATGTAGCCTGAGCACTCGCTTGCCCAGTGAACCTCTAAGGCCCCAAGGCAGCAATGTGGGGTGTTCACTCACATCAGAGCGTGTAGTGCGCTTTTGCCATATGCATCACCATTTGTACTTAGTTATACCTACAAGGGATAATCCTTCCCTCCATACATACATGGTTCCTGTAGGTGATGGGAAGAGACAGACAGTAGGACACCCCTGCACTGCGCGTGCCAGGATGGCCTTTTTCCCAGGCCTCCCTCGGGTACCTGCACTCCTGTGCACGCACACTAGGGGGCGCGCAGGAGTCTGCAGGGTGTACTTCCGGCAGGGGGTCGCAGCGGGGGAGGGGGGGTCCCCCAACTCCTTCCACGTGGGAGGAGGGGAGGGCTTCTACATATGCATCTCACACTTTTTTTGAGTTCCTTCCTGCTAGCGGCGGGGTGTCTTTGTAAGCACATGGAGTGGGTGTTTCTTGTGTTAGTTTGCCACACGCACTGGGGTGGGGGTGTCTTCAGAACCTGCTTTAGGGAGCGGGGTCTATCATAGACATATGGGGAGGGCCATTAGGTCAGCGGGGCTACTCCGTGCGGTGTACAGTGTGGGGTCGGGCCTGCCCCATGCAGGGGTCGACGCGATTCCGAGCCTCTCCTGCATGAACTGCCTCAGTCCTGGCCCAGCCGTGCGCGCCCTCGAGCCGTTGTTTCTTGCATTTCGCTGTGCTCCGCGCGGTGCGGTCCCGCGGGGCCTCTGTGGTCGCTCGGTGCGCTCGGGACCATGGACTTATTTCGTTCGCCTGCAGGGTCGGTCAGTAGGTGTTACCGCATTTATTTCTGCCGTGCAAGGGCAGCGTCGGTCTTGGGAGCCTGCCCGGTGCACGTGGGCTGTCAGTGATTCTCGTGTTTCGCTCCCGCACGCGTCGCCAGGGTCCCGTGTGCCCACTCAGGCCGCCGGGCAGGCCGGGCGGGTAACAAAGCGATTGGCGGCTGCGGCAGCCGAGCCGAGCCGAGCCCGCGCCTTGCGCGCTCCCGGCCTCCCTCCGCCACCGCCCTCCTCCCGCCTACCCCCGCCCGGGCCGGGTACCACTTGCAGCCCCATTCTCCTCCTCGCACCTCTGAGACCCTGCCGGCAGGGGGCGGCAGCGGCGCGGAAGCCTCGTGCCACGCCCCCCCACGCCCCCTCCCGGCCCAAGATTTCATTCCCTCTAGGCCCCCATTTCCCCGCTCCAGCCTTACTGAGCCTGGACCGGGAGGTGCTGGGGGACTGGGGACTGCCCTCTTTGCACTCCTCCCTGGCGCCTTAGTGGTGCAGGGACCCATCATCACTGTTCCTTATTCTCCCCCTTTTCCCTCCATATCTGACTGCGACTTGCGTTTCCCATAGGCCCCTCGTGCTTATCCGGATCCCTCTCTTCTCTGTCCCTCTGTCTTCCTAGGTGTCTCCCGGTCCAGTCTCTGTCCTGTCTTGGGTGTCTCTCGCTGTCTCTGCTGCTTTGTCTCTTTTTCTGGCCTCCGTGTCTCCTTGTCTCCCTCTTTTGTCTCTGTCTCTGCCTCAGTCTCTATCGTTTGGTCTCTGTTGGTGTCCTGCAGGTTTTGCCTCCATCTGCCTGTTGCTCTCTCTTTAATCTCATTCTTTGTCTCTGGCTCTGCCTGTCTCTCCTCTCTGTGCACCTGTCTCACTATCTCTGTACTCCTCTGGCTCTCTCTGTCCTCTTTACCCCCCTCACTGCACGTGGCTGCCTCAGTGTCTGGTCTCAATGTCTCCATCTCTGTGTCTCTGTCTCTGTGTCTGGACTCAGTGTCTCCATCTCTGTGTCTGGTCTCAGTGTCTCCATCTCTCTGTCTCTCTGTCTCTGTCTCTGTCTCTGATCTCCATGTCTCCATCTCTGCCTGTCTCTGTCTCTATCTTGGTGTTTCCAACTGTCTTTGATTTCCATGTCTCTGCCTCTACCTGTCTCTGTGTCTCTGTCTCTGCCTGTCTCTGTCTATCTCATCTCGGGGTCTCGTCTCATCCCTCAGGGCCTCTGTCTCATCTCTATCTCTCATCTCATCCCTCCCGGGCAGTCTATCTCCCCGTCGCTGTTCTGGCTTTTCATCTCTCTCCCTGCTCTGACCCTTCTCCCTTCCCTGTCTCTTTGTCTCTGAGATCTCTGTGGTTGTGGAGGCCACTCTGCCTTGGCATCCCCATCTGCTCTCCCCCGCACACACACAAACACACTGCCTTGCCAGTGTCCGTGTGCCTCCTGATGTCTCTGGCATCTCTCTGGTGCTGGGATTCCCTTCTCGACCTGGGGTCCCTGTGTCCCCTCTCCCCTGGCCCCGGGGCCTCTCCCTCCTATGGTTCCTCGAGGTTGACTCGCCTCAGCCCCTCCCCTCACTCTGACCCTGTACTCCCAAATTTTCCATGTCTCTGGGTATCTCTGGGTCTGGCCATCTCTTTGTCTCTGTGCATCTTTTCCTGTCTCTGTGTCCTGAGCTCTCCCTGGTCTCTGTCTCTGGATGGTCTGTCTCTGCCTTGGAGTCCCCTGTGCTCCCCGCCATCCCCTTTCCCGTCTGTATCTTTGCAAGCATCTCTGCGTCTCGCATATCTCTGTGTCTCTGTGTCTCTCTGGACTCCTTCTGTCTCTGTGTCCCCCTCTACTGGCCCCCTCTCTGCCCACCCGCCTTCCCTGGCGGAGCGCCTCTCTGTCTCTGCGCGTCTCTCTGTCTCTGCGCGTCTCTCTGTCTCTGCGCGTCTCTGTGGGTCTCTGTGGCTCTGTGGCTCTCAGGCCTCTCCCTGCCTCCGTGTCCCTTGCGCTCCCCGCCCTCTCCCTCTCCCCCGCTCCCCCCGCGCTCCCTCGCTCGCGCTCTCTCTCTGAGCATCCTTGGGCCCGGGGTTGCCATGGGGACAAGGTGGGAGCCGGGGATGGCGCGCGCCTGGGCTCGCGCCGGCAGCTCAGGCGAGGAGCAGCGGCCAGAGCAGCGCCAGCAGCAGGCAGCGAGCGGGCGCGGGAGCGGGAGCGGGAGCGGGGGCAGCGTTGGCGGCGGCGGCTCCTCCTCGGCCATCCCCTCGGAGCCGTGCAGCTGACGCGCATGGCGAAGACAGCGGCGCCTACCGATGGGAGCAGCGGTAAGGCAAGGCGGCGCGGCGCAGCCGGGCGGGCGGGCGGGCGGGCGGGCGGCGGGCAGCCTCCTCCTCTCCCCAGCTCGCCTGCGCGCCCGCCCGCCCGCCCTCCCTTCCTCCCTCTCCCCTCGCAGCCCCTGCCCGCCCGCCCGCGCCGCGCTCGCCCTTCCATTTAAAAATCTTTAAAACTTTGCATATTAATATCTGCGCTTTGCATAATCTGACCCGCGCTTTATTGATTGCAAGAAGCTTAATGCAGCCGGCTCGGCCTATTGCAGAGGGCTCTCCGGGCGGGGAGCCGGGCGGGCGCCGCGCGCTGCGCACCGCGCTCCGGCAGCCGCGGCCCCGGCCCTCTCGCCTCCCCTCCCGGCGCCCGGCGGCGGGGCTTTGCCCCCTGGCTGGGTATTTTTATTATTTGGGGAATGTGTGTGTGTGTGTCTGTGTGTGTGTGCGCGCGCGGGTGGGGGGGTTCGGCTTGCTCTCGATGGCAGCGAGAGAACCAAAGGAGAGATGTGCGTGGAGGTGGGGGGGATGGGAAGAAATGGGGACGAAGAGGAGAAGAGGAAGAAAAGGGGGGAAGAAGGGGCAAGAGGGATGGTGAAAGGCGCGGTGTGGAGGAAGAGGCAGCGGACAGAGGAGAGCGCAGCAGGCGGAGGCCGGATCGGAAAGGACGGGAGCGAGAGATGAGACAGAGGAGAGAAAGGAGGGAGGCGAGCCGGGCGCAGAGAAAGAGCCGCGGACGGCCGGAGCCGGCCGAGGAGACCCGCGGTCGGCGTCGGCCGCTGCCACCCCAGGTTGGGGGTTGGAGGAGAGAGAAGAAAGAAAAATGGAAAGGAAGGGGGTGGGGAGAGAGAAAAACGGATGAAAATTAAATACATGGAAGCCGGGCTACCAAATACAGAAAAACAGGAGCCTGCGGCCAGCGAGGGGGGCGGCACTCACTCCCGCTGGCTTCGGGGCTCCGGAGAGGCTCTGGGGCTGGGCAGGGCGGGATCCCCGTTTGGACCCTGCGTTTGGGGCAGGGACTGGCCGGGGAGAAAATGAGGCAAGAGGGGGCCGGGGCTGGCGGCGGTGCCCATTTCCCGCCTTGGCTGGGGGTGTGGGGGCCGGTGTAGTGAAGAGGAGGAGGAGGAGGAGGAGGAGGAGGAGGAGGAGGAGGAGGAGGAGGAGGAGGAGGAGGAGGAGGAGGAGGAGGCGGTGGCTGGTGCTGCTGTGTGAGGCTCCAAAGCAAGCAGGGTGCTTGGGGGGAGAGGTAAGAGGGCGCAGGAGCGGGCATGGGTGGGGAGGGGTGGAAATGAGGGGCCAGAGAAGGAAACGGGGTACCCGGGGCTGCCGGAAGGGTGGACGGCAGGAGCGGGAGCGGCCGGGATGGGCGCCCAGAAGCCGCGGCGGCTGGGTCAGGAGCAGGCAGCAGTGCTTTGGGCCAGGAGTGATGTTGGGGAGCCAGTGTGCGCCCCTCAGTCTTCTGGGCAAAGTCTGTAACTTGGGGAACCCCATTGGCTGCCTCTGCTTGCCCCTTCGCCACCTTCTCTTTTCTTTCTCTCTTGTCCTTTCTCGGCTCCTCTTCCTCCATCTCCTCGGCCAGCTTCTCCTTCTCTTTCCCCCTCTTTCCAGTTTCTCTCTTCCTCCTGGCCCCAGGGCCCCTCCCCGAGTTTTTCTCTACCCCCTATCTTTATTCTCTCCACCCTCCCTTCCCTTTCCTCCCTTTTTCCCTCCCCCCTTGCTCCTTTTCTTCCCTATCCTCCCTGCCACTCATCCCCCTTGTCCCCTGTCCTGCCGTCCCCTCCCTCAGTTTCATTTATTCATCACTTTGTAGCATTGGCGTGACAGGAGAGGGACTCTGCACAGAGATAAGAAGCCCCCAAGTTCCCACCAACACCTTCCCCCACCCACTCCACACCCCCGCCCCACTTTGCCAACCTCATTTCCCCCCGTGCTTGGGCCTGGGTCTCCCCTTTCCTCTCCAGAGAAGTCCTGGGGTTGCTCACTGGGATCCTGGGAGGCGGCCCCTGGTTCCAGAGCTCCTGGGGAGAGCTGGGTGTGGACAGGGAATGGGGGACAGGGAAATCCTGGGGGTGGTTCCCCCAGCGGCTCCCAGAGTCGCAGGGACAAGCTCCTAAGAGAAAGCCTCTGGCCTGCTGACCGCTCCCTGTTCCTTTCCCCAAGTCCCGGGGCCTGTGGAGTTGGGGAGCCCAAGCCAAATGAATCGCTGAACTCAGTTTCTTTGAATCCCTGGCCCTTCTGGCAGGTACTCGCCCCCCCACCCCACCCCCAGGTTAGCGGAGTAGGCAGCAGTGCGCCATGGGGGGCTGGCGTGGACAAAGTCTGGCCATGGCGGCAGACAGTGGGGCGTGTGGATCAGGCCTGTGTGTCCATGTGGCCAGGGCTGTTCTGGGTGGGCTGACTGTGCGCAGGGCCTGGCTGCCTCAGCTAAAGGGGGGACAGTAGGGGGCAGGGATCCCGGTCAGAGGGGTCCCCCATTGTGGAGGACGCGTGTGCTGGAGTCATGTGTGTATTTTTCCTGTTCCTTCCCTCATCCTGATGGTCATGGCTCCCGGGATGTGCGTGTGCTTGGGGGATGAGGGGGCACTGCCATGTGAAGCAGGTGTGTGCGTGTGCAGACCCGGTGCCGGGGGGTACGAGTCCATTGGGGTGGCATGGCGGGCAGAGAGGCTCGGTGTACGTGTGTGTGGACCCCCGGTTGGAGGGCTGTGTGCGTGCATAGGACAGGCCGCGCTGCCTGAGGTCACCTGGGAAAGTGGCCTGACTGCAGAGAGCCCCTACTATTGTTGTGGGTATGATTAGGGACCTCCACAGCCGGGGGGGGGGGGCGGGGGGGGCAGAGAGAGGGTGAGCAGCCGGGGGGCAGGGGGGAAAGAGGAGTACAGAGCTGGAGGGCATTCGGTTCCCTAGAAGAGGGGTTCAGGGAAGCAAAACATACAAACACGCCCCCACCCAAAGTCGCCCACAGAAACCACCCCCGACTCTAACGTGGTAACAAAGTGTCCGGGGTTGGGGCCTGGGGGTGGGGTGCCATCCAGAGGAAGGCGAGTCAGGGGAGCAGGTAATCTCTCCAGCGGCCAGTCCCTGGGTTCTGCATCAGTTTCCTGATTTCCGGGTAACGCTGGGTGTCCGTGGCAGAGATGAAACCCCCATTTCCAGTGGCAGTGTAAACCTCGAGGGCCTGGGTTACACTTACCTCTGGAGAGTGTGGTATCGGGAAGGGACTTGGGCATGATGTGTGTGCCCGGCCCACGGTTGCACACGGAATGTGCGAGAGAAACCCAGGCGGCGGGCTGACCAGGTTTTATTTCCAACGGGTCCTTCAGTGGCTGTGCCAACCCACGTCCATCCTTAGGTAGACTCTCCCCTTGTAGACAGGGGCCCTGGACAGAATCCCTTCCCCCACCCACGAGGCAGCCACACAGGGGCTGGGGGTGGGGTCAGCCTCCACACCCTACCAGACAGGCCTCATCCGAGCCCTGATGTATAATCCTAATGTACGTGGGGGGCAGATGGCCATGCCAGGGGCTGCTTGGACGGGGCCAGGGAGCAGTTGTTGTGTCTGACCCGTGCTGCTGCATTTCCAGGATTCTTTTTTTTTCCAGGCTTAAAAGGGTGGAAAAACCCGGGGAATCGTTAGAGCAGAGAGTGGGTGTGGGGGTCTCAGTTCTTTCTTCTAAATATATATCACCTGTCATTCCGCCGTGGGCCAGCCCCTCCTGATCTAATAACAGGATGACCAGGCCCCCCACCAGTCACGTGGCCTGGCTCCCACCGCAGCCCCAGGGCCACCCCCTCCCGCAGTGGGGTCTGCAGCCCACCCCGTTCTCACAGCCCATAAACAGCCGAGAGGGCCGGCAGCGAGGTCTGGCCTCCCTCTGGCCAGCGGTCCAAGGATCGCTCCTTTCTCTAGAGCCAACCCTTCTCCCCCCACCCACCATGTTCATCCATGGACCCTTCTCCCCGCCCTGACAGGTGGACAGAAGCCTGCGGGGGACAGGGACCTCAGCCAGAATCTGCGGGCCTGGGTCTTACTGTGTATCCTGAAGGAGGGCTGCCCATGAGCCAGGGTACCAGCCCACCCTGGCCATTTCGGTAGGGGTCCAGAACTGCTTAGGTCCCCCACACTGTGCCGCCAGCCAGACACGTGGGGATGTGGATGTGCCTCTCCCTGCATCTCAGCGCTCATCAGGCCCGGGGTAGGGGCTGGCAGGGGCCGTCCCGAAGCGGGTACTGAGCCATCCAGGACATGGCAGCAGGCCTGCCCCAGTCAGGGAAATTGTGAGGCACCCGTGGACTCACGGGTGCTGCCATCACAACCGGTCTTGGGATTCAGGAGTGCTGGGGGTCACACAAAGGGACTGGGGGACCCCTGGGAGCCCGCATGTATGCAGGGAGCTGGGATATGGAGATGCCCAGGCCTGGACGACGTGGAAGGACAGGGTCATTGAGAGCAGCCCCGGGATCCCGTGCACATGCGTGATTGAGGCACACGTGTTATCACATGTACTTGCATGCACATTCCTCCCCATCCTCTGTCTTGGGTCCTCGGGTTTGTGGGGTAGCCATGTGTGTGCCTGCAGACTTCCGTCCTGCCACCCATTCAGGTACAGTCTCCCCGAGGGCCCGTGTCCCTGGGATCCTGTCCCTCCAGGCCTGCGGTGGGCAACAACCTCCCCCCACCCCAGCACACACACGCACGCGCGTGAGTGTGTGAGGTCGGCCAGGGACCCTCCCCCACCGGCAGCGTGCGGACTCATGTGGTGCTCTCGGACTTAATCCGCAGCAGCGAGGCCGGGCAGGCAGCATCTGTCACTTTCACAAACACAGGCAAAGGGGTCAGCAGACGCACTCGGCTAGCTCCTCACAGCCGCTGCCCCGGGCAGCCCCAGGCCCCCACCCCTTGCCACCAGCCTGGACCTCTGAACTGAGCCCCTTCTACGGAAAGGCACATACATGTACACACACAGGTGCGCATAAGGGAAACGCAGCCCCGACGCCCCGACTCCCCATGTACAGGGCCACATACTCAAAGCGCAGTCGCTGGCACCTGGAGCCCATTTCCACAGGCGTGCGGGCTCCGGCGCACACCCAACACTGACACACAGGCTCGCGCACACACATGCACACACTCACATGCACACTCCTTTTGGCTCAGAGCACGCCTGGAGCCATCCCGCTGTCCACACATGCCTACAAGCAGTCGCGCACACACGCACACTCACACACCGTCTCCGGGTCCACCAGAACCAGCCAGGCCGGCGGTCATTGAAGAATGACAGCATGAGCAGTGTGCCGAGGGGGGGTGGCCGTGAGGCAGGGGCCGCGGGTCACACCCCAAGGGCCAGCAGACTCCCTTGAGGAAGGGCTGGGCAGACGGGAAAGGGCTCCCGTGGTCTGGACGGCTGTGCCAGGTAAGGGCGATTCAGCAAACGCCGGCCAGAGGCGGGAGGCGGCTAATGGCCGAGGCGGCCGGTGGCCGAGATGGCTGGTCAGCGAGCGAGGAGGGGAGGCTGCACAATGGATGTGACTCGGGGCCAGACCAATGATGGCGCACGGGGCTGGAGCTGGCCCAGGGCCCGGCCCCGCGGGGAAGGACCCCCGAGCGGGTGGCACGGGCGCAGGAGCCCACCCTGGCTGGGCTCTGCGCGCAGCCCGGGCGCACCTCGGTCTTGGTACATGTGAGCGCGCGCGTGCGCACATGCCTTCCTCTGCCAGGGCCGCTGTGCGCCTCCCGGGTGGGTAGAACTTCGTGGCTCCCGGACTCACGGGAGGCCTCCGTGTGCGGGCCTTTGTGTCTGGGTGTGTTTGCGCGCAGGGCCTGGCCCTTCCTGGTTGGAGCCCCCCTGCACCTTTGTGTGTGAGTGTGTATGTTGGGGGTGGGGTGGGGGCTGTGCCTGTCAGGTGCGGGGTAAGGGGAAGATGCTTGGCCCCCATGTGCCGGGGTTTCTTTTTTGGCATGGGGGGAGGGGTGAAGGTTGGGTGAGGGAGAAGGCGCATCTATGGCAATCAGCTCCCCACTCTGCCTGCATCCGCTGGGCGTCTTTGTGCAACCCTTGGCACCCGTGGGGGTCTGGGTGCCCCCCAGGCTGGGGTCCTGCCCTCCAGGGCTGGAATAGCCGGAATCCCTGTGCTTGGTTGAGGGCCGGGGCTAGGCCTGACTGGGACCCAGCAGTCGTGCGCATTGCAGGCCGCCCCTCCTCCTCCCCCCCCCCACCCCACTATGACCTTTGAGCACAGCAGCCCCAAATACATATTTATCAGAGGGGCTGTGGGGACCAGCCCCTCCCCCCCACTCCCCTCAGGGCCCAGCCTGCCTGGCTGCGGAGAAATTAACCTTCTGACCCAGAGCTCGCTGACACCCCGGCCCCTCCCCATCCACATGGCACGCGGAGCGTGTGTGAGATGGAGAAGGGGTCTGGACAGGGAGGTGGCAGCAGCCTGGACAGGAGAGACACAGGTATCCGCATGTCCGTGTCACCAGACACTCACACGCGTACACACACGCGCCAAACTGCAGAGATCACCAAAGGCAAATTTGGGGGTGGGGGAAGGCCACGCTCTGCAGTGCTCAGGGCTCACTCCTGGCAGGAGCTCAGGCGACCATCTGTGGTACCAGGGATCAAACCCAGGTCGGCTGCATGTAAAGCTAACACCTTAACCTCTCTGCTGGCTCTCTGAGCCCTGTACCGCAAGCTTTGAAATAGACTGATATGTACATACCTATTGTCCCAGTCCCAAAATACACAAACATGCAAACACACACACACACACACACACACACAGCCTACTAAACACCAACTAGACAGGTCAAAGCTGGGAAAAGACGCAGACACCATCGCTACCTGTGGACCCCGACACGAGCTCACATGTCTACAGGCCAGCCAGAACAGACCCTGCACTCTAGGAAACAAGATGAGCAAACACCCCCCTCTCCACCCCCAGCACATGGCCAGTGCACACCAGCCCCTGGACTGGGGGGGACCTCACACCCCCAGAGCAAAGCTGCTGAAGACACATCCGACAACACAGAGACAGCCCAGGCCGTGTGCCCAGGGGACACCCAGGCCACCGACCCATGGGGAAGGCCCCATATGCCAGAGGCCCCAGAGGACCACCATCCCCCCCCCCAATCCTGTCATGTTCTCCCTCTAGGGTGAGCTGGAAATGGGAAGCTGCTGAGTTTGAAAGAAAGGGGCCAAAAGTTGGAGGTGCAGGGAGCAGTGATTTAGGGAACAGTGAGGTGGAGACGGGGTTTTCAGGACTTTTGAAGGAGGGCGGGCACCCTAGGAGCTCAGACGGGGTACCAAGGCCCTTCCTGTCAAGGTAGTTATGAACTGTGACACGGTCCCGGGGGGACGAAGCAGGCATGGGGGAGCAACTTGGGGAAGAGACAGCCATGCTGAGCGCCCCAGGCCGGCCTTCTTCCCACAAGCGGGGAGGCACTGGTATAAATGATGCAGGCCGGGGTTCCCCACCCTCTGGGAATGCTGCCCTACTCCAGGCTGCAGCCAGGTGCCCGGTGCCTCTGAGAGCGATGACGGAAGCGTTGACAGAGCCCCAGGAGGAAGAGGAGATGTGGTGGGGGCAGGGGGCTTGCAGGTGGGAGACCCGGGTGTTGTGTGAGCAGGAGGGGAGGAACGGGAGGTGCTCTGAGATGGAAGGATCTTGAGGAAGGATCCCCCCTCCCGGGAATGAGCAGGGCCTCAGTCAGGAGAATCGGGGTGGAGGAGGGATGGGGAGGTGAGGGGGCCTGCTGTGCTGTCCATGGGGCAGCCTCTGCTGACCTCCCTCCCCTGCTCCTTCTCCTGGGGCCACCCAGCAGCTCTACCTGGCCCCCAATGGAGATTGCCGGGGTGTGGTCCCGGGAGCACCATCCATCAGTGGCCGCTAATATTGTGCCTGTCCCTGAGGCCTCTCGTGGCCAGGCCTGACCATCCCCAGGGACCCAGGAAGTGCCAAACTCTTCCTGGACTGAGAGGTGCCCCCAGTATGGGCAGACAAAGCTCCAAACATCTTCTTGATACTGTGCCAGTCCTTATCCTTGTCACCCTGGTCTGCAGTAGAAGGGGGGAGCAGCTTCTGCTGTCCACCCTGGAGGCTGTGGACAGACCACACTGACCCAGCCAGAGCAGGCACCCACTAGTCCCCCCCACACATCCCTCACCACTGCCCCCAAACACCCACTCATCCCCACTTGACTGCCTGTCCCCCTTCTCCCACCCCCCAAACACACTCTGCAGGCCTAGAGGGGACACTCCAGGATTTGGGGTCACCCTGCGTCTCGCCCAGGAGGTCGCAGGCAAATCATATCGCTCCTTTGAAGCCTGGACCAAAATAAGGTTTGGGTGGGTTGAAGAGGAGTCACGTGAGATGACACTGTGACAGTTGCTGTCCTGGGTCCCTGCTGGCGTTCCCCGTGGGGCGTGGAGAGGGCAGAGAGATAAGACAGTAGGGAAGGCACTGGAACCTTTCCCTGTGGTTCTCAAGCACGGTCAGTAGTGAACCCTGAGCACAAAACTAGGAGTAAGCTCTGAGCACCAACCCAAAACCAAACCAAACACCAAGGAGAGCTGTCCCCCATCCGCGGGCGGCACCAGCATCATGGTGCCCAGGGTGGGCCGAGAGCTCCAGAGACAGTCAGCCCACCTGCATGACGCTTTCAAGAGCCGAGGGACAGTTTGAAGACCACCCAGAGAGAGACCAGCCTGCTCAGCCCCAGCTCCCCTTTCTGAGTCCAGGGGGGACCTTCTATCCTTCCTGTGAGAACGCCAGGTTCTGCTGAGGTTCTAGCCTAGAACTGGACTCAGAAAGGGGAAAGGAAAGGGAGGGAGAGAGGGAGGGAGGGAGGGAGGGAGGGAGGGAGGGAGGGAGGGAGATGGAAGGAAGAAGGGAAGAAGGAAGGAGAGACTGAAGGAAGGGAGACAGGGAGGGAGGGAAGGAACGGAGGAAGAGGAAGAAAGGAAGGGGAGAAGGAAGGAAGGCAGGAGAGATGGAAAGGAGGAAGGGAAGGAGGGAGAGGAAAGAGAGGAGGAGGAAGGAAGGAAGAGGAAGGAGAAGGCCTTACTAACCAGGTCTCTGTGTGCTCCTCCAGTACAATGCCCCAACCCCCCTTCTCCATGCCCCTTCCCTGCCTTCCTCTCACTTGCTCCTCACACCAGCACCTGATCCCGGTCCTTCCAAGCTCCTTTCCTTGCGCATTCAGACCTGGCCCACTGATGCTCTTAGGAAGAGCTCTTAAAGGCTGTCCCGATTCCGGGCCGGAGCAATAGTACAGCAGGGAGGGCGTTCGCTTTGCACACGGTCAATCCGGGTTCGATCCCCAGCATCCCATATGGCCGTCCCCCTCCCCCCGGCCCCAGCACCACCAGGAGTAATTCCTGAGTACAGAGCCAGGAGTAACCCTTGAGGATCGCTGAGTATGACCCAAAAAGCAAAAAACAAACAAACAAAAAAAGGCTGTCCTGATTCCCCACTCCTATGTCTGAAGGAACAAAAGCTCAGAGAGGTGCTGCAGCATGCCAGGGTCACACAGCAAGCAGGTGACTGCTTTGTTGTCCCTTTGGGGCACGGGAGCATCTGGGGGCCACTCCCACATGTGCCCAGCAGTAATTCTGGGGCCTCCAGTGCCACTCTGACTGCCATGCCAGAAGTGAAACCCCAGATCTCTGCACGGTAAGGCTGTGCCCTGCTTTTGAGCTCCCCTAGACCTGCAGGCTGTCCTCCCTCCCACTCACTCACTGGACCCCTCGCTGGGCACCCCAGCGTCCATCCATGTAGGAGTCACTTTCCCAACCTTGGCTTCTGCTTCCTCTCCAGCAGTTCAGAACACAGAATGCAGGAGCTGGGGGAGGGGTCCCCTCTGCTCCGTCAGAGGGGAACATAGAGGGGCCCTTCACGGGGCTGGCCTTGGACACTGGCTGGGCACAAGGGGACAGAGAAGCCTGGCAGGGGAGGGACCCGCACCCCATGGCCTAGCAAGGCCTTTGCCCCACAACTTACAAGTGAGAAAAGGAAAGATTCAGAGATTTTGAGATCTGAGGAGGAAACCCCGCCGTGATTGTTTAATTAAATGCCAAAAATAAAGGGGGAAAAAACCTTTTATGGGGGAGTTTTGGTTCCAGAGGGCTACACCTGGTGGTGCTCAGGGCTTCCTCCTGGCTCTGTGCTCAGGGATCTGTCCTGGTGGGGCTCAGGGGTTTTGGGGTCAGATCTGGGTTGCTGCGTGCACAGCAAGTGCCCTGAGCTTTGTATTCTCTATTTGGCCCAGAAACAACAACAACAAAAATTTAATCCTGTCCTTCTAGAGCATTTTCTGCCCCTGTGGGTTCAGCCCCCAAAAGGTGGACATTCAGGTACCTGGGGCCACGCTGGGCTGGGCCCTACATGCTTTTCTCTGGGGACCCAAGGAGGAGAGACTCGTGGACCTAGGAACCCAGGGCTGGGACTCAGGGCTGGGGTGCAGGTTCTGCATGCAGGGTCCCCGGGCTCCCCCAAGTGGGAAGGGGTCCAGACATAGGCCGTGATGTGTCCACGGTTGAGTCTGCTCCTGAACCAGTGGTGTATTCTGGGGAGTGCTTCCCACAGCCCCAGAGTCTTCCTGAGCTGGCGGCTGTCACTTTACAGGACCAGTCCCCAGAGGAAAGCGGGGAGCTTCGCACGGGTTCCCCTCTCTAAACATCCAGTTACAGGTGATGAAGAGGCTGAGGCCCTGAAGAGCTAACCCAGGGCCCTGGGAGCTGGCGGGACCCCTGGTTGCCCTCGGGATGGCTGAGGGGCCAACGGGAGGCAGCGACTCAGGGAGCAGCCTCTGAACAGAAAATGTGTCACCTGTCAGTGTGGAGGTGGGGGCCTCAAGGAGGAGACCGCCCCTGTCCAGGCCCGGGGAACCCCCCCCCCCCCCACGGCTCCCTGGCTCTCTCCCACTGCTCCATCCTTGCCAGCTTATCAATAGGTTAAGTGGTCAGGTCAGCGATATTGAGCATTTGATTAGGACCTTGTCAGATCAATGCCTGACTCATCTCGCGGCCTCCTCCCCTCCTATACCCCGCCCTGCTCTTCCCAGCTAGGGAGCAGGTGGCCGGGAAAAGCCTCCGCCAGGGGCCCCCACTACACCCCGCAACAAGGAACCCATGGGAAGGTGCAGAAGAAGTGAGGGTCGCCGTGGCTATCCCTGTCCCATCCGTCCAGCTTGGAGCCCAGAGCCCTTGTGACCCAATTGTCCTGCCTTTCTTATCATCCCCACTCACCTGCCTCCTGGCCCTACTGGGGGGGGCTCTTGGTCTTCTGTTCGGGCCCCACCTCCTGCACACCCATTCTTCCACTTGCTCTTGCTTACAGACATGTGAGGTTTGCTCTGTGACCTGTGTTCCTGAGAGTCCAGCCCAAAGAACTGTCCCTCTTGGCTGTGTCACCTTGGGCTAGTGGCTTTACCTCTCAGAATCTGCTTGAAATATGCCAAGAGCTGCCCTGCCAAGCTTATCACACTTGGTCTCTGTGGGGGGCTGGTCGTTTGGCTCTCAGTCCCCTGGGGGGCGGGGCTGTCTCAGGACTGGAGCGTGGTTCTGTTCCAGACTTCGGCTCAGCACCACGCTGTGTGGTGATGGGGGGCTCCCAAGAGAAGCCAGACCCCAGCTGACCCACCGGAGCTCATGGCCAGGCCGGTGGGCAGCAGTGAACGCTGAGAGGTCTGGGGGAAGCGTGGGAATCTTCCCTTGCTTGGGACATATCGGTGGGGCACACAGACTTTGGAGCCAGAGAAATTGGGGTTCCAAGTCCCAGCTCCTTCACTTCCTATGCTGAGACTTTGAACTCCAAACTGGGGGCCAGTCACTTCCTCTCTGTTTTTCTGTGAAACAGCGTTTTTGTAACTAGCACCCTCATGTCAACCTGGCAGAGTCCAGGCGCTGCTGGGGTACAGCACTGTCCCTCCTGCCGTGGCGGGGTGTGGGTCTGGGAGCAGGGCCGAGGAGCAGACTGGGGAGCAGTCGGGCCTGAGCCGTACAGTTGGGGAGGTAGAAACCAGGGGATGGGGTGGGGGAGGCAGGTTCAGTGGTGCACCCCCAGCCCTGCCGACGTGGGGTTCCGCCTTGGGGAAACCCCCGGGCCTGTGGCACTGTCTGACGGCAGGCCCCCCGCCTGGGCCCGGGGATCCCCTGCCCGCCCCACCATCACTTACACCAATATTGACGGTTAATGCCGTGTCGCCACCGTGTTCAACACTCAGCGCGGCTAATTGTTTTGACTGGGAATCGGCAAGGCGATTAAACGCCATCGATTTTGCCCTGCGCGCTGCATCGATTTTTAAATTTCCTATTGATCCCAGCCCTAAATCTCCTTAACCAAGACCTCACGGTGGAGATGACAGCCGCTGATTAGCTCCGGGGCGGGGCGGGGGTGGGGGCGGCCCCTAAGGGGGAGAAACCCCAGTTCCTCCCTCCCCCCAGGGACGGGGAGCTTGGTCCCCTTCCAGCCCCAGGTCGGAGAGCTGGGGGCTTGGGGGCGCTGGGCGGACTTGAATCCTTTTACCACTCTCCCCTCTTCATGGCCATTTGGGTTTTCTCTGGCTTGTCAGCCTATGACTCCCTCCTCTCCTGTGCCACCTCGCCCCTTTCCTCTCTGTCCGGCCATCTGCCTGTCCCTCTCTCACTCCTTGTCTCCCTCTCTGTCTCTTTCTCTTCCCTCCTACACTTCGGTCCTGCCACCACTAACACCATCCTCCCTCCATCCCAGCCCCCATGTCCTCGGGCACCCCGGGGCTCAGCCTCCTGCACTGTGCTCCTGGGTCTGCAGCATCGAGGACTGCAGCCGTCTTCAAGCTCCCTGGACAGCTTATGCCTCTTCCCCCAGCCTCCCCTCTTGGAGCGCCCCAGCCCAGGACATTCAGTGGGAGGCATCCAGCTCATCGTGCTCAGGGGCTACACCCATAGGTGCTCCAGGGAACCCGGAGGCACCAGCATGGAATTTGGCTCTGCTCGTGCCAGGCACGTGCTCTGCCATTCCCCAGTCGCTCGGGCCCTTCTCTGCCAACCCACAGCAAGACCCTGTGCTCAGGCAGCTTGTCTAGTAGGTGCCCCTAGGAGGACGGGACTCCCGGATGTACCCCCAGGAGCTGGGCCTGATTCTGGAAGTGGGGGCTCCTCATGGATCCTGTCTGTGAAGTGGGTCCCTCTACCTCCTTTCCGGGCTCAGGGAGATCCCCCAGCACACACTCTCTTTGGGGGCCCGGGTCTTCCTTGGACCTGTCTGTCGTCTCCATCTTTCCCACAAAGTGCGTTCAGTTAGACACGGGGCTGGAGCCATAGTACAGCAGGGAGGGCGCTTGCCTTACATGCAACCGACCCGGGTTCAATTCCGGGAACCCCATAGGGTCTCCTGAACACCACCAGGAATGATCCCTGAACCAGGAGTAAGCCCTGAACATCATCAGGTGTGTCCCCAAAACGAACAAAAAACAGGCTAGAAAGACAGGGCTGCATGTCCACCCCCCAAGCCTAAGCAGCTGTGCCCAGCCTCTCTCCCTTGAGCCTGTCTCCACAGACCCAGGGCCAGCCGAGATGTGCCGCTCCCTCTGGCTCTCTCTGCCCGACTAAAAAGTTGATTTGTTGAGTCCCTACAGGGAGGAGAGCTGGAAACAGACAAAAAGTTAACTTGTCCACTAGGCCTGGGCTGTGCCTTCCATGCCCATGTCCCACAGTCCCTCCTGCTTCCCAGCCCCTGAAGGCCTCCTTGATTAGTTCACCCCAGCCTGCCCGGTACCCCCTAACAGACAGGGCGAAGAACATGGCACCTGTCAGGAACCCCGCTGGGAGAACCCCAGGAATGGGCCAGCAGTGACAGCCCGTGGAAAGGGCTCCCTGCGGCCCTCCATGCCCCCTCCCGTCCACACTGCCTGCAATGCTAGTTCATTAACCCCCGCACATGCTGTCTACACCTGCCAACTCTGCCGAAACTCCCTGAGTCCCTGACTCAGAAGAATGTGGCAGCTGGGGAGACACAGGCTCCCACACACTGACCCCTGCTCTCTCTCTCCAGGTTCTCGGCTGGACCGGGTTGGTGGCCTGAATGTATTAGCTTCGCTGCGTCTACCTAAGAGGTAAGAGCTGCCCTGGCCCCCTACTCTCCCCTCCTCTTCCCGGGGGTAAGGGGACTCCTACCCCACTCTCCTAGCTCCCGCCCTCCCTGAGGTTGCTGGGACATGGGTACTTATTTTGCTTCCCATGTGTTCTGTGGTTTACCTGATGTGGGGGGGGCCATTCTGGGGGTGTTGCTGCTGTCTGGGGGTGTCCCCGCCCCCTGAAGGGAGCCCGGTCAGAGCTCTGTCTCCTTAGGCAGCTGAGAAAAGACTTCAGCGGCCACTCTGGGGAGCCTCAGTTTCCCTGTCTGCACCTACCACACAGTGTTGGTGGAACTGTTGCCTTGACCCCCTCCCCCATCCCTGGAGGTGCCCCTGCATGAACGCAGACCCAAGGAGCTCCCTCAAAGCTTTGGTTGTCTGGGGGGTCTCCGGCACACCCCAAGAAACAGGTGAGGGCTAGAGTTCAGGTCAGCCCGTGGTGTGCTGGGATCGGCGGGGGATGCAGACATGTGAGGAGAAGGGGCCTCTCCCCCCACCAGCTCCATTCACTGGCCCCTGTGGAAGCAGCCCTCGCTCTCAAGACTTTCCAATAAAAAAAAATTTATTATTTTGACTTTTCAGCTCACACAATGCTGGGTTGCTCGGGGGCCCATTCAGTGCTGGAGACTGAACCCCAGGTCCCCGGCATGCAAAGCCCTTCGAAAGATCTCCACAACCCAGGATTTTTCTAATTTTAATTTTTCTTAAATATTTTGTTGTGATGGAGCCACTCCCACCAGTGCTCAAGGCTTACTCCTGGCCCTTTGCTTGGCAGTCTCTCCTGGCAGTGCCTGGCAGTGCTGGGTATTGAACCTGAGTCTCGCCAGGTTCTGTAAGGCAAGTCCCTTATCCCCTGCACCATGTCTCTGGCCCTGAGGATTTTCTAATCATAAGGCACAGCCAGAATATCCTCTAGACTGCTGTGGAGTGGCTTAGTTCTACATGTGAGCACTAAGGGGAAAGTTTCAAAACCCCCCTGGGGTCCAAACCACACACTTCAGTTCACTTTTGGCCCATAGATTTTGGCTCGGACAGCCGTGGCCATGGGCTTTCTCCCCGGAGAAGACCCCCTACGGTCCCCTGTATGTACTCTAGCTGTGGGACGCTTGCACAGAGAAGGCACTGAGTCGGAGGTGCAGGCAGCTTTCTCCAGTGGGAGGGGGTCTCAGAGCCCTGAGGAGGGGGCTGCTCTGCTTGTGGGAGGGAGCCTCAGGGAGCTTCCCGGCTGCAAAATCCCACCGTCGCGGGAACTTATGCTGGCTTTCGGCTGTGCCTGGGCGTCGGGTTGAAGTCAACAGGCGTTTGAAGGATATTGGTTTCAGAGCTGGAGAAGGTCGTGGTCAGGTTGTTGGTTTTAGTTTTGTGTTTAGACTGCCGGAGGTTAAGTAGTGCACAAGGTGTGTGTGTGTGTGTGTGTGTGTGTGCGCGCGCGCGCGTGTGCGCACGCACACGTGCACATGACTCAGGGATCCAGGGTCTCGAAGCTAAAGGGACCATACTGGGTTTGGTGTCCATGCTTAGCCCTTTGGGCTCCCTAAGTGTGGCCCAAAAGTGAGCTAGCTTTTCCAGGCACGCCGGGCAGCTGCTGCTGCGTCCTCCTGAGGACACTGACATCCCCTGCCAGGTACGCGGCTGGCCCTCCTGGGCACTCTGGGAAGAGGATATGGGTCAGCCACGGCAGGGAGGGGAAACTCAGGCAGAACAGGATGGCAGCTCGTCTATCCTCATCTAGCCAATACGTGGGGCACGCTGGCTTGTGGGGGCAGCTTGCCTGAGCCCTCTCGCCCCAGGCTCTATTCACCATTTCCTCATATTCACCTCACGCAGGGCTCAGGATTCCCTGGGGCCCTGGTAGTTCCTAATCACCCTCAGGCTGGCATCCCCAAGCCTCACCTTGAGTGACCCCCAGGACTCCAGGCCTGCTGGGTGCGGCCCTTGTGAAAAATATAACTGTGGGATCTGGAGAGCTCAACAGGCTGCGTGCCGGGACCCCTGTG
Source organism: Sorex fumeus (assembly GCF_029834395.1). NCBI lineage: Eukaryota > Metazoa > Chordata > Mammalia > Eulipotyphla > Soricidae > Sorex > Sorex fumeus. Next base: position 16,731,932 of record NW_026606179.1, read on the forward strand.
AGTGACCCCTGAGCACTGAGCTGGGAGTAACCCCTGAGCACTGCCCAGTGTGGCCAAAAATCAAACCTCCCTCCCAAAAAATGTGCAACAATGAAGGGCGATAGTCAATATTAGACAGTACTGGGGCTACTTGCTGGTGCTTTGCTAGAACTGAGACAGTGGATGAAGCAGCGGAGCTGCTCGGGGCTGCTATCCGGCTGGGCACCAGGTAAATGGAATCGGGGCTCCCATGGATGTTGCGGGGAGCGCCTCTAGTCGTCCAGGTGGGCTCCAGGTCCCGGCATCCTTTCTGCTCAGTTGTGTTTGGGGAATGAATTGAAACGTGAGCACACAGATGCAGAGCCCAGAGCCGCCCGTTTATTCCTGCAGCCGGTGTCCCGTGTGCTGGGCTGGTCCAGGGGTACTGAGGGAAGCCCCTCAGGTGGGTGGGAAGATGGGCACAAACCCACCAGTTTGAGCCTGGGAGGCCTGAGAGCAGCGAGAGAGGGGGTGATGAGCCGCCTGGGAGGTCCCAGGAGTCTGGGGGGCCGTGTGCGAGGGGGTAGGGTGCTCCTGAGGGGTCAGGAGAAGCCAAAGAGCAGGATCCGGCTGGGACAGGTGGGAAGGGGGAGGCGGCAGGCTTGGCTGGCTTTCACTATTGGGGCACAGCTGCACCCTCGGGGCACCGGAGTCCTTCCCAGTCGGGTGGGGGCATGTCCCTCCATGTCCCCCTCCTGTCCTCTGATCCTCTGTGGGATCAGGCCTGGAGTCACAGAGCAGGCTTAGGGTAACTGGAATCGGGGCTCCAACGGACGTTGCGGGGGGCTCCTCTAGTCGGCCAGGTGGGTTCCAGGTCCTGGCATCCGTTCTGCTCCATCATGTTTGGGGAATGAATTGAAACGTGAGCACACAGATGCAGAGCCCAGAGCCGCCCGTTTATTCCTGCACCCCTTCCCTTCCCTTTCTGCACACACGAGTCGGGGTGCGCAGAAGCAGGAACTGAGCTGGAGGGAGCTTCCAACGCTGGCCTGCAGCGAGGCCGAGGCCGGGGTTGCAGGCAGCGGGCAGCCGTCCCTCAGCAGGAGGCAATGCGGGGGTGGGGGGCTTTAGGGGGTGCCAGTATGTTCTCCCGCAGGCCTGGAGCTGGGCTTTCAGAAGAGAGCGGTAGTCATCAGTGGCAGGGGCCGAGGTGTAGATGGAGTTGGGGACGCGCGTGCACTGATGCTCCTGTTTGCTACGGCGTCGGGGTGTTGGGAGGCGGCGGGCGGCAACCCGTTAAGTCTTCCCCTGCACACGGGCTCAGTCTCTCCAGGCTGCTTTCCCTATCGCACAGCACAGCCGGGGGCCTGGTGTGGAGAGAACCAGGACCCACGTGTCCCGCGGCCTCAGGGACTGTGGGCACTGGGCCCCCCAACAGTCACACAGACGGCCAAGGCAGACCCAAGTGCCATATGCTGATCCCGGGGGTCATGCTCTGAGGCACGCCGGGCTGACTCGGGTGGCCCTGGGGGTCTCTACTCTGCTTCCTTCCCCTTCCTCCTGCGTAGGGGCTGGGCTGGCCACGGCCCCTCCTTTCTCCCGACTCCCGCTTGGGGCTCGGGGTTCGACACTGCTGCTAGTATCCGGTCTTCCACGCCTGGCGTGTGCTATCAGCGTCTGGCTTTCTGTCTCCAGGGACCACCAACACGGGGACCTGGTGGGCAGGAAGGGGGCTGAGGAAGAGAGAAGGGAAAAAGCTCTTGAAGGAAAGGGAGAGAGGGGAGCCCCTCCCCACAGGACAGCTGCTGAGCGCCCCCCCCCCCAGCCGCTTGCCCTCCCCCTCCTCTTCCTGGGACACTTGGGACGCATGTGGACGGGAGGTCAGAGACCCCTGGAGGGGAGCGGCCTGGCAGGGAGACTCCTGGGTGGGGGGGGTCCTCGGGAGCATCCAGAGCAGACGCGGGAGGGCGGGTGCTGCTGGGAAGGGGGACAAAGGGACACGGGGATGGAAGAGTGGAGCCCTGTGCGCAGCAGGAAAGAGACGGGGACCCCCACCTCCCCTGTCACTGTGCTTGGGGAGTAAGAACTAGTCCCCTGCGGTGTCCCTGAGTGAGGGGGAGAGGGTGGCAGGGCGTGTGGGAGGGATAACTGTGTCCCCGACATCAGAAAGCCCGGCTGTGTGGTCCCCGCCTGAATGTCCATCTTGCTCCCCCGCCCCCAACACACACACACACACACACACACACACACACACACACACACGCACGCCCCTCCTCCTGTTCACAGGGGGCCAGAGGATGCGGGAAGGGCTGGAGAAGCAAGGACTGCCTGTGTGTGAGGCATGTGTGTGAGACGTGTGTATGAGACGTGTGTATGAAGTACTTGTGTGGGGCACGTGTGTGGGGCATGTGCGCAAGACACGTGTGTGGGGCATGTGTGTGAGGTTGTGTGTGAGGCTCGTGTGCAGGTTTATGTGTGAGACATGTATGCAGGGCACATGTGTGAGGCGTGTGTGTGTGTAGGCATGTGTGCGAGGTGTGTATGTGAGACACGTGTGCCGGGCACTGTGCGATGCATACATGTGTGTGTGTGAAGCGTGTGTGTGAGAAGCGCCCACATGTCCACACGCAGACACACAGTCGGGGTGGGGGGCACCAGACTCAGCCCCTCCGGCCCCCCTGCACCTCTGCCCCTCCCTTCCCTTCCCTCCGGCCCCGCCCTCCCAGGCTCCTCCCAGCCCAGCCCCTGTCCCTCTCTCTGTCTCTGTCCCTGTGTCCTGTCGCCCCTCCCCGCATGCCCTTCCTCAGCGGCCGTCCCTGTCCCTTCCCTTCCCTTTCATGGCTGTCTCTCACTCGGCCCGTCTCCTTCCCCGTCTCCTGGGGTCTCGGCTCGGTCCCTGCCTCTGCGTGTGTGTGTGTGTGTGTGTGTGTGTGTGTGTGTGTGTGTGTGTCTCGCTCCCCCTCCCTTCCCCCCTTTTTTTCTGTCTCTGACACCCACACTCACATCCAACCTCAGGAGTAATTGCTTTTGTCTGGGTTGGACTGGACTTGTGGTGGGGGAGGGCGGGGGGAGCGGGTGGCGCTGGGGGGGTTGGGAGGGACGGAGGTCGCTTGGTGAGTTGAGGTGACCTCCGCCAGAGCAGGGGGTGCTAGGAGCAGCGGTCTGGAGCCACCGGGGGGAGGGGGGAGGACCCCCACCCCACCAGGTGCGACTCTGGGGCCCCTCGGCCAGACAGGAAGGAGGTGAGGGGGACACAGTCCCTCATGTGCAGGTCTGGGGACAAGGAGCCCCACAGCAGACCAGCCAGCATCCCCCCCATGCTGGCGTCTGCTGCCTCGACACCACCCCCACTCAGAGCCCACCACAGCAGGCACACAGGAACCCTCCCAGAGTTTCCGGCCGGCTCTCGGCCCTCAGCACACAGGGTTGCCACACCGGAGCCACTCCTGGGATGGGTGGGGGACAACCCAGGCTGGGCCCCCACACCTTACAGCTAGCTCCTCCCTGCACACAAGGTACCCTGTGCCCGGCCACCCCAGGACCTGGTGTCAGAGACCCCTGCCAGCCCCCCAAACCCCCACCTCATCTCGCTGAGGGCTCAGCCGGTGTGACCACACTCAGACATTTGGGGACACGCGCAGCGGGGGAGGGGGCTCCCGGGACACACCCAAGCCTCATGGTCACACAGGTGCGGGGGTGGGGGGGGGACACGGGGTGGGGGGGCCAAGCTCTCCCTGCTGAGCCCGCCTGCTCCGGGGAAACCCAGGCACAGGGACAAGGGGACACGCGTGCACACACTGCCACCTTCCCCCAAGTCTGGTGCTGGGGGCCCACTTGGGGTACCTGTGCAGGCCAGGCTTGGGGGGTCTGCCCTCGAAGTGCCCAAGGCCAACACTCGGGTCCTGGGTGGGGGGGCTGCGGTCTGCCTGGGGAGTCCACTGTCCTGGGCATCTGCTCACAGGGGCCTTCTCCGGACCCCTGGGCGCGGAAGTGTCTCCCCACTCCCCCAGGCCCCCGCCTGCCTCCAGTGCCCTAGCTCCATCAGGGGCCCCCGACTCCGCACGCCGCTGCCTGTGCTCTCCAGGGCACTGTCCCCTGGCTGTCCCGGTCCCCGTACCTGCCGCCGTGACCGCCCCCTGCCCAGCTGGTGCCTTGCCCACTGCCTTACTCACCCCTCTCCTGGCCGTCCAGGCTCTCTCGGCCTCCCTAAGCTCCCCCACTGCGGGGGAGTCGGGGGTTCGGGGTGGGGGGACCCTGCCCCCTCAGAGGGGGGCGTGGGTGCAGCCGCGGGAAGGGGAGGCGAGGCAAGCGGGGAGAGAGAGAGCGGCGGCGGCGGCGGCCGGCGGCTTTATATCCCTGCCGTATTGATCCACCATGTCACAGGCCGGTCGATAGCCAGCCGAGAAAGAGGGAGCGAAGGGAGGGGAGGTTTGGGGGAGGGCTGCGGGACCCCGATAGTCCTCAGCCCATCTGGGGCCTCCCTGGCAGCCTGGGGAGGCCTGTCCCGGCCGCCCCCTCCCCAGAGAGGCCCGAGTCCGCCCCTTCTTCCTCTGGACTGCCGTCCTGGGCCCGGCCCCACCGTGCCTGTCTCCTCGGTCCTTTCTCCCTGGGCCTGTTCCCCACCCTGGCCCCCTCTGGTCTCCACGGTGGGGCTGGCCGGTGGGAGGCCTGGAGGCTGTGTTGGGGGGGCAGGGAGAGGGCCTGTCTTGGTCGGGTTAAAACAGGTGAGCAGGAGAGTGAGTCCTTGTATGCTGTGTGACTGGGCAGAGGGAACACCCTCCCGGATGGTCGGACCCCCTGCCCAGGGCTTCCTGCCGTCCCCAACCCTGTCCACACAGAGCTAGAGACAGGCCAGCTCGGAATCGCTTTCTCCTGGTCCCCACCCCCACCAGTCCCTCTCGCCTCGTTTCCTGCTCTCTAGAACCTTCCACACCTGTCCCTCTCCCCAGTCCTCTGAACCTCCCTGATGGGGTCTGGGTCAAAACTGACTTTGGGTTGCGGGGAGGTCTTCCTAGGGAGGAGGGTGGGGAAGGGAGGCGCACTCTGGGTCGGCACCCCATCCCGGGCCCCACCCCCGACTCTCTCCTTTCTCTGGACCTCGGTTCCCTGGCATTCCCAGTTCCTACCGAACTCTGCCCAGCCTGGAAGTCTTAGGAAGACCCTGGGACCTGGAGGCAGAGAGGAGGCTGGGCTGCCCGCAGGGTGAGGCCAGGCCTGAGGGGTGCCTGCCGGCCCTCCCTCAGCCGGGACTGCTGGGTCCCAGGTGCGGACCCCAGCCCTCCTGCCCGGGGCTCTGTTCTTTGTCTGTCCAGACCCTCCTCCCTCCAGGCTGGGGAGTCACCTTAGCCTTGACCTGAGGGGGAGGCCCCACCCGCCTCCTGCCCGTGGCCATCCCCGTGGCCACAACCCCTGCCCACCGGCCTCCCTAAGCACCAGGCGACCCCCCCAGCGTTGGGGCTGCTGCTCCCTTTGTTAGGGAGGGGGAGGGGAGAGAGCCAAGCTGAGGGGACGTGGCCTGACCCCCGACCTCTCCCCTTCCCTCCTCCCATCTGGGTCCCCAGGGGCTCCGAGCGCCCCTGACGGACAGGTCTGACCATCAGCCAAATGGCTCTGGGAGCGAGCAGGGGCCCAGGTAGGGGGGAGGGGAAGGAAGTCCAGCCAGGCTTGGCGCCCTGGGTAGGGGGTGTTGTGTGGAGTGGGGGGGGCCTCAGGATGAGTAGCCAGAGGAGACCAGCGAGCGGCCACGTGGGGCGGGCTGGGGGGGGAGTGATCCTGAGAGCACTGGGGGATGTGGAGAGAAAGTGGGGCTCAGCCCAGAGCCCAGGGGTGGGGGTTGTGGGTAGAGGGGCCTGGACGAGTGCCCCCCCCAGCCCCAGCCCCACCCCCACCCGCCTGCGGCATCGGGAGTGTGGGCCGAGTTTGAAAAAAAAAATTAAAAGAAAAAAAATAACAGGAGCAGAAGCTGGGGGAAAAATATATAAGAAAAAATATAATAAGAACTAAGCGGTGGCTGCAGGAGAGAGAAAGGGCAGGAGGCGGGGAGGGGGGCGCAGGGGGGAGGGCGGCTGGGCCCTGGTCGCTGCGGAGGCCCGGCCGCCGGCCTCTGTGCCCAGCCCTCCGCGTCCCCCCTGCCGGCCCCCTCCAGCCCCGATCGATCCAGTTTCTTGGCAATAAAGCATTTTTATTGTCAGCTGCCCTGAATGCCAAATGTGAGCCCGCTCCTGCCCCCCCCTCAACCCGCTGCCTCACCACCCCTCCCCCAGCCCCCCTCCACCCCCTCCTGCCGCCCCCCACCGCAGAACCAGCACCGGCCATGCCCTCCTCTTCCTCCTCAGCTGCGGCCACCACCGCCGCAGCCCCTCCTCACCCCCAAACCTGTAGAGAGGAAGGTGGGCTTAGGATGTGTGGACAGGGTGGGGGTGCCGGAGGTGGACAGGTGGCGGGGTGGGCAGGCAGAATGGACACTAGTCGAGGGAAACGGGGGTGGGCAATTCAGGGACACAGCAAACCCGCTGGACACGGGGAGGGGAGCAGGCGGGTTGCAGCCCCCCCGCAACACCCTCCAGGGCCTGCTCCTTTCACACTGAAGTCGGGGAGCAGATAGGGGCGGGGGGCACAGCTTAGGCTAGGCGTGGACGTCCTTCTGCGCTCTGCCTCAGCCTTGTTCGGCCCAGGGAGGGCAGTGCCACCCCCCAGGACTGCGGGGTGAGCCGGAGAGAGGCCCCGCCGCCTGCCCCCCCCAGCCCTCGTCTTTTGTCTCTGTCCCTCAGTGTGGTTGCAGCTCCTTTATCTCCACACCCCACACCCCACACCCCCCAGGATCCAAGACCCTACACACACACACACACACACACACACACATATACCCCTCTCTCTTTTTTTTTTGGAGCTGCTGCTTGCTTTTCCAGTTGTTGTTGTTTTGGGGTTTTTGTTTTGGGGTCACACCTGGTGATGCTTGGGGGTTACACCTGGCTCTGCACTCAGGAATTACTCCTGGTGGTGCTCGGGGGACCATATGGGATGCCGGGAATTGAACCCAGGTTGGCCGCATGCAAGGCAAAGGCCCTACCCGCTGCGCTTATGTCTCCGGCCTGTTCGCTTTATCCTCCACGCATCCCTCCCCACCCGTCTCCCACTTGCCCCAAACTTCGTCTCCGGCAGCCATGCCCCAGGAGGGTGGGGGGTGCAGAGGGATGGAAAGTCCCAGGCCCCTCTGCTCTCCAGGAGAGTTGGGGCCGACCCCTGCAGGACAGAGCTGGGTCCATCTATCTGCGTCTGTGTGGGGAGGGGTGGGGGGGAGAGGGGCTGTGGCTTTCCTTCCATGAGCCTCAGTTTCCCCAAGTTAAAGCCCCTCCTGTGGAGACCAGTGCCTTCCAGGCTTCCAGAGTGCGGAGCCACCCCACGGCCCCACGGCCTCACACCCCTGACATGCCTGCCCTCACCCCTGTTCTGAGCTTGGAAAGGGACAGCTGGAGAAAGCCACGGCAATCACTCACCCATTGCAACCACAGTTCAGAGTGTCTCCCTGCCGGTAGGGTCTGTACCGTTTGACTCTTACTCAGTGGCCACACCCAAAGGGGGTTCGAGAGATGCCTGTGCTGGAGGGAGGAGGTTGGGGAGGCAAGCCAGGGAGGCAGGCTGGGCAGGGTGGGCACAGCCTCTGGGGAGAACTCAGCTTCCTCTCCCTCCCGCAGTGCCCACATTTCATTCTGAGACCTCGAAGCCCTCCCCCCCATCCAGACCCCGGGTTGGGAAGGGGGCATGAGCCAGCCCCCTCGGGCAGGCGGGAAGAGGCTGGTGGTACTCTGAAGCGAGTGCCCCCACCCACACATCCCATGTGCTCACTCAGGCCGAAACATGCCCCCCTCAGCGCTGACACTGGTGGAGAGCCACCTGGGAGATAGTTCTCACCAGGGGGCCTGCGCAAAGGCCGGGCTGGGCTCTGGCAGGCGGCAGTGGAGGCAGAAGGGCCAGCACTGTCCTGAGCGTCCTTCCCAGGTGGCTGCAGATGTGCCTCCTCTTCTGAGCAGTCCTCTGTGATTGTCCTTCTTGTTTTTCTTTCCCCCAGATGCCCCCCCAGGACTTTGGCCCCATGATGCAGACAGCTGCCCTTCCTACCTGTCCTACCTACAGTCCCAGCCACCCATGCTGGTAGCACTATTCATCATCTTGCTGTACAGACAGGGAACACCGAGGCTCTCAGACCTGCTGGCCTGAATCACTAGCTAACCACCCCCTACACACACACACACACACACACACACACACACACCCCACCACACACACACATACACACAATGGTAATCCAGAGTTCATTATGGAGGGCGGGTCCCTGCCTCCACACAGTTGGTTCCAGTCCTGGCACTGCCATGGCATTGGGCGGGGTGAAGAAACTGAACCTCAGTTTCTTGCAGAGGGACAGAGCCAGAGATCTGACAGCAGGCAGTGTTCCGGACACACAGCCCTGCCTGCGCCCCAGCCCCACCTGCACTCTAGGTCCAAGAACTTTCAGTGAAGAGATCGCTGTGTGTGCGGCTTCCCTGACACTCTGCATGGAACAGAGAGTCACCTGGACTTGACAGAAGTGGAGACTGAGGCTCAGGGCACTGATGCCCTGCCCAGGTGCTTGGTCCTGCTCAGCTGGGAAGCTACAGAGCCCTGAAGGGCAGAGGCAAGGGTGTAATGGCGGGAGGACCCACAAGGGGGGCGAGAGGGCTGTAAGATCAAGAGAGGGCAAAGTCCCCCCTGGTGGGCGTTCTGTCAGGAGAGACAGGAATAGGGAGAGGGGGGCTGGAGACAGGACAGGGGTGCAGGGGCTCACCTTACATGTGGCTGACCCAGTTCCAGCCCTGGCACCACGTCGAGTCCCCCAAGAGTCACCAGGAGTCAGCCCTGAGCACCCATCCCTGAGTATCCCTGGGTGTGTCCCTCCCCAGACCAAAAGGCCAAACAAGAATGGGGACAGTGGCCGGATGCTCCCCAAGGGGAACGTGAGAGATGAGCTCGATTGATGGGCAGATGGGAGTGGCGCAGCAAGGGGGCTTGAAGAGGTGGCAGTGAGAGGGGATAGGGGACCATAGGGGAGTGTGGGGCAGCCACACTCACCCCAGAGGCTGGGGAAGGGCTTTGAGTTCTATTCCCAGAGCCGAAACTTCCGATGCTCAGCTTGGCACCGAGGACGAGCCCTGGGGTGGGCAGGGAGAGATAAGACGGTGCACATAGGTCCAGCACAGTGAGGACACAGTCCACAGCACCACTCAGGCTCCTGGGTAGGGGGCCGGGTGGCCTTCCTGTGACCACCAAGCCATTTGGGGCAGGGACGGTCGTTCGCAGAGTGGGGATGACCCCTGACCCAGGGATGGGGACATAGGGTCATCTCAGCCCCCATCCAGTCCTCTGTCCCTGATGTAGGCCAGTGGAAGGTCAGGGGAGGGAAAAGCAGCGTGCAGCCATGTGGGCTGGGGAGCGGGACCGTCCAGTGAGCCCCGGTGGACAGGTCTAGCCGGTGGTGCATCAGGTGCCTCATCTGCGAGTGGGTCTCTTCCTGGAGGTTCTGGGTGCTTCTCCAGCATGACTCCTGCTGTCTTGTCTTGAATGACTGTCATGGCAGGAACCTCCACATGTCCCCGGGTCCCTTACTTCTGTAAGTGCCCCGAGCTCAGAGTTTGCTCCTCATGGTATCAGGGTCTTTCTCGTGGTTGGGGCAACCCCATTCCCCGGGAGCAGTCTCCTCCAAGGAGATAACAAAATCTCCGTACATGGGCCCTTGATTTGCATGTTGTTGAGCGAGGTTCAATCCTGGGTTCTACCGTGGCCACCCGAGTTCTTCCCCTCATCGCCCAAAAGGTCTGTAGGTCAGTGCCTGAGGCAGGCTCCTCAAAAGTCACCCACCAAATTCTGGGAGGGGCACAGAGAGCTTGAATGGCTTTTTCAAAGACACACAGCAAGGACTCAGCAGGCTTGAAAGATGCTGAGAATAGCCCAAGCCACATCTTACTTTGGAACCCCCCAATATTCTGGGGGAGCACCAAAATGGAGGTAGTGCCTTGTGCTGTTAGCACCGACATCTATGTCACATGGAAGGGTTATTTGTGGGGGCCCTTCCAGGCAGTGCTCCTGAAACCCAGGAGCACCTCTCAGTGATTCTTAATCAACTGGGCTGGAGGTTTGATGCAGGGGCCCGAGGGTGGGGTGCTGCATGGGCCCTGGGGTGCCAGCGATCACCTGGGACCACCACCCCTGTGCTTAAGGAGGCCACATGGTGCTGGGGATCAACTGGGGTAGGTTCCATACAAGGTGTGTGCCTGAATCCCCTTTCCAGCTTTCCTGCCCAACAGATGGATCTTTTTGAAAGAATTTTTCTTTTTTTTTTGTTTATAGTTTAGGTAACATGGTTCCTTGGACCCATCTCTCAAGGTTCTTTGGGGATCTTGAAATATTATTTTGAGGGGAGAGAGAGGGGTTCAGTTCATGCAGCCCCAACAGCTTATGGGGTTGTAGTGACAGCTGGGTTCTGAGTCCACCTTTGTTTACTTGGACCCATCTCAGGGTGCTGCCTTGAAGGGGAGGGGAAACAACAGCACCCAGACTGTGAGTGCATGTGGATGAAGCCCCGAGGCAAAGCAGGGAAGCAAAGAGCAGGTGCCTTGGGGTGGGGCCATGAGGTTGAGGGGCTAACCAGATACCTGTGCAGACAAAGCATCTGGGTCAGGGTTCATTAGTAGAGTCAGAGAGACTTAGAGCCAGGCTGGCCAGGGACTGGAGCTCGGGGGCTCGGCAGGGTTCCTGGCGCTGAGGGTTGGTCATTGATTTCTTCACCCATCTTCCTCTTAGGGCCAGGCGGGTGCTCCCCCCAGCTCCAGTTTTTGTTTGTGTGTGTGTTTGGAACTCACCTGGCAGTGCTCAGGGATTACTCCCAAGTCTGTGCTCAGGGATCACTCCTGGTGGGCTCAGAAACTATATGGAGTGCTGGAGATCCAACCCTTTGCTGCCATGTGCCAGCAAAGCTCCCTACACACTGTACTATTACTCCAGCCAAGGTGTCCTTCTGGGAAGGGGAGGTGTCCACATCTGGCTGTGCTCAGGGCTCACCCCTAGTGGCGCTTGAGGAACAGATAGGGTGCTGGGGATTGAACCAAGTCACCCTCGAGCAAATGTCCAGGGTGAGGAATCTGGATGTTGCCTTACTAGGCACGGCTGTGACCATTAGCACCCTGGACAGCAGCTTGGACGTCAGCCAGGAGGACAGCAGGCAACATAGGGGCTTTTTGAGTCCGCTAGGGGCAGTGGGCAGGACAGAGGAGTTTCAGCAGTATGGGAGGGCTTCCTACAGTCTTGTGAATGTGCTCCAGGGACAGTTTCATGATCATTATGGAGCCCACCTCTATACGTGCTACATTCTGAGTTCCCACCCCGGGAACCCCCATCCTCCCTGCTGGAACTCCCCTCTGGCCTCACTTTTTTTTTCTTTTTCTTTTTTGCTTTTTTGGGTCACACCCAGCGTTGCTCAGGGGTTACTCCTGGCTCTGCACTCAGGAATCACTCCTGGGGGACCATATGGGATGCCAGGGATCAAACCCGGGTCGGCTGCATGCAAGGCAAATGCCCTACCAACTGTATGATTGCTCCTGTCCCTGGCCTCACTTTGGAGACAGTCATTTATTTGCTTTGAAGTCACCTGTGGGTGTTTTTATTGTTGTTGTTCGTTTTATTGGTGGGAGTTGCAGGCACACCTGGCTGTGCTCAGGGCTTACTCCTGGCTCTGTGCTCATCTATATCAGGATATTTCCTTCATAAAGAATGCATCTCCACTGTTTCTACCTAGCCTGGAGCAGGAGAGGCGAACCCTCCTTTCGGGTCCCCACAATCACCTCCCAGCCCTTTGCCCACTGCACTTGCTCCACATGTGCACCAGCCAGTAAAAACGAGGGTGTGATTCCCACAGACAGTAGCAGACCAGACAGATCTGATCATTCTGTAGCCTCCCTTGCTTGGCGCAAGCATCCCACTGAAGGTAAAAGTGGCCCCTTGTGTTCCCGCCCTGATGGCACCGATGAACAGCCTTAATTGGAGGCTCAGAGAGAAAGTGAACTCACTTTCCAGAGTCACACCGCAAGAGAATGGGAGGAGCCCATTTCCAGACTCTCCTGCTAGCCTCCCTGAGAAGTGCTCCTCCAGTCCTGCCCAGATGGCTGTCGTCTGGAGGGAGAAGGGGTCCTCAGGCAGCCAACATTCCTGGAGTGAGCCAGAGCAATAGTACAACAAGGAGGGCATCTGCCTTGCACGCAGCTGTCCCAAGTTCAATTCCAAGCTTGCCAGGAGTGATCCCTGAGCATAGAGCCAGGAAAGACCCCTGAGGACTACTGGGCATCCAGCCATATCCTTAAGCCCATCCCTGTGGGGCAGGTGTGCTGGGTGGCGACTCCACCCAGCACCCAGTTCCAAGATTGTCGGGACCCAAGATGCTTCCTGGGACTGAGGAGAGACCAAGTCATCAGTACTCACTTGGCCTCCCAGGGATGTAGAGAAGGCTGCAGGAGTGGGGATGCTTCAGAAGAGGTCGACAGAATGTGTGTGTCAAACAAAGAAAGCACGAAGGATGTGAAAGATGGGGCTGGAGTGACAGCATAGCAGGTAGGGTGTTTGCCTTGCACTCGGCTGACCTGGGTTCGATTCCCAGCATCCCATATGGTCCCCTGAGCACCGCCAGGAGTAATTCCTGAGGGCAGAGCCAGGAGTAACCCCTGTGCATCACCAGGTGTGACCCTACAAGAAAAAAATTAAGGATGTAAAAGAACCAAGAGCTTGAACAGAGGAAGGAAGGTGAACTTTGGGGGCCAGAGGGACAGTCCAGCTGGCTATGCTCATAGCCAACTAGGTTCAGTCCCTGGCATCCCATTTGGTCCTCTGAGCACCACCCATCACGAGTGATCTCTGAGCTCAGAGCTAGGAATAATCCCTGAGCAACTGCCAGGCATGGTCCCCAAACCAAACAAACGAACAAAATCAGGAGGTGCCCTCTGAAGACACAGCAGCTAACAGGCTGCAGGGCTGGTGTGAGCTCAGTGTGCCGGGACACAGGCCTTGCATGTGGGATCCCTGCTTTTATCCCTGTGCCACGTGCTCCCCCAGCATCTATTCCCTGATCACCCCAGGTGTATCACTGTATCACTGTCATCCCATTATTCATCAATTTACTCAAGTGGGCACCAGTAACGTCTGCATTCATCCCAGCCCTGAGATTTTAGCAGCCTCTCCTTATTCATCTTTCCCAATGCTGCCGTATTAGAGGCTCTTTCAGGGTCAGAGGAATGAGATTGTTATTGTTACTGTTTGGGGCATACCGAATACTCCACGGGTAGCTTGCCAGGCTCTGCTGTGACCCCAGGTGTATTCCCCCAAAATAAAGAGGTTGGTAGGGCTCCCCTGACTTGGACTTCAAGAATCAGGGGAATCTGAGAAGTTCAGTCCAAAAACTGGGTTTGCACACCCTTTCGTTTCACCCGCAGAGAGGGCCTTGGGGACACCTCAGGGAAGCGGCAGAAAAGAAAGTGTCCTTTCAGAGAGCTCCCATTGGGGCGCAGAGAATGACAGCCTTAGGAGAGAACTCTGGAGTGCGGTGGAAGTGCCCCAAGAGGATCTCCGAGGGGTGACTCAGGAGCTGAGTCCTGAAGAGGAAGGAGAAAGATTCTGGCGGGCATCGTCTAGAAGGGGCCAGCAAAAGTCAAAGGTCCTAAGGAGAGGGACCCGTGGGACTGGAGACAGTACATCCGGGAAGGCGCTTGCATTGCACGCAGCCGCCCCGGGTTTGATTCCCGGTTCCTCGAACTCCCTAGGCTTGGTCCCTGAGCACAGAGCCAGGAGTAACCCCTGAGCATTGCCAGGTGTGACTCAAAAAAAAGAAAATAGTAACCCACTGACCTCTTGTACCGAGGCTGACCCGCGGGGTGTGATCTTGCTTTTGGGGTGAGCGGAGGTCCTGCTGGAGAGGGGTTTGGGCTGTTGTTAGAGGCAGCGGGGAGTCCCTGGGCCAATTCCAGCCCCTGGTCGAGGGCACTTGCGTTTCAGCACTTGGACAGCTCCATGCGCAGGGGACTGTGCGCCAGGGAGCTGCGCGCTGTGCAGGGAGGCTGGTCCAGGGGGTGGGGCTCCGGTCGGGGGCGGGGCCTCGCGGGAGGGCGGGGCCAGGCACCTGCTGCTTGAGCCTCGTGATTGGTCCAGGTGGGTGCATGGTGATGAATGCCACGGACTCTTTCTGGAAAGGGTTACCCTCAGAATATAGCAAGGATATGAGCCACAGGCCTCGAGTGGCACCAGGGATCACAGTTCACAGGGCTGCCAGGCTCAAACAGCAGAGCTGTCAGGATCAGGTCCAGGACATAACGGGGCACCGGGCACTTGAGCTCACGAACCACAAGGCTGCAAGGCCAGTACGATGGGTCCGGTGCTGCATTCCTGCGGGCCCGCGCTGGCCTGCTGGTCGGCCTTTCCTCTCCTCTGGGGAAATGCCCTCTCCAGGCCCCCACTCCCTCATCCCAGGAACACCCCCTCTTCCAGGTCGCATAAAAGCTTTTTCCAACTAGGTATCATACAGTTATTGAATGACTTAAGAAAGGAAAAAAAGTTGTTCTCAGGGCCAGACAGATTGTACAGGGGTCAGGGCACTTGCTTGCATATGACTGACGCAGGTTTGATCCCAACACCCATATATGAACCCCTGAACCCTGCCAGGAGTGATCCCTGAGTGCAGAGCCAGGAGTAATCCCTAAGCACAACCCTTGTGGCCCCCCGAACAAATAACAGAGTTTCTGTCAAAGGTAATATAGAAATGATGCATAGTGACAACACACATATGCTAAACTCAGAGTGATTCTGTATGTATTTTATGGTCATGTTGTTTGTAATAGCAGGAAAAATAAAAAAGGAAACTACCCAAATGCTCTCCAATGCCATGATAGGAAGTGAATTGTGTCAAAACCATTTCATCTATATTATGCAACAATTAAGAGACTGAAGTGGACCTAGATGATCTAACCCAGAAAAAATTCTCAGGCTCAATGATTAGGGGGTGTCAGCATATATAACAGTATATATAATATGTACCCATTTTGCTTTATTCCTAATTTTTTATTCACATATATGTGTGCTTATATAAATATGTAGGAAATGTTTCGAAAAAGATAAAACTTTTGGGAGCTGGAAGCCTGGAGCCTTGCATGTGGTTGGCCTGGGTTCAATCGCTGGCACCCCACATGGTCTCCCAAACACCATTAGCAGTGATCCCTAAGCACAGAGCCAAAATAAGTCCTGAGCACTGCCAGGTGTGGCCACAAAACAACAACCAAGAGATAAAACTTCTGGTTTCTCTATGGGGGTGTAGGTGGGGGAGGGGAATTGCTCTCTCCTAAAGACTAAATTCTACTGGGAAGAAAAAGCCCATTTTTGCCTTATGTATTATTATTATTATTATTATTATTATTGCCACACACAGCAGTTCTAGGGGCTACCCCTGGCTCTGTCCTCAATGGTTCTCCCTGCATATGGGGTTTCTGGGGTTGGAACCGGCTGAGCTGCATACAATTCAGGTACATTGCATGGTGGGCGCACTTTGAATCGCTGTCTTCAGAGTCTGGCCTGGCCTGGCCCTGCCATACTTTTCAGTGCTCAGGAGTTACTCCTGAGGTATCTGGGGACCAGGTGGTGCTGGGGATCCAAATCCAGGCTCCTGCATGCAAAGTCTGCATGACAATATAGGCCATGGGTTAGCCCCAAGGATGGGTGCACCTGCCATGCAGGAGTGAGGCCCTGAGTTTGATCCCCAACCCTGCCCCTAGGCCAAGTAGCTCTGGGTGTAACACTGTGGGGGAGACCCCTATAAATAGAACAAAGAAAGGGGGATGTGGACTGGAGAGACAGGACAGTGGTGAGGCACTTGCCTTGTATGCAGCCAACCCTGGTTTGATCCCCGGCCTCGCATAGGATCTTCCAGGCACCACCAGGAGTAATCCCTGAGCATTGAGCAAGGGGTGAGCCCTGAGAACCCCTGGATGTGGCCTCAAAAACAAAAACTTGAGCAGGAAGGCAAGGATAACAGACTTTCCCTGCTCAGATGGTGGGGAGTGGAACCATGCGAGGTTCATCTAGCACCAGTGGGCAGTGCCCAGGTGCTGTCCGTGGCGGTACTTAAGCCCTTGGCACCATGCTCCTTGAGCCCACATGGGCTGGTTACAGTTTGACTAGATGTGGTGCCACAGGGAAGCGGCTCAGAGGGCCAGGCCCAGAGCTCGTGCAAACCGGAAATGGGCTGGAACCTGGAAGATGGGGAGGAGATGAACCTGATTTGACTCGATGGCTCATCCCATGGCCAACTGGCAGAGCTCAGGACTCTGCAGCAGGACCAGCTAGACACCCCTTTTTCTGTGTGTGTGTGTGTGTGTGTGTGTGTGTGTGTGTGTGTGTGCCAGCCCTCAGCTTGCTTTCCCAACCACCCTGGCCTGGCTCTGCAAGGAAGCTATAAATGGAAGCCTGTGCAGACAAGAGGCTGTGTAGACGAGAAGCTGTGTGGATGGGAGATGATGAGAGGCTGTGTAGACGGGAAGCCATGTAGACGCAGGCAGGTGGTGTAAGGAATTCTCTTCACCACTTGTGAGGCTGCAGTGCTCTGCCAACCCCCTGTCAGGAGGGCAGTCCAGGGGCCTCACGCCACCTCCCTCACTGCCCTACGGAGAAGATGTGTGTGGTGGGGAAGAGCCCAGAGGGGTCCCACGTACATCAGGGACACCGTGGCAATGATCTGGACAGTGTGGTGGCCTCAGGTGGTAGAATTCCAGAAAGGGGCTGGGCACCAAGCCACCAGGAAGGTCCCCGGGGGTAGCAGGGAGGAAGAGGCCACAGCTGGGGGGCCCTGAGGGGTGAAGAATCACGCTCTGCTGTCCCCAGTGGGCTGACTGCTCCCCCCACTACCACTCCTGCCGGGCCCCCGGGGGACCTCGCTCTAATAATGTATTTGATCGACTCGCCGGCCGCGTACAAGCGATTATTGTCTTGTCGGGAGTCAAACGTATCGATCCGGTGAGAAATATGAGCGGAGCAATGGGGCCCGCGTGTCAGTTACCAGCCCCGCTGGCCCTGGGGAGCCCCCTACGTCTCCTTTAATTACCGCTCAGCCCTGAGCCCGGCCGGGCCTCCCCTGCACCGCCCCCTGCCCCCCAGCGCCCCACACCCCCAGTGCCACCCCCACCGCTGCTCCCCATCCACCTGCCGTCTTCCGCAGAACTCGAGGCCTTTTCTCTGGCCCAGAGGCCACTGTCTCCCATGTCCCCTCCCCTGCCCGGGGTCTCCCTGGTCCCTGCTGCCAGGTCCCACCCACCAGCGCCTCTCAGACTGACACGCTCACCCTCTCATGGGCAGGCCCCTCTCCTGCCAGATTCCCCGCCTTGGGGGGATGACAGAGAAGAGCCAGGGGGTGGACACTACCTCCTATTGGCAACCTACAAGGCTGCCCCCCACTGCAGTGAGGACAGGGAAGGCAGCGCCCCCAGAAATGGCCGAAGCCTGTCCCCTGGCTCCCAGGGGCAGCGTGGTACTGTCTCTGGAAGCTTCCGACACAACAGGACGGGAGACTCTGTTGACCCTGTCAGGGTGGACTGTGGGGCTCACTTGGTAGCATTTTGCTCACCTCCATAAGGTCCTTCTTGATTTTCCTTTCCAAGCCCCCAACCCCGAGCATAAATCCCAGAGTAAAACAGCTCACTGGGCAAATATGGCTTCAACACAGACAAGACGGCCTGCAGAGGCGTCCAGATGACCCTCACCAACGACGCTGGGCCTAGGGGGGAGGGGATTGGAAGTGGGGGACCCCAGGCGTGGGGGAGGTTGGAGATCTCGGGATAGGGATGTTGGGGGTGAGCAGGGGGCTGGGGACTATCCCTCAGTGCAGATGTGAGGGGATCCCGGTCCCGTCCTGCGGGGAGGCCTACTGCCTGGGCGTGCTGGAGTACAGAGACCCCATGGAGGTGGGCATGTGTGTGTGTGTCCCACGTGAGTGCCCATGGGTGAGCGTGGGCACCCTTGTGTCCCTGGCAAGGGGCAGGGGCCTTGTGTCCTGGGACAGGGCAGGAGGGTTCATTCTAGGGTGCGCCCGCCAGGAGTCTGCGTGTGCTCCCGTGAGAAGCCTAGGGTCCGTATGTGCAAATACTTCCGTGTGTGTGTGTGTGTGTGTGTGTGTGTGTGTGTTCAGGCCTCGCAGTGCGCGCGCGGGATTTAAAAGCCCCTCTCCCCGCTGGCGTGGGGCGCAGCGAGTCCTGGGGTGCTCCCCCTCCCCGGAAGCGGTTGGGCCCGGCCGGCGATGCCGGGAGCAGGAAGAGGCGGCGGGCCGGGCCGCGCCTTTGTCTGCGGCGCGGCGCGGGGAGTCCTGCGCCTTTGTGTGACCCGCGCAGGTGTGCGCGCGGGTGGGGGGGGCGGGGCGCCCTGCTCGCGCCCAGCCCCGCCCTCCGGCCCAGTGGCTGTGCGCGCGCGCCCCCTGGCGGGCACCGGGGAAAACACAGGCCCGGGCGCGCCGCGCGGGGTCCCGCCGGCAAGCGGCCCGGGGCTCTCCGCGTTTGCGCCCCCCCCCACCCCCGACCCCCGACCCCCGGCTAACTTCTAGCTGCCGCCGGCCGAGCTCCCGGGCCTCGTTGGTCTCTCCACGTGCCCCGTGCGCTCTCCCTGGCGGCCCGGGACGCCTCACCTGCGGGCAGGTGCGCAGCTGGGGCCCCTCGCGCCCCCCGAGCCGCGCGCGGCACCCGCCGCCGCGGCGCCTCCCCAGGCCGAGCCCCTCGCGGCTCTCGGCGCCCTCGGTCTGCGCTCGCCGGGCCTCAGTCTTTGCATCTGCTAAGTCGAGTGAAGAGCGACGGCCCCGGGACGGGCGGGCGGCCAGTAGAGTAGGAAGTGCCGAGCCCGGCCCGGGGAGAGGCCCCCCAACTTCAGCGCCGGCGGGCAGTCTCCCCCGGGCCGCGGCCGGACGGGCGCGCAGCTGCCCTCCTCCTGCCCACGCCGCCCCGCCCCGGCCCCGCGGGGCTCGGGGTCCGCTGCCCGCCGGGGTATTTTCCCTTCCGAAGGAGGCGGGCGCTGTGGTTTCCTCCCGGGCAACTTCCGGCAGCGGGCGCTGGGTCCCCAGAGAGGGCGGGGAGATGACACGGTTGTTCCCCCCAGCCCTGGGGAGGGCAGCATGGTTCTCACCAGCATGGGGGCTCCAGGTAAGGGGCCGGGGGGGCGCGGCTGACCCTTGGGGTTGTGTCCCACCACCCCCCACACGCACACCCTCCGCCGCTCGCTGCCTGTCCTGCCCTGCGCGCCCTCTCCCACCCCGGGTGGGTCTCTTGCCCTCTCTCCACCTCACCCTTCCCTTTCAACACCAGCTTGGGGGTGCGGGGACGGGGTGCTTTACCCCTCTGCTCCGGCGCTCTGGGGAGGCGGTGGGAGGGAGGTGGAGCAAGGTGCGGGCCTCCTTCAACTTAAGGTGGGTAATGAGGGGAAGGGGGGCTGCAGACGGGATGGGGGGTGCGGAGTGACTAGGCTGTGCAGATGTGTGACTGTGTGACCTGGGGATCTGTGAGTGGTTCTGAATCGCCGGAGTGTGACTGTCAGGTGTTGGTGGTGTGCGTTGGGCAGGCATTGCTGGGGAGGGGAGCCTGGGTGAGGATCTTGGTTCCCGGCTTTACTTCATTTGACTCTCTGGTCACCTCCTCTGGAAAGCCTTCCCTGATTTCTTCATCCAAACTGGCAGCTAGTCCCGCCCCTCTGAACCTCCTCTATCCTGACTTTGCCTTCTCTCAACGGCACTTGTGGCCACCAGAAATTTTATCACCTTCCTGTGTGCTTATTACAGATGACCCCCCAACCCCACCCCGGCTCCGATGTCAGTGGGTTCAGAGCACCAAATATTATTCCTGGACAGGTTTCGGTGTTGGCGGGGGGAGTTGCTGGGCTGGGGTCCTGGGTGTAAGTGTGTGTAAACATCAGGTCTGGGACGGGTGGCGCTCTGGTCTCTCAGGGTCTCCCTGTCTGCAGCTGTCAGTGGGTCTCTGTGTCTCCATTGGGGGCGCCTGGGGGCACAGCTCTGCTGATGGCCGGAGGCTCTGCACTGGAAAAGGTGTGGCTTGGACTATCCTAGGGGGGTGGGCTGCAGTCCAGCTGGGAGGCAGACCTGACATCAGATGGCGGAGGAGGCTTGGGCAGATCGGACAGGGATGCAAGTGGCACAGGGGAGCCCACTTCAGTGGGGCGGCTATCAGGGAGGCCTTCATGGAGGGGGCGATGTCTGAGCTGAGACAAAAGTGGTTGTGAAAAGGCGAGGAAGGTGAGGGGGTGCAGGGTGGAAAGCAGGTAACGTGCGGGATGGCGCGTGTGTCTTTATTGAGGTGACTGCAGGCAGCAACTACAGGCAGATGTATTTGTACCCAGAGACCGGTGTCTGCCCACGCGCCTCGTCTGCCCCCTGCTGAGCCTCCCCGCCTCAGGCCTGGAATGGGAGCCAGAGCCTGCCTGCGGGCACCGAGTGAGACTCTTTTGATGGAATTTCCCAGCACGCCCCTGGGGTCCCCCGTGGGCAGGATGCTCTCCAGCTAAGGAATCTGGTCTTGGGCTCCACCCTGGGAGTGAGTTTCAGGGGTTCACCTGGCAGTCTCCCAGGATGAGGTGTCCCTGGGCGTGTGCCCAAACATGCATGCACACACGAGTGTGCAGACCACCTCAGGGGGCCTTTTACAGATTGGCCCTTGTTGTGTCTGGGCACTTGTCTCCTCCTGCGGACCCTCCTGCCCAGGTACTCAGCACATCTGTCCCACATGTGTCTGCTGTCACTGGCCATGGCAGGTGTGAGGGGCTCCATGGCAGGCAGTCTTGGTAGGGGCTCTGACAGGTGTGGTGGAACTCCATGGCAGGTGTTGGCGGGGGTCCGTGGCAGGTGTGGGGGCTCCGGGGGTCTGTGGCAGGTGTGGGGGGTGTGGCAGGTGTGGGGGGGTCCGTGGCAGGTGTGGTGGGGGTCTGTGGCAGGTGTGGTGGTGGGGGGGTGGCAGGTGTGTGTGGGTCCATGGCAGGTGTAGTGGGGGTCTGTGGCAGGTGTGTGAGGGTCCGTGGCAGGTGTGGTGGGGATTCTGTAGCAGATGTGGTGATGGGGGTCCATGGCAGGTGTAGTTGGGGTTGGTGGCAGATGTGTGGGGTCTGTGGCAGGTGTGGTGGGGGTCAATGGCAGATGTCGTGGGGGTCCGTGGCAGGTATGGTGGGGGTCCGTGTGCCAGGTGTGGTGGGGGTCTGTGCCAAGCGTGGTGGGACTCTGTGGCAGCTCTGCCTGCTGTCAGCACAGCTGTGGAGCCAGCTCTGCTGTGTGTTTGCTGCTGTGTTGTGTCACCATCCCCCTAACAGCCCAGAGGTCGGCCTGCCCCGACACAGCTGGAGTTGGGGCCGAGGCTGTCCCTGGGGCGGCTAGCCTGGGGGTGGGGGACAGCCAGCTGGGCCCTTCGAGGTTCCTGGCAGTACAGAGGCTGCCCACAGGGGCTCCCGGACCCGCACCGGGATCTGAGCGGGCTGTGAGGACGGGGCCCAAGGGACAGGGCTGTCCCGGAGGGTGAGGGGCAGTGCTCTATATTTAGGCCCGTTTTCGGTAAGTGCTAACGAGAAGCTGGTCCAAGTCTGCTAAAACCGGCTGGGGGAAACGCAGAGGAGAAGTGAAAGTCGGGGTGGGGAGGGCCAGGGGGACTCGGAGACCGGGGCCCCAGATGGGCAGCACCCCCGGGGCCTGGGCAGCCCCGCCAGGTCTGGGCCCTGCTCTTCCTGGTGCTCTTAAATCCTGGCTCACTGCTGGGACTGGAGAGAGGAAGGGAAGTCCAGGCGAGCAGCTGCAGTGAGCGAAGCTGAGGGTGACAGGGCCCTGCTGACTACCGACCAGGAGCTCCCTGGCCAGTGGCACCCATGGCGACAGTGGCGACTGGAGCAGAGGCGGGCGGGTTCCTGGGACCCTACTCGGGTCCTGACAGTGGCCCTGTGTGGGGCGGGGGCCCTGGTGTGCCCCTTTTCTCCCAGCAGGGTCTCAGGGTGAAGGAGCAGGAACCACGGGGCACAGGACAGGGGTGCCCTGGGGTGGGGAGGGCACTGAGGGAAGGAGAGGGTGGGCATCTCCCCTCAGCCCTCCTGCCTCCCAGCCAGTGCCCCAGCAGATACCGAGACACGGGACAGCTGCATGTAGGTTTGGGCTGGGCTGCTGGGATGGCCGGGACAGAGGCCCAGGGCCTTAGCTGGCATCATTCATCGCAACGACATGGACCCCTCAGACTGGGAGACTGGGATGAGGGCATCACTGCCCAGGGGTCAGCTGTCTCAGGTAGGTAGGAGCATGGGGGCCCAGACGAGAGAGACTCCAACCACCTGGCAAGTCCAGGGGGACTTCACAGAGGAGGTGTCCTAGCAGCTGGACCTGAAAGAGGAGCAGGATCATAGAGGTTACCCAGGGGATGGACAGAGGCAAAGGAGCACCGAGGGAGGGGACTTGGGGCCAGCCCCGTCCTTTTAACCTGATCATTTCATGCTGGGCATCGTGGCTTGACCCAGCATGACTTGACCCCAGGGCCAGTCAGATCTGCGCGGAAGGGGTTCCAGTCAGATATGGAAGATGTGGGCAGAGAAATAGGAAAGTGGGGAGGGTGCTGACCTTCCAGGCGGCCAACCCTGGTTGGATCCCCGGCATCCCATAGGGTACTCTGAGCACTGCCAAGAATGAGCCCAGAGTACAACTGGGCGTAATTGAAGAAATAAAATCAAACACAGTAGAGAACTAAATTTATTTAGAAAGGGGCTGGAGCGATAGCACAGGGGGTAGAGCATTTGCCTTGCATGCGGCCGACCCGGGTTCGATTCCCAGCATCGCATATGATCCCCCGAGCACCACCAGGAGTAATTCTTGAGTGCAGAGCCAGGAGTAACCCCTGTGTATCGCCGGGTGTGACCCAGAAAGAAAAATTAGGAAAATTGAAATAAAAACAGCAAAAAGATGGGGTAGATGGCTCCAGGCTCCCAGAACATTGATGGGAGAGGCTGGGCCCCAGGGAACCAGGGTGGAGTGATGGGGCAGGGGTGGCAGGGAGGTGAAGTCTGAGAGGAGGAAGCCTGGACCGGGGCCTGCGGGGTGGGGAGCGGGTGGCTGGATGCACTTTGGGGCGCAGTGGCCCGGGCAGAGGCCTCACCTCGGGGACAGGAGTCAACAGGACAGCGGCAGCTGAGGGGATGTCCGCGTTTGTCACATGCGCCTTAGTGTTGGGTGGCCAAAGGGCCATCATGGAGCCAGGCCAGGTCCGGATAGGTGGGGCAGGGCCCTGGGAGGCCGCCTGGTAACCAGTTACCACACAGATATCATTTTCCCAGGGGTGCTGGTGTGGGAAGCCGAGGGGAAGGTTCCTGCAGGGGGTCACCAGCGGGCAGAGAGAGGGACCCAGTCTGGGCACTGGAGACAAGCACAGGGGTGAAGGTGCTTTTCCTCCACACGCCTGAGCCAGGTTCGATCCCCAGCCCCCTCTATGGTCCCCTGAGCCCCACCAGGAGTCATTGCTGAGCACAGAGCCAGGAATAAACCCAGAGCACTGCCACTTGTGGCCCCAAAACCAAAATATATAAATCAAAGAAGAAAAGCCCCAGTCTAGGCCAGAACCCACCTCTAACCTTATTCTACCTTAACTTCTCTTTTATTTTATTTTATTTGTATTTTGGGTCAC
The DNA here is from genome assembly GCF_029834395.1 of Sorex fumeus. NCBI lineage: Eukaryota > Metazoa > Chordata > Mammalia > Eulipotyphla > Soricidae > Sorex > Sorex fumeus. The sequence continues at coordinate 16,755,631 of NW_026606179.1, forward strand.
ACCTGGCGATGTTCAGGGGTTACTCCTGGATCATGCACTCAGGAATTACTCCTGACGGTGCTTAGGGGACCCTATGGGATGCCGGGGATCGAACCCAAGTCAACCGCATGTCAGGCAAACCCCCTCCCTGCTATTCTATCACTCTGGCCCCTTAACTACCCTTTTAAAGACCCTGAAGTCACAGTCGAGGTTCAGCCTGCAGTCCAAGTTTGGGGGTGGGGGTGGGGGCACAACTTGGCCCCTGACAGATGCAGAGGAGGAGCAGGCATCTGTGGGTGTGGGCGGGAGGGCGGGCAGTGACCGGAAGCAGCAGCCCCCCCACCTCCGCAGTCAGGCGGAACCCCCGAGTGCAGGGACCAGGCAGCAGGGTATGTCGGGAGAGGGACGGGCAGTGGAGGGTGACAAGGGCCACACCCTGAAATCCAGGCTGAAGGTGGGGAGGGGTAGGTCTGGGGTTTTTGGGGGGCAATGGGGAGCTGAGGAGGGTACAGGGCCCAGAAGCACTGGCACCAGGCAGGGAAGGGGGGGGGGCACTGGGGTATGGGAAGGTTTGCAGTCAGTGGGCAGAGCAGGCCCAGATCCAGGGAGTGGCCTCCGGATCAGGGGTGGACTCTTCCCCGGCTACTCCCCTTCGCCTTCCTTCCTTCCACATCTCTTGGGGTCCTCAGCCTCTCCCTTTCGCACCCCTGGAGCCCAGAAGCAAGTGCTGCACCCCCCACCCCACTTGCACCCTAAGAGTACTGGGTGCAGGGTTCTGTCTGCCCGTCAGCATTGCAGTGAAGACACGTCCTTAGAGTAAAAGTTCAAATGCCTTTCACGCGGCCGACCCTGGTTGGATTCCCAGCATCCCATGTGGTCCCCTGAGCACTGCCAGGGGTAATTCCTGAGTGCAGAACCAGGAGTAACCCCTGTACATCTCCGGGTGTGACTCCCCCCGCGCAAAGTTCATGGTGTCAGCGCACAGCTGCATGGATTTTGACATCCGTGCAGACTCAGGGGAAACCATCAAACGGATCTAGAACCGGAATGGCCAAGACCCCTCCCCCCACCACACACACACACACACACACACACACACACACACACACACGCACCAGACTTCCCAGACCCCGCCCATCCTCATCCTCATTGTCCCGTGGGTTGGGCAGTGCGCTCAGGCTGGCCTGGCCTGTGTCACGCTCACACTTGGGCTACACCCGTGCGGCGCTCAGGCCGGATCCTGGCCCCCATATGCTCGGCCTCCGAGATGTCCCTCCAGCTCTCCTGGGCTCCTCCTTCTGTGTTGTCCTGGTTTCGGGGCCACACCTGACTGCTGCGGGGCTCTGGGGTTGCTCCTGGCCGTGCTCCCACCGAGCACCCTGCACCCAGGACGGCCTTCTGCCGGCCCGGCCCTGCTGTCTCAGCCCGTGGAGCCGTCTCTCCGGCAGGTGTCCTCGGGCCCTGCTATTGGGACTCCACTTGGAGCAAGGGGGTGGAACCACCCACCCCACGCTGCCTCTTGCCTACCCTGTTGGGTGACTCCCAACCCCCGCCGGGGCCCACCAGGGTGAACACTGGCTCCAGAGTGGGGCTCCATGTTACACAATCCCCCATTGCAAAATGTCTCCCCTTCAGCCCCACGCTGGTCACCAGCTCTCACTCCCACGGGCCTTCTCAGATGTCTTGGCATGCAGCACCCCTGAGAGGGGGGAGCAGGGCTGGGGGGGCTCCAACGGGCTTCCAAGAGGGAAGGGGGCCGGGGAGGCAGAGCTGAGTTCAGGGTCCAGTGAAGTATAGGGGGACCTATCTGCATGGGAGTGGGAAGTGGGGGCAGGGGGGCAGGCTCAGAGGAGACAGGGAGGGCGCGGGGTGACCTCAGAGGGGACAGGGAGGGCGCGGGGTGACCATGGAGAGGGGGTGAAGTCACCCCCAAGGTCATTAAGGGGTTTGGTCAGGTCATTGTATTTCCCTCAACGTTCCCTGGGTCTCCAGGGTTCAAGTGTGCAGCTGTGGGCTGTGGGGGCAGCGGGGGTCCGGCCAGGGCTGTGGGCCAGCCACCGGGGTCGAGGTGAAGGGGGGTGGTCGAGCTCAGAGCAGGGGCCCTGGGCTAAGGCGCCTGAGGAAAGCCAGGGCTGGGAGCGAGCGGGCCGGGCCCGCGGGGGCTGGATCACAGCGAGTGCTCCCGTGACGAACCCCTCTGGAGTGCCGCAGCCCATCCCCTCCAGGCCCACTCGGGGTGGAAAATGTGCCTCCCCGAAACCTGTGCCCCGCGCCCAGCGCCTCGGTTTCTACCACCGCCCTGCGCCGGGGGCGTGGGGGCCCGCATGTACTGAGCCATATTTTGGGAGTTGAAGGGGCAGGACATGAGACACACAGAGGTTGCAAGGGGGCTGGAGGGCCGGGGACAGGCTGGGGTGTCCCTCCCCAGCAGTGAAGGGAGGGAGGGAGGGACGGTGAGTCCTGTTCTCTCCTCCCTCACCCCACTTCCACCCACTCTGTCCCCAGAAATAAGAATGTCTAAGCCCTTGGAGGCCGAGAAGCAAGGCCTGGACTCACCGTCAGAGCACACAGGTAGCTGGGGCGCAGGGACCGGGGGCAGGGGGGAGTGGGGAGTGGGGTAGGGGTTCAGAGGGACAGGTGCAGGGGGCAGGGAGTCAGGGGGAAAGTTGTGAGGGCCAGGGGTGCAGGGCACAGTGGTGCAGGGGGCGGGCGGGATGAGGGGCCCGGGCCGTGGCTGACTCCTTCCCTTCTCCTTACAGATCCCGAGCAAAATGGACCAGACACTAACCATCAGGTCAGGCTGGGAGGGTGGGGGTGAGGGGCGCAGGGAAGTGGGGGGCAGGGTGTCAGGAGTGGCTTCCCCTCACTGCCCTAGCCTCACCCCACTTTGCTCTTTGCAGAACCCCCAGAATAAGACCGCCCCGTTCTCTGTGTCCCCGACTGGCCCCAGCACCAAGGTAAGCCCCCACCCCCCACCGTCCACACAGCTGGGGTTGGGGGGGTTGTGGGGCCCCAGGCCTGAGGGCCACACTGCACCGCCAACCGAGGCCTGAGGCCCCTCCCACCCCAGTCTGTGACTCACCCCGCTCCTTCCCCTTCCCTGGGGGGTAGGGGTGGCCAGGGAAATCCCCCCCAGAGCCCCAGGGTGCTGAACAACAGGAAGCTGGGGTCCGCCCCCATCCCAACTTCCCTGACCCAAAGACGGGGCCGGACCCCCAGCCCCTCTAACATACAGACCCAGGGGCCATCCCAGGAAACCAGGGTGAAGGAGGCGAGGCGGATGGGGTGGCAGGTGTGAAAAGGAGGGTGCTGCTCCCCAGGGCTCCAGGGCTCCAGTTCTTTCCAGCCGGCTCCTATCAGAGGTCTGGGGGAGGGGGGTGCTGCACCTGCCCTGGGGTCCTCGGCCGACCCCCTCCTGCTCTGGGCTTCTCAGTTTTCTCTTCAACAAGGGGGCGCTCTGGGTTCCAGTTCATGACCTAAGGGGTGGGAGTGATAGTGTAGCTGGGAAGACGCTTGCCCTGCAAGCAAGTCGGGTTCCATCCCTGGCACCCCAGACGGTCCCGCAGCACCTCCAGGAGTAATTCCTGCGTGCAGAGCCAGGAGTGACCCCTGAGTACCGCCAGGTGTGAACCCCCCCAAAAAAAAACCCAAATAAAAAGTACGAAATAACTTACCACCCAAGGTGTCCTATCCTGCCCAAGTGCCCAGGAGAGGGGGCAGTGTGCTGACCACCTACCTCTGACCTCTGCTCTCCAGTCCCATGTGCACCTGTGCGCGCGCACACACACACACAAACACACGCACACACACTTACACTCTCACAGCAGGATCTTGAAGCTTCTCCTCCCCCAGTGACCTTGCAGGGGGTCCAGGAATGAGAGGCTCATGACTGTTCTCCCCTAAAGCCCAGCCCCTGACTTGGGGTGTCTGTCCGCGCTTGGGGTGCTTGATCTCCCATCTCACCACCTCTCCGACGCGGGGTCCCCACTCTGCTCTGCTCCCCACCCTGACAGCCACTCACAGGAGAACCTCGTTCCCTGGCCCATTTTCCAGACTCTGCTGCTGTGGGAATTGGGGGGTAGCCACACCGGCAGGGCCTGACTCAGATCCCCCCGTCAGGTACCTCACATTTCCAACAGCTGAAATCAGCTTTTTTTTTTTTTAAATGGAAACTTCACGAATGGAAAAGAAGACTCATCTGACATGGAAATGAAAGATCATTAATGTGCCCCCAGGCCTTGCTGAGAGCCAGACCCTGGGCGGGTGCTGCCCTCTGGGTTCTGGGGGGCCCAGCTGGGCAGGGATGGAGCTAGGGCCCCCCAAGAGCTGAGAAGAGTAGTCGGGCACGCTCCCTGGCCTGGATGCCGGTCCCCACTTTTCCCAAACCCCCCCCAACTGTGGGTCCTGGGGGCGGGCCCGTGGGTTGCCAACACGTTCACAGGGCCCTACACCTCCCGTCACTCTGCTCCACGCCGGCTGCATGTTGCACCTGGCACCCCTGAAACTGATCTTCAGGGCCAGGCCTTTCCAGTCAGACACCGCCCCACGCCCCCGAGTCGGTTCCACATGCCACACCCTGCCACGCTGGGCGGCTGGCACAGCCCAGCATTCCCCCCAGCCCCGTGCAGCTCCCTCACCCGTACCCATCAGACTTGTTTGTTTTGAGGCCCAACCCCGGCTGTGCTTAGGGTTTGCTCTTGGCTCTGTGCTCAGTGCTCGGGGGGCCATGTGTGGTCCCAGGGAGCAAAACTGGGTTGGCCACGTATAAGACTTTAACCCCTGTGCTGTGTTTTCCACCCCCAGACTTCTTTTTGACATTTTGGGAGGTCACGCCCGGCAGCACTGGGGGGCCAGCCCTGATCTCACCCCTGTGATTATCCCTTTGGGCTCCTCCCCAGCCCCCAGCAGACTTTTCAGGGGACTCACCAGAGGGACCGAGGGTTAGTCCCACCTGGGTCTGACGTGAGATGCCCCCACAGCCACACAGGGACTGGGAGGTCGAGCCCAGCAACACCAGGCCTCATTCGGCCTGCAGAGGAGTTGTGCCCTCACCCCCACCCCCAATCACGACCAGGTTCTGACACAGTCACACGGGGGAGTAGCACCGGGAGCACCCTAGCATGCCTTCCCTGCCACGCCTCCCCCCCCCCAACGCACCTTGTACACGGTTTCCCTGTCCATACCTCCCTCCTCCACACCTCCCCATCCACAATTCCCCTCGTCCACACCCCTCCCTCCACAACCCCTGTCCATGTCTCCCCACGTCCACACCCCCTCCCTATACTCCCTGCCCAACGCTCCCCGTCCACGCTTCCCCTCATTCACACTCCCCTCCAGGATACCTCCTCTATACCTCCCTTCCCCATACCCATCAGACTTGTTTGATGGCCCATTTGTGGACCCCCGTCCACACCTTCCCCTGTCCACACCTCCCCCCTCCACACCTTCATTTGTCCACATCTCCCTGTCCACACCTGCACCGCCTTTCCCTTCCTGCATCTACCAGTTTCCTTTTGCCTTTTCCTTTGTAGCCTGTCACTATCACTGTCACTGTCCTCCCGTTGTTCATCGATTTGCTCAAGCAGGCCCAGTAACGTCTCCATTTTGAGACTTGTTACTGTGTTTGGTGGGCGAGACACTCTCGGTAGCTTGCCGGGCTCTCTGAGAGGGGCGGAGGAATCGAACAGGGCTCAGCCGGGCTGGCTGCGTGCAAGGCAAACGCCCTACTGCTGTGTTTTTGTTTGCTTGTTTTGTTTGGGGACCCACTTCAGCCGTGGCTGGGGACCCCTGTCGGCCCAGTGCTGGGGGAGTCGTCCCCAGGGGTTGCTCACAGCTCTGTGGAGCTGTTCTCCCTGGCACGGCCTGGGCCCCCAGACCCCCAGGCTGTCTCTGAGGCTCAGATACTTGGTCGATTCTTGCATGGTGCCTGGGATGGAACCTGGGGTCTCTCGCAGCCCCTGGGCAGTGATGTGTTTCTGAGCAATATTCCAAGAGCAGGTCAGTGAGAGGGTCCCGGGCTTCGGGTGCTTGCCTTGCATGTGGCCGACCCCAGTTTGAATCCCCAACCCCTCATACAGTCCTTTGAGCACTGCCAGGGGTCACTGCTAAGCACAGAGCCAGGAGCAGGCCCTGAGCAGCACCGGGTGTAGCCCCTCCCACCCCACCCCCCAATAATGTGCCCTTCCACTGATCGAGTCAGAGCAGAAGCAGACGGAGCTGTGGGACCCAGAACTCCTCAGAGGACGTGCTGGGCCACCCCCCCACAGGATGAAGTACCCCAAAGGTGGCCTCCTCATGGGAGGGCAGATGCAGTGGTGTGCCCTCCCACCTGCCCGCCAGGGAAGGCCCCCTCCCTTCCCCATCCTCCCCCCCTGCACCCACCCCAGACTGCTGGTGCCAGCCACCTGCCCTCTCTTTGGCTCACAGGTGGGCATTCTCTCTGGCCTCCACCTAACATTCTGGGGTCCTGGACCCTGCCTCTCTCCCCCACAGATCAAGGCTGAAGACCCCAGTGGCGACTCGGCCCCCGCTGCGCCCCCGCCGCCTCCTCCAGCTCAGCCGCATCTGCCCCAGGCCCAGCTCATGTTGACGAGCAGCCAGCTAGCTGGGGTGAGTGCCCAGGACTGCTGTGGGGGTCCCCTGCAGGGCCCCTCGCAGGCACCCACCTCTGCCCGCGGTCCCTGCACTAACCCTGCGGCCTCCGCGCCTTCTCCACCCATCACCCCCCGCCGCTGCCGGCCACCCCTGCACTAACCCTGCGCCTCTGCACCTTCTCTGCCCCCTGCCCCCCACCGCTGCCCGCAGCTCACGGCGCTGATGCCCGCCCAGCAGCAGCTCCTTCTGCAGCAAGCCCAGGCCCAGCTCCTGGCCGCCGCCGTGCAGCAGTCCACGGCCGCCGCTGCCGCCGCCGCCGCCTCCTCCTCCTCCTCTTCCTCCTCCTCTTCCTCCTCCTCTGCCTCCTCTTCTGCCTCGCAGCCTCCCACATCCTCGGGGGGAGGCGACCTGCCACCACCGCAGCCTGCCAGCCAGCCCCCCGGGACCCCCCAGCTCACCCTGTCCCAGCCCATCCAGCTCACAGCACAGGTAAGGGCCTTGGGGGCCACGCTCTGGCCAGCAGGGGCCATGGGGGCAGGGCTGGGGGACAGAGGGCATCATCGTTCTCCCTGCCAGCCACACACCAGGTGGTTCCATCGGCCTCAGGAGTCTCTGAGGGGCCCAAGAGATGCTTCATCCTTGCATCTCACCAGCCCTCCACCCATTCCCATCACCACCTGGGGTCCCCCAAGCACTCTGAGGGGCCGCTTCTGAGCACAGCCGGGAGTAGCCCCGGAGCACTGCTGGGTGAGATCCAACCCCACATGGAGAGGGAGCACAGGGGTTCAGGTGTTTACTTGCATCCCGCCTACCCCAGTTCCATTTGCAGTACCCAGTATGTTTCCCTGAACACTGCCAGGCATGATCCCTGAGCACCACTGAGTGTGGTCCCCAAAACAGATAATAATGATGATGATGATGATGATGATGATGATGATGATGGTGATGATGGTGATGATGGTGATGGTAATGATGGTGATGATGATGATGATGATGATGGTGATGATGATGATGGTGATGATGATGATGGTGATGATGATGATGATGATAGAGATGGTACAGGACTTAAGGCACATGCCTTGCACACATCTGACCTGCGTTCAATATCTGGCATCTGATATGGTCCCCAGAGCACCACCAGGAGTGATCCCTGAGCACCTCCAGGTGTGGCCCAAATACAAACCAAAGTGACTTGATTCCCCTGCTAGTAAGGACTCCCCTGGTACTAGGGGCTCAAAGGGCCACTTTGCACTGGGCCACTTTGCAGAGACCTTCTTCCCAAAGTAGGGCTGTTCTCAGGGATTCTTAAGTATCTTTTGGGGCATCCAGTCAGATCTGTGAACTGAGGTAGACAGTGTGGAGAGCCCAGCAGGAAGGGCTGCTGTCCCCTGCGACCCTCCCCTCCTCGTCCCACCACCAAGGCCACACCTGGGCTGGAGCCGGGCAACCTGAGCACGGTCTTGAGGTGTCCCCGTTGCCCCCTGCAGGGACCCCATGGAAGCCTCTGCACCCTTACCCCCCACCCAACACACAGAGTGACTCCCAGACCGCCCCAGCCCCCTCCAAGGTGCCAGGGAGCTCTCTAGTTCCTGTCTGTTCCCCAGACAGTCCCTCCTCCAGGAAGATGCCCACCCTGGGACCTTCCTTTTATTTAGTTTTGGTTTTGATATTCCTTTGTCTCTGGGGCCATACCAAGTGGTGCTCAGGATTCTGTACTCAGAGATCACTCCTGGTGGACTCGAGGGATTCAATGAGATGCTGGGGGTCGAACCTGTATGTGCTGCAGGAACCAGCTCCTCCACCCCGAGCTTTTCTTATTATTTGTGTGTGTGTTGTGTTGGGAAGGGCCAGCGCGATAGCACATTGGGTAGGGTGTTTGCCTTGCAAGCGGCCAACATGGCCGACCCGAGCTTGATTCCTCCGCCCCTCTCGGAGAGCCCAGCAAGCTACCGAGAGTATCTCGCCCTGCACGGCAGAGCCTGGCAAGCTCCCCGTGACGTATTCGATATGCCAAACACAGTAACAAGTCTCACGATGGAGACGTTTCTGGGCCCGCTTGAGCAAATCAATGAACAACGGGAGGATAGTGACAGTGACAGTGTAGTGTTGGGAAGGGCCAGAGCAATAGCACAGTGGGTAGGGCGTTTGCCTTGCATGCGGCCAACCCAGGGGCAATTCCTCCGCCCCTCTCAGAGAGCCCGGCAAGCTACCAAGAGTATTTTGCCCGCATGGCAGAGCCTGGCAAGCTCCCTGTACTGTATTCGATATGCCAAAAACGATAACAACAAGTCTCACAATGGAGACATTACTGGTGCCTGCTCCCAGAAAATCGGTGAACAACAGGAGGACAGTGCCATAGTGTTGGGAATGGACGTCACTGGGGACAGGAGGTCGGAACAAGTGTCCGTGAGAGCGCCGCTTGTGAGCCAAGGCCTGAATGGGCAGAGGGAGCACCAGGAAGGCAGAGGGCAAAGGCGGGATGTGACTTGTGAGTTCTGGGCTCAGCGGAAGTTGGTTTGGGGGACTGGGACTGCAGGCAGGCCAGCTTTGAGAGCCAGGCAGAGGAGTTGGGGTGAGTGCTAAGGACGGGGGCAGCAGCAATGGGCCCCAACAGGTGAATGGCCTGAACCGCTAACCCATCACAGGGGCTGCCAAGTGCCTTGGAGAGAAGGAACTTCCGGGAAGGGGACAGGCCTTGCGGGCATCTGGAGGAGCCTCCAAGGCTGTTCTGTGAGAGTCCGAGAGGTCAAGAAGGACCCCTAGATCTGCTGTGAGCAGCTGAGTTCCAAGGTGGCTGGGGAGCAGGGGGAGGGCAGGGTTTGGGGAGCTGTCAGCGGGAACTAGGTGTTGTGAGTTGTCAGAAGAAGCAGAGAGCATGAAATCCAACAGGGTCCCCAGCGCTCCTGGGGGGAGGCGCAACTGTGGAGGTGCCCTGAGGGGGGTTCCCTGAGGCTCATGCCAGAGGAGTGTGAGGTGATGTCATGACTCAGCCCTGTGAAGAATGACACACTTTTTTAAAAATTTTCTTTTCTTTTATTGGGGGGGGGGGGGTGTAGCACTGTCCTGTTGCAATAGCACAGTGGGTAGGGCATTTGCCTTGCACACAGTCGGTCGGCCTGGTTTCAACTCCTCCATTCCTCTAGGAGAGCCCAGAAAACTACAGAGAGTATCTTGCTTGCACAGCAGAGCCTGGCAAGCTCCCCGTGGCATATTCGATATGCCAAACACAGTAACAACATGTCTCACAATGGAGACGTTACTGGTGCCCTCTCGAGCAAATCCATGAACAGTGGGAGGATAGTGCTACAGGACAGTGCTACAGTGGAGGGGGAGAGATGGGCTTTTGGCCCACACCTTGCAGTGCTCAGGGGCTTTTCCTGGCTCTGTGCTCAGGAGCGACCCCTGGCGGATGGTCAGGGGAGCCTGTGCAGTGCTGGGGATTTCTTTTGTTATTTTGTTTCTCTGGGGCCAAACCTGTTGGTGTTACTCCTGGCTAGGCTCAGGGATCACGCCTGGCGGTGCTTGAGGGACCCTTTGGGATGCTGGGGATAGAACCCAAGTCAGGAAGTGTGCAAGGCAAACGCCCTCCCTGCTGTGCTGTCGCTCAGGCCCCAGTGCTAGGGATGTGAATCCGGGATCCCTGTGTGCAAGGCAAGCGCCTTAACCTCTGTGCTCTCCTCAGCCCGTGTCCTGGCTTTAATTCCGTCCATCCATCCATCCATCCCAGCACAGTCCACTTCCCTCCTGACTCCCCTCCAGCCTGTCCCTGACTAAGAAGGTCCAGGAACCCCTTCTAACTAGTCTCGTCACCTCTTCACAGTGGCCAGTCACTGGGCACATCACCTGGGACAGGGGGGTGGGGTGGGGCTGGGACTCAGCGGGGCTGCCCTGGGCTCTGAGGGGCCCATGCAGGTTACCTCGAGTTGATAGCCGCGGCTTTCTACCCACGAGCCGAAAGGTCCACCCCAGCCCACGGTTGTGCGTGTCTAATTGTGCAAATCTCGCAGTTCGCTCTTTTCGCCTCTCAGTCTGTGGTCAAGATTGCAGCTGTGGGGATCCCTTTGGTTCGCATCCCCGGGACCCTGGCTGGCCGGAGGGGGAGGTCAGAGGCCGGGGTGAGCCAGAGCGCCGCCTGCCCCCCTGGGTATTGCGCCCGCGCACTCATCCTCAGGGCTCCGACTTCTATGCGCCTCGCACGGCCCCCAGTGGCTTCACACCCGGCAAGGTGGAGCGATGGCGGCTCCTAGCGGCGGAGCTGGGCCGGCGCCGGCCATTCCCTCGTGCTGGCTTCAGTCGGCTCGGTTTCGAATCCTGTGCCAGGCAGTCCTCTACAGGGGTTGTGCGGCAGGGAAGGAGAAACTGTGTCCTCTTGGAGGTACCCCTCACCCCCAGGAAACCAATTATCCCTGGGAACGGCGATTGAGAAGCCCTAGTTCCTACTTAGAGTGATTTTTGAGGGGCCCCATCTGAGGAGAGGCAGTCACGTGAAGATGGAGAATGGTGGTGCTCAAGGATCTCTCCTGATGGGGCTCAGGGGACCACATGTCCAACCTGGGACTAGAACGGGGATCCACAGCATGCAGGGCAAGTACCTTACCAACTGTACTATCTCTCTGGCCCCTGATTTGCTTTCATCAAAAAATATAATTTGTGGGGCTGGAGGGATCCGATGTTCGGTAGGGCTCTTGCCCTGCACGTAGCCAACCTGGGTTCAATCCCCAGCACCCTTTATGGCACACTGAGCCCCGCCAGGAGTGATTCCTGAGCGCAGAGCCAGGGATAAGTCTTGAGCATTGCCAGATGTGACCCAAAAAGTGAAATTAAAAAAAAGAAAATCTCTTTTGTTCCATGAGACTAAGATGTCAGTTATTCCATCAAGGAAGAAAAGGTGCGGCAGGAGTTCTCCTGGGGGGCCTAGGTTTAAGCTGGGGTTGGGCGACCCCTCAGGGTGGGAGGAGATGTCAGAGCTCCGTCCCTCACTGTCCCACATCAGACTGCTCTGTGGGGCACCCCAGGGGCGCAGGGTGCAGAGTGTGACCTAGGCTGAGACTCCCGCCATCACACTTCCTGCTTGCCCTCCTCCCACAGGACATACAGCAGCTACTCCAGCTCCAGCAGCTGGTTCTCGTGCCAGGCCACCACCTCCAGCCACCCGCTCAGTTCCTGCTGCCACAGGCCCAGCAGAGCCAGCCAGGTACGACCCGCAGCCCCCTGCCTCCCCGCGCCTGCCCCGCGACCCTCTATCCCGCTCACCCCTCTGTCGCCCTTGTCTCCCCAGGCCTGCTACCGACGCCAAATTTATTCCAGCTACCTCAGCAAACCCAGGGAGCTCTGCTGACCTCCCAGCCCCGGGCCGGGCTGCCCACACAGGTGAGTTCCCACTCAGACCAGCAGCTGCCCAGAAGTAGGGGTGGGAGCTGGGAGGAAGCCGGGATGGATTTCTTCTTCCTGTGTGGCCTAGCCCACCTCCACAGGGGGGCAGTGCAGACATGACCATGGGACCACCTCTGCCACTGTGTCTGGAGCCACAGCACCACTTGGTCAGCTGCATCCTCTGAGACAAAAGGGGCTCCCCAGACCGGCAGCTCCTGGCCCTTCCCAGCACTCGGACTCATACGAGATTTGGTTTTGTTCTCCATGGCCCCTAAGAGCACAGGCGTGGGGATGGAGCGATAGTACAGCAGGTAGAGTGTTTGCTTTGCACAAGGTTGACCCGGGTTCGATTCCCAGCATCCCATATGGTCCCCCAAGCACTGCCAGAAGTAACTCTTGAGTGCAAAGCCAGGAGTAACCCCTGTGCATCGCTGGGTGTGACCCAAAAAGCAAATATAAAATAAAATAAAAATTAAAAAATACAAGCACAGGTGCACACACCCAGGAGGTTTCAGGGCCTTCTGCTTGCCTTGCATGCAGCCAACCTAGGTTCGATACCTGGCATCCCATGTGGTCCCCAAGCACTGCCAGGAGTGATTCCTGAGTGCAGAGCCAGGAGTAACCCCTGTGCATTGCTGGGTGTGACCCAAAAAGCAAATATAAAATAAAATATAAATAAAAAATTAAAAGCACAGGTGCACACACCCAGGAGGCTTCAGGGCCTTCCACTTGCCTTGCACGCAGCCAACCTAGGTTCAATACCTGGCATCCCATGTGGTCCCCCAAGCACTGCCAGAAGTGATTCCTGAGTGCAGAGCCAGGAGTAAACCTGAGGACTGACAAGTGCTCCCTGCTCCACCTCCCCCCCCAAAAAAAATGACAGAAATTCCCAGAAGGTGCCAGATCCCCAACTTCTCTGGACAAACTGGAAGCTCTGGCCGGGGGCTCTGCTGCCATTTAGTGCCAACTCAGTGTCCTCCTGTCCACTACCCTCAGCTACCCTCCCCATTTGCTGCTCGGCTTCTTCTGTTTTTTTCTTTTTGGGGTCATACCCGGTGATACACAGGGGTTACTCCTGGCTCAAGCACACAGGAATTACTCCTGCCGTGGCTCGGTGGACCATATGGGATGCTGGGAATTGAACCCGGGTCGGCCGCTTACAAGGCAAACGCCCCCCCCCACCATGCTATTGCTCCAGCCCCTGCTGCTCGACTTCTTAACTTTACTCAGAATCTCTCATGATCCTTTACGGATTTCCAAGTTCCCTCCTACCCATATTTTAACCATCCCTTAAAAAAAAATGCAGAAACTCTTTCAGAAAGGCTGGGCTGTTAGGGACTAACATGGGGCTTAGCTGTGCTCTGAAATTCTAAAATCTGGAGTGCTCAGGAATTCAAGCTTTTCTTGTAATGTGGGCACCAGGCTGTGAGGCAACTCAGGGCAAGATTCTCTTTACACCCTGGGTGATATCTGTGCTTTACTGAGACCTGTGGATGTGTCCATTTATGGGGTGATGCCTTGACCCAGAGGGAGATCATCTTGCCTATGATATATGCTCCAGTCTGGGTAGTCTTCCTAAATCTGAAAAATATCTGAATCCCAAAATGTGTCCAGCCCCTGGTATTTGGGTACTAGATCAAGAATTTGTAAGTCCCAATACCTGCACCCACCACCTTCTTCAAAATGTTTAGGTTTTTTGCTTGCTTATATTTGTTGGATTTTTTTTTTTGTTTAGTTTGATTTTGGGGTCACACCCAGGGGTGCTCAGGGCTGACTCCTGGCTCTGGGCTCAGGATCACTCCGAAGGCTTGGGGTGGGGGTTTGGGGTGCCAGGGATCGAACCAAAGCCAGCTATGTGCAAGGCAAGTGCCCTCTCCACTGTACTATTGCTCCAGCCCCAAAACCTTTTTAGTTTTAGGGAAGTAAGGTATTTCTGGGAGAACACTGGCTTCTTTGCAAAAACCTCCCCCAAGTCCCCCTATTTCTGCTGATTACCCTACCTATTAAAAATGCTCACCTGAGGGACTGGAGCGATAGTACAGCGGGTAGGGCATTTGCCTTGCACGCAGCTGACCCGGATTCGATTCCCAGCATCCTGTATGGTCCCCGGAGCACCGCCAGAAGTAATTCCTGAGTGCAGAACCAGGAGCACCCCTGTGCATCTCTGGGTGTGATCAAAAAAAAAAAAAAGAAAAGAAAAAATGCCCACCTGATTACCCTACCTATTAAAAAAAAATGACTGGGGCCAGAGCTATAGTACAGCAGTAGAGCGTTTGCCTTGCATGTGGCCGACCTGGGTTCGATCCTCGGCATACCATATGGTCACCCAAGCACCAGGATTAATTCCTGAGTTCAGAGCCAGGAGTGACCCCTGAGTATTGCTGGGTGTGACCCACCCCCCCAAAATATGTCTGGGCCTAGAGAGAGAGTAGAGTAGGTAAGGTGCTTGCCTTGCACACGACCAACCTGTGTTTGATCCCTGACACCACAAAGGGTCTCACAAACCCTGTCAGAAGTGATCCCTGAGTATCACTGGGTGACAAAAAAAAGAAAAATGAAACCAGAGCTGCTCAGGGCTTACTCCAGGCTCTGCACTCAGGGATCACTCCTGGCAGGGCTCAGAAACCACATGTGATGCCAGAGATCAAACCCAGATTGACTACATGCAAGGCGAGTGCTCTACCCACTACACGATTTCTCAGCTAACTTTTCCTCTATTTTCAGTCTACAGTTTTTGGGGGTTGCACATCTGGCACTGCGGGGGGGGGCAACTCCTCGCTCCTTCTGGTGCTTGCAGAGCACATGCTCCAGCTCCTTAGCTATTCAGTTAGGTGTCTCTCAGACCCTACATACTACACATTTTAAACCAAATTCTCCCATTCAGGCAGCTAGAGGGTCCGCGGGAGGGAGGCAGCACATTGTCACCCTGATGCGCAGTGACAGAGGGGCCTCGTGGGGCGTTCCCACTCAGCCGTGACCCGCCTTTCGCACCCGCAGCCCCCCAAATGCTTGGAGCCACCATCCCACCCCGAGGAGCCCAGCGACCTGGAGGAGCTGGAGCAATTTGCCCGCACCTTCAAGCAACGCCGCATCAAACTGGGCTTCACGCAGGTCATTGGCGGCTCCCTGGGCCCTGGGCGCTGGGCGTGGCGAATGGGGCGTGGCCTCTCATGGGCGGGGCGGGACCAGCTGGTGGGCGGGGCTAGTCCCCAACCCTGACAGCTGTCCCATTCCGGCCCACGGATCCAGGGTGACGTGGGCCTGGCCATGGGCAAGCTCTATGGCAACGACTTCAGCCAGACCACCATCTCCCGCTTCGAGGCCCTCAACCTGAGCTTCAAGAACATGTGCAAACTCAAGCCCCTCCTGGAGAAGTGGCTCAACGATGCAGGTGGGACTGGGCCGGGTGGGCGGGGAGCAGGTGCGGGGTGGGGGGGAGGCAGGTGGGCCCAATAGACGGGGGTAAGGGGCCAGGGGCGGGGGGGGGGGGGCGAGGCGCCCGCTCACGCCAGTCTGCCTCCTCCCGCCCACAGAGACGATGTCTGTGGACTCAAGCCTGCCCAGCCCCAACCAGCTTAGCAGCCCCAGCCTGGGCTTTGACGGGCTCCCCGGCCGGAGACGCAAGAAGAGGACCAGCATCGAGACAAACGTCCGCTTCGCCTTAGAGAAGAGTTTCCTAGCGGTGAGACCCCACTTCTGATGGGGCCCCCAGGGGAGACAGGGGTGCGGGAGGACCTCCGCTGAGGCGCCCTCTGCCCGCAGAACCAGAAGCCTACCTCAGAGGAGATCCTGCTGATCGCCGAGCAGCTGCACATGGAGAAGGAGGTGATCCGCGTCTGGTTCTGCAACCGGCGCCAGAAGGAGAAACGCATCAACCCCTGCAGCGCCGCCCCCATGCTGCCCAGCCCGGGGAAGCCGGCCAGCTACAGCCCCCACCTGGTACCCAGAGACCCACGGGCACCACCCCCACCCCTTGCCCCTCGGCTGTGTCTGGTGTCAGGCATAGTCTCCCTGGTTGTCTGCAGCGCTTGGAGCTGAGGCTGGGAGGGGCGCCCTGGGGACACCTGCCACAGGAGTGAAGGGACGGCTGTGGGGGTTTCTGGGTCGGGGGTGCTCTAGCACCCACTAACACAGCATAACTTAGCAGAGTTCTCACCGGATGGATGCAGGAGACAGCCCCCTCCCCCCCCACAGGCTCAGGTGCAGGCACAGACAGGGGCACCTTCACAGCAGCAGGGGGGGAGGGGCACAAGACCCCAGGGACTCTCTGTCCCTGCTGGGCTGAGGGCAGGCATAAGGGACAAGAGCAAGTTTGCCAGTCATGGTAATGGGCCAAGGGATCCAAGTGTGGGGCCAGAGAGACAGGACAGGGGTTAGTTAAGGCACTTGCCTTGCATGTGGCCAGGCCCAGTTCAATCCCTGGCACCACCTGGTCCCCTAAGCACCACCAAGGAAGGACCCCTAAGCAAAGACAGGAGTTGCTTCTGCCTACTGTCAGGTGTGGCCCCAAGCCCCCAAACTTGAGTGTTCCCAAGGGATAGAGCACAGGAAGTGCCCCCCTCCCCAGCCTGGGTGCTTGGCCATGTGAGATGCTCCAGTGAGATCTGGTGGGATTGGAATCCTGCTCTGTGTGAATGGGAGGGGGGGGGCAAAAGGGCTGGACCTCCAGTTGCATGCTCTGGAACTTAAAATGGAACTCTGGGCTGGGAAGAGCTAAGTGGAGGTGTTGAGTGATGAGGGGAGGCTGAAATTGGAGGCAAGAAAGCTGAGAAGAGGCTGCCTATGACCCCAGAAACACAGAGTGGGACACACCTTATCCTTTCCCTGTCGCTCCCCCTTACTGCCTCATAGGGTGTCTCTCAGAAACTGAGGGGTCACTCTGATTTTCTGCTCTTGTCCCCATAACTGCTCTTAAAGTGCAGGGCCCACAGCCTCTGGAGGTAAGGGGGGGTTCAGTATGGCCAAAGTGATGGCCAGGATGATGGGACCATCCGTGCTCCAATGGGATGATGCTATTTGCCGAGAACCTTAGTCGGTTGGCAGCATTGGAGAAGATGGGGGGTCACCCCGTGAAGCCTTGGGAAGCACCCAGCAGAAGCATACCCAGCCTTGTCCTAAAGTCCTCCCCCCTTTGACCTGTGGGCAGGCAGCACCATGGGGGGCTATGGGGAATGAGTGGCCTGACCTGTTCTTTTCCTCCCTCCCTAGGTCACACCCCAAGGGGGCGCCGGGACCTTGCCACTGTCCCAAGCTTCCAGCAGCCTGAGCACAACAGGTCAGGGGGTGCTGACAATGCTGGGGTGGGGTCTGGGGGTGGTCACAGCATGGGCCTTGGGTTCTCACGCAACCCCAGGCCTCAGCAGTGTTCCTCGCCCACTCCATGACTTCCTAAGAGAGAAACATACGGTGTGGGCTGGTCGACAGTGCCGGGACCAAGGTGCTGGTCCTGCATGGGCCAATCCCTGGTACCACATGGTTCCCTGAACATCACCAGGTGCAACCTTAGAGGGCCCCCAGCCACGCGGAGGTGGCCCCTAGAGATGATCCTCACCGCTGAAGGGCTGGAGCAGCTCACCCTCAGGTCCAGTTATCCAGAAACCACACGGAGGGGTCCCCGGGCCTCCTGAGCCCTGGCTCGCACACACGAACAGGTTGCTGCCAAAGGGAGATGCACTTGGTTCACAACTGTCCCCCAGAGTGCCCTCACGGCTCTGTCTCAGTCCCTAGACATGTCACAGCTACATACAGGAACAGAGATGAAGTCTGCTCACACTTTACACCCCACACCCCCTTCCTGGGGCAGGGCGTGCTGGGCAAAGGCCTCCAGAGCCCTCCTGGGGCAGAGATGGCCAAAGCTCTGGGGAAGAACTTTAAACTCCGCCCCCCTGCAGTCCTCGCCGCAGTTTCACGACGAGGATCCCTGGAGGATCAGGGATCGGGGCCGTGTCCCCAGAGCAGAGATCTGAAAAGTATGACAGAGGGGAGGTGAAGATTCTGTCCAGGGCGCGGGGTCTGAGGCTGGCTGGGCTCCGAGCCCGAGTCGCCGCGGCAGCCCCCGATCTGGCCGCTAGAAGGAGTCCCGGGGCTGGGCTTCCCCGGGCGCAGTTCCGGTCGGGGCGTGCGGGAGCGGGGCGGGTCTGTGCTGTGCGCGCCGGGCCCAGGGCTGCTGCTTTGATCGCGACCCCTCGCGCGGGGCACAGACCCGGAGACGGGGCCCGCGGCGGGGAGAGGGCGCGGCTCAGGCGTGTGTGTGTGTCTCTCTCCGCAGTTACTACCTTATCCTCAGCTGTGGGGACGCTGCACCCCAGCCGGACAGCCAGCGGGGCCGGGGGCGGGGCCGCGCCCCCGCTCAACTCCATCCCCTCCGCCACGCCTCCACCCCCGGCCACCACCAACAGCACAAACCCCAGCCCTCAAGGCAGCCACTCGGCGATCGGCTTGTCGGGCCTGAACCCCAGCACGGGGTGAGTGGGCCGCGCGCGGCTGCGGAGCGCTGACCGGCTGCGGGGGCTTCGGGGCGGGGAGCTGCCCGCGCTAACCTCTGCTTTGCCTCTTGCAGAAGCACAATGGTGGGGTTGAGCTCGGGGCTGAGCCCGGCCCTCATGAGCAACAACCCTCTGGCCACTATCCAAGGTGCGTGCCGCCTCCCGCCACCACTCCCCGCCACCAGCCCTGCCCCCTGCCCTCAGCTGCCTCCTCCCACCCCGCCTCCCGCTCTGCCCTCCGCTCACTGCATCGCTTGCTGCCTCTTCACCCCATCTCACCTCTGGGGACGGTGTGAGGGGCGCTAACAGGGGAGGGGGTGCCGGGGGCAGCAGGGGGAGGGAGAGAGGGGGCGAGGCTGCGGTCGGAAGGTGCCCCCAGCCCCCGCCTCTCTTTCTCCCCCCGCCAGCCCTGGCCTCTGGTGGAACCCTGCCCCTTACCAGCCTTGACAGCAGCGGGAACCTGGTGCTGGGGGCGGCCGGCGCGGCCCCGGGGAGCCCCGGCTTGGTCACCTCGCCGCTCTTCCTGAACCACGCGGGGCTGCCGCTGCTCAGTGCCCCGCCGGGCGTGGGCCTGGTGTCGGCGGCCGCGGCGGCCGTGGCGGCCTCCATCTCCAGCAAGTCCCCCGGACTCTCCTCGTCCTCCTCGTCCTCCTCCTCCTCGTCGTCCTCCTCGTCCTCCTCCACGTGCAGCGAGGGGGCAGCACAGACCCCCGGAGGCCCTGAGGCCGGGTCCAAGGCCGAGTGAGGGCGCTCCCCGCCTCCCCCCTCCTCCTCTGAACCCCCCACCTCCTCGGCTCCCAGCCTGGGAAAGAGGTCGAGGAGGCCAGCATTCGGGGGACACAGAGGGTCCTCGCAGCAGGAGTGACCAGGGAGCAAAGACCAAAACCAAACCAAACCAACCAACCAAAAAGGAAAAAAAAAAAAAAAGACCAACGGAAAAGAAAACCAAAAATAATCACAGCAGAAACCAGCTGCCCCAAAGGAACCAGAGGTGAATAAAAAACAAACCAAAAACGCCCCCAAACCCCCGTCCCCACCAAACCCACCAAACCAAAAACCAGTCACGAGCCAGACCTCAGCGTGTACCCCCTCACTGCTACGACACCAAATATGAACCCCAGCCAGGCCGGGAGCCATGGCGCTGGACCTCAGTGGGGCCCAAGCTGGGGGCGCCAAGCCCCACCTTGCCTCCCCCAGAGGGAGCCTGAGAAGGAAAAAGAGAAGGGGCCAGCCTCCTTGCCCCAGGCCCCCGCCCTGGGGCCGCAAAGACAGGGCACCTGCGGCCCAGGGGCATGGGGAGGGCCGGCCACCCAGCAAAAGTTCTTTTCCGGAAGGTAAAGAGAAAGGCCCGACACCGTACACCAAATATTCCGTAGCTTCATCCAAAGGATGTACAGAATTTTTAGCGTTGTGCTCAACAGAATGTGTCCCCCCCACCCATGTCTCCCTCTGTTCCCTGGGCCCCAGCTCTCCTCCGTGGGCGGGGGGGTGCTTTAACCTCCTCCCTCCCCCAGCCCTGGGAGAGCCCTGGGGACAGCTCGTGGTCCCTGTACCTCTCCCTCCGAAGGGTGGGCTAGGCCGTCTTGCCAAGTTCTAGCTCTCACAACCCCCGCCCCCGGCCCTGCACCCCATCACCCCTTCTCTGCTCTAGAACCTCCCCCTGCGCCCAGTCCGTGGGCAGGTGGCTGGTTCCAGCAAGGGGCCGGGGGTGCTGGGCCTTTGAGTCGTCTTGTTTTCCATCCTTGTCTGTCAGTTTCCCTGAAGAAAAAAAAAAAGAAATTCATATTCCAGTGCCTATCCGTGGGATCCTTCCCGTTCTTGACATCGACCAGAAACCAAAAAGAACTCACCTCGTCTCCCCTGTCCCCCTTGCCCCGCCCCCACATGCACACACGCACGCACCCCGCGGTGGGGCTCCTTCAGGGGCGGCCCATCAGGGTCCCTGCAGCTGACGGGATCTGGACCCCCGGTCCTCATCTGAGCCCATCATGGGCCCCAGAGTCTCGACGGCACCCCGCTTCTGCCCAGCCCCGGACACATGCCTCACCACCAAGGGAGAGCCGCTGGGAGCCACTGGCCCTCCCGCCGTTGGAGAGGCCAGCTGTTCTTGAACCAAAAAAACAAAAAAAAACAAAAACAAAAAAAAACAAAAACCAAACACAAAAAACCAAACAATAAATGAAAACTAGAAAAAAAAAAGAATTTATAGAGATATATATATTTAAGGGAAAGAAGACGAGGACACCGGGTGAAGAAGGAGCCGCTCCCTATCCCGGGGGCCAGGCCTTGGTCCCCAAGCGGCCGGTCAGTCGGACAGAAGGACAGACACTTCTTTCTCTTCACAAATACCTCATGCACGTCGTGTCGTCTTCTTCGGGAAGCCGAGGGGCGGCGGGGGCAGCGCCTGGCCTGGGCCGGGGCGGATGGAAGCGGGTGGCAGGGCTGAGAGAGGTTGTCAGGGACAGGGGTGCAGAGCCCCGAACTCCCCGCTCCACCACCCCCTAAACCCCCATCAACTGAAAAAGCTTTAAAAAAAACAGGAAACAGGAAGAAAAAAAGAAAGGAATAAGAAAGCAAAAAGAATGGACGAAGGAAAAGTAGCAAACTTTTGGGTGGTTTGATTCTCCTTTGATTTCTTTTTCTGTTCTCTCCTGCCTCTTCTCTCTGCTTGCCACCCCCCCACCCCACCCCACACCCTCCCTCCTGCCTCTCTCAAGCTCCTTTCTGTGTCTCTCCTCAAACCAAAGTGTTGCTGTGAAGGACGCGAGCCATCGAAATCAGAGTTGGGCCCCCACCACAGCCGCCTGGCTAGGCAGGAGGAGGGGGGCCCAGAGTCCTGGGACAGGCAGTGCTGCCGGACCCCCAACCAAGAAGAGGCCACCCCAGGGCCCCCCAAGGCCTCCGCGTTCTCTTTAACTTCTCTCCCTTCTTGCCCCGGGAAAGGAAACTGTTGGGCGGCGCCAGGAGCAGCAGACTCCCCGAAGCAGGGGTCTGGGGGGGACCTCTCTTCAGGCAGCAGTGGAGAGGCTTCAGGTCTCCGACCCTCCTCGCCGGGACGCCAGAGATGCCAGTCACCGACTCCTGCCCTCACTGCCTCTGAGTGTGGCCACTTCTGTTTCCTGAAGAGAAATGCCTGGCAGCAGGCACCTGAATGAACCCCAGCCCCGGTGGCGGCAATGTGGGAGGGGCCAAAGGCGCCTGACCAGACAAGAAGGACTGCATTGGAGCAAAGGAATGACAACGAAAACCCCTCTGAAATGACAGGCAGCATGGAAGGCATGGTGGAGATGACTCGAACAAAAACTATGATTCTAGACCAAAAAACAAAACAAAACAAAAAAACCAAAAAAACGAAAAAAAGAAAAAAAAAAGGAAAAGCATATCCAGGACTCCCCGCTGCCCACTTCCTCCTGCTTCCTCCTTCCGCCTGCCACCTGGGACCTCTCCGCACCCTAAAACCCAGGCGGGCAGGGGGCAGAGAGGAGAGAACGAAGCAGGGGGCAGGAAGGGGGCTGATGCCCTGACAGTGGTGGAGGGACCCCCGTGCAGCCGGGGGTGGTGGGGACCCTCCCCATTCAACCCCCATAACTAGGAGAAGAAAAACAAGGATAAAAGAGAAATTCCTGGGAGGGGGCAGAAATACCAAATCCCAAGCTTTAACTACAGCTGTGAAACCAAATATTGGGAAGGGGGTGGGAGGGAGGGAGGGGCCAGTGTGCCCCAGGTCTCCCCCCGGGCCCCCTCCCCCGAGGACTCGAGATAAGGCACCAAATACCTCATAGAACTTTAATGTTAAAAAAAAAAAAAAGGAAACCAAATATCGTTGGCTGGGGGCCAGCCAGGGCAAGGGACTGGGGGGACTGGAGGGAGCCAGGGTTGGGGTGAGGGTGGGGGAATTCATGCTCCCCACCCCCCTTCACCCCTTTCTACTCCAGTCTCCCCTGTCTCGACTCCGGGAAACAAAACTATCTCATCATTTTTATTTTGTGGTCTGTACAGAGCCTGCGTCCGTGTGTCTGTGTGTGAACGAGAGAGTTGGGGGGCTGGGGAACTTTGTGTGTGGCATGGGAGCAGGGACCCCAGGTCAGGTTCTGAGCTAGGTGAGATTCTGAGGTGGGGGGGCAGGGCCCTGGGCTAAAAAGAGAGGAAGGTGAGTGGATTTGGAGAAAGGAGGTTCCTGGATTTCTCTGCTCCCCAGCCCTGACCTCCTGCTTGAGGGAGGGAGAGATAGGGTCCACCCTTGGCGTGGGCCTTTTAAGTGTGCCAAAAATCAAAAAAACAATGCCAGTAACTCAGACTCCCCTCTCTGTTCTCTTCTGGGAGGTGTGCTTGGAAGTGGGAGGGTGGGGAGGGGGGCTTAAGTGGGGGGTAGGGAGAGATGGGATACCCATTCCCCAGTAGGAGTGGGGCTAAAGGAGAAAGATGTGAACTTACCCCACGCCTTGCCCTGGGGAAGGTGGCGAGGGTCTCGAAGCCCCACACCTGGGAAGATGGGGCTGAAGGGTGATTATCACTCTTCTCCCCCACCCACATCCCAGGTGCCTCTCACTCCTGTCGGGCTGGGCCAGGGTGGGGGAACCGGGTGAGAGAGTGAGACCGACAGCAAGACTGAGACACACGGGCCCCACTGGCCTCTGGGTGGGAAAGGCAAGTGCGAGAAATAAAGGCCTCCAAGAGAAAAAAGAGAAACAAACCAAAGATTTAACCATTTAAAAAAAAAACCCACAGACAACTCCGCTACCTTTTTATACGTTGGAAAAAAAAAAAGTGAAAAAAATTTAAAAATAAAAATAAAAAAAAAACCTCCAAGCCGCAGTCCCTGCGTGCGGTTTGAACTTTGACCTCAGCAGTCTCCAAAGCAAGATGACGATGAGAAAGGCGAAAAAGAAAAAAAAATTAATAATGTATATTTTTAACTATTTGTTCTTGAGATGTTAGCTCCTTGTTCAACAAACACAAAAGAAAAAGGAGAGAAAAATCCTGAGAGGTGTTGCTGGGACGGAGACAAACTACTTACTATGTCTGTGACCCCTCCCCTCTGCCCTTCTTCCTCTCCTCCCCTCCCTCCACCCAGCTGCCCTTCCCCAGTCTGTCCCCCCAAGCCCAGGGGCTCAGTATTTATTTATATGATTGCAGGGTGACTGGGGGCCTCTCTCCAAAACTTGTAGAGGGCCTTTGGATCCTGGAGGCATGAGGAAGAGGCAGATCTGGGGAAACGCAGGGGCCAGAGGTTTGATCAGCTCTTTTCTGGCTTATTCCACTGTCGCCACCACCACCACCGCCACCACCGCCACCCAAATCTAAGGCCACACCAGGGTGAGGTGCCACCTGCCATCCTACCTTGCAAAGATCTGATTGGCTCAGCACTTCCTGGGGTGGGTGTCTTGCCTACTCACCCAAGGACCAGGCTGGAGAGTGGCTGGGAAGTGGTGGCCCAGGGAGACCGGAAGTGGTACTGGGAGACTGAGCAGGCCCTGGAGACCTGCCTTTCCTCCGTTCTCACCAAGTCAGCCCCCTTTTCAGTTCTGTCTGACCCCGGTGTTGGCAGCCCCTCCCTGCCCATCCTGTATTCCCCTTCCCTGTCTCTTCTCGTGGTAGCGGGTTAGCGTTTCAGTGTTCTTAACTCCAATCTGCTTGTTCATTGTACAATGTGCTTCTTTTAAGGCCCCATTTTTGTAACTTGAGTGTGTCATTCATCTGAACAACATCAAAAAATAAAAAATTAAAAACTGTACAGAGAGAAATGATGCCTGTTCTCCCTTGGTCTCTGTCTGGGACAGGTGGAGGGGGATTTGGAGATTGGACAGGTCCCTGTGGGAGGTTTGCTCCTGGTCAGTGACAGCTCTAAAGGCAGGTCTGAGTGATGACCTTTGCTAATTAGAAATTCAAGAATCGGAACTTGGGATGAATGAAAATGTGCTGTTTTCCCACATAGCTCACCCTTGATGCATTAGCTCGTGTACTCGTTTATACCTCCAGGAGAGTTAGCTCTTTGTGACCATGAGTATGAGAATTCAATGCAATGTACGAAGTGTTTAGCATCGACCTTCACATTGTCTTTAGTAAGTGAGAGAACTAGGTGCCTGGAAACCACTGGGCACTGCTCCATCCCTATCCCCAATGGACAAGGATCCTTATTTTTGCCACACACAGCAGTGTCCTGGCTGTGCTCAAGGATCACTCCTGGCGACGCTCAGGGGATCACATGTGAGGCTGAAGACTGAACTGCAGTCACCCACAGCAAAGATGAACACCTTAACCCCCTATATTACTTTTCTGGCCCCTATATTATCTCCTGATCCCAATAACTGGACTTTCTTCTTGCCATCAGGTATCCTGACTGTTCCATCCTCTGATCAAAGTCTGGCACAAAAGTGCTAGGACTCTGTGAATTCCATAACAAAGGCTAACTGTACAAGGGAAAGGAATGGTAAAAGGGTTTGCTAATTTAAAAAGATACAATGTCTTCCACTGCATAGTTTTAAAATACAAAAGACCTTCCAGGGGGGCTGGAGCGATAGCACAGCGGGTAGGGCGTTTGCCTTGCATGCAGCCAACATGGCCGACCCAGGTTCGATTCCCAGCATCCCATATGGTCCCCCGAGTAGCCAGGAGTAACCCCTGAGCATCGCCGGGTGTGACCCCCCCGAAAAAAAAAAGCAAGACCTTCCAGGATGAGAGGGGACAATTCAGCCCGGTGGGCACTTAGCCCTGAGCACTGTGGGCTAAGTACCTCAGGCCCAGTGTAGCTGGGGGTGGTCCCACTTTAAAAAATCAAAGGGCAAAAAAATAAAATAAAGGGCAGAGAGACAGTAAAGGTTAAGGCACTTGCCTTGGGCTGGAGCGATAGTACAGCGAGTAGAACATTTGCCTTGCACATGGCCAACCTGGGTTTGATTCCCAGCATCCCATATGGTCCCCTGAGCACAGCCAGGAGTAATTTCTGAGTGCAAAGCCAGGAGTGACCCCTGTGCACCGCCGGGTTGACCCAAAAAGCAAAAAAAAAAAAAAAAGACACTTGCCTTGCACACAGCCCACCCATGTTCAAATCCCCAGCATTGCAGCATTGCATATGGTCAAGCAGTGCCAGCCAATCATTGCTGACGTGACCCAAAAACCCAGAAACAAAACAGAAAACCAGAACACATCCCTCCAATTTTCCAATCAGCAGCGACAGGAGCAGGGAGAGATGACACACTGAGATGACACACTGAGAGTAACACCCAAAGAAAGTTCCCTCCCTGCTTTTAAGTGGTTCTGAGACCCATAGATCCTGGTTGCAAAAAGTTCCTAAATACCTATCCTGTGCTAAGCTCAGGTGTCATACCTGAGTGTCCATGACCTTCCTCTTGCCAAGGTACTGTACCCTGAGGACTATTCTGGCCCTTGATAGCAGCGTGTGCAGCTACCACAGCCAAGTGAACACAGGCCATGCAAGTCTCTATATCTGGGGCTAGGGACCAGTTCCTTTCCTCTGAACTGGCACGCCCAAACTTCCAGTCTCCTCCAGGTGCATGCGCAGAATCCAAATACAAAGTTTGAGGACTTCTCCCTGCCTTCCTCAAACACCAGCACTCAGCCAGAGTTGGATTGGTGCCATCTTACAGAATGGGTTTAGCTGAGGCACATTAGGCTGTGGGGGCTGAGGGGTGCCCTAGTTCCATTATAAACGGTTTCCCTTTTACATCTCATTTCTTCAGGTTACAAACAAGAATTCTTCCCAACAAAGATAAAAACAATCTGGCAAGGGGGTGCTTATTTTGTTCAGGGTGTAGGTTTTAGTCAATTTGAGCCAAGACTAGAACAGCAACTGAGCACTACTTAGGAGTGACATACCATCTCTCACTACTTTGTGATTTCAGATCTCTTTCACAAAAATGCTGTCATGGGGCTAGAGCAATAGCATAGTGGGTAGGGCCTTGCACGCAGCCAATCGGGTTCAATTCCCAACATCCCATATGGTCCCCTGAGCACCGCCAGGAGTAATTGCTGAGTGCAAAGCCAGGAATAACCCCTGTGCATCACTGAGTGTGACCCAAAAAGCAAAAGCAAAAAAAAAAAAATGCTATCACAAGGGGCTAGAGAGATAATAGCCAAGTACACAAGACACTCTGGACATTCAAATGGGTCAGACACCGTGACCACAAAAGTGCTGACTGATCCCAAGTCCAGGTCCTGATGGCACATCCCCATAGGTGGCTTCTGACTCTCACCACCAGTGACTCTTACGCACCTCTACCCACAGCTGGGCTCAGCCTGGGAGTACCTCCCCACAGCCAAAGATTGTGCCTGCCCATCCCACACCTTCACTGCCCTCAGGGATGGTTGAGAGAAAAAAAAAAAACAGTGAACTCTATGACAAAGAGTGAGGAAGACAAGGGTGGTGGATAGAAACGTAACCTTCTAAGTGTTCTGGTCACAAGAAAGAGCTTCAGGCTTCTCTATGGTGGGCTGTGGTGACCTCTAGTGGAAAGAGAGCAAGGTTGCTGCCATCACACAACAGAGCGAAGTAGCCCATCTCAGAAAGGGACTAGAGACTCTGGGTCCTCTTCATCTAAGCACTGCAGGGCTAATCCTGTTACCTGCCACCCCCAGTTCTTGAAGCCAGCTACACAGTCCTAAAAAGACAGAGCCAAGTAACTGGGCTCAGGGCCCCCAAATCCCAACCCACACAGAATCCCAACCCCCAGGGCCAGCAACAGCAGCACATTCATGTCCAACTTTATTGAGATCATCTTGGGGCCACCAGTGCAAACAGGTGGAAGATGGGGGAAGAAGAATCCCAGAGCACCCTCCCCCTGGAAGTCAATAAATCCAGCTCCCCCTGGAAGACAATAAATCCAGCTATCGAACTTATGAAGCAGTTAGGATGGGTGAAGGAAGGGGTGGGTGTATTTACAGAGTTGGGACGGGTTGGAGGAGGTCCTTCAGCAATAGGGTCTGGGGGTTCTTGGGGCAACAGGGTAGTCAGCCACTAATCTGGACCCCTTCAGTCTCAGCTAAGGGATAGATCTCAATGGCCTCCACCAGGGGCAAGGCCTCCACTGCAGTCTCCATCACAGCCAGGCCAACAGCCGCCTCCGCCTCAGCCAGCTGCTGCCGCACAGCTGCCTGATGCTGCTGCTGGTGGGTCTTACGGTGCTTCCAAAGGTTCGAGAAGGAGCGGTAGCTCTTGCCACAGTCTGGGCAGGAATAGGGCCGTTCCCCTGTATGAATGCGGCGATGTTCAGCCAGGCGCATGGAGATGGCAAAGGCCTTGCCACACACTTCACAGGCAAAGGGTCGCTCCCCAGTGTGCAGGCGCCGGTGGTCCTTCAGGTGTGTGCTCTGGCGGAAGGCTTTGCCACAGTCTGGGCACGGATAGGGCCGCTCGCCGGTGTGGATGCGCCGGTGGACCTGCAGTGACGTCTCTGTGCTGAAGAGCTTCTTGCACTCGCTGCACTCCAGGCCGCGACGGCGAGCAGGAGCAGCAGGGGTGGTTGTGGCAGCGGCCGGGCCTCCCAGGGCCGGAGGGGAGGCGACAGGAGAACGGGGAGCCCGTGGGGCCCGAGGCACTGGGGGCTCTTTAGCCAAGACCTCTCCAGGCCCAGCAGCTGCGTGGGCCGCCTCGTGTGCTTGCAAGCGGGCAGCGGAGCCCACTTTCTTGCCACAGGTGCCACACTCAAAGCGCCGTGGGGCCTGGGCAGCGGCAGCTGCACAACGGTGCTCACGGAGCCGCAGGGAAGACGGGAAGGCTGCCCCACAAGACGTGCAGCGGTGAGGCTGACGCCCTGCATGGGCCACGAGCTGGTGCACCTCCAGCAGCCGACGCAGCAGGAAGGAGCGGGGGCACTCGCGACACTTGTAGGGGTACTCACCCGTGTGGTGGTAGCGATGCATGAGCAGGCGGTAGGGTCGGTGGAAGCGCACACCGCACTCCTGGCAGCGATAGGGGAAGTGCTGCGCATGCACCAGGCGGTGTTGCCTCAGTGTGGAACTTTGTGTGAAAGCTTTGCCACAGTCCCCACAGCGGTAGGGCCGCTCCCCGGTGTGCGTGAGCCTGTGGCGGGCGAGGTTGGCAGGTGAGTTGAAGGGCTTGGAGCAATCAGGGCAGGGGAAGGGCCGCTCACCCGTGTGCGTGCGCAGGTGGTTCCGCACATGCGACTTCTTCTTGAACATCTTGCCACAGATGCTGCACTTGTGGCGCCGCTCCAGGCGGTGCACAAAACGTTGGTGCCGGGTCAGCTGCAGTGCTTTGCCAAATTCACGGCTGCAGAGGAGGCAGCGGTAGGTGCCAGGGGCCACTGGCTCTGTTGAGCTCTCCTCCGACACGGGGGGCTCTGGGGCCTCTAGCTCTCCTGTTTCTGCTGGGGCCGGCTCGGAGAAACCCAAGACAGGCTCCTCAGGCGGGACTGGAACCGTGGGTAGAGGAACACCCCCAGCCCCGTGGGTGCGCCGGTGATAAAGGAACTTGGTGAGGTTGACAAAGGTCTTTCCACATGGACACGAGTGCAGGGGATTCGGGGTGTGAGCTCGCCGGTGGGTCAGGAGGAGAGCCTCTGTGCCAAAGGCCAGGCCACAATCCACACAGAGGAAGTGAGACTCGCTACTGTGGTCTCCAAGGTGCTGGTCTAGACTGGAAGGGCTGGGGAAGACGCGACTGCATAGGGGACACTTAAAGACGCCCTCCCGGTGACTCCGCAGGTGCTGCTGCAGCTGGTGAGGCGAGAGAAAGAGCTGGTCACAGGCGGAGCAGAAAAGCTCCTGGGTGGCTGCCCCGCCAGCCTCTCCACTGTTGTTCCTCCGGGCCTTGCGCCCCCGGCGATCGCGACTGACGGCTTCACCATTGCGCAGCTCATAACTGTGGTCCGAGGCGGGCACGGGCTCAGGCTGAGACACGGGCACCTCTGCTGGCAGCGAGGTCAAGGTCTCTGGTTGCAGGGCTGGCTCCTCACACTCTGGGGCAGGGAAGTGGGTAGCCTGGTGCTCCAGGAAGTCAGCAGGCAGCTGGAAGAGTTGGGAGCACTCGGAGCACTTATAGAGCAGCAGCTCCACCTCAGTGACCACTTCAGTCGTGGCAGCGGCAGCAGAGGGGACAGCTGCCCCTTCTCCACCTTCTTCTGCCTTGCGGTACGAGTGCTCCACAGCCACACGGGTCTGGCCCACAGGAGGGGCCAGCACAACTGGGGACCCCAGCACCACAGGGGCAGACTTGGTGGGAGTGGCCCGGAGGTGCATCTGCCGGTGGCTCAGCCAGAGCTCCTGGCTGGCGAAGAGCGCCTTGCAGTCCACACACTCATAGTGAATGGTGCTGGAGCTCAGGGTTGGGGCCTTGGGCGGCGACTCAGCTGCCACAGCCTCCGGGGGCGCCATCATCTTCAGGTGCAGTTCCTGGTGCTCCAGGAGCTGGCTGGGCGACAGCAGCAGCTGCCCACATTCCAGGCACTGGTACTGGCTCTCCTGCACTAGCGTTTGATAGAGGCCCGTGCCAGAAGCTGTCTCTGTGGTCACGGTGACTCCAGGCTCAGCCACACCCACCAGTTCAAAGTGCTGCTGGGGCGCATGGGAGTTCTGGTGCACGAGCACCTCCTCCAGGGAGCCATAGAGCTGGTTGCACTCGGAGCAGACATAGCGGTGCTCAATGTACAAGACTGTCTCCTCTGACTCCTCGGTCATGGTGGCGGCCAGACCCTGGGCTGGGAAGGGGAGAGGGACAAACATAGCACAGCTAAGCCCCAGCCTCCTCTGGCAGTCCCAGGAACAATTCTTTGGCATATCTACCCTCCCCAACCCAGACAAAACCTGAGAGCTATTCCCCCCCTCTGTTCCCATTCTATCCTTCCCTCATAGTTCTTCCTCTCCTGAGCACACAAAAGCACCCAACACCAAACATTCCCCACACCCCTTCCCAAGGCTACCCAAGTCTCACCTCTGAATCAACTCGAATCAAACTCTACCCACCAGATCCAGGTACGTGCCCAGTCCCTCCTCTCCCAGGTCTCACAGCTGGCCCAGGCCCTGCCTATCCTGCAGGAAGCCCAGGTCCAGAATATCCTGCAGGAAGCCCAGGCCCACAGCCTCTCCTCACCAACTCACGGGGTTCCCATGGCCCAGCCCGATTCATGCCTCCTCTGCTCCCAGGCCCCATCAACAACCACCAATGCCCCTATCACTTCCGTCTGATCCCCAACCTCTCTCCTTTACACACTGCCCTGCTCCCCGACTAACGCTCTTTCTCTGGTGTTACACCATCACTTCCCCCCAATCAACTTTTCCCACGTTGGTCTATCCCAGAGGCTATAAAATTTATCTTGCCTACTGCCCTCTTTTTCTTGGGGGGATGGAGTAGGGGTGGGATGCAACACTCAGCACTTGTCCGCTCCACATTTATCTTTTTTTTTAAGCAAACAGAAAGCCCCCCTAACTGCATCCCAGTTTACTACGGCCTCCTGCCCCCATGGCCCAATCTTTTAACCCAAAACCCCCCACACCACGCTACCCCCAGTGTGCTAAGTCTTCCCAGGAACTCCCTCACCTACAACCCTTGACCCCCAGGTCCCCTCTTAACAATGAAAGAAAACTTCTTCATGCATGACACCCCCCAACCAATTCAGGGGCTCCCAGACCCTCTCCATGAATCTTTGTAAAAAGACCCCTATCACCCTAACCCACCCCGGGATCCCACAACCCTGTTTATATCAATGTCAGTCTCTCCACTGCTGTTTACAGCACCAAAAAAAGTGCTCCAGAGTACTAGGGGAACCACAAAGTGTTAAGGATAGGATCTGGGGCTCCCACATGCAAAGCCAGTGCTCACTGAGCTACTGGCCCAGCTCTGAGTCCCCATACTTTACAAAATGCTCAACTTGGCCAACCCCAACCCTTCCAAGGTACAAAGCCGCAAACTCCATCACATCAACTCAAACCTTCTTTACAGATAAATCCCTGTGCCCTAACCTTCTCCAGAGACACCCAGACTCCCCCTTTCACAATCACCCAACCTTTTCTTCTTTACAAAAAACAGACCCTCTCCGACCCTAACCCATTTGCTAGTGACCCAGACACCCCCTCATTCAACCTAAGCATCACACCTTTGCAAAAGGGCTTCAACCCTACCCTAATAACTAACCCATTCAGGGATGCTCAGCGCCCCCCCCCATCCCCAATTCCTTTGCAAAGATCCCATCCAGACCCTATCCAGGAATATCCGGGCTACCCTGCACTGCCTCTTCTACAAGGCCCTCCCAGTGCCCAGCCCCTTCAGAGATGCCCAGACCCTCTGAACCTCCGACCCGGTATCCCAGAGAGCTGCCACACCCCTCTCACCAGCCGGTGGGAGGGAGCCCCAGATCCCCAATTTCTTAGCAACCCAATTATCTCACTCTCATTCCAATACAATCCCTCCCTACCCCCCAGACACACAGACCTCACATACCCCCTCCAGACACCCCCAATTCTCACTCTCCTCCATCCTGACCCAATTCTCCGTATTCTTCCAGAAAGTTTCCTCCACCGGGGCTATTCTCGGACCCCACCCCCCCGCCCCGCGACATCTTTTTCACCTAAGGCAGCACGTCTCTACAGAGACGCGACCCCCACCCCACCCCCTACACACATCATCGGATAACGCTGAGCTCTAAACTCCCCGCCTCGGGCTAATACTCCCCAACTCTCACACTTCTCTGGCCTGGCTCATTCCAGGCAGGGCTCGATTTTCCTTTTACCTTCACTTAATTACCTCTTTTCTCACGACGCGAACCCTGCCCGGGCCTCTGGGCCCTTCAACCTCCCACAGCCCCCTTCTGCAACCCCTTCAGTCCTTAACTGTCCCCCCACGTCAGCCCGTCCCGCCCCGTGACCCCCGGGAGCCAGGACGACCCTGGGGTCCCCCGGCCGACCCCGCCCCTCCTCACTCAGCCCTTCACTCGGCCTTCGCCCCTTTGCCCACCCGCACCCCGGGCCCGGCCCCCCACGGCCCGGCCCGCCCGCCCGCGCGCCCGCCGGCCGTTGCACCGCTCCGCCCTCACCGCCCGGCGCGCGCCCCCGCTCCGGCCCACAGTGCGCAGGCGGGGCCGGCCGGAGAAGGCCTCAGGCGAAGGGTTGTCGGGGAGCCCGGCAGCCCTTCGCGCGCCCGCCCGCCCGCACTCACCCGCCTCTGCCGCCTCGCACGGCCCGGGCCCGAGCCCGGGCGGCCGCTCCCCTCGCGCGGCCACCCTAGCGCTGCGCCCTCTCTAGCTCCCGCCGTCGCCTCTTGCCTGCTCCACAGCCTCGCTCTCGCCCCCAATCGCCCTCAGCAACGCCCCGCCCACCTTCCTGCTCGGCCGCCGCGCGGACGGCCGATCGCGCCCAATCACCGCCCGTCTGGCCCAACCCGTTCGGCCAATTGGCGCCCACGTCTCCGAGACCTGGACCAATAGAACGGAGCGTCGGGAAGCGCCTCAGAAGTTCACCAATCCTCTAGCGACATTCCCGCACCGGCCGGCCCCCGAAGCGGGAAATGTCTACCCCTTAGGCTTTAGGAGGCGAGCAAGCTCCGCCCTCCTTTGGCCGACTCCGCCCCTCGGCTCGAGACGGGAGGGCGGCGCGATGGCGTCACACGGCGGAGCGAGGCTGCGGGCGCCATCTTGGGGGCGCCGGGCAATCGTGGCGCGTGGGGCCGGGGGCTAGTGGTGGAAATTGAGGCACGCGACAGCCCGGAAGCGGGGGCGAGAGACTTGAAGTGCGAGCATCACCACCCCCCTCCCCCGGAGCGGAAGGAGAAAGTGAAGCGTCAGTCTTCGCGGAGGAGCGCCTGAAGAGGGAAAAAGGGAAATGAAGGCTCCTGACTGACCCCGTTAGCGAGGGAGGACTACGGGCGGCAGGAAGGACGGGAAGAAAAGCGAGGGGCGAGAGAGAGAGAGCGCGAGAGTGGGGAGAACACTTGTCAGGACGGCGCGAGAAGAGCTGAGGAAATGGGGCAGTAGAGGGCGGAAAAGCTGTAGGACAGAAAGTTTAAGGGGAGAACCGGGAGGCGGGTGAGATGACCCAAAGGACACGCAGGATGAAAAACCTGAGGGAAATGACCCGGCTGAGGCGACCCCTCGGCTCTGCCTCCTCCCCAGGGGCCTCCGACCCTTCCCTCGTGACCCTCAGGGCCTTGGGAGCAAAGCTTCCCTGCCCTGTTGCAGATGTGCCAGAACTAGGCTCTAAGACTTGATCTTACGGGGCCCGTTTATCCCTTTCTCTCCCCCCGCCCCCCCCCCCATGAGTAAACACAGCCTGGGCATTGACCTATCTGAGTTCAGGCCCTGTTAGGGTTGCCAAGAGTAACGGAGAATGTCCGTTATCAAAACTTTATAAAGTGATGAGGGTACAATCTGGGCATGGTGACTAGACTGAACCGGTATATAGTGCATGTTGGAAAGCTGCTGAAGAGACACTGGAGAGATAGTACAGTGGGTAGGGTGCTTGCTTTGCACGCGGCCAACAATCTTCAGCATCCCATATGTCATATGTTCCCCTGAGTGCTGCAAGGACAAATTCCTGAGTGCAGAGCCAGAAGTAAACCCTGAGCCAGATGTGCCCCCTCTGAAAAAAATTAAGTTGCTGAGGAGAGTGGACCTTAGACCAGAGATTACAGAGTTAATGAACTGTCCTTGTGTGATAGATCACCAACATCTTAGGTCCCCTGACAACTTGCCAGGAGTCACTCCTGAGCACCACCAAGTGTGACCCCAACCCCTTTCACCTTTAAAAAGAGGATAGGGGGCTGGAATGATAGCACAGCTGGTAGGGCGTTTGTCTTGCATGCGGCTGACCAGGGTTTGATTTCCAGCATCCTATATGGTCCATTGAACACTGCCAGGAGTAATTCCTGAGTGCAAAGCCAGGATGCACCCTGTGCATCCCTGGGTGTCACCCAAAAAGCAAAAAATAAAAAGAGGATAGGGGCAGGAGTGATACTACAGTGGGGAAGGCATCTGCCTTGCATGAGGCCAACCCAGTTTCAATCCCCGGCATACCTATGGTCCCCCGAGCACCGCCAGGAGTAATTCCTGAGTGCAGAGCCAGGAGTAACCCCTGAACATTGCTGGGTGTGACCAAAAAAATTTTTTTAATAATAAGAGGATAGATCTTAAAGGTTCTCACTTTGCTATGGTAAGGATGGTGAGAGATACTGTGATTATTTCCCCAATGTGTTCAAATGTGGGGCTGGACACATAATACAGAGTTTACCATGCATGTGACTGGGTCCACTTCAATTCCTAACACCCAGTATGGTCCCCCATAGGCAGCACCAAAAGTAATCCCTGAAGGGCTGGTGCAGTAGTACAACAGGTAAAGTTATACTTGCCTTGCTTGCACTCCATCAACCCGGGTTTGATCCCCAGCATCCTATATGGTCCACTGAGCACTGCCAGGAGTGATTTCGAGTGCAGAACCAGGCCTAATCCCTGAGCATGGCTGGGTGTGGCCCAAAAACAAAAAAGTAACCCTTGAGCACCCTTGGGTGTGGCCTTAAAAGAAAAAAAAAACAGTGCAAGTCTGGGATCATGTTGTATGCAGGAAACTATATCATATGTCAGTTATACTTCAGTACAATTGTTTATTGTTTGGGGCCACACCTAACTGTGCTTAGGGTGTTCTGCTGGCTCTGTGCTCCTGGATCACTCCTGGTGGTACTCAGAGGACCCTACGTGGTGCCAGGGACTGAACTAGAGACAGTCATGGGTAAGGCAAGTGCCTTAACCTCTGTACTATCTCTCCCTACAATTTGTTGTAATTAAATTTTTTTGGTGGCTTTTTTCTTTTTTTAATTGCTTCTTGGGTCACATACCACATCCCATACCCTTGAGGGCTGAGCACAGTGGGTAGGGTGTTTGCCTTACATACGACCAACCTGGGTTCGATTCCCAGCATCCCATACCACATGGTCCTCCGAGCACCGCCAGGAGTAATTTCTGAGTGCAGAGCCAGGAGTAACCCCTGAGCATCGCTGGGTGTGACCTAAAGAGCAGAAGGAAAAAAAAAAAGCAAATGCCATACCCGCTGTGCTTTTGCTCCGGCCCCACAATTTATTTATTTTTTTTTTTTTAAAGAAAACTCATGGGACAGAGCGATAATACAGCAGGTAGGCACTTGCCTTGCATGTGACCAATCCAGATTCAATCCCCAATACCACATACAGTCCCCCAAGGCTCCAGGAGTAATCCCTGAGTGCAGTCAGAAGTAAGCCTGGGGTGACTCCCTCCAAAAATAGAGAAAACTCACGGGGCTGGAGCAATATTACAACAGATAGGGCATTTGCCTTGCACACAGCCTGATTTGGGTTCGATCCCCCAGAATCCTGTATGGTTCCCCAAACACTGTCAGGAATAATTTCGAGCTCAGAGTTAGGAATAACCTCTGAGCATTGCCAGGGGTATCTCCAAACCAACAAAATAACTTGAGGCAGAGAGATAGTACAGCAGGGAGGACACTTGCCTGGCACGTGGCCAACCCAGGTTCAATACCCCAGCACAGGATAGGTCTGCTTACTTTCACCAGGAGTAAGCCCTGAGCACTGATGGGTGTGGCAAAAAAAAAAAAAATCCCTGGGTCTGACTTCAATCGTTAACCCATGTTCTTCAATTATTTCTAGGCAGAAGGGAAGAGAAGCGGGCGAATTTGCACAGATTAAGCTCCCTATCAGACCCTGGTAATTCAACCAAGGTGCTTAGGTTGAAGTCCTAGTCCTGCCATTTCAAGCTGTCACCTGGGGCAAGTCAACTCTTGTGCCTCAGTTCCTTCCTCTGTGAAAAGGAGATAATATTATTTCTGTAGCATGCGGTAGTTGTGAGACAGATGGAAAGCTACATGAGTTGATCTTAGCTCAAGGGGCTGGAGCACAGACTTGGCATGCAGGGGACCCTAGGGGACCCTAATTTGATTCCTTGCATTGCACAGTCACCCAAGCACTTCTGGGAGTGACCTCCCAACACTAAGGTAAAAGTGGCCCCTAACCATCACAGGATATGACTCCAAAAACAAAAAAATAATGCTGTGTGAGTTACTTTTATTTGAACCTCAAGGAACCCCGTGATAACTTAACAGGGAATAAGTCCTGAGGGTGTTCTGAGTAAAGTATTGTGCTCAGTACTTCACAGGCATTATTGTTCATTTCACCCTCTCAACAATTAGGGAGGGAAAAAATCCACCCTGGATCAGAGAGATAGTAAGTAGGGTGATTGCCTAGATTCAACCCCAGCACTAAATAGGGTCCCTTGAGCTCCACCGGGAGTGAATGCTGAGCAGAAAACAAGGAGTAATCCCTGAGCACTGCTAGCTGTGACAAAAAAATTATTTGGGGCTGGAGAGATAATACAGGGATTAAGGTGATTGTCTTTAGGTTGCTGACCCAGGCTTGATCCCCAGCACCCCCATGTGGTCTCCTGAGCACTACCAGGAGTGTTCTCTGTGCACAGGAGTAAGCCCTGAGCACCACCAGGTATGGGCCAAAGAGAAGTGAAGTTAACATTCATAATCAGGAGGAGAGAGCGCAAGGATTCCGTTCAGGAGTTGAGTCCACACCTACACTCGAGGCCACCTGGCAATTGGGCTGTCTTGTAGAGAGCAAGTTGAACAGGAAGATGCCAGAGAGAGGAAAGTAGTGGGTAAGAATCCATCTAGGAGTGCTAACACTACCCAGGGTGCTCTGCAATTGCCCTCTGGGTGAAATGGGGTGTGGCAGCAGCTAGGACACCAGCAGGTTCAAGTTTGTCTTTGAGCCTGCCCTCTGCACCCCCAGGCAGGTTCTCAGTCCTATTAAAACATCCTTTCCTGGGCCAAAGAGACAGTACAGAGGGTAGGGTGGGTTCGATCCCTAGCATCCCATATAGTCTCCCTGAGCACTGCCAGGAGTGACTCCTGAGTAAGCTGACCCAGGAGTAAGCCCAGAGCAGAATTGAAAATAAAAACAACTCGCCTCAAAATAAAAACACAAGCCAAAAACAAAACAAAAAATGCTTTCCTAAGATCAGTAGTATAGCAAGTAGGACATTTGGCTTGCATTTGGCCGACCTAAGTTTGATCCCCAGCTTCCTGATCCCCAGCCTCCCATATAACCCTCCTGAGCCTGAACACACACAGCTCGGAATAAGCTCTGAGCACCACAAAGGATGGCCCAAAAACAAAACATAAAACACCCTTTTCTCCCACTTGGGAATGCCTACATCTAACTTACCTAGTCACCTCCTTTCTGGGGGTTGGCAAGGTCCCTCCTCTTCACTGGATGACCCAGGAGTAAGCCGAAGCCAGGACTCACCTCTCAGGGCTTCAGGGACAGATTTAAAAAGGGGAAGTTGGGGCTGGAGCAATAGCACAGCGCGATTGCCTTGCACGAGGCCGACCTGGGTTCAATTCCCAGTATCCCATATGGTCCCCTGAGCACCGCCAGGGGTAATTCCTGAGCTCAGAGCCAGGAATAGCCCCTGTGCATCGCCGGGTGTGACCCAAAAAGCAATAAAAATAAAAAGGGGAAGCGCGGTTAGAGAGATAGTGCAAGGACTTGGGCCTTTGCCTTACACTTGTCTAGCACTGCACGGAGTTTCTCAAACCCTGCCAGGAGTAACCCCTGAGCACTGCTGTGTCTGACTCCCAACCCGGTTAAAACAAAAAAATTGGAAGGGATGCCTACTCTGATGCCGCACCTGCATGAACCATGGCCTAGAGATTGGCATAAGCCTGGGCTTTCAGAATGGTCTAGCAGGAACAGTGGGTAGGTGTTGGAGTTCACAGTTACTGCTCAAGTGGGCTGAGGAGGTGTTTGAGTGGTCCCCAGGGTCAGACATGCAGGGCAGATGTCTGTGGGGGACGCCCCCCTCCCTTCGGCAGCAGCAGGGGCCTTTCCATGCTGTTGCCACGTGCCTCGTGTGTGTGTGTGCGCGAGGCACACGGTCACGTGTGCAGGGCTGCACGTGAGCATGGCGGCGTCTCCTCCCCATCACGAGCGTGGGGGGTGGCGGTGAGTCATGGGCTCAGCCTTCAGCGCCAACTGTCATGTTCCTTCCCCCCCACCCGGAGTTTCACCCCCCCCAGCCGTGCACCACCCACCCCCACTTCTGGATCTGTGTCACTTCCCTCTTCCCTCCCCCTGCCCTCCTGCCCTGCTCCCCTCACTCAGTGCTGCTCCCTGCCAGCCCCCCTGCCACCGCAGGTGCCCTCCAGCTCTCTGCCCTTCTTGCCTCCCTTTTCCCAAGGCCTCTGCTGGAGTGACTGGAAAACGAGGGCCATTTTCCTGCTCCCTCCATCCCTTATCCGTCTCAAGATTTTCTCTGAGACCTGAGGACAATTTCCATACTTGGCACATCTCACTTCACCTCCCTGAGGGCTATTTCTGGGGGAGGGGGAATGAGGTTCCCTGGTCCCCAGGGCCTGGGGATTGCTCCTGTCTCAGTGGGCCATCCCCTTGTCTGGGTAAGTGCTCTGGGGTCTCTCCCCATTCTCCTGGCTCTCTCCTTGGTTCCAGATTCCCGGCCTTCCTGTCACCACAGGTGAATCCCTCCCCAGCCTGGGAAGTTCTGACCATGGCCTGTGTTCTGTGGAGCTCTATGTCACAGGCTGCCTGGTCCCCATCTTTGGGGGTGGGGGAGGACTGTTACAGGCTGGTCCATCCCGTCTCCTAGGGGGTGCTGTCTGTGTCCAAAGGGCTCTCCATTCATCCTCACCCCCACACCTGTCCCGGTTTTCCTGGGAGCACTCTAGGGCCGAGTCTCTACAGGCACTCTCTCTGCTCTCCCTTTTATTTTATTATTTTTTTCTGGGCTTTTCCCCACCGTCCTTGTCCTTGTGGGGTCTGTGGAGCCTGCCCACCTGCACAGGCCTGCCTGCCTCTCTAGTTCTCCGCATTCCCTAGATCCCGGGTGCTTCTCCCCAGGTCTCCCCGCCTCTCCTCTCCTCTCCTCTCCGTGGCCTGGGCTGCCCGGGCAGGGCGGTGGCGCGGTGTGGAGGAGGCGGCGGCCCTGGGGTGGGTCCCGGGTCCAATGCAGCGCCTTCCCCTCATCAGCATTCTCCTCGCGGCCCCCAACCCCGACCAATACGGGCTCCCCCTCCCCCGACTCCCCTCCTTCCTCTCTCCCCGCCCGCCGCCCTCCTCCCTCCTCCTCCCTCCGCGCTCTCCCCCGCCCCCCGCGCTCCAGGACCCAGCGCGGGCGGCGGGCGGCGGGCGGCGGGCGGCGGGCGGCGGGCAGGCGGCGGCCTCGCAGGGAGAAGGAGAGGTGGCGGCCGGCGGGAGGCAGGCCCAGCCGGGGACCGAGCCCGCCGCGGCGCCTCCTCGCAGGGGACCGCGCCGGGGCCCCGCGCCGGGCGCCCGCGGGACACCCCACCCTCCTCCTGCTTCCTCTTCCACCTGCTCCTCTTCATCCTCCCCTCCCTCCTCCTCCCGCCGCTCTCCCTTCTCCCCGCCTCTCCACCTCGCCCGCCTGTCCCCTTCCCGGCCTCTCGGGGACTCGCCCCGCGCCCCGGCTCCGGGCCCCTCCGGGGCGCAGCCTCTCCCGGTGCCCAGCATGCTTCTCCCGCGGGGGCCGGGGGCTTGAGCGCGCCGGGCCCTCGCCTCCGCCGGGGCAGGGCCGAGGCTCCCGGGGGGAGGGGGGAAGGGGTGGCCCCCTCCCCCCCCCGCCAGCCCTCCCCTCCCCCACTTTTCCCGATGGCCGGCTTCATTTTCTCGACCCAGTCCTCGCCCCCCGTGGCCCCCCCAGGCCGGCCCGGCTAGGGGAGGGGGCGGGGGCCCATTCCCGGGCCGGCTTCCCCCTCCCCCGGCTTTGCCTGGGCCCCCTCCCTTCCGTTTTCACCTTCCTCCCTCCTTTCCACCCTCCTTCCCCTCCATTTGCTCCTTCCCCCTCTCCTTTCTCCCCTTCTCTCCTCCATTTTCTCCTTTCCCCTTCCTCCCTTTCCCACCCGCCCTCTCCTCTTCCACCTGTCCTTCCTCCCCACTCCTGGGGAGCCCCGGTTTTGGGTTAGTTGGGGGCCACCGCAGGAGGCGGGGGAGGGGGCCTGCCGCCTGCCCTCTCCCCCCGCCCCGTCCACCCACCACCCGGCTCCGAGCGC
The DNA here is from genome assembly GCF_029834395.1 of Sorex fumeus. Lineage (NCBI taxonomy): Eukaryota > Metazoa > Chordata > Mammalia > Eulipotyphla > Soricidae > Sorex > Sorex fumeus. The sequence continues at coordinate 16,796,103 of NW_026606179.1, forward strand.
CTTCCGCTGTGGCTCCTCAGCCTCGAGGGACCCTCCGTCCCACCCACTCCCAGGATCCGTGAGTGTCTGCAGGGCGGGGGCGGGGCGGGGGCCGGCGGCCGGACCCGCACATACCCTCCCCCACGAAGGGCCAGCCCCGTGCCCTCCAGCTCCACCCCGTCCTCTGGGCCCCAAGAGCAGGTCCTGGGGGGCTGATGGCCTCGCACTTGTGGGCTCACTCCTGGTCCTGAACTCGCAGTTCTCCGCCCCGCCCTCCCCACAGTCGTCTGTCCCCCTGCCCGGCGTGTCTTTGCATCCTGCACTGCCCCATCAGACTCTCCAACTTCCCTCCTCTTCATCATCCTTCCAACCCTTTCTCCGTGTGTGTGGAGGGGAGGCTCTCCCCCTCCAGGCTTCCCTGAAGCTGCCTCTGCTCGCTGTCCTCTGTGGGTGCACCTGAACCCCAGCTCACCTGCTCCTCCGCCACCCCCCAGTCTTCCTTCTCTCTCCCATCCTCATCCTCATTCCTTCCTGCTGGAAGTCCCCTTTCCTCTCTGGCCCTCTTCTTTTCTCTGTCACTCCCTAACTGAAGGGGCTGGATCCCTAAGGGGTCCAGAGTGGATGTTACTAGGGGGGACTATCTCACTAATGGGGACCCTTAAGGGGTTCAGAGTGGACATCACTGGGGGGACTATCCCTCTAATGGGGGCCCCTAAGGCGTCCAGAGTGGACGTTCCTGGCTGGAGGACTATGCTACTAACGGGGACCCTTAAGGGTCCAGAGTCGACCTGGTGGGGGGAGACCATCCTGCCAATGGTACCTCTAAGGGGTCCAGATTGGATGTCACTGGGGGGACTATCCTGCTAATGGGGACCCCTAAGGGGTCCCGAGTGGACATCCCTGGGTGGGGGACTATCCTGCTAATGGGGGTCCCTCCACTCTCTTCCCCAAATCAGTTTCCCTCCCTGACTCTCACTCCACCTCTCAACTTCATGTTCCCACTTCTCCATCTGGAACTAACTTTAGTGAGGAGCCCCCCTGGGGGGTGGCTCCCTCCCACCCCTGACTCCCCCCCCAGTTCTGATACCTGTTGTCATTCGCCTCCCCTGTGCTTGCGCCCTGGACCCCCTCTCCTGCAGGGCCTCTTAGTAAGCCACTGGCTTCAAGTCTCCACGTGACTTTGTGTGTCTCTGGGTATGTGAACCATTGCCTGCTTCTCCTCTCTCCCCGGGTATCTCACTTCCGGCTGTCTTGTCTGTCCTCTCCCTCTCAGCTCCTTACTTCCTTCCGCTTCCGTAGCTCTGTCCACCTGCTATCCCAACCCTGTTCCTGTGCTCTGCCCCAGCCCTGCAATCTGCCACCTGTGGGGTCCTGCCCTTCTGCCCCTCCTGTCTCAGGATGAACCCCTGATCCCTCCCTGCCTGAGCCGCACCCTCTGAACCCCTCTCCCAGCAAATTCTCCTTCCGGGATCTCCCAGCATCCTTTGCTCCTGCCCCCTCCACAAACCTTCAACTTCCATCCAGATTTCAGCCCCCAGACCCCAACCTGTTGGGATATCCTCATCCCATCCTCTCACCCCCCCCACCCCCAATGATCTTTTCAGAGGACAGCTGGGAGGGGGGAGACTTGCTCAAGGTCACGTGGAGACTAGGTGCAGAACAAGGACAAACCAACTCTCCCGTGGGTCTGTCTCAAGTGTTGCTCTCCCCTCCCACCAGGCCAAGCCTGCTTCTTCCCTGGGGGATGAGGGGGGTAAAGGGAGACACTGGAGTCTTGAGAGGAAAGCACTCGCCTTCGAAAATCCCAGTGTCCCTCCCCTCGGAGCTCCACCCTTGGTCAGGGGAAGTCACCCACCGACAAACTCATTCCTGTAGGGGACCAGGGCACCCACGGGTTCTAAGGCACTGGGGGTGGAGCCAATGTGGGAAGGAAAAAGGCATGTGTGGGGTCTCAGTCCACCCCTCCTGCCTTCCTCACCTGCTCCCCAGCCTTCACCTCCCTTTTATGTTAGTGTGGCTTCTGCCCCCACTTCCTGCCCGCTCCTTCTCTCCCCCACAGCTCCTGTCTTCCTGTCTTTCCATCCTAGTCTCTTTCTCTTCCATTTCTTTCCATGTTGCTGTCCAGTCATCTTTGTTCCTTCCTATTTCTGTCCATTTTCCCTCCTCCCTTTCCTGAGTCGTTTTTGTGTTTCCCTCCTCTCAGTTACTTTCTGTCTCTTCCCCCTTTTCTCTCCTCACTCTCTCTTCTCTCTCTCTCCTCTCTCTCAGCCCCTTTGCTGCCTTGGGTTTATCCATCTGTCTCCATCTGTCTTGCTAGTGTGTGCGTGCGTGTGTGTGTCTGCGCACACACACACATGTGCAAGCACCCCTCTCCCTCTCACTCCTCAAGTTTCTTAACTCCCGGATACTCTCCCCTCCAGACCCCGGATGTCCAGGCCTCTCTCCTCCATGGGATTGTGGGAACCAGGGACGTCAGAAAGGTGGCAAGTGAGGCCTGGGATGGGGTTGCCTAGCAACCATCGCATCCTCTCCAGCCGGTTTCTGTTGCCTAGTAACGGCTGCCTGCCCAGAGACGGGGCGGGACTGAGTATGTGTATGTGGGGGGGCGGAAGGGGCTCCTTCCTGCTTTCCTGTTGGGGAGGGAAAGGTCCTAGAAGGAGCCCTTACCAGAGCTTATGCTTCCCTCCCATTGGGGTGCCACAAGACCCCTCTCAGCGTCTCCCACTCAGTGTCTGGGTGCCAGGAGATCCCCCAGGAAGCTTTTGCTTCCCTGCCAGTAATGCCTCACACTGGCCGCCTCTCCCGCGGGCCTCTTCCACGCGCCCCCACCCTGGCCCAGGCTATGTGCTTTGCGCTCCAAGCAGTGGTGCTGCAAAGGCACCCAGGGGCACCCACACCAGCAGCCCGGGGGTCTCCCTGTAGGTGGCGAGTGGGGGCCGCGGCAGCTGCGTCCCCATGAGGAGGGGAGGAAGATGCCGGCTGAGCTGCTGCTGCTGCTGATAGTTGCCTTCGCCAGCCCCAGCCGCCAGGTGCTGTCATCACTGCGCATGGGTGAGCCACCCCGCCCCGGACACCCTCCCCTTGGGCCAGGCTGCCCCCGCCTTCTGGAGGAACCCTGGTCCCTGAGTTTGAGCCTCAGATCTTAGCTTGAACAGGGCGCAGCAGCCCCCTGCCCCCATACGCCTTCCCTCCAAGTCAAGGACTCCAGACCCCCAGCCATCGAACCCCAGTGTCACCCCCACCTCCAGCCGAGAAGTCTGGAGGTTCCAACTCCTCCTCCCTCAGGCCCCAGGCCCCAACCCCCTGTGTCCCCTCACTTAGCTGCCATCCTGGACGACCAGACCGTGTGTGGCCGTGGGGAGCGTCTGGCCTTGGCCCTGGCCCGGGAGCAGATCAACGGGATCATCGAGGTCCCTGCCAAGGCCCGGGTGGAAGTGGACATCTTTGAGCTGCAGCGGGACAGCCAGTACGAGACCACGGACACGAGTGAGCAGGAGCCCGGGTGGCGAGGCTGGGACCCTCAGGGAAGGCCAGGGGCAGAAAGGGTCCCTGGAGATGGGTGAGCAGGTGCTGATTTAGGGGAGGAGGATGGAAGAAAAGGGGCACTGTTCAAAGTCCTGCCTAACTGGTTCTGTGGCAGGCAGGGCTGTTTTCTGAAAGTTGATGGAATGAATGAATGAGCGGTAATAGTAAACTCAGACATCCAAACTATTTAAGGTGACTTGAAACAGGTGAGCTGGACTTGCAGATCTCCAGGCATAATTTGGACAGATGTCACTTCTGCAGGACTTCTTTGTCAGGATGGTCACATTCATGTGTGTGTTTTTTTTCTTTCTTTTATAATTCTTGTTTTTTGTTTTTGAGCTGCACTGGGCTGTGCTCAGGATTTACTCCCAGATCTGCAACTCAGGGATCACTCCTGGCAGGGTGCAGGGGATCCCTTGCAGTGCTGGGGATTGGATCCAGGTCGGCTCTGTGCAAGGCTAGAGCCAGACCCGCTGTCCTGTGTCTTCAGCCCTTCATGCATGTTTCAAGTCCGGGTGCAGGGAGAACAGAGTATGGTGTGTCTTGGACTTTTTGGTTGGGTGCAAGACTAAACCCAGATGGGCAGAGGCCAGGAAAACGGGGAGGGAGGACACTGCAGCTGTGACACCGGTGGGGTGAGGAGGCAAGGAACATTCTGATGACCTGGACTGGGGACCCGTTTGAGAGATGAGGAGTGGGATGCGGTGGAAGGTGGAGACTGTCTTTCCCACAAGCCACGGGGTGTTGGCCAGTGGGAAGCTGACGTCAGGGCAGCAGTGAAGAGACTGGTGCACCCCTGCGTGGAGAGCCCTAGAGGAGAGCAGGGGACAAAGGCTGAAGAAAAAGGGACAAGTGTGAGGGCATTCAAGGACAGAGGAGAGACAGGACTGGGTGACTTACTGGGTCTTGGAGAGAGATCAAAGCACAGTTTCCAGACTGTGCAGTTAGGGGACCCTGACCCACTTGGAAGGCACGAAAAGGAACAAAGTTAGGGGAAGCTGAGCCTTTCAGTTATGTTGCTTTTAGTTGGATGTGGCAGAAACCCAAATTAGTCTTAAGGAAAAAGTAAAAGAAAAAAATGGACACTTCTTAGTGCATGTCACTAAAAGGCCTAATTTTCAGCATGACTGGATCCAGTAGCTTAAATGAAGCCCTGGGTTTGCTTCAGGCATGGCCGGCTCCAGGTTCTCAATCATATTCTAGGAATCTTTCTTCTTTTTCTCTTTTTCCTTTTCTTTTTGGTGTTTGGGCCACACCCAGTGATAGCCCAGGGTTTACTCTTGGCTCTGTGCTCAAGAAACCTGATGTGGTGCCAGGGACCGAACCCAGGTCTACTGCATGCAAGGGGAATACCTACCTACTGTAGATCTCTGGCCCCTGTTCTAGGAATCTTTCTGGAGGAAAGATCTTCCAGGAATCATCTCTGGGGCCTGTTTTGCTCTAAGTTGACTTCCTTCTCTTTGCCTTTTTTTTTTTTGTTTTGGACAACATTCAGCAGCGCTCAGGACTTACTCCGGGCTCAGTGCTCAGGGATCACTCCTGGCAGGGCTCAAGGAACCATATAGGGTCACGGGGATCAAACTCAAGTTGGCCATATGCCAGGCAAGCCCCCTGACCGCTCTATTATCTCTCCGGCCCCTGGCTTCATTTTCAAGATCATTTCCCCAGATCGATGGTGGAATCATCTCAACCCCTCAAAATTCACATTGCACCCAGTTTGCAGACTCCATAGTAACAGTAGCAGCAGGTCTGGGAAAGGCTCTTCACGGTCTGATTACAGACTGTCTCCAGCTTTGAACCAACCTCCAAGGCCAGGTTGGTGTGGCACAGTGACCCCGGGATGGTGCCAGTTGCTCCCGGCAACCATGTGGTTCCCAGAGGAACAGGGAGGTTCTGCCACGAGAACGGGCCAGGCCAGCCCTTCCAGCTGCTAGGCTGGAGCCACGCTCTTGAGGTGTCGCTGGGGAAAGGAAGTGGGAATGAGAGGAGAAAGTCAGAGTAACAGAGGGACGGTTATTTGGGGTGCAGAACGTAGAGGAGGGGGCTCAGAGTGGAGCAGGTATTGCATGTACCCCACATGGTGGTCCAAAAGGTGGAACGTGGTGAAGACCCTGGCTTGGCCTGGTGAAGGAGGTTCTTGGGGTCACCTGTTGGTCCCTCCTTTGGTTTCTCTCTTGGTCTGACCTGTCCCTCAATCCCTCTGTATGGACAGGGTCAGGGATTGGGCCTCTGGACCTGGGGTCTTCCCTGAGGGGTGGGGCCCGAGAGGCCGCGGGGCTCCCTGACCCTGCTCTCTCCGCCCACAGTGTGTCAGATCTTGCCCAAGGGGGTCGTGTCGGTGCTGGGGCCCTCCTCCAGCCCCGCGTCTGCGTCCACCGTGAGCCATATCTGTGGGGAGAAGGAGGTGAGGCGGAGCGGGCGGGCGGGGGAGCAGGGGGGGGGCCGGGGGCCGGGCGGAAGGGGAAGCAGGAGAGAAGTCACGGCTCTTTCTCTATCCAGATCCCCCACATCAAGGTGGGTCCTGAGGAGACACCCCGCCTTCAGTACCTTCGTTTCGCCTCAGTCAGCCTGTACCCCAGCAATGAGGACGTCAGCCTGGCTGTCTCCCGCATCCTCAAGTCCTTCAACTACCCCTCAGCCAGCCTCATCTGCGCCAAGGCCGAGTGTGAGGAAGCACGGGGTGTTGAGGGGAACTGCCTTCCTATCCCCCCAGGTCCCCCTCTCCGGGGAGCCTATCCCTACCCACTGGTGATTGCCCCCAGGGGACCCAATGCGGGATCTCCTGGTCCCCGTCCCATTTCAGCAGCCCAGACTTCTGGTTCTGACAATGTCCCACCTCCCCAGAGTCAGCGTGGTGGTCGGGGCCTCCTCTGGCAGCGCCACGCAGAGTCCCCAACCTGACCTTGTGGCCAGCTGAGTGGGGACACTGGCCGAGAAACGAACCCTTGAGCAATCTGTCCAGAGATGGGTGGAAGGCATGCAGGAGGGAACCTACCGGCTCTGGGCAACTCAGTCCTGAGAAGGGGCCAGCCTAGCAGACTGACAGTGGGAAGAGTGAGAAGGGGGTGGTCCTAGACCGGCCAAATTCAGGGGCTCCTGTGCCTGTGGGGTGTGGGAGCCGCGACAGCATCTTCATGATGAAGGGGTGCAGTTCCCCCATGCGGGGTGGAGCCCAGGAGGGAAGATAGAGAGGGATGTGGGGGGGACGGCAGGCACCAGAAGGAGGTGGGACAGAGTGTAGCTGAGGGGACTTGGGGGCGTTGTCACATATGGTGGCCGGTTGTGCAGGAGCAAGAAGAAGAAGAAATAGTCGCTTGGGCCATGTCTGGGAGATCTGTTGGATTTGCGAGCATGGGGGGAGCACTCCGGAACCTGTGGGAGGAATCCTCCTTCCAAAGGTGTTTGCTGGGGGCGGAGGGATAGGACAGTTTGTCATCATTTGCCTTGCACACAGCTGACCCGGGTTCAATCCCCAGCACCCTATGTGGTCCCCCAAGCCCCGTCAAAAGTGATCCCTGAGTACGGAGCCTTGAGTACCACTGGGTGTGGCCCCTAAACAAAACATGCTGGGGGCTGGAGAGATGGCTTGAAGGCCTACGGTACCTACTTTAAATATATATATATATATAGTTATTATGAGTTATTTTAATTATTATTATTGTTGTTATTACTTTGATTTTGGACTACACCCAGCAGTGCTCAGGGATTACTCCTGGCTCTACACTCCGGAATTACTCTTGGCGGTAAAGAGCACATTCTTTCTATTCAGGAGCCCCATATTGGATCCCCAGCACCTCCGAGGGCTTCCAACACTCTCCACCCCAGACACACACAAGTAAAACCAAAACTTGTCCAGTTGGTAGGGGAGATGACTCCGAGGGTTAGAGTTACACAGCATCACTGGGCCCAGGCATGGAAACTTCAGACCCATGCAGCCAGGGCACGTGTTGCTGATTGTCCCTCAGGCACCCCACACACGACTTGGGATACCCCCTTTCCAAAGAGAAAACGCAAGAAGCATTTGCTGAGCATGTACTCTGCGCCAGCCATTGGTGTGGGGATTGTCCTGATCCCAGATTTATGGAAGCCTCTCCAGCAGGAGGAAGCAGAAACAGGAGCCAGTCCCGGCACCAAGAGAGACCAGAGACTGAGGGGCAGGGCAGGGCATGTCCATCTGAAATGGAGTGGAGGCATGACCTCCTGAAAGGGCCCCTGTTTGAAGGAAGGGGAGGGGCCATGCGGGAAGCATTCCAGGTCAGGGGGCTACAGCTCAGGGAGACCCGGGGGAGCATGGAAGTGGGAGGGGAAGGAAGTCACACAGGCCCTGTGGGGGACAGGGCCAGTGGACTCTGGAGGCTGGCTACTTGGCCTTCACTGGTGCTTGTGGGGTAATCCTACTCGCAGTGCTCAGAAGCCAGGCCTGGCTGGTGCTCAGGGGACCATATGTGGCTGGGACTAGAACCCGGGGCTCCCTGGGCTGTCACTCAGGATGAAGGGAAACCTGGAGGGTTGGGGGCAGAGAGGGCAAAGGGAGCAGACTCCCGGGGCGATTGTGTGTTTTTATGGGTAGAGGTGACAGGGGCCGGGGCCACGGTGGTGATGGCAGCAGGGCAGGTGGGCTTGGACGGCGGTGTGGATGGGGTGGGTTCTGTCTGGGCTGCAGGCCCACAGAGTAGAGGAGGCAGGACCTCGGGCAAGCACTGGGCCTGAGCCACCTGCAGACCAGGAGGGAGTTCACCAGCCTGGTGGGGAGGGAGTAGAGCATGGCTCTGCGCGTGTGAAGTGCGGGGTGCTCACCACATCCCACAGCGATGCAGGAGCCAAGAGCCCAGTTTTCAGCGGGTCTGAGATAGGACTGGGCTTTAGGTGTTTGTCTTCTAGGCTGCTGACTCTGGTTTGATCCCCGGCACCTCATGTAGACCCTTAAGCACAGAGCCAGGAGTAAGCCCCGAGCATTGCCTGCCATAGCCCAGAAACCAAAAGCAAAGAAGGTTTAGTTCAGGAGGACCCCTGGGTGCCCAGAGCGCCAGCTGTGCTCAGCCAGCTGCCCGGGTCTTTGGCACCCGTCCTGCCCCCAGCGGGGCTCTGACCCGCCCCCTCTCTCCAGGCCTGCTTCGATTGGAGGAGCTGGTGCGCGGCTTCCTCATCTCCAAGGAGACCCTGTCGGTGAGGATGCTGGATGACAGCCGGGACCCCACGCCGCTGCTGAAGGAGATCCGCGACGACAAGGTGTCCACCATCATCATTGACGCCAATGCGTCCATCTCCCACCTCATCCTGCGGAAGGTGGGTCGACCTCCCTGCCCCGCACCCCCACCCCCGCCCAGGTCAAGCTGGTTCCTGCAGCGTCAGAGGTGACAGAGCCAGTCATCCCCGGTGACAGTCAGTTCTGGGGTGGACCCTTCTGGCTGGGTGGGTCCATGAAGAAGTGGTGGATGCAGCTCAGGGGAGGCACCCTACCTGGAGGTGGCCCTGCCAGCGTGGCCCTGCCCTGGGTTCCTGGTGCTGGCGCTTTTGCCTTCTCTTGCTGACTCCCACTCCCCGCCTGCAAGGGGGGCTTGTCACTTTGCAAAAGAAACTGGGGAGCTGGAGGCGGAGGGGGGGGCGGTGAGACTGGGGAGATGGCTCCAAGGGCTGGCATGAGGGCTCTTCATGGGAAACCCTTGTTCCCTTTGGGGTGCTGCATGGTCCCCTGGCACCACCAAGAGTGTGACCCAGCGGGGTTTCAGGCTGGAGGGGGCTGGCCCCAGAGCAGCCCTGGAAGACCAGCGCCAAACCCTACACGCCCCCCCGCCCCGTGCTCCTCCGGCAATCAGCCCTTTCTCCCCTGCCCTGAATGTTTCCTTCTAATCTAACCGACAAAATTCATTTTTCTCCAGGTTTTAAAAATATGAAAGGGGGCTGGAGCGGTAGTACAGCAGGTAGCGTGTTTGCCTTGTACGCGGCCGACCAGGGTTAGATTCCCAGCATCCCATATGGTCCCCCAAGCACCTCAAGGAGTAGTTCCTGAGTGCAGAACCAGGAGCAACCCCTGAGCATCGTCTGGGTGTGACCCCCCCAAAAAACGAAATAAATAAAAATATTAAAACCATATGTCACTGCTGGTGGGAGTTCAGAGGAAGAAGGGGGTGGGAGGGAGAGGATCTCTGGGCTGTGGAAATAGGATGGCTTCAGGATAGGGAGGAAAGTAGGTGGGACTGGGGTCCTGGCCCCTTCTGGGTGCCCCCATGACCAATGTCACTTGTCTCTTGAGCCCACACTTCTCAGACCTACCGTGGGCTGGCCCCTGTGTGGGATGGCTCCTGACGCTCGGGATGTGCAAACTCGCATCTTTTCCAATGGCTGTGTCGGCAGGAAGGGCTTCCGGGCTCCAAGAGGCCTCAGCTTCTGCTCATGTTCAGAACCCTAGCAGAAGGAAGCAACCTCGAAAGGAAGCTGCCTGCCTTTCATTTGCAAAGCACTTTTATTTTTGTTTGGGGGTCACACCTGCCCTGGCTCAGGGCTCTACACTCAGGGATCATTCCTGGTGGGGTTCAGGCCACCATATGGACTGCTAGGGATAACACCTGGGTCAGCCATGGGCAAAGCCATCACTCTACCATGATTCTATCTCTCTGACTCTGCAGAGTGCCTTTAAAGATTGCAGGGCTGGGCGGGAGAGATCAGATGGCTGAGCGCATGCTTGGTAGGCGGGACTGGGTTTAATCCCTGCCACTACATGTTTCCAAGAGCACTGCCAGGAATGACCCCCAGGGATGAGTCAGGATTAGCCCCTGAACACTGTCTAATTGAGGTTCCCACCCCAAAACAAACCCACAGTAAGGATTGCAGGGCTAAGCCCAACACTGGCTGACCAAACTTAGCATTTTTTGTTTCGTTTTGGGGCTATGTCTGTCAGTACTCAGGGGTGACTCCTAGCTCTGCACTCAGGAATTACTCCTAGCTGTGCTTGGGGTATCATTGATTGAGGTGCCCGGATTGAACCCGGCTTGGCCACATGCAAGGCCTACCCGGCTGAGCTATTTCTCTAGCCATCTCAAACTTAGCTTTGCGGGTAGAGATGAAGGGACAGTGCCTGCCTGGTCTCTGAGGCATCCCTGGGCCTCACTGTCCCCCAGAGGTAGTCCTACAAGCACCCTAATGAGGGATGTGGGCATCTGAGCACCCCGTTCTCTCCCCAGCACCCGTCAGCCCTGCGCATGAGAGGGACCCAGGGGTTGCTCCCCCACAGGCTCTCCCTCCTCTCGCTCCTCCCTGGGATGTTTTCTCCCCGGCCTGCTCTAAATCTCTCTTCCTCTCTCTCCGTCTCCCCAATCCTGCTCGTGGGTTGCTGCCTCCAGGCCTCCGAGTTGGGAATGACCTCAGCGTTTTACAAGTACATCCTCACCACCATGGTGCGTACAGCCGCCCCCTCCTGCCCCGCGCTGCCACCCCCCGGGGGTCCCCCGACTCACCTGCTCTTCTCCTCCCCAGGACTTCCCCATCCTGCACCTGGACGGGATCGTGGAGGACTCCTCCAACATCCTGGGATTCTCCATGTTCAACACCTCTCACCCCTTCTACCCCGAGTTTGTGCGCAGCCTCAACATGTCCTGGAGGGAGAACTGCGAGGCCAGCACCTACCCAGGCCCTGCGGTGAGCATGCACACACAACCTGGGGCCCGCATGTGTCTCCGGGACCACACTACATCCTCGGGCCCTGGCTTGGAGCCTTGCAGCCCAAGTGACAGTTTGGCCTGAGCACTGTTTGGGGAATACAAAAGCAACACCAAAATCAACATTGCCAGGTGCTGGGGAGATGACTCAGAGGCCTGGGGGCAAGGCCCAGTGCCATGCCCACACCACATGCCCTCCCAGGTGGGCACCACCCGCCATAGCCCGCCTGGCCCTGGCACTGTGTGGGAGGCCCTTTCAAATCAGAACAAAACCACAGGGCCGATGGGGGAGGGGGTATGGCACTTGCTGACCCTGGTTCAATCCCTGGCACCATATATGGTCCTCTGAGTCCATCAGGGGTGATCCTTGAGTAAGGGGGGGGGGAGTATTTATTTTTAATTTTTTTTTGTTTTGGGTCCACATCTGTTATGTGCTCAGGGGGACCACCCCTGGTACGTGGGAGTGCTCAGGGATCGATCAGCACCGTGTATTGCTGGAGGTCTATCCAGGCCTCCTCCATGCGAAGCCTGGGCTCCTCTGAGAGATGCTTCTCCGGCTGCTGGGACAGGGTCGCTCCCTGTTTCCAAAGTGGAAGATGCCCCCTTGCCCTGCCCTGTTCTCTTCCCTGGTTTCTCTCTCTGCAAGGCCAGTCACCGCATGCCTGGGGACAGACTCAGAGAGACTGTAAGGGCAGCTGAGGGGCAGGGGAGAGTTTGCTCTGTGCACCCTTGCACCCCAAAACCCATAGTCTGTTTGCCACGGAGAGGAGAAAGCCCCAGACAGGGCAGAGTTCAGTTTGTTCCCACTCAGTGCTCAGCAGCCAGGCAGGCGGGGTGCAGACTGCAGGACTAAGATGCACCTGCGCACCCAAGAGCCTCACATCTGCATATCCCCCCCACACACAGGGGCTCCACTCGCAGGGCTGCCAGCAGCCCATGTGTCTGGGGCATTTCCTTTGATTCTCCCTTAGTTTCTTCCTTTGATCCCCACAGCTGCTGCTCCTCGTCCTCCTTCTCCTCCTCCTCCTCCTCCTCCTCCTCCTCCTCCTCCTCCTCCTTTTCCTCTTCCTTCTCCCATCCTCAGGGACAGGTCAGAAGCAGGTTGAGGGAAGAGTGGGGCCAGGGCTTCCATCCCGGGCATTTCCCTGCACCCCCGTCCTGCTCAGGTGCAATCCCATGTGAGCTTCAGGGCTTTGCTGGCCGTGCATACCCAGTTTCCAGTCCCTCTCACACCTACCCGGCTCGCCCACGGGCAGTGCAGGTGTCCCCCCAGCCAGGCCCACAGCAGCATAGGCAGCACAAGGCGCACACAAGCCCTTCCCGTGATGCCACATCTCCCTGGAAGATGCCCAGAGAGCCAGCAGGCAGGCTGCCTGCTGGCTCTCCTTGGGTCACAGACCCAGACCCGGCGCTGTCTGAGGGGTGTGCGGGCGGGAGGCTTTGGGGTTCCCCCGGTGAAGCCGCCTCCTTCAGGGCCGCCCCACCTCTGGCCCCTGCAGCTGTCAGCTGCCCTGATGTTTGATGCGGTGCATGTGGTGGTGAGCGCCGTCCGGGAACTGAACCGCAGTCAGGAGATCGGTGTAAAGCCGCTGGCCTGTACCTCGGCCAACATTTGGCCCCATGGGACCAGCCTCATGAACTACCTGCGCATGGTGAGCTGGGAGCCGGGAGGGCGGAGGGGTGGGGCAGCCCTCCTGGGAGAGGGAGGGTGCTCGCTATGCCCACCCTGCCGCCCCTCTGCCCTTTCCCCCACCCCCTGCCACCTCCTCTTCCCTCGCCCATCTGCTTTCCTGCCCTCCCGGGCACTAGCCCTGTGACTTTGTTTAACTGTGGTCCTTCCCGGTCCCCTGCCCTCCCTCATATCCCTTCCACCTCTGTCCCCTCCCCCAACCCTGCCACCCCTCCCTCTGCCCGCCTCCCGGCCTGCTAGGTAGAGTATGATGGGCTGACCGGGCGGGTCGAGTTCAACAGCAAAGGGCAGAGGACCAACTACACCCTGCGCATCCTGGAGAAGTCCCGCCAGGGCCACCGCGAGGTGAGGCCAGTGGGGGCAGCTGAGGGCACAAGGGCATGGCGGGCAGGGCCTGTGCTGACACAGTGCCCTCTCTGCCCCAGATTGGGGTGTGGTATTCGAACCGGACCCTGGCCATGAACGCCACCACCCTGGACATCAACCTCTCACAGACACTGGCCAACAAGACGCTGGTGGTCACCACAATCCTGGTGAGTGACCCTTTAAGGGGGCGGCGGGTGAAGGGTCCTTCCCTGCACTGCTCCTCAGCCCACTTCCAGGGAGTGGGAAGGCCTTGGCTGGCACACGATGAGTTCGACCCGTGTCCCTAACTCCTGTGGTGTAAGGTCATGTAAGGTCACTAGAGACCAGGAGTTCCCAAGGGACAGACTCTGACATGCACAGAAACCCGGGGTAACCCTTCCAGCCTCCCCATTCGTGGCTCTGGTACCCAGCAACTGTGGGTGTGCAGGGCCTGGCGCCGGCTGCTGGCAGAGGGCCCCAGGCCCAGTGTTGAGCCCCCTGAAACCCCTGTTGGCTGTGCTTGGTGGGAGGCAGCAGGCGGCAGGGGAGACCTTACATGTCTCTGAACAAGGGCCAGTGAGCCTCAGGGGAGGGCCAGATGGCCACAGACAGGAAACCAGCTCTGGAACAACCCACTGGAGGGTCCCGGGGGCCAGGCTGGGCTGACTTGGGGGACGTGACAGGGGTGTTAGTCCTTGCATGCCAGGAGTGCACTCAGCCCCCAAACTTTTCTGGGGCTGGAAGAGATGGGCTCAGGGCTGCGGACAAAAGTCAGGAGTGCCTGCCCCTGGGAGAGCCCCCGTGACCCCGCGAGTACAGTCCCTTCTCGGTCATGTCCCCTTTCCCCAATACCATGTGTCTGTCCCCCTTCCAGTAAGAGTCCCTCAGCCTAGGGAGGTGGCTCAAAGGGACAGAGTGTGTCCTGGCATATGCACAAGGTCCCCCCACTTTGACTCCCACAGCACCACAAAATTCTGAGCATGACCAGGGTGTGGTCCTGGTGACCCCAGCACGCTGGACCCAAGCAGCAGCACCTCATCTTCAGTATGATGAGCTGAGTATCTCCAGGCGTGGTCTCCACACCCCTGAGCACTTGCTTGGGAGGCTCAAGGGGAAAAGTAGTGTGGGGGCCAGGGAGGTAGTACAGGGTTAGGGTGCAGGTCTTAGCTGTGGCTTATATTGATTCTATCCCTGCCCCCCTGCGGTCCCCCAAACATCACTGACTGTAGGTAGTCCTGAGGCCCCCAAGCAATGCTGGGCCAGCCCTGGTCTCCAAACCTAGGGCCTATGTTTTAGGTCTGGCCTGATTGGTTAAATAAATATCACCAGGAGAAACCCCGCAACCTCCCAGAGCACTTCTTTGGGAGCCTCCCTGCCAGCAAAAAATAGTGTTGCTCTCCTTCCGGAAGTTCATCCTTCTCTTGATGGGTTCATTCCTTCATTCTGCAAACATGAGCTGAAGTATGGGATGAGTAGGGCAGTTATGTGGCTTCCCAAAACTTAAGGGGTACCAGGGGAGGCAAACTCAGTTGATTGGAGGAGATAAACCTGGTCCCTATTCTTCCACCACAGAGTAATGAGTGAGTCCTGCAGAAGGAAGGAGTGGAGAAGGCTTCATGGAGGAGGTGGCCCTAGGCAGGGCTTCAGATGACGTATAGGAGCTGATGTGCAAAGAACAAGGGCCTTAGGAGGTGCTGGTCAGATAGTGCACGTGGCCTCTTTGGGTGCTGGCAGGGTTTGTGTTGGGCACTTGGGAACTCGCACGTGCATCAACCAGGATGTCTGGGAAGAGAGAGGCTCCTCCTCCTTCCTGCTCTGTCTCCGAGGCCCAGAAGGATAACTGGCACCTAGCCAGCCCGGAGACTGGGCATGTGGTGGCAGGTGGCCCAGAGATGCCTGGAGCTATGGTAGCAGCAGTCAGTGGCACAGGGTCTCTGAAGAGCCCAGTTCCTGGTCCCTACCCCAGGGGGAGTGAACAGCAGGGGGTGGGACCAGCCCTGGGGGTGGGGAACGCTGGCAGAGGATGCTCTGGCCGGAGGATGAGTGTGAACGTGGGGGTGGGGTAGGGCCAGCTGATGTGGAAGTCCAGGAGAGCAGGAGCAGGTCAAGAGGGTGGCTGTTCCCATGAAACTGAAGGGAGGGCCCACTGGGAAGGTGGGGTGCAGGAGAAGGCCAAAGAGATGGCACTGTGCCACCCCCACCCAGGAGTTTTCATCCTGTGACCCCCCCCCCCCACCAGCCCCATCCTTCTCCTGGCAACCAGGTGACCCTCAGGCCGTCCAACTCCCAGACTTCTGGCCCTTTATTTGGGTGGGGGAGGCATACCCAGAGATGCCCAGGGTTTACTCCTGGCTCTGCATCAGGGATCACTCCTGGTGGTGCGTGGGGGACCAGATGAGATGCCAGAGATTGAACCTGGGTCAGCCGTGTGCAAGGAAATCGCCCTACCCTCTGTACTATCGCTCCAGTCCCAGCCCTTTTTTGGCGGGGATGGCTTACTCCTGGCTCTGAGCTCAGGGATCGCTCCTGGCAGTCTCAGAGAACCATATGGGGTGCCGAAGATAGAACCCAGGTCAGCCAGCATACAAGGCAACGTCCTACCTTCTATGTTTTCGCTCCAACAAACTTCTGGCCCTTTATCTGTGAAATGAGCTTGATAATCCCCCCTTGAAGGACTGTGTGAGGAGCATGTCCTGAGAGGCCAAGGTTCCCTGGGCAGTGCCCGACAGAGAACCATGCCCCGCACCCATGAGTCCTTCCATCCCCTGCACGCAGATGTGCGCCCTGGATAAAAATAGATGCATTGGCACTGTCTCTGAGTCCTGTGCCAAGCCCTCGGCTCATGTCACTCAGTCTTTGTGGCAGTCCTGAGCTTGGCACCATGCAGATCTCTTGTTTTCTGATGAGGAAACAAAGGCACAGGAGGGCGAGGTGCCCTGTCTACTGGCAACTGGCAGAGCCCGGGGCCTGGCCCATACCCTGCTGCTCAGCGCCCAGCCTTGGCACTGCCATCCACAGCTCTCTGACCTGGGCGGTCCAGTTCTTGCTTTCATTCATTTGGAAGCACTGGGGCCGGGGAGATGGTTCAGTGGTGGAGCACTTGTCTTGCATGTATAAGGTCCTAAGTTTGATCCTTGACTGCACTGCACTGTCACTGTACTGTCCTCCCCTTGTTCATAGAATTTGCTTGAGCGGGCCCAGTAACGTCTCCATTTTGACATTTGTTGTTATTGTGTTTGGCATATTGAGTACGTCACGGGTACTTCGCTGTGCGGGCAAGATATTCTCGGTAGCTTGCCAGGCTCTCTGAGAGGGGTGGAGGAATCGAACCCGATTCGGGCGGGCTGGCTGCGCGCAAGGTCTACCCTAAGCTATTGCTCCAGCCCTTGATCCTTGACAAGGAAAAAAAAATAATAATAACGGGGCCGGAGAGATAAGTACAACAGCCAAGGTGTCTGCCTTGCACGCAGTTAACCTGGGTTCCATCCATGAAACCACAGATGGTCCCATGAGCACCACCAGGAGTGATCCCTGAGCACAGAGTCAGGAGTAAGCCCTGAGCCTTGCCGGATGTGGCCCCCAAACAAAAAAAAAAGTGAGATTAAATTATTCATTATGTTTTTAGAGGGGATTGGACTAGATCAGTGACCTTGTTGTTTATTATTATGGGGGTGAGGGTGTCAGGCCTCATCTGGCTGTGCTTGGGGAACCTTATGTGGTGCTGGGGGCTGAACTGCAGTTCAAACAAGGCAAGTGTCTTTGCCCCTGTACTTTCTCTCTGGACGGACGTGACTTCGTACAGAGGAATGTGTAACACTCCCTGGGGTCCGAGTACAGCGGGGAGGGCATTTGCCTTATACCTGGCCAATCTGGAGTTCGATGCCTGGCATCCTGTATGGTCCCTTGAGCACCACCAGGAGTAATTCCTGAGTGTAGAACCAGGAGTAAGCCCTGAGCATCACCGGGTGTGACTGGCCCCCCTCCGCAAATAAAAGAGATATTCTTCACCCCTGCTAGCTCCTGCTCAAGCACATTACCATCATCCTTTTTGTCTGTGGTTCGATGGTCAGAACCAGCGGCGCTGGCAGTTTATCTCAGAGCCTCACTCAGGCAAGGCCTGGCCTTCCACTCCTTTGCGCTCTCTCCATGGTCCCTATAAACTTCTTGTTTGGTTTCCTTTTTTTTTTTTAAGGGGGGGTCAATATTTTGGGTCACAACTGGCAGTGCTCAGGGCTTACTCTTGGCTATGTGCTCAGGGGTTACTCCATCAGTACTCAGGAGACCGTATACTGTGCGGGGTTGGAGGGACTCTCAGCCCTGACTCTCTCTCCCACACCTAGAAACTTTCTTTTTTCTTTTTTAGTGAATCAAGATAGTTTTTATTTAAACTAAGAAAGATGTGAGGAGTTGACCGGAGAGATAGTACAGTGGAGAGAGCATTTACCTTGTACAAGGCTGATCCGGGTTCAATCCCTGACATCCCAAAGTGTCCTCCGAGCCCCGCCAGGAATAGTTCCTGAGTGCAGAGCCAGAAGTAACCCCTGAGTATTACCTGATGTCGCCCCCAAATAAACCAAACAAAAACAAAAGAAAGATGTGAGGGGAGAGAAAATGAATGTTCAAGAGAGGATATGGGCTTCTGCAGAGTGGAAGTCAAGCAAGTAAGATACACATTCAAGGAGAACTCGGGCTTGAAGAGCCAGCCCTAGAAGCTTCTTTTGGGAAGTTTCTGTTCAAGTCTGTCTGTCTGTCTGTCTGTCTGTCTGTCTCTCTCTCTCTTTCTTTCTTTCTGCTTCTCTTTTTCTTGTCCTTTTCTATAAAAATAACAAATGAGGACGTATGGATGTTTTATTTGGGTTTTTTGGGGCAGTGCTGGGGATCAAGCCCAGAGCATCACACATGCTAACCACATGTCCTGCCACTTGCGCCCCATCCCGGCTGCAAGAGCTTATCACTGATTTGAGTTATTTCTGTCTCCTTAATCCTTTGGGGATATCCGGCTTGGGGCTGTCCTCCTGCTCTGCGACTCATCTTTTTCACTTTCACTTGATAGCTTTTGATGAAAAGATTTTTAACTTGACTCAAGTCTGTTTTATCTAGTTGGTTGTTTTTTTTCCCCCCACAGGCTTTAATCCTTTTGGAAGTTAAGAACTAATTCTTCTTTGCCCGAAGGTCATGGAGGTTTTTACTCCCTTTGTCTCTCCATACTTGATGCTTTTGCCTTTCATACCAGATCTACTATCCACCTGAGAAGTACTTGAAGTATGTGGTCAGGTCAGAGGTCAGACCACTTTTTTTTCCCTATGTGGATTTTGTTTTGATTTGTTTTGGAGACCCTATGGCTCCTCCTGGTGAGAAATTCAATGCCAGGGCATGGGAATGCAGTGCCTCTCAGGCCCCTTGGGGCCATGAATTACCCAGAGCACACTCTAGGGCCTCCAGGGCTTTGCCCGATAATGCTCAGTATCTTGTGGTTCCATTTCTCCTGCCCTCCAGGTGGATCTTTACTTATTTGTTTTTGGTTTGGGGACCACACCTGGTTATGCTCAGGACTTCCTCTTGGCTTTGTGCAAGTAGATCACTCCTGGCAGGGCTCAGGAACCATTAGGGGTTCTCCAGGGTCAAATCCAGACCATTTAGTACAAGACTCATCCTATTTAGTAAAAGACTCACCATGTCATAAATTAAGAACCTTTTGATGGAGGGGGGGGGAATTCTGAACTCCCCACTCAACCATCTGTCTGTCTTTGCACTGGTGTCTTGTCTCAAATACCAAACTTCAAAGCAAGTGGTAATATGTAGTGGGAAAATCCTTCTGTGTCCACATTCCATGGTGGTGATTCTGAGGGTTTGCATTTATATATATGTATTTTTTTATTAATTTTTAAATTTTTATTTATTTGCTTTTTGGGTCACACCTGGCGATGCTCAGGGGTTACTCCTGGCTCTACACTCAGGAATTACTTCTGATGGTGCTAAGGAGACCCGATGGGATGCTGGGGATTGAACCTGGGTCAGCGGCATGCAAGGCAAATGCCCTCCCTGCTGTACTATTGCGCCAGCCCTTCCATGTATATTTAAATGCCATGCATCACTTGCATTTTGGGTCATGCCTGGTGGTTACTGGGGAGCCATGTGGTACTGGAGATTGATTCTAGGACTCCCATGTGTAAAACTTTAGCCCACTGAATTATGTCCATGGCTTCATACTTGATGTTTGGTCAGAGGGAGTGGGCCATATCCAGCATTGCCCAGGAGTCATTCCTGGCAGTGCTAAGGGATTATATGTGGTGCCAGGAATTGAAAAGGAATTACGCACACACAAAGCAAGTACTTTATCCCTGTATCATCTCTCTGGACGCCATACTTCAAATTTTAAAAACAATTAAGGGATCAGAGCAATAGTACAACAGGTAGGATGTTTTCCTTGCATGTCACCAACCCCAAGTTCGATCCCTGGCACTCCGTGTGGTCTCCTGAGCACCAACAGGGGTAATTCCTGAGTGCAGAGCCAGGAGTAAAGCACTGGGC
This sequence comes from Sorex fumeus, assembly GCF_029834395.1. NCBI lineage: Eukaryota > Metazoa > Chordata > Mammalia > Eulipotyphla > Soricidae > Sorex > Sorex fumeus. The sequence continues at coordinate 16,815,828 of NW_026606179.1, forward strand.
ATCACTGAATGTGGCCCAACACCCCCCCCATAATAATAATATTAACTTAATATTGGGTCTGGGAAGTTAGAACAGGGCCTAGCGTGCAGGCCTTACACATGCCCTGCCTGGGTGTGGTATCCAACATGGAAATGATTCAGCAGCTTCACGGGCTTGTTCCCTGCTACTGGCTCAGTTGGGCAGGCACCATCAGGAAAGCCCAGCCCCCCTGAGCACTGCTTGGGAGCTTTCCCCCATCCCCAAATGAATATAAAGTTGGGAAAGTGACAGAAGTGGACAGAAGTTATTATAAACCTAACAAAAGAGAATTCAGTGCGGAGGGATGGGGTGGCATGCCAATCCAGTTGGGGTCTGGAGCCAAGAGTCAGGCTGCTTCCCTCTCATCCCCTATCCCCTCAACCTCCAGTGGCGACCTCCTTCCAGAAACATCTTTTCAGCCACAGCTCTGCTTTCCCGCACAAAGGCCAGCGTGTTGTACAGGTTGTTCTGTAGCTTGCCTTTCCCTTCTCTTAATATATCTGATAGAACTTATTTTAGCGGTTGCCGGGGATGCTTCTGTGACAGCGATAATCTTTTAAGCCCGTCCCAAATTAACCTAATTTCTACCATCTCCATCTTTGTTCCCTCAACCAGCAGAGCTGCTAGGTTTCTGAGTGGGGGGTGGTGTGTGTCTGCATTTCCTGTGGGGAGCAGGGGCCCCTCCCCTGGCCCTTGCCCTTGTCTGTCAGCAGTATGCCCGCTGAAAGCCCTTTGGAGAAGCCTAAAACTCTGGGGTTAGTGGATCATGAAGGCCCTGGGTTCTTTTTTTTTTCTTTTTGGGTCACACCCAGCATTGCACAGGGGTTACTCCTGGCTCATGCACTCAGGAATTATTTCTGGCAGTGTTTGGGGGACCATAGGGGATGCTGGGAATTGAACCCGGGTCGGCCATGTGCAAGGCAAACACCCTACCCGCTGTGCTATCACTCCAGCCCCCCGGATTCTTCTGATGGGTCGGCCATGTGCAAGGCAAACACCCTACCCGCTGTGCTATCACTCCAGCCCCCCGGATTCTTCTGATGGCCAACGACCCTTTTCTTTTTCTTTTCTTTTTTTTTTTTTTGATTTGATTTTGGTTGGATTTCTGCGCTCGGGGATCAGTCCCTGTAGGGCTTGGAGAACCATGTGGGTTGCTGGGGATCGAACCTGGGTCAGTAGTGCACCCTCCCTGCTGTACAGTGGCTCCAGCACTACCTAGTCCCTTTTCTGATTCTGAGCCTGAGGTCTTGAACCTAAATTGGTGGTGGTGAAGGGGGGGTGGGAGCAGGGGGTATTTATGGGCTTCATCTGGTGGGCCTTGAGGGCTACTCTACTCCTAGTTACGTGGGAGTCGCTCCCACTGGTGCTGGGGAACCGTATAGTACAGGGATGGAGACCCAGGCACCACAGTGCAAACCTGCACACGAATGAACCCTTGGAGCGTGTATCTTAAGTGTGTGTATCTTAAATTGGGGATGAGCTCAATCTCAATCTGGATGCAGATTGGGATGTTATGGGCTCATAACATTTGGATTTTGAATAACATTTGGATTTTGAATAACATTTGGATTTTGAAAGCGGGATCCACCCCCAAGCTGTGCTGAAGGGGTCTGGGCTGGGCCAGGCGGTTGACTGCCAGTGCCCAATGCTGTGTGTCCGTCCTCTAGATTTACACTCAGTGATGCTTGGAGCACTTCAAAGGCAGGAAGAAATTAGCTGTCTCCCAGCCCCAGCATTGAGGTCCAGACTCCCAGCTGGGCCCCACCTCCCCTACCTACCATCCCGAGCAGTGTGAGTCCCTCCATCTCTGACACCCCATCGCATCCCCCCCCCCCAGCTAGACCCTGTCTAGAGAATGAGGGGAGGGTTCTGGGATTGATCCCAGTGCCTCACATGTGCAACCAACTAGCCACACCCTTGGTCTCAGGCTCATGGGGTGGGAGGAGTCTTACAAGTGAGCCCCAGAGAGCCCTGGTTGTGCTTGGGGGAACTTGGGGGACCATCTAGGGCTCTAGCACAGGATTGGCTGCAGCAAGGCAAATTCCTCACATCCTGCACCCAAGAGAAATTTCTTTTTTCTTTCTCTTTTATTTATTTATTTATTTATTTATTGCTTTTTGGGTCCCACCCAGTGATGCTCAGGGGTTAGTCTGCATTCAGGTCAGGAATTACTCTCGGCAGTGCTTGGAGCATCCTATGGGATGCTGGGGGTCAAACCCGGTTGGCCGCATGCAAGGCAAATGACTTCCCCACTATGGCTCTGGCCCTGTGAGAGAGATTTCTTGACTCCAGCCCCAGGCTCCTCTCTGCCTCATCCCTCTCAGCCTCTGGCCAGGGGAGGTCAGTCTAAGGCAGGGCCCGAGGGCAGAGCTTCGCTCCCAGACCCCTCTGGTCCATCACCACCACCCATACCTCCTCCTCTCAGGACCTCCGTGTCCTCATCTCTGAAGCAGCGTTAATAATACCGGCCTCCTACGCTGCCAGAGCTGTCACCCAGCAAACCCACGAGGATCGCTAGCTGCCGCCGCTATTCTTAGGATCATCTCACATTCCTCCTCCCAGGCCCACGTTCGGGCTTGGGAAAGGCAGCCCGGGGGAGAGAGGCGCTCTGACTGCACCGCCTTCTGCCGCCCCTCCTCAGTGGGGGCCGGTGGGACCAGCAGTCAAGGGTCTAAAGGAACCCCCCCACCTCATAGGCCCTGTCATATGTCCCATGTCCCTAGCTCCTTGCCTTGTGTGGCCTCTCCAGCTCCCGTATTTGCGTGAAGGCCAGGGTAGATCATTTGCTTTGCCTGTGTGAGATCCCTAGTTCAATCCCCAGACACACACACACACACACACACACACACACACACACACCAAAAAAATAAAGAAAAGGAAGGGGCTGGGGCAATCATAAAGTGGGGAGGGCGTTTGCCTTGCATACGGTCCACCCAGGTTCCATCCTTGGCATCCCATATGGCCCCCCGAGCACCACCAAGAGTGATCCCTGAGTGCAGAACCAGGAGTAAGCCCTGAGCATTGCCTGGTGTAGCTTCAACGTTTTATTTTTTCTGTAATAAAAAACAATGGAGGGGCCAGAGCCATAGTACAGCAGGGAGGGGGTTTGCCTTGCACACAGCCGACCCAGGTTCTATCCCAGGCATCCAATATGGTCCCCGGAAGGGTTGGGGCTGTGATAGCACAGCGGGGAGGGCATTTGCCTTGCATGTGGCCGACCCGGGTTTGATTCCCAGCATCCCAGATGGTCCCCAAGCACTGCCAGGAGTGATTCCTGAATGCAGAGCCAAGAGTGAACCCTGAGCATCACCAGGTATGACCCCCCCCCAAAAAAAAGGAACTGGGTTTGATAATATCACCTGAAAATGTATATGAGCTTTGTTTGAGGATCAAAAGAGATCCTGCCCAATGGACCAGCAGAGCACATGGCTGGCATGGGTAAGGCTCTGAGTTTGATCCCTGGCACTACCCCAACACTGCCAGGTGTGAGCCTGATGGCTCCTGAGCACCCTTTGCTTCACCAGCCTGTGTCAGGCTCAGCTGCACTTGGAACAAGGGGGCTGCAACATATACCTTGTAGGTGGAGACCCTAAGTTAGAGTCCAGGGTATACCACCAGGTGTAGCCCTGGTGTCCCCAGCACTGTCGGGCTCCTGTTTGATTCTTCAGATCCTCAGAGCATGGCCAAATATTCCCTCTAGTGGTCCCCTCACCCCAATAAGTAATCTCATGGAGAGAGGCCCCGAGACCCAATGCTGATTTCTGTAGATGCTTCTTCTGTCCTGCCAATTCTTTCTGTTCTGAAGACCAAAGCGACACTGCAAAGTTGGTCTCAGGGGGTTGGGGAAGCATGTCAGAATTGACCTAGCAAACTCTGGAGGCCCGGATATTCAGGTGTCTAACCTATAGAGCATTTACGTATTTATTATTTGTTTATTTATTTTGCTTTCTGGCCATATCAGGCAATGCTCAAGGGGTTACTCCTCACTCTGCATCCAGGAATTACTCCTGGGAGTGCTCAGGGGACTATATGGGATGCTGGGGGTTGAACCCTAGTCGGATGATGCACAAGACAAGCACCTTTCCCGCAGTCCTGCCTCCTCAGTTCTTCCCCCAAACCCTCCAGGAGTGATTCCTAAGTGCAGAGCCAGGAATAAGCCCAGAGACCCACTGGGTGTAGCTCCAAAATAAAAATTAGAACAAAAGAAGAGGGGGCTGGAGCAGTAGCACAGCGGGTAGGGCGTTTGCCTTGCACGCGGCCAACCCGGGTTCAATTCCCAGCATCCCATATCATCCCCTGGGCACTGCCAGGGGTGATTTCTGAGTGCAGAGACAGGAGTAACCTCTGTGCATCGCTGGGTGTGACCCAAAAAGAAAAAAAAAAAGAAGAAATCAAGGGGAGATAGCTCAAAGGACTGGAGCACAGGCTTTGCCTGCAGGAGCCCTGGGTTCCCTCCTCAGTACCCAGATGGTCCCCTGAGCACCATTCAGTGCTGGGTCACTGCCCAGTATGGACAAACAAATTGCATTAGAATGGTGTTGCCATGGGGCTGGAGCGATAGTAACAGTGAGTAAGGCGTTTGCCTTGCAGCAGCTGACCCAGGTCTGATCCTGAGCCCAGCATCCCATATGGTCCTCGGAGCACCATCAAGAGTAATTCCTGAGTACAGAGCCAGGAGTCAACCCTGAGCATCACCATGTGTGAACCAAAAAGAAAAAAAAAGTTGCTTTGTCACTTATCTTTATTTTATCTTTGTGTTATTTTTTATTGGAGGGGGAGGGTACACCTTGCGATGGTCATCAAGATGATGATCAAGGGTTACTCCTGTCTCTGTACTCGGGAATTACTCCTGGTGGTGCTCAAGGGACCATGGGAAATGCTGAGGATCAAATCCGGTCAGCTGTCTACAAGGCAAACACCCTTTCTGCTGGCCCTTGTTGCTTACCTTTCTAGCCAGGAAATTATAGGAAACTTCCCAAGTGGACTGGAGAGATAGTACTGGGATTAAGACACCTCCAACCTCTCCCAGGTCTAATCCCTAGCACACGCAAGGTCTCCCTGCATGGGAGCCATCCCTGAGTTTAGAGCCAGGGATAACCCTGAGAGCACTAGTCTGATGGCCTGCAGCTGCCTGGGTTCCTGGGCTCTGAACACCAGGGCTGGCCTCCACCTGCTTCCCTCAGGGCAGCCCTGGGTGGGGTTGACCTCCCCACACCCTCTGGTGGACCATGAAGTTAGTGGGGTGTGTTGGTGCAGGTCTTGTCAGAGAGTGGGGTGCAGCCGAGCAGAAAGCCTCAAGGGTCAGTGCGCCGGAGATCTCGCACTGGGTGCTGGGGGGTCTCCAATCTCGCACTGGGTGCTGGGGGGTCTCCAACTGCCCCAGGCAGGCCTGAGGCTAGGGGGCAGGACTCCATGTACATGCAAACCTCGAGCTTGCCCAGTGGAATCCGTCTTGACTGTGAGTGGCAGGTGTGCGTCTGAAAGCCCCTCTTCCAGGAGGGGGCGGGGGGGACCATCTCCAGATGGAGAAGAAGCACCGTGGGACGGGGATCTGCACCTTGCTGGCGTGCGCTGTGCCCCCCAGCTGCACATCTTTGCTCCACCTGCCTTGTATTTCTTTTGGGGGGGTGCTCCCAAGTAGTGATCAGGGGGCCCAGAGACCACTTAGAGTATGTGGGCTGGATGTGTCGATGCTCGGGCTGGGTGTGCTCAGAGCCCCAGGGCTGTACCTCAGTGTGTGTTGGTGGGGAGGGGAAGCGTTGCTTAGTGTTGGGGATCAGCTGGGGGGGGGGCTCCTGCATGCCTGGCCAGTTCTGGCTCTCTCCCTGCCCCTCCCCCGTTTCTGTTCTCCTCACATCCTTTTCCCTTCTGTCGTTTCTGTGATGATAATGGGGATGGGGTGTGCGAAAGGGGGGCACAGTTAGTTGTGGTGCATCAGAGAGCTCATCCTTGGTGCAGGGTCACAGGGTGGGGGTCCCCAACAGCTGTGCCCCCTTGGTTATGCAGAGCAGTGCTGAGGGTCAGAGACCTCACACCAGCTCTCCCGGAGCCCTCCCTCCACTTCTGGACGTAAACCAGGCAGTGCCATGACCCCTGCACCCCGACTCTCCCGGCTCCCACATCCCCCCACCTCCCAGTGACTGACCCCTCTGCTTTCCCACACCCCCAGGAGAACCCGTACGTCATGCGCCGGCCCAACTTCCAGGCCCTGTCGGGGAACGAGCGCTTCGAGGGCTTCTGTGTGGACATGCTGCGCGAGCTGGCCGAGCTGCTGCGCTTCCGCTACCGCCTGCGGCTGGTGGAGGACGGGCTGTACGGGGCGCCCGAGCCCAATGGCTCCTGGACGGGCATGGTCGGCGAGCTCATCAACCGGGTACGGCCGGGCCGGCGGGTGGGCGGCTTGTGGGCCTGCCTGGGCAGGGAGCAGAAGGGGCAGAAGTGACATGTGGTGTGCAGGGGCTGCTGTGTGGGCACCAAGGACCCCGCCTGGTTCATCTGCCTCTGGCTCTGCCGTGGCTCAGTGACTGTTCAAAGGTCTGTTGAGTGGACGACAGAGATGAGGAGGCCGGCAGAGAATGCCCGCCCAAGGGCGAGCATTAGGGGTCCGGGGGCCAGGGGAACAGGGACTGCACCTCATCTGTGTACCGCCAGCACCCACTGGGCAGGCCTGGCACGCTGGGGAGCACCAGGGACCTGCGCCCCCTACCCCCACTCCCTGGGGAGCTCAGGGTGAGGACCATGAGAGAACCCAGAGGTCCTCCCCCTTCACCCCACCCCTGCGCCCGCACTGGCTGGACTCCTGTCTCTGATAAGAGGTGATACCCCACGTTTATTCTAAAAGGCGGGAAGAAATTGGCAGAGGGGACAGGATGTAGCAGGAGGGTGTGTTTGGGGCAGAGGAAGGGGCACTTCCAAAGAGACAATGTGGTGCCCAGGAGCCCAGTGTGGGCAGGGCCTAGGGTCAGGGGCAGGGGGTGGCTTTGTTTGAGGAGGGCAGCTCGGTGGACAGGGCGGGGTGCAGAATCCTCAGCTAAGTGGGCTCTGTCCTTGGAACCTCAGAACTTTCCCCCCTGAAAGATGGGGCGATTGCAGCCCTTCACGTCTAGGGTGAGGGTCACGGAGGACAGGTCACCCCCCTGGCACAAGAAACCATGTGTGTGCGCATGCCCAGGATCAGGACTGTTGCCTTGGGTACGCTCTGCCCGCCTCACCCTCTACCCTGAGCACAGCTCGGGGCCCTGCACTGGGCTTGGCTGAGGACACTAGAGAGTCCCACCCTCCCGTCGCTCATCCTCAGAGTGAGTCACCCCCAAGCCCCAGAGCCCTGGTAGTGCTGACAAGGACACTTCGTACCCAGGGCCCTGATTTTCCAAAGTCACTTTGACGATGGAACCTTTTTCCCCACTGATGCCTCAGAAGCCTGTGCCGCTGAGGATGCAGAGCTCAGAGCAGGATGAAGGGGGGCGGGGGAGGGTTCCCTTTGTGTTCTGGCGCCTTGGGCACCCCCCCATGACAGGCCCCAAGGCACAGCCTCCCCCGCCCTCCTCCTCCAGGCTGCCTTCTGGTCTGAAAGCTTCTGCCCGGAGGTGAGGGAGTGGTTCTGAGGTGCGGGAAGGCTGGAGTCCCTTCCCTGTGACCGTCACAGGACCCTGTCCTCAGCCACATACACTCCTTGCTGACAGGGACAGTTTCTAGGCAGAGCCCCCCACCCTGCAGTCATGGTGAGCAGCCAGCCGACTCACCCACGGCGGGGGACGGTCCTGCCACAAGTGGCCCGGGCCATGGGGCTGGGGGTGAGCTTTGCTGATGGACACAGCTGGACACCTGAGTCTGCCCCTGGCCGCTCTGTGAGGACCCTTAGGCCAGCTCCTAAACCAGGGTCTCCCAGGCCCTAGTACCCTGTGGCACCCCAGTTGAGAAAAGTGACCTTAATTAACTTCCGGGTGATACCCAGGTGTTCACTGAAGCCCTGAGAGATGCAGCCTCCAGCCCAGTGTTTCCCAGAGTGGGGGATACCACTACCTACCTTTGGGACCATCCAGGGTTGCAGCCTCGGGTGCAATGATGGGGGGGGGTTGCTGTCTGTTTGCTTAATGGTCGATTCCCAGGGGGCCTCTGACCAGCTCTGTCTGCAGAAAGATGATAGGGTAGTCCAGAGTGAGTCTGGTGAATGAGCAAGTGCTTTGCATGCAGGAGGCCCGAGGTTCAATCCCTAGCACTGCATACGGTCTGCCTGAGCACCCCCCAGGATGACCCCCAAACACAGCCCCCCTGGCCTGGAGTAACACAGAAACAAAACCAAAAATAAAACAGGGGGTGGGGTGGGGGTGGGGATAGGCCAGACAAGTCTGGGAATCTCCTCAGGTCGAACTGGGCAGGAATGGAGCGAATCTGCATGAAGGGCAGAGAATCCCCCATGGACAGGGCCTCCTCTGCCCTCGCAGGACCCCCACACCCCTCCCACTGACCCTCACATGGTTCTCTTTGCTCTCCAAAGCCTGTGATGGGGCTTCAGTGTGTTGGGGCGGGGGGCGGGGGCTGCAGGGTGACCTTGAGGAGGCAAGGGGACCCCCGGAGCTGGAGAACGAGCCCGGAGCTGGGGAACGGGCCCGTCTGGAGAGCACCCGCATTTGGGGCAGGCGCTGAGGTGGGGGACGGGCGCAGGCAGCACTCCAGCTTGTGGCTCCGGCAGCTGGCGCCTGGGTGACATTTAGGGAGAGAACACTGGAGGAGGAGCAGGCTGGAGTGCACAGGCGGGGCGGGGCTGGGCTCCGCTGCCTGCTGGGGGGGGGGGGGGGGGAGGGAGGAGGGGAGCTCAACTCTCACTGAGCACCAAGCTACAGGGCCCCCCTGCCTCCCCGCTGCAGCCTCCGGCATGGGCTGCAGTTTGTGGGTGCACCCCACGTGCTGGGAACCTTTAGGGTGTTTTCTTTTTTTTTTCTTCAGGGGTGATGGGGAGAGTTTGGGCCACTCCCAGCTGTGCAGACTCCCGACTCTGTGCTCAGGAGTCATTTCTGGCAATGTCTGGGGAACCGTGTGTGATGCTGGAGATCAGACTGGGGTCAGCTGTGTGCAAGGAAAGCGCCTTCATCCCTGCACTGTCTCTCTGACCTCTCCCAAGTGTTTTGCATTCTCATTAGCCTTCCTGGCCCCAAGAATCACGCCTCTCCCCTCCACCCCTCCACCCCCACCGCTGCCGCTGGTGTGAGAATGGAGGGCTCTGTGGCAAGGGGCCATGCCCTCCCTCAAGTGACCCAAGGCCCATGTCCGCCCCTAATGGGCCTTGGGGGAGCTCGAAGGGGCTGGTAGGAGTAGCCCAGCTGTCTTTGGCAGAGGGAGGCGGCTTGTTCAGGCTTCTGGGCAGGCCGACTCCATGCAGAGTGACAGCCAAGGCCAGGGCAGGGCCACCTCCAGCCTCCCCGGCCAGTCTCGTCACAGTCCATTTAGTCCACCAGTGGCCGGGGTGACTCAGGCCGTGTCCTCACAGTCCCCAGCCACTCTGCTCTCTCCTCCTGCAGCTTCTCTGCAGGTGCGACCTGTCTCCCTTTGCTTCAGCTGGTCCCCTGGGAACTTCAGCCAGCGCCCCCTTGGCTGAGCCCTCCAACACAGAGCAGCTGTGTGAGTTCCAGGCGGCAGGCTGTGAGGTCCGGAGGGCATGGGGGGCTTACATCACGGGGTCCAGCTGCCCTGCAGCTAGGGCCGGGCTGGACCGTTCTCCCAGGCAGCACTGGAGTAGAGGTGGCCATCAGGGGCAGGCCTGTGGACCTCTGCATCCCTTACACCTTGCATGAAGGGCTCTTCCACCTACACACTTGAGAGCCACCAACCCCCAACGTCACTGGCGCCCCCAGGTGACGGTCATATGAGAACCATCAGGAACCTTGTCTCCCCAAGCTCCGGTCCCTCTCCTGATGGTCCTGCCAGCGCTAAGAGTGGACACTCCCGAGGGCATTAGTTTAGAGCCCCCTGTCTGCCATGTGGGTGACCCTTGGTGATGGCAGTGTGTGGTGATGGCCCCATGGATGGCCACCGGTGGCAGTTGTCACGTGGGTGGTTGCTAAGCAAAGTAATGTGCAGTGGCGTACCACTTGGAGTCGAATTCAAACTTGGGTTCAAACTTGTACTTCCTAGCCTGTGACCTGCGGATGGAGACCCCTACCTCTGAGCCTCAGGGAGCAAGGGCCCTTCCTTTGAAGTGTTGCCAGAATGCCAGCACTATGCATGGGGGACCTGGGTGCTCTCAGAGCCCAGGGGGAAGCCACCGGTGGCGGGGGGCGGGGGGGCAAGCCCCTGCCTAAGCGCTGTGTTGCCGGCGTGGGGGCCCATGGCCATACTCAACAGATGAACAGGGAATGCCTGCTGCCCTCAAAGGCTCTTTTTGTTGTATTTGGTTCTGTTTTGGTTTTTGCTTTTGTTTTGGTGTCACACCTGGCAATGCTCAAGGGTGACTCCTGGCTCTTCACTCAGGAATGACTCCTGGCAGTGCTCAGGGACCATATGGGATGCCGGAGATCAAACCAGGTTGGCCACGTGTAAGGCAAGCGCCCTCCCCGCTGTACTATCGTTCCAGCCCCTCTGTTGTTGGTTTTTGGGCCACACCCAGCATGACTTAGGGCTTACTCCTGGCTCTGCACTCAGGAATTACTCCTGACAGAGCTCAGGGGACCATATGGGATGCTGAGGATCAAACCAAGGTTGGCTGTGTGCAAGGCAAGTGCCCTGCCCTTCTGTTAACTCTGGCTCACCATCAAGATTTCTGTAGAAATACTGTCCTCGGTTCCCTGAAGATAATCGCGCATACACACACACACACACACACACCAGCTGATTTCTTTCTCCTTTTTTTTTTTTGTTCACACCCAGGCGATGCTCAAGGGTTATTCCTAGCTCCTAGGAATTAACTCCTGGCAGTGCTCGGGGGGCCATATGGGATGCGGGGGATCGAACCTGGGTCGTCACTCCAGCCACACACCAGCTGATTTCAACCTTCTCACTGATGGTCTCATGCAGCCTGAGCCAGGCCCACACCGCATTTCCCAGATGGCATTTTCTTTCTTGCTTTTTTGAAGGGGGGCCACACACGGCAAAACTTACCCTGCACCAGCTGGGGGTTGAGGGGAATGGGAACACCCAGTGATGCTCAGGGGGTCGTGCAGCGCCATGATCAAACTAAAAGTGTCTTCCACTTGGGTCATCTCCCCAGTCCCCAGATGGCATCCTTAAGTACCCTGTGGCAGGAAGTACTCTCTTCAAATTCTAGAAGTTCTCAGGCCAGAGTGATAGGACAGTGGGTAGGGCATTTGCCTTGCACACTGCTGACCCAGGTTCCATCCCCGGCACCTCATATGGTCCCCCGAGCACCACCAGGAGTGATTCCTGAGTGTGGAGTCAGGAGTAAGCCATGCGCATCTCTAGGTGTGGCCCCAAAACAACAACAACAGCAACAACATCAAAATTCTGCAAGTTTTTTTTTTTTCTGGAGGTTGTAAGCCGGTGACCAGAGAGAAGAAAAGGGCTCTTGCTACAAATACCCCTGTTTTGAACATGAACAGATTCATCCCTGGGGGCAGGGATATGATTTAAGTGGTCGAGTACATGCCTAGCACCAGACCGGCCCCAAGTTATAGCCCTGGTGCCTCATGCCCTACCCACCCAGCACTAGCAATGACCCCGGTGGCCCGCAAGCATCCTAACATTGGACCATTAGACTAGTGCCACTAGGCTGAATATCAAAAGGGAGTGACCCCAGACCCCCCACCCCAACAATAATTGTTTTGATTCCTATGATATTTCTGGAGGGCTAGAGTGATAGTACAGTGAATTGGGCATTTTCCTTGCGTGCAGCTGACCCGGACTCAATCCCTCACACCCCATATGTGAGGTCCCCCTGAGCACTGCCAGAAGTAATTTCTGAGTGCAGAGTCAGGGGTAACCCCTGAGCATCGCTAGGTGTGGTCCAAAAAAATTCACTTCATCTCACTTAAGTGTCATTCCTCACCCCCGCCCCTGTCCCCAGCAGCCACCAGTCTGCCCTCTGACATGAGCACGTTTTATCTCAGTGACCTCATCCATTGTGCAGCCTTGGGAACAGCAGATGTTCTCTTGGCCCCACGTTACCCAGATAGCACAGCTGTGTCCCGCTATCCTCTGTGCTCTTCCCCCGCCCCCTCCATGCTTGGGGGACCCTAAAGGATGTGGAGAATTGGGGTCAGCCACGTGCAAAGTAGAGGCCTACCACACAGTACTATGGCTCCAGCCCCTCACCCCATTTTTCTCAAGAATCTTCTCATTGGATGACTTTGTGGTCTGGGTTTAATTATTTCATTAACTTTGCTTTATGGAGACCGGATGGGATGCAGGCCTTTGAACCTGATTGACCACATGCAAGGCAAGCGCCATACCCTCTGTACTGTCTCTTCTGCCCTATTGAGTTAGTTTTAGTAGATTCTTGGGGCCTAGTCCCTGTCAGGTATGATGTGTGTGTGTGCGCGCGCATGCGTGTGTGGTGGGTGGTGGTGCTGGGAGGGGGTTTGGCCGCACCTGGCAATGTTCAGGGCTCACTTCTAGCTCTACACTCAGCAGTCACTCCTGGTGGTACATGAGGGACCCTGTGTGGTGTCAGGGAAGGAACCGGAGTGCATATGTGAGACAAGCACCTAAACCCCAGTACCCTCACTCTGGCCCCGCGGGGGGAGGAGTTGCCCTGGAATGGTGCTTAGGGTGGGAGGGTCCATCCCTGGGAGCTCAGAGAAGCAGGCAGTGCTGGGAGTCAACTCCAGACCTCCCAGTGGGAAGCTTAGGCTCTGGCCCTTGGAGCTTTTTTTTTTTTTTTTTGCACAGTCCCCTTTTATTTTTTGTATTCCTGTGTCCTTCCTCCCTTCCTCTGTCACTGTTGTCATGAAGAGGGTAGTACCCACTCCTGGCTGGGGTGTTCACGCTCACTTTTCAGCTATGGTGCTTAAATGTTCAGCTGCAGTGCTCACCACACGCGAGTAGTAGGGGGGCTGACATCTGCACTCACCAGGCTCACTCTCCGTACAGTCTCAGGTGACGGCTGTGGGCTCACACATGGCCCTGCCAGCAGCAGCAGTTCCTGTCAGCGGTGCTGCTTTCACCTCTTGTCTTGTTTGGTTTTGTTCATTTTTTATTTGGGGGCCGCACCAGGCAGTGCTCAGGAATCACTCCTGGAGGTGCTTGGGAGGCCACAGGGGCCACCGGGGATCAAACCCAGGTTGGTTTGATGGCCAGCGCCCAATCTGTTGTACTTCCTCTCTGGCCCTTCTCTCACCTCTTTTTAGCTGTGGTTCCTTTTTTTTTTTTTTTTATTGAATCACTGTGAGACATAGCTACAAGCTTTCATGTTTGAGTTATAATCATACAGTGATCAAACACCATCCCTCCACCAGTGCAAATTCCCCACCACCAATATCCCCAGTATACTGCCCCCCTTTCCCACCCCCCAACTGCCTCCATGGCAGACAATATTCCCCGTACTCTCTCTCTACTTTGGGGCATTATGGTTTGAAATACTAGCTGTGGTTCTTGTTGAGGGCTACATGCACCCCTTCACCCGGTTGTGGTGCAACCAGTAGTCACTTTTGCAGATTTTTTGGTTTGGGGGCCACACCCAGCAGTGCTCAGGGTTTTTTCCTGGTTACATGCTCAGGAGTGATCCCTGGCAGTGCTCAGGGGATCAGGGGGTACCAGGGTTTCAAACTGGGATCTGTGGGAATCCAAGCTGAGTGCCTCAGCCCCAAAATGATCTCTTTGGGCTCAGAAATCACTGTGGTTGCTGAGGACTCCAGCCTGAAGTTACTGTGGGCTGAGCTGCCAGGATCACCCTCAGCACATGGCAGGACTCTGGAATCTGAACCCGTGAGCCGTTGTTTGCAGGCAGGTACTCAAGCCCCTGTGCTGTTCCTCAGGGCCCTGAAAAAAATAGAATGTATATATGCATATGTATGAATAATTTTGGCTTTGGAGTGCTGTGCTCCTAGCTGTGCTCAGGGATCATTCCCAGTGGTATTCAGGGTCCATCTAGGATGCCGGAGATCTAACCCAGGGAGGCTACATGCACGGCCCACACTGTCCCCGCTGTTCTAGGTCTCCCATCCTCACTAGACTGAATTGTAAATTGTTTGAAAATGATGACTCAGGCTACGACCTGGAGTGCTGGGGGTAGTGGGTCCTGGGGAGGGGCATTTGGAATAGGTGGCCATCTGTCCCCATGAGACAGCGTGGAAGAGGGGAGATGCTGGAATCAGAGGGTGCACATAGGGGCCCGTTTAGGGGGCTTCAGGGTCCTCTGAGGCATCAGAAGTTGGGGTGCCCCTTGCTGCCCCCCCACCAGCCCCATCACAAGATGGAAACAGGAAGCCTGTCGAGAGTGAGCGTCTGGGCTGAAACACCCCCGAAGCAGCTTGCAGAGTTGCGTGGGTGTCACCGTGCAGCTGGACGTGAGTGGCTGAACTCACCCCAACCCCACCCCCATGGATGGGCATTCGGGTGGGTGGTTTCCAGTAGTTGCCAGAGCAGACGGTGGCACCAGCAGCTGGGCTTCTGGTGTGGGGGAGAGTTTGCTGCAGGAGCGGAAGTGCTGGGTCAAAGGGCATGAATGAGAATGCCTTTTTAAAATCTCTCCTGCCGAATGACGATTCAGAAAGGTGCAGCCAATTTATATTCCCACCAAAGACTGTCACATGTCCCCCAAGCTCTTGCCAGTGATGAGTATTATCCATCTCTTAAAAACAAAAAGCAACAACAACAAAAACCTTGCCAGTTGGAGTGGCCAAAAATAATTTCCTGATATTTTTAACCTGCATAGGATGATACACGGCTGCCTATTAATCCCCACGGAGTGTGATGGGATGGAGCAAATTTCTCTCTGTGCTTTGCCTGTGTTGAACTCATGATATCTCTCCTGAGTAGGAGAACAGCCTGGGAGAGGAAAACCCCCCTTTTTTTTAAATTTAGGGCTAAACTGGTGGTACTCAGGGGACCATGTGGTGCCAGGTCTCTAACCTGGGGCTCCCATATGCATTACATGTTTTCTCACCCTTCGAGCCATTTCCTGGCCCCAGGAGACCTTTTTATGTATTGGCTGATGTTTTGGTTTGGGTTTGGGGGCCATGCACAGCAGTGCTCAGGGCTTCCTCCTGGCTCTATGCTCAGGGATCACTTCCTGGTGGGGCTTGGGGCACCATCTGGGGTGCTGGAGCTCAGTCCAGGGGTGGCTGCGTTGCAAGGCAAGCATCTAAGCCACTGTACTAGCTCCTGACCCCAGGTGACCCTTTTTAAGGTTTTTTTTATTGTTGAACTGCTTTTCAGAAAGACTCCTCATTCTGGCACTGAGCATTTGAATTAGCTTCTAGAGATGCAGACAGTAGTCTGCCCTTTCTGGTTTCTTTTGGAGGGGGGTTGTCTTCTGTTTTGTTTTTGGGCCATATCTCATGGTACTCAGGGCTGCTCCCAACTTGGTGGTGCTTGGGGGACCACAGTGTGTCAGGGATGGACCCCAGGAGGGGTGCCCACATGCAGAGCTTCCACTCCCACACCGTGGGTCACACCCAGCGATTCTCAGGGGTTACTCCTGGCTGTGCACTCAGGAATTTCTCTTGGTGGTGCTCAGGGGACCCTCCGGGATGCCAGGGATCGAACCCGAGTCAGCCACATGCAAGGCAAATGCCCTCCCCACTACACTAGCACTCCGCCCCCAATGCCATGTCATTTCTATAGCCAAAGCACCATTTGGATGTTCCCTGCTTCTAGTGGTGGGCCACGGCAGGGTGGGGGGTGGGGGAGTAGTTGGCAGATGTGGGTGAGCAACTGAGACAGTCTGGTCCACCCTGGACTTATATTTTGGGGGGTCACATCCGGCGATGCTCAGGGGTTATTCCTGGCTCTGCACTCAGGAATCACTCCTGGTGATGCTCGGGGGACCATATGGGATGCTGGGAATTGAACCCAGGTCGGCCGCGTGCAAGGCAAATGCCCTACCCGCTGTGCTATGCCAGCACATGACCAGCCCCATGACCCCTGCGGCTCTATGCTCTGATCCAGATCCTGGTTACATGATCAGAATGGACTCACTTAGGGCTGGCAGAACCTGCCATTGACTCACTGACCGTAGAGTCAGGGCCATCATGGGAGACAGCCAAACGGAAGCCCCTCTGCATCCCCATCTTTCCCATGAGAGTGGTCCCAGAGCAGTTCTGCATCCTTTGGCGGCATTGCAGAGACTGGTACTGCTGCTGATGGCCAGAAAGAAGCAGAGTAGAGCTCGCAGCCCACCCCAGAGACCTGTGTGGTTGGAGCAGGAGGCAGATGAATCTGGAGTACAGCCTGAGGGGTGGTGTGTGTGTGTGTGTGTGTGTGTGTGTGTGTGTGTCTGTCTGTCTGTCTGTCTGTCTGTCTGTCTCTGGAGCCAGTCAACAGGGCACAGGATGTTTGACCCCTAGAGGAAGCTGGAGCTCATTGACTTTTTTCTACAATGGAGGCTTCAGTGCAAACCTCCCTCCTGCCCGAGGGCGCCATCCAGGCACCCCAGCAGCACAAAAATGGATGGGACAGAGTTTACAGCATCAGCATGAGGCTGAGACTGGGCCATTAAACCCACTCCTGACCTCAGTCAGGCTCCAGTC
Organism: Sorex fumeus; assembly: GCF_029834395.1. Taxonomy (NCBI): domain Eukaryota; kingdom Metazoa; phylum Chordata; class Mammalia; order Eulipotyphla; family Soricidae; genus Sorex; species Sorex fumeus. Next base: position 16,832,486 of record NW_026606179.1, read on the forward strand.
TGGAGAGAGGACTAGAGCCAGTTACTCAGACAGAGGGGAAAAAAAATATTAAAAATATATATATATGTTAGGGGCTGGAGCGATGGCACAGCGGGTAGGGTGTTTCCCTTGCACGCGGCTGACCCAGGTTTGATTCCCAGCATCCCATATGGTCTTCCGAGCACTGCCAGGGGTAATTCCTGAGTGCAAAGCCAGGAATAAGCCCTGTACATTGCTGGGTGTGACCCCCCTCCCCCAAAAAATTTGTTTAGGCCACCCCCCTTGTGCTTAGTGCTCACTCCTGGCTCTGTGCTCAGATATCACTTATGGCCAGGATTGGGAGACCATATGAGGTGCAGGGGATTGAACCCTGGTCAGCCACCTCTGAGGCAAGTCCCACGCACTTACTGTCTCTGATCTTTGAGATTGTGTCCCCAGGCCCTAGCAGATCCCAGGATGTGTGGCAAGGAGCAGCAACACGTCTTTCCAGAAGCCCAGAGCTCTCTCCTGGGCCCTGTACGGCAGTAACCACGTGACCTGAGCCCACCTGTGACCCAGAGCCTTTTAGGCTGTGTGGCCTTAACTGAAGGAAGCGCATGGCCTCCCAGGAATGAAGTTGTCAGCTAGATAACCCAGAGGGTGAACACAGAGCTCCTGGCAGAAGTGTGTGAAAGGGCCAGAGATCAAGTATCTTTGGCTTTAGGGCTCCTCGCTGGCTCCTGTGGTCTGGAGAGAGTTCAGACAGTAAATGCCTAGACAGACGGCCTGGCTGCGGGGAAAGCTGCCCTTGGCAGGACTTGGCCTGCGGGACGCTATTTGCACCCAGTGCCCTCTTGGGCTTTCGGGAGGCAGCCAGGCAGCAAGTGGCTGCATCCCTGATTCATCCCTGGCTCAGAAGGAACAAAGCTGAAGCTACTAGAAACTTCGAGGCAATCCTGAGGCCCTGTTTGATGTCTGCTGGCCCTAAGGTTCTGCACCTGTCAGGAAGCCACAAATTGGCTTCTGCTCACCCGGCGTGCCGCCTTGTGCCTCCCTCTTACTCCCCCTATCGGCAGGATCTGGCCCTGCAGGAAAGGAGCCAGTGTAGGTGGGGGTTTGGGTGAGGGGGTGCGCTTGGAACTAAGAGCCATCCCCCAGGCTTTGGTTGGCTTTCAGGCATGTAGACTACCCCCTCTGGCTTTTCTGCAATGGCTGGTTGTATGGATTCTTCCAGATTTTACGGCAGAAATGAATCGACTGTGAGGGAGGGGAAGAGATTTCATCTTCTCTAAGTGGTTAGTTGTGTACACTAGAAATGAAGAGGAGGGAGGGAGCATCCAAAGGTCTGAGAGAAGCAGCACGCATCATTAAAAAAATAGTGACCGAAGCAATAACAGCAGAGAGGGCATTTGCCTTGCATGCGGCCAACCTGGGTTTAATCCCCAACATTCCACATGGTCCCCCAAGTACCACCAGGAGTAATTCCTGAGTGCAGAGCCAGGAATAACCCCTGAGCATCACCAGGTGTGACCCAAAAAGCCAAAAAAAATTTAAAAAACAACTGAGCCAAATCTAGAGGTGGCAGCCACTCCCAGCAGTGCTCAGCCTATTGGTGCAGACCTAAGGCCAGTGCACATTCCCCGCAGCCGGGTTGCCCAGCAGTATTGGGCTACGGGGAGCTGAAGCCAGAGTCGCACTCAGAGCCTCACATGTACAAGCTGTGAACTTTCACTTGCGGCTTTTTTTTTCTTTGGCGAAGGGAGGACCCACCTGGTGGTCCCCAGGGGCCACCTGGCTCTGTGCTCGGAGCTAATTACCGGTGGCGTTTCGGGGACCATTTGTAGTGCCAGGGATCCAATGGGGTCCTGTGTATGCAAAGCGAGAGCACCTTACTCCCTATACTATCTCTCTGGTCCTTTTCAGCATTTGTTTTCGGTTTTGTTTTGTTATGTTTCTGGGCCATATTCAGTGGTGCTCAGAGATCACTCTGGGTGGTACTCGAGGATCACTCCTGGTGGTACTTGGGGGTCACTCCAAGTGGTGCTTGGGGAACATTCCAGGTGGTACTTGGGGATCACTCCAGGTGGTGCTTAGGGATCACTCCAGGTGGTGCTCAGGGATCCCTCTGAGTGGTACTCAAGGGACTGATGTGATGCTAGAGATAGAACTGGGGCTGGCCATATGCAAAGCAAGTGCTTCACTCCCTGTGTCATCTCTCCTGCACTAAAGTGCCACTTTTTTTATTTTAATTTTTTTTTTGCTTTTTGGGTCACACCTGGCAATGCACAGGGGTTACTCCTGGCTCTGCTCTCAGGAATCACCCCTGGCGGTGCTCAGGAGACCATATGGGATGCTGGGAATCGAACCAGGGTCGGCAGCATGCAAGGCAAACGCCCTACCCGCTGTGCTGTTGCTCCAGCCCCAAAGCGCCACATTTTTATTTTTTATGTAGGAGTACTGTTATTTATTCAGCCACTGATTAGCTGAGTGAATTGGGCATGAACTCCACCTTACTTTTTTTTTTATAATTTTATTTATTGAATCACCGTGAGAGCAGTTACAAAGCTTTTGGGTTTAAGTCTCGGTCATACAATGAAACACCCGTACCTTCACCAGTGCCCATTCTCCACCACCAAAAACCCCAGTATACCCCCATCCCACACCCTCCCCCTACCTGTGGGGCAGATGATTTCCACATTACTCTCTCTCTACTTTGATCACATTCAATAGTTTGACATCAGACCCACAATTATTATTTGGGATTTTACCCCAACACTCAGACCTGCTGAAAAGGCAACAGTAGACAATTTGTTTTCTATTGCTGGTTAAGAATAACATATGATGTCGCGTGGCTGCAGTAGTGGCTGCGCAATTTTGAAATTCCGAAATTTTAACACTTAAATCTGGAGGGATTTCTGCTAAAACCTGCTGGGTTTCGAGATTTGTTCCTGAGTCTCTGGGATCATGGCCGTTAAGCAGCTTGATGAGGAGCCAGAGAGGCTGTTCGTAGGCGGCATCTTGGGGTCTCGTTGGGACAGGAGGGAAAGGGCTAGCTCCACCCCCATCCTGTGAGACCCCGCGTGTCTCGTCTCTGAGGGCCCAAACCTGACTGCCCAATGGCCTCTGGAGGATGGCAATCACCGAGCCAACTAGGGGGAGCAGGCAGAGGGACAACACCCTTTCCCCCTTGGGGTGGCCCGGCGAGAGTAACTACTGTGGGGTCTGGACGCATTTCTGCCAAAAGCCACTGGGTTCCGAGATTTGTTTCTGAGTCTCTGGGATCATGGCCATTAAGCAGCTTGGTCAGGAGCCAAAGAAGCTGTTCGTGGGTAACAACTTGGGGTTTGTTGGAATGGGGAGGAAAGGGCTAGCTCCACCTCCATCCTGTGAGGCCCCACGTGTCTTGTCACTGAGGGTCAAACCTGACTGTCCAATGAGTGCCACATTTTTAAGGGAATGAAACCCAAATCTGACCGCCTCTCTCCTCAACCACGGCAGCTTCGCTGCTGGAAGAACATCTCTGTCTGCTACTTTGACCTTGAGCTTTGTGCTCGGAGGGGTGCCACCCTCCACTATGACACTGCCTGTGGCTGGAAGTAGCCCCCCGACCCCCACTGCTCCCACGTTTGGGTCGGGGACCCCTCCTACTCCTGCTCCCCGGACACTGCCTCCAAGCCTCGGCACCTCCTGCCACAGGGAGTGTCCGGCTCTCTGCATGACACTGCCAGCCTCCTCACTGCCCACTACCACCTGGCTCTGTTCCCAGAGCTGGACTGGGGACAGCCAGGGGTGGGTGCTGGGAAAAAAGCAGGAAGGGCTGGTGGTCATGACAGATGCCTGGGCCAGAGGACTGGTACTTGTAACAAGGACACGTGGGATGAGGGCTGGTCAACAGGTCCACCCATTTGTCTCTGTCCCAGAGCCAGGTGGCCCTGGTCAAGGTACCCAAAAGGCGGGTGACCAGGATCAGCTTCCTGCTCTACCACCATCCCATCACCATGTCCGCTCATGGAGGAGGGGCCAGAGAGCATTTGAACTCTTCCTGAGAACTACACCCATGTGGCCTAACCTCCCCCAAGGCGCACCCCCTGGAGAAACAGTTCAACCTGTGAATTGGGGCGGGGGGCTGGGCATCGGTGGGGCATAAGGCCAGGATGAGTAGGGCTGGGGGCAGGGAGGTGGAGCACCTTATGGGACAGACAAGGAGTTTGTTTCAGTTTGGGGGGGACCGATGATCTCCCAGGGGGAAGGTTTGGGGAGATCTTATTTGCTCTGTGTGCGTGTGTGTGTGTGTGTGTGTGTGTGTGTGTGTGTGTTGGGGGCCACACCTGGCTCTGCTCTGGGCTCACTTCTGCCTCTGCACTCAGGGATTGCTCCTGGTAGGTCCCAGGGGGAACATTTGTGGCTCCAGGGATCGAACTGGTTCAGCCACACACACAGCGAATGCCTTTGTGAGATCTTCAATCATGACTTGATACACTGTAGCACTGCACTGTTCATCAATTTGCTTAGCGAGCACTAGTAATGTCTCACAACAAATTGTGAGACTTGTTACTGTTTTTGGCATATAAGATGCGTCACAGGTAGCTTGCCAGGCTTTGCTGTGAGGGCAAGATACTCTCAGTAGCTTGCCCGCTCTCCGAGAGGGGCGGAAGAATCGAACCTGGGTTGGCCGCATGTAAGGCAAATGCCCTACCCACTGTGCTATCGCTCCAGCCCATGACTTGATGAATGTCTTTAATAATGGACTTGACAGAGCTGCAGGGGTGAGGGTGGAATGGTGGGGGACAGGCAGGCAGGACTGAGGCCACAGGAGCCCCTGGAACTGCCCGTCACCCAGTGTTCATGTGCCCTCTCTCCCTCTCTAACCTCCCGTTTGTCCCCACCACCCCCGCCCCATGGCCCCCCACTTTCCCTCCAGCAGAAGGCAGACCTGGCAGTGGCTGCGTTTACCATCACCGCTGAGCGGGAGAAGGTCATCGACTTCTCCAAACCCTTCATGACCCTGGGGATCAGCATCCTGTACCGCGTGCACATGGTACGGCCCCCCCCCCGCCCCGGGCACGGGACAGGCGGCGGGCGGGCAGCAGGGGCCCCTGCCCCTCACCACCTCTCCCCCCCAGGGCCGCAAGCCCGGTTACTTCTCCTTCCTGGACCCCTTCTCCCCCGCCGTGTGGCTCTTCATGCTTCTCGCCTACCTGGCCGTCAGCTGTGTCCTCTTCCTGGCCGCCAGGTGAGTGTCTGGCTGCTTCCGGGTCTGTCTGTCCTGTCAGTGGTTCTTCTTTCAAGGGCTTTTTTGTTCTCTGGGTCTCCCGCTCTTGCCCTCGCTATCTCTCCTCTCTCTCTCTCTCTCTCTCTCTCTCAGTCTCTCTCACAGTCTCTCTGTCTCTCTTCAGTCTCTCTCTGTCTCTCTCTGTCTCAGTTCTCTGTCTCTGTCTCTGTCTCTGTCTCTGTCTCTCTCTCTCTCTCTCTCCCCCTCTCTCCCTCTCTCCCCTTTCATCTCCCCTGAGCTCGGGGATTCTTGCCTCAGCCCTGGCCCACCGCTCCCACCCCCTGTGTCTCCCCACAGGCTGAGCCCCTACGAGTGGTACAACCCACACCCGTGCCTGCGGGCGCGCCCCCACATCCTGGAGAACCAGTACACGCTGGGCAACAGCCTCTGGTTCCCCGTGGGCGGCTTCATGCAGCAGGGCTCGGAGATCATGCCCCGGGCACTGTCCACGCGCTGCGTCAGCGGAGTCTGGTGAGTGTCCGTGGGCTGGGGATGCTGCACGGGTGGAGACAGGCCTGGCAGCCCTGGCGGGGCCTGGGGACCTGGGGGGAGGGGCAGAGGGGGGTCATGGTCCTCCCCCAGCCTCAGGCCCCTCCTGTGGCAAAGGGTCAGAGTGGTTTGGGCCATGCTGGGCTACAGATGCAGCTGCATCCGGCTGTGTTCAGGGTGGGGACATCTGATCTGCTCCCCCACCCAAGGTCCTGTGGGAACCAGCAACATGGGTGGGGCTTTAGCAGGGGAGGGGTGAGGTGACACAGACACCTAAAGGTGCTAAAGGGCGAACCTGGCAATGCCAGATCAGCAGCATGGAAGGCAAGAGCTTTCCTGTGCTCTCCCTCCCCTCCTTTCCTCCCTCCCTCCCTCTCCCTCCTTCCCTCCCTCCCTCTCTCTCACCCCCCTTTCTCCTCTCTCCCTCCCTTCCTCTTCCTTCTCCCTTTCCTTCCTCTCTCCCTCCCTCTCTCCCTCCTTTCCCCCTTCCCTCTCCCTCCTTCCTTCCCTCTCCCTCCTTCCCTCCCTCCCTCTTTGTCTTCTTCCCTCCTTCCTTCCAGTCCCTCTCTCCCTCTCTCTTCCTCCCTCTCCCTCCCTCTCTCTCTCCCCTCTCTCTCTCTTTCCCTCCCTCCTCTCTCCCCCACCCTCTCTCTCTCTGTTTTGGGGCCACATTCAACAGCATTCGGGGCTTACTCCTGGCTCTGCGCCTGGCTGGGAGATCATATCTGGTGCTGAAGACAGAGCCCAGGTTAGCCGTGTGTGAGGCAAGCGCCTTACCCGCTGCTGACCCCTGGGCTGTTCTGACACGGGAGTGGGGGGTCACATTGAGCTGGGGTGTTGGCCAAGTTGCTGCACGGCGTTTGCGGGCTTTAGCTGTGCTTGTAACCATCTGCCCAGGCTCAAACATCTCTGAGTAGTCGCATGCTTTGTTGTGGTACTGACGTTCACCCGACTGTGATGCAGCAGGAACCACCATGGCCCCAGGGGCCACAGGTGACAGGCTGCCAGGATGGGACTGCAGTGCTCCTGAGTCCCTGCGCTACTCAGGCCCCGGCCCCACCCCGTGTTCAACTTTGCTGAATGAGTTGGAACGTTGGAACATGGGCAAACTTGGTGTTTGTTTGTTTTTGTTTTTGTCTTTTTGGGTCACACCTGACCATGCCCAGGGGTTACTCCTGGTTCTGCTCTCAGGAATTACTCCTGGCGGTGCTCAGGGGACCATATGGGATGCCGGGGATCAAACCTGGGTCAGCGGCATGCAAGGCAAACACCCTACCCGCTAAACTATTGCTAAGGCCCCTCATAGGACATTCTTGTGACAAAACCAGATTTCTCGCTTTGCTTGACCCTCAGGAGATGGGGAGGTATTCAGGGGCACTCCCCCCACCCCACTCCCCCATCTTTGCTGCCTCCCCAGGCCTCGGTCCCCGCTCCTGCTTTCTCCCCCTCTGCCTGGCCAGCAGGCACATCTGAGTTTGCTCTTGCTTGGTTTTTGTTTTGTTTGGGGATCATATCCAGCAGTGCTCAGGGGTTACTCCTGGCTCTGCACTCAGGGATCACTTCTGGTGGGCTCAAGGTGCTGAGGATGGATCCCCAGTTGGCGGTGTGTAAGGCAAATGCCCTCCACTCTGTGTTCTCACTCCAGCCCCGTCAGTCACATTTTATGCAGGGAGCAAGTGCAGAGAGAGAGCAGCTCATTCAGACGGACCCTCAGATCGCTCCCTGCTGGTAACACTTAAGCTTCTCCCTGGCGAGAAACAAAGTTTCATCCTCTAACTCTGACCCTTTGGCCTCGGGGTTGTCTTTATTTCTACCACTGCCAGATTGCCAGTCCTTCGAGCCTCCCTGTCTATACTCGCTATGCTCGCTTCCTGTTGGGCCGCTCACACTCAGAGTGGATTAGAACAACCCTGAGGGGTCCCTGCCCAGGTCAGAGGTCAGAGTTGGATGTGGAACTCTGTGCCTTTTCCAGCTTCCACAGCCACCTGCAGTTCCTTACCTCCTGGCCCTTCCTCTATCTCCGGAAACTCATTTTACCCTCTTCCTCCCTCCCTCTCTCAGTCTCCCCCCCAACTCCCTCCCCACCCCCGCTTTTGGGCCACTCCTAGCTATGCTCAGGCTTACTCCTGGCTCTGTGCTCAGGCTTACTCTTGGCGGGGCTTGGGGGACCCTGTGTGGTATCAGAGCTGGAGCCCCGGTTGGCTGTGGGCAAAGTCAGAACCTTCCCCGCTCTACTATCTCCAGCCCCTCCGGCTCACTCTTGTCTCCACTCCGAGTCCTGTGTCTGTTCACGCCTCCAACAGATGTTTTAACAGGTGTGAGTCTCCAAATGTCACCCCAGCCCAGGAATTCTATAGGCTGGGACTGGTGATGGACCCTGGAATGCGTGCCCTCACAGCCACGGCCAGGCCAGAATCCCCTCCTAAGCCCCTCATCTCCAGTGCCCAGGACCCCTGAGCACAGAGCAAGAGTAGCCCCTGCATACCTCCAAATGTGGCCCAGCTAACCCCCAAATAATAACATATATTAAAAAGTTGGGGCCGGAGCAATAATACAGTGGCTAGGGCATTTGCCTTGCACATGACTGACACAGGTTTAATCCCTGGCACCCCGTATGGTTCTCCGAGCTTGCTAGGAGTCATCCCTGAACTCAGAGTCAGAGTCAGCCCTGAGCACCACAGGGGTGGGGCCACCTCCAAAAAAAAAAAAAAGTAAGACCTTAGGGGCTGGAGCGATAGCACAGCAGGTAGGGCCTTTGCTTTGAACACAGCTGACCCAGGTTTGATTCCCACATCTCATATGGTCCCCTGAGCACCACCAGGAGCAATTCCTGAGTGCATGAGCCAGGAGTAACCCCTGTGCATCACTGGATGTGACCCAAAAGTAAAAAAAAAATAATAATAATAAGGCCTTACCCATTTGTCTGCTATACTTTGTCCCATCATCTGGATACATATTTCTTCTGCCTTAACTCAATGAAACCCACCAATATGTGTGTTTGGGGGGACGCTGTTTGAACAGTAAATGTATTTTTGTGGGGTAGGGGCCTCACCTGACAGTGCTCAAGAGCTACTCCCAGCCCAGGGCTCAGGTCTCCTTCCATTGGTGCTCAGGGGACACGTGCCCCGGCCCACCGAGCCAGCTCTCAGACCCTGAGGTCTTTCTCCCACATTTGCCCACACAGCTCCCGATCTGGGTGCTCCTCATTTCTTCCTGCCCATCCAGATTTCCATCTGGGATTACTTTCTGATGAGCCAGACAATGGCCTTAACATTTTGCCAAGTGCTGCTTGGCCAGCAATTAATTTGCTTTCTTTGCATGAAAAATCAATACTGCATTATCTTCTTGGGAGGATCCCTCGACTGGAGCTGGAATTCGAGGTAAACATTCGGGTTCCCCTCCCGGCACACTTCTGCGTGCTATGCTGGCTCGCCTGCTGGCAAGGCATCTGTCATGACGCTTACCTCTGAGTCTGTGGGCACCCTGCACTGCCCCCCACCCCCCAAATTATCTGCCTCTAAGATTTTCCCTTAATCACCTGGGTTTTTAGCAGCTGATCCTAACACATCAACGTGTGTTTATCTTACACTGTCAGTACTGGACTTCTTGCAACTACAGATTTTTCATTCTCATGAGACTTTAAAATGTGGCCTCTGGGGCCAGAGCCATAGTACAGCGGAGAGGGGGGTTACCTTGCACACAGCCAACCCAAATTCTATCCCGGACCATCCCATATGGTCCCCAGAGAACTGCCAAGAGTTGGAGCTGGAGTGATAGCACAGCAGGTATTGTTTTATTGCATGCGGCCAACCAAGGTTCGATTCCCAGCATCCCATATGGTCCCCCCAGCACCGCTAGGAGTAATTCCTGAGTGCATGAGCCAGGAGTGACCCCTGTGCATCGCCAGGTGTGACCCAAAAAGCAAAAAAAAAGAGAGAACTACCAGAAGTATTTCTTGAATGTAGAGCAACCTCTGAGCTCTGCCGGGTGTGGCCCAAAAACCAAAATAATAGCAATTATAAATAATGACATCTCGGAACAGAGGGACAGTACTGCCAGTAGAAAAGGCTTTTTGCCTTGCTCACAGTCAACCCACGTCCAATCCCCAACACTCCTTATCATCCCCTGAGCCCCTCCAGGAGTGATCCCTGAGCACAGAGCCAGGAGTAAGCCCTGAGCAATGTTCATATACCCACCCCCAAAAAAAACCTTTCTCCTCCGTTAGAAATTCTCTTTCCTCTGTCCCTTGTTTTATTGTTGCTGATGTTCAGAGGACACATCAGTGTTTGCAGCCAGAAGTCACGGGCAGTACCAAGGATCAGAGGTCCCAGAGCTGCCACAAGCACACACAGCACTCACAGTGGCACTGGGCATTGAGTTTGTGACCATATACTGGCAAGGCCGGCTGAGCTCTTACTCCAGGCCTAAATCGCACTTTTTTCTGGGGGGGGAGCACATCTGGTATAAGGATTATTCCTGGTTCTGCACTCAGTAATCACTCCTGGTGGTGCCCAAGGGTCCAGTTGGGATGCTGGGGATCGAACCCTGGTCTGCCACATGCCAGGGATAGAACTTAAACAGCCCATATGCAAAACCTGCACTCCAGCCCCTTAAGTCATCTTCCTAAACCCTTGAATAAATTATTTATTTTATTTTATTTGGGTTTCGGGCCACACTTGAGTGTACTCAGGGATAATTCCTGGTGAGGCTTAGGAGGAGAGGTGACAGGGTTCAAACACGCAAGCGCCTTTCCTGCTGTACAGTCTTTCTGACCCTGATTTTAAAGGCTTTTTCTAGCAGGCAGTCAAGTTCCTTGTGGATTTTTCCCCCACCTTGTAGCTTTTCTGGTTGGTCGTCATTCTCCCAGCAGCCCCAGGTGCGGGGAGCCCCCTCCACCCTCATGGACGTGGACCACTAGAGGGCGCTGTTCCCGCACGTGAGCCCAGGGAACGGCTCTCCCAGGGAAATGGCTCTTCTCTGGACCTCTCTCACTTCAGACACTCAGCCAAAAATTCACGGGGACCTCATGCAGTTTTCTGGAACCCTCTCACCGGGCAGCTTCCATCTCTCAGATACCACAGCCTGCAAAGTCTAGCCCTCTTGGCCTTCCTGACGTCTAAGCCTGCAATGCACTGGGTTTCCCTTCCTGCCTGACTCAAACCGAGCCCCAGAGGCTGGGCCAGGAGATGCGCTTTGGTTCCTCATTTCGTAAGGAGCACAGTTCTGTGATGCCTGTGACCCCGTGTCCTCAGCAGTTTTACAGTTACTCAGTGGGAGGGTATTTCCAGGCCACAGCAGGGTCACACAGCCGATCTTTCTCTTTCTTTTTTTTTCTCTTTCTCTTTCCTTCTTTCTCTTTCTTTCTTTCTTTCTCTCTTCTCTTTCTCTTCTTTCTTTTTTTCTTTCTTTCCTTCTATCTTCTGGCTTATGAACTCACTCCTGACATGCTTAAAGTACCATATGTGGTGCTGGGGATTGAATCCAGGTCAGCTGTGTGCAAAACTACGTTCTACCTGCTGTACTATTTCTCTGTGTTTGTTCACTCTCTCTCGCTCGCTCTCTCTCTTGCTCTCCTTTTTCCTTCCTTCCTTCCTTCCTTCCTTCCTTCCTTCCTTTCCCCCTCTCTTGCTTTCTTTCCTTTCCTCCTTCTTCCTCCCTCCCTCCCTCCCTTTATTTCTTTTTTTTGGGGAGGGCCACACCTGGCAATGCACAGGGTTTACTCCTGGCTCTGCACTCAGGAATCACCCCTGACGGTTCTCGGGGAACCATATGGGATGCTGGGAATCAAAACCAGGTCGGCTGTATACAAGGCAAACGCCCTACCTGCTGTGCTATTGCTCCAGCCCCTCTTTCTTTCCTTCTTTCTTTCTTTCCCTCCCTCTCTCTTTCTTGCATACCTGGCAGTGCTCAGAAGCTACTCCTGGCTGTGTGCTTGAGGTCATTCCTGGTGGGGCCTGGGAGACCATACAGTGCCGGGGATCGAACCCAGGGATTCTACGTGCAAACCTGCACTCTGCCTTTTGTACACTTCAGCCCCAACTTATTTTCTTCTATCTGGAAGTGAGGGTCTTTGCAAGGAATATTCCCCTTACCTTACGTTTTTGTTTCTGTGTCACACCCAGCAGTGCTCAGGGATGACTCCTGGCTCTGTGCTCAGGGATCACTCCTGGTGATGCTCCAAGGACCATGTGTGGTACTGGAGATTGAACTGGCATCGGCCATGTGGAAGGGAAGCGTCTTACCCCATACTCTCTCTCCGGCCCTCCCTTGCCTTTTTTGCGGCTGTAGTGTTGGCCGTGGAGTGCACCCTTGGTTGCAGTGCTCACACACACACTTGGTTTGGCGCCAGACATCCCATTGGCAGCACTGCCAGGATCACGCTTGCTGATAATGGAGTGGGGCCAGGGATCAAACTCATGGCCTCCTGCCTGCAAGGCCCTCCCAGCTGAGTTATTCCCTGGCCCCTGCAAACAGTGTTTAAAACCAGAGAGCCTGGCTCCAGAATCCAGGCTCTCAGCATCTCCCCTAGGCAGCCTCCAACAGTGCCTTCGAATGCCAGGGTCGCTGGGGAGGGCCCCCCTCTGGGGTGTGCGGCTGCGTGGGGCGCAGGTGGCACAGCGGCTCCAGCCTGCGGCTCACCCTTCCACCCCTCAGGTGGGCCTTCACCCTGATCATCATCTCCTCCTACACGGCCAACCTGGCCGCCTTCCTCACCGTGCAGCGCATGGAGGTGCCCGTGGAGTCGGCCGACGACCTGGCAGACCAGACCAACATTGAGTACGGCACCATCCACGCCGGCTCCACCATGACCTTCTTCCAGGTGGGACGCAGGGCGGGGATCATCTGTCCTACCACTGCACGGTGGCTCAGGGCCACTGGGGCAGAGGGGCCTTCTGTCTACCTCTCCATCCATCCGACCATTAGGGAGTCTAGGGAACTGGAAGACCACACAAGTATCCTGGCCAGCGGGGCAGGAGCACTTTCTTCTCCAGAGGGAGGCAGTAAGGGTCCTCTGAGCTGGACAGGCCCACCAGACTCCTGGATGCTGCTCAGAGGGTCGAGTTGGAGGAAGCAGGCAGGCAGAGGTGTCCTGTGTTGGATGGAGGAGGGAACCGGAAGGAAGGCGAGGCTGTGAATGGCCCGAGAGGGCTGGGCTTGGAATTGGGGGTGTGGTGGTGGTCACAGAACAGAGGCCTCTGGAGAGCTGCAACTGCCCTCTGAGTGGGGTAGGGGGGAAACAGGTCTGGAGGAGGCAGGCAGGTCTCGGTGACCAAAGGGGGCCGGTAGAGGCTGGGAAGGATTTTCCTCCCAAGGGTCCCCAAGCAGGAAGTGAGCTGTCCAACTTAGCAGTACCCCAGAATCCAGGGGTCTCAGGCTAGAGCTGGGGTCCAGTGTCTGCTCCCAGTTCCTGTGAGGCCAGGGAGTGCTGGGAGGACAGTGGGGGAGGGGTTGCAGGAGGGGAATCCCAGGCTGGAGATCAAAGGAAGCTTGAGGGACCTGTAATGATAGCACAGTAGGTAGGGTGTTTGCCTTGCACCCAGCTGACCGGGTTCGATTCCCAGCATTCCATATGGTCCCCTGAGCACAGCCAGGAGTAATTCCTGAGTGCATGAGCCAGGAGTGACCCCTGTGCAACGCCAGGTGTGATCCAAAAAGCAAAAAAGAAAATAAAGGGAAGTTTGAAACAGACCTGGATGGTGCAGCTGGGATGGAGGGTGGGGGGTGACGTGCATGAATGACCTGGCCCTTACCTTGAGCAGTCTCTATCTGTCTGTGTCTTGGGCTCTCTCCGACCTCTCTGCTCTCTCTCTCCATGCTCTTGGGTTGTGAAGACTTCCAGGAGGGGGAGGAAGGAGAGGGGAGCTCAGGGGAGAAGAGGGGGGCAGGAGGTTCCCCTCGTGCTGACTCCTCCCCATGCCCCGTCTGCCCAGAATTCCCGGTACCAGACCTACCAGCGCATGTGGAACTACATGCAGTCGAAGCAACCCAGCGTGTTCGTCAAGAGCACAGAGGAGGGCATCGCCCGCGTCCTCAACTCCCGCTACGCCTTCCTGCTCGAGTCCACCATGAACGAGTACCACCGGCGCCTCAACTGCAACCTCACCCAGATCGGGGGCCTCCTCGACACCAAGGGCTACGGCATCGGCATGCCACTGGGTACGCGGTGGCCTGGGGCCGCGGGGCCGCCCCAGTGCGCTGTGTGAGCCTGCAGGAACTGGCTGCCCCCACCAAGGCAGCGGGGAAGGTGTTGGCCCTGACCCTGGCCGGTGATGTCACCATCGAGAGCCTCTGCACTGTCACCAGCAAGGATTGGCCTAGGGACAGTCCCCAACAGCCTGCAGGGTCAGCAGGAGAGTCCAGTGAGCCTGTGGGCAAAACTGAGTAGTCCTGGCTCATCCCCACCCCCAGAGTGAGAACCTGGCTTTCTTTGGTTTGGTTTGGTTTGCTTTTGGGGGCACATGCAGCAGTGCTCAGGGCTTACTCCTGGCCCTGCACTCAGGGATTACTTCTGGCAGGGTTCGGGGGACCATATGGGATGCCAGGAATTGAACATGGGTCAGCCGTGTGTAGGGCAAATGCCCTAACCGCTGTACTGCTCTGGTCCCAAGAATCTGATTTTTTTGTTTGTTTGGGGGTCACACCCAGTGATGCTCAGGGGTTACTCTTGACTCTAGACTCGGGAATTGCTCCTGACAGGACCATATGGCATGCCAGAGAGCAAACCCAGCTCAGCCGGGTGCAAGGCAGGCGCCTACTGTTGTACTATTGGTCTGACCCCGAGAACCTGGTTTTATTTGTTTCATGTTCTCTGCACCAAAGTCACATCCTGGCTCACAGCAGGTGGACAGAAAAAAGGGTAATGGATGGAAGGATGGGAGGATGGATGGATGGATGGATGGATGAGTGGGTGGATGGAGGAAGGATGAGTGGATGGATGGATGGATGGGTTGGTGGATAGATTGATGGGTAGATAAATGGATGATGGATAATGAGTGGATGGATAACATGAACGGTGGAGTGGGTAGATGGGTGGATGGGCAGATGACAGGTTGACTGATATGGGTAGATAAATGGATGACTGATGGAAGACTGATGGATGGGTGAGTGGATAGATGGTTGGTGAGTGGGTGTGTGGGTGGGTGGACATAATGGAAAGATTGAAGAGTGAATGGCTCTGGAAGGGATGTCTAAGCGCCACGATTTTGACTCTAGGACTCCAATTTTCTGCCCTGTGTCAGCACTTTGGTTTTCACACCCATCAGCTCCCCAGTGACTGCAGCATTCCCGGCCATCACTGCTTAGCAAAGCGCCAAGCCTGCAACTGTGGCAGGGAAGGGGGGGGCAGAGCCTGGGGCTTCAGAGCACAGACTCTGGGGACACAGATCCTGGTCGCAGTGAGGATGGAAGGAACCCGGGGGAAGCCCAAGGCCTGAGGGTCAGAGGCGGGAAGAGATGAGCCCCAAAGGCCGGTGAGGGAAGTTCTGAGGATGGGGAGGGGAGAGGCAGACAGATGGGCAGTGCCTGGGGAGTGATGCTCTTTAGCAGAGGGGTCCAGGTACTGTGCTGGACACAGGGATGGGGGGAGCAGCCATGCCCCACTCGCCTGCCTTCAAGGGCTCAGGCAGCAGACGGACACAAAACTCGGAGCTCTGTGATGTCCCGCCAGCTGGTGACAGCTATTTGTGCACCAATAAGGGAGGAAGCGCCTCATGTCCTTTCAATGAGGTTAGAGAAGAACCCGAGAAACCAGGGGTTAAAGCGCCCCCCTGCACGCAGACACTTCTGCTTCCATTCCCACATCACATAGGGTCTTCCAAGCACGAGCACCACCACCGAGCACCACCACCGGGGAGGACCCCAAAACCAAAAATGAGTTTAAAGGGGCGGAAGCAATAGCACAGCAGGTGGGGAACTTCCCTGGCACGTGGCTGACTTGGGTTCAATCCCTGGCACCCCATTGGGTTCCCCAGCATCACCAGGAGTGATCCCTGAGCGTAGAGGCAGGGGTAACCTCTGAGTATCGCCGGGTGTGACCCAAAAACAAAAAATGAGGCTAGAGAAGACCCCCCAATGGGGGCTAGAATGATAGCACAGTGGGTAGGGCGTTTGCCTTGCACGCGGCCAACCTGGGTTCGATTCCCAGCATCCCATATGGTCCCCTGAGCACCGCCAGGAGTGGTCCCTGAGTGCAAAGCCAGAGTAACCCCTGTGCATTGCCAGGTGTGACCCAAAAAGTAAAAAAAAAAGAGAAGACCCCCCCAAAGGAAGTACCACAGTGCACAACAGAGAGAATGTTCTCAGCAGCGGCAAAGGCTGCCCGGCCATCCCCCATCCCCAGAGGAGTGGCAAGATTCAGTGCGGCTGGCGCTTGGGGGGCAGGCATGCCCGGAGACAGGACAGTGAAAGCAGGGTGGGGAGGCAGGGGCTGGGGGACAGAGAAGGGAGGGGTTGGGGAACATGAAGGGAAGTGGGGTGCCCTTGACTCTCCGGGAGCCACCACAGAGCTTCCAGCAGGATCAATTTTCTTACATTTCCTTCAGGGCTAGGGAGGGGGGGGGAGGTGCAGGGGGCACGGCCCTCGGGGTGGGGGTGGATGGGCCCCCAGCCCCCCTGGCCAGCACCCCCCTCCTGTGCCACACAGGCTCCCCGTTCCGGGACGAGATCACCCTGGCCATCCTGCAGCTGCAGGAGAATAACCGGCTGGAAATCCTGAAGCGCAAGTGGTGGGAGGGGGGCCGGTGCCCCAAGGAGGAGGATCACCGAGCGAAAGGTCAGCCCCCCTCCACCCCCCTGCCACCCCCACCCCCGCCCTGCTGTGACCCTGCCCCTCCCAACCGTGGCCCGGCCCCGGCCCCGCAGGTCTGGGCATGGAGAACATCGGGGGCATCTTCGTCGTGCTCATCTGCGGCCTCATCATCGCCGTCTTCGTGGCTGTCATGGAGTTCATCTGGTCCACGCGGAGGTCGGCCGAGTCAGAGGAGGTGAGAGGGCAGGGCTGAGGCCAACTAGGGCACTAGGGAGGGGAGAAGGGGAGGAGGGAGGAGGGCCCAGAAAGATAGAGGGGAGGTGTAGGGGGCAAAGTCAGAGGAAACCGGAGGAGGAAGAGGCACCAGCTGGACTGAGGCAGGCCTGCAGCCCTCTCCATGGAGGATTTCGGGGTCCTCAGCGTGGCCCTCAGGCCCTTTCAGGACTCAGTGCTCTCACCATTTCCAGCCTTGGTCCTCTCCCACTTCTGATCCTCATGAGTTCATGTCTGTGCCCGAAAAAAGTAGCCAGGTGCGAGACCGCTGGCAGGGCCCCCTTCTTGCCCGGCCCCCCTTGCTCCCAGCTGGTCGGGCTCTTCTCCTTCCTCCCCAAGGACGCCCTATCCCTCGATCACAGTTTCCCCGCATCATCACTTTCTCTCTGCTGCACCCAGTGCTGTTCTCCACCTTAAAGAAACCCTGACCCCTTCCCCCTGCTCCCAGCCTGGGAAATAACGGAATCCGGGGGATAGGGGGACTTCATTCTCATACACATCCGGCCCCCACTTCTTTATTGAAAGCTTCCCTGGCTGGA
Source organism: Sorex fumeus (assembly GCF_029834395.1). NCBI lineage: Eukaryota > Metazoa > Chordata > Mammalia > Eulipotyphla > Soricidae > Sorex > Sorex fumeus. The sequence goes on from NW_026606179.1 coordinate 16,849,764, forward strand.
TGGATTCTGCCCAGGCCCCAGGCACACGCCCAAGGCCTTGTTGGGTCCATCCTTTGTCCAAGAGCGCTAGGGCTTCTCCTACGACTGTGTCTGCATCGTTCTGTACCCCCTCGGTAGTCCATTCTGACCAAGTGGTGCTTCAGCCCCTTTGTAGACTAGCGACTCCCCGAACCCCATGACCCAGCCATAAGCATCTCGAAATGGCAAACTCCCCTTGGCACTCAGGTTTTGCCCATCGGGACTCTGGGTCTGTCTGAATGTGGTGGTCTCCGGGCCAGCCTGGCCCCTGTCTCGAAATGCCACTGTGGGGGCTGGAATGATAGCACAGCAGGTAAAGCGTTTGCCTTGCATGAGGCCGACCCAGGTTCGATTCTCAGCATCCCATCTGGTCCCCCAAGCTCCTCCAGGAGTAATTCCTGAGTGCATGAGCCAGGAGTAACCCCTGAGCAATGCCGGGTGTGACCCAAAAACAAAAAAAAAAATGCCACTGTGGATGCTGAGTTGGGGGTGGCAGGACAGAGAGGCCATGCAGAGCAGGCAGCGCCCCGGAGACTCACTCCTGGTAGCTCCAAAGCAGGGACACGCTCCACGAAAGCCTGGGCTGGCCAGCAGCAAGAGCAGTGGGCAGACAGAGGCCAGAGTCTGCTTGCCCCCGAAGGAGGAAGTTCAGCGAAGCAGGCGCTGGCCAGGCCCCAGGCTGGATCCCGGCCTGGGGGTTGGTTAGGTAAAGGCTTCGATTGGCAGATCTGCACACATAGAGAGGCCCTGCTCTCTAAGAATTGGCAACCCCAGGCAGGCAGGGCAGACTCCCAGGCCAGTGAAATTCTGAACCCACCCACGGAGACTTCTGAGACACAGGAAACAGAGACGGTGGTGATGAGCAGTGGCTGGCGAGGCTATTGGCAGTAACCTCAGTCCCTCGCCCAGGAACTCTCCAGAGGGCTGCTGGGGCTGCTTCCCTTGGCGCGATCAGGAGAGAGCCTGGCAGAAGCCACATATTGCAGGGCCTGGCCCTGTTCTCACCACCTTGCTACAGAGACAGAGGCCATTGCTGAGGACAGGACACTGCCGTGGGAGGGGGGCTGCCTGGAGTACCCCCAAATGTGTGTCCCCAAACGCAGGCTTGCAACTCACACTCCCCAGCAAACACGGACAGTCAGCAGGGAGGCCAGAACCACGGTGACTGGCTCAGAGCCCCACCCCCCCAACTTTGCTGCCCTGGGCTCCCCTTTCACACCCTCAGCGAATGCCTGTGGCCCCTTCCGGTCAAAGCACCCCCAGTTCTGGGCCGAGCTCCAGCTCCTGGCCAGTGCTCCGGTCCAGCTTCCACCATCCTCTGTACTCCCGGCAGGGGTCACTTTCTCAAGGGTGATCTGTCCCTGGCCTCTTGTGACGCCAAGGAGACCCCCTGAGCATGGGCTCCCCTTAGTGTCTCCTAGAAATTCCCCCGCCTTGGCCCCCTGGTTATTTGCCTCCAACCTTACACCTTCTGAACCCCATCCACACAGTTGCCATAATGGTTTGTCTCTACAAAAGGGGATGGGGGAGGCACCTCCAATTGTCCTCTGCCACTCCCCCCCCCCCATGACGGCTGCATCAGCAGCAGCAGAATCAAGTAGGAGGGAAGGGTTGGGCTGGGGGGTAAGGAAGCACCAGAAAACAGCCCAGTGGAAAGAGTGGTGCAGAGAGGAGGCGAAGGGCAGGTTCAGGGACAAAGCCAGACCAGGAGAGAGGAGGTGAGCCGGGGAGGTGAGGCCGCCACGGGGAGAAGAGGGGAAACGGGAAGGGCTGGGGAGGAAGTGAAAGGAGTGGGGAGGGAAGAGGCCATGAGGGCGCTGGTGACCGCGCCGCACGCCCGCCCCGCAGGTGTCGGTGTGCCAGGAGATGCTGCAGGAGCTGCGGCACGCCGTGTCCTGCCGCAAGACGTCGCGCTCCCGCCGGCGCCGGCGCCCGGGCCCGAGCCGGGCGCTGCTGTCGCTGCGCGCCGTCCGCGAAATGCGCCTGAGCAACGGCAAACTGTACTCGGCGGGCGCGGGCGGCGACGCGGGCGGCGCGCACGGGGGCCCCCAGCGCCTCCTGGACGACCCGGGGCCGCCCGGCGGGGCCCGGCCGCTCGTGCCCACGCCCTGCACGCACGTGCGCGTGTGCCAGGAGTGCAGGCGCATCCAGGCGCTGCGGGCCTCGGGGGGCGGCGCGGCCCCGCGCGGCCTCGGCGCCCCCAGCGAGGCCACCAGCCCGCCCCGGCCGCGGCCCGTCCCCGCCGTGCCCCGCGAGCTGGCCGAGCACGAGTGACCCCGGACGGACCGCAGGACTGGGGAGCCCCGCGCGCCGGCCGCCCGCGGGGGGACCGGCGGTTCCCGTTCCAAGTCCGAGCCCGGCCGCGCCCCCTAGTGGACTCGACGGAGGGTGCCGCGGACGCCCGCGCTGCGCCCCCCACCACTGCGGACCCGAGGAGCCGAGGACTCAGGGGCGCCGTGACCGGAAGCGGAAAGCGGGTCGGCGCGGAGAGCTCCTTCCTGGGAATGGCCAGCACCCCCCGCTCCGGACTTGACGCAGCCCTCCCCACTTCTGGAGGAGGGGAGGGCCCACGGGCAGATGCGTGTCCCCTGGCGCCGCCTCTCGACTCTTCTTTCTCTCTTTTTTTTGGGGAGAGACCTCGGAATTTCTATGAGACCCCTCCAGGGAGGGGGTCAGTTGGGCCCCCATCCCTCCCCCTCTGCCACACCTCCTGTCCCTGTTGGAATAAAAAAAAAAAAAGAACAAAACCCCAAAGCGGTGGGGGGATACCCGGGTGTCATTTCCTGGGAGAGTGAAAACGTTATGTGCTTGGGGCCTGGGGAGAGGGGAGAAGTGGAACCACGAAGAGTGGCCATCACTTGGGCGCAGTCCCCACCGCCACAGGGCCAGTTAAGGCCCCAGCTACTGGCCCCACTGCACTGACCTTCTCTCAGGACGGAAGGAGGCTGCGACAGAGACCCTGAGACAGATGGAGAGAGATGCGGGATCTGGAGAGGCGGGGACACGGGGAAGGAGACACAGAAAGACAAACCAGATGGGCCTGGCGGGGGGGGGGGGGGGAGGGGGGAGGGGCGGCCGCGGGGAGAGGCGCGCGCGCGTGTATGCGTGTGCAAGTGTGTGTGAGTGCGTGTGTATGTGTCAGCGCCTGCGTGCACGTATGTGTGTGCGCGCCTGCGTGCGTGCGTGTGTGTGTGTGTGTGCGCGCGCCTGCGGGCGTGTGTGTGTACGCGCGCCTGCGGGCATGTGTGTGTGTGCGCGCGCCAGCGGGCATGTGTGTGTGCGCGGGCCTGCGGGCGGGCGTGTGTGTGTGTGTGTGTGAGCGCGCGCGCGCCACCGTGCATATGTGTGTGTGCGCGCGCGTGCCGGTGAGGCCATCTTTGGCTGGGACTGTATCCCAGTGTGTCTGCTGGGGCCTCCCCAGCCCCCTGGGAGAGGAAGTGAGAAGCCCCCGGGGGCGCAGGCAGTGATGGGTCAGCTCTCCCGTCCGCCCTCCCCCGCCCCGCTGGAGGTTTCTGTGGAAACCGCAGCTGAGAAAGGACGAGTGAAGGTCACACAGTCAGATCCAAAAGGAGGCCGAGTAGAAGGAGGGGAGAGAGAAAAAGAGAGAGAGATGGGGCGGGGGTGGGAGAGCCAGAAAGGGAAGGTGGGGAGACGAGGGAGGCGGCGAAGTGGGAGAAGGTCGAGGTGGAATGGAGAAGTGGGGAAGGAATGAGGCAGAGACAGGGAGCAGTAAGAAATCAGGGGAGTCCGAGCTGAGAGCGGTAGAACGAGGTGCGTCGGAGAGCAGAGAGCCGCAGACACCAGGTGGAGAGCCGAGAGGGGTCTGGCCACAGCGGGGCTGAGCTGGCGGTCGGGGAGCTGTCCATTTCAGCACCAGGCCCACTGGGCCCTGCCCTTGGTCCGTCTCCGCCCCCTGCACCCTGCAGGCCTTCCCAGATCGCAACGGACCTCGCGCCTGGTGGACCCGCACCCCTGGTCTCCACCTCACTCATGTACAAACCAGCCCACGCCTCTGCCCTTGGGCCAGACTTTCAGTTTGTCCAGTGATTAGACCATGTCTGCTGACATTTCTGCTGTCTACCCAGTACGACCAGGCAGGTGGCCCTCTCAGGTGGGGGGAATCTTCCCATTTCTGAGTCCCCCCCTCCTCCATTCCTGCGTGATGCCTCTCCCCACTCTGTGTCTGACATGCCTCTTTGCCTGGGGTTCTGTGTCCCTCTGTCACCTTCACCGATTTCCTCTGGGGCTCTGTCTCCTGGCTCTGTCTTTGCAGGTCTGTCTGTCTCTCCCCGTCTGCTTCTCTCTCCACCTCTGCCCTCTCTGGTTCTGGATTCTGTCCGTCTCTCCTCTCGTCCCTCTCCTGTCTCCCAGGCTCAGCTTTCCTGTCCCCAGCCATTCCTGTGACCTTCCCAAGTTCCCCACCCCACCCCCCCTCCTGCTGCAGCTTCCGCAGCGCCTCGCGCTCAGAGCACGATGCACTGTCATCAGCCTCTCCAGGCTGGGTCTGAGGAGCCAGTGCAGGAGGGGACAGGAGCCTGAACCTGGGGTGGCCAGCAGGGTGGGCTTGGCAAGATTGCCCCCAGCCTAGATGAGAGCAGGAGGAGAGATCTTGAGATCTGTGATCTGGTGTATCCAACCCCCACCCACCCGGATTCTCCATCCCCCCTAATTCCCTTCACTGCGATCCAGGTCCATCCCTGAAGGGTGAGGTGTGTGAAAAGCAAAAGGATGATACTGGCACAGGTCCTCCTCCCTGGGGAGGCAGGTGGGATTGGGGAGAGGGGCTAGGGGGGCAACTACCTGGGTTAAAAGATGAGGTTCCTTCCCCGTCTCCATGGAGACAGGCCAGGTCTGCGGGCCCAGCCTCCTTTGCAGCATATTCAGTCTCCCTGTTCCCATGGCAACAAGGGACAGCAGGGGGGATGGGGATGGGTCAGGGTATAGGATTGGGGGAAGCTCTGGGTGCTGGGTAGAGCTGAGAAAACTTCTCGCTTTCCACCTTCTTTTCTCTGGCCTCACCACCTCCCACCCCCCTCTAAGGATTTTTCTCCGTCATTTCTCAGTTCTCAGTCTGGCCTTCAACCTTCACGTCCTTCCCCGCGGCAGGTCCTTAACCTTGCCCCAGGCTCACCTTGCCATGTTCCCCCAACCCTGTCACCCCCATAGGAGGGAAAGACACCCACATTGGGAGACAGCCAAAGTTACCAGGCTCTCACTCGCTCTACCTCTTCTACCATGCCCAGCAAGCACCTGGGGGTGTTTCACTCAGAGCAAAGGGGCGTGGGGGAGGGAGCTGTGACTCCTCAGGCCCCAGGGGTAACTGATGGGTGCTGTGTGTGTGTGACAGGCCAGGCTGTGGGTGGGTGTCAGCTGTGCTTCTCTGTACACATACACACAGAGGGGGTGGGGAGGGCGTTGGCGTGTGCTTGGAGGTGCAACAAAGTTGTACATGATAGGGTTCTTGATGTGCCTGGTGGGAGCAGTTTGTGGGGCAGTGCCGTACATTGATGTCTGTGAATTACTGAGCCACACGCGTGCACCTTTTTGTCTCTCATTCACGATGGGCAGCCATTTGGCAATTTTGCCCCATGGGCCTTTGCTCACACTCAGATCTGCAGAGATCGTGTATGTGATGTCGTGTGACTGAACAACTGCGGCCACAATGTTCCTATGAGGCCCGCATAGGTGCTCTGGGCTATTGGCTCCTGGGCTCATGTGGGGGGGGGGGTCATCCCTGTGAGTGTGTGAGAAGATACATCGGAGGGGGTGAAGCTTATAGTAAGCACCTCCTGACTGTGATTGTGTTATGTCTAGGGGTGTGTGAGAGGTGTTCACTGTGTTTCTAGGTGTGTGTGTGTGTGCGTGTGTGTGTGTGTCTCCAAGGTTGTGGGGTAGAACTGAAGTCGTGTGTGTGAAAGTACAGGCAGCTTGTGATGGAATGTGATGGTGAAAATGTGGTGGGAGGGTTTGGGATTGGGGGTGTGTCACACACACATGCCAGCACTGGGTTGTCTGAGTAATGGTCCTTCAGCAAGTTTGAGGTATACAGGTGTCTCCTGTATCTGTACAGTTGTTTCTCATTGGGTAGTCCTGAAATAACGGGGAACACACGTTAGGGTCCTCTAGGCTGTTCTCTGCGGCACCCCTCTTCCTATGAGATCCTACTTATCTCCGGTGCTCCCTCCAGCTGCCTCGCCAGAGCAGCCTCCCAGGTAGAATCTCCAGGTCCCCCGCCTCACTGAGGAGAGACCCTCTGGGCCCCCGAACTCATTGCAGTGGGCCTCTGCTCCCCTCCCCCACCCTGGCCAAACTCCCCAGTGGCCCCCCCCTTTTCTGGTCCGACCCTACAATGAAGGGATGCCGAGCTTCTCTTTCCACGCCCTGCTCGTCGGCGGCGCCACCCTCCCTCACCTTGCGGGGGTCTCGGGGATCCCCCCCTCCCGCAGCGCTTCCCTTTCCAGCAGGCACTTTGCGGAGGGGCAGGGGCGGGGGCGGGGAGGACAGCTGCAGTACCAGGGGCGGGGCCGGGGCCGTCCATCAGCGCGGCGGCGCCGCTGATTGGCCGCCGCGGCCCCCCCGCGAGCGCGGGCATATGAGGAGGCGGTGGCGGCGGCGCCGCAGACTCCGCACGGCCAGGCTGACGGCCGGACAGACGCGCGGACCGAGCCCGCCTGAGGCCCCTGCCCCGGCCCCGCGCCGCCTGCCCGCGCGCCTCTCGCCCCCGCAGCCGCCAAGATGGGGGTAGGTGCCCTGGTCGGCCGGGGCGTGCACGACACGGACGCTCCGGTGACATTGGGTGGATGCGGGAGGCCGGGCTGCGGGGTGGGGGGGCGCGCGGGGACCCCGCGTGCGGCCCATCCGGCCGGGCCATCTGCATGCGTGCGGGGGGCGGCGCGGGTGTGCGGTGCGGGCTGGCGGGTCTTTGTGGTGCGGGATGCGCGCGGGCACCCCGGCCGGCCTTGTGCGTGGCATGCTCGCTCGTGTGCGTGTGTGCGCGCGCCAGCCCCTGCCCGCCGCTTGCCTTCGTGGGACCCCGCTGGTGTCTGTCTGCAGCCCGCGTCTGGGTGTGTCTGTGTGTGTGTGTGTATGTGTGTGTGTGCAAGGGGGGATCTGCGGTGCGCAAGCCCCCTCGGCGGCGTCCCTGACCAGGTGGGGACAAGTCCAGGCTTGGGGGCCCACGCCAGATGACCTCTCGGTCTCCTTCCAGACCTGGAGGGGGGCGCTCCGCAGTGCGGCGCCGCTCGGGGCGGCCCTGTGCAGCCAGCCCCTAACCTGGGGGACAGACAGGGCCGGGGGCGCTGGGCAGCGCAGGAGGGGCTCCCCGTACCAGTCTGGGGCTGTCGTGGTCGCGGGTGTGCATGCCTCGCGTTGCCCTTGCCTCTGCGTCCGTGTGTCCTTGTCTGTCTGTGAGTCTCTCCAGCAGATGCCGCCTCCTTCCCCGACTGACCACCTGACCCCCAGCTGCAGCCCCGGATCCTCCCTCCCGTCTGGGGCAGGGCCTCGGGGTGGGCGAGAGGAGGAAGGAGGCGGGTGGGCTGGAGAGAGAACCTCGGGATGGGTGGGAGGGGGGAGGCGGGGAGGGGGGTAAGATGGCGGATGAGGGCTGATGGGTCTGGGATGGGGGGATGGAGCTGCTGCCAGGGAGGGCGGAGGGGCAAGGAAGTGGGGAGGCAGCGACCGCCTCCAGGTAAGTGGGATGGTGGAAAGGGAAGCTGTGGGCAAAGTGGAGGCTGAATGAGATAAGGGAGGGGAGGAGGGTCTTTGGGGAAGGGAATGAAGGAAGGAGGGGGGGTGCGCCTGGGGAGAGAAATCAGGTACTTCAGAGACAGACGCGGTGACAGACAGGGATGCAGAGACGAAGAGAGAAACTGAGGCTAAGACGTGAGCTTCGCCTCAAGGATGGGCATAGCTGCATGCCCTGCAGAGGAAGCGGTTCCCAGATGACCGCCCCAGACACCCGAGGGGGGTGGAGGAGCTGCGCGAGCGAGCGGGCGGGCGGGCGGGCGACTGCGCGGAACACGGCAGGAGCTGCAGAGGCGGCCGCAGCCAGACAGGCGTGTCCCCCACCCTCGGAGGCGCTCCCGCCCGCAGTGTGCCCATCTGGGCCTCCTGCCTTGACTGGGGAAGCCTCGGCGCCCCTCGGACAGATGGAAGCCTGCCCCCAAGGGAGCCTGGGCATGGCAAGGGCAAACGGGAGACACACTCACCCACCAGAGGAGGGGCTGGGCATCCCTGAGCCCTCCCTGCTCAGCCCTCCTCCCTCACACCCAGAAGTCTATCCCCTCCCCCCTCAGACCCAAGGATCTATCCCCTCACTCAGTCCAGGGTCCATACCCCAGCTTCCTCCCTCAGACCCCTCCTCCTTAGACTAGGGGTCCATCCCCCACTCCTCTTCCCTCAGACCAGGATCCAGCCCCAGCTCCTCCTCCCTCAGACCAGGATCCAGCCCCAGCCCCTCCTCCCTCAGACCCACCCAGGATCCAACCCCAGCCCTTCCTGTCTCAGACCCCAGGGTCCAGCCCAGCCCCTGGCTCCACAGAGCCCAGAGCCTCGGCTTTCCAGACCTCCCAGAGTCCCCATGAGGTGCCCCGGCTGTCTCTCCTTCTCTCCCGTTCCTGGAAGGCACTGTCCATCTCTGCCCTGTCACCGCCCTCAATTCCCTGCCCTGGCCCTTGACCATCTCCACATCTGTCCATGCTCTGCCGAAGCCCTGGCGCCTCTTGGCTGGGGCTGGCGTGTCGTCTGTGTCGTGCCTGTGACAGACGCAGTGCTGCTGCAGGACTGGCAGGGGGCCAAGCCTCCCTCCCACCCCCGACACCCCTGGGGTTCAGCCTGCAGGTCTGGGGGCCTGCTCAGGCAGCCGGGCCCTGCACAAGGTCAAGCGGGGATTAGCGTGCGCTGAGCTGCCTGCACTGGGATCCCAGCTTGGCCCCCGGCCAGCAGGGCCTGTCGGCCGCCTCGCCCCAGCATCCCCATTCGTCCCAGGCCCTGAAACTGGAGTTTTCATTTCTCTCCCTCACACTACGGCCAGTTCAAGCCAGGCCTGGCTTCTATGCCCTGAATCCTGGCCACCCCCCACACTGTCAACCAGATCTCTGAGGGTGCACATGACCCCCACCACTCCTTCAACCCTGTAGCTGCCCCCACCCACCAGAGCCCATGGCTGGTCAGTCTGAGCCCTCAGGACTGGCGACGTGTCCAGCCAGGCCATCTCCCATTGCCACCTGGCCTTTGTCCCCGCTGGAGCAAACTTCCCCCTCCATTTCTGCCAGGCCTAGAGAGTCTCCCAAGATTTGCTGAGTCCCTAGAAAGATGGAGACTGGGACATTTTCAGCGCAGGAAAAAGCGCAGGAGAGCGATGGAGGTGGGGGATGGGATGGAAGAACCCTGGGCATACAGACAGCAGGACCCAGAGGGAGGAGGCAGAGGAAGCCAGGGAGCAGGGAAGATGATGGTGGAATGGAGAGAGACATTGAGGGGAAGAAAAGCACTTGGGAGCAGGAGATGGACAGGAGGAGAGACAGGCAGAGGAAAAGGTGACCAAAGACCCTGGCATGGACCATCTTGACATTCCAAAGCTCTGAGAGCACAGCCTGACCCAGGGAGAGAGTTCCAGGGACAGAGATGGACACTCCGTGCCATAAAGACAGACGCAGGGGAGAGGCAGGATCGTGGAGGTTCCTGCAGCCCCACAGCGGGCACAGACGAGGGAGAGAAGCAGCCAGAATGACAGCAGGGCACCAGGGACGTGGGACTGAGAGAAGAGGAGGGACCAGGGGCAAATTAGAGCAAGAGAAAGGCTCAGAGGGGCCGAGAGCACCTCGGACAAGGTGCTTGCCTGGCATGCAGCCAACTCCAGTTCCATCCCCGGCATCCACCAATGCCCCCCCCCACCCAGACACCACCCCACTGAACACGACCCCAGAAACAATAGAAAACAAGTAAAGCAGATCCAGAGACCTGGAGGGACAGATCATGAGACAACAGACAGCAAGAGAGACGTTTAGGGGAGTGGAGAGAGAGGCAGAAAGAAGGTGACAGACAGAGGGGCGCGAGCTCGGGGCCAAGGGCACCCAGCCAGACTCAGTGATGCTCAGAGACGAGCCCCAGGAGACTGTGAGGAGAGATGCCCTGGCCGGCTGAGAGTGGGGCGTGGAGGGCTGGAGCCCCCCTGTCACCCCTTCTCGCCCGCAGTCTGGTGGCTCTGACAGCTATCGTGTCGCCACCTCGCAGGACAAGAAAGATGACAAGAGCTCGCCCAAGAAGGGCAAGGCCACCAAGAGCCGGGACATGGATGACCTCAAGAAGGAGGTGGCTATGGTAAGCCCTGCCCCCGCCCCCCCCCTGAACTACTTCCCACCCCCCATCCACGGCTCCCCACTTCTGTCCCTCCCCCTCACCCCCACTCACCTGCCTACCCCACACTCCTGTTCGCAGACAGAGCACAAGATGTCAGTGGAAGAGGTGTGCCGAAAGTACAACACAGACTGCGTGCAGGTGCGTGAGTCTGAGGGAGGAGGCTGGGGATGAAACCTGGGTCTGAGGGAGGAGGGGCTGAGACTCTAGACTCTTGGGTCTGAGGGAGGAGGCTCCCTGAGGGGCTGGGAGGGTACTTGGAAAGTGGGTGCAGGATTGTTCTGAGGGTTCCTATATGAGTCCTGTGTCCCCCAGGGTCTGACCCACAGCAAAGCTCAGGAGATCCTGGCCCGGGATGGGCCGAATGCACTCACCCCACCCCCCACCACTCCCGAGTGGGTCAAGTTCTGCCGTCAGCTCTTCGGGGGTTTCTCCATCCTGCTGTGGATCGGGGCCATCCTCTGCTTCCTGGCCTACGGCATCCAGGCAGGAACTGAAGATGACCCATCTGGCGACAACGTGAGTGCCGGGCTGGGCATCTGGGGACATATATATGCTCCCTCTCCCCATCCTTCAGCCTTTCCCAAAACTGCTCTCCCGCCCTTGCTCATCTCCTGGTCACAATCCCCCAGTAGAGAACCAGAGGACATACACGCAGGTTAAGGCTCAGAGAGGCTCTGGGGTTTATCCAGGGTCACACAGCAGGATGACAGGCACACCATCCCAAAGCTGTGTGCCTCAGGGACAGACACCACCAGGTGGTCGTGAATGGAACTTCGAGATGCATGAGGAGCAGCCACTGATCCGGGACCGTCTCAGCGGGTGCCCAAGGGCATGCCTGCACCAAGGACACCGACGCCAACCCCAGTGCCTACACCAGCACAGAGGGACACGAGACTCCCATGCACCAGTTTGCCAGAGAGATACGAGCACGGAGCATAGGGTTCGCTCTCAGAAAGGAACACTCCTGAAGTCTCAGACTCACACAGACCGCCAGAGAGAGACAGACGGACAGACAGCTCCACCTACAGACGCAGACACTCCTGACAGACACCCACACAGCCAGACGACAGCACACACCCAGATTCCCCAGCATGGCTGAGGAGACAGGACAGCGGGGAAGGTATTTGCCTTACAAGCAGCCAGACCTGGTTTGATCCCTGGTACCACACAGGGTTCCCCTCGCCCCACCAGGAGTAAATCCTGAGCACCCACCCCTGTGTGTGGCCCAGAAGCGAACAAAATATCCCACCAGCTTCTCCAACAGGCCAGACAGACAAACACGCAGACCAGGGAGATGAAGAAGATTGAGACACAGACCCACCCTGTGCCCAGCCCAGCAGGGAGTCAAGGAGAAAGCAAAGCTTTCTCCCTCAGGCCCCCCAAATTGGGGACTGGGGGCTCGTGGGGAGCGGTTCCTGGAAGGTCGTGACTTTGTGTCTCTCCACAGCTGTACTTGGGCATTGTGCTGGCCGCTGTGGTCATCATCACCGGCTGCTTCTCCTACTACCAGGAGGCCAAGAGCTCCAAGATCATGGAGTCCTTCAAGAACATGGTTCCCCAGGTGTGGGCGGACTCCAGCTGGGGGTGGGGGATTGGGCGGGTGGCTGAGGCTGCACCAGGGGGCAGAGTCTTCTCCAGGGACCCTGAACAGCAACCAGGGAGGTGACATGGCTTTATCCTCCCCCCCAGCAAGCCCTGGTGATCCGGGAAGGGGAAAAGATGCAGGTGAACGCCGAGGAGGTGGTCGTCGGGGACCTGGTGGAGATCAAGGGTGGAGACCGAGTCCCCGCAGACCTGCGCATCATCTCGGCTCATGGTTGCAAGGTGGGCTGGGCGGGCCAGAGTTGCCCTTTGGAGTGGGCCAGGAACACGGACCCCACAGAAGAGGTCCAGGGCGGGAACCATAGGACAGCGGGGAGGGCATTTGCCTTGCACACGCCTAACCTGGGTTCGATCCCTGATATCCCATATGGTTTCCCAAGTACTGCCAGGAACAATTTCTGACCTCAGAGCCAGGGTAACCTGAGTATCACCAGAAGTAACCCAAAAACTTAAAAATAAGAATAGGGGTCTATCACCCATTTTCCTCCCAGGAGTCCACCCCCAGCCACTCCTCTCTCAGACTCAGGGTTCCAGCCCAATCCCTCCTCCCTCAGAACCAGGGGTCCAGCCCCAGTCTCTCCTCCCTCAGTCTCTGGAGCCCCTGCACGCACCCCTACCTTTATGAATCCAACCTCTGTCCAGAGGCCAGCAGATTTTGGCCGACCCCCCCCATTACTCACCCACAGTGGAGTCTCCTCCCGCCTGTCCTCAGCCCAGCTGTACACTGAGCTCTCTAATCTCTCTCTCTCTCTCTCTCTCTCTCTCTCTCTCTCTCTCTCTCTTTCTCTCTCTCTCATCCCTGCAGGTGGACAACTCCTCACTGACTGGCGAGTCTGAGCCGCAAACCCGCTCTCCCGACTGCACGCACGACAACCCCCTGGAGACCCGCAACATCACCTTCTTCTCCACCAACTGTGTGGAAGGTGAGCTGGGCACCGTGGGGGGCCCACGTGGGAGCCGAGCCCCCCCTGCCAGAGATGCCGGCTGTAGGGCTGGGGTCCTCCCTGAGTCCAGCCCCCCGCAGACCAATCCCTTCTGGCCCACAGGCACTGCGCGGGGCGTGGTGGTGGCCACTGGGGACCGCACAGTCATGGGCCGCATTGCCACCCTGGCCTCAGGGCTGGAGGTGGGCAAGACGCCCATCGCCATTGAGATCGAGCACTTCATCCAGCTCATCACTGGCGTGGCCGTCTTCCTGGGCGTCTCCTTCTTCATCCTGTCCCTCATCCTCGGCTACACCTGGCTGGAGGCTGTCATCTTCCTCATTGGCATCATCGTGGCCAATGTGCCCGAGGGTCTGCTGGCCACTGTCACTGTAAGACCCACACCCCCAGATCTGATGAGGGAGGCCAGGGTCAGAGGGAGGAGGGTCCCACACCCCTCAATTTTGAGTTTGGAGGAGGAGCTGGAGCCTGAGGGAGGAGGACACCTGACCTGCCAGTCTAAAGGAGGAAGGAGTTGGAGTGGGAATGGGGGGGGAGGGGGGGAGGAGCAGGGTGGGAGAGGAACCTAGGGCAGGGGGAAGGAGCAGGGGCAGGGGAGAAGGAACTGAGGCAGGGGGAGGGAGCTGGGGTGGGCAGCAGGGATTTGACAAGTAATTTGGTTGCTGAAGACTCAGCCTCTCACAGCGTAACTGAGGAGGATCCTGGCACCCAGGTGCTTCTCCAACCAAGCCAGCAAACCGGAGCCAGCCAGAGATCCTACAGGGCTCAAGGCACTTGCCTTGCTTCAGTCCAACCCTGGTTCGATCCCCAGCACAATATAGGGCCCCCAAAGCACCCTGAGCACAGAGCCAGTCTCTGAGCACTGCAGAGTATGGCCCCCAAACCAAACCAAATTGAAACCAGCAAATCCCGAAACAGTCTAAGTCCTAAAGCCTTCATGGTTCTCTCACTTCTCCATAAGTTCTCAGAAGCGTTCGTGAAGCACCTGGAAGAGGAGGCAAAGGGCGGGAGTGCATAGTCCAGCCCTATCTCTGCCTCCACACGCCCTCCTGTGCCCTCATGGGCCCCATTACCTCTAGGGGTTCCTGCCCCCTACAATTAACAAGCCAACAAAGAAGATGTCAAATTTGTAAAAAAAAGAAAATAGCCCCTCCCGCTGCCCAGCCACAGTCCACTCTGAGTTGTAGCCGATGTGGGTGTCTGGTCTGTGTGTGAGTGTGTATGTGTGTGTGTATTTTGTGTGTGAATGTGTGTATAGAGAATGTGTGTGAGTGTGTGTGTATAGAGAGTGTGTGTGTGAGTGTGTGTGTGTGTAGAGTGTGTGTGTGGAATGTAAGTGTATGTGTGTGGTGGAGAGTGTGTGTGGAGAGAGAGTATGTGTGTGTGTGAGAGAGAGAGAGTACGTGTGAGTGAGTATGGAGAGTGTGAGTGTGTGTATGGAAAGTGTGAGTGTGTGTATGGAAAGTGTGTGTGTGTGGAGAGTGTGTATATGTGTGTGGAGAGTGTGTATGTGTGTGTGGAGAGTGTGTGAGTGTGTGTGAGTGCATGTGTGTGGAGAGAGAGAGAGAGAGTGTGTGTGTGTGTGTGTGTGTGTGTGTGTGTGTGTGTGTGTGTGTGAGATGCTGGTGATGCTGTTTCCAGGGTACAAAGTCGGGACCATCCTTGGGTCACTGTTCGGTTCCTCCATTCTGTTACTTCACAGAACCTGCAAATTTATCCCTTTTAGCCTACTCAGTACTACTCTAGATTTTTTTTAAAGGCTTTTTTACAGGGCCAGAGAGATAGTCCAGCAGGTAAGGTGTGAGTAAGGTGTGTACCTTGCACAGCCAACTCTGGTGCCTTCCCCTCCCCCCCAAAAAAAGGCTTCTTCAGGGCCAGGGAGAGGGCTGAGTGCCAGAGCACATGCTCTGCATGCAGGAGCTCTGGGTTCGACCTCTTGTACCACACAGTCCTACCAGCCCATCGAGGAATGATACCCCCAGGCATGCTGGGTGTGACCACAAAACTAATAGATTTTTTTTACTTAATATGCAAGCAATGTACAAACAGGATTGTCCCCTGCTGAGTCAAGGTGGATAGGACATACCCAGGTCAGCCGGGCCTCAGCCAGCCCCTGTCCCCTAGTCTGAAGGGACCCCTCTCCTGGTTGTGCCAGGGTGCCGGGGGTCAAACCCAGGGCCTTGCACATGGAGGCTCATGCTCTGCCGCTGAGCCCGGCCCCAGACCCAACTTCCAGCAAGAGCCAATAATGTGGCCCTTTCCATCCTTCATGTCACTGGACTGACTCAGTATGAATACTGGTTTCTGGCCCTTTTTGTTCAGAGGACCCCAGGGCTGCTCCTGGGGAAACCTGACCAGGCAGGACATTCCTGTGCTAAGCTGGGACCCACCCATGCACTGGTGATCATTAAGGCCTGGGGGGTTGTTCTATTTTGGGATCATACTGAGTGATGCTCCTCTAGAAGTGTTTGGGGAAGCAGGCAGTGTTGGGGACCTAATCTGGGCTGATCTGCATGGATGAATCATATGATTTCTCTCCCAGCCCCGTGTGTTAGAAATTTATCCCTGTTTTTCCTTGGTTTGGTTTGGTTTTAGGATCACACCCGGCAATGCTCAGGGATTACTCCTGGCTCTGCACTCATAAATTACTCCTGGCAGTGCTTGGGGTACCATATGGGATGCCAGGGATTGAACCTGGGTCAGCTGCATGCAACGCACACGCCCTCCCCACTATACTATCACTCCAGTCCCAGAAACTTATCCCTGTAGCTGAAGCTCCTGGACCTTAGTTCTCAGGTTCATCCTGTATTTCTCCTTTTCACTCCTTTATCCTTTGCTTGTTTGTTTTGGGTGGCCACACTTGGTGGAGCTCA
The DNA here is from genome assembly GCF_029834395.1 of Sorex fumeus. Classification (NCBI taxonomy): domain Eukaryota; kingdom Metazoa; phylum Chordata; class Mammalia; order Eulipotyphla; family Soricidae; genus Sorex; species Sorex fumeus. The sequence continues at coordinate 16,865,560 of NW_026606179.1, forward strand.
ATTCAGTGTCAGGGCAGGGGGGCAGTCACCCCGTGGTGCTTGGAGGCGGGGACTGAAGTCAGGCAAGTGCTCCAGGCATCCGAGTCCCTCTGCCTGGCCCTGTTGTCCACCTTTAGTTCCACCAAGTATCTAGGCTGCTGTGAGTGGACAAGGGGTCAGTTTGGGGCCTTTGTGAAATGCTGGTTCCATGAACATTTTGGCCGCTGTCTGTTGGGTGAGCCCATTGCAGTGGTGTGTCAGGCAGTGCTGGCTTTGCTGAGTGGGGCATTTGGGTGACCTCCCCCTGTCCCTCTCCAGGTGTGTCTGACGCTGACTGCCAAGCGCATGGCACGCAAAAACTGTCTGGTGAAGAACCTGGAGGCTGTGGAGACCCTGGGATCCACATCTACCATCTGCTCCGACAAGACTGGCACCCTCACCCAGAACCGCATGACCGTCGCCCATATGTGGTTTGACAATCAGATCCACGAAGCGGATACCACAGAGGACCAGTCAGGTGAGGGACAATGGGTAGGGTGTACCCTGGAAGGGCCCTGGAGGCCTCTGGGGTCCCGCCCCTCCCCCCCCCCCCCCCAGGTTGCTCCCTGCGCTGACAGCCACCTCCCTCAGGGACCTCGTTCGACAAGAGCTCACACACCTGGGTGGCGCTGTCCCACATCGCCGGGCTCTGCAACCGCGCTGTCTTCAAGGGCGGCCAGGACAACATTCCCGTGCTCAAGGTAGGCTGCAGCCACTCCCTGCCCCGCCCCTGCCCGCCCTCCGCTGTAGCTCTCTGACGCCCCCGCTTGTCCCTCCCCCAGAGGGACGTGGCTGGTGACGCCTCTGAGTCTGCCCTGCTGAAGTGCATCGAGTTATCCTCCGGCTCCGTGAAGCTGATGCGGGAACGCAACAAGAAAGTGGCCGAGATCCCCTTCAACTCCACCAACAAGTACCAGGTACCAGGGCCCGCAGCGATGGTACAGCGGGGAGGGCACTTGCCTTGCACACGGCCAACCTGGGTTCAATCCCCGACATCCCACAGGGTCCCTTGGGGACTGCCAGGAGTGATCCCTAAGTGCAGAGCCAGGAGTAACCCGTGAGCGTGGCCCAGGATGAGGAGTAACCCCTGGTGTGACCCAAAAACAAACAAATAATATATATAAATGAGAACAAAATATAAAATCTGGGCCAGAGAGATCCTACACTGGGGAAGGTGCTCCCCTTACCGCTATTTCTCTGGGACAGTTGCCAGGCTATTTCCAATGAGGGTACACTATTTTGTACAGACTCACTTTATTATTAGTTTTATTTGGTTTTGGTATCACTCCAGGCTGTGCGATCAGGTATCACACCTGGCAGTGCTCAGGGACCATATGGGATGCTGGGGATCAAATGAGGGCAACTGCAGCCACATATGAGGCAGTGCCTTAACCACTACACCATCTCTTTGGCCCCGTTACTCACATTTTTTTGGGGGGGGGGCACTTTGGACCACACCTAGCGATGCTTGTGGCTTACTCCCATTGTAAGCATCTTACCCACTCTACTATCTCTCCAGCCCCCTCACTTCTTTTTTTTTTTAAAGATCCTTTTGATATTAGGAGGTCGCAGGGAGACAGGGGACACTGTGAACTGGGAAGGGCAATGGGGGCTTTATGTGGAGGTCCTCTCGATGGTCCAGGTGAGTGGAAGAGCAGCAGGAGCAAGGGAGAAGGTGTCAGAATCAAGTGTATTTTGGAAGTGAGCAGAGCAGAGGCTCCAATGAGCCAGTGTGGGATAATAGAATATCAAGAAAGCAGAGAGAGGGGCTGGAGCAATAGCACAGCAGGTAGGGCATTTGCTTTGCACGTGGCCGACCTGGGTTCGATTCCCAGCATCCCACATGGTCCCCCAAGCACTGCCAGGAGTAATTCCTGAGTGCAAAGCCAGGAATAACCCTTGTGCATCACCGGGTGTGACCCAAAAATCAAAAAAGCAAAAAAAAAAAAGGAAAAAAAAAGCAGAGAGAGAGAGAGAGAGGAATCCTTAGATGTTGGAACACAGAGAGCCAGAAATGTCTAGGAGCTCAGAAACTTGTAGAGAGAAACAGAGAATGATCCCTGGGATAGAGCTACGGGCTCTGGGCCGGGACGGGGCTCACATTGAGAGCATTTGCCTTGCATGAGTGAGGAGCTGGGGAATGGGCCAAAAGGATGGAGCCCCCAGTTTGAGCCTACAGGACCCTTCAAGCACCACCAGATCTGGGACCTCCTCCCTCAAAAAAATGTTTGGGCAGGGGTCAGAGCAGGTAGAGCATTTGCCTTGCACATGGCTGAACCTGGGTTCAATCCCCAGAATCCCATATGGTCCCCTGAGCACTGAGAGAAGTAATTCCTGAGTGCAGAGCCAGGAGTCACCCCTGAGCATTGCCGGGTGTGGGCCCCGAACAAAAAATCAAAATACTTGGGCAGTACCCTTGGGGAAGCCAGTGCTGTTCTGTTGTGGCCCCCATGGCTCTGCGGGGGTGTAGGGGTCACCCCATCCCGCGGTGGGTGCAGGCTGCCTCTGCTCTGCCTGCAGCTCTCCATCCACGAGACCGAGGACCCCAACGACAACCGCTACCTGCTGGTGATGAAGGGCGCCCCTGAGCGCATCCTGGACCGCTGCGCCACCATCCTGCTGCAGGGCAAGGAGCAGCCACTGGATGAGGAGATGAAGGAGGCGTTCCAGAACGCGTACCTGGAGCTCGGCGGCCTGGGCGAGCGAGTGCTAGGTGTGCACTGGGGAGGGTCTGGCTGCGGCTGAGGCTGGACCAGCTCCCGGGGAGCAAGGGAAGGGTCATTTCCTGGGGCCAGGGGCAGGAGGGTATGTCCCTAAACAAATGAATTGAGTGTGTGAGTGGATGGATGAGTAAGTGAGGGAATACATGAGGGAATGAATGAATGCATGAGGGAATGAATGAATGCATGAGGGAGGGACCAGATGAGGGAATGGGTGACACATGAGCGAATCAATACATGGGTAAGAGAGGATGCAGCTTTGGGATCTGCGTGTTGACTGACCAGCAGACCCCCTGGGGAGACTGGCCACTAGACCTGCAGGCAGGGGAGACTGGGGGTGCAGGAGGGTGAGGGGAAGCTTGAATCCTGACACCCCAATCCCGCCTGGCCACCAGGTTTCTGTCATTACTACCTGCCCGAGGAGCAGTTCCCTAAGGGTTTTGCCTTCGACTGCGATGACGTGAACTTCACCACTGACAACCTCTGCTTTGTGGGTCTCATGTCCATGATCGACCCACCCAGGGCAGCTGTCCCCGATGCCGTGGGCAAGTGCCGAAGTGCAGGCATCAAGGTGAGGCCCCGGGGCCATGGTGGGGAGGCAGGGTCGGGGCCTGGGGAACAGCCCGGGAGGCTGGACCAACCAACCACCATGCTGGCAGGTCATCATGGTCACTGGCGATCACCCCATCACGGCCAAGGCCATCGCCAAGGGTGTGGGTATCATCTCCGAGGGCAACGAGACGGTGGAGGACATCGCAGCCAGGCTCAACATTCCCGTCAGCCAGGTCAACCCCCGGTGAGCCCCCTGCTTGGGAGGGGCCTGAGGTCCTCAGGGGACCTCCCTGTGGATGGGTCCTGTGTCCTGTTGCTCTCCAAAGGGGTGCATGAGCCACTATGCGGCAACCAGGTGGGCTCAAGGTGGAGGCTTGCACTCAGTCCCCCTCTCACGGCCTCCCTTCCACATCCCTCTCTCTAAAACCACCTGCTGGACAAAGAAAGTTCAGGCACTTATCTTGCATGAAGCTGACCTAGTTCAATTCCTGGTACCGCATATGGTTCCCAAGCACAGAGCCAGGCGTAGCCCCTGAGCACCACCAGGTGTGACCCAAACTGACTCACCCCACACAAATAAATAAAATCTACGGGCCGGAGTGATAGTACAGCTGGGAGGGCACTTGCCTTGCAGGCAGATGACCCCGATTTGATCCCCAGCATCCCATAGGGTCCTCCCAGCCTTGTCAGGAGTGATCCCTGAGTGCAGAGCCAGGAGTAAGCCCTGAGCACTGCTGAATGTGGCCCCAAAATCAAACTGGAAAAGAAAAGCTAAATCAAATGACCTGGTAATTCCTAGATGGGGGGATCAAAGGGTACCTCCTCCCCCTCTGCTTGATTTTATTCATCCCTCTCTCCTGCCTCCAAACCCCTCCAAGTCCGTGACCCTTTCTGGATTGTCCCCGCCAGCCTACTGTCCCAGGATCTCTCTCTCTCTCTCTCTCTCTCTCTCTCTCTCTCTCTCTCTCTCTCTCACACACACACACACACACACACACACACACACGTTCCCCTGTGGCCGCCCCTTCTGAGGAGCTCTTTATCTCCTGTCTGTGTATCTGGCCAGCCGCCGCCCCACCTGCCCTGACCATGCTCCGCTTTTCCAGGGACGCCAAGGCCTGTGTGATCCACGGCACTGATCTCAAGGACTTCACCTCGGAGCAGATTGACGAGATCCTGCAGAACCACACAGAGATTGTCTTTGCCCGCACCTCACCCCAGCAGAAGCTCATCATCGTGGAGGGCTGTCAGAGACAGGTGGGGCACCTCTCCGGGGAGCCCTGGAGCAAGGTCCTGGGAGGGGTGCCTGGCGCTGCGGGGGGCACCAGTGACTCGGGCTTCCTCCTTACCCGCTTTTCCTCCAGGGAGCCATCGTGGCTGTGACAGGAGATGGTGTGAATGACTCCCCTGCCCTCAAGAAGGCCGACATTGGCGTGGCCATGGGCATCGCCGGCTCTGACGTGTCCAAGCAGGCGGCCGACATGATTCTGCTTGATGATAACTTCGCCTCCATAGTCACCGGGGTGGAGGAAGGTGAGTTGGTGGCCCTATTGGTGGGGGCTCCCAAATCTGACATCCAGGAAAAGCATGGGATGGGGGAAACGGGCCAGGACTTCAGCCACTGATCCCTTCCCTGGGGTGGACACTCTGGAGTGCGGAGAGCCTTCGAGGCAGGGCAAGACTGAGTTGACCCATTTCTGGGTCCACTGTTACCCAGCACAGGCTTAGCCTGGTAGGGGAGACTTAGATTGAAAGCATTTTGAATATTTTAAAATATTATTTTAAAGAGGTACAGGGGCTGGAGGCTTGAGTGATAGTACAGCGAGTAGGGCATTTGCCTTGCATGCGGCTGACCCAGCTTCGATTCCCAGCATCTCATATGGTCCCCTGAGCACTGCCAGGGGTAATTCCTGAGTACAAAGCCAGGAGTAATCCCTGTGCATTGCCAGGTATGGCCCAAAAAGCAAAAAATAAAATAAAATAGGGGCTAAAATACTGGGGCTGGAGTGATAGTACAGAGGGTAGGGTGTTTGCCTGCACACTGCCAACCCAAGTTTGATTCCCTGGTGTCCCATATGGTCCCCAAAGCCCCACCAGGGGTGATCCCTGAGCACAGAGCCGGGAGTAAGTCCAAAATGGTGGCCCAAAAATCAAAAGAAAAAAAAAAGGACTCATATTGCCTAGAGAGAAAATTCAAGGATGAGGCACTCACTTTGCAGCAGATGACCCAAATTCCATCCCCAGCATCCCATACGATCACTTGAGTCTACCAGGAGTGAGTGAGCTCTGAATGCAGTCAGGAGTAAGCCCTGAGCACAGCTGCCCCCCCCACCAAAATAAATGAAATAAAATAGGGGCTGAGAAGTGCATATGCCCAACCTGGGTATGGATCCTCACACCAATAGTCCCCCTTCATTGTTGGGGTGACCCAGGGAGTCCTGGCATCTCAGGGCACAAGCAATACCACATCCTCAGACCTCTGCATTAAACAACAGCGCAGCGGGCTCCCGGGGCTTCCTGAGCGTGGGAAGATTCCCCAAAAAATGGAAAATAAAATATTAAAAAGGGCCAGAGAGGGGCTGGAGTGATAGCACAGCAGGTAGGGTGTTTGCCTTGCACGCGGCTGACCTGGCTTTGATTCCCAGCATCCCATATGGTCCCCCGAGCACCTCCAGGAGTAATTTCTGAGTGCAGAGCTAGGAGTAACCCCTGTGCATCGCTGGGTGTGACCCAAAAAGCAAAAAAAAAAAAAGAGGGGGGCAGAGAGGTAGGACAGCAGGGAAGGAGCTGGCCTTGCATGCAGCCAGCCCAGGGACCATCCCTAGCACTGCAGAAGATCCCCTAAGCCCTGCCAGGAGTAAGTCCTAAGCACAGTTGGGTGTGGCCCATCACATAAAAAGAATATTAATAAAATAAAATAGTCCAACCGTGGGGAAGCAGGATGTCCTGAAGGAACCCTGATGAGGCTCCCTCCCCCAGCTGGGGCCTGGGGCCTAGGAAGCTTCCAGCACCTGTAGGGATCAGGCCCTCTCAGGGCCAGGCTAGAACTGCTCAGAGGAAAGTGTGTAAAGGAGCTGAAGACAGGGGTCCCAGCAGTATGGAAGGGAACAGGAGGGCTCCCAAGCCACAGAACCCCCAGTACCGCCTCCCGACAGACCTTCCCAGGGTCACAGATGGCGCTTGCTCCCACTTAATTTTATTCTGGTCATTAAAGCAACTCACGATAATTATAGAACATGTAGAGAAGCATTAAGAAGAAAATTGGCATCACCCGTAACCTCAGCATCCAGAAATAACCACAGTTCATGCTGTGATGCTGCTTTCTTCAGCGTCTCTCGCCCATTTGAAATGTCCCTGGTGGATAAAACAATTGATGATAAGAGAGAATTCAAACAGCAAATTAAATGCCTGGATCCCTCGTCGCCTCATCCCGGGGGAAAGCTGTGGTTAACTCTTCCTTCAGCAGACGCGCTCTCTGTGCACATGCCATGCCCACTCTCACTGGCACACACTGTCACACCGGGCTGGCACACCTCGCACAGGGAGGGCATCGTGCACGGTGCTAGGAGGCCAAACATTCCACAACTGGGGCTGGAGAGATAGCACAGCTGGTAGGGCGTTTGCCTTGCATGCGGCCAACCCAGGTTCGATCCCCAGCATCCCATATGGTCCCCCGAGCACCGCCAGGAGTAATTCCTGAGTGCAAAGCCAAGAGTAATCCCTGTGCATCACCAGGTGTGATGCAAAAGAAAAAAAATTCAACAACTGGAACCAGAAAGATAATACAGCAGGGAGGGCACTTGCCTTGCACAAGGAGGACCTGGGTTCAATTCCCATATGAACCCTGGAGCATCGCTGGGTGTGGCCCCAAAACAAAAACAAGCAAATTGAAAACAAGTTCAGCAGCAAATAAGTTTACACATTGTTTCTAAGAGGGAAGCAGTGGGCAACTATGATTATGACCAGGGTCCTACCTGGTCTGGGTGGACAGGGAAGGTCTCTCTGGGAAGAAAAACAACACGCATTAGGGAAGCGTGCAGAATAGCCTGAGTGAACCCCCATATGCCATCCCCCAGTCGAGAGAATGAGAAGGCCATGCTAAGCATGTTTGATTTCCCTTGACTGCCTCCCCCCCCCCCTCCCACACACACACACACACACACAGGTCCATGTAGAGGCACATTTGAGTCAGCATTTATTTCCCCATAAATACTTCAGGATGAGACACAGTTAGTTTTGTGAAGATAGTGCCTTATAGGGATATAAAATTATTGGTGTGATCAGCTGGGCATCTTATTTCACTTCATTTTATTTTGGGGTTTGGGGACCATACCTGGTGGTGCCTGGGGGCTGCTTCTAGTTCCATGCTCGTGGGTTGCTCCTGGCAGTCCTGGGGCTCCGACCCGGCTCCTGCCTGCAAAGCCTCTGCCCCAGCCCTATACTTTACTGTGATGAAGCCTACTATCCTAATATAGGACAAGTCCTACTGTCATATACTCTGTCTTTCTTTGGGGGGAAGGGCAGAGGGGGCTGGCGTATATTCCTGGTGATGCTTGGGGCGCTATACAGTGCTGGGGATCAAACCCAGATCGTGCGCCCACAAAGCATACACGCCAACCCTTTGAGCCTGAGCCGTCTCCCTGGCCCCTTCCATGCCCTTTTCATCATGTGTCCTGTTGCTTTTCAGCAGTGAGGACAGGTGGAGGAGGGGTGCAGGGTTCATCTTTAGGTCCCTTTCACTTTACATACACAGTATGAATTAAATCTGGGAATTAAACCAGGGTCGGCCACTAATAAAGACTCTTTTACATGGCCGCTTACCTTGGACTCTCTCTCTCTGGGCCTGAACCATACACAAACATGCAAACACCAGACCCCAGAGAAGCTCGAGAGCATGAGTAGCCCCACTGGGGTTTGGTCAGGTCCCTTCCCCATCTGACTCCCTCCACTGAGATAACCACCATTCTGCCCTTGAGTCCTGAACCCTACTTAAATGGATTCAGACTGGGTCTGAGCGATAATCTGGCAGGGAGTGTGTTTGCCTTGCATGTGATCAACCTGAGTCCAAACCCCAGAATCCCGTAGAGTCCCTCGAGTACCACCAGGAGTAATTCCTGAGGGCAGAGCCAGAAGTAACCTCTGAGCATTGCTGGTGTGACCCCCCCAAAAAAATAAATAAAATTAATGGAATCAGGCAAAATACATGCTTTTTTTTTTTGCAGTGACACCCTGTGGTGCTCAGGGGCTATTCCTAGCAGCTCTCCTAAGTGACCCCTAACAGTGCCCAGGGGAGCATAAGTGGTGCCAGGATTTTAACTGGGGTCAGTGGGAAGCAAGGCGAGCACTTTAGCCCCTGTTCTCCACTCCCCCCCTCCCCCCAGCTCTAAGATGCAGGCATTGGGTTTGCCTTTTCCTGCTCCTCCTCATAGTGGTGGGCTTCACAGAGCCAGGTGTGGGAGTAGCCTTGTCACAAAGAATTTCATAGTTTATGTATCCACCTGACATGTGGATGGATACAGGGTCCATACTGGCTTGGGGCTCTTTGACTAAGGTTGTGGGGAAGATTCTTGTACTTATTGGTGGGTATAAGCATTCATTTCTCTCTCTCTCTTTTTTTTAATGTTTTGTTTTTGTTTTGGCCCCACACCTGGCAGTGCTCAGGGGTTACTCCTGCGTCTGCACTCAGGAATCACTCCTGGTGGGCTTTGGGGACCATATGGGATGCTGGGACTTGAACCAGGGTTGACTGCGTGCAGAGCAAGTACCTTCCCTGCTCCAACCCCAAGCATTAATTTCTCTTGGGTATAAACCTAGGGGTGAGATCACTGACTCAACAAAGTCAGGGAGAGGCCAGAGAAGTAGTAAACGGGGAAGACAGTTTCCTGGCATATAGCCCACCTGGATTTGATCCTCGGCATCTCATGTAGTCCTCTGAGCCCACCAGGAGTACTCCTTAGTACACAGTAACCCTTGAGCGTTACTAGGTGTGCCCCAGAATTTTAAAAAAAGTTAACAGATGGTCAGGGGTAAGGTAGAGGGAGGTGAGGTGGGTTTTTTTTTTTTTTGTATTTTTTGTCTTTTTGGGTCACACCCTGCAATGCTCAGGGGTTACTCCTGGCTCTGCACTCAGGAATTGCTCCTGGTGGTGCTTCGGGGGCCATATGGGATGCTGGTGATGCAAGGCAAATGCTCTACCCGTACTATCGCTCTGGCCCTGGTAGAGGGAGGTTTAATAGAAACCGCCACACAGTCTTCAAAGTGTTGTGTTTCGGGTCTGGAGTGGTAGCACAGTGGATAGGGATAGGTGGCCTTGCATGCGGCCGATCCTGGTTCAATTCCCAGCATCCCATATGGTCCCCCAAGCACTGCCAGGGGTGATTCCTGAGTGGACGAGCCAGGAGTGGCATTGCCAGGTATGATCCAAAAAGCAAAAAAAAAATTATTGTGTTTCAAGAATATTCGAATGGGGGGCATGGGCAAAAGTTTATACAGAAAGACAGGTAGGTGCCAGAGACATAGCAAAGCATGTAGGGAGCTTGCCGGCACCCCATAGGGTCCCCATAGCACCTCCAGGAATAATTCCTGAGTGCAGAGCCAGGAGTAATCCCTGAGCAACGCTGGGTGTGGTCCAAAAACCAAAAAAGGAAAGGAAGGCAGGTAGATGAGGATTCAGTGGGTGAGACAAGAGAGCGAGCAGAGGGCCGCGATGCCTGGGTCTCAGGATGTTCCTACCACAGGCCGCCTGATCTTCGACAACCTCAAGAAGTCCATCGCTTACACCCTGACCAGCAACATCCCCGAGATCACGCCCTTCCTGCTGTTCATCATGGCCAACATCCCTCTGCCCCTGGGCACCATCACCATCCTCTGCATCGACCTGGGCACTGACATGGTGAGTCCTGGCCATGGTCCCGGGTGAGCCCCTGGGCGACCTCTCCCCTGCTCACCAGCTCACTCCCGGGCAGGTCCCTGCCATCTCCCTGGCCTACGAGGCTGCTGAGAGCGACATCATGAAGAGACAGCCCAGGAACCCACGCACTGACAAACTGGTGAATGAGAGGCTCATCAGCATGGCCTATGGGCAGATCGGTGAGAACCCTGGGATGGGGACACCGTGGGCGCTCGGGGGCCCTGAGTCCATTGGACAGACCCCGAGTAGGGCTCGGTGCTCGTAGAGGGGAGGAGGCACCAAGGGGGGGTGCAGCACAAGTGAGGTGCACCCAGGGAGCAGGTGGCTGAAAGGCAGCACCCACATGGGGGTCCTCCAATGCACTGCAGGATGGGAAGTTCAAGAGCAGCCTATGGGGGCTGGAGTGATAGCACAGCAGGTAGAGCGTTTGCCTTGCACACAACCAACCCAGGTTCAATTCCCAGCATCCCATATGGTCCCCCAAGCACCATCAGGAGTAATTCCTGAGTGCATGAGCCAGGACTAACCCCTGTGCATTGCTGGGTGTGACCCAGAAAGAAAGAAAAGCAGCCTATGAAGGCCGGAGGGGGCTCAGTAGCTCAGGCAGCCGCAGTGCAGGCCTAGCACACAGGAGGCTGGCACTACATGGGGCCAGGTGCCCCCAACACATACACACACAGCCTTTAAATTCTCTCAGGGCATGAGTGACTCTCCTCCCTGTTCTCAACCTCCTGTTTGAGTGGGAATATGCAGACCCCTCCAGGCACTGAGCTCCCAGCCCTGGGGGCACCCCAGCCATCTCACCAGGGTTTCTGTTGTGGGGACAGAGCCCCTGGGAAGTCATTCCTGTAGTGGGGAACTGTTCAGCTCAAGCTCGGGGATCATCAGGGAGTTCCTGAGAGACAGGTGGCCAGGGATATCCAGGTTCTCCATCTCGGGAGAGCCCCCTGAGATACCTGCTGCAGGACACCCATTTGGGGCGCCCACTGCCAAGTGGCACTTCCGGTGACCTCGGGAAGCACAGTGATGCTCACACTGGAGGACTCAGGTGGCCCGCCAGCCCCTGCAGAGCCTGTCCTCACCTCCCTTCTCCTATAGGAATGATTCAGGCCCTCGGAGGCTTTTTCTCCTACTTTGTCATCCTGGCGGAAAATGGCTTCCTGCCTAGCAACCTGGTGGGTATTCGGCTGAACTGGGACGACCGCACCATCAATGACCTGGAGGACAGTTATGGACAGCAGTGGGTGAGTGGGCACGCCCCACCCCCACTCCCCAGCTCAGTACAGAGGATGCTGGGAGATATCACGCACACCCCTTATGGCCAAGGCCCCTCTGCCCGGGGTTGCATCAAGACCCCTCAGCCCTTCCCATCCTGGGCGTGGTCTCAGTCCCAGCACTCTGACGTCAGACCACTCTGGAGGCCTCTGGTGGGGCCCTTGTACAGAACCGAGTTAACCTCTCTCTGCCCCATTATATCTCCCGACTCTGCTAGAGATCCTGGAAGCCCCCTGGCGCTGTGCCCTACCTGCCCTAAAGCCCAAGCCATGCGGAGTGTGCCGAGTCCAGGGTGGGATGGGCGTGGTCTGGGCGTGGCCGGACAGACCCTGATGGCTGGTCATCTGAGGGGCGTGGCCTGAGCTGATTGGGGAAGGTGTTAGGGCGGGGCCATGGTCCCACTGAGCCCCCATCCTCTGTTGCCACAGACCTATGAGCAGAGGAAAGTGGTGGAGTTCACCTGCCACACAGCCTTCTTCGTGAGTATCGTGGTGGTCCAGTGGGCTGACCTGATCATCTGCAAGACCCGGAGGAACTCGGTCTTCCAGCAGGGCATGAAGTGAGTGCAGCGGGGCTGGGTCTGTCTGTCCCATCCCTGTGTCTGTCTGTATCTCTCCCGTCCGGCTCTGGTTTTGCCTCTCAGTGGTCGTGTTTGTCCTAGACTCTCTGACTCTCCCGGTGTGGGGGGTGGGGAGGGACGAGGGACGGGTTCTGGGGCCCCTCCCTTCCAGGCTTCCTGTCTCCATCTTGCTGGGTCTTCCCCTGCCTCTCCGCCGCTGTCGCCCCCCTGTCCCCCGTGTCTCAGCCTGTCCAGCTCTGGGTGGGTCTCTAGGTGGGTGGTGAGCAGGATGGGAACGCGGGAGTCAGATTCTCTGCACCCACCGCACCCCTACCTGTGCCTCCAGGAACAAGATCCTGATCTTCGGCCTGTTCGAGGAGACAGCCCTGGCCGCTTTCCTGTCCTACTGCCCCGGCATGGACGTGGCCCTCCGCATGTACCCGCTCAAGTGAGTGCTCCTCGCTGACCGCAGCACCTCACCCTTCCAGGCCTCTCTGGATCCCTCCCTCTTGCAGGTCCCCATAGCCTGCAGGGGAGTGAGAGGGCTCTCCCCAGTGGGCACTGGCCGTCCATGCCCATCCCACTCTGACGCCTGCCCTCTCTGCCCCCACAGGCCCAGCTGGTGGTTCTGTGCCTTCCCCTACAGTTTCCTCATCTTCGTCTACGACGAAATCCGCAAGCTCATTCTGCGCAGGAACCCCGGGGGTGAGGGAGCAGGCTGGGGGGCCGCAGGGGGACAGCCGGGGCCGGGATGGCCGGGACAAGCTCTGGGGGTGACTTCTAGGGTGCTGACTATACTCTCTGCCCCCTTCCCTGTGTCTCTGTCCCCGTGGCTCTGTCTCCGTGGCTCTGTCCCTGTGTCTCTGTCCCCATATCTCTGTACCTGTGTCTCTGGCTCTGTGTCTCTGTCTCCGTGTCTCTGTGTCTGTGTCTCTGTCCCTGTGTCTATCCCTGTGTCTCTGTCTCTCTGTCCCTGTGTCTCTCTCCCTGTGGCTGTGTCCTGTGTGTCTCTGTCCTGGTGTCTCTATCCCTGTGTCTCTGTCTCCGTGGCTCTCTTTCTGTGTCTGTCCCCGTGGCTCTGTCCTTGTGTCTCTGCCTCTTCCCTGTGTCCGTGTCCCTCTGTCCCCTTCACTTCGTGCCCGTGTGTCTCTCTCCACCTGTGTCCACTTGTGTGTGTGTGTCTTCCCTTTTCTGTCTCTCTACAGGTTGGGTGGAGAAAGAAACCTACTACTGACCTCAGCCCCGCCACATGGCCGTCTCTTCCCCGCCCCCATGCCCAGGACAGCCCCCTCCAGTCCCCCGCATTTTGTATTCTGGGGGGAGGGGCCCTCTCTCCCTGTGGTTCCGCCTCAGCCCCCACTCCCTCCAGGTATCTCCTGCCTCTCGCCTCCCCCCCACCCTCTGGCTGGCTTCTCGCCCCGCCCCAGCCCCGCCCCTGGTCCAGGCCCCGCCCCTGGCCCCGCCCGGCCCTGGCCCTGGCCCCGCCTCTCTCCTTTCTCTTTTCTGTGTCTGTTCTCACCTGCTCACCCACTCCCAGCCGCCTCCCTGGGCTCTTTTATACTCCCCTTCACCCCGGCTGACGCCGTCTCTGGTTCTGGACAATTATCAAATATATCAGTGGGAGAGAGAAGCCGTGTGTGTCACGCTTGCTTTCTGGTCCTGGGGGTGGGGGTGGGCGTGTGGGCAGGACAGCGTGCCCTGCGCGGGGTGACTCATGCTCCCCCAGAAATGGAGCCTGGCAAGAGCTTGGGAGCCGCAGAATCGCAGAATCGGGGAGTCCTTGACTCACGGCCTTTTGTTTTGTTTGCAGTGCCAGGGAGTCAAAGCTGGGTCTCGGGTCTCGAGGGGTGCAGAGTCTGCGCCATTGAGCCAGCACCCTGAATTTTGGAAGATTTTTTGGTTTTGTTTCGGGGCCCCAGTGGGCAGTGCTCAGGAGCTAATCCTGGCCAGGGGCCTGGGATTGGCTCTTGGTGATGCTCAGAGGACTCTGTAGTGTCAGGAATCAGAACTGGGCCTCCCACATGCAAAGCCTACTTACACAGCACACTGAACAATCTCTCCCATCATGGAAATTTGGGGGCTTGGGGGCCACACTCAGTGGTGCTCAGGGACTCTGTACTTAGGGGTTCTGGTGGTGCTCAGGAGATCATATGTGGTACCAGGGATTAAACCAGGTTGGACTACCTGCAAGGCAAGCAAGCACCTTAACCCCTGTACTATCTCTCCATCACCCAATTATGAATTTTTTTCTTTTTTTTTGCTTTTGGGCCCCACTATGATGCATGGTGCCTGGGGTTACTCCTGGCTCTGCATTCAGGAATCACTTCTGGTGGTGCTCAGGAGACCATATGGAATGTCAGGGATGGAACTGAGCCAGCCACATGCAGGGCAAGTGCCCTCCCCACTGTCCTATCACTCCAGCCCCCAATCATGGAATTTTAGGTCAATCAAAGATTGAGAGTGGCTGGGTCTCACCAGGCGCTGGTTTTATTAGACAAGAGGAGAGGGGGAGAAGCAACTCTTGAAATGCTCCTGCGCTAGAAAGGGATTCTGGGGACACAAGGGTTGGGGGAGGAAGAGGACAGCACTCCCAGAGTGGCCACCATGTGCTCACCCTCTCCTAAACACTCTGCTTAGTCCTGGCAAGGCACAGAGAGGGAAAGTGACCTGGTCTGGCTCACACCCCTGAGGCAGCAACCTGAGATTTGGATGTTCAATCTTTGAATCACTATGTAGTTCTTTATTGATACACACTTTCACCTGGTAGAGTGCAGAGCTCTGAGAGGTGCTCTCAGTGGCTAGACAAAACACCCAGAAAGTTCCTTCTTGGCCCTCTCCAGTCACCCTCCAGAGGCAAACCACCGATGACCTGTTCTAGCCTTCCATTACAAAGTCTTGCTGCTGAACCAGAGGGATAGTACAGTGGGTGGGACACTTGCCTTGCACACAGTTAACCCTGGTTTAATCCCCAAAACCACATTTGGTCCCCTGGGCACCACCAGAAATGATCCCTGAGCACAGAGCCAAAGTAATCTCTGAACATCTCTGAGTATGCCCCCCTCCAAACAACTAACAAAAATATCAAAATATAAAACCTTGGACTGGAGTGATAGCACAGTGGGTAGGACTTTTACCTTGCCTGTGGTCATTCCAGGTCCGATTCCCAGCTTCCCATATGGTCCCCTGGGTACCGCCAGTAGTGATTCCTGAGTGCATGAGCCAGGAGTAACCCCTGTGCATTGCAAGATGTGACCCAAAAAGAAAAGAACAACATAAAATCTTGTAGCCTAATGTCTCATTTGCCTAGCCTCCTGGGGGTTAACACCACATCTGTGGACATTCACATCACATGGACTGGTCACTGCTTTCTGGTGATTTTTTTGGGGCGGGTCACACCCAGAGATGCACAGGGGTTACTCCTGGATTTGCACTCAGGAGTTACTTCTGGCAGTGCTTGGGGGACCATATGGGATGCTGGAAATTGAACCCAGGTTGGCCATGTGCAAAGCAAACACCCTACCTGCTGTACTATCACTCCAGCCCCTTTTCTTTTTTTAATGTTTTGGAGCCATACTTGGTGATGTTAGGGGGCTACTCTTGACTTGGCATTCAGGAATGACTCCTGGCAGTGCTTGGAGGACCAATGGGATGCTGAGGATCAAACCCAGGTTGGCCACATACAAGGCAAGCAACCCTGTACTATCTCTCCAGTCCTTTGTTGCTGCTATTTTTCATCTCTGTATAGTATTCCACCACTTGGCTCTATGTAGTGCACAGGTTGACCTCAGCTCTGGGGGGGGGGGGGGAGGGCTATGAAATGGGTGCCTCTAGGAATAGGAATATTCTACTTCAGCTCGTGGATGTATCTCCCTGGGGCACCTGTCCAGGAATGGAGTCCTAGTGACGGAAGATTTAGTTTTGGCATTTAGTTTCACTATAAAATATCGAGCAGGCCCAGTAACATCTCCATTATGAGACTTCTTGTTACTGTGTTTGGCATACTGAATACTTTCGGTAGCTTGCCAGGCTGTCCGAGAGGGGCAGAGGAATCAAACCTGGCTCGGCCAGGCTGGCTGCGCGCAAGGCAAACACCCTGCCACTGTGCTATCACTCCAGCAGTGTCCCCCAAATTAAGGCAAACGCTCTACCCGAACCCTCTGATTTTCAGTCCCCGCCCCACCATAACCACCAGAGGACCCCACATTGCAGTGACCTTGCCTCTGACACACCCTTGTAATCTGTCTAAACTAATTAGCACCCCCAGGCTTATGTCCCACCTCCTCCTTGCTCAGAACAAGTGCTGGTAAGGGGTGGATTATGGAGTACTGTCCCTTTGAGTTTCTACAAGAAAACCCCAGCGTGCTCAGAACACAAGTCACATTTCCCACACTTGGCTGTGGAAGGAGGCAGCAGAACTTCTGCTGTTGATGCTCAGCTCTAGAGGCTGGAACAATAGTACAGCAGGTAGGGCTTTTGCCTTGCATGCATTCAACCTGGGTTCGATTCCCAGCATCCCATATGGTCTCCTGAGCACTGCTAGGGGTAATTCCTGAGTGCAGAGCCAAGAGTAACTCCTGAGCATCACTGAATGTGACCCAAAAAGCAAAAAAACAAAAACAAAATCAAAAACGATGATACTTGGCCCTTCCTCTGGTGAGTTTTCCTGTTGGTTACGTTGGAGGCGGCCTCATCACTGTGAACTCTCACTCTGCTCCCCACCAAGGCTGAAAACTAACTATGCATCCATGGAGTTCCTTAGACTTCCGGAACCCAAGCTGGGATGTGGGACGGGACTAGAGAAAAAGCTGATCAGCCAGAGAGGTAGGACAGCGGGGAAGGCACTTGCATTGCATGTAGCTAACCTGGGTTCAATCCTCAGCACCCCATAGCATCCCCCAAGCACTGCCAGGAGTGATCTCTAAGCACAGAGCCAGGAGTAAACCCTAAGCACAGAACCTAGGTGTAGCTTCAAAAACAGAAACAAAAACATCAAATAAAAATGAAAAAAAGAGGGGCTGGAGCGATAGCACAGCGGGTAGGGCATTTGTCTTGCACACAGCCGACCCGGGCTCGATTCCGAGCATTGCATATGGTCCCCCGAGCACCACCAGGAGTAATTCCTGAAAGAAGAGCCAGGAGTAACTCCTGTGCATCTCAGGGTGTGACCCAAAAAGCCAAAAAAAAAAAAGGGGGGGGGGAGAAAAAAAGCTAACATGGGGAAATAGAAATATGCCCATCTGAGGTTCAAAGTCAGTTTCTTCTCCACTTTGGGATTCGCACCCTCACTCCTGCTAATAGGAGGCCTTCCTGAGCCCCAGCTCCTTCAGCAGGGGCTATTCCCCCATCTCCTTGGAATGCTGTCCCCCATACCCACAAGGGCTCCCACAAAGCCCGTGGGCCCAAATCCCAAAGACTTGTGGACCAGGGAAGAAAGCAGAAATAGAGTCCTCTGGGCCTCCCACCTGGGGATTCTACAAGACCCCCTGGTCGGGTCCATGGAAAGAAGACCAGGCTGGATACCACTTAAGAAACCCTGAACAGTTCCTGAAACTCACTCAGAGGCAGGTCACGCCACTGGCCACTGTTTTGTTTTATGGGTCTTTTTTTTTTTTTTTTTTTGGCTATTCAGGTGACACTCATGGCTCTGTACTCAGGGATCACTGCTGAGGGTGCTCAGGGGACCATAGAGGATGCCGGAAATCAAACCTGGGTTGGGTGTGTGCAAGGCAAGTGCCCTCCCAGCTGGTCTATGGCTCTGGCCCAGGGCAGGGCATTGTTGACAAACAGATGCAGGGTTGTGGGAACCAGGAAACAGCGTGGCCGTGCCTCAGGCCAGCAGCTCAGGGGACCAGGAAGGACCAGCAGCCGGACACCGTCCCTGACACCCGCAGAGGTGCAAATCTAGCAAGGAGCATTGGTTCTGATGTATTAGTGCTGATAACCATGGCTACCCATGGCTAAGCAGGGGGAAAAGGGATATTTGGACCACACCCTAGTCCTGGCTCTGTGCTCAGGAGTGCCCCCTGGTGGTGATAAGGCAACCATACGGGGTGTCAGAGATAGAATCCAGGTCAGCCAGGCAACTACCAGCTGTACTACCTCTCTGGTCACCTGAACAGTTTTTGTTTGTTTTAGGAACACACGTGGCAAGGCTCCGGGGATAGAACCGGGTGGCCGAATGCAGAGCAAACGTCCTACCCTCTGTACTATCTCGCTGGTCCCTCCCTGAACAGTTTTAAAATATCACAAGATTTTCAAATATTTTTTTCATGTGATGGAAGCAGCCCTCATCAGGGTGCATGGAGGTTCTGGGAAGTAAAGAGGCCCACACAGCCTGGATTTGTACCTGTCAGACCACTTCAGACTCCCAGCTCTCTGTTACAACAACTCTGAAAAATCTCAGAGGCCACAGAGATAGTACAGCAGGTAGGGTACTATGCCTTGCACGTGACAAACCCTGGTTCTATCCCCAGCACCCCATATGTCCCCTGAACATTTCCAGAAGTGATTCCAGAGCTTAGAGCCGGAGTAAGCCCTCAACACAGCTAGATAGAACCCAAAATCCTAGAGAAAAGGAAAAAAATGCCAACCCGTTTCTTTCCCATTCCGTCTCCTTTCTACCCAAAAACAAAGCAGCCCCTACTCTGCCACATTCATTCCTGGAAGCTCAAAGGTTTTGGGAAGTTTGGGGCCTCACCTCAAATATTCCATTCAACAACCATGGCCTTCTCATGCTTTTTGCTTTGTTTTGACTTTGTTTTGTTTGGGGTTTACTCCTGCCTCTGTGCTCACGGATCACCCCTGGTGGTACTCAGGGGACCCTATGTAGTGCCAAGGATTGAACCTGGGTAAGTTGCATGCAAGGCCAGAGCTCTGTCTGCTGGACTATCGTTCTGGCTTGAACCTCTGCCCATTAAAGAGGAATAGATCAGGGCTGGAGAGATAGCACAGCGGGTAGGGCATTTGCCTTGCACACGGCCGACCCGGATTCGATTCCCAGCATCCCATATGGTCCCCCAAGCACCGCTAGGAGTAACTCCTGAGTGCAGAGCCAGGAGTAACCCCTGTGCATCGCCAGGTGTGACCCAAAAAAAAGCAAAAAAAATTAATAAATAAAAAGGAATAGATCAGGGCTGAAGCATAGTCTGAGAGGAGGGCATTTGCCTTACAGGCTGCCAACCAGGGTTCAATCCCCAGCATCCATTAAGTCCCCCGGAGGCTGCCAGGAGCAATTCCTGAGCGCAGAGTCAGGAGTAACCTCTGAGCTTGCTGGGCGTGGCCAAACATAAATACATAAATAAGTCAAATATAAAGAAATACATCCACATTAATCTGCTGTTATCTGTCGAGTCCAAATGAAGCCCATTAGAGTTCAAGAAGAAAATTCAAGAACTGGAGTGATAGTACAGTGAGTAGGGCGTTTGCCTTGCCCACAGCTAACCGGGGTTTGATCCCCAACATCACATATCACTCCTGAGCACTGCCAGGAACAATTCCTAAGTGCAGAGCCAAGTGTAACCCTGAGCATTTCCAGGTGTGACCCAAAAAGACAAGAGGAGGAGGAGGAGGAAGAAAGAAAACTCAAAGGGCTGGAGAACATGCCTGGCCAGCAGGCACCCCGAGTTCAATCCCCAACAACATATGCCCCCCAGCACCAACGGGGTGAATCTGCTGTCTGTCTCCTTAACACAGGCATCAAATCACAGGTACGTAAGCCAAGTCTCACTAGAAGTGGACCCCAAGGGCCTCTGAGCACTGCTTGGTAGATGACCCCCCCAAAAAAATAAAAATGTGGGAGACTAGAGAGATGAGGAGTTAAGCAGGGTGCTTGCCTTGCACTCAGCAGACCAGGGTTCAATTCCCAGCATCCCAGGAGCACTGCCAGGGTGATTCCTGAGTGCAGAGCTAGGAGTAATTCCTGAGACCCAAAAACCAAAAGAGCAAAACAAAACAAAATGTGGGGGCTGAAGTGAGTACAGAGAGGGCACTTGCCTTGCATAAAGTCAAACCGGTTTCAATTCCCAGCATCCCAAGTGGTCCCCTGAGGCCCACCAGGAGCGGCCCCTAACTAGGGCCCGAGGCCAATAGTAAGCCCTGAGCACCGCCAGATGTGGGCCCACCAAACAAAACAGGGCCCAGAGAAATAATACAGCGGTATGGCGCTTCCCTTGCATGTGGCCAACTTGGGGTTCCATTCCTACCGTCCCATATGGTCCCTTGCGCCTGCCAGGAGTGATTTCCGAGTGAAAATGCCGGGAGTAACCCCTGAACACCAACAAATGTGCCCCCACCAAAATCAAACAAAAACAACAACAAATTCGGATTAGGAGTTTGAGAATGCTCAGAGGAAAAGGAACTTGCCTAGCATACCGCTAGCGGTCACTCCTGAGCACAGAACCCCTTAGCACCTCGAGGTGTGTAAAACCCTCCACCCCACCCCCAAAAAAAATATGCAAATTCATGAACCCACCCTGAGCCTGCTGAACAAAACACTATACTGGGGTGTTTAGTTGAGCCTAATTAGGCCCTCGGGTATCAAGGGCCTCCCACCAAGCCCTCGAAGGTTACAAACAACCTTCTACAACGCCCGCAGTGCCCGGGGGCGCCCGTCGCGACCTCACGCGACTACAGCTCCCAGATGCTTTGCGAACCGCGGCGCCCACCCGCGATGCCGCCCGGACTACAACCCCCACAATGCACCGCGGTGGAACTACCGCCCCTAGCGGTTCCCGGGCGTCGCCACGTCGGCTGCGCAGGGCTAGGCCAGGCTCGGGCAGCGCCGGGGGAGTCGGCCGGGCCCGGGGCTCGTTACATCCGTGCGACCCGTTGCGACGCAGAGATGGCGGCCGAGACGAGCCAGCAGGATGCCGAAGCGGAAGGGCTGAGCGCCAAGTGAGCAAAGCGGCTCTAGACCCCCTGGGTCGCCCCCCCACCCCACCCCGCCCAGCCCCGCTCCATCCTCGCATCCGGGAAAACAGGGCCCCCCCCCCCCGGACGCCAGAGTCCAGATCCCTGGACCCCCGAGGACTCCGGAGCCCGGGGCCGCCGCGGCCCCCTCCGCTGGGCTCCGTGAACCCTCCCCTTCACCCCAGGACCCTGAATCCGCTCCCCGCTTTGCCTTATCGCCGGGGGCGGGGGCGGAGGGTGGTCGGCGCCCCATCCCTGCCTCCCGCTGACCCGGGCCGCGTCCAGCAGGACGCTGCTGCCGAAATTGATCCCCTCCGGCGTGGGCCGGGAGTGGCTGGAGCAACGGCGCGCCACCATCAGGCCTTGGGGCACCTTCGTGGACCAGCGGCGCTTCTCGCGGCCCCGCAACCTGGGCGAGCTGTGCCAGCGCCTCGTCCGCAATGTGGAGTTCTACCAGAGCAACTACGTGTTCGTGTTCCTGGGCCTCATCCTCTACTGCGTGTGAGAACTGGCCCCCACCCCCGCGCCGGCCCCACCCCCTCCGCCAGTCCCCGCACCCGGGCGCGCATCCCGCACTGGCAGCCGTTCTACCCACACGCAGCTGCCAGCCCTTCCTTTCACTAGCTCCCCGGGAGGGTAGCGCTTCCAACTTTTCCTTTGGTTTTGTTGGTTTGGGGGGCCACACTGGCCGCTGCTCCAGTGTCACTCCCGGAGACACGTAGGGGTCCAGGCAGTGCCAGGGGTCGAACTCCAGCCTCCTGGTGCTGAGTGAGCTCAACCTTTCCAGTTATTGTGTGTGTGTGTGTGTGTGTGTGTGTGTGTGTGTGCAGAGTGAGCTCAACCTTTCCAGTTCTTGTGTGTGTGTGTGTGTGTGTGTGTGTGTGTGTGTGAGCTCAACCTTTCCAGTTCGTTCGTGTGTGTGTGTGTGTGTGTGTGTGTGTGTGCTGCCTCCCTAGCAACGCTGGGAGCTCTGCGGCAGTGCCCCAGGGCTACTCCCAGGATGTGGTGCCAGAGATTAAATCAGAGCTCCAGGGTGCAAAGCTTGTGCTTCAGCTCCAAGGATTCGCTCCGCCACCCACCCCCCTTCTGCCAGGGTTTTTAAAGGCACAGCCACATCAACTGGACAGAGATACCAGATGTGACCTGGTCATGCCTGGCCCCAGGAGGTGGTCTGCATCCACCAATAAATTTCAGGGTCCCCTGATTGGCCCAGCCTGCCCCCTGACGGGCGCCTCCATGCTCTCTCCTCCAGGGTGACCTCCCCTATGCTGCTCGTGGCTCTGGCCGTCTTCTTTGGCGCCTGTTACATCCTCTACCTGCGCACCCTGCAGTCTAAATTTGTGCTTTTCGGTAAGAAATTCCTGCCCTTTAAAATCCTGTCGCCTGAAACCCATCTCAGCCCAAGACTAAATCCAAACTCAGTCCCCACAATCGAAACTCTTAGAGCTCAAACACGCAGATACCCCCGCCCTGGCTCAGCCCCTGGGATTGCATTTCTCAAGGGAGACTCTCAGGAACTGACTCCCATCCGGTGTGCCTGCCCCTTAAACTTAACTGGCTGGAAAAGGGAGCTGCTGATACTCCTCTTGGACACCAGGTGGCGGCATTACCCCATCCTAGCTGTGTTCCAGTCCTCTTCCCTGCCTGGGCTTGCAACTTTTCAGAGTGAAGGCTTGTTTCATGTCCCTTGGGAACTCAAGGGGGACCTGAGTCCCCAATCTAGAAGTATAAGAGGAGTTGGGATCAGACAGGAGGTGCCAGACCCTCAGGGGTCTGCAGATTGTGTACTTGACAGGTGGGCTGGGTGCAGAGGTGGAACTCACCTGGCCACACTTGCTTCGGCCACCTGGCCACCTGTTGCCACTGGATGGACAGATACAACCTTTTATTCTTCCATGAGATACCAGAAATTCCGTTTTTCTGTCTGCCACAAATCACCCTCTGGCGGAACACTGACCGGACTCCAAAAACTGCATCCACGGGTCAGACTGGGTCCTTGGGCTGCCAGTTTGAGACACCTAGTCTCTGGCTGCAGATTGGAGAAGGAGGGACCCCCACCCATGGGGGACAAGGAAGCTGGAGGACTTCCTGGAAGAAGTGGGTGGTAAAGGCTGAGAGCAAGGCCTTCAGGACCTCACCTATGGCTGGGCACTCGGCATGAAGAGTTTGGATTCTAAACTTAAATCCCCAGAGCTGTGACTAGAACGGGGATGGATAGAAAGCTGACTCGGGAGGGAAAAAACGAGTGTGCCGGCCACTCCTGTGTCCTCTCTCCCCAGGCCGTGAGGTGACCCCAGCCCATCAGTATGCACTGGCGGGAGGTGTCTCCTTTCCCTTCTTCTGGCTGGCAGGTGCAGGTTCAGCCGTCTTCTGGGTCCTGGGTGAGTTCTGGGGCCTGGGGGTGGGGCCAGGGAGGGGCCCCGGAGGGGTGGAGGGGCGGCCACGGACTGTTTGTTCTTCCCGGCAGGAGCCACGCTCGTGGTCATCGGCTCCCACGCTGCCTTCCACCAAATCGAGCCAGCAGATGGGGAGGAACTGCAGATGGAGCCTGTGTGAGGCGTCCCCCTGGTACTAAACAGCACCCCCCTCAAACCCTGC
The DNA here is from genome assembly GCF_029834395.1 of Sorex fumeus. NCBI lineage: Eukaryota > Metazoa > Chordata > Mammalia > Eulipotyphla > Soricidae > Sorex > Sorex fumeus. The sequence continues at coordinate 16,889,099 of NW_026606179.1, forward strand.
CCCTCCCACCCCGGGACCCTGATGTCTCTGCTGTCCCCACCTGAGGCCCCCACTCCACTGCCAGTGGCGCAAAGAGTCCAGCTTCAGAATTAAAACTGACAGTTGTCATTCCGCATTTGTTCTCCAAGGTTCTTCCTGGGCTAGGGGGTGCTGGGAGACTGCTGAGCCCCAGGTGGAGGGGCGGGGATCAAATGGGATCAAGAAGAAAAACATGGGGGGGAGGGGCGTCTAGAGCCCTGATACAATGGGCAGGGTCATGCCTTGCAGGCTGCTGACCAGATTTGATTTCCAGCACCCCAAATGGTTCCCTGAGCCCCTCCAGGAGTGACCCCTGAGCACAAAGCCAGGAGTAAGCACAGCCGGGTGTGGCCATCCCCATTCCCCAAAAAAGTGACAGTCTCCCAGAAATGGACAGAGGCTTGTGTGTGTGTGGGGGGGGGGGGAGTGGAGAGAAAGAGTGGGAGAGAGAGAGAAATACTGGCCTGAGGAATCTCAGCTGAGACGCAGTGCGCAGGATTTTTATTTTGAGGCGACCGAGTGTAGAGTGCACAGTGCACACCCCCTGTCTAGAGTGCACCTGAACTCGAGACCTCCAGCCACACACCCCCACCCCTACGCACACACACACACACACACACACACACACACACACACCAGGGAGACAGCTCCAAGGGGGTGGCACAGGCTTGGCCTGCAGGAGCCTCACAGTCAGTACCCCAGAGCATAATGGTCCCCTGAGCCACTAATTAACAAAATGAACAGAAGATGTCCCCCAACCCCCACCCGAAAATCCAACTCCCCAGCTGTGCAGGCAGGCCTCTCTGGATTAGGTGAGCCTACTCTGCAGAGGAGGTTCTGGAGTCAACCTTCCAGGGCCTCCCTGCAGTGAATCCGCCCAGCAGCCAAGCGGCTGCAGAACCTAGAAGAGGGGCCTGGAGGGGAGGGGCTGGGGGTGGGGAGGAAGGGGCGTGGTCAGGGAGAGGGCGTGCCCGGGAGGCGGACCTCGCGGGGGTGGGGGCGGTCCTGGGCTTGGTTTCTCCCTGCGTGCAAGCTTTTCCTTGGACATTGAAGGCCATCCATCAAGTGAGAACACCCAGCACTGCAAGGGGGAAGGATGAGGCTCCAGGCCTGGGGTCCCACGTGCTCTAGGAGGTCCCTTGCAGGACAAGTAAGTGGGGGCTGGGACATAACCCAGTGGTACATTTCACTCCAATGTTACAAGTTTCCATCTCCAGTCCCCCCAAAACAAGCTCAGGTGCCAAGGCCTTTCCTCTGCAGAAAAGGCCACAGGAGGTGTAGTGGTTAAAAGGTGTAAAATATCAGGGCTGGAGTGATAGCACAGCAGGTAGGGTGTTTACCTTGCATGCAGCCAACATGACTAACATAGGTTCGATTCCCAGCACCCTGAACCCTGAGCACCGCCAGGAGCAATTCCTGAGTGCATGAGCCAGGAGTAACCCCTGAGCATCACCTGGTGTGACCCGAAAAGAAAAAAAAAGTGTGAAATATCTCATTCCAATGATTGGGTTTTGGTTTTACTTTTTTTTTTTGCCATATTCAGCAAAGCTCAGGGGTTACTCCTGGCTCTGTGCTCAGAAATCACTCCTGGCGGGCTCAGGGTTCAGGCGGGGTGCCATAGATGAACCTGGGTCAGCCCAAGGGCAAGGCAAACTCCCCAAGGGCTGTGTTGTTTTGGCCTCTGGGGGCAGGGTACTAATATTTGGCTGTACTGGTCTAAAGGATTATTTTCATTTGTTTATGTATATGGGGGGGGTTGGGGGTCACACCCCGCAATGCTTAGGGGTTACTCCTGGCACTGCACTCAGGAATCACTCCTGGCAGTGCTTGGGGGACAATATGGGATGCCAGGGACCAAATTCGGGTAGACAGTGCAAGGTAAGTGTCCTAGCTGCTGTACTATCGCTCTGGCCTGCACCTGTTTATTTTTTGCTTTGTTTCTTTTGGGGGCACCACTGCCTATGATTCTTGGGGGTTCTACCAGCTCAGTGCTCAGGATTTTCTCCTAGAGGTGCTCAGTGGGCCATGTGGTATAGGGGGTTTGTAAAAGTACAAGTAATGGGGCTAGAGCGATAATACAGTGTGAAGGCACTTGCCTTGCACAAAGTTGATCCAGATTCGATCCCAGATATCCCACATGGTCCCCAAGCACCACCAGGAGTGATTCCTGAGTGCAGAGCCAGGAGTGACCTCTGAGCATCACCAGGTGTGGCCTGCCCCCAACCCCCAAAAGAATGCAGTTTAGGGCAGTGATGACTCAGGTGCTCTTGACTTGCTTGTGTAAGGCCTCATGTACTTGTGTAAGGCCTCATGTACAGTTGCTGGCAACCCACTGCCCAAGCTTTGGACTGTCCAGTCCTGTTAGCCAGGTATAGCTGGATGCAACTGGAAGTAACTGCTGGGCTAACAGAGCTCTGCTTGAAACCCCCCATCCTTCCTCCCCCCACCCCACCCCCACCATTACACTTGCAAGAAAAAAATGTGAAGGGCCAGAGAAAGGGCACATGCTTTACATTTGTGAGGTTCTGGCACTTGGGGACTCCCCCAAGTCCCACCATGGCCCTTTTGGCTCCTGAGCACAGAGTATCGGTTCCCCCAGGAATGGCCCCACCCCACAGCCACTGGGGGTGGTCTCTGTAAAGGAAAGACAAAAACGTAGTTAAGGCGAACATATGAAGGGATAGAGGGAGGGGTCCCCCTGGCTCAGATGCTGGGAACACACAACACCCCCTTCCTGCAAACAAGAAGCCCTGTCCCCTTCTGCAGGTAGCAGTACTGCCCCAGGGACAGATAACAGTGCTCATTATGTTCCTGGGTACAGGAGGGCCACTGGGGAAAACTCCCAGGGCCGGGAAGAAAGTGCAAAGGGCCTGAGGTAGACTCATTCAGTAAGGGAGCCTTGCTTAGCTGGTGGAGGGAGGGAGAGAGGGGAACTGCCCTAGGAGATGCCTTGGTGGGGTGGGATAGTCACACAGGGCATGCAGCCAGGCCCATGTAAAGAACCTATGGAGGGGGCTTAAGAAGGGGAGTGACTGGGGAGGCCAGAAACCTCCTTTGGGGCAGAATATTCTGGTAAACTTCAGGAACAGCACCGGTGAACAGCGATGGGAAAGAATTCATGGAGCATTAGAATGGATGGAGCATTCTAGATTTGCTTCTAAGCCTCAGTATAGCTTTCAACAATCATGTCATTAAACACTGTGAACGGTAGTTGGATACTGAGACTTCTAGCTAATAAAATGCTCAAATATGTAGCTACTTAATTTTCAGCTGTTGTACATGGACAACCCAAGCTCTCCAGGTTATATTCTTCTATTTTATTTTATTTTTATTTTTGGGTCATACCTGACAATGCACAGGGGTTACTCCTGGTTCTGCACTCAGGAATTAGCCCTGACAGTGTTCAGGGGACCATATGGGATGCTGGGAATCAACCCGGGTATGCAAGGCAAATGCCCTACCCGCCCTACCCACTGTGCTATCTCTCCAGCCCCAGGTTATATTCTTGATGATAAGAAAAATGCAAAGACGTAGGGGTGAAGGGATTATACACTGGGGAGGGTGCTTATAGCCAACCTGGGTTCGATCCTTGGCATCCTATATAGTCCCCTGAGCACCACCAGGAGTAATTCCTGAGTGCAGAGCCAGGAGTCAGCCCTGAGCATCACTGGGTGTGTCCCAAAAGCCAATTTAAAAAAAAAAAAAAGAAAAATGGGGGTGTTTGTGGGGGTGGGAGATGTAGCTAAGGGATAATTAGACCTCTTGCCTCTGGCATGCAAGAGGCCTGGGTTCCTTGCCTGCCACTGCAGTCAAAAGAGAAAAGAGGGGGCTGGAGCAATAGTACAGCAAGTAGGGCGTTTGCCTTGCACACGGCTGACCCGGGTTCGATTCCCAGCATCCCATATGGTTCCCTGAGCACCGCCAGGGTGATTCCTCAGTGCAGAGCCAGGAGTAACCCCTGAGCATCGGCGGGTGTGACCCAAAAAGCAAAGAAAAAAAAAAAAGAGAGAGAGAGAAAAGAAAGAACAAGAAATATGCTCTGGGGGCTTAGGCTGGAGGGAGTCAGACATGGGACGGTGAGCCCACAGGCAGTGGTATGGAATGGAGGGAGGGGAGAGGGAAGAAGATTCTGGAAGACAGGGGCTGGGCTATGTGACCAGCCTGAGTGGGAGCAGGGTGAGGGGGCAGGCAAGTAGGACCCCATGGAGTCGGAGTACCCGTCCAGCTGCTCACATTGATCCCAGTCACGATGGGCACACTTCCACAGATCGCCACCAGGGGGCGACAAAGGGCTTCCTGCCGGGTCTCCCGCTGAGGAACATGGACACAGCCTAGAAGAGACACACAGCCGCCCACTCCTGCCCGCGCGCGTGGGGGGGGGGGGCGGCTCCTCTGCCAGGGTCTTAAGCTGGCAGAAAGGATTTGTTGTGGGGGGCATACCCGGCGATGCTCAGGGGTCACTCCTGGCTCAGGAATTACTCCTGGCAGTTCCCCAGGACGATATGGGACGCTGAGACTCATGAACTGTGGGCAAGTAAGTGCCCCACCCGCTGGACCATCCCTCCAAACCCAACAGGAAGGATCTTTTGTATGTTCTTGCCAACCTGGTTATGCCCAGGGCTGACTCCTGGCTCTGCACTTAGGAGTCACTCCTGGGGATGCTTAAGGGACAATATGGGATGCGGAGACTGAACCCTGGTCAGCCACATGCGAAGGAAGTGCCCTCCCCGCTGCACTACCTCTCCAGCCCCAGAAAGGATTTGTTTACTACCAATGTTTCCAGGGGAGAGGCCCAGAAGAGTGATGGTCCCTGTGTCCAGTTTGCCTCTGGCTTGGAGTGGATGTGAGTGGGAGTGTTTGGAGGTGACTGAAGGTGGGCAGGGAGACCCCTGTGGCAGTGGACAGCAGCCTGGGGCTGGAGCATTAGCATGACCATATCGGGGGTGACCAACTCCAGGTCCAGCTGTGAGGTCCAGCTATTGATATGCTTAGCTCAGAAAACCTTCTGAGAAGGCTGGGGGTCAATTGGAGTCCATCTCCCACCTCCCTTCCTTGATGACGTTGGAGTTAAGAGTTTTGGAGGAACCAGAACTTGGTGTCTCATCCAAGGGACAAAAGTCTGGTTTGCAAATCCTGGGGTTCAGTTGAATGGGAGTGACCAATACAGCTCTGGTGGACTTAATGTCAAAGAGCTTGTGGACCCCAGGTTTGGGGGGACAGGGACAGGGATTACAGTTGCCCAGCATGGGATGGCAATGCCAGGGAGGACCTACACTTCATTTCAGGTGCCAGGCTGGGCAACTATCTGGTCGTCTCATTTGGGGTTGACAGCCTGGGCCCCAGTTTCTGGTTAGGGGCTGATGCCAGCTTGCTGACCTGGGGCACTGGTCACATTCTGATGATCTAGTTCAGTAGTGCAAAGTCAATCCCCCACTATCATGTTTGGAGAGACACACAGACACTTGTCCTGGCTTTCTGGGTGACAGAGACTGTGGTCCTCTCCTGCAGCTGGCTGATAGTTATTAGGTTCAGTCATTCATTTGGGGGAGACAGACTAGAATCAAGTGTCTGGCTTGGGGTGATAAGACCAGGTATCAAAAGGCCTATTTGGGGGTGACAAAATTTTAGGGATCTGTTCAAGGACACAGAGGCTGCCTGTTCCCAGTGAAGGGCCCACGTGTGACTTGGCTCAGATCCCTGTGGGGTGACAGGAAGGGGTAAAAGAGATTGGTTCTGGTAGAGAGTTTGATAGTGGTTGACTTAGCCCCTGTGGATTCCAGAGACTGGAGCCATTTTACTGAGGCTCTCAAAGATTGAGGTTTGTGTCTTACTTTGGGGTGACTAACTAGGTTCTCTAGTTTGTGGAAACAAACTGGGGGTCCAGTGATCCCCCCTCCACCCCTGGACATGGTCCTCAGTAAGCAGCCTTTTCTATCCCTAGCGGTCTGGAACTGTCTTTGGGGTGGTATGTCTGGGGGTGGGTCTGAGTTTGGGCCCAGATTAGGTCCAGGACACATTGGAGATGCCTGACTAGATTTGGGATGTCCGCGTTGGGAAGGTCAAGGTGGGGTCAGAGCCATAGTACAGTAGGAAGGGTGTTACCTTGCATGCCGCTGACAGGTTCGATCCCTGGCATCCCATATGGTGCCCGAGTACTGCCAGGAGTAATTCCTAAACACAGAGCCAGGAGTAACCTCTGAGTATCATTGGGTGTGACGTGATAGATACTGAGCTTCTGGTCACAGGGTCACAGTGTGGGGATGGGATGGGCTCAAATTCCAGGCTGCAGCATGCTGCAATCTGGGGCACAGTGAGCAGGGGTCCAGTACTTCCCGGTCCAGGGTGTCAGCTGCCTTTATCAGACACAACAGGGTCCCAAAGATTCAAGGGGACCAATGAACATGGTGGATAAGGTGCATCATTGCAGGTGATGAAAATGGAGGCCCCAGATTCCCACCCTGGAGAGACAGAAGCAGAGTTTCCAATACTGAATTTGGGGTGATCAGAGCCCATCCTGCTAACTCTGGGCGTTTGTGACCCTGTGATCTGAATTAGGGTGCCACACCTGGCCCTAGAGTTCAACAGTGGCACAAACTTTTCTGGGGTTAGTGGAGGACACTAGGGATGTCTGTGGGGGGCCCTTTAGGGGGCCAACATTAGCAGACCCTCCTGCGGGGCTTCACTTGTTCAGTTTGGAGGTGAGTAGGTTCAGAGACTCGGTACTCTGGGAGACAGTGACTGGTTTGGGGGTTAGAAGTGACTATGGCTGGGGCTGGAGTGATAGCACAGCGGGTAGGGCATTTGCCTTGCACGTGGCTCACTCAGGTTCGATTCCCAACATCCCATATGATCCCCTGAGCACCGCCAGGAGTGATTCCTGAGTGCAAAGCCAGGAGTAACCCCTGTGCATCGGCCGGGTGTGACCCAAAAAGAAAAAAAGTGACTCTGGTTGTCCATATGCTAATTTGGGATTCCACTAATGACTCGAGGGATGACTGAAATTTAGGGCCCCCAGGCCTATCTACTTTAGGGTTCATCAAGCCTGGGTTTCCCCATCCCGGTTTGGGGGAGTGTCAGGGATAGAGCACCTGACGCCATGCCCTGCATTCAGATGTGTAGCCTGAGAATGACTGGTAGTGTATGGGGGGGGGGGGGGGACTGGGCTTGGGGTCACACTCAGTGGTGTTCAGGAACTCTTCCAGGCTCTGTGCTGGGGGGCTCACACCTGGTGTTCAGGAGACCATATATGGCACCAAGAATTCCAACGAGGTGCAAGGCAAGTGGCTTAACTCCTTACTATCTCTTTGGCCCAGACTGGGTAGTTAGGGCTGCCAGCGAGTCAGGGTAGGTAGAGCTTTTTGCTTTACCATGCAGCCCCATCGGGAGTTATCCCTGAACACAGAGTAAGAAGTAAGCCCTGAGCAACCCCACCAAAAAAAAAAAAAAAAACAGTGAGCAGTGACCAGAGCTTCAGTGAGAGAATTGTGAAATGGACACAATGGAGGGTTCAATGAGGGGACACAGATGAAGGACTGTGGCCCTCCCTCCTCCCCTCCCGCCCTCCTCCTTTCCTTTCTCCTCTCTAGTTCTTTCTTTTTCTCATCCATTCTCCTTTTTTTCTTCCTTTTTCTTCCTCTTTTTCTTTCTCTCTCTCTCTCTCTTTCTTTTTTTTTTTGCTTTTTTGGGGGTCACACCCAACAATGCTCAGGGGTTACTCCTGGCTCATGCACTCAGGAATCACTCCTGATGGTGCTCAGGGGACCATATGGGACACTGGGGATCAAACCTACAGCTGGCTTATAGGTTTGGCTTCATGCAAGGCAAATGCCCTACCCGCTGTACTATTGCTACAGCTCCTCTCCGGACCTTTGAGCCATCTCCTTACCAAGTTCTTAGATCCGGAGCCTGAGCCTGAGCCTCAAGTCCCAGTTGCTACGCTTTGAGATAACTGACCCTGTGGTTCCTTGTACCTGGTTTGGGGTGACAGGAGTTTGGTGTTGATATGGGGTACCTGCTAGGGGGTATCTTTCCCATCCAGTTGATATGGGGGTATCTGCTAGGGGGTGTCTTTCCCATCCAGTTGACAAGGAATGACTGGCACAGATCCTCAGGCCTAAGGAAGCCCAGATGCCAGAGTCAGGGGTGGTCAACATTCGGGGTCACTCTCTAGCGCACAGTCTTCCTTCAAAGGGATCAGCACAGGCTGTGGTCTGTGGGTGTGTGGAGAATGGAGGGTGCTGCCCACTGGAGACCCACATGCTTGTTTTCATGGAGATGGGGGGTTGTGACCATACATGCTTTGCAGCTGAGGGAGGCCGTGAACAAACTGGGGGCGACCATGGGAGCCTGATGGCGTGTCAGGGGAGGGGGTAGGCAGAGACCCAGAAGCCTGGGCTGCAGAATAGAAGCTAGATTTGGTTTTTCGTTTTTGTTTGGGGGCCACACCCAGTGGTGCTCAGTGCTGACTCAGGGCTCTGCACTTAGGGATCGCTCCTAGCAGAGCTCTGGGGAGCATATAGGATGAGGGGGATCGAACCCAGGTCAGCCGTGTGCAAGGCAAGCGCCCTACTTGCTGGACTATTTCTCCAGTCCCAGAGACTAGATTTGAGCATATGATGGAGTTGCAGGGGGAAGCCCATTTCCTGAGTTTGGGGGTCTCTGGGTGTAGAAATGTGGGTGGGGGCCATTTGTATTCCCTAGGCTGATCAGAAAATGGGGTTTAGGGCACTGGAAGTGTATTCCAGCCATTCTGGGGGCCAGAAGCCCAGACTCCAGGCTCACCCCGACCTGTTCCCAGGCTCAGGTCTCCTGGGGCGCAATCCATGTGGCCCGGTCACCGACACCTCCTTCACCCGACCTTTCCATTCCTGACTCAGGATGGGGCTGGGAATGCAAGAGGCTCTCATCTCCAGAACCTTCTCACAGCAAGGTCACGTTCATTGGTGGGTTCGAGGGTTAAAATGTCATCAGAGCTTCCGGGGGGGGGGGGGGGAGGGCACGATCAGCCCCCTACAGAGGTGTCTGCGGGCACGTCCCCTAAATTCTGAGTCTCTGATGATAAAGTCCCAAAAATGAGTCTCAGAGTGACTGACTTGAGGATCAGCCTCAGATATGTAATTGGGGGATCCCTGATTTGCCTGCTTTGGGCGGGCAAGAACCTCGGGGGTTCCAAAGCTGAGAGAGCACTAAACTTCACTGTGGCAGAGTCCTGTTTGGGGATATCTGTGGAGGGGAGACTAGCACCCCACCCTGTGGGGGCCTGAGTAAGGGGCATGAGCCTGTACGAAAGGGAGTGGCTGGTATGGATTTTATGGGCAGTGGACACGGGAAGTGCCAATTGCCAACTTGGGGAGCATCTGGAACCCCGAAAAGTCTGTCCAAATGCCTAGGTCAGGGGCACCAGTGATACAAGGCTTGGGGTCATGGGAAAGGTCTAGAGGACTAATGTCAGGGTGACTTGTTGGGCCTGGGTTCCTGGTCTTGGATTATTAGAAACTGCATCAGGAAGGGTTTGGTATCATCTGAATATGGGTGGAAACCAGATCCAAGCCTTGGATGGACTCCCCCTGGCTTCAGTCACCCCCAGCAACTCGGGAAGGTTTGTGTTGTTCAGTTTAGGGGTGACTGAGTCTGGAGGATCAAATGCATATTTAGGGGTGACTTGTAGAATACTGATGCTCATTTTGGGGTGTCTAAGCTAAGCCTATCTCTCTTAGCCTATCAGTTCTTAGACTGGCGGTTTGGGGGTAAATGGAGCTGGGGTCCAGAATCCCAATTTGGTGGTGTCTGACTGGAGGTACAGGCTTTGGTGTTTCTGAGTCAGAGTAACTAATCTTGTGGAGTGGGGTGGCCCAGTCTCATCCTAAGGGCTTTCCAGTCACCTTCAGCTTTGCTGAGGGTGGGGTTCCAGTGCCTGGTTTGTGAGGGGCATTATCTGAGTCCGATGTCTGAAGGGCCTGGTCCCAGCTCTGGGGACAGTGGGTGCCAGTCCCCTCGCTGAGTTCCTCCTGCGTGTCCCCAATGCGGGGGGTGGTGCGTTTCTGGGGTGGCCTAAGTGGGGGTGCATCGCCCAGCTGCAGGGGTCGGGGCGGGCTGGGAGTGGGCCCTGCGGCGCGGGCCGGGCTTCGCCCCCGGGGCTGGCGGCGGCGGCGGCTGGGTTCCCGCGGGAAGCGGAGCGCGGCGGGGCCGCGGGCGGCGGGAGGGCGAGTGCGGGACTGACAGGAGAGGAAGAAAAATGGGCCGAGAAATCAGAGTGGACGCGCGGGGCGCGAGTCCGGGAGCGGCGGCGGCGGCGGGCGGCGGGGGCCGCGCCGGGGCCTCGGGGGACGCCGCCCGCGCCCGCCCGCATCCCCACTCCGCGCGCCCCACCGCGGCCCGCACGCGCGCCCCCGCCCCCTCCCCATCCCCACCCCGCGCCCCACCCCCAGTCCCCACCCCGCGCCCCCAGCCCCAACTGCCACCCCGCGCTCCCCGCACCGCGGCCCGCACGCGCGCCCCTCTTCCCGCTCCCCACCCCGCGCCCCCCAGCCCCAACTGCCACCCTGCGTGACCCGCACCACCGCCCCCAGCGCAGACGCGCCCCTCTCCCCGCATTCCCATCCTGGGCCCCCCAGGCCCCGTCCCCCCTCCTCTCCACGCCCCCTGCCCCAGCTCCTTTTCCCTCCCGGGGACCCCCGGCCCGGTCCCCGCTTCGCACCCTCCCCGCGCCTCCGCCGCCGCCCCTCCGCCCGCTTTCGCGCCCAGCCGCCCACGTTCTAATCCGGGCTGGGCCAGCGCCCCCGCGCCCCCGACCCCCGCCCCGCCCCCCACGCCCCCGCCGCAGGTTCCGAGCGGAAATGGGGCGCGCGGCGCGGGGGAGGGGCGGGGCGGGGGCGGCGGCCAATGGAGCGGGAAGCAGGACAAATGAGGCCCGGCCCGCGCGGCCGACAGGCCCCTCCATCTTCCCATTAGCGCCTAATGGCCCCCCCGCCGCCGCCTGATGAAGATTTATCGGGCCCCGAGCCCCCGCCCCTCCGCCCCCCGCGGCCGGCTCCCCGCCCCCACCGCGCCCGGACACCTGAGGAAGCGGCGGGCGCGGCTCGGCTCGGAGGCGGCCGCCCCCGCCGCGGGGCTCGCTGAGGGGCCGCTCGCGGCCCGCGCTGGGCGTCGAAGGGGTCCGGGCCGGGACCTGCAGCCGGGCGCCGGCGCCGGGCCCAGGAGAGGCCCGGGGGCCCCCCAACTCCGGAGGAGAGCCCGGGGTCCGAGGCGGGTGGTACTGGGGAGTGGGCGTCGGGGTAGAGCGGGTGGGGGCCACGTCTCCAGATCGGAGAGAAGAGGCTGGGGATGGACTCCCGGCGCTGAGGGAGGAGCTGCTGGGGACAGACTTGGGGGTCCGAGGGAGGAGGCTGGGGACAGACTTGGGGGTCCGAGGGAGGAGGCTGGGGACAGACTTGGGGGTCCGAGGGAGGAGGCTGGGGACAGACTTGGGGGTCCGAGGGAGGAGGAGGCTGGGGACAGACTTGGGGGTCTGAGGGAGGAGGCTGGGGATAGACCTCTGAGTCTGAGGGAGGGCTGCAGATAGACTTCTGGGTCTGAGGGAGGAGGCTGGGGACAGACTTCGGGATCTGAGGGAGCAGGCTGGGGGGACAGACTTCGGGGTCAGAGGGAGGAGGCTGGGGACAGGCTTCGGGGTCTGAGGGAGGAGACCTGGGATAGACTGATGGGTCTAAGGGAGGAGGGTGGGGATAGACCTCTGAGTCTGAGGGAGGAGGCTGGGGACAGACTTCTGGGTCTCAGGGAACAGGCTGGGGACAAACTTCTGGATCTGAGGGAGGAGGCTGAGGATAGACCTCTGGATCTGAGGGAGAAGGCTGGGGGATGGACCCCTGGGTCTGAGAGAGGAGGGGCTGGTAACCAGGACTCCCAGATCTGAGAGAAGCTGGCTATGAACTCCCAGTTCTGAGGGAGGAGACCGGGGATAGATGTCGGTGTCTGAAGGAGGAGGCTAGGGGATGGGTCACTGAGTCTGAGGGAGATGCTGCTGACTGACTGAACCTCCAGATCTGAAGGAAGAGGCTGGGTGGGGATGGACCCCTGGGTCTGAGGGAAGAGACTGATTGTATGGACTACTGGGCATGAGGGAGGAGGGGTGGAGTGGACCCTTGAGTCTCAGGAAGGAGGTCCTGGGGATGGACCCTGGGTCCTGAAAGCAGGGGAGGCTTGGCACCCTGCAGCTGGGAGCCTGGCATTGGGGGGCTGGGCTGGGAGGCCCCTGATTGATTTCTGTTTACCGGCTGTCCCCGCGGGCGGAAGAGCGAATCGCGCCCCATCCATCAACAGGCTCGCAGCCTCCCTAATAAAAACATTTTACTCCTAAATGATCTCGAACTAATTAACTCAAAGTGTTAATTAAAGTTTGCGCAGACAGCATTGTCATCAGGGAGGGTGGCGGATCCATCTTCCCGGGAGAGAGAGACAGGGTTGGGGGCCTCTGGAGAAGGGGGAGCGCTCCTCCTCCCCCTCCCCACACGGACCCTCCTTCCCCATGAGTCTCCTATTCCTGTCTCAACGGCTCGGCTCTCTGGACCAGAGATCTCCCAGGTCGCTCTCACGGTCGCTCTCACTTCCCATCAGAGGGCCTTGAAGTTCTGCGTGTTGTGTGTGTGTGTGTGTGTGTGTGTGTGTGTGTGTCTGTCTGTCTGTGTGTGGTGTCCAGGGGTCTAAGTTTGGGGGCGGGTTGTTGGCGCAGGTCCCAGGAACGAGACAGACACCGCCTGTGACTTGACAGTGCCTGTTGGCAGGCACTGTGGGGATGCAGCAGGGTGTAGCTGAGGCAGTTTGAGGACTTGGGGTCCCTGGGGACAAGACCCGGGTCCCCTTCCTGCCTCCTTTCAGCTGCCTTTCCAGTAGGGAGGGAGCCTGAACTCCATGTGGTGAACTCAGGTGAACCTGCACACTGGGCCCGCCCTCTCCTGTGGAGTTGGGACCCCCAACACCCCCCCTCCACTGGGCCCATCACCCCTTCCCTCCCACCGCCAGCTGCAGGCCAGGGAGCTGGGACCAGGACCGGCCACCAGGCCACAGGCAACTGAGGGGTGGGTGGCTGGGCGGCCCGGTGTGAGCTCATACATCAGGGCTGACAGGCTCCGAAAGCCCCGGAATTAAAACCTAAATCGAATATTGATCACCCGCTCCGGCCGTGGCGCCCACGATGGCCCCCCCAGCTCCCTCGCGCTTGCTCCCTGCGCCCCTGCTCTGTCCTGTCTCTCGCTGGCGCTGGCGTGCCCGCCGCTTCTCTCCAGGCTGCTGCTCCCCAGCCGGGCTGCTGCTCCGGCCTCCTCCCTGGCCGGAGACACCGCGTGCTGCTCTCCCCATGCCCCCCCCCCCAGAAGGAGCTGGTACCCTCAGCCTGACAGAGCCACCCAGAGACCCAGTGAACTGGGGAGTTGCGGCCGCCACAGCGACACAACCACAACTAGAGAGCACTGGATTGCGGGTCAGAGAGAGGCACAAATGGAAACCGGAAGCCCGCGTCCACCCCACGGACCGGCCCATGCCAGCACAGCCAGATGCATACGGAGAGGAGAGCACCCCTCCCTCCCCGGGGGTGAACGTGGAGAAAGTGACACTCAGGTGCAAGTGACACTCAGAGGCCGCCAGCAGACAGAAAAACAGACAGACAAACATCCTCGGGCTCTCAGAGTCCCACCAGCGCGTGACACACACAGCCACGGCCACCGGGCTGGTCACGACACAGAGCAAGACACACTGGGCGGCTGTCCAAGCAGGGCTGACAGACACACATAACCCCTGAGCTGGGGAGTGGCTGGAGCAGGAGCAGACGCTCCCTCCCTCCCTCCCGTCTGTTTCCACTCCCCTCACTCCCACCCCCGCCAGAAACGCCCCTGCAGGATCAAAAAGAGGCTCTCCTGCGGCCCATAGCCACCAGATAGGGGGGAGGACACCAGATAGGGGGAAGGACACTTGCCTTGCTCGCAACTGACCTGGGTTGGCGGTCCCCACCCCAGCCCACCAGGAGTGATCCCTGAGCGCAGAGCCTGGAGCAAGTCCTGAGCATCGCTTGGTGTGGCCCAAAATCAAAAACTGTGGCTCTCAGACCCACCCCCAACCCAAATCAACACTGGACAGCCCCCTCTCCGACCCCCCCAAGAACACAAGCTGGCTGATTTGGGCAGAGACCATGGGGTTGTGGGGGGGGGGTGGGGAAAGGACAGGGGACAGGGCTAAGGTCACATGGCCGGCCAGTGCAGGGGTGAGAGACCACCTGTGGGTAGGAGGCCAGACTGCAGGAAGAACTTCCGTCCGCAGGAGGGTGGGAGCCGCGCTGGGGTGCGCCGGGGCGCGGCCCCCGCCCCCACCCCCTGGTTCCCCGGCGGGGCTGGGGCGGGCGCGGGGGCGGCGGCGGCGGCTGCCGGGGAGAAGATGAATCTTTCATGAGTGATTTGCGGCCGCCTCTTCTCGTCCCGTGTTGTTTAATGTTTCAATTTGGGCGAAAGCAAAACATTCAATCAGGCGGATTAAGTGCGTAATGCGTCTCATCGCTCAATCTGTCGCCTCCGCCGGGCAGCCCGCCGGGTGGGGGGGGGGATTAGGAGGGGGGTGGCGGGCACAGACCCCTACCAGGGGCGCCCCTATCCCTAGCTCCACTCCCGAACTGCCCGGTGCAAAGCCCCTTCAGCCTCAAACCCCCTCTCGGCTACAGTCGCCCCCAATCCCGGAGCCGGCCTTACTCCCAAGTCGTGCTTTCTCTCCATCTGGGGGACCGCTTACTTTGGGGGTCCCTGGAGGAGCCTCACTGTCTGCGGGTCCCTCCTCTTTCCCGTGTGCCCCTCTCTCTGCCCTCTTCCATCCCTCTTGGGCTCTCTGAGTCTGCCGGCTGGTACCGCCACACTCTTCCTTCCCCGGTTCATTCGTCCTCGGCCCTCAGCTGCCCTGTCCACACCACTGTTTTGGTCACTCTGTCCCCCACTCATTGATCCGTTCTGCCGGGGCCCAGCCGGTACTGACCCACGGTTTCTGCCTGCTCTCCGCACCCCTCCCACCCACCCCCATTCTGCTCCCGTAGGTCTGCCTGTCTCCCAGTCCGTCTCTCTGTCCGCCTGTCTCTCCGTCCGTCCCTCTGGCTTCCTGTCTCCCAGTTCGTCCCTTGTCTCTGTTTCCCTTTGCTTCTGTCTCTTCCTTTCCTGGGTTCCTGAGCAGCCTCTCCATCCCTTGGCTGGGCTGTCCCGCCTCCTGGCCACTAGGGGGCGACAGGCACAGGCTTTTCTGCGGGGAGATGGAAAGGGTGGCTAAGGGGTTTGGACCTCACTACTTAGCTACAGACCATTCACCTGGCCCTTGAGAGTCCCTGCCAACCGGCCACTCCTCCTTAGGACTCCTGTCCCCTCCTCCCTCAGACTCAGTGGTCCATCCCTGGCCTCCTCCCTCAGATCCAACACAGAGGTCCATCCCAATCCCTACTTCCCTCAGACTCAGGGGTCCAGGCCTAACTTCCTCCCTCAGACCCAAAGGTCCATCCCTCTCCTCTCTTCCCACATAAAATCCCATCCCCTCCTCTTATGGACCTTGGGATGCAGCCCCATCCCCTCCTCCCTCAGAACCAGGGGTGCAGGCCTCAACCTCCTTCCTCAGGCCCAGGGGTGCAGGCCCCAGCCTCCTCCCTCAGACACAGGGGTGCAGGCCCCAGCCTCCTCCCTCAGATCAGGACCTCTTCCTCGATGCCTGTGACCTACTGTGGATAAATGGAGATTTCAACTGGGCACTGACAGGCACTGAGCAGAAGCCTGTCACACTGTCTGCTGCTGTGGCCCAGGGGGCTGGAAGGCTGGAGACCCCCAGCGTGCAGACCGGGGCCTGGACTGTGCAGATGAATTCCGGGAAATGATGGAGTCCAGCAATGGAGTCAGTTATGATGTGCGCGGGGCGGAGGGGCGGGGAGGGGGTGGCAGAAGCATACACAGCCCTGCCCCACCCAGGGGTCTCTGGATCCCCTCCAGCCTGCCCTGTTCCCCCAGCCCCTAGGCACTCCGGACACCCTGCTTGCCGTGGACAGTCCTGCAGTGAGAATTAGGGGTACAGCGTGACTGTGGGGGTCGCCTGGGCAGGTGGGCAGGAGGGCCACCCCTCCCGCTAACTCGCTAGCTTAACCCTGCTCCTTCCCTCTCTGCCTGGGCTCAATCCCTCTGGGCTCAATCCCCTCCCCCATGACTCTCCCCAACTCCTTAAGTTTCTCCTTCACTTTCTCTCCCTCCCTCTGTCCACCTCTCCAGTCTCTCCCTCCCTTGGTCTTTTTTTTTCTGGGACTATGCCCGTTTCTCAGCGCCCTGAGGCCCATCTCTACAGTGGGCTTTCCTCTGAGACCTGCCTGTCTGTCCCTGAGACCCGGCGGGTCACTCCCCAGGCCCCCATCTCTGGATCTCTGTCTGTCTCCTTCCAACTCTAGATTTCTGGGTCCCTAAGTTTCTGTCTCTCTGTCTCTGCCAGTCTCTGCCTGTGCCCCCCCCCCATTTCTCTAGGCGAAGCTCCACTGTCCCTCTCTCTGTCTCTCTGTCCATCCATCTCTCTCCTCCCAGCCCCTCCCTCCCTCCCCCTCTCTCGCTCTCTGTCTCACTCTTCGCCTCTCTCTTTTCTCTCTCAAGTGTTTTCAATTTTATTCTGAGTGGAATTAACTACCCCTGATGTCAAATTGCCGCCGAAATCGATAATAATATCTTTACAAAAGAGGATATTCTTCTCTCGGAGAACGGCCTCTGAAAAATGGAAAATTTAGTCGAAATTGATTCATTACTTGACACTTTATAGAACGGCTGCGTATTGATCGCACCTGTCATGTCCCATCTCCCCTAATCGAAGCTGAAGGCCGGCTCCGATGCCTGCTATTTTTCATAATTCCACCGCAGCCGACAGCTCCACAAACACCGCCGCTCTCCCGGCCTCCGCCTCCCGCCCGGCCGCCACCGCGCGCGCCCTCGGCCTGGCCCTGGCCTCGCGGCCGCTCCGGCCCAACACCCCCCAACCCCGTGTCCATCTGTCCCGCAGTTCCCAGCGGCGCGTCCTGGGTCTATTGGCCCTGCGCCCGCACTCTGCTCCCAGGCCATCGGTCTGTCCTCTCTGCCCCAAAGTCTGTCTGTCCTTCTCCGGGGAACCCTCCTTCTCCCAGTCTGTCCACCCCTCCCCATTGGTGCCCCCCCCCCCAGGCTCCGGCGGCCCTGGCTGGCTGCACCCCCCCGGCTCTGTCCTAGCTGTCCTGGGGCTGTCTGCCTTTCACCATCCTTGGTCAGCACCTCCTGCCCCAGGTGGGTGGGGGAGAGAAAAGGGGTGCTGACTTCTCTCCCCAGTCACCCCATGAGACTCAGGTTGTGGGTTCCCTCTCAGCTGTCCCACCCCCCTCAAAGTGACCTGGCCCAATCAATCCAAATCTCTCTCCTTTCCCTTCTCCACCCCCCAACTCCAAGTCTTGGGCTATCTACCTATCCTGAACCCCTTTTTATTGCAGGATGGACCCCAAGACCTCATACACCCATGGAATGCACTAGCCATAGCCCAGAGCCCCCAGACCCCTTTCCTCTTCTTTTTCTCCCTCTGGCTCTCCTCAAGACCTTCCTCCTTCCTCCCTGGGTCCCCCCCCAAGATTCTGTCTTCTGCGGGGGAGGGGGTTCCTGTGAGAAACAGATGCAGCCCTGCCCTCAGGGAGCTTGGAGAGGCGGGGAGGGAGTGCTCTGATGGGCGGAGGACAACCAGAGCTGGAGAGTTGAGTCTGGGAGCCCTAGTGCCTGTGGGGGATGGAGGTACAGTCTGGCGGTTTAGAACAGACCCCCCTTCCCCAATTCTAACTGGAACCGGAGACCCTGTGGGAAGAATGGAGGCTCATAGTTGGGGTTCTTGCATGAAATGGGGTGCCCTCGGCAGGCATTTGAGCCCGCAAGACCCAGCAGCCCAATCCACCCCCTTGGGAAGTTCATCGTCAAGGGGATTGGACTGCAGGCTCAGCCCCCTTGGGCTCAGGAAGGACTGTGGGGGGAGGGAGAGGGACAGTGGGGATGAGGCGAGCGTGTGTGTGCTCACTCCATCCAGGCTGTACCCCTGCCCGCCTCAGGGCTCCCTGCACTGTACCGTCTCCCAGAGCAGGAGGCGTGGATGTGCCTTCCAGAGATGAGCACGGCATGGGGCTGGGAGTTCTCTCCTGAGTCTCTTCCTGTGTGTGTGGAACCCGGGGTTCTCGCCCAGTGGGGTGCTCACAGAGGCGTCCCTGGGGTGTTCATTATAGCAGGAATTTCCCATCTCCAGCCTGGGGGAGGTCCCCAACTCATTTTTTTTCTTTTTGGGTCACACCCGGTGATGCTCAGGGGTCACTCCTGGCTCTGCAATCAGGAATTACCCCTGCCGGTTCTCGGGGGAAGCATATGGGATGCTGGGAATGAACCCCCGGTCTGCCAAGTGCAAGGCAAACACCCTACCCGCTCCAGCACCGCCCCCAACTCGGTTTTGTTTGTTGGGCACAACACATTCTCAGTCCTCTCCGCCCCCCCCTCCCCCCCCCCCCCCCGGTACTCAGAGAAGGCACTGGGATTGCCCAAAGATGCACAGTGCCACAGTCAGGTGGGTTTCAGGGTGAACGGTGGACAGGCTCAGGCCCTGAAGTCCAGCAGGTCATATCCTGACCACCCAGGGCACCATAGCACCCTACCCCCTGGCTCCCCCAGCTCTCCCACTGGGCACCCTGAAAGCCCCAGTAGCGCCTTATCCCCTCCTTGTCCCCTAGGTGGGGCTCAGGGATGAAGGGGGAGGCATCTGTGCCGGCTTAGGGGAGGGGGTGGGTCACTAACTTCCTGGGAGGGGTCTATTTTCCTGAAGGTGCTGGTCTCTCACGCTCCCCAGAGCGGGTTCTTCCGCCCCCCGAGGACTTCGAGTCTGCCTGCTGAGCCCCTCTGCTCAAACAGGGCTCTCCTGTCCTCGCTGTGTCCTTGGGGCCTTTAGCTCTCAGAAAATCTGGCTGCATTTCCTGAGGCCTTGACGCTGTCCTGGATGGGGCTCAGGCCCCCCAGCGGAACGCTGGGTCTCTGCTCCGGGCCTTTCCACAACGTCTGCCTAGGCATGCAGGGCCGGGCTGTGCCCTCCAGAGGCTGCTGTGACAGTCCAGGAATGTTCTAGATGCCCTGAGGATCCTGACTCCTCAGTGCATCCGGGGTGGGGTTAGAGACAGCAGTGCAGGGTGGGGTGGGGTGGGGGCTTCCTTCCCACTGGCTACATGAGCAGGCACTATCTGGGGAAGGGATAATTCCAGTGAGATGCAGATCTTTTTCCCTTTTGTTTTTGGGGGCCATGCCCAGCAGTGCTCGAAGAGCACTCCTAAAGATGCCAGGGTGCACAGGCAGTGCCAGGGATGGAGCAGCTTCTACCCCAGCATTTCACCCCCTGTGCCATCCCTCTGGCCCCTGATCTGTGGATCAGTAACAGACTGATTTCCAAGTAGCAATGCCCACAGGCAATGCCACTAATCTGCTCTGTTTCATTCTCCCAAAAGCCAGGGCGGTGGGGGTGTGGGGGGTGGGGGAATGTCTTTCTTCCCCATTTTGCAGATGAGCAAACTAAGGCTTGGGGGTGCTTAGTGCCCTGCCCAAGTGAGGGTGCCTGGGGTTGGCGCTTCAAGTTCTCTCCCAGCCATCATGGGGTAGGGGTGTCAGTGGGTTTGGGGAGAGACGTCCTGTTCACGGCATGGCATGTGAACTTGGGAACAGCTGTCTTGCCCTGAATCTCTTTGCTCTCTGGAGGCCAGTGACTCCAGGGACTGTGGCAAGAATGAGCACTTTCTCCAGGACAGCAGTTTGGGGGGGAGGAGCCAGACCTGGGAAAGGGAAAGAAGTGGGGGGTGGGTCAGAGGTGGGGGAAGGAATAGGAATAGGGTGGTCCTGGACCAGAATCTGGAAGGGGGACTGCTCTGGGGCTGGGATCGGGGCTCCCAGGGCCCCAGGGTCAGAGGTTTATGCATTATTTATTGCTCATTTCAAAGGGACCTGGGTACTTCTCTATCACTCGGGGGATGTGCTTTAGGGTGTGTGTTGTGGGGAAGATTTCAACTTGTCTGCAGTGAGGCCACTGCCCTGGGAACGGGGTTAAAGGATGGATGTGGCTATGTTACGGCTCTGTTACCGCGGGGCGGCTGGGTTGAGAGTGGATCTGTATGCAGGCTGTGTGTCCGCGGGTTTGTGTCTGTGCGTGCCTGTGCATGCTTTCGGGACAGACGTCTGCATCCATAGGTATGTCCACAGCGGGGCTGTGAATCTGCGTGTGCACACTCGATGTGCGGTGTGTGCCGAGTGAGTGTTGCGTGTGCCCATGCCCATGGGCCATGGCTGGGACGGGGCCGTGCATGCGCGCGCGCGCGCCCACGAGACAACTAGGGGGGTCCAGTTCTGCGTGTCCAGCAGGGATCCGGGCCAGCACTGCCCTTCCCCGCTTGGCCTGTCCGTGTGTCCAGGCGCGTCCTCCTCGCGGGCCGGGGCAGGGGAGGGGAGAGGAGGAGGTGTGTGTGTGGGTGGGGGGGTTCTCTCCGCCCGCCCCCGCCCCCACTCCCTCAGTCCCGGGATCGAACCTTATTTAGAGTCGCGATTCGACATCTGTTTTCAAATTTGATCAGCTCTGAACTTTATTTTCCGAGTTTGAGGAAAATTATATTCCATCGATCGCGCTCCCGCCCCCTCCCCCGCACCGCCCGCCGCCGCCGCCGCCGCCTCCATATATCTGCGCGCGGAGCGGGGCCGGGCGGCCGCGAGGGCGGGAGGCGCGCGGCGCCGAGGAGGAGGAGGAGGAGGAGGAGGAGGAGGAGGAGGAGGAGGAGGAGGACCAGGAGGAGGAGGAGGACCAGGAGGAGGAGGAGGAGGAGGCGCAGCGCCCGCCCGCCCCGCGCCCCCCGAGTCCCCGCGCCCGCCCGCGCGCCCGCGCTCCGTCCCCCGCGCCCCGCGCCACGCGCCCCGCGCCCGCGTCCGTCTCGGCGCGTCTCAGTGTCGGTCTGTCTCTGCGCATCGTCCCGTCTCTGCTTGGGCTGCCCCCCAGCTCGGCCGGTCTCTCCCTGTCTTTCGGCGTCGGGGTCTCGCTAGGTCACGATCTCTCTCTCGGGGACTCTCGCTCGCGCCCCTCTCCATCTCCACCCCCTTCTCCATCCCCCGGGAGTCGGGGGGCCGCTCCTCTAGAGACCACCACGCCCCGCGCCCCGCCCCGGTGCCCGCTCCCCAGGACGCCGCGGGGCCATGGCTGCGGGACCCGAACTTTAAGCACTTCTCCCCGGACCGCTGCGGATGCGCAGAGCCAGCAAAGTGAGTGAGCGGCTCGGGCCGGCGCAGGGGCGGGGATGGGGGCGGGGATTCCTGCCCGAGGCGGGGGCCGGGGCGCGGGGAGGTGGTCCCCGGAGACCTCGGCGCCCGGGTCCCTGAGCCCCAGGCCCGGGAGGTACTGGGGGGGGTCTCCCAGTTGTAGGGAGGGGTGAGGGGTTGCGGGGGGGGATGGCGGCCTCCCGGCAGGGTGCGGAACTTGGGTCGCGGGAGATGGGGGATAGGAGAGACGCGGTCTGCTTACTTGGGAATGAGGGGTGGCAGGCCCTGACGGTTGGGGCTCCGAGTCCTGGCGAGGTTCGAGACCAGCGCTCAGCGTTGGCACTTGGGGAGCAAAGGGCTCCGCCGACCCAGGACTGATCAGACATTTGGAGTTGAAATTTAACCTCGGGGCTGAGGGAGCTTGGGGTCCGAATTAGGGGCGCGAATTTGGGTCAGGGGTCCACATGGAGTTGGGTTGGCAGCGCTGGGAGGTCTGAATTTGGGACTGGGTTTCAAGACTGAAAGTCTGCAGGTTTGAATTTGGGGAGCCTGGATATTAGATGTTAGGGTTCCCTTGCGGGTGTGTGTGGGAAAGATATTTGGGTCCTTGTGGGGAGGGCTGGGGACGCACAGGTCTGACCCTGACCTTGGGGGGCATGACCTTCTGGGGACAGGTGCCTTAATGTATCACACAGCTGTGCTTTCCAGGTCTTTCCACAACCCACCACGGCCCTCTCTTCTTTGGTGGGGTTCCCTGACTGAATCAGGATCACCCCGACTCTCATAGGGCCTGTCTCTCTGTCTCTGCCCACCTGTTTGGCTTCTCCCCAGCCTCTCCTTGGCCGGCCTGTCCTTCCCAGCTCCCCTCGCACTGTCTCTCCATCTCTGCGTCTCGCACCATCTCTCCGTCTCTGTCTCTCCCAGTGTCTCTGTCTCTGTCTCCCCCTCGCTGGTTTCCGCTCAGATTAAGCCGGGGACCTAATTCCAGGCCCAGGATCGAATTTTCTGGCAACAAAGGGAAATAGCGAATCGATCGGTCGCTCCGGAGATTAAGAGACAAGCGGCGCGCGGATCTATCACGGCTAAACGGCCCCCCCGCCCGCTGCCCCCGCCCGGCCGGCCGCGGAGGCCCAAACGCGCTCCGCATCGCCAAGCAGCCTCTGGAGCCAACTGCGTGCCCAGCCCCAGGAGGGACCCGAGAACCCCCACAGGCCCCTGGGGAGGCCGGGAGAGGGGAGCCAGTGAACTGTCCGCACCTGTGGCCTCAGGTAACACCTTTCACCTCACCTGTCCAGGAGCACACCTGCCCTGTCTGTTCCTCTCTGGTTCCCCACATTGACACCTCCAGGTCCTACTGATCTCCTACTGTATCCCCCACCCCACCCCATACGCTGTTAGCATCTGTCCTCGGCACCTGTTTCTCTCCACCTGCTCCTCCAGGTAATGCTTGTCCCCTTGAAACCTGCCCCAGAGATGCCCATGCCCTCTCAGGTAAGACAGACCCCTCTTACCTGCCCCCCAGAACTGGCCTTTCCTCCTGGGCAGAGCATCAGATCACATCTGTGTCTTTCTCAATCCGCCTCTGTGCCATACCTGCACCCCCCCCAGTGCCCTGCTTGTTCTCACCTCTCTGCTGCCCTCCACAGAACCAGTTCCCTTATCCCCCCCTCACACATCCCTTACTTGCCACAAGCATGCAACACGTGTACCCTCTCCTGATCTGCGTCCACCTCGCTGCTGCCCGTCTCCCACCTGCCTTTCCAGAGGCTCTTGCCAGCCACAGCTCACCTGAGAGCACCCCATTCTCCCCAGGTTTGACAGGAACATCCTACCTGCTAATGCCCCAGTTCACACCTGTTTTCTCCCTTGCCTTGCCACTTCGGGGTAGCTTGTCTGGCTGACAGTGGTGCCCCCAGTCACCTCCTGGAATTCCAGCCCCCTGCTTGCTCTTCCCAGGGTCCCCAGTTTCAGGTGGATCTTTCTTTTTCGTGTGCCTTTGAAGGGCCCCTGTGGGCCACACTGGGTCTGGCCTTCCTGTCTTCCCCACAACACACACCCAGCTTCTCACCTGCACACATTTGCCCTTTGGGGCGGCCTGTGACTGGGAGCAGGTGCCCGCTCCTCTGCGTCTCCCCACTGTCCCTCCCCTTCATCTCCACATCATCCCTCTCCGCAGTTCCCCTACTTCTTGCTCCTTGCTGGGGCACAAGGTCACATGACGGAGCCACAAACATACTGCCCTTCGCCTGTGCAGGACTCCTCCTCTCTCCCTTCATCTTTTGTTCTTTGGTTTGTTTCTTGGGGCACACCCAGCAGTGCTCAAGGCTTCCTCCTGGCTTTGCATTCAGGAATCATTCCTGGCTCCAGGGGACCCTATGGAGTGCTGGGGATCAAACCCGGGGCCAGTGATATACCAGGTGAATGCCCTCCCAGCTGTCTGATGGTTCCCACTCCCTCCCTTGAACTTCTCTCTGTGTCCCTTGCTCCCACCATCCCTGCCATTGCCCAGGGAATGCCTACTGCCCCCTAGTGGCTCACCTGACCTGCAACACTCAGTCCCCTGTGTACCCTCCACCCGGTAAGACACTATGCACCTGCCCCAAACCACCTTCTCTACCTGCTCCTGGCACCTCACCTGTCCCCTGTGACCTCTGGAAACACTTGTCCCCTCTCATGGGCTGCCATGTCCCCGGTACCTATCACGATGCCCAGCTGTCTCCAAGTCTCAGCAGCCGGTCCCAGACTCCAGCACCTGAGAAATCGCTGGAGCAGGGACTGCCAGGGACTCTGCATTTCTGAGCTGCAGATGCAGCTGTGGCTACAGGTAGTTCCCAGACCACAGGCGTCCCACCCCGTGTCACCATATGCCCCAGTAGATGACCTGGGAGGCCTTCGGACATCTGTCTCGTGATGTCCTGTCTCTGCTCTGCATGCCCATCCTGGCATTTCATCCCCCCAAGACCCTGACCAGGCAGATTCTCACTCTTGTCCGTGTTTGACAGAGGCAGAGCCTGCGCTCCGAGGAGGGGAGAGACAGAGGCAGCATTTCTCTGACGCTCTCAGAGCTGAATTGCATCACAGATGCCCTCTGACTTCAGAGACTATCCTCCTAGACATGCAGGTGTCCTTGATCCACAGCCATGTGGGTTCCCACAGTGCTTGGCCCAACCTGCTCCTCCAAGTCCTGCCACCGGCTCTATTGGAGGTCTGACCACTTAGGGACTCTCCCACCACAGTTCTGCATCCTCAATCCCACCTGCTCCCTCCCCCCATGCCCACACAACCTCCTGTCTGCACAACCTCCTGCCCGCACAACCTTCTGCCACACAACCTCCTACCCACACGACCTCCTTCCTTCACAACCTCCTGCCTCGCACAACCTCCTGCCCGCACAACCTCCTGTGCGCGCAACTTCCTATTTGCACGACCTCCTGCCCGCACAACCTCCTGTATGCACAACCTTGTGCCTGCACAACCTCCTATCTGTACACTCTCCTGCCCTGCACAATCTTCTGCATACACAGCCTCCTGCCCACACAGCTGTCTGTCAACGTACCTGTCCCCCAGAAACTCCTTGGTTTGTCCTGCAGACTTCTCTCTCCACGTGGACCTTTCTCTTCTTTTTTGTTTTGGGGCCACGCCCAGTAGTGGCCCTGTGGTGAGGAATCACTCCTGGCGATGCTTGATGCTTGGGGGAACCTAGGCAGTGCCAGGGATTGAACCAGGGTTGGCTCCATGCAAGGCGTGTGCTTTACTATCCCCCCGCCCCATGCTCTCTCCCCAGCCTTCTCATTCCATCTTCTCCCTCCTTTTGTCGCTGTCCCTTGTTCTTTCCTCTGACAGTGCAACTATTGGCTTGAAGTCCTGTTGACCCCTGCTTGTGCCTGGTCACCATCCTGCCTCCCTGGATCCCGTGAATACTCCCTGTATGAGCCTCGGTTTCCACATCTGTGAAACGGGCACAGGGCCATCGTTCCCTCCCAGCTGCTGCCAAGAATGAGGGTGTGAAGACCAGGGAGAGAGAGGGCTACACCTCACTGCCTGTCTCCCCATCCCTAGATCTGGTCCCTTTCTCAGAGATGCTGCCCAGAAGGGCTGTAGGTGACAGTGTGTGGTGGGAGGGGGCTGGGCCTGGGAGGAGAGGGGTAGGCAGAGGCATCCTGGCCGGAGCCAGCCTGGGCACGGGACCTGGTGTGGGGCTGGGGACAGGGATCGATCTGCCTCGGCGGCAGTGCGCGGGCCAGGATTGCATCTTGTCACAATAATTTATTGCTCTCATCCCGTCTGATCGATGGCGCTGAATTAGCACCGCTTCAGATGCCCCCGGAGCCCCGAGCCTCTCCCTGTCCAGCTGGACCCTGGCCCTTCTCTGGCCCCTTGTGGGGGGCCCCCGCAGCCCAGGCCCCAGGCCCTAACCTGTCCTCTGTTTCCCTCCCTGCTGTGTTTGTCTCCAAGGCCCTCTCTATGTCCCGTTTGCCTTTGACCACCTCCCTGTTCCTCGTTTGCTCAGGGACCCTCTCTCCCCGCGTGGCCCCTTTCCTCCCTCCCTCTCGCCCGCGTGTCTCTTGTCTCCCCCTTTTTCGCAGCCCTCAGTGTTCCCTCTGCCCATCTCTGCCCTTCAGCTCCTGCTGCCCCGCCCCCTCCCTTGACCCCTGACCCTCTGGCCCTTTACACCTGCCATCTCTGTTTCCCTTCCTGGCCCTGTTTCAGCTGGCCTCCCCGGAAATTGTGTTTCCCAGCCTGAAGCTGGTGCCCATCCCCTGCCTGGGCACAACAGCCCCCCCCCACCCTGCTCCCTACCCCCCTGTGTGGTCCCACTTGTAACTCTATGGCAGCCATACCGGCCTTCAGCTTCTGTCCCCTCCCCGCTGTGCCACCAGGGGCCGGGGTGATAGTATTGTGGGGAGGGTGCTTGCCTTGCACACGCTGATCCGGGTCCGATCCCCAGCACTCCATATGTTCCCTCAAGCCTGCCAGGACTGAGCCCTGAGCACAGAGCCAGGAGTAAGCCCTGAGCACGGCCAGCCAGGTGTGGCCCCAACCCTTACCCCCCAAAAAAGTAAACAAACAAAAATAAACAGAATAAAGATAGCCCCAGCTCCGCCGCCTCTGCCCCAGCAGCTCTGCTAGGAAGGACGGGGCCAGAGCATCAGCTGAGGATGCGGCAGGAGCTGGGGGGGGAGGGGGGCACAGGGGACGGGGCTGAGAACCAGCTGGGCAGAGGTGGGTTGCAGGTGGAAGGGCGGGTGCTAGATTTGGGGTGGCTGCCAGGGGTTAGGTCAGGCCCCCCGACATTGACCGCCCCAGGACTGAAGAAGGTGGGATTCAGTGGGTTCTCCAGGTGGGACCCCCATCCTTCCAGTGCTCCCACCCCTGCCTGCAGCCCGCCCGCCCTCACCCATTCCTCCGCCTAATCCCTCAATTTTCCGCATCTCTGCCCCCTCCGCCCCTCGGAGCCACCAAGCCACTGGGGTCTCCCGGAGTCTCTCCCTGCTGCCCGCCTGCTCTCATCTCCTCCAAGACGCCCACCCTGCCCTCTGGCCCCAGCTACCGTCTGTCTGTCTGTCTGTCTCTGTGTTGGGAGTTTCTGTGGGAGTTTCTGGGTGCTCCAGTCACCCCTTCCTCCCCCTCACGTGTCCCTTCTCCCCTCTCTCCATCTCTGACCCCCTCTCTGCCTCTCTCGTGCCCCCCAGGCGTCCATCCGGGGCCCCTGGAAGGCAGCATCTGGGCGGCTGGCAGCTCCAGGCGGGTCCTTGTCTGGATCCTGGTGCCGCGGCTCCTCTCCCCTCCCCCAGTGCTGCTTGGTAGGCGGGGTGCGTGGCACTGCGGCTCCCACCTCCCCAGGGACGCTCCCGCGCCCCACTCCACTGACACTGTTCTGTTCTGCTTGCTGGCCGCAGCCCCAGGGACATGCCAGGGAGAGAGATAGAGACTGAGAGACCCAGGGGGAGCGTGAGGGCCCAGCAAGGCTGGGCTGGCACCTCCCAGGAACCCCCGCCTGGGGGTCCTGTGCCCAGTGTGTCCACCAGTCTGTTCCTCCGTCTGTCCTTCCCTGTGCAGCCTTGGAGAGGTTTCTGTGTGTGCTTGTGTGTGTGTGTGTATATTTGAGTTACTGATATTGTGTGTCTGTGTGGGGCCACTAGAACTCCAGTGTTTGTCTGAGCTGTCCTGATTTCTCTGTGTGTGTATATGTATGTATGTGTGTGTGTGTGTGTGTCTGTGTCTACGTCTGTGTCTGTGTGTGTGTGTGGGGGGTGTTCAGCCTCTGTGTGTGTTGGGGGTGTTCAGACTCCCTGCGTGTGTTTGGGCGTGTATGTGTGTGTGTGTCTGTGTGTCCCTGTGTTCGGAGCATAAGTCGTGTGTGAGTGTGAGTGTGTGTTCCGTGCCTGGGTGACTATGCATGGTGGTGAGCCCCCGGGACTCGGGTGACGCTGTGTCTGTCAACACTCTACAGCTGAGCAGGGCCAGTGTCCACACGGCGCGTGTCCCTCTCTGAGCAGGAGACGGTAGGACAGAGTGCGACCCGGGGAGCGGGGCCAGTGTTGGGGGTCACTGCTGCTTCTCTGTGCCTGTGGCCTATAGTCTAGGGCCAGCTGTGCTGTTATCTCGGGGAGCTGGGGGAGGCTGAGTGGCTCTTCTGGGGGTTGAGGTGTGCGGCTGTTGCGTGCACACGTGTAAGCCTGTGAGGGCCTGCGGTGCCGTGTGTGCCGGTGGTTCTGGGTGACAGCGTGGAGAGCAGCGGATCGGGACAGCCCTGTCCCCAAGAGAGGTGGGGGGGTGCGTGTGTGGGCTCCACACCCAAGCCCAGGGATCCCTGTGAGGTTTCAGTGGGGTGGGTGCGGGCCAGTCCCAGCACAAAACGTCCTGCACCTTGCTGACCAGTACAGCAAGCCTGGGCTCATTTGTGGCCAGGGAGGGACAGCCCCTGTGTCCCACCATGGACATGAGACCATCCATGTGGGGGCATGTGAGCATGCAGGGTGAGTGTGTGCATGAGACAAGCCATGTGTGTGTGGGAGAGACAGGTTTGTGCACTGTGTGTGTGTTGTATTGTGAGCCTGGGTGGTATCTGGTGAAGAGTGTGTGCGAGTGTGCAGTGTGAATGTGTTGGTGTGTGATACGTGTCGTGTGAGTGTGGATGGTGTTGGTGAGAGTGTGGATAGTGTGTGGGTGGTATGTGTGGTATTGGTGTGTATGGTGCTGTGTGTGTATGTTTGTGTGTGGTGGTCTGTGTATGGTATTAGGGTGTGGTTGTGTGATGTTTGTGTGTGTGGTATGTGTGTGGTGGTGTGTGTGGTAATATGTATGTGATAGGGGTGTGTATGGTGGTGATGTGGGTCAAATTGGTGTGTGTGGTGTGTGTTTGGTGTGTAGTGCTGGTTTGTGTGTGTGATGTTGATGTGTGTGATGGTGTGTGTGGGTGGTGTGTGTACATTGTGTGTGGTGCATGATGTGTGTGTCATGTAGTGGGTGGTGGTGTGTGTGGGTGATGTTGGGGTGTGTGACGTTGGGGTTGGGGGGCTGATGTTGGTGTGTGTGATGCTGGGGCGTGTGTTGTATATGATGTTGGGGTACATGGGTGATGGGATGTGTGTGATGTTGGGCTGTGTAATGTTGGGGGGTGATGTTGGGGTGTGTGATGTTGGGGGTGTGTGTGGTGTTGGGGTATGTGTGTGTGATGCTGGGGTGTGTGGTGGTCGTGTGGGTCCAAGGTTGTGTGCCCCAGGCCCCCCACTGTCTCCCCAGGGTGGGCTGGGGAGGGGAGCGTGGGATGTGCTGGGGTGTCTGGCCTGCTGTGTGTGTTGGGGGCCCTGCCTGTGTGTGCTCTGGGGGTGGTGGCAGCAGAAGGGTCTCGGACCGCGTCTCTCTCCTCTTTAGACAGAGCCCCGGAGAAGATATGAAATTTAAAAAAAAAATCAATTTTCATTCCACTTGTGCAGATTGTGTTAAGGGGAGGTGGGGGTGCCGGGTGAGGGATGAAGGGGCTGGGGGTGGGTTGCGAGGCCTGAGGCAGCTCCAGAGGCAGCCGGCACAGCTTAGAGAAATCAAAACAACTGGTTAAACCCCAGCCCAGGGGGCCAGGGTGATGGGGTGAGGAGACAGAGGCAGAGATGCCAGAGACCGGGAGAGGGAGACACGGGGACAGGCAGAGGCTGGAGCAACAAAGGCAAGGGGGCAGCAGCTCAGTGGGGCTCGGGAGGCGGGGAGGGGGACACCTGTCCCACAGCGGTGTGCGTGGCAAGCACGTAGAGATATACCTGCAGAGACCTACATGTTCACAGACATGCATACACACATACATGCATACGCCCAAACATGCAGACGTGCATATACATATGCAGGACACGTACACACATACAGACATATGTACAGGTATGCACGTGCACATAGATAAAAGCACACAGACATACACATGCACACACAAGACACGTGCATGCACAGACACGTGTACAGGCATGTATGTGCACATAGATCCACACAGACAAGTACAGATACATGTGCACACACAAGCTTGCATATGCATAGGCACACAGAGACACACATGTACAGATATGCCTGGGCACATCGATGCACAGACAAGCACAGACACCGCGCACTGACATACACGCAGCTGTGACATACAGACACACCACTTGCTCCCCAAACACAGGGGGGATCCTGAGCACTGCACTGGATGGGCCCCAGCACCACTGGGTGTGGACCACAACCAACAAAGTAAACACAGAAGCTGACATAGACTCACCTACCAAAGCATGAGGGAAGTGGCAAGTGAGTGGAGGGACAGTCAGGCCGGCCAGATGATGGCGGGAGCAGCTGGGCTGAGTGGCCGGTCTCTCACGGGGCGGCTGAGCAAGCCGTGGGCGCTGCTGGGCGGCTCCATGCGGCCATGGTCCATATGTGTGCATGTATGTGCGTGTGTGTGTGCATGTGTGTGTGTGTGTGTGTGTGTGTGTGGTCAGCAGTGGCTCACCTGTGGTGGTGTGGGGCGTCCACGCACTCGGGGTACTTATGCCCTGGCTCGGGTGCAGATCTGTGTGGCCCCTGGGTCTTGTGTTGAGCTGAGTGTGTGTCTGGTATATTTCTCTTTACTCGTTGATTTAGGGCCACCTCCCAGGCCCAGGGTGGTACTCATCACACAGTTCAGGACTTGGGCCCCGTGGCACGCTGCTGCTCTGGCCTCAGTGCTCAGGCCTCAGTCACTGGGTGGGAGTGTGGTGCTGGGGACTGAGCAACTCAGGCCTGGGGCATCAAGGCTCTGACTCAACGCCTGCTCGGCAAGGCATTGTGGCAGTGTGAGCTGTGTGTCTGTGTCGGTGTGGCGCTTGTGTGTCTGTGTGTGCTTGTGTGTCTGTTTGTGTGTCCGTGTGTCTCTGTGTGCTTGTTTGTCTGTGTCGGTATGCACTTGTGTATCTGTGTGTGTGTGTCTGTGTCAGTGTGCATTTATGTATCTGTGTGTCTGTCAGTGTGCACTTGTGTCTGTGTGTGCATGTGTCTGTGTGTTCAGTGTGTACTTGTGTGTCTGTGTCAGGGTGAATTGTGTGTTTGCATGTGCTTGTGTGTCCGTGTGCTTTGTGTGTCTATGTACTTGTGTGTCTGTGTCAGTGTGCACTTGTGTGTCTGTGTGCTTGTGTGTCTGTGTCAGTGTTTGCTCATGTGTCTGTGTATGTGTGTACTTGTGTTGTCAGTGTTTGCTCATGTGCCTATGCTTGTGAGCCTTGCTGGGTGAGTCCTGGGTCCATACTGGTGGGACTTCTGATTTGGGGGGGTCTTTGTGGATCTGAGTTGTGCATCTAGTGTGTTCCTCTGTGCGTAATTGTGTGTCTCCATGTCTGGGAAACTGTGAGTCTGTGTGAGATGCTTATGGCATGTGTGACTATTTCAATATGTAGGTCTGTATTATGTTTGTGACGTGGTGGCAAATCTGTCTGGGCGGCTATGTGGGTCTCTGTGCTCTGTGTGATGGTGTGTGTAAGCCTGTGCGATGTAATGGTTGTGGCTGTGTGGGCCTCTGTGGAGTGTGGTTGTGTGATGATGGTGTGTAGGTCCGTGTGACTGCCTGGCACGGAGACTGAAGCAGCCTCCTCCTGCCCAATCCTCCTCCATTCTGCTGTGCACACACATGTTCACGCGCACGCGCTCACACACACACACACACACACACACATTTGGTGCCATGGCTGCGGGCGGTGGAGATGGGGGGCGGGTGGGGGTGTGTGTGTGGAGGAAGCAAAATACAATTAAAAATTAAAGCTTGCCCGGAGTCCCCATCCGCACCGTGTGGGCTGGTGGGGAGGGGGTCCATGCAGCCGCAGCCCCTCCGCAGTCACTGGGCTGGGCTGCTTGTCCCTGTCTACCTGTCCGTCTGTCTGTCGGTCCATCCATTGGCTGTCTGAGCCGTCCCCAGTCCAGCCCTGTGCCCCCCACCCCGCAGCCCTCCTCCCTCCCTTGGTCGATAGGCAATCAATGGGGCCAGGGGGGCGCCAGGGGCAGGGCAAGATCAAAGGGGCCCCAGGAGAGGACAGTGGGACGGAAACAGACGTGGGATGGAGAGAGGAGATGAGAGAGCGCAGGAGAGGCTGGACACGCAGGGGACAAGTCCTGGCGGGACAGACCGGGAAAGAGGACCTGTCCTGGTGGTCGGATGGGACTGGGGGCTGGGGGGATGGGTGAGCAGACACCGGGAAGCTGCCACAGAGCCCCGAGACGGCAGAGACGGGAGAGACGGCGGCGGGGGGAGCGTGGGAGCAGGGCCCGGAGCGCCGATCCCACGGCTCCTCGTTATAACGTGTCCGGAGGAGGCGGCGGGGAGTTGAAAGCGTCGGGAAGAGAAATCAAAACCAACACGGAAATGAGAGGGGCCATAGGGGGTGGGGCGGGGAGGGGCGGGAGGAGGGGGGCCCGGAGAGGCAGCAAGCGGGAGGCGGGAGAGAGTGGACGGGGCGAGGTGCGGGGAGCTGGTGCGCGCAGAGAGGCAGCGGGAGGAAGCGGGAGGGGAGGCCGAGGCAGGAACGGACAGGGGACCCCGGACAGGGGCCGAGATGGAGAGCATCTGAGGGACGTGCAGAGAAGCAGGAAGGGCAGAGACATGTGGAGGGACAGGAGATGACGGAGCCGGGAGACAGGACAGAAGAAGGGGCGTGGGGCGGGGGGCATGGGGAGGTGCAAGGGTCCTGGGGGCGGGGGAGATGGAGACCAGCCTGAGTGGGGCCCCCTGTGATGGAGAGGACCTTGCGGGGCACCGGGGTGGGCAGCCTTGGGGAGCCCCCCGGAGGAGCAGGATGCTGGGGAGGACAGAGGATGAGAAGTAACAGTGGGGCAGGAGTGGGGAGCCCCGGGGGCAGGGGGTGTGTTATATGAGAGTCGGGGCTAAGACTGAGTCTACTCTGGTGTTGTTTGTAGGTCCTCCAGGCGCGGGGGCTCGGAGGAGCTCAGTGGGAAGAGTGCGGGTGCCCAGGAGTGATGCGGGAGCTGAGTCCTCCGAGGAGGGGGCTGAGCAAAGTGCTGTCTAGGGAGGGGGGTTGTCCCTCGTCCCAGGGGAGGGTCTGAGGAGAGGAGGGCTGCGGTGTGGGTACCCTGGAGGGAGGGAGCCGAGGGGGAGGTGCTGGCACGGAGGGGCCAGGAGAGGAGGCATCTGAGGGGCTGAGGGGGCTGGTGGGGGGGCCGGCCGTAGGGGGCTGCAGCTGGGGAGGCAGGTCCATGTGGGGGGCCCTGCAGTGAAGCTGGTTGAAGGAGGGGGTGTCCAGGCTCAGGAGGCTGGGGCGGATGGCAGGGCTGGGCCCGGCTGGCTCAGGGTCTGCGGGACAGAGGGGAGCTCGGAACCTGAACCCCTGAACCCCGGGCCCAGGGAGGGTCAGCGGACAGGGGGGGCACGGGAGCAGGATAAATCTGGGGCAGCTGGAGAGAGACGGGTGGGGGGCTCTGGGGAGGAGCGGAGGAAGAGCAAGAACGAGAGGTGGCAGCGGCGGCGCAGGAGGGAGGTGGAGGAGGGGGCAGAGACAGGTGCGGGCGGGGAGGGCGGAGCCTGGCCAGAGCCCCACTGACCCCCATCTGTCTCTCCCGCTGTGTCCGCTGTCTGTCCCGGCTCTGCAGGGTCCGCGCTGCCATGGACTGTAGCTGTGTCTCCGACCTGCTCTTCGCGCCACCCGCCCTGCCGGCTCTCTGGACCCCCGGTAACTGCCCGCACCCCTCCCCCCTTCCTGTCAGCTGGCCCCTCCTTCTTGACGCTGAGCCTCTAGGGTCCCCCAGATCCTGCTCCCTCATGGTCCCCTACAGACAATCCTTTTTATGACAAACTTGGCTAAAAACTTCAGCACGGCCTGATGTCTCTGCCGGCTGGGACCAGAAGGTGAAGGACCAAGCCCAGAGGGACAGGGAGCCAGCAGCCTGCTGTGTGTGTGTGTGTGTGTGTGTGTGTGTGTCTGTGTGTGTGTATGCGCGCGTGTGTGTGTGTGTGTGTGTATGCGCGCGTGTGTGCGTGTAAAGGGGGCGGGGCTCAGCCTCCTTCCCCAGGAGCTGCAACCAAGGGAGCAGGCAGCCCCACACTGAAGGTCTAAAGGTCAGGGCTGGGAACAGGGGCACTGGGCTAGGTGGGACTCCCTCAGCAGGGCATGTGGGTCCACAGTCCAGCCAGCTGGACCCCGGGAGTGAGGACAGCTCCCTCGGAAGTGGATGCTTGGAGCGAATGAGGGGCTGTGGGCAGCAAGGCCGGCTTGGACCTTGATGAGCATCTGAGTATGTGCATGTGCGTGCAAAGCGGGATGGAGACCACGCCAGCCACTTGTTTGGGGTCGCGACGTGTAGGGTCCCACTTCTGGAAGGAGGGGTGACATGGGGCAGGAGTGTCTGTGGGTGGGGAGCTACTCTGTGCCCTGCGCCCCCCCAGCTGCTCTTTGGGACCCGGCTGACGTCTTTCTTGGGGGGTGGTCATCTGGGGAATTGTCTTTGCGAGTGTCTTCCAGGGCTGTTGGGGTGGGTATCTGGTGGTTTTAGCTGAATGGGTGCCCCCACTTCCTCCTCTGTGGGGGCGCTGTGTCTGAATACATTCGCGTGTTGCTGAGCGGGACTGCCTGGTCACACACAGCATGTCTGTGTGCTGGTGTGCGGGGTCCCCTCAAGCATGACTCAACAGGGCCCACAGCATTCCCAGTCTGTGTGTTTGCACCTGTGTCACCGGGTGTCATGTCACCTCTGGGGGCAGAGGGGTCTGCGGTGTAGGTGAGAAAGATCTGGAGGCAGGAGCTTTTGTGGAGGAAGATGCTAGCTTTCCTTGGCCTCTGCAGGGGGACATAAGCACCCACTCCTTAAATTTGCAGATGCATGGTTGGGGGTGTCAGGAGCTGGTGATGAGTGTCTTACTCCTCATGGAACCGTGTGCTGTGGGGACCAGACCCCAATCTCCTGTGTGCAAAGCCCACGCTGCAGCCCTTGGAGCTATTTCTTCTGTAACTTTCAGTTTTGTTTTTCGTTTTTCTTTTGGCCTTTTGGGCCACACCCAGCTGTGCTCAGGGCTTACTCCTGGCTCTGTGCTTAGGGACCATTCCTGGAACGCTCAGGGGGAATCGAACCTGGGTTAGCCATGTGCAAGGCAAATGTTCTCTCTGGCCCCAGTTTTCAATTTTTATGTCTTTATTTATTTTGTTTGGGGTCACACCCGGCATTGCACAGGGGTTACTCCTGGCTCATGCACTCAGGAGTTACTCCTGGCAGTGCTTGGGGAACCATGTGGGATGCTGGAAATCAAACCCGAGTTGGCCGCGTGCAAGGCAAATGCCCTACCCGCTGTACGTCTTATTGTGGGCTCTGCAGTGCTGGGGATCAGAGCCAGGGCCTACAGGTGCAGGTGGTGTGTTACTGGAGCCATCCCCAGAACCCCGTACCCCCCTATAGCCACCAGCAGGCGGCTGGACAGGTGGCCCAGCAGACTGCCTCCCTCAACTTTTCCCCGGGGGTGGGGTGGGGTTCAGGAAGGGACCTTGAGAGTGAGCCACCAGGTGCACATGAGCTCGACTGTCTGCAGGGTGGGGAGGTCTGGGTCAGACCCTTATCTACACCTGATTTCAGGGTGAATCTGTACAACAGGTGGAGGCGCGGTCAAGCATGAGAGGAGCATGGAGAGCTGAGCGAGCTGGGGGTGCTCCCGAGGGGCACGTGTGTACATGCGTGCACCTACGTGCATGTGCGGATGGTTACGTGTATGTGTATGTGTCTGTGTGGAGGGAGCTATGTGCTTGCCAGGCTGTGGGGGGGGTCCCAGTTATGAGCGCGGGATGGGGGTTCGGCACGAGGTGTTGGTGTGCCTGTGACCCATTATGGAGCCAGGTGTACCCCCTATCCCCAACAAGCCTGGTGACACGTGGTGTGTGGGGACAGCTTCAGACACAGCTTGACTGATGTGACAATGTGCAGAGACAATGTATGGGTGTGCGGGAGGGGAGGGGGGGCATCAGCAGGAGCTGAGGATGAGGAATAGGAAGGAGATAGGGAGAGTTTGGGGGGCTGAATGGGCCAGGTCCTGGGGTGGCACAACCATCCCTCTAACTGGAGCTGCCCCCTACCAGTGTCCCCCTCTCCATGCCAGCACCCCCACACCAGCGCCCCCATGTTAGTGTCTTCTTCACACCAGTGCCCTTCTATGCCCGCACCCCGCATGCCAGTGCCCCCTCCATGCCCGCACCCCCCCACAACAGCCCCCCTACGCAGTGCCACCTCCATGCCAGAGCCCCCTCCATGTGAGCACCCCCATGCCAGCGCCACCATGCCAGTGCCACCCCCCTCCAAGTCCAGGGTGCAGGAAGCTAGCCTCCTGAGGAGAGGCACAGGCCAGGACTCCCAGTTCTCTCCCTCTCTGGACAATTTAGGGAGCAGACCCCAGGTTGGGTGGGGAGTGGGAATCAGTCTGAGATGCCTGATGTGGGGAACGGAGACAGGATGAGTCTCCCGCTGGGCATCCTGACCTGGACACACTCGCTCCCGCCTCCCCCAGGCTTCGCCTTCCCCGACTGGGCCTACAAGCCCGAGTCCTCGCCAGGCTCCAGGCAGATCCAGCTGTGGCACTTTATCCTGGAGCTGCTGCAGAAGGAGGAGTACCAGGGGGTCATCGCCTGGCAGGGGGACTACGGGGAGTTCGTCATCAAGGACCCGGATGAGGTGGCTCGGCTCTGGGGCATTCGCAAGTGCAAACCTCACATGAATTATGACAAGCTGAGCCGGGCCCTGCGGTGAGCTGAGCCCCGGGATGCACATGGCCCTGCTCCCCTCCTGTCCCCTGGGCCCGGGACACTTCACAGCTGCTGTGATTCCCCGTGGGTGGAAGGAGCTTGTGGTGGTGCTGGCAGGGATCCCCTGACCACCTTGTTCTCACCCTGTGACCCTGAAGAAGCCTGTGCTCGTCTGGCACAAAGCTGGCCCCGAGCACATCAGGACACCCATCCACCCACCCACCCGCCCTGCACCTCCCGTGGTGCCCGCCCCCACCAGCCCCCCATCCCACCCTCTCCCACAGCTACTACTACAACAAGCGGATCCTGCATAAAACCAAGGGGAAGCGATTCACCTACAAGTTTAACTTCAGCAAAGTCGTGTTGGTCAACTACCCCCTGCTGGACGTGGCAGCAGCCACCACCGGCTCCCCACTCTTGCTGACCCCTGGTCCCTTTGGGGGGGGACCTGGGCCGGATGCTCCTCCCCTCACCCCTGAGGTGAGTGCAGAGAGGAGACTCCCAGCCTCCTGGACACTGGGAAGCCCCCATGGTGAGCCCTGAGAGGGACAGAGAAAGGAGGGGGGGGTTGTGGGGGAACTGGGGACAGGCCCTTCTGGAGCGCCCCTCCCCCGCCTCCCTCTCTAGACCCTGCAGACCCTGTTCTCTGCTCCGCGCCTGGGCGAGCCGGGGGCCCGGGCACCCCTGTTCACTCCCGAGGCGGACAAACTGCGCCTGGACAGTCCTTTCCCGTTCCTGGGCTCTGGTAAGGGCCTGGAGGCCTGGGATGCAGGGATGGGGGTGGCAAAGGGGGAGATTTGCCAAAGGTTCTTGGGTGGGCAGTGTGTGTGTGTGTGCACCTGTGTACTGTACGCACACACGTGTGCATGCATGTATGCCTGTGTGTGACTATGTGGACACCTGCATGTGTGCACATGCTCGTCGGTATGTGCACTTGCTTATCAGTATGTTTGTGCATGCACACATGCATGACAAGGCCTTGTTTAGCGTGCACGCAAAAAACCAGAGAGAGAACGCGTGTGAGGTTGAGCCCAGGAGCGGGGACCCCTGGTGGCAGGTGCCAGGCTGGGAGAAGGGCTTTTCAGGAGCATTAAAGGGGAAGCTGAGAGGGGGTTGGGGGGCGGTGGGATGGAGGGGGGGGGAAGAGGGGTGGGGGGGGGTTATGAGGGTGTTGGAGCTCTTACAGTGGCTGGGCCAGGTGCCCCCACAGGAATGGCCCAGCCTGATCCTCACCCTGTGTCCCCCCCCAGGTGCCACTGGCTATTCCAAGCCCCCTGGCCTGCTGGGTCCTTATGGCCGTACCTTTCCAGAATACCCCTGGAACTTTAATCCCTACCTCGCCGGCCCTTTCCCCAAGCTGCCCCCCTCTCTCTACCCGTCCCATTTCTACCCCAACCCTCTGGCTGGCTCCCTGGGCCACCTGCCCCTCGCAGGGGCAGGGGCAGGACCCACAGCCTCACCCCTCCTGACGACCGCTGGCGAGGCCCTAAGTTCGGAGCGGCCCTCAGGCCTGGCAGGAGCCTCCCGCCTGGCCCTGCCCGGCGCAGGGGGCCCAGAGGCGGCGCTGGGCGGGAAGGAGGACAGCGACTCCGAGCTGGAGATCACAGACGTGAGCGGCTGCAGCTCCGACAGTGAGGGCGAGGAGGGGCTTCCCGCGCCCCCCAAGGCCAAGGCGGGGAAAGGAGGGGTGGGCAGCTGAGCCTGCCTGAAGTGAGGGGTTCTGCGGAGGCTGGCTTGCCACCCCGCCCCCTGCCCACCTGAGGTTGGGGGGGGGGGGGTCCAGCCCTCCGCATCATCCTAGGGCTGGATACATGGCTACCCCAGTCTCCTCCTCAACCCCGAAATGGGGGTAGGGAACGCGACAGCCTCCAGCCTCCCCCCCAGCCTCCAGTTTGAGGGAGGTCCCCACCCGGCCCCCTCCTGAAGTGCAATACGCCACCCCCTACCCCCGTGCTGTGACCTGTGTTTGTGCGGCCGTGTGTCCCCCCCTGTGCTGGCCCTGGTCCCGACACTCCCCCCACCACAGGTCCCCCTGGGGACAGGGAGCTCAGAGCAATAACCCCGCCCCCAGCCCCCACCCAGGAGGGCCCCCCCACCCACTAAGCTCCCCGTGATACCCCACAGCCACCTCCAGAGAGTTTACTACAAAATAAAATAATGGAAGCGTGAGGAACGGGGCGGTGACCTCAGGGGCCACGGGGGGCAGCTGGGAGCGGGTGTCGGGGGTGCTATGGAACAGCTGCGGACCAACACGCGTGAGGGGAATGAAGAAGACACAGGAGTGACGAGGAGGACGGCCATGGATTCCAGAAGCCAGCCCGCCCTCGGCCCCGCCCTCACACACGCAGACCTCTCCTCGATAATATATATTAAAAATAAACCTCCGGTTCAGGGTATAAAAACAGAGCCAAGGCACTTGGGGGGGGGAGGGGCGGCCCCCCAGGCAATACTGAGATGGCCAGACAATGCAGGTCCCTTTGGTGCCCCCAGGAATGAAGCCCTGAGTCCCTCTGTGGAAGGCAGGAGGGGGGAGGCAGCCGGGCCCCACGACCTGGGGCTGGGGTGCAGCGGGCAGTGCGGTGGGGGTGCGGGGCCCTCACAGCCTCTCCTCCGTTCCTCCTGGTGGAAAGTCTGTGGGCGGGGGGAGAGATACAGAGAAGCCCGTGAGATGGAGAGAAGGGGGAGTGGAAGGGTACAAGCGAAACCAGACGAGAAAGGGATGGATGGACAGACGGACGGAGGTGGGAGGCTGCCGTCTCTCCTCTCTGGGGCACTCCCTCCCCTGACCCCCCACTCACCTGCCTGGGATGGGGGGGAAACTCAAGTGCAGCCAGGCGGGGTGGCAGTGATGTCCCTGAGCTGAAATAGGACCGGTCGCAGGCGACAAAACTCCTCCTCCATCTCCTGTAGGAGGACCGGCCTTGAGTGGTGGCTGCCACTGAGCTGGCCCCTTCCCCAGCACCCACCCCCTCAGCCAGCACCTCAATCTGTTTGATGGTCTCCTCCAGGTCCAGGAGGTCCTCCTGAATCTCCTGGTTGCGGGTGGATGTTGGGGGGCCGCCCTCTGGGCCCCCATCCCCTTCTCGAGGAGGACCTGCCCCGTTGTCTTCCTCTGCCATGAGCCGTTTCAGGGACAGCACTGCAGGGGTTGGGGGGGGGTTGGGGGAGTCAGCGACTAGACAAGGGGACAAGGGGATGGTCAAAGGTGGGGCAGGAGTGGAGGTGGGGGGAGGGAATGGAAGATGGAGGAGCTTGAGGCCCTTTGGAGAGATGCAGGCTGGGGTAGGGTCCCCCCCTGGAGGAGGCACAGGCTGGGGTGGGGTCCCCTGCTGCTTGTGGGGGCGCAGACTGGCAGCAGCCAGTGGGGTTACCTTTGCGAAGCGCCTTGGCAGAGAGCTGGCCCTCAGGGCCAGGTCTGCAGAAGGGCAGGAGGGCACTGACAATCTTCTCCATCCGGCCTGCAGGGGAGGGGAGGGTGCTCGGATCCAGCCAGGCCTCCTGAGGACCCCTCCCCCAGGGTCCCCCCAGGCTCACCGTCAGCGGGAGGTGCCTCCCGGCTAACACTGCCATTCTCAGCACTGCTGAGCAGGGGTTCACGAATGCTGGGGAGGAAGTGTCAGGTCACCCCATGGGCCTGGCTGGGCCGGGGTGGGGCAAAAAGACAGTGATATGTGGGGAGGCAGGAGGTCTGAAAGGCTGTGGGGTGCAGACAGACAGAGTCTGGGCACACCCACAGAGCTGCACCCCTCACCTGCTCGGGCTGGGCCGGGGCTTGGGGCGGGAGGCGGGGGCAGGGACCTTCAGGGATCCAGCGGTCTCCGTGATGAGGGCGCACCAACTGGGGAGACAGGTCAGTCCCTGGGCAGTCACAGTTCCCAGACCTTGTGACCCCCCACCTTGTCCCGGGTTTCCCCCTCCCACCCAGCAAGTCACCCAGCCCAGCAGGGAACCTGGATGCCCTCACTTCTTGCGCTCAGACACAGTCTGTGCCACCAGCTCGTAGATCTGTGCTTCCTGGTCCCAGGTGAAAATGACATAGAAGGCTTTGTGATCTGCAAGGAGGGCGAGGGGCGAGGGTCACCCCGACACGGAGTCCCTTATACAAGCAGGCTCCGGGCTGGGTCTGCCTCCAACACCCGCGGCCCCACCATCCCGCCACAGCTTGCAACTCTGGAGGGTGCCTCCACCCCAACCCTGCTCCCCGGCAGCCAGGGAGCTGCCCCCTGTCCCCTTCCCGTGGCTGCTGCGAGCCTCACCCGTGGCCACGTCGCGCGTCATGGCTGACGTCAGTCGCAGCACGGGCCGCAGCATGGTCTTGCCGTCGGGCGTGGCCGTCAGTGTGCGGCTGTGCGACTTGAGCAGCAGCCGCTCGTCCTGGCGCTGCAGCAGCAGGAGGAGGTCATCCAGCAGCAGCACGTGCACCTCTGCGGGAGGACGGGGCCGGTCAGCACCCTCATTTCCGGGGGTCCCTCCCGAGCTCTCACCCCCCCAGCCCCTGCCCGGTGCTCACCCACAGCCTTGTCCTTGGTCACCCGCCACGTCAGCGGGCCTTCGTGGATGAGCTTCTTCTTTGTGATGTCCAGGTTCTAGGCAAGAAGTGGTGGTTGGTGCCCTTGGAGGCCGGGGAGGTGGGGACAGGCGGTGGGGATGGGACCCCAAGGAAGCCAGGCAGGGCCAGCAGGGGCGCCACCTTGAACTCGCTCAGCATAGGGTCACTGCTCTGCCGCAAGTGGGACAAGTCCAGGCGTCGCTGATAATCCTTGAGCCGCTGGTGGAAGGAAGGGAGTGTTAGGAGGTGCCTCGGGGCCAGGCTGTGACCTGCCATCCCCACACTAGGGTATGGTGTGTGTCCCAGCTGCAGTAACCGCAGGCCGCCTCACCAGCAGGTCCTCCATGTCGCGCACAGCCTGATTGACGTGGTGCAGGATTTCCCGGCAACACTCGGCGGCCCGCTCCACTTTCTCCCGTTCCTTGGGCTCCTCTGCCGGGTGAGAGTGGAGAGAACTGAGATGAGGATGAGGCCTGTGGTCCAGGATCGGCCCTGGCCCCGCCCACCCAGGCGCCGGCCCCGCCCACCCGACAGACCCCGCCCACCTGTGTTCTGCCCAATGCTCTGCAGCAGCAGCGGGTACTTGGTGAGCCGCTGCATCTCCGTGGGAATCATGTCTTTCAGCTGCAGGCGGCGGCACCGAGGCCGGCTCTCCGCCTCCTGAGGGGACAAGCGGTGCTGTCCTGCTGGGGCTGCCCCAGGGGTAGGGACCAGCCACGGCCTCTCTCCCCGGGAGGTCCCCTCACCTGCACGAAGGCACAGAACCGCGGCTCCTTGCGCTGTTTGGCTTTAAGCTGCTCTAAGGCAAATGACTGGCGGCTGCAGAAGCGGGAGGAGATTTTCTGGAACCAGGAGCCCTCGGTCCCATCGAACTACAGTGAGAGGCAGGCCGAGGGGGGGTCTCAGGGGGCCCCTAACGGGGCTGGCAGCCTAGACAGGGGGCGGGGAGGCTTAAGATGGGGTGCAGGGATCCCAGCCCCCAGCTGGGCTGGGCACCCTCACCCGGGCCAGCAGCACGTCTCCGATCTCCTCGATGAGGTGGCCACTGTCCTGCCTCCGCTTCATCAGGCAATTGAGGAACAGGGCTGAGGGGGAGGGGGCGGGGGGCAGAGAGGAAGCAGGGGGCAGGGGGTCTGTCAAGGCCCCTCAGACTCTTTATGAAGAGCGGGTAGGGTGCAGCAGCCCAGCCTGATCCGTGGGGTCTGCTGAGCCTGCCCCCACCCCTGTATGATGCTTGCTGATGTGACCCCACAACGGAAGTTCCGGGGGGGCCCCGAGGCTGGGCTCAAGTGAGGTGGGGGTGCACTCACAGTGCACCTCGATGAGCTCGTCCAGGCTGGGGAAGATGTTCTGCAGCTCCTCCAGTGAGAAGAAGCCGCCATCGGCCATGGGCTGGTAGAAGAGATCGTGCAGCACCCGGAGCATGCGAACGTGGGCTGCCTCCGTCACCAGCAGCTCTGCGGGCCAGGGAGCATGAGGCATGGTCTGTGAAGGGCGCCCCAGACAGAAAGGCAGAGGCAGGCTGGGGGAGGGAGGGAGTCGGGGAAAAGGGTCCCTCCAGTCATTGTCTTTCCCTCGTGGCCCTGAAGCCAGCCGGGGAGCAACCGGCTGCACTACCACTCAGGACTGGCCTGGCAGACCTGGGAAATGGCCTGCAGCTGGAACGGGAGGGTTGTGGGCAATCTGGCCACATTGGCTCAACCATGGCCAGCAAAGTCATGGCTGTGTCAGGTGCAGCCAGTCAGGGGGTGCCTCGGTCCCACATTCCTGCACAAGGATTCCCTCGAGGCCCAGGCTGAGCGTTGGGGACCCTCAAAGGGTGCACACCTGAGCTCGACGGGCCCTAGAAGATCCCGCAGACTTAAAGGCCTGATTTTGTGTGTTGTGTGTTTCTGGTGAGAGCCTGCCATGTGGACAGGGCGGCAACCGGCAACACTGCTCCAGAGTCAGGTCCGTGATAAGGAGCTGAGATGCCCATGTGCTGTTGAGTCATTCCCCACCCCCAGCCTGCGTGCACCAGCCACCAGGATGTGGTGGGAACTGCAGCCAGTGTGGCTTTCCATCATTCCAGAAAGTTCTATTTATTTATTTTATTTCCGCCCCTCTTGGAGAGCCTAGCAAGCTACTGAGAGTATCTCGCTCGCACGCAAAGCCTGGCAAGCTACCCGTGATGCATTTGATATGCCAAAAAAAAAAAACCACACACACAGTAACAACAAGTCTCACAAGGGAGACGTTACTGGTGCCCGCTCAAGCAAATCGATGAACAACGGGAGGACAGTGCTACAGTGCAGTGCAGTGTTTGGGCCACACCTGGGGTTACTCCTGGATCTCTGCACTCAGGGATCACTCCTGGCAGGGCTCGGAGGACCATATGGGCTGCCAGGGATCAAACTGGGGTTGGTCAATGTGCAAGGCAAGCAGCCTCCTCACGAGAGTGTCTCTTCACCCCCTCCCCCATTCCAGAAAATTCTATTGGACAGTCCTTTTTACAGACCTAACAAAAGATCTGTGATCCCCTTAAGGACTCACCTTCAACTCTAAAACTTCGGAATATAACCCTTTTCTTCTCCCTATGAAGGTGTCTATGAAAAAGTTTCCAAGCAAGCTGGCCAATGTTTTTTGCTTCTGTACAGGAGCTGGGGAGAGGACTGTGGCTTAGTGGCGAACCCCTAACTTGCTTGTGTGGGGCCCTGAGTTATGTCATGTAGGAAG
Organism: Sorex fumeus; assembly: GCF_029834395.1. Taxonomy (NCBI): domain Eukaryota; kingdom Metazoa; phylum Chordata; class Mammalia; order Eulipotyphla; family Soricidae; genus Sorex; species Sorex fumeus. Next base: position 16,932,907 of record NW_026606179.1, read on the forward strand.
TGCCACAAACATACATGTTTCCCCTTATGCCAAAGGAATTTGCCTTTGAAGGAGAGAATCCAGATGGGGCTGGAGAGACAGTACAGGTCGCACTTGCCTTGTATGCAGCAGACCTGGATTTGATCCTCAGCACCCCATATGGTTCCCTGAGCCCTGCCAAGAATGATTCCTGAGGAGCTGGAGTGATAGCACAGCGGGTAGGGCGTCTGCCTTGCACTTGGCCGACCTTGGTTCAATTCCCGGCATCCCATATGGTTCCCCAAGCACCGCCAGGAGTAATTCCTGAGTGCAGAGCAAGGAGCAACCCCTGAGCATTGCTGGGTGTGACCCAAAGAGCCAAAAGAAAAAAAAAAAAGAATGATCCCTGAGTGCAGAGCCAGGAGTAATCCTTGAGTACTGCTGGGCCTGTGGCCCCCTCTCGCCCCCACCAAAAGAAAAAAAAAAAAGCAAAGAATCCAGTCAAAAAGGATTCCATCTTTCCTGCCCAGAAACAGGCCCTCCTATCATCTTCCCCAATGTACCCCGTGGACACCCCCACCCCACCCAATGGCACAGTCTTTGGAGGGAGGGGCTTGACGCAGAAACCAATTCTAGAGTGTTCCCGGCTCCTAACTGCGGCAGATCCCGCAACTCCTGACTGGAAGTTCCCTCACTCGCTGTGGCACTCACCGCTGATCACCTCCTGCCGCTTCACCTGGCTCTTGGGCAGGCTGTGCAGGGTGTCCGCGGGGACCAGCTCCCGCCAGCCAGGGGGCTCCTCGGGCTCAGGGTCCTGTGCAGGCCGCCCCGGCTCCCCCTCGTCCCCAGGCTCGGGGCTGTGGGACAGAGGTCTTGCTGAGGTTCAGAGCAGTGCCGGGAGGCCCCACATGCAGACCAGCCCCCACGTTCGACAAAGCAGCCCCCTGGCCCCTGGCAAGCGCTGGGGGCGCTGTGTGACCTCGGCCCCGACCCCAGTCCTGAGACTGTCCCAGCAGCCGCCCACCTCCCCAGCTGCCTCCATGAACGGGCAGGAGACGTACGTGGCTCGTCGGGCAGGGCCTAGTGCGGCCGTGGCAGAGCTGGGGTCCATGTCCACGTCGCTCCGGGAGCGGCCCCCACCCCGGCCCTTCGCCCCGAAGCTGCCCCGGGAAGGCCGGCGGCGGTCAGTCACCCGCAGGCTCTCTGAGCGACCCAGACGCCCAGACAGCCTGTATCCCGAGGCCAACGACAGGCAGGCAAAGGCCAGGATGGGGACAGACAGGGACAGAGACGGGGAGAGACCAGGACAGGGACAGACCAGGACAGGGAGAAACCAGGACAGGGACAGACCAGGGCAGGGACAGACCAGGACAGGGACAGACCAGGACAGGGACAGAGACGAAGACAGACCAGGACAGGGAGAGACCAGGACAGGGACAGAAATGGGGACAGACCAGGACAAGCTCAGACAGAGACAAACCAGGACAGGACAGGGACGGGGACAGACCAGGACAGGGACGGGGACAGACCAGGACAGACCAGAACAGGGACATGCAACAGAAAAGAGAAGAATCAGAGAATGCAGTGGGATTCAGGGGTGCTGGGTGGAGGTGGGGGGGACAGTGGTGATCAGGAGGGATACTGAAATCCTGTGGGGAAGAGGAGGGGAGCCCAGACGGAGACCCCTCCCTTTCCTGGGGCAAGGGCAGGGGTGGGAATATTTCAATACTTAGCTCTTGGAAGGGTGGGGGGCTGGGGTGAGGTTGGGGAGGGGAAGGGGCTAGGGGCAGGGAAAAGGAAAGGCTGGGGAGGGGGAGGGGAAGGACTAGGGGACAGGGCAGGCAAGGGAGAGGAGGGGAGGGGAGGGGCTGGCCCTCCCTCCGCCCAGGGCCCAGGCACCCACCTCTTCCACCTTCTGGGGAGAGAAGGGCACAGGGTCAGAGTTGGACCCAGAGGGCACCCACTCACCTCCCTGCACCCACCAAAGGGTCCCCCAAGCTGCAGCACGTGGACAGGCAGGGGGCAAAGCCTGCCCCCCAACTGTGAGGGGGACAGGGCCCCCAGGCAAGGAGCACAAGACAGGTAGGGGGGCTGAGGGAAGGGGCACCAGGAAGCAGGAGCCAGGCTGCAGGGGGGCAGGGGCAGGGTGGGGCAAGGCTTAAAGGGAAAGGGGAGAGGGATGAGAAAGTGAGGAAATGCAGGAAGAGAAAGGAAAGAGGAAGAAGGAAGGATGGAGGAAATGGGAAAAGGAAATGGGACAGAAAAGGACGCAAGAGAGAAGTGGAGAAGAGGAAATTGAGAAAGGAAAAGGGCAGCGAGGTGGGACGAGAGAGTGGAGAGGGGGAAGGATGGAGGAAAAGATAAAGGGGGAAAAGGCAGAATGGAGGGAAGGAAGGAAGGAAGGAAGGAAGGAAGGAAGGAAGGAAGGAAGAAGTGGAGAGGAGGAAAGGAAGAAAAGAGAAAAGATAAAGGGGAAAGAGGAAAAACAGAGAGAGGTGGAGAGGAACCAGCTGGGACAGGCAGGCACACACGGCAGCAGCCCCAAGCCCCCCCCCCCCCCCGCCCCCGTCCGCCCCTGCACCCCACCCTCCGGCCCGGCCTTGGCACCTCTCTGAGTCAGCGCCTTCTTCTGCGTTCTCCAGGGGGGCGGGGGGCTCCAGGCTGGCGGGGCCCTGCAGTGACAGTTCCCCCATCTCCGGAGGAGTGTCCACACCTGTGAAAAGCACAGGGCAGGGCTAGGGCGATAGTACAGTGGGTAGGGCGTTTGCCTTGCATGCGGCTGACCCGGGTTCGATTCCCAGCATCTCATACGGTCCCCCAAGCACCGCCAAGAGTAATTCCTGAATGCAGAGCCAGGAATAACCCCTGTGCATCGCAGGGTATGACTCAAAAAGAAATAAAAAAAAGAAAGAAAGAAAAGAAAAGCACAGGGCAGGTGGGGAGAGCCCTGGAGGCGCAGGCACACTCAGGCCTCAGTTTCCTCCACAGCTGGGGGGTGGGGGGCAGAAGCTGAGCACCCCAGTGGGTGACAGGCAGCCGCGAAGGCAGCTGTAGGCAGCTGGGCCCCAGATGTAGGAGACCATGTCCCACCGAGAGCGGGGCAGAGGGCAGAGAGGGGGGACGACAGTCTGTTCCGGAGGGTTCTGGGAAAGCCAGTTCAAGGAGCTAGGCCCCTCACTAGGCTAAAGGTCAAGGTGGCAAGAGAGCTCTGGAAAGGGTAAACTGAGAGAGGAATGGTTGTGAACACCAGATCCAAGGAGGGGTGGTCTCCCTGGGACAAGGCTGGGATTTGGGGGAGGGGGGAAATGGGAACTGGTCACACTGCCTGGGGGTCCCAGGGCCCTGTGGAGTCCGGGCCAGGGCGTTCTCACCTGCATCCCGGTCTGGACAGTCCCCAGACGGTGGGAGCAGAGAGACTCCAGGGGGGTCCTGCCCGGAGCCCCCGGTATTCCGGTCCCGGGAAGGTAGCCCCAGGCCTCCCTTCCGTTCCGCAAAGCCTGGCTTCTCAGCTGCAGAGGGAGAGGAGGGAGGAAAGAAGGAAGGAGGGAAGGAGAAACTGAGTCCACAGCTCCAGAGATGAAGGGCAAGAGTCCAAGATGCTGCAGTCTGGCCTTTCGTCCCATCACTCAGGAGACCCGTCTCTTCCTTGGACCTCAGCCCCCGGACCTCCTCCTTCAGACCCAGATGTTCGTCCCCCCACCCAGGAGGTCCCCTTTCCCCCTCAGGTGACTTCAGGACATACCATCAGCATCGGCTCTGAGGTGTCGAAAATCTGGGGCTGAAAGGAGACGGGATGGTGAGGCTGTTGGGAGGGGTGCCGGGAAGGGTGGGGCGTCCGAGGGCTGAGCAGGGGCACCTCACCCTGGGGTTCCCCCCGGTTCCAGCGGGCAGCCTCCAGGAAGCTGCTCAGTCCCTTCTTGGTCTTGGTCGGTTCATCTGACCGCCGGTTCCCCATCACCTGCAGGAGGCAGGGGCCGAGAGGGAAGGCTGGGCTTTCTTCAGAGCCCAGTGTGGGAGAACCGGACCCCAAAGCGCAAAGAGCCATGCCCCAGGGTGGCGGGGGGTGGGGATGGACGAATATGAGGACATGAGGACTCAGACAGTCTGGTTTGGGCGCCAGCAAAGCACCTTGTTCGTTTCTGAACCATAACCGACGCGGTGCTCAGGGCTGACTCCTAGCTCTGTGCTCAGGAATCACACTCTTGGGCTCAGGGACCATAGGGGGTGCCGGGGATCAAACTCCGGTCAGTCATGTGCAAAGCCAGAGCCCTTCCCATTGTCTTAAGGCCCCAGCCCCTGGGAAGCACCTTTTTCCGGAAGAAGTTCCTCCCCGACTTCTTGTCACAGCTCTTGGTCCGCACCCCGAGGTGGCGCATGTAGACACTGATGGCATTGACCACAGCGGCACTGGGGACAGGGAGGTGGGTGGCATGTGGGCCCCTGAGTGAGCACCAGTGCACCCTGCAGATTCCCTTTCCCCAACCCACAACCACTTCCTGCTGAGTGTGTGTGTGTGTGTGTGGGGGGGTCTTCGGGCAGGGGGAGGGGCCATCCCAGGAGTTCTCCACACCCCAACCCCCTACCAAGGGCTTCTCCCATCCTCTCTCAGGCCATCACCTTTTCTCCTCATCCGCAGAGACGGTGTGTCTATAAGGAGAAGACAGACAGACAGACAGACAGACATTGGTGGCATGTCTATCAAGCCCCGAGGGCCCATCCAGTCAGCACCAGAGTCCCAGCTGCTGTCCCTCTAGAAGCAGGGACAGGGGACCAAAGCACAGTACAGTGGGTAGGGCATTCGCCTTGCACCGCCAAGCGTGATCCCTGAGTGCAGAGCCAGGAATAGCCCCTGAGCATCACTGGCTGTGATCCCCTCCCCAAAAAATCCGGGACAGGGAGAGAAGCGAGACAGGGCAATGACCAAAGAACCAGGATAAGTCTCTCATAGGTAGGCACTTGGGCTTCGGGGAAGGAGGTGAGTCCTGGGAGTGGGGGACAGCGGGGGGCCGAAGTAAGTAGGCAAAACCAGAAGACTCAGGGGAGCTCTAGCCGCCAGGAGAACCCCCCCAAATACTCCACAAGGCACAGAGAACCTGAAGAGGGGAGCTCCCTCCCCGCAACACACACACACACACACACACACACACACACTCACTGCATCTCCTCCAGGTGGGACAGCAGCCGCTCCGCCACGTGCCGCTCCCGGGCCTCGAAGGTGGCGCGGTCACGGCCCACCCAGGCCTCTAGCTGGCCCAGCTCCTGCTCCCAGGGCGTCATGCCCATGAGCCGCTTGGAGCGGAAGTCGTCCAGCTGCCGCCCCACGGTCTCCTGCTGGCTCTGCACCACCTCCTGCACCGACTGCCTCTGGCTGTCCTCCGAGAGGAGGTCAGGCCGCGTGCGGTCTGTGGGGGGGAAACGCGGGGCTGGAGGCTGGTCCCCCAGGGAAGGCCTACGGAGTTCCGCCCAGCCCTCTCCCCCCTCTCCTTACCAAGTTCAAAGGCGACAGAGGGTGGGACCGGCACCCGCAGGACCTGCTCAGCAGAGTGAAAAGGGTGAGAGGAGAAGAGCTGGGGGCTAGCGGGGGACACCCCTCCCGCACTCTGCCCCGCCAGGCCCTTGTCGTGGCTCTCACCGCAGTCTTCTCCAGGAAGCTGTGGTAGAAGTCGAGGAAGGCCTTCCTGGCCTCCTTGGGGCCCAGCGAGGCCAGCATGTCCGCATGTAGGCAGCAGAGCTGAGAGACAAGAGCGTGACCTGCCTTCTCTGCCACCCCCACAAACACACACCGGGGTCCCAAATGTCACCTCCTCCAAGAAATGTGCCTTGAGCTCCACCATCCCCATCCCCGCCTCCCTTCTCTTACAGCAAACCTCCCCCGCCCCCCCCCACCCCCCCGCTGCTCTGCCCCCACAGCAACCCCACCCTGGGCCACCACAGCAAATTGTTGCTGGTTTTTGAGCTCTGTGGTTCCAGCTCCTCCCTCCCAGCACTGGCAGCAGCCACAGCTGTGCTGAGAACACATATCCACAGTTGAACGGCTGGGACTAGAGTCTGCAGGTGAGAAAACTGAGCGCCAAGAAGGTTGCACAGCAAGTGAGGGCAGAGCTGGGGCTGGATTCCAGGCAAGCCTGCGTCCGCCATACACCACTTGGTCAGAACCACTGAATGCAGTGTGCACTCAGTGCACTCAGTGAGGCTGGGGGTCCAAGGATGTGGGGAGGACGGGTTCTGGCCCAGCTGTGTCCCAGTCCAATCTGGTGCATAGTGGGGGTTGTCACTCAACAGCGTCCCTGCTGGGTGATGCTGGCAAACAGTAGGGACATGACCTACTGAGCTCCTGGGGATCCTGGTAGGGTACAGGACTGGGGTGCTAAGGACCTGCCCCCATTGTGTCGAGAATGCCGGGGATCCAACCAGTGTCAGCCACGTGCAAGGCAAATACCCTGCCCACTGTACTATCATTCCAGCTACTCACAAAGCCTTCTGGATTTTTTTTTTCTTTTTGGGTCACAGCTGGTGATGCACAGGGGTTACTCTTGGCTAAGGGGACCATATGAGATGCTGGGAATCAAACAGGGGTCGACCTAGTGGAAGGCAAACGCCCTACCACCTGCTGTGCTATCACTGTAGCCCCAACCTTCTGGATGTTTTTCCAGACTCTACTGAGCATCTCAGGCTGGAGCGATAGCACGCGGGTCGGGTGTTTGCCTTGCACGCAGCCAACATGCCCGACCGGAGTTTGAGTCCTCTGCCTCTCTTGGAAAGCCCGGCAAGCTACGGAGAGTATCCCGCCCGCACGGCAAAGACTGGCAAGCTACCCGTGAGGTATTCGATAGCCAAACACAGTAACAACAAGTCTCACAATTTGTTGTGAGATGTTACTGGTGCCCGCTCGAGCAAATCGATGAACAATGGGAGGACAGGACAGTGCAGCTACTGAGCTCACTCATTCAACTGAAGGCTGAGGCCCACCCCCAGCCCCGCCCACAGCGCTGGCCCCACCCACTAATGTTGGCCCGCCCCATCCAACAGGTAAACACAAGCACATGCGCACACGCACAAACGTGTACACACACACACACACACACGAGCCCTCACCAGGGGTCCCGGCTCGAACTGCAGGGCCACATGGTGCAGCAGGGCCATGAGGTGCGCCGGGCGCCGCTTCACCTCCTCCAGGCTCTGGAACTGGCTGTTGTGCGCCTCCGTGTTCTGGAGGTGGGAATGGGAAGTGGGACTGGGTCGCAGACTGGGTCACGTGGGGAGGTGGGAGGGGCCCCGGGTGCGGTGACCCACACCTCAGGGTTACCAGACACCGCCCCCGCTGCACAGCCCAGCACTGGGTGTGCCTGGGAAGGGAAGCTCGGTCAGCAAGTGCCCCGGGGTGCTGCGGCGCCCCAAAAGATGCAAGGAGGAGGGTCCCAGGCTGGGTCCCTCCCTCCAGGCACTTCCAGATGGGTCTGGGCCGTGACAGCAAGCGGCGGGCTCGGGGATGGTTTAAGTGACAAGGTGGGGGCGGGGAGGAAGGCGGGGCAAAGGCAGACCCGGGCTCTAAGCGGGGGACAGGGAGACAACATCGGCTTGGGGTGCCAATGAGGACAGAGGTGCCAGGGGACAGTTGGGAGGGAGGAGGAAGGGAAGCAGCATCTGAGGGTGGGGCGGGATGCCCCCCCCACCCCGGAGAGCCTGGGACCGCCCCTTTCCTCCCATCATCCCCCCGCCCCCTCCCCCGGCTCCCCCTCACCGTCTCCAGCTCATTCTCAAAATCCTCATCCTCGGCCCCGATGATGCTAATGGGCACCGGGCCAGGCCGGGGAGCCCCGGGGGCCTGTGGGAAGGAGAGGCAGCCTCAGGCCCCAGTGCTCCCCGTCTCCTTGCAGCGCCCCCCCCCCTCGCCCGGTCTACTCACCACCCCTCGGGCGCAGTCCTCTCCCTCCATGGGCGCTGCAGGGCTGCGGGGAGAGGAGGGGCAGCCGTTAGGGGGGAGGAGGCGACCAGGGCGGTTACTCACAGATTCCTGGCCCAGGTGTGAAGGTGAGTAAACAGCCTCCCCCCCATTCCTGGCCTCCAGCTGAATGGGGCCTCTGTGTGCCACAAAGAGCCCTTCAGAGGCCAGCAGGGCGGGGACCCAGGGACAGGGAGCCTCTTGGGGAGAGGGTGGGGAGGGGCCGCTGGAGGCCCCAAGCCAGGATCCACCGCAGCCTGCAGTGTCCAGCCCCTACCAGAGGAGGGAGCTGCGGGCCAGAGGGAGGAGGAGCTGCAGTCTGGACTCCGGGGTCGGAGGGAGGAGGAGAGGGGGGAGAGGGGGGAGTTGGGGGAGTGGCCTGCGCTGCCAGGTCTGAGGGAGGAGGGCAGGGTCCAGGGAGCGCTGAGTCTGGAGCCAAGCAGGGCTGGGAAGGCTAGAGAAGCGCTAACGGGCAGGGCAGAGAAGCCTCTGATCTCTGATGAGGGCAGGATACTGCCTCTGAACCCACCAGCCCCACTTCCGGTGACAGGAAGTCACAACGGCAAGTCCCCCAACCCCCAAGTTTCCACCTCCGAAAACAACCCCCCAGAACCCTCCTACTTAAGAGCCCCTTCAGAGTCCGGGGCACCCAAAGGTTCTGTCCCTCAGGGACCTAGTGTCTTTGAGGCATCTGGGACAGGTCCTCAGTTGGTCCCTCTGGTGGCCGCATCCCTCACCCTGGTCACCGCAGAGACTCTCCTGGCTTTCTGCTCGCACTACCTCTTCTCTATCTCCGACTTTTCCTCCTCCTGGGGGCCTGCTCACTTGCTCACTCGCTCCCACTGCCCTCCTGCCCTCCCCCGACCTCACCTTGGCCCCCTCTCTCCATTATCTCACTCTGTCCCCAGAGCCAGCAGCGGCAGCCCTGGTCCCCATACCCGTTGAGGTTGCGGCCCCTAATGCCTCTCCACCTGCTCGTCCCCCCTGGAGCCTGCACTTCTCCCTGACTCTTCCTCCCTCAGTCCGGTTAACGCCACCCAGCCGGCCACCCCAGCCCGACCACTCCAGCCCATGACCGGTGTCAGGCAGAAAGGAGCTGTGGAAACAGGGGTGGGGTAGACCACAGTGGGGAAAGAGGGCTCCCTGCAGCCTCAAACTATTTATAACCCATCACCCAGCCTGTTCCTGTTTTTTTTTCTTTTGGGGTCACACCCGGCGATGCACAGGGGTTACTCCTGGCTCTGCACTCAGGAATTACTCCTGGCAGTGCTCAGGGGACCATATGGGATGCTGGGAATCAAGCCCGGGTCAGCCGCATGCAAGTCAAACGCCCTACCTGCTGTGCTATCACTCCAACCCCCAGCCTGTTCCTTCTTGCACGGGGTTTCCCTGAGCACTGGAGAGAGCTCCCTGCTATGCTCCCTGCCAACCTCGGGGCTCCCCCAAGTAGACATCACTTTAATTTGGGGTTTTGTGGTTTTTTTAAGTTTTGGGGACGCATGCATCTGTGCTCAGGGCTCACTCCTGCCAGTGCTGGGAATCAAACTCTGGTTGGCCACGTGCAAGGAAGCGTCTTGTCCTTGTGCACTCTCTGGCGATCACTGTCATTCTTTTCCACAAGGGCTATCTTCCCAGCCTCCAAATCAGGGGCATTTAAGCTTTGAGAACTGTTCCAGGCTCGCAAAAATAAAATTTCAAACCGAGGCAGCGAAGGAGTAATGATTTATTAGGAGAGCTTGAGGCCCTGCTCTGGGCGGAGGGCAGGCAGCCCCCGTCCCCTCGCCCTGGCCCAACCCCCCACACTACCACTGTACCCCTCAGAGATGGCCATGCTCCTCCAGGCCACCCTGCGGCAACTTCCAGGTTGGAAAATGTGGCCACACCGGGAAGGGTTTACTCGCATCCCAGTGCAGAGTGGGAAGGCTCCAGAGGCAGGGAGACCCCGAAGGGCAAAAGGAAGGGCACGCGTGCCAAGCACAGGCTGGGTACCAGGCAGGCCCTGCCTCATCGCCTAACCCCCAGGACTCCTCTCTTCATCACCGTTCTTAGAAGGCAGAGTGAGGGGGCCGGAGTGATAGTGCAGCAGGTAGGGAGCTTGCCTCTCACACAGCCGACCCTGTTTGATCCCTTGAGCCCCACCAAGAGTGATCCCTGAACAGGGAAGCAGAATTCCTGAGTACGACTGGGTGTGGCCCAGAAACAACAACAAAAAAATGAAAGCAGCACGAATGCTAAGTGGATACTCAGAGCCACTCGACCTGTGCCCAGCACTCCCATTCCAGGTCTCCGCCCAGTCAATCCTCCCGGTGACTCAGGAGTTCAGCATTAATCTGAAACTTCTGTTATGGAGGAGGAAACTGAGGCACCCAAGGACAGTTGTCAAACCCAGGCAGCACGTGTTCCTTTAGAGTATAGAGGCCTCATCCCAACCTTAGCACACTCAAATCCACAGCAAAGTTCTGAAACATGGGGTCTCCTGGAACAGGAGGGGTGGGAGTCGGGGTAGGCGGGCTGAGGGATCCTGAGGCCTGGGCAAGAGGGCAGCTTGGGCTTAGCTGGTCCACTGAAGCCAGGGCATCCCTGGGAGGGGGAGGGCCGGCAAATCAGGAGATGGGAGAGGGCTATGAGGGTCCGCACAAAGGCTGGGGGATTTCAGGTGGTGTCCGAGGGGTCTGTAGGCAACTGAGAAGGTCTGGGGTTCGGCAGAGGGAGTGCCCATGCGCATCCAGCTGTGGAGGTCAGGCCCGGCTTACAAGGTCTCAAAGGTAGGGTCCTAGAACAAAGTGGGCACAGGTGGGTGAAGTCATGGGACCACAGTCTGGAGCAGGGCTCTGGGTGCACAAGATAGTAAGCGGGTGACCCTGGTCTCCAAACACCTCAGAAAGCTTTTTTTTACTTTGTTGTCACACCCTGCAGTGTTCAGGACTGGAGCCATAGCACAGTGGGTAGGGCGTTTGCCTTGCACGCGGCCGACCTGGGTTCGGTTCCTCCGTCCCCCTCGGAGAGCCCAGCAAGCTATGAGAGTATCCCGCCCGCACAGCAGAGCCTGGCAGGCTCCCTGTGGCGTATTCGATATGCCAAAAACAGTAACAAGAAGTCTCACAATGGAAACATTCTTGGTGCCAGCTCCAGCAAATCGGGAGGACAGTGCTACAGTGCTACCCCGCAGTGTTCAGGGCTTATTCCTGACTCAGGGATCACTTCTTGGCCAGACTCAGAAAATCGTATGTGGGGGGCCGGTTCTAATCCGGGTTACCTGCTGTACTACTGTTCTGGACCCACCTCTGAGAGCTTTTTCATTTCATTTTCATTTCATCATCCTGTTATTCGTCGATTGCCTCAAGCAGGCCCCAGTAACGTCTCTTTCATCCTAGCCCTGAGATTATATTCAAGGCTCTTTAGGAGAATGAGACCCATCATTGTTACTGGTATTTGGCATATTGGGTACGCCACGGGGAGTTTGCCAGACTCTGCCCTGTGGGCAGGCTACATTCGATAGCCTGCAAGTTTGTCCAAAGTAGGAATGAGAGCTTTAAAGTACGGAAAATACTGAGGAATCATGGGGAGTCTCGGAATGTTCTAGGTCACCGATTCCACTTGACACATAGATCACACGGGACCATGATTCCATAGGGAAACAGGTCGGTCTATGGGGGTCCCGCGAGAATTTATAAGGGACCAGAATTCTCCAGGGACGTGTGGCGATCCCAGGATCCGGGATCTAGGGGTCCTCGGATTCAAGGACATGCTATTTATCGACTGTGAGCCCCTGTCTATACGTGGTCATGGTGGGGCTAGCAGGCACCTGGGGGAAGGGGGTCTGCAGGACCCCGTAGTCTGCATGGAACGTGGCGGGACTCCCCTAGCTCCCATTCCTACGGGGACGTGGCTGGGTGCACAGCCAGGGATGCTGAGGCAGACGTGGAGCCGGGGCCTGTCGCCCGCCGGGGGCCGCGTCCCTCACCTGCTCCTGGTCGGAGGAGACGCCACCGCAGCCGCCAGAACCGAAGCCTCCGCGCGCCGGCTTCCCACCCCGCCACCTAGCCTCCGACTCCGAATCGTCCGAGCAGCCCGATTCCACCATGAAGCCCAGCGCCACTCCTTCCGCTAGCCGCTCTAGCCCGCTGCCTCCCGGGCTCGAGCCCGGGCGACTCGACTGCTCCCACCGGCCCCTCGAGCGTTCCCCGGCGCCACGCTGGCCACACAGGGCCGCTCTGGCCTGTCTTGGAGGGCTGGCGTTTCCGTATCTCTACTGCTCCCGGGCCCCGCCCTCTGCCTCCGCCCCCTGGCAGGGACAGTGCACAGCCCACCGCCGCGGGCACGTCGGGGGTTTGCTAGACTCCGGGGACCCGGACCCGGGCCCGGGCCCTCGCCCCCGTCCTGCCTCCCTCAATCGGGGATCGGCTGAACTTCCATCGGTCGCTCGTGCACCAATTACCCCCAGCACACACCCCCACCCCCCCAGCAGCCCCCTCCCACTCTTTCCACTGAAACTGGAAAGCAAAGACCCTGGGTTCGGGCATTCCTGCCCCCTGACGGGCAGTGTAAACTGGAAAAAGCAAATACTAATGGCCGGGCCTCAGTCTTCCCATCCGGACAATGGGGGACCTCCAACTCCAACTCAGCCTTACTCCTACCGGGGCATCACGAATGGCCCACAAGAAGAGCTGTCCAAAAGGCGCTTCTGAGCCCCTCTGCACAGCTTCCCCGCGTCACGGCGGCCTGGGCTGGGGAGCTGTCATTCCCCTTCCCCACCCCCACTCCCTGTTTGGGTGGCCCCTAAAAAAAAAAAAAGGTGGGGCACGCGCTGAGCGGAGGGCAGCACCTGCGAGTGGGGAGTGGGGCGAGGGGAGGGTGTCTCACAACGTTTGCTTCGGTTGGGTTCGCCCCCCGGTCTCAGTCTTCCCACCTGTGCAAGGGGAGCGCCCCTCGGTGCTGGGCGGGGGCGGCGAGGACGGGCCTTCGCCTCGCACCCCCGGCCGCGGCAGGTCTGCGCTCTCCTCCCTGCACCCCTGGACAGAGGGCAACACTGAGGCCGGGGAGCGGCGGCCGCGGAGGAGGCCCCTGCAGCGCCGCGGCGCCCCGGCGCCCTCCCTGCTCCGCCCCGCGTGCCCCGGCACCCGGGGGGCGGGAGGCCGGGCGGGGCCGGGGCCGTACCTGGTGTCCGCGCGGGGAGGTGACCGGCGGGGCGCCCGAGGTCGGGCGCGGCGATCCCGGGCCCTGGGTCCCGGCTCTCCCGCTTCCTGGCTCCGGCGGGGCAGGAAGTCGGGGCGCTTTTCCGGAGCCCCCGCCCCGCCGCCCCTCCCGCTTCCTGCCGGCACCCCGCGCCCGCCCGGCACCTCCGCTTCCTTCCCCTTCTCGCCGGCCGCGGGCCCCGCCCTCCCGCCCCGCCCGACCGCTCCCGGCTTTGTCCGCAGTCTGTCTGTCCGTCCGTCCGTTCGTAACGTCCGTCGGGCGGCCGCGCGGGGGTCGGTCTGCCGGCTCCTGGCACTCCCGGCCCCGACTGCCCGGGGGTGACCACTGTCTGGGCCCGCGGTTCCGCCCGGGACTCCTCCCTCCCCCGGCCTGGCCCCCGCGCGCCGCAGGTGCCTTCTCGGAGTCGCTTTCCGCTCCCTCCTCCCCTGCCATTCTGGGTCCCCCGGCCGCGCCCACTCTTGCCCCATCTCAGCCCCGTCTCCATCTGCTGCTGGGACGGGACCCCTTCTTTCCTCTCTGTCCCCTGCTCCCTCTGGGTCCCTCTTTCTCTCTCTGACTCCCTGTGTCACTCCCCCTGTCTCTTGTCCCACTCAGAAACTCTTTCTCTATCATCACCCCAGGACCCCTACCCCCAGCCCCAGGTCAGGGCCACAAGCTCCAACTCCTACAGCACAGGTACGCTGGCCTGGCCGCAGTGCAGTTGTAACTTGGTACCCCATTGTCACCTGCATTTGATCACCTGTCACCCACACCCACCCTGCTGTGCCTCTCCCTGCTGCTCCCCAACCTCTGACTTGGGGATTTTGCAGAAGTGGGGGGCTTAGACCATTCTAGGAGTTTATTTGCTGTGTACCCTGCTATGCAGGGATCAAACCCTGAGTGTGCAGAGCATGTACTGGAGCACTTTGGGTGTCTTGCACACACCCCAGTCAGGGCTCCCCAAAGCACTTCCCCCAAGGTAGTTCCTGTTTGGAGGGGTGGGGGATGCCAGGAGACTGGCTGCCAGGTGCCTGGTACAAAGTTGGCAGGGACTGGGCACTGGATCCTAGGTCTAAGGGAAAAGGTGGGGGGATGGACTCAGCCTGAGGGAGGAGGGACTGAGGGATAGACCCCTGGGCCTGCGGGAGGAGACTGGGGGATGGACCCCTAAGTCTGAGGGAGGAGGCTGGGGGATGGACCCCTAAGTCTGAGGGAGGAGACTGGGGGATGGATTCAGTCTGAGGGAGGAGGCTGGGGGATGGACTCAGCCTGAGGGAGGAGGCTGGGGGATGGATTCAGTCTGAGGGAGGAGGCTGGGGGATGGACTCAGCCTGAGGGAGGAGGCTGGGGGATAGACCTTCTGGGGATAGACCTCCTCAGGCTGGGGGATGGACCCCTAGGTCTAGGGAGGAGGCTGGGGGATGGACTCAGTCTGAGGGGTGGGGAGGGATGGACTAGGTGTGAGGGAGGAAGGATGGGGATGAGTCTGGTGTGAGGGAGGAGGGACTGGGTGGGCCCTGGATCTGAGCCGGGAGGGAGTGCGTCCTTATGAGATCAGTGACTCCTGCCTGGGTCTGCAGTGAGGGAGGATTTATTATCACTAAGTGGCCATGACAGAGCAGGGGGAGGGGACACTGAGGAGGCAGCTACAATCAGTTCCCCCAGAGGCAGCGATTAAGGGCTCATTATGCTGGGGAGGGGGAAATAGGGGGGGTAGGCCTGTGGGAGGGAGGATGGTCTAGCAGGAAGAAGGGTGAACCTGAGGCGAAATGGACACTGGACAGATTGTGAAGAGACCTGTCGGGGTTGGGGTTTGGGGGTGCGCAGGGGCTGCCGGTGGTTGGTGGGCTCAGGGCTTCTCCAGCTGCACGTCTCCAATGTGGAGGCTGCCCACATCCTGGTAGGTGGCCTGGAGGCCCCGTGAGATGTCCTCGTACATGGAGCAGTCATCGAGGTTCAGGCCCTGGTGGGGAAACGGGGGGACATACTCCAGATGCTCCCTGGTCCTGAGGTCCTGCCCCCAGCCCATGCCAGGGAGAACCCCCCTCTAGCAGCGTTCCTGCCTCTGCCCCACCTGCCACTCACCTCATAGAGATTTTCATCTTCATAGTCATCCGGGGCCTCTACCCCAAACTTCAGGTTCTGCCATCGCTTCTGTGGGGGGACGGGGGGTGAGGAAGAGATGATGTTTTCAGGCCCTTCTGGGCACCAGGGAGTGTTTTATTGGGTGGGAAAAGTGGCAGATCTCTGGTTTAGCCAGAGTCCTCTCAGCAGTCCCCCACAGTGTCCCCACGAGGGCAGAGTGATAGTACTGTGGGTAGGGCATTTGCCTTGTGCATGACTGATCCACGTTCAATGTTCAATCCCTGGCATCCCATGGAGTTCCCTGAGCACTGCCAGGAGTAACCCCTGAGCACTCCCAGGAGCAATCTCTAAGCACAGAGCCCAGAGTCAGCCCTGAACACTGCTGGGTGTGGCCTCAAAACAAAAAACAAAAGCAAAAACCCTTCCTCAGGCTGGAGAGATAGTACAGCAGGAAATGCGCTTGCCTTGCATTCAGCCAACTCTGGTTTCATCTGAGCACTGCATAGAGTCCAACACCCCACCAAGGGTCACTCCCAAGCCCAGAATCAGGAAAAGCCCTTGAGCACTGCAGGGTGTGCCCCCCCCAGGCCCAAATAAACAAAGACCTTTTCTTTGTGCTCAATCCTCTAGCCCCTAGCCCCCACAAGGTAAGTGCGATCTTTCTCCCAGTTCTTGAGGTGTCCCCGGCCCCCCACCGCCACTCTCACCCGAAACAGAAGCAGTGTCCCGGGCACCACGGCGCAAAAGAGCAGAATGACCCCCTCGGCGGTGATGATGTTGTTCTTCGTGCCCTCTCCCATGTCCAGGAAGGGTCTGGGAATTGGCTCTGCAGGGATGAGCTGTGTTCAGAGTCGGGGGGGTTGGGGGAAGCGGTCCCCCGGTGGATACGGGGCGGGCGGTGGGGTGGGGGGCACTCACCGCGCACGCGCAGGTAGGTGCCACAGGAGCGCACCCGCTGTTTCCCTTCCATCACTATGCAGTAGTACACGCCACTATGTTCTTTCTTCACTTTCTTGATGATATGTTCAACCTTGCCACTTGAGCTGTTCAGGACCTCCGAGTGGTTGGCATAGAGGAGACTGTACCACCAGGTGATGTTGGGGCTATTCCTATTGTTGGAACACTCAAAGCGAGCCATGTCGCCCTCAACCACTGTCAGAGACAGCGGGCCTGGTGTCACCTCCAGGTTCCCAGAGCCTGCGCCTGCAGGGACAAGAGTGTCATCCACGGTCACCCAAAGGTCCCAAAGGCCCTGCACTGCAGCCGGGGACGAGGGATGGGGGGAGTGGGAAGGGTGTCCATGGTGGTACATCATTGGGAGGATGCCCCCTGGAGGGAGATCTCCAGTTTTCCCTGGGGAGCACAAACAGCCCTGGGATAGGGGACTGAAGCCAGGGGAGGGGGGCTTCCTGGGGGAGGAGAGCTGGCTCCTGAGATGGGGATAGAGCCCCCATCAGCCACGGCCCATTCCATGCCACCCTCTGCCCCCGGTCTTTCATTCCTTGCTCCTCTCGCTCCTCTCATGCCTGGAATGGTCCCTGCCCCACACTTAAACAGCAGTGCCCCATCCAAGTGCTCCTTGTAGAGTCAGCTTAGGCACTGCTTTCTGGAGGCCCTTCTGGCATGAAGTCATGTGTCATGGGCACAGAAAACAACACCCCGTCTCCTCCCAAGATTCTATTATTATCCCCATTTTATAGGCAGGACAATGGAGGCTCAGGAAGGGCAGCTCTGTTGCCCAGCATCGGCAGGGCCGCAGAACGGCTGGAGTTTCCATTGCAGCTCCCTGGGCCTCTTTTTCTGATGTCTTTAGGTTAGCGGGTCCTGTTGCCCGGGCCCGCCCCTCCTTTCTCTGTCCCTCTCATGTATCCACCTGATGGTCAGAGTTGGTTTAGTGGTTGGGCTGGGCTGGGGGCTAGGGAAGAGCCCAGAGAGGTGAGCAGGGACCCCGGTTTTCAGCATCGCCCCCAAGTGGAAAGGGAAGATAAAAGGAGGGACAGAAGGAGCAATCTCAGGGAGTGGGGGGCTCCTTCCCTGCTCCTCAGGAGTCTTGGAAGGCCCTCTGACTCTGTATTCACACCCTGACAAGGGGTCAGCTGGTCCTGGGAGTGTCACTCCCTGTGCGAGGCAGGTCAGTGGCATTCAAGCAGAGGAGAAAGTCCCCGCACCCCAAAGCGACCTCCTACCCCCAACGTCCCCTTCCGTCCCCAGCTCTGGAACCCGCTCAAGGGTGACCTGAGTTCCTTATTTTGAACCTGTGGGGGTGATGGGCTGGGGAGTCCGGCTTCTGCTCCCCTCCAGCCCCACAGAACCTGCTCCAGCCTCGCATACATTTCTCCAGACCTCCTTCCTGAGGGCTCATCACTACCTTTCAGTTCCCTTCCCTCGACCTGGGCCTTGTTCCCAGCCTACAGTCCCCCCCATATCTCCCTGACTCTTCGTTCCCCACTGTCGGCCTTCTGGCTACATACCCATGTCAGCAGCAAAGAGCAAAATGAGGAAGACGGTGGCAGGAGAGGTCTGGAAGAGTCCGAGATCCCCCAACATCTTCTCCCAGTGAGGCGGTCAGTCTAGACTGCAGCAGTCCTGGGGTACCAGAATCCGCCTCACTGGTGTCCAAGCCCCACCCTACTTCCTGCCTGGCCTGGCCGGAGATGGGCTCTACTGGTCCCTCAACAAGGCTCAGGGTGGGCTGGGCCTGAGAGAAACCGCAGCACCTGCAAGGCCACAATTCCCCCAGGGCTGGGATTGGGGCACAGGGGCCTTGCTCAGAGCTGGCCGGCTGGAAACCCCAGGCAGCTGGGATTGGGGCTACTGGGCACAAGAGGGGCTGTCCATGGACCTTGGGCAAAACTGGTCCCCCTTTCAGAGCACCCGAGTTCTCACCTCTGGGGGTTTGAGGGGGTGGTGTGATGTTATAGCGGGTAGGGC
Source organism: Sorex fumeus (assembly GCF_029834395.1). NCBI lineage: Eukaryota > Metazoa > Chordata > Mammalia > Eulipotyphla > Soricidae > Sorex > Sorex fumeus. The sequence continues at coordinate 16,950,998 of NW_026606179.1, forward strand.
ATTTGCCTTGCACGCAGCTGACTCGGGTTCAATCTCCAGCGTCCCATATACAGGAGTAATTCCTGAGTGCAGAGCCAGGAGTAACCCCTGAGTGTTGCCAAGTACAATCAAAAATGCCAACAAACTAATTGTCACTGTCACTGTCCTCCCGTTGTTCATCGATTTGCTCGAGCGGGCCCAGTAACGTCTCATTGGAGACTTTGTTGTTACTGTGTTTGGCATATCGAGTACGTCACGGGGAGCTTGCCAGGCTCTGCCGTGCGGGCGAGATACTCTCGGTAGCTTGCCGGGCTTTCCGAGAGGGGCGGAGGAATCGAACTCGGGTCGGCCATGTTGGCTGCATGCAAGGCAAATGCCCTACCGCTGTGCTATCGCTCCAGCCCAAAAAACTAATTAAAAGGGGGTTTTAAAATTTATATATCTACATGTATTTCAACGAGAGCCATAACATCAGATGCATGAACAAGAAAATCAACCCAACCTCCAATTATTTTAGTTCAAAGTACTGAATCTCAATGTGAATATACTTCTTTAAATGGGACTTGTTCAAAAGTCCTCTTATTTTGTGAAGGAGTTCTAAATAAAAATTAAGTGTAAAAAAAATAAAACGGGGGTTTTAAGGAGTTGGGAATTCCGGCACTGGAAGTGGCTAGTCCTGGTGGGTGCTCAAGGGATTAGGGGGCCAAAGTCAATCCCGCTGTGAAATGCACTTCTCAGCACTGTCCCCTTTTCTCCAACTGGGGTTTGGGCGGGGGCGGGGGCAGTTAGCACGCATGCTTGGTTGTGGTGCTGGTACACTTCAGTTGTACCCACAGGGCACACACGTTATTGGTGGGGTGGGCACAATCTTTTACTTGCAGTGCTTGCTCACGTTTGGGCGTGGCCGGAAGCTGCACCGGGTGCTGGGGATCACATCCCTCACAGCTGCCAGGGTCAGGCTGGGTGCACGCTTGGGTGTATGCAGGCTTGCAAGGTGAAGTGAGAATTTTATTGATGAGGCCATCTCCTGGGATGGTCTCAGCAGGTTTGGGGTTTGTGGCGGGGGGGTCCCTTGGTGATACATGTGGGAGTGTATGTCGTGCCACAAATTCAAACCAGGATTGACACGTGCAAGGCAAGCCCCTTACCCCCTATACAACTTCTCTGGTCCTACTTTTGTTATTTTGGGGCAACACCACCTAGCAGCGCTCAGGGATCACTCCTGGCAGAACTTGGGAAACACAATGTGGTTTTGGGGATCGAATCAGGGTCAGCCATGTGCAAGGCAAGCACCTTACCTGTTGCACTCTCTGTCCAGCCCTACCACTGAGTCACAGCCCCGGCCCCAGCCCACACTATGGATTTATTTGGGGGGGGGGGGGGGGGAGTGGTTTGGGCTACATCTGGCAGTGCTCAGGGTTCATTCCAGGCAAGCATAGGGGTCCCTGTGTGGGCTCTGCTGTGGATCTGAGGCTTGGGAGATGGGCCCACTAATGCTCAAGTCCAGCAATGTGGCCCCTGGCTTCAATTCCTGGGCCAAGTGGTGTGGGGGCTAGCTAAATCGGGGCAGTCTCAGGGGCCCAGGTGGTACCAGGAACCAAATCTTAGGTCTCATCCATGTCAGACAGGCATTCAGGTGTGAGCCATCTTCCGGCTTTACCTTGATATTCCCCATCACAAGGTCATTTCCGTGCTGTGATGGGTGAGTGGGTTCAGCAGCTGACTTTGAACCACATGAGCACTACATGTCCCTTTGTGTCAGCTACTGCCCTGCTAGCTGGGCAAGGGAGACCACACCCAGGAGTGCTCCCTGGCCTTGCTTTGTAGGCATTACGTAGTGGCAGGGATTTGGACTGGGGATTTAACAAGGGTTGCAAGTGTGCAAGGTCTTAACCTTGTTCCAGGCATCCCACCTCCATCTGAAGAAACTGAAGTAAGGCTCAGAGGGAGCCATGTCATGTTGCGTGGGCAGGTGAATCATGTCCGTGGACCCAAGTTCCTCAGGTGCTCACTGTAGGGAGACTCTGGGCGGCAAATCCCGGCATAGGCAGAATGAGGTGGCAGAGCCCAGGGAAGGCAGGACTGCTGTTCAGCTGCAGTGTGAAGCCACCAAACATGACCATATAAACAGAGCAGGATATAATGCAGAACCCAGCAGCTTGGAGCAGAAAAGTGAAAGAACTATGCGTTAATCCAGGCAATCATTTCTGCCCAGAGGGGAAAGGGTGTTGCTCCCTTCCGCCCTCCTCCCTCTGGAAAGAAAGATGGCGGCCACATGGGAGCCTTGTGGACAGCAGGTATGAGCCGGGGGTGTGGGGGCGACTAAAACCTCATGGGAAGGGGAGCGTTCTGGTCCGTCCTTCACGCCCTACCGAGGTTACCAGTTGCCCCCCGCGAGCGGCTCTCCAGCACGGCCACGGCCCCAGAAGCACAAGGACTTAATGCAGAACACAGCAGCTTGGAGCAGAAAAGTGAACGGACTATGCATTGATCCAGGCCATCAAGTCTGCCGGAGGGGAAAGGGTGTTGCCCCATTCGCCCTCTCCTCTCTGGAAAGAAAGATGGCGGCAACATGGGAGCCTTGTGGACAGCAGGTATGAGCCGGGAGTGTGGGGGCGACTAAAACCTCATGGGAAGGGGGGCGTTTCGCTCCGCCCTTCACGCCCTACGGAGGCCACCGGTTGCCCCCCGCGAGCGGCTCTCCAGCACGGCCACGACTCCAGAACACAGAAACCAATTTCTTAACTATCTGACTTTCAGTAGAAATACTTCCAGGGTCAATAGGTAAAAGAGCAGAAATCCAAAACCAACATTTAATTCTTGAACCCAGCCGTAGAAAGCAAATCACTTCACAATGCTTTTTCAGCATGTCTGATTTGGGGGGGGGGGTAAACTCTAAATAATAGTGGTGAATCTTTTATTGAAACAATGAATCTAATCAAAGCAGATAGTGTTAACTAGAATTCATCTGCCTCACAGGGACGGGGAGGGGTTTTATTGGGGTTCTTCATGGTAAAAAATAAGTATTGGTAAAGGGAAATGTGTTTGATATTTGCATGACTGAGACATAAACCTGAAAGCTTTGTAACCTTTCCCACAGTGATTCAATAAAAAAAAAAAAAAAAAAAACAGAGCAGGATACCTGACTGGCTTGAAAGTCACTCCAGCCCCTTGTCTGGAGCTCAGATGGAAACCTCAGGGGAGGTATCCCTACTTGGGGAACCTGAGGGCTTGGGACCACATCTGGTGTTGCCAGGTATTGGACCTGGAATCCCTGCGAGATGTGTGGCAGCAAGCTAAGCAGGCTTCCCTGTCCTTTTTTTTTTTTTCCCCCTGTCCCTTTATGCTGGCCCCATTCCACCAAATGTGCAAGCCCAAGGGTGCTTATCACCCACACCTGCAAATGCCGTTGCTGAACTTCACCCAAGACAACTGAAGGGGCTCTCTTATTTCCATTACTGACACAATCCCGCTCTGCACAGCTTGTTCAGTAAATCCTGGACACAGCAGCCCCTTTTCCTCAGGCGAAGGCGGTACATCCCAACACCTGAAAGCTCTAGGCCAGGCTGAATAGCACATGCCTGCCTCATTCCTGAGGCAGGTTAATGAACCTCGACTGCCCCCTAGTGGCTGACAGGCGGCCTGCAGGGAACGTAGATATATCCGCAGCTTAAGCTTGGTGCAATAAGTGGACTGTACCTCTGGATCCTCTATCCTCAACCAGCTAAATTGGGGCAATTGGCCTCAGAGCAACCCATCTGTGACTTCCTTGCCTCTCTCCAAATCAGAAGCACTCTAGGTGCCCATCTGCAAAGTGTCTGGCTGCCAGATCTCTCTGCTCCGTGCCTCAGACCTCCTGAACCCAGTGCCCTACATCTCAGCCCCCTGCCACCACTGGAATCTGAACCTGAACGGCATGGCCCAAGGCCAGGTCTGATTCCAGGTCCCGTCCCATTTCACAGCGGAACCCAACCGTGCCAGGGGTGCCCATGTGTCTTCCATCCTCAGCTCTGGGAGCTTGCCAAGGCAGGATGCTGACAAGCAGGTGAGCTCTGGGGTCACAGTCCACCTCCTCCCCCCAGGAGAGCCAGTCATGAGGCCCAGACCAGGGTACGAATGAGGCGCTTTATTAACCAGCAGCATCAGAATCTAATGCTTCTTGTTGGCAGCAGCCACCTGTAGGGAAGAGGAGATGAGTGGAGACCTGTGATCGGTTCTGCCCGCCACCCTGTGCCCACACCCCACCTGGTGGCCTCAAGGGTCCTTGTTTCTGGTCCAGGCAACCCCAGGTGCCTCCCACTTCACAGAACCCTCCCCCAGCTTTCAGGTTCCCTGGAAGTGGAGACTATTTGAGGGCAACCCCTAATCCCCTGAAGGTCCCAAAATATGATGCTCCAGTATGCCTAGAGGGTGACGGAGCTGGCCAGCTGCACCCAGAGCCCCTGTCCTTGTCCCAACAGCCTCACCTGTCCGGCGATTCTGTCCAGATCTCTTTGTCCCTGAGGTGTCAGCTTACGGCCCCTGTGGAGGAACCACAGCCCTGTGAGGACAAATGCAGCCTAGGACCGCACCACATCCACCCAAGTGCCAGAGGGGCCCCAGCCTACAGCATTCTAACGAGCTGGGGGTAGGGTGGGAGGGAGCCCCCCAGGAGCTGACGGGGTGTCGTTTGTGCAAGCATTAGATCAAAAGCCCTGAAAAATCAATCGGGATAAGTTAACGAGCAAGCTAATGAAAGCAGACAGTCACTAAATTACCTTCCCGGAGCCCGGGGTAGTCAGCCAGAGAGGTGCGGGCACCCCACCCCCTTACCCATCTTGGTCCTTCTCCACCATCTTCAGCCCCTCTAGAGCCTGCAGGACACGGCGTGCCACGCTCTTGGAACCTCTGCTGAAGTGGCTGGGCATGACACCGTTCCTCTGTCGCCCCCCGTAGATCTTGGTCATGGAGCCGACCCCTGCGCCGCCCCGCAGGTACAGGTGCCGCGCTGTGGAGGCTGGGGGTGGGGCGGGGAGACACTTGAGAACCCGCCACACGTGCAACTGTCTCCTCCCCAGAAAAGCCCAAGCAGGGTCCTGGGGCCCATCACCCTGAGTTCAGACCCTCCTCCATGAACAGAGCGCCGGGACCCCACAGCCTAAGATGCCGATTCCACCCAAGCTCACTGTCAGCCAGCTGGGACCCTGTGGACAGTCTCACCACTGCCACAGAAGCTTGTGCTGTACTAGGCTCCTACACCAGCTGCAGGTTTAGGGGGCCCAAGGCCACACCCCCTCTTCAGAAGCCCTGTGCTGTCCACCCAGAGCCCTGGTCTCCCTACTGCTGGCCTCGCTTGAAAACCAATCCAGAGCGTATTCATGATGTGGTTTGGGGGTGCGCCTGTAGCATGAATGAAGCCTTGGCTCAACCCTTAGGATCCAAAACACCAAGAACAAAGTCCTGTAAATACCACCCCCCCATTACTGTTGTCCTCCTTCCAGGCATCCACCAGCACCCACTCATTCCAACTGCTAGGTCCCTTCACGGAAACCCCTCCCTTAAAGACCAATTCAAAGCCCAGTTCCCCAAGTCCTTCCTGCACCCCTACCATGCTGTACACAGGGGCGAGAGAACCTTAAAGATTCCAGAGTGAGACAGCTAGGTGGCAGGACAGCGGCCTTGTGGCAGAGCTGTTCCTGTCCTCCTCATCCCCAAAGCAAAGGTTCCCAAACTCTTAGATGACCACCCCCCCCTTCAAACAACAAAATTACTCAGTACCTCCTTGGAGCCCAAGAGCTAGTTATGGGAGTAAGGTGTTTGCCCTGCATATAGCTAACCCAGCAGTACATGTATGTGACTTAAGGTCCCTAGAGCACTACCAAGTGTGACCCCCACTGGGCTGACATGATATGAAAAACCCCCACCCCCCCATGAAGCTGGCCTTTCACCCTCCCAACCTTACTCCAGCCACCTCCACTAGTACAAACTGAGGAGTTGGCCCCCCCAGGACGAATTCATAACCCAAGCCTGACCCGAGGCTCTCTGGAGTAACCCTGTACCTCTGGCCCGAGACCTTCCTCAATGTAGGAAGAGATATTGGGCCCTACTGGCTCACCTCCAGGTCCCTGTAGACTCCAATTCCTGATTCAGTGAATTTGAGGTAGCAGTGGCTGACAAAGTTAAAGACAAGCACCCCCATGCTCCCTCTACAGCCAGGATACCAAGAGATGCACTGACCACACCAAGTGGGAACATTCTAGACCCCTCTCCCCCGGATGAGGGTTTTGAAACTGTTGGATTCAACAGCAACCCTTCCACTGCGGAGGGCAGCAGCAAACCTGGAAACAGACTCAAGACCCCCAGGACTACGAGGCTCAGAAAGGTGCTTTGCATATCAAAAATGAAAGATCGAAGAACAGGTGGGGTATAGCCAGACAACCATGCAGATGGGGGTCCCTGCATGCTTAAAGGCATGAACCTGGGGGTCTTGAGATCTGGCCGTCACTGGACCTCACCCAGAAAACAGGCATGAAATGTGGCCTAGAGTCAATGAGGGCAGGGGTGGGGGTAGTGGTGTCTTGGCAGGCTCTAAGCAGCCTCAATTCCTTCCTGAAAGCACAAACAAAGAGTAGGCAGGTAGGAAGCCTACATCAGAAGCCAGTGTCACCTGGTGACAGCATGGCCCAGTGGGCATCTGCTGCTGATAATGAATGCCAGGAACCCATCAGGGTAAGGAATGCTGGACCGACCATCTCCTCCTAAACTCAGGAGAGATATCCTTACTCCACTGGAAAAAGAATATGAACTATAAGGCCAGAGTCCTGAATGAAGGTCACGGAGCTGGCACAGGGTGGCCCTAAGGGGCAACTTCTGGGAAGCTGCGACTTTCAGCATTCAGAGCAATAAACTACCCAGCAAGATGCTCAGCATGTGAGATACAGGAGTGAGAAAGCCAGTGAGAATGCAGTCTATAGGAACATCCCTGCAATAGCTGAGGTACAGAGACGGAAAAACACTGGTGTCAACACCACCACGCAGGCAGGGTGAGAAACATTATTTTGAAGAACCACTCATCGGGCCAGATAGTACAGACGGTAAGGCCTTGCATATGGTCAATCCGTTGTTTGATCCCTAGCACCCCTTATGGCTCCCTGAACACAGCCAGTAACAATTCCTGAGCAGAGTCAGGTGCAGCCCCCAAAACAAACCAACAAAAGGCACATCCTGCATTCAGCTGATCCTCACACCAACCGCACAGTTTGGTTTCAAACCTTACGTTCTCTGCCCCCTCTCCGGAGTGGGGGGGCGCGGAGAAACTCAGTGAAGATGGAAATAAACCTCTCCTGGCAGACGGAGACAAGGCCTCACAAGGCCCTCTGCCAAGTGATCAGGCAGACGCACACCAAGTGAGCGGAGGCCACGCAAGCCACACCAGGCCCCACGGAGCCAAAGGATGCTCCGGCCACTTTGCGGGTGGGGAAAGAGCTCGCAGCCATGGTCCCCGGGGTCACCCCACCGCCCAGCCCCAGGACTCACCAGCTCGCGTGTAGAACCAGTTCTCATCGTAGGGCGCCAGCTCCTTATGTTTGGCCAGCTTGACGGTGTCCACCCATTCAGGGACTTTCAGCTTCCCGGACCTGGGAGAAGGGAAGGGGCCAGTGAGGGCAGCCCCGCTCCCCCAGACCCTCACCTCCCACGGCTCCCTGCAGGCACCAGCTGGAGGCCAGCAGTGGCTGGATCTTTCCCAACACAGGAGGCGCTTCCCTCCTGCCGGGCCTACAGCCAGCGCTGCCCCCGGCCCCGCAGACCGGCCGCCCTGTCTGCAAGCCCCGAGGGACCCCGCCTGGCGGCCCCCAGCACGACCGACCCCAGGCCCCGCACTCACTTTTTGAGAAAAGCTGCCAGAGCTCTGACGAACTCCTGCTGGTTCACGTCTTTTACAGTAACTCCAGGCATCTGCGGGCGAGAGCGAGCGCGTGAGCGCGCGGCCGGCGGGGCTCAGCGCGGCGCCGCACGCCCGCGGCTTCCCACAAGCCCCTCTCCGTGCCCCACCGCACGGGCTTCCCGGGGCTGCCCGGCGCCGACGAGCCCCACGGGCCGTCCACCGCCGCCTGCCCGGTCGCGGAGACCCGACGCGTCCCCGGAACCGCTGCCGGAGCACTTCCCCGCCCTCGCCCGTGCCCACCAGGCCCAGCCTCGGTCCCCAGGGCGCGCTGACCCGGCATGTCCGGGCCTGCCGCTCGCACGTGGCCGCCGTTTCAGGGGGCGGGGCGGCCACGCGAGGCCGCCCCGGGACCCGGACACGCCGGGCAGGCGGAGGGAACCGGACCCCGACACCCCGCGCCCGGCTCGAACCGGAGCGCTCGCCTCACCGTGCGGCCTCCGCGCTGCCAGCCAGGGGAAAGGGAGCCACGGGGTTTCCCGGGCGCACAAGTCGGGTGCCGGGTCTCGCGAGATTTCTGAGAGCTCGCGAGAGCAGGTTTGGAAAAGGCGGCTCCGCCCCTCTGAGGGCGAGTGTGGCTTCGCGTCTGCCGACATGGGCGGTGCCGTGAGAGGGCGGGAAGGCAAAGCGGAAAATCGAGGAAGGGCGGGGAAGACCCGTTCCCTCCTCGCTCTTCCTTTCCCGCAGCTTTTACCGAGCAGAGGGTGCTCGGTATTAAGTTGTATGTGGGGGGAACCCGGGTTCGTTTTTCTCTGTGGCTGGGAGCAACAGTTGGCGGGGTGGTTGGGGTGACGGAGGAGAGACACTGATGGCGGAAGTTGGGTGTGCAGAAATGAGACTTCGTCATTGTCAACGTCCTCATCAGGACGATCCCTCTTCCGGAGGAGAGAGGTTTTTCAGGCCGGACGTGGGGGTAGTTAGGGCGGAACTATAACGGCGAACCTCAAGGAAGCGCAAGGAAGAAGTGTGGCCACCGTTTTCCCTTCTTTGGTAGCCGGTGCTCGCGAGAACAGGATAAGGCGGAAGCCCCGCCCTTTTAAGGGCGGAAGTTGCTTCATCAGTGCCTGGGAGATGGGCGCGATACTGAGGCCGAGATGGGAGGGAGGAGATAAGGGAAGAGACAAAAGGGAGGAGGCGGGACCTCCCTTTTCGTTCGGCTCTGCCTCCTAGTGCCTGGATGTGTTCATTCAGCCTTTGGCTCAACTTCTCTCATCTTGGCTGGTTTGTGCAAGGTGTCCACTTCCATTCTCAAGACTCTCTTCATTTGAAAACGAGTAAAAATTAAACGGATGGGTCCGGAGAGAGAGTACAGGGGACTGAGGTATTTCTCGTCTTGTTAGTGGCCGAACTGGGTTAGAACCCTTGCACGGCCTGCAGAATCCTGAGCACCGCCGGCTGAGTGTGTCTCAACGTCCCCCACTTCCAACCAAATATGTATATATATATGGATATATATGTGTATATATATATTTGGGGTCAGGAATACAGCAGGCAGGGCATTTGCCTTGCATGTGGCCAACATGGGTTCCATCCCTGGATCCCCATATGATCCCTTGATCCTTACCAGGAGTCATCTCTGAGCACAGAGCCAGGAATAAGCCCTAAGCAGAGCTGGGTGTGGCTCCGTCATCAATTTTTAAAAATATAATGGGGAGAGGGCGAGAGATAGTACAGCAGATCGGGTGCTTGCCCTGCATACAGTCTATGAAGACATCACATATGGTCCCCCACACACTCCAGCCATGCCAGGAGTTATTCCTGAGCACAAAACCAGAAATAATCCCTGAGCACCGCTGGGTGTAGCCCCACCACTCCCTCTCCCCCCCATCCAAAACCAACCAAACAAAAAATGTTATTTGAACTTAGTCCTATACTAAGTTTCTTTCAAACTGGGGAGTTTCTTTTCTTTCCCCCTTTGCTTTCCAAGAAACCTTTATATTTCCAAAACACAAAAAGAAATAAAATGAAAAAAAATTTAGGAAGTTTACAGTCCCCTGAATCCATCAGGAGTGATCTCTGAGGGCAGAGCCAGAAGTAAGTACTAAGCACTGCTGACTGTGACCCCCAAACAAACAAACAAAAAAATAAATTTAGTGAGTGACTGAGATCCCAACAATGTGCCGTTTTGAACTTGTTGCTCCTTTATAGGGTGCACGGCATCAATAGATATTTTTTCTGGGTACCGAGCTATAGCACAGTGGGTAGGGCACGTGTTTTGCATGTGACTGACCAGGAATTTTTTTTTTTCCTGTTCGGGGGCTTCTCCTTGCTCTGCATTCAGGAATTACTCCTGGCAGTGCTTGGGTGACCATATGGGATCCTGGGGATTGAACCTAAGTCACCTCATGCAAGGCAAATGCCCTACCCATTGTACTACTGCTCCAGCCCTAACCTGGGTTTTATCCCGGGTATCCTATGTGGTCCTCTGAGCCTACCAGTGATCCTTCCTGAGTGATCCCTGAGCCTAGAGCCTTTCCTGAGTACTGCGAGGTATGACCCCAAAAACAAAACAGAAAAAGGAAAAATGTTAGCTTCGGGGATGAAGGTATAGTATAGTAAGTTGGACCCTTGCCTTGCATGCAGCCCACCTGAGTTCCATCCCTGGCGTATGGTTCTGAGCCCTGACAGGAGTGATCAATAAGCACAGAGGCATAAGAAATCCCTTAGCATCACCAGTAAATAAATAAATTAAATTGTTAGCTAGTTGCAGAAAGGACACATTTAAACTAAGTTTTGTTTAGGAGTCACAGGCACTGGGGTGGGTTGTTCCTGGTTGTGCTTAGGGGAGCATGGGATCCTGGGATTGAACCCAGGCCTACCTAGTGCATGCAGAGTTCTCTCTAGCCAGTTGAGCTGACTCTCATGCCCCAACTGTCTCCCCTGCCTCCTCTAATTTTTTTTACATTGAAAAGACAGCATTTCAGGTTTTTTTTTTTTTTTTTGCTTTTGAGCCACACCCAGCAGTGCTCAGGGCTTTACTCCTGGGTCTTTGTTCAGGGTTCACTCCTGTGTTCAGGAGACCACATGTAGTGCTGGGAATTGAACCCAAGTTGACCACATGTAAGCCAGGTGCCTGACCCACTGTATTTTTGTTTTTTTGTCCACATCTGGCTGTACTCAGAGCCCCCAAAGAATGTTCTTTTTTTTCTGCTTTTCTTTTTTTGGGGGGGGTCACACCTGGCGATGCACAGGGGTTACTCCTGGCTCTGCACTCAGTAGTTACCCCTGGTGGTGCTCAGGGGACTACATGGGATGCTGGGAATCGAACCTGGGTAGGCCCGCGTGCAAGGTAAACGCCCTACCCGCTGTGCTATCTCTCCAGCCCCAAAGAATGTTCTTAGAGTAACTCAGATTTCCCCCTCAGAACCAACAAATGTGTTTGAATATGTATTTGTATGCATGTTTAACTGTGCTCATATTGTATAGAATTTATATTGCTTTTATCATACATTTCTGATGAACTTTTTTTTCTAAAACTAAATTTTGTTAAAGCACCATGAATTACAAAGTTTCTGATGCACATTTTAAAATACCAATAGGATCATTTAAGTTTATTTTATTATATATAAAGCTCTCCAAGAAATTGTATAATGCCTCACTAAAGAGACAGTGATAATATAGGGTTTGGGGAAGAATGTAGCTTAGGTAAAATTTATAAATATATATTTAGGGGGAACCTTTGGACCACACCCAGCAGTGATCAGGGGCTATCCTGGCTCAGGTTGCCATAGGCAGTGCTGAAGGTCAAATGGATTGGCTGCATGCAAAACAAATACCTCTTGTGCTATCATTCTGGCCCCAATTAGGTAAAATTTATATTAAGCATAGTTTCGATGAACTTAAGGAAAAACAGGCACCATATACTGAAATTAAGAGGCCTGAGCCGAGATACAGGGCCTAATTCTCTTTTGGAATTGTAGGATTAGAAGAAACAGGTAATATCTCCAGAAATCCCTCCTCTTAATCTCTGATTCTGGGTTGGAAATCATAGGTTTATTATTGTTTTACTTTGGGCTACACCTGGCAGTGCTTGAGGCTTAAGCCTGGTTCTATGCTCAGGGATTACCCCTGGTGTTTCTCAGGGGGCCATATATGGGGTACCTGGGATCGAACCTAGGTTGGCCATGTGCAAAGCAAGCTCTGTACACACTTTACTGTTGCTCCATCTCCTTAGAGACTTTTTTTTTTTTGCTTTTTGGGTCATGCCTGGCAATGCATAGGGGTTATTCCTGGCTCTGCACTCAGGAGTTACTCCTGGCGGTGCTCAGGGAACCATATGGGATGCTGGGAATCAAACCCGGGTCAGCCGCGTGCAAGGCAAACACCCTACCTGCTGTGCTATCTCTCCAGCCTCATTTAGAGACATTTTTTAAGTCAAGTAAATTGTGTTTGGGAGAAGAGTTTAAGATTGTCTGATGGTCTGTGTAGGACATGAGCTCAGGGACTACCTCTGTTGACATATTTGTTGGGGGCTTAGTCAGTTATATCAAGGGACAGAAATGTAAGAGTATTGTGTAAACCAGGTGTTGAGAGTCTTGAGTAGGAACTGCGTGAGATATCTGCTGTTATGTGTCATTTTATATCACGTGTCATGTCAATTCATATAGAACAAAGAGTGGACCAGAGAGCCTGGATTCCCAAAGGACAGAAGGTTAACAATGTGAAATGAGCCTGGGTGGCTGTTGGAGGAGCAGACTTGTTTGGACAGTGCTTAAAATTTGGAACCTCATTGATTATTTCTTCAGAATGCCAGGATGGAGAACAAAAGAACATTAGAAGGGAGATGATTTAGCCAGTGCCTTGGGGAACCTCAGGAACCCCTTTCACCACCATACAATGTATAAAATAGGAGAAGGTGGCCCTGCAAGAATGCTCACATTCTGGGATTGGAGCGATAGCGTAGCGGGTAGGATGTTTGCCTCCCATGTGGCCGACCTAGGTTTGATTCCCAGAATCCCATATTGCCCTCTAGAGCACCACCAGGAGTAATTCCTGAGTGCATGAGCCAGGAGCAACCCCTGAGCATTGCTGGGTGTGACCCCCACAAAAAAAGCAAAAAATAAAAAGGAATGCTCACATTCCTTTGACTGTAATCTGGGCTCACTGGCTCCTCATAGTCACAGGGGATGGTTGCTGCACCCCAAGAAGCAGCAGTGAAGAAAAGAATCAGCAATTCTTCTATCTACCCTTTTCCTGACCTAACACAGAGGCTGAAGCTCTCTCCTCCAGGCACGCCCAGAGAAGCTCTAAAATTGGACCACATGTAGGCCTCCTGAGACACAGCCCAACCAGTACAGCCAGTGGGGTGAAAAGCCAGGCCAGATATGGACTTAGCAGATCTTTCTACATTTAAAGTGGTTCAAGAAGGAATCCACAGTAGAGAATTAAAAAATTCAGGTAAGATCTTGTTATTACTTAGAGATATGTTAAGTAGAAAAATGATATTTTTGAGCTATTTAAAAATTTTATTTTTATAAAGTTGTTAACAATAATTCATTGCATTTAAAATTAAAACACCAATTCTACCACTGTGCACCTTCCCACCACCATAAGAGCAAAGTGTGTGAAGATTGTTGTGTTTCATCCTGGAGCCATTGAAGCCCTTGTATAAGAGATTACAAGCATATATGTTAAACCCAAACAAATGTGTGCTACTTTTGGTGCATCAGTGGTCTAGAGTATGAGATGTTGCATGGCCGCACTTGTGGCTGCACACTCTAGAAATTCCGAACTTTAGAATATTATAGAGCAGATTCACTCATGAAGGTGTATGTCACTCTCTTCCAGGAGCTTTATTTCAGAGTCTCTGGCTCTTGTCCATTGATGAGATTACATGGCTCTGGGGGCAGTTGTGGCTGTGACTACCAAGCTATTGGAAAACTAGGGAGCTGGGGGAAGGAGGCTCAGTCCCGCTCCAAGCGAGCTTGGAGATCTCAGTCATGAAAAATGAGATACTTTGAAAAATCTTCAGGACTTTTTTCTATCTCCTGAGTCTTTTAGGGTTTTGTTTGAGGGACATACCTGTACTGTGCTCAGGACTTTCTCCTACCTCTGTACTCAGGGATGACTCCTTGCAGGATGCAGAGGACCATATGGGATGCTGGGGATCAATCCCAGGTTGGATGGATACAAATCAAAGTAATATCTTTCCAGCCTCTCTTTTAGGTTTCTTTTAGTTTTCTTTTTTTTGCTTTTTGGGTCACATCTGGTGATGCACAGGGGTTACTCCTGGTTCATGCACTCAGGTATTACTCCTAGCGGTGTTCGGGGGACCATATGGGATGCTGGGAATCAAACCCAGGTTGGCCGCTTGCAAGGCAAATGCCCTACCAAACGCTGGAGTGTGCTATCACTCCAGCCCCTAGGGTTTTTTTTTTTTAAATAAAAATTACCTAATAATTGGTTTGAGTCTGCCAAGGAGAAGGAACTTCCCCACTCAGTAATTTGCCTAAAAATTGTTTTCCAAAATACTTGGGCAAGTAATTTTCCCATTAAGATTTTCCCTTCTTTGTAAAATGGCAGTGACCACGCATAGCTTACAGGGTTACTGTGAGGGTAGACTGTGGACTGTCACTAATGCAATAGTTTCTAACCTTTAATAGGGCCTTAAAACTTAAGACACATGAACTAGTTCAAGAAAAACCCTTGATAAAGTTTAATTGAATTCTTTCTGTCCTGATTGGCCTCAGATTCCCCACTGGGAAGCTGCTCTGCTAGACTGGCATGCATTGTTTCCTAGCTATCATCTGCTCTTCTTTACTCATTAATATGTGGGCTTGACCCTGCAAACATTCCAATTTCCCTCTGAACAGCTGGCATAGAATAAGCAGTTAATTACTGATCAGCAAAATCTCTAGTTATCTCCTTCAGCCATTCCTTATGTAGTCATAATAAGAAATCCAAATTTTTATTTATTTGTAATAGTTCCTGAATAACTAACTTTGACTTTGAGAAGTGAATGGAACTAGACTAAATCAAGTTATAGTGACAAACCATTCCAAATCTCAGTGACTTAAAAATTTATTTATTTATTTATTTTGCTTACTCTAAGAAACCTAGACACATAAAAATATTCTCCTGTTTCCCATGCATGGAGACAGACATAAATATATAGAGAGATTGAGAGAACAACTGTCAAATAAACTGCTCTCATTCAAAACCTATTTTAGATGCTGGTTAGCATAAACTGCACAACTGTCTCTTCCTGGGCTTTTTAAAAGGTCCCAGGGCCCAAAGAGGGTAAGAGAATATTTATCACAGGCCAAGGAAATGCCCATGTTACAAAAGGAACCAAAAGCTAACAAGATACCCGAAAGTTTAAAAAAAAAGCCTAAGGCTTGTACTATATTAAATTCCATACATAAATCTGTAAGTAAAACATTAACTGTGGTGCATGCAGGCTGTAGCTCCTGCTCCAGCAAGGCCTCGATCTCTGGAGGTCTAGCTGAGGAGGGAGATGGACCCCAGTCGCCCAATATGCACAGCCATGGAGGGAGTGGGACTGGGGCGCAGAGTGGGACCAACAGGCTGAAATCCTCTTCCTCCAACAGGAGCTACAGGTAGGCAGGAAAGGGCAGGATTAGTCATAATCATTTTCCCGCCCAGCAACTCCCTCTTTTTCCCCAGCTAATTCGAGTCTCATTCTCCTTCACCTGGATTACAGGAACCACTTCCTCCTTACTCCTACTACCGCTTCTTGGCTTTTCCAATCCCTCCATCACAACCATTATTTCTTTAAAGCCCCCATTTGACTTTTTCAAGGCCTTGATCTCTGGATATGTCTGATTAGCTCAGAAACTGTCTCTGGCTACCATTCACACAGTTGTTGGTCTAGATTCTGCTATGCCCGACCTCTTTGGGGGCGGAAATTTTTGTCTCTTCCAGGGCCTCACTCTCCTTGACATAAGGGTTCTGGGCATTTGCTTGTAAGAAAATTGCCAACACTGGACAGCAAACCAGGGGCTAGAATGAGGAGACTGGGACCTAAGCTGGAAGATATCCTTGGACGTCTTCTTGGTTAGTTTCTGCTTTCTCCAGAACCTCAATTTCCCAACTTATCCCTCTTCCCTCTTCATTTCATTCATCATTTCATTTCATCATCCTGTTAATCGTCGATTGCCTCGAGCAGGCCCCAGTAACGTCTCTTTCATCCTAGCCCTGAGATTATCAGGGAACAGATTACCTGGGGGGCCACAGGGGTGGAGTAGGGAGATCCAGGCAGGATTGGGGGGGACTGAAGGGGTCAGGCGGGGAGCCTGGGAAGAATCTTTGAGTCCCACAAGAGCCTCAGCTGCCTCCCGCTGCAGCTGCCGCTCTGTAGAAGCAGAGGTCCAGGTCAGGCGGGAGGTTCCAGAAGCCTAAAAAGGAAAGGGAGGAAAGCAGACTGGGAACCCCAACTTCTGTCCATTTCTAAGTAATCCTACATCTCCTGTGTCCTTCAATCTCCACCCCCTTCCATTCCACAGGCTCCACTTCTTCCCAGGGTTCTAGACTGCTCTTTGTTTCTAGTACCTGGGGTTTTCTAGTACCTGGGGTTGCAGCAGAAGAGGGTCTGGCGTACCACAGGGTTGGAATATCAGAGTTGAGCATCTAGAGACAAGGAGAGAAGAGGATGTGGGGTGGGATTAAACACAGGGACAGAGACTACACCAGTCTGAGTGCCTCAGGCAAGCCCTGCTCCTGGTCTTGGCATCCTCCCTTCCTGGGAAATGGGCACCCCTGCCAGCGTCTTCTTTGCCAGGGCTGCTGTGATGGTTACCTCTGATCAAATTGTGGCTGCAATTTTATTTTATTTATTTTTTCTTTTGCTCTTTGGTTCACACTTGGCGATGCTCAGGAGTTACTTCTGGCTCTGCATTCAGGAATCATTCCTGGTGGTGGTCAGGGGACCATATGGGATGCCAAGGATCGAACCTGGATCAGCCACATGCAAGGCAAATGCCCTCTTGCTGTCCTATTGCTCTGGCCCCACTGTTGCCAATTTAAAAAACCTGTTCAGAGGGTCAAGAAAGAGCCCAGTGCTTGCTTTGCATGTAGTTGACCTGGGTTCCATCCCTGGACCCTGGTATAGGATCTCCTGAACAGTGCCCAGGAATTTATCCCAGAGCAAACAGCTAGGAGCAATTTATCTCTGAGCACAGCTAGGTGTGGCCTCCAAATCAAATCACAACAAAGAAAAACCTGATCAGATATCTGGTTTTTGCCCTACCAGAATTGGATTTCCTTCCCTCATTTTCCATTCCCCAAGGATCTCAAAGGAGTAGTTGGAATGAGGAAAAAAAAATTGGTGGTCGTGGGGCCACCCCCCCAACAGTGTTCAGGGGTTACTCCTGGCAGTGTTCAGGGGACCATATGGGGTGCCAGGGATCAAACCTGGGTTGGCCACATGCAAGGCAAGTGCCTTACCCACTGTACTATCTCTCCCGCCCCTCCCAGAAAAATAAGTCTTTTGGAAGTTTTCTCTAAGAGGTCCTAGTCTGTCTCTGTCTCCTAGATCTTGAGGTTCTGATCCCTTCACACCCCCACCCCAATTTCAGCAGGCAATTTACCTAATCTGTTTAAGTGGAATTAATAGCCACCATTTCTTACAGGCTTGTGCTAAGTGTATTCGATATGGCATTGCTATCTCAGGATAGTGCAAAAGATAAGAATAGTGCCTCCAATTTACTGAAGGGAAAACAGCCTCAGGGAGGTTAAGTACTTGTACACTGCTCACAGTTAGGCAATGGCAGAGTGAGAAGGGCACTGCCTCACCCATTAGCCTGAGCTCTTTCCTTCTTCAGCATATGCTGTGGGGACCAGATCAGGATTAGGCACACAATGACCACAAGTCCTTTCTATACTCACGTGCGGGGCAGAACAGGGGGCCCTTGGGATTCTCCAGAAAGAGGAGCCGTCAGTATAGGGCGAGGTCCTGGGTAGGTTGGGAGAGACCCATGGGTGGGCAGCCGGAGGGAGGTGCCAGGGTCAAATCCTAAGAAAGACAAGAGAATACAGATTTTAGAGGGGTCATAAGTGATGGTGTGGGGCCAGAACGAAAAGTACAGTTGGTAGGGCATTTGCCTTGCATGTGGCCGACTTGGGTCGATCCCCGGCATCCCATATGGTCCTCAGAGCACTGCCAGGAGTGATTCCTGAGTGCAGAGTCAGGACTAAGGCCTGAGCATCAGGGGTTACTCCTAGCAGTGCTCAGAAGACTATATGGGATGCTGAGGATCAAATCTGGGTTGGTTGCATGCAAGTCAATGATACAGCAATGATTCCTGGGAACAGAGCAGGTCATGGCTCTATCTTGATCCTGTCTCTGTTACTTTCTCTTCCTGATAACAATGTTACACTGGCATTCACATCTGTTGCATGAATCTTGAGTTGCTCTTACCAGGAAAGGAGTGGAGGGGAGCAGCAGGTTCCTGGCATAGCAAGCGGCACACCACTGGGGGTGGCATTGAAAGGCTGGGAGGCAGCCAGTGTCCAGGGGCCCAAGGGCCTGGAAGCATTGGAGTCCACGGCAGAGGCAAGGCTTCTGGGGGGCAGCTGAGCAACAGAGGCCCCGGGGAATTATCCTGCGAGAAACCCAGGGTAAAGGTGAGGGGGGAATCAATTACCAGGTAGGGGGAGGAACGGTTTATGTTGGAAAATGGTGATAGAACCCCAAAACTATAGAGCTTGGAGGCTCATAAAATCTCACCCTCTCATTTTGTCCTTGGCAAAGAAGTGACTTGCCTGAGGTGATATAGAAGATCAGGACTGAACCTCAAAACCCAGGCATCGTGGGTACCAAGGAAGGGAATTGGGTTGGAGCTAGGAGAATCACTTTCTCGGGGACCCGGCTCTCGGCTCTGCTTACCTTCACAGGGGGTGTTAATGCGAGTGGGACTGCCCCATGGGGGGTCTGAGGAAGGGGCCCTGTGTTCTCCTTTCCAGCTGTGAAGAGAGAGTTTGGTAAGCCCCTTCTTCTGATCCCCCACTCCTCTCCAATAATAGACTGGATTCTTCACCCCACCCCCACTTCTACATGCTAAGCCCACTGGGTCCTCCTGGCACTTGCTCACATGTCACCATTGGGAAGGTTGAGGCCCAGACAGGAGGAACACCTCCTCCAGAATTACCTCTCATCCCTCTATTTAGGAGTTCTTCTCTCAAATCATGGGACCCTCTTAGGTGGTACACACTTACAGGGGAGTCCTGGGTGCGTGATTCCCTTCTTGATTCGGCTGGGGGCTCTTGGAGGTACCGCCCCTTGTCTCATTAGGCCCTGAGCCAGGTGCCTCTTCAGCTGTGCCTCCTGCTGCCTGCGCAGGGCCACCTGGGCAGCCATGACTCTTCGGCGCTCCCTGAAAGTGGGATGTAGGGGTGCAGGTCAGTGGTTCCAGCCCCAGACTCCCCACCACCACTCCCAGGGAAGGCTCATACTCACAGGATGAGGACACACTTGTGACATTCGCACGCCTGGAAAAGGCAGAGGCGCTTGTGGCCCTTGAGGTGGGCGGTGACCCCGTGGTTGCGGCAGCGGGCGCAGGTTGGGGACCGGCTCGTAGCTCTCCTGGCCTGGATAAACTCCATGCCCTGGGGGGCCTGCGACTCCCCCAGAGGTCCCAAGTCTGAGGGGCAGTGGAGAACAGCAGGCATTTCACTGGGTTCCATCGCTCTAGGAGCAGGAGTGGAGGGTCAGGGTGGCCTGGGGGGTACCCCATGCAGGCCACAGGGGGTGTCGGTCTCTCTTGGGCCCACCGAGGCATGCATCTTACACCCCCACCTCTTTCTGGATGGCTCCTTTCTCCAGTTCCACCTTTACATCTGTGTTCTTGCGACCCCAATACATTCTCTTCCCATTCTTTGGATGATTCCAGCTACAGATCCCAGGTTGGAGTCCCTTCCAGGAGCCCTTCACCTGATCCTAATAACCCATGGGAGTTTCTTTACCAAGGATCTGCTTCCATCCAACTGCTACCAAGACTTTTCTGCCCCCACCTTTTAATCCTCACCCTCCTGCTGGAACCACATTCGCTGCTCTGAGGTTTGTGTTTGCACCCCTCCACCCCTCAGTAACGACTCAGTTCTCAGAGATTCCTCATGGTTATTATTCCTTTCCATAATGATTTTTTTTTGCTTCTTGGGTCACACCCAGCGATGCACAGGGGTTACTCCTGGCTCTGTACTCAGGAATCACCCCTGGCGGTGCTCAGGGGACCATATGGGATTCTGGGAATCAAACCCGGGGTGGCCACATGAAGGCAAACTCCCTACCAGCTGTGCTATTGCTCCAGCCCCTCAATAATTATTTTCATCCAATCAACAAGTCCTGTCCCAGCCTCTGCCAAGTACCAGGTCCTCAAGAGTTCTTTCCATGCACCCCCATGCCATCCCAACAGGGGGCAGACCCGTCCCTGTACCCTGAGCTCTAGGCACCTTTGCCCCCACCCATAACTCACTGCAATACAGCGCCCCCCACATGCTGCAATGGTTACTCCCTTTCAGCAGCTGCACCCTCAAACCGGGTGGCCGCCGCCCTGCCCCACTCAAAGATCCCCGGGAGAGGGTGAGGCACAGAGGAGCGTGCCGAGGGGAGGGGAGGAAGGCGCGAGCAGCAGCGAGAGGAGGGTCGAGGGGATGCCTGGAGACAGGGGGGTCCAGCACAAGAGAGAAGAGGAGAAGGGATCAGGAAGGGCGGGGGTCCTCTTTCCGCAGGTTACCACAGCAGGTTACCACAGCACCGTCGTCTCTCTCGTCAAGATAATCAGACGGCCTCAGTCTGGAGAAAGAAGAGAAGCTTGTGAGGGAGTTCGAAGAGGAACGGCTGGGCTCGTGCTGGTTTTCCCGCCCCTTTCACAAGGACCAATGAGCTTCCAGCGTGGCGTTCCGTTGCTGAGGCCGGTGGCCAATGCGCTTCAAGATCTCACACCGAAAGCCCGCCCCCTTCTCTTGTCTCGCTTCTCCCGGGGTCAGGCTATCAGGTCAGCCAATGGCGCCTCGAGTTAGTCTCCAGCCCCTTCCTTCACTCTCTCTGGTTTGCCTTCCCCGATTGTTCATCCCCTTTGAAGTCGGTGGCCAATGGGGCGTCGAGTATCGTTTTTTTCTTGGCGAGCCGGGCCCTTCCCCCTCAGGAACGGCCAACCCGGCCCCGCCCCCAGAGCGTTGATCTGCCTTGTGAGTTCTCAGTCTCAACTCCCTTGGGTCGCCCAACGCCCGGCTTTCTCGTCCTTCTCTCTCGCTGCCTCAGCAACCGAATCACTCTTTTTTGAGCCCGTTCCGACTCTGGGATTTCCCTGCCCCTCTGTCCCTCACACCCCTCCTCCTTGGGCTGTGCCCCCTTTTTGCGTCAGTGCTCTGTTCTCAGCCTCAGTCTCCCTCTTTCTCGCCGGCTTGTCAGTGAGACAAGCGTCCTTGGCTTCGTTCCCTTGTATAACTTGAACCTCACCCCCCCCACCCTCATACCTTTCTGGGGCTGCCTCGAGTTTCCTGTCATGTCAGCCCTCCCCTCCCTCTGTACATCGCCTGAACTTCACCCGAAATTTCACGGCAGCAGGGGCTCGGCGCTAATAGTCGCCTTCTCTCCGTTTTCTCTGTTATCTCTCCATTTCTGTTATCTCCCCCTTCCTCCATGTCGCCCCCATTTCTCTGCGCACCCCTCCTGACCGCCTCTGTCATGCTCTAGGGTCGTCTCCCCCAGCCCAGTCTTTGTGGTTCACCCGTATTTTCTTGCTCTTCCCCCATGCGCTCTCGGCTCCCTGAGAGATTTCCCGTCCCTCTTGAGTTCTCGTCCATCGTGGGAGCGCCCCAACCCATCCCCCATTTCTTTCTTGCACCCCCGAAATCCCTGAGGATTTCATCCCAATTTCCCCCAGTTGTGTCCCTTCTCGGATCCCGATCACTGGGGTCCTGTGGTTTGCATTCCTGGTTGGGGTGTGTCCTTGTTTGCCCTTATTTTGTGGGATTCTTTGCCCATCTTTTACCCCAACCCGGTCCCTCCTCTTCCGCTGGGTCTTAGCCCCTTTGTACCAGATTTCTGAGCGAACCAACCAGGTGTCCGCCATTTGGACAAAAAAGGGTGGCAGAAGTGACCAACAGCTGGATTTCTGTGTAGAAGAACAATGCCAGGCAAAGTTGGAGAGGTGGTTTGGGGCCACTGGGGATAGTATGGAGAACTCCTGAATGCCAGCTAAAGTAGTTGAATTCAGTTCTTTTTTATTTCCTTTTGGTTTTGCGGCCATACCTGGTGATGTTCAGGGTTTACTCCTGGCTCTGTGCTCAGGGTCACTCCAGGTGGTGCTTGGGGGGACCCAATGTGGTGCCTGGGATTTATTGAGCCAAGGTTATCCAGCTGCAAGGCTAACAGCTTAAACATTGCACTATATCTCTGACACCACAACTTTTGGTTTTAAAATAATTATTGGCTTACAGGAAGTTGTAAAAAATTTTTGGAGAAGCCTTTTTTCCCCCTCCCCTTCCCTTCCCCCAGAAAAGCGTTCTTTAACCCTTCTTCCAGACCACCATGGTGATATATATATATATATATACATATATATATATATATATAGAGTCCAGGAAGGAAAATTACACTGGTACAGTACTCTCCAACTATATTTACAGAACTTATTCACTTTCATCAGACTCACATACCCTGTTTGATATGTAATATTTCATTAACATTCAGTTCTATATGGTTTTGGAGCTACTTTTGGCTGTGCTCATGGCTTCTGGCTCTATGTTTGTTCAGGGGATATTCCTGGCAGCCCTCATGCTGGAATCAGATGACTGCATGCAAAGCAAGTGCCCTACGTACTATACTATTGCTCCAGTCCAATATTTAGTTCTATGTACATTTTACTTAAAATTTTTTCCTTTTATTAATTTTTGTTTTGGGGCCACATCCAGTAGTGCCTGAGCTCCTGACTCTATGTTCAGGGATCATTCTGGGTGGGGTGGGGGAAGGGTTACAGGAGATTGAACTTGTGTCAGCTTTGTGGAAGGCAAATGTCTTACCTCTGGTACTAGCTCTCCCTGACCCCTAAAATTGTTTTCTAAAAATATATTCTAATATTCATATAGATTTCTTTTTGAATCAAAAATTGTTTAGTAATATATCAGTTATCTTTAACATGTCCTGTGCTGTTCTGGTCTCAATATCTTTAGTGGAAAAACTGTCTAATAAGATTGTTTTGAATCAGCCACCACCCTCTGCCCCCCACTGTGCACCCAAGGGAGGACCTAAGCATGAAGATAAGAACTGGGATTTAAGAAGCTCTCATGGTGGGATTGGGATGGAACAGAGAATAAACTGTGGACATAGGAAGACCTGTGTCTCTGGGGGTCTCAGGGAACCTGTGTCACAGAAACTGACCATTGTCTTTTTTAATTTTTTTTTCTTCACCTGGTGATGCTCAGGGATTACTCCTGGCTTTGCACTAAGGAATTGCTCCTGGCGGTGATCATGGGACCCCAGCATATGGGATGCAGGTGATTGAACCTGGGTCAGCCACATGCAAGGCAGACACCCTACCTATTGCTCTGGCCCCTGACCATTGATTGTCTTTCTGCTCCAAAACAGAGACTCAAAGGCAAGTGACAGAATTAAGGGAATGAATGACAAGAACCAAGCTTGAACCTAGACTGAAACTGGATACTGACTGACTTCTGGACCAGGATCCAGATCCAGGACCATGGAACCTCAGCATTCAAATCCTGTTCAGCTGCTCTGTCTCCTAGGGGTCATCTCCACTGTGCTCTGTATGTCCTGTGGGCTGTATCTCTGGGATTCCCAGAGGGTGGGGGGCTGGCTCCATGTGGCAAGGGATAGCTGGGTGCCTCCGGGGACAAACTCTGGAGACTGAGCTCTTGGAGGGGTTGAGAAGACAAATGAATGGAAGAATGTTCCCTCTCCAGGGGCCAGAGCTCTCTTATTCTTTAAAGCAACATCTTCATTCATCAGAGCTGTTAACTTGCATTACTGTAGGTGGTGTCTAATGAGGCGTATGGTGTGTAAGCTGAATGAGGGCCGCGAGGAAATGCTGGTGCTCATTGCTCATTGGAAGGAGCTGGCTAGGCTATGTTTCCTTTTGATCACTCTTCTGACTCCACAGATCCTTTTGGGGGGGGGGCGGGAGCATCACCTTTACCTATGAACTCTGTTCTCTGATTCCAGATCTTTTCCCCATTCTATATCTGGATAAGAGAGGAGCAGGATCTGGCTGGTGGTGGTGTGGCTGGACCAGGCAGAATGGAGGTGGGCAGATTCCAGGAGGAGGTGGGATAATCTGGGAAATAATAAAGAGTGGGGGGACAGAAAGGAGAGAGGATCCTATTGGGAGAGGAGTGAGGAGCCACACTTAGAGACCTTGAGATCTGAATCCTGGTCATTGAGTGAATGGACATATGGAGTAGCCAAGTTGATGATAGGGAAGAACAAGGTAGAGGGTGGGAGTGTGGTCTCAGGCTGAGACCAACAACACTGATCAAAGCTATCTCTAATCCTTGCTCCTCAGGGACCAAAAGGGGAGTAGTAGATTATAAAGGCTGCAGCCCAGTTTCACCATACCCTCAGAAAGCCTCCTGCATTGTGGCACTCCCTGGAATTTCCAATGCCTCCTACTTCTGCATCTGCCACATATATCTCTGTAATAGTCTCACGGGGATTCTTTTCTGAAACTCAAGGCTTGCATTTCTCGACTATAACCTGTTCTTCCCAGGTTTGCCCAACCTGTCTGGTAGACACACTGGGGAATGCCTCCAAGTTACGTCTCTTCTAAGTCTTGCCCCTGTGATGCTATTATCTGTTGCAGCTCCAAGTTAAACTTTCAGGCAAGTGAGAGGAAAATTCCTGATGTACTGTGTATGTCCTGCTTTTCCATGATTTCCCACAAGAGAGAGGGACTTGGATTCAGAGAAGGGTTGAGGGTTGCGGAAGCCCAGACATGTGACCTCCAAGGAGGTAGAAGGAAGGTTATGGGACTCCCCCATTAAAGATGGGGGAGCAAATGCCCTGGTGTGTAAGGGGAATCTTAAGGTGGGGAATGGTCTGAGTCCTTAAAGGTCCCTGACTCCTCCCTTTTTTCCTTTCAGGACCTCTGAACTTCACCTTCCTCCTCATGGGCTGTGCTCACATACAGGCCAAGTTGTAACACATTTTCAGACTATTAAGACCATCAGAGTGTTGGAAGTCATCAACATCATAGAGAGGTCCCAGACTGTGGGTATTGCCCCCTTTAGTCAGGAACCTGTCAGGGGCAACATGTCAGGGCTTCCTGCTTGCCTTTAGATTGAGCTGGACTAGATGACCCCCAGGTCCCTTCACATAACTGAGTAAAGAATGAATTGTCTTTCTGTTCTGTCCAGTGGTACATTAAGGTTTCAGATGCATGAAGATATGAAAAGGCCTCAATGTGTGACGGGAGGTGGGACAGGAGCAGGGCATGGGTGAAGTGAATGGGGGAGGTGGTGGAGGGTTGTGGCAAAGTGAAGGTGTCATGTTCAGTAATGGATGGAACCCAAATATTTCTTTCCTCTAACCTCTTCCTCTAGGGCTCTGTGCTTGAGTATGGGTTCAGCCACTGACTTAAACAGTTGTTGGTAAAGTCTGTCCCTCTTTTCTGGACCTCCGTTTCCTTTCCTCTAAATGAAAGGACTTAGGAATTAGAGCTGAGGCTCATCAGATGATTTTATTTCACTTTAGTGGTTTTTTTGGAGGCTACACCAGTGATGCTCAGGCGATCATATGGGTTGCTGGGGATTGAACCCAGATTTGACTGCATTCAAAGCAAGTATTCTATTAGCTCTACTATCTCTCTGGTCACTCATCAGGTAATTTTCAAAATGGGTCACTACTCTGTGTCAGATATTGTGCTAGTGTGTTTATGAGGGTTTTACATACAAGTTCTAATTTCATCTTCACTGGAAGTTTTAGTCCTCTCTTACAAAGATGAACTGGCACTAGGAGGTAAAATTACTGGCTCAAAGTAGAATTCCTCTTGTCTTCCCTGCAGTTATGTATCCACAGAGTGAATTTTATTAAGATATGTATATGTCTGAGTTGTTTTTCTCTACAAAGTAGTTGCTTTCTTTTTTTTAATCAAGAAAGTGGGGAGCCACATCTGATGGGGTTCAGAGGATATTTCTGGTTCTGCACTCAGCAGTCTCTCCCTGGCTGACTCTGGGAACGATATCAGGGATCAAACCCAGTTCAGTCGCATAGAAAGCAAGTTCCTTACCCACTGTACTATATTTCCACCCCTCGTAGTTTTATATACATATATATATATATATTTTTGTAAATTGGCAAACTTGGAGGAAAGGGGATGGAGCAGAGCTCGTGGTGACTAGTTTCCCCCCCAAATTCTGCTTCTATGTTCCTAGGGGAGAGTGTGTAATTGTTGACTATGGCCATAAGGGGGCAGCAGATATAGCACTCTGCAACCTCAGCTTTAAGAGAGGTGAGTTTATGATATATATATAGGGGTGGCCAATAAGGGGGAGTTTCTGTACGCGGGTATTTACATGTGTAAATTAATATGAATGTAATTACTTTTAAATGTAAATTGATGTTAATGTAAATTAATCTCAGTTATTTATTTCCCTTGTTTTATGAATTGGGAAGGCAGTGAGGGTATTTTTACTAGAGGTAAAGCATTTATTGTGTATTATTTCATTCATTTTACTTTGACTTTACTGAGTACATATGATCATGTTTCATTTTTCCTTTACAAGTAAAGAAGCAAATTTAACCATGGAGCTCGCCTTTGTTTCTAGCTTAGAGTAGTGGATTCTGTAGTACTATTCTCCCGTTGTTCATCGATTTGCTCAAGTGGGCCCAGTAACATCTCTGTCATGAGACTTGTTGTTACTGTGTTTGGTATATTCAATACGTCATGGATAGCTTGCCAGGCTTTGCCGTGCAGGTGAAATACTCTCGGTAGCTTGCCAGGCTCTCCGAGAGGTGCGGAGGAATCGAACCCGGCTTGGCCGGGCTGGCTGCGCGCAAGGCAAACGCCCTACCACTGTGCTAATGCTCCAGCCCTATGATCCCTTGTACTTGTGTGTGTGTGTGTGTGTGTGTGTGTGTGTGAGAGAGAGAGAGAGAGAGAGAGAGAGAGAGAGAGAGAGAGTTCCTTCTGGGATGCTAGAGTGGAGTGCTACACAGTAGGTTTGAGAGACAATGCCAATTTGTCTCCCAAAGTGCTTGTAGTAAGCATATGTTACTGATGTGAACAAAAACTAATTCTTTTTTTTGTTTGTTTTTTTGGGTCACACCCAGCAATGCACAGGGTTTACTCCTGGCTCTGCACTCAGGAATTACCCATGGCAGTGCTCAGGGGATCATATGGGATGCTGGGAATTGAACCCGGGTTGGCGGCGTGCTACTGCTCCAGCCCCAATAATTCTTTTTTTTAATGTAGGAGTACTGCTATTTATTCAGCCATTGATTAAGCTGATTGAATTGGTCATGAACTTGACATTACTTTTTTTAAATTCAGAATGTTAATTTTATTATTATTTATTATTTTTAATCACTGAAATACAGTTACAAAGCTTTCCTGTTTCCTGTTTGAGTTTCAGTCATATAATGATCAATCACCCAATCTTCCACCAGTGCACATCTTCCACTACCAAGGTCCCCAGTATCCCCCCACCATCCCACCTCTCCCACTGCCTGTATGGCAGACAATCTCCCCTGTGCTCTCTTTTGTATTGCTTGTTATGAATAGCATAAGAAGTCCCGTGGCTGCAAGAGTGGCCATGTGCTCCTGGAATTCTAAAATTTTAGATAATTGGGGTCTGGAAAAATCTCTGCAATGAGCTGCTCACTTTCGGAGATTCCTTTTGTGTGTCTCTGGATCATGGTCATTAAGGAGCTTAAGCAGCAGCCAGAGACAGTTTGTGGGCATGACCTCCAGGGTCCCATGGGGATGAGGGATGAAAGGCACTGGCTCATCCCCTATCCCATGTGGCCTGGAGTTTATTATCACTGAACCTGAGTATCTGCACTTCTCACTGGATTCTGGAAGTTGACGGCCGCCAATGGGTTTTTAGGGGACAGGTAGAGGGATGATGCCTGCCCTCATCTGAGGCATCCCGGTGAAGTCTGTCTGGCTTAAACTCCAGAGGCATCTCTGCAGTGAGCTGCTCGGTTCAGAGATTCTTTTGTGTGTCTTTGGATCATGGCCTTTGTTTCCATCTTTTCCAGGGACATAAACTATCGGCATATGTTCTGCAGGGCGTGCCTGCTCACCCACATTGCACCATGCCAGACCCAACTGTGGCTTTTGATCTCTTTCGAGATTTATGGGTCTCTGAAATCACTTCACTTGTAATCACTTGTCATATCGTTGTCCCGTCGCTTTGCCCTTGCAGGCGCCAGTAATGTCTCCATTTGTCCCTGTCATGTAGCCCGATGATGTCTGCTTGCTCTAGGAACACAAAGAGCATCATCAGGGTCTTAACAAAGAAGTCCAACCATCTTGTAGGTGGGCGACCAGGTGTTCTTTTGATGTCCCGTGGAATCCAGTGGGTAACGGCTCTAGTCCAGTGGTCGTCTCCAAATCACATTACATGTCTGGCCCATCTGATTTTCGACACCTTGGCAAACAAGGCAGCATCTCTGATCTTTGATCGTCGATGGAGGTCACAACTCCGGATTCCTTCTCTCATTTGATGAAGCGTAGCTCCAAGTATAGCTCTTTCAATTCCTCTTGGGGTGACCCAAACAGCGTTCTCATCCTGTTTTCATAGGGCCAGGTCTCTGAGGCATATGTTAGTGCAGGAAAACAGTGGAGTCAACAAGATGTGCCTGGAGCTGGAGGTTTTTTGTCCTCTTAACCACTTCTTCAATGCTCTTAAAGGCATTCCATGCCACTTTCTTCCTCCTCTGCAGCTCAGGTGCCAGGTCGTTCGTCATGTTGAGTTCTCAACCTAGGTACATGTAACTGCTGCATTCAGAGATGTTCATTCTGTTGAGAGCAAATGGAACATTAGGGACTAGTCCACTTCTCATGAACATTGTCTTCATGAGATTCAGCTGCAGACCAGATTTTCCACACTCATGGTCGAAGTCGGCCAGCATTCGTGCCGCTTGGCTGATGTTTGGTGTTATTAGAATGATGCCATCAGCGAAGTGGAGGTGGTGTAGTTGCCAACTGTCTATCGTCACTCCCATTTCTTCCCATTCCAGTTGTTGCATGATGTTCTCGAGGGTGGCACTGAAGAGTTTCGGTGAAATCGTATCATCCTGCTGAACCCCTCTCTTTACGTTGATGATCACTTCTTTGTAGAATGGTGAGATCCTGGTGGTGAATCCATTAATACAGCTCATGGAGGATACTGTTGTACTGCATTTGAACATCCTGTTTGGGTAGATCTTCAGTGACTACTTCAGTCTCAACAGAATCAAAGCCTTCTTTAAATCTATGAATGTTAGACAGAGCGGCATCTTGAACTCTTGCAAAACCTCAGTGAGCTTGGTCACTGTGTGGATATGGTCGATATCCAAGTTCTTCACTCAGGTCTCTGAAAAAAGGTCAATAAATGAGCTTGTATAGCTGAGCCAGAGATAATTTGTAAGTGTGGCTCCCACATACCTAACTTGGCTGTTTAATTTCTTGGTCAACTTGGCCTCAAGTTGTTGGGGTCCGGCCAAAGGTACGATGGCAATTTTGGGATATCTGGAAGTCTGAAGGCACCATCAGGCTGCTGATGCACTTGCCCTGCAGGTACAGGTTGACCTGCTGGCAGCACCATACCCCCTGAAAAGAACTCTTATGGATACACATACCTGCCAAAGTTTCAGACTTGTGAATTTTTGTCAATCAGGTGGGTGTGGAATATCTTATTGTGACCTGAATTTGTCTTTGCCTGATTAATAAGAAGGTTGATGTGATCTCAGGAATCCCAACACTAGTACCACTAAGATAGCAGTCATTATGTGGGGTTGTGCCAAGAATTGAACTTCCAGACTACAACCTGCAAGGCACCTTCCCACTGAGCCACATCTCCAGACCCTAGCTTTTCTCACTGATGTATAGAAGTTCCTTAGTGTGTTTATAAATTATATCATGCTACTTTGAGAGATGACTTTTCATTTTTTTTTTCTTTTTGGGTCACACCGGTGATGCACAGGGGTTACTCCTGGTCGTGCTCAGAGGACCATATGGGATGTTGGGGATCAAACTTGTGGCTGCTGCATGCAAGGCAAGTGCCCTACCCACTGTGCTATTGCTCCAGCTCCACTTTTCATTTCTTATATTTAAAAAAAAATAGTTGCTTCCCCAGCAGTGTTTAGTGGCACAAGGGGATAGTTCTGGAAACACCTGACTTGACATTATAGAGTGTTGGCTCAGTGTTTGGGCCTGGTGGTGCTTCGGCTAACCAGGTGTTATTTTGAGAACATTATGGTACCAAGGATCAAACTTAGAATCTGACCCCTGTTGAGCATGTGTGCCACCACTTTTTAAAATTTGTTTTTGGGCAACACAGAGCAACTACAACTAGCTCTGTGCATGGCCTTGCTTAGTGGGGTCACCTGATCACTTAATCACTTGACTTCCCATTAATCGGTGATTTGCTCGAGCGGGCGCCAGTAACGTCTCCATTTGTCCCTGTCGCGTGCTAGTGTAGCCCAATGGCGTCTGTTCGTTCTAGGAACATAAAGAGCCTTAAACCGATCGTTCATGGTCTTGATGAAGAAGTCTAACCATCTGATAAGTGGGCGGCCACGCGGTCTTTTGACATCCCGTGGAATCCAGTCAGTAATGGCTCTAGTCCAGTGGTCATCTCTAAATCTCATTACGTGACCAGCCCATCTGTTTTTTGATGCCTTGGCGTGCCTGATTCTTGATCATCGACGGAGGTCAGAACTCCGGATTCTTTCTCTCATTTAAGTGAAACGTGATATTCCAAGCATAGCTCTTTCAATTCCTCTTTGGGAGACCCAAATAGCATTCTCATCCTGTTTGCGTAGGGCCCAGATCTCTGAGGCATATGTTGATGCAGGAAGAACAGTGGAATCAAAGAGATGTGCCCGGAGCCGGAGGTTCTTCATCCTCTTAGCTATTTCTTCGACGCTCTTGAAGGCGTTCCAAGCCGCTCTCTTCCTCCTGCGCAGATTGGGTGCCAGGTCATTTGTCATGTTGACTTCTCGACCTAGGTACACATAACTGTTGCATTCGGAGATGGTCATTCCGTTGAGAGCAAATGGAGTGTCAGGAATGAGACTGTTTCTCATAAATATTGTCTTCGTAAGATTCAGCTGTAGTCTGGCCTTTCCACACTCACAGTTGAAGTCGGCCAGCATTTGTGCTGCTTGGCTAATGTTTGGTGTTATTAAAGCAATGTCATCAGCAAAGCGGAGGTGGTGTAGTTGCCGACCATCTATCTTCACTCCCATTCCTTCCCATTCCAGTTGTCGCATGATGTTCTCGAGGGTGGCACTGAAGAGTTTTGGTGAAATGGTATCACCCTGCCGAACCCCTCTCTTGACATCAATGATTACTTCTTTGTAGAATGGTGAGATCCTGGTAGTGAATCTGTAATATAGCTCACGGAGGATCCTGATGTATTGAGTTTTAATGCCCTGATTGACTAGGGCTTCAATGACCGCTTCCTTCTCAACAAAATCAAAGGCCTTCTTTAAATCAATGAACGTTAGACAGAGCGGCATCTTGAACTCCTGAGAAACCTCGATAAGCTTGGTTATCATGTGGATATGGTCAATGGTGCTGAATCCTTTGCGGAACCCGGCTTGCTCTCATGGTTGTCCTTCATCTAGTATTCTGCTAATCCTATTCAGGATGATTCGAGTGAACAACTTGTAGATGACAGACAATAGGCATATCGGGCTTGGTGGGGTACTATGTGGTATCCAAGCTGAGGACTGAACCCAGGCTTCCTGCATACACAAAACATGTGACACCATCACTTGGAACTATCTTCCAGGTTCTGTCTTCACTTTGTATGGTATTTTTAATTTTTTGGGGGGGTGTGTGTTTTAGGCATACCCAACAGTGCTCAGTGCTTAGGGAACCAAATGTGGTACTAGGGAACAAGCCTAGGTAAACTACATGCAAGGCAAGCGCCTCTACACACTGTATTCTCTTCAGATTCTAAAAAAAATGTGAAAACAAATAACTTTGTTTGGGAGTCACACCCAGTGTTGCTCAGTTTTTCTCCTGGCTCTGTGCTCAGGGATCACTCCCAGTTGTTCTCAGGAAACCATGTGCTCTGCAGAGCACATGCAGTTCTTGGGAACTGAGCCAAGGTTAGCTGCATGTAGAGCAAATGTTTACCTCCTGTATATATCTCTGTCCTTGAACAACATCTTTCTAAATAACTATGGGTTAAAACACACAAAACACACACACGCAGACACACACAGGGCAACAAAAACCAAAAAGCCAGAGAGGTGCTCCACGATAGAGCTCTTTCCTTACATGTGTGAGGCCCCATGTTCTACTCCCCGTATTACAAAATAGTAAATAAATACAATCCCCCAAGGAATTTTAAAAATATAGAAAATTAAGTATACTGTTGCCAACTGAAGACCTCCGGTTCCAGCCATAGCCATGCTTAAGACCACTCTCCACATGTTCGGACAAGCCTCATGCATGAAGGAACTGGCAGAGGAACCAAGGTGTGCGGGACCCGGGGTGTAGATCTCTAAGCCTGCTCGGATTGGGACTGGGCCTCCTCCACCCAGATCCCCCATCTTCCAGTATGTAGGCATTACACCCACCAACTGCCCCCGGCGCCCATGTAATCCCATCAACAGCCAAGACCCAGAGACTATAAAACCCAGCTCCCGGAAGCGTGACATCTTATTATCTAGTTCTTACTCTGGAGATCCTGGCAGGCTACCAAAAGTATCCTGCCCACATGGTAGAGTCTAGCAAACTCCCCGTGGCATATTCAATATGCCAAAAACCAGTAGCAATGATGGGTCTCATTCTCCTGACCCTGAAAGAGCCTTGAATGTGGCACTTTCTAAAATCTCAGGGCTAGGACGAAGGAGACGTTACTGGTGCCTGCTCGAGGAAATCGGTGAACAACAGGATGACAGTGATACAGTGAAAAAATAACTGAGTAGTAGTCTATTGTATAAGTGTACCACAATTTCTTTATCAATCCCATATGGAAGGGCACTTCAGGAGCATCCAAATTTTATTTTAGCTATTATCGACAATGCATAATGCATTGTGGTAGACACAACTTGTGTGTATTTATTATTTAGTTATTAGTTTGGGGGACTCACATAACAATGCCCCCAGGGTTACTCTTGGATCTGTACTCAGGAATTATTCCTGATGGTGTTCCGGGGACCATATGAAATGCTGGAGATTGAACCAGGTAGGACACATGCAAGGCAAACACTCAACTCGCTGTACTTTCGCTCCGGTCCTCTTGTGTTTATTTTTGTATTCTTCGGATAGATACTCAGAAGTGGGGTTGCTGGATCATATGGTAGCTTTGTCATTATTTTTGTATAGGATCTTCCCCAGCTGACATTACTTTGGCAGTGCTCAGAGGACCATACAATGCCAGGCAACAAGTCTGAGCCTTTTGCATGCAAGACATGCACTTTACCCCTTTAAACTATCTCCCAGTTTTTGTATTTAGGTGCTGCCACAGCTTCTCCTCCCCCTCCTCCACTTTTTCCTTCTCTTTTCCTCCTCATCTTCTTTTGAATGCAGGACATGTGTGTTACTGCAGAGCTACATACCTGGAATGTGTCTGCTACTGAGCTACATACTTTACTCCCCTATATTCAGCTTTTTTAAGGAAAGTTCATAATGTTGTCTAAAGTGCTTCTAACAACCTATAGTCCTACCATTTTATGCTTGTATTATTATTTTTTGGTTTTGGAACCATAACCGTTGGGTGCTCAAAGTTTACTACTGGTTCTGTGCTCAGGATCACTCCTGGTGGGGTTTAGGGGATCATATGTGGTGCCAGGGATTTAATCTAGGTCAGTTGTGTGTAAAGCAAGTGTCTTACCCACTGTACTATCTCTTCAACCCACCCATTTTATTCTTGTTTTTTTGTTTTTGGGCTACATCCAGCAGTGCTCAGAGTACAGAGCCAGGAGTAGTCCCTCAGCATTGCCAGGAGTGGCCCAAATCCCCATCTCACAAAAATAATGATATTAGTTGATGGTTTTTGTGGGTCACATGTGCTGGGCACCATAGAATTTCACACTGGCTTCATCTGACCCTTCCATCCCTATAAGGGAGGAGAAGATGTCTTCCCCACTCTGTAGAAAGTAGATCTGAACATAAAATCTGGAAATAGTCCAAGAGGTCAGAATTGGGGAGTGATTAAAACTTTGGGGTGCCTCCCAAAAGAGTGCTTTTGGTGACCAGCAATTCTAGACAGGCCTGGCAGTTTACTGTTCTGTTTGAGTAGTTCTCAGGGATCATCAGAGCAAGTGGTTCTTGAGTTGATTAAAGGGTCTCAGCATAGAACTAGGGGCCCAACACATGAAAGTATATGCCCTACAGTGGGGAGAGTACTTGCCTTGAAAGTGGCTGATCCAGGTACCATCTCTAGCATCACATATGGTTCTCTGAGCACTGCCAAGAGTGATTCCTGAGTGCAGAGCCAGAAGTAAGCCCTGAGCACCCCCAAACAAAAACAATAAATAAAATTTAAAAAGAGCGTATATGATTCAGCCGAAGAGAAGGACAACATGGAGGGCGGGATCCACAGATCCCGAAGGAAAAAAAAAAAACAGGTTCCAAAAAGAGCCGAGATCATCGGGAAGTCCCAGATGGGGTAGGTACCGCATCCCACCTCCCCCAGATGGAACCCCGGTAACCAGAAGCCTCTACAAGCACAGCTCGAGTATGCGGGAACTAGGACTTTTCCTCAAAACCGCGTGGCCGCTTATGCGGCTGCGCGACATCTCTCTATATACAAAGTGATCCATGGGAAGTAAACCACCCAACGTTTCTCTCTGAAAATCATAGTTAAGTTTGGAGCACGGCCACAGCCCCAGAAACACAAGGACTTAATGCAGAACCCAGCAGCTTGGAGCAGAAAAGTGAACGGACTATGCATTAATCCAGGCCATCATGTCTGCCTGGAAGAGAAAGGGTGTTGCCCCAGTCGCCTTCTCCTCTCTGGAAAGAAAGATGGCGGCCGCATGGGAGCCTTGTGGACAGCAGGTATGAGCCGGGGGAGTGGGGGCGACTAAAACCTCATGGGAAGGGGGCATTTCGGTCCGCCCTTCATGCCCTACCGAGGTCACCAGTTGCCCCCCACGAGCGGCTCTCCAGCATGGCCACAGCCCCAGAAACACAAGGACTTAATGCAGAACCCAGCAGCTTGGAGCAGAAAAGTGAACGGACTATGCATTAATCCAGGCCATCATGTCTGCCCGGAGGGGAAAGGGTGTTGGTCCCTTCTGCCCTCCTCCCTCTGGAAAGAAAGATGGCGGCCACATGGGAGCCTTGTGGACAGCAGGTATGAGCCGGGGGTGTGGAGGCGACTAAAACCTCATGGGAAGGGGGGCGTCCCAGTCCGTCCTTCAGGCCCTACTGAGGTCACCAGTTGCCCCCCACGAGCGGCTCTCCAGCATGGCCACGGCCCCAGAAGCACAAGGACTTAATGCAGAACCCGGCAGCTTGGAGCAGAAAAGTGAACGGACTATGCGTTAATCCAGGCCATCAGGTCTGTCCAGAGGGGAAAGGGTGTTGCCCCAGTTGCCTTCTCTTCTCTGGAAAGAAAGATGGCGGCCACATGGGAGACTTGTGGACAGCAGGTATGAGCCGGGAGTGTGGGGGCGACTAAAACCTCATGGGAAGGGGGACGTTTCGGTCTGCCCTTCACGCCCTACCGAGGCCACCAGTTGCCCCCCACTAGTGGCTCTCCAGCACGGCCACGACTCCAGAGCACAGAAACCAATTTCTTAACTATCTGACTTTCAGTAGAAATACTTCCAGGGTCAATAAGTAAAATAGCAGAAATCCAAAACCAACATTTAATTCTTGAACCCAGCTGTAGAAAGCAAATCACTTCACAATGCTTTTTCAACATGTCTGATTTGGGGGAGGGGTAAACTCTAAATAATAGTGGTGAATCTTTTATTGAAACAATGAATCTAATCAAAGCAGATAGAGTGTTAACTAGAATTCATCTGCCCCACAGGGACTGGGAGGGGTGGGGGGTGGGGTTTTATTGGGGTTCTTCATGGTAAAAAATAAGTATTGGTAAAGGGAAATGTGTTTGATATTTGCATGACTGAGACCTAAACCTGAAAGCTTTGTAACCTTTCCCATGGTGATTCAATAAATAAAAAAAAAAGAGCGTATATGCTCTAGGCCTATGTATTATCTTCTTGAATCTCTGAATAACATTTTCCCAAATTCTGCCTTTCAGTTTGAATCAACAATGTAAACTTAAAAGGGGTTGGGAGACAGTACAGAGGTTAGGGCACATGCCTAGCAAGTAACCGACAAAGGTGTGATTCACAATATCACATGATCCCTGAGTGTCACCGGGTGCATCCTTGGCCCTCTCCCCTCCCCGTCCACCGGGGTGGCCTGTTATCTTCAGCACTGCAGAGCTAGAGCAGTATCAAACCCCTGTGTGCATGTGTAGAACTGATGGCGTGATTGGCTAATAATTGCCCTGGGGGACCCTGGACCTCTTGAGCATTGCTTGGAGGATGCCCCCGCACCAAATAAAAGAAAGGGAAAGAATACAGGGACTGGGGATGTGTCTGAGGCTAAGAATTCCTGGCATTCGTGCACACATAGTTTGATCTCAGGAATGGCCCACAGCACCACATGGATCCTGATCTTGCTGTTGTGACCCTCAGCATCACAAGTGTACCACCTCCAGTGGGCACTGTCACCCAGTGTGTGAGCACCACTATCCAGCTATCACAGCAACAACAAAGAAGGAAGGGATAAGTAACCAGAATCCTGCGTTTTTCTCAGAGTAGGCATTTAATTTCATGAATCCCCCAATAAACATCAACAATAATGACCTAAGATCCAGCTATTTTTTTCCCATTTGATACATGAGGAAACATCAGGAGGATGAAATCTCATCTTGGGTCAGACAGCTGGCTTCTCAGACCTGAGATGAGATTAATTTAATCATGCTGCCCCTTCACGTGGCTCCATAGGCGCTACAGCAGCTGCAATTTGGGCTCTTCACCCACCACCTGTGAGATTAACCGGGTGGGGAGGTGAAGGGGAGGGTTTCATCTGCAGTATCTGGGGGGCACTTTTTGAAGAACTGACAGGATTGGAGACCTCACACCGATACGCCCCCTCATCGGCCCTGGACACAGGCTGGACTGTGAGGGTCATGTTGTCTGCAGACAGCTTCCTGCTCCCTGAGGGCTGCAGAATCTTGTCATTGAGGAACCACTGGATGAAGACCCCAGTGTCTTTCACCAAGCAGGTCAGAAACACAAGGGTGGCACCTTCTGTCGCTGTGGTGTGGGTGGCTTGGATAAGGGGCTCTGCCACTGGGTCTGTGGAGAAAGAGAGCAGGGAGAGATGAGAGTGGCTAGGACCAGGAACAATCTCTACAGCCAGATGTGGCCCCAAAACAAAACAAAAGAGCTAAAATGCATCTAAATTGGAATGATAAGTACAACTGGGTATCTTTGCAGATGGTATGAACACAGGAAACCCTAAGGAAGCCATAAAGTGTTACAATGAATGAATTAAAAAATTTCACTAGATACAGAATTCACATAAAATATCAGTTGTGTCATTATATGTAGCACTGTCCTCCATTGTTCATCAATTTGCTTGAGTGGGCACCAGTAACATCTCCATTGTGAGACTTGTTACTGTTTTTGACACACTGAATATGCCATGGGTAGCTTGCCAGGCTCTGCTATGCGGGCGGGATATTCTTGGTAGCTTGCTGGGCTCTCTGAGAGGGACGGAGGAATCGAACCCGGGTCAGCCACTTGCAAAGCAAATGCCCTACCCGCTGTGCTATCGCTCCAGCCCACGTCACTATATACTAGCAATAATCAGGAAATTTAAAAAACATATGTTATAATGTCAAAAAAAAGTAAACTAGGGGCTGGAGCGATAGTACAGCAGGTAGGGCATTTGCCTTACACATGGCCGATCTGGGTTCAATTCCCAGCATCCCATATGGTGCTCTGAGCACTGCCAGGAGTAATTCCTGAGTGCAGAGCCAGTAGTAACCCCTGTACATCTCCCTGTGTGACCCAAAAAGAAAAAACGTAAACTAGAGGAACAAACTTAGACAATGAGGAAAAGGACTTATACATGCAGATCTATAAAACAAGCTGAAAGAAATATTAATGAAGACAGAAATAGGTGGGTACACAGCCTATGTTCATAAATGGAAAGATTTCATATTGCTAAATAATATTTCTACAGAGATCCACAGACTTATTGCAATTCCTATCAAATGCTAGCAAGTTGCTTTGCAGAAATAGCAACTTCTATATATGTAGAGAATGTCAAAGGAGGACAGATATCCAAAATAATCCTGTAAAAGGACAAGTTGAAGTAACCTAGTTTCAAAACTGCAAAGTTATCATGTTGGAAATAATGTGGTTCTAAAGAGACCAATGGAACAGACAGAAATGGCATAAATAAACCCCTACTTACATGATTCTTCGATTTACAACAAGGTTCCCAGCGTCATTAATAAGGAAATAACCTATTCAATAAGTGGTGCTGGGAAAACTGGTCATTCATATGCAAACCAGGGATGTGACACCCTTTCCTATCCTATCAAGTCAACATAAAAGGAGCATGCAATATGAGTCAAACTCGGAATACCAAGAAGAAAGCTTAGAGGAAGGACAGATTTGAAAGGGCTCAAGAAAAAGTACAGCAGGTCAGGCGCTTGCCTTACTTGCAGCCAACCTGGGTTTTATTTTGCTCATTCTCCCTAGTCCCCTGAGCCTGCAAGAAGTGATTCCCTGAGTGCAGAGTCACGAGGAACTCAGCACTTCCAGCTATGGCCCAAAAACCAAATTCAACCCCCCCCCCCAAAAAAAGAGCTACTTGAAATTGGATTTGTCAATGATATTTGAGACATGACACAAAAATATAGATAGCAATGGAAATAGAAGGTAAATTGGTTACATCAAACTATTTCCATTTTCTTCTGCACATTAAAAGACACAGTCATAGTCAAGGGGCTGGAGTGATAGTCAGCGGGTAGGGCGTCTGCCTTGCATGCAGCTGACCCGAGTTTGATCCCCAGCATCCCATATGGTCCCCCAAGCACTGCCAGGAGTAATTCCTGAGTGCAGAGCCAGGAGTAACCCCTGAGCATTGCTGGGTATGACCCAAAAAGGAAAAAAAAAAGAGACATAGTCAAGAGAGTGATGGATGGGGCTAGAGAGATAGTATAGTGGGTAGGGCACTTGCTTTGCACGTGGCTGACCCAGATATGATCCCCGGCATGTCATATGGTCTCCTGAGCACTGCCAGTAGTGGAGGCTCCTTCCCTCGGAGTACTGGCCCAAGCACATAGGTATTGGACCACCTGATATCAGATGTGACCTGGCCTCAGTCAGTGTGGCCCTGGGCTGAGCCTTGGCTGAGAGCAGCTCAGGACCCACAGGAACCTTTGCTACCCATCAGTCGTCCCAGGACGCCACCCCAACTCTGGATAGGCTCTCCAGGGCCACAAAGTCAGGGAGCCCGGTTGAGGACCTCCCATACTGATCCTCTGTGGGAATCGAGGGCTGCACTTAGGCCAGTATCTGAGTGAGCCCCGCAGTGTCTCTCTCAGGGTTGGGTTCTTGGGTGCAGTGACTGGACCAAGACTGACCTCTCTGCTGGGTGACTCCCCTAGGCAGGCCCTTCTCCCTAACAGGGAAGCCTGCAGGCCCAACTCCAGGAAGAAATGCTGTGTGTCTTTCTTTCCTTTTGCATGTGTCCTGCTCAA
This sequence comes from Sorex fumeus, assembly GCF_029834395.1. Classification (NCBI taxonomy): domain Eukaryota; kingdom Metazoa; phylum Chordata; class Mammalia; order Eulipotyphla; family Soricidae; genus Sorex; species Sorex fumeus. The sequence continues at coordinate 16,990,782 of NW_026606179.1, forward strand.
ATGCTCAAATACTCCAATGGGGGTGGGGGTGGGGGGACTCTGTGTGGGAAAGGGCAACCCTGAAGTGGATTCGTCCCCTTGCCCACCTCCCCTGAAGTCAGAGAGGGGTCACTCACGGTACACATGGAGCTCTTGCTCTCCATATAAGATATCAGTGCTGGCTGTGATGACTTGCAAGCGGTAGATTCCCATGTCGTCCTTGGCGAGGTTCCGGAGCATCAGGGAGCCATTGGAGTACAGGGTCTCTCGGCCACTGTATGCAGGTCCCTCAGTAATAGTTTCTGGATATCTTCTCAACGTTGCAATGGTGTTCATAGATAGGACTTTTCCTTTGTACCAGTCTAAACGTGAAACATTTCCTGGCAGCCCAGAGGCAAGCAGGAGAGCGTTCTTCCCTTCCATAACAGTGGGCGGTACCAATTTCACAGTAATGCCCCAGGCAATGGCATTGGCAGTAGTATTGGCAGTGGCACTATCAGTGACATTGGCAGTGCCAGGCAGGCTCCAGAAAGGTAAGAGTGTGGCTGGAATCAGAGAAAGTCAGAGTATTAGATCTTTAGATTACATTAGACATTATTTAGATTAAACATTAGAAAAGTATGTTCTGAAGGGCTGAAAGATACTATAAGGATTAAGGCATTGCCTTGCAAGTGGTTGACCCAGTTTGATCCCTGGCACCACCAGGAGGGATACCTGACCCCAGAACCACTGGGGTGGCTCAATTCACTCACCTCTTCATCCTTCCACTATTTGAAAAAAATGGGGTGTCTGGGAGACAGCAAATCTTAAGTCCTGTAGGTTTGGTTCAGCAGCAGGATCTTTTTTTATTTTTTTTTCCATACCTGGCAGTTGTTGTGGCTTACTTCTGGCTCTGTGCTTAGTGGGGGGGGGTTGTATGGGGTTCTGGGGATTGGTGTGCAAGGCAAGTGCCGTAACTGCTATATTTGCTATATTCTCATTCTGACGCTGAGCAACTCTTTTTTTTTTTTTTGAGACTGTAAAGTTGGGCTGGAGGATAAGGTGGGTGGTGACGTGGCACAACACCAGCGCTATAACTGGAAAACTTCACAGGGGACTGAGTTTCTGGAATTGTCACAAATGGGTGCACCGCATCCGGTAAAACAGGATCTGATAACCATCAATGGCCCAAGAAAACTAACCAACTAAAATAGCGCCCACTTCTTGGCTCCACCATCTCTGATTTTGTATCAACCCTGTAAATCTTACGCAGCTTTTGCCCTCAGCGTGACTCTGCAGGCCCAATGGAGACCTGTAAACCTCCAGTGCCCCAAGCATATGAGATGCTGGGGATTGAACTTGGGTTGGCCGTGTGCAAGGCAAACGCCCTACCTGCTGTAATATTACTCTGACCCCTTGCTTGGGAGCTCTTAATAAACTCTTGCTGATTTCTATTCATCTGCTTTCCTCTCAATGACTCACTACTGGACCTTACAGAAACCATCATTACTTTTTGTTCTCTGGCATCTTCTCCTTCCCAGGTGTCGCCTCCTTCCTTCCTTCCTGTCCCAGACCCTGCTCACTCGGCCCTGGGGAGATGCCTCCTCCTCCTGCCCTGAGCCCCCACTTCACAGTGGACCCATCCCTGCTGTGCCCCCCTGAACCTTGTCCGTCCCTAACTGCACCTTCTAGATTCCTTGTGGTGCGCCCGTGAGGACAGGGCCCGTGGGACAGCTCCAGCCCTGTGCTGAGTGATGGGGCTCCCAGGTCCACCGCCTGGCTCCCCAAGTCCTGACACGGTGCATGAGGACAGGATTTGAGGCCTCAGTTCCGACTTATCTGCAGAGACTGACCAAGACGCGTCTCATCCTCCGGACAGCTGAGGTTTTCCTGCCCCTCCTGTCACAGCATGAGAATTCCCATGCCAAGCCCCCACCCCGACACTGTTTTGTTCTGTTGTTCGGGCCATACCCGGTGTGCCCAGTGGTGCCTCCTGCACAGGGTTGGAGACCCTGCAGGGTTGGGGGTTGAGCACATGCAAAGATGGTCTTTAGCACTTTGACCTGTCCCCCCAGGCCCTCTTCCCAATCTCACCCTGTCCCCCACCCCCCGTGCTCTCCCCCACGTGCAAAGAGAATACTCTGTCTCCTCTCAGAGTTCTGTGCCCTCAGAAGACTCCAGCTTGTGTCCCTTGCCCACCCCCAGAAAGGTATCCCCTCACCTGCAAGCAGGAGCCCCTTCCAGGGCACACACCCTTTGTGGGCAGGGGCTGAGGGGGGCTCCATGTGTCCACTGCTGCTGGCTCCCACTGGCTGAGAGAAGAGCTGGAACCCAAGGAAGACACTCAGGCATCGCCTGGACAGACAGACCTGTGAGCCCTGGAGCTTCCTCCTCCTGAGCTGAGCTGCTCCCGAGGAGGGGCCTGGTCACATGGTAGGGCCATCTCTGTCCCCTCCTTCCTTCCTCCCCTCTCCCTCTTCAAGCCCTTCTGTCCTGTTTGCACTTTGCTTCCTGGAAAGGGCTGAGACCTCTCCCTCTTCAGCTGGGATTGGACGTACAATACACTTGTGTACACATACATGAGTGCATAAGTGCACACACATGTACACACACCCTGGTTGGGGGGCTCAGTTCTGGGGTGATTGTGTCCAGGTTTCCCCAGATCTCCAGGTGGGTGCACTGCTCCCTGCCTTGCTGCTCTCTCCCCTCTCCTGGATTTTCCCTCCAGAGCTGGAGCCCGGGGTTTCCTCAAAAGTTAATGTCACTTGGTTTAGCCCCTCAGTGGCCAGAAATGACCTCTGACACTTTATAAAGGTGGTGCATGTCCAGGGGAGGCCTTAAAATGCTATAGCAGCTACAGGGAACAGGGACCCTACCAGGTAAGACCATGATGTGTGTGTGGGGGGGACCCTGTCCTGTGTTGGGGTCTTCTGTGACCCTGAAAAGTGTGGGTTACAGCTGACAGGTGTGGGAACCAGAGAGTGTGTATCTACCTGGCCCTCAGGGGGTTCAGAGTCAAGCTGAGCATACATCTGAAGAGCCTCTGTCAGACGGGTAAGAAAGACTACTGGATTTTCATTTGGGTCCTGAGATATTTCCCTTAGCTTGTCATGATAGCCATATGAGCCGCAGCATGTGTGCCCGTGACTGACCACTGGATAAAGTGGTCGCCATTGGTGCTCTCCCAGAGGCTGGCATCTGTGGCATCCTGATAGACCTGCCTTCCAGCATCAACACCCAGAGGCATATCTGATCAGCGAGGCATGTCTGCTCATTATGTTCCTGACCAGCCCGATAAATACGGTCCAGTTCATTCGCAATTAGCGTGGAGGATAATGGGAATATCATGCCAAGCGGGATCACATACCTCTGTTCAATAGTGGAATTCCTTAATACATGAGGTAGGCAGGGGCTGGAGCAATAGTACAGCGGGTAGGGTGTTTGCCTTGCACGCGGCCATCCTGGGTTTAATTCCCAGCATCCATATAGTCCCCTGAGCACCTCCAGGAGTAATTCCTGAGTGCAGAGCCAGGAGTAACCCCTGTGCATCACCGGGTGTGACCCAAAAAAGCAATAATAATAATATATATGTGAGGTAGGCAGCAGCAGGGGCAGCAAGGGTGAGGGAGGTTAGAGGTGGGCAGCAAAGAAGATGGCAGGAGAGGAGAGCGGGTAGGCAGTGTAGGAGGTGACAGTGGAGAGAACTGGATGTGGTGGCAGCTTCAGCATGTGGGGCATGGGACCTGGCTGTGGTGAGACTCCCCCACAGTTGCTAGGGTAAGTGAAGAGGTTGGTTCAGGTGAGGGTAGATGAGAAGAAAGTGTCGGTGGGGGTACACCGAGGACCTGGGAGAAGCGCCTTCCAGGGTAAGGGGTGGAGGAGCGGTCAGTGGAAGAGGAGGGAGAATGGGTTCAGGAGGTCCAAGTCATCCTCCAGAGTTGGTGGAGAGTTGGGAGGGGTCTTAGGGGTGTCATGAGCAAGGAGACCTTGGAAAGTGTGTGGGGTCTTGAGGGGAGAGGGGTGGGAGCGCAGGAGAAGGAAAGCCTGGACGTAAGGGACTTCTGCCCATTTATTGTTATGTTGTCAGTACGTGTTTAGGCTGGTCAATGTGGGATGCTCAGAAGTTCTGTTTCTGGGCCAATGGGTACCTTCATTCAATGGATACGGGTTGACTATCTGGGACTAATTTTTGGGCCTTAAGGGATGCCAGGAGACAATCCAGTAGGATAGAGGGGTCTGTTTCAGAATTTTAGCTGCCCGTAATGTTCTTAGGGCTCAGCAGTGAGAGCCTTTTGGACAGAGATCCAGTATCATGGTCCTTTTGCAAAGGGACCCAGAAAATGGGCGTGTCAGCAAGACAGTAAGGCGAGGATGTCTCCCTGTCCTTTTGTTGCCTGAATGGTGGGATGTTCTGAACTCTGGTGGGGAGAGGGGAATGGCAAGCATCCTTAGCCAAATCTGGACTCTGGTTGGGGAGTGCGGACAGGGTGACCCTGACGTGAGCTCATGGTTTATAGTCAAGGTGTCTGGACAGCACCACAGGGACCAAAGGAAATCTCTGAACAGCAATGGAACTTACCGAAAGTGGGACTGGTGGATGGATGTGAGGCACCTGTAAGGATAAGATAGATGTACAGAGATATAAAGGGGGTCTGGGGTGGGGGAGGAATACACAGCAGAGAACCAGGTCCTATTTCTGCCTGAAGAGGATTAGTGCCAAGGTGAGGCCCAGATCAAGGGACTGGAGATAGTAGGTAGAGCACTTGCCTGGCTTGTGACTGATCTGGGTTCGATCTCAGCACCTACATGGTCCCGGGAGTCCTGCCAGGAGTAATTCCTCAGTGCAGAATCAGAAGTAAGTGCCCAGTAGCGCTGGGGCCACCAAGATCACACCCTGCAGTGTTCAGGGGTCACCAGGGCTACAGCTGGCATTGCTGGTGGAGGCATGTGGTGCCATGGTCAAACTTGGGATCCTTGCATGCATGCCACACACCGCAGCCCTTTCAGCCCGTTCCAGGGTCCAGGGATAAATGACCTGGATAGCGAAGGGGACCTGAGATTTTCCTTCCTCTCCCGTGAGCTTCAGTCCTCCGCTGACCGAGCCCCTCTCCCCACCCTTTCCTGCTCCCCTCTCCTTTCCCCTCATACTCACACAGAAGCCCCAGGCCCCCTCTCAGAGCCTGAGTTCCCAGGAGACCCCACGAGTCTCTCTTCTCCCTCTCTCCTGCCTATCCCGGGAGGGGTGGGGGGATTGGAGGCCTTCTCTGGTCCCCAAGAAACTGGCCTGTTATGGAGCTGAAGGAGCTACTGTTCCACTGATTTCTGGGTGCCCTTTATTTTCTTCTGGTGGTGTCCCAAGCAACTTGGTAGGGGGCAGGGGCAGGGCAAGTCACTCTTGGAAATGGTTGATCAAGTCATTGTAGGTCACATCCCTTTACAAACATCTGAAAGAGTATTGCGTGTGAGAAAGGGAAGGAAAGGGAAGGGAAGGTGGGTTTTTTTTTTTTTTTTGGCTTTTTGGGTCATACTCAGTGACGTTCAGGGGTTACTCCTGACTCTGCACTCAGGAATCACTCCTGGCGGTGCTGGGGGACCAGATAAGATGCAGGTCAGCTGCATGCAAGGCAAATGCCCTACCTGCTGTACTATCTCCCTGGCCCCAAAGGGAAGTTTTCTAGGCCTTTTTTGTTCTGTTTTGTTTTGTTTTGTTTTGTTTTGGGGTCACACCCAGTGGTGCTTAGGAGCCACCCCTAGCTCTGTGCCGGGGCAACCATATGGTGCTGGGACTCAAACCTGGGCCTCTTACATGTAGATCAGCCCTTCAAGTGGTCCCTCTGGTCCTGTAAATGCCTTTTTTAGATTGTCATTGAAAAACACCATCTTTAGGGGCCGGAGTAATAGTACAACAGGGAAAGTGCTTGCCTTGTGTGCACCCAACCCAGGTTCAATCTCTGGGACCCCACATGGTACCCTGAGCACTGCCAGGAGGGACTCCTGAGTCCAGAGCCAGGAGTAACCCATGAGCATCTTTGGGTGTACCCCCCAAAAAAATCCCATCACATATAAACAAGTAAAAGGAGTACTATTGGGGAGGCCCCCCAATTAAACCTAGAATTACTGTACAATCCCTGTAGTTCTCCTTCAGAGCTGTCACTTTCACTGTCACTATCATCCCATTGATCTTCGAATTACTAGAGTGGGCGACAGTAATGTCTCTATTCCTTCCAGCCCTGAGATTTTAGCAACCTCTTCTTACTCGTTTTTTCCCAATGATTGAAGGCTCTTTCAGGGTCAGGGGAATGAGACCTGTTGTTGTTACTGTATTTGGCATACCGAATATGCTACAGTGACTTTGCCAGGCTCTGACTTCCGGGCGGGATACTCTTGGTAGTTGACCGAGCTCTCCGAGAGGCATATATTTATATGTTTTTCTCTATGATTTATTGTCTACTGTCTGAACCCCATCAGATATGGTGTATTAATTGTGGAAAATGGGTAGGAAGTGTCTTATAATGTACGGCTGCACCGTCCGGAAAGTAGCCTGGAGCGTGGTGGTGGTTGGGTAGTGGAGGTTGGCTGCCGGGGCTGGAACCCTTGGGCTGGGGAGGGCTCTTATCTGCCCCACAGCCTGGCACAGAGTCATTCAGAGCATACACTCAAAATTTTGATTTTTGTACACCCATATTAGAGTTCAGGGGGCTCATTCTTCTGCCCTTTTGGCTATTACACAGTCAAAAAATTTACCTCAGACTCATTGGGAGCAAAGACTTAACCCAGTGATATACATATGGAGAAACTGGGCTGGAGAGATAGTACAGCAGGGAGGGCGTTTGCCTTGCATGTGGCCAACCTTGGTTTGATCCCCAACACCCCATATAGTCCCCCAAGCTCTATCAGGAATAACTCTTCAGTACAGACCCAGGAGTAATCCCTGAGCACTGCCAGGTGTGGCCCCAAACAAACAAACAATACATATGGAGAATCTGCATGGTTGTAAATCCTGAAGCACGTGGGACAAATCAAGGGGTTACAGCTGGGCAAATGAATAGTATAGGGACTTGGGGTATCCAGAAAAGGGAAGAGAAACCCCTGAGACAAAGTGAGGGGACTTAGACTGGCACTGAGCAGAGTGCCTGCCGAAGGCAGCTTTTCTAGGTAAGCAAGCATAGCTTTGGGCCTGAGAGATAGCACAGGGCTAAGGCACTTGCCTTGCATGCAGATGACATTGTTTTTATCCTGGCACAGCATATTGTCTCCCAAGCACCGCTGGGAATGATCTCCGAGCACAGAATCAGGAATAGCCCCTGAGCACTGCTATATGTGCCCCAACCCCTGAAGAAAAGCAAAAGGTTATTCTGATACTGTCCATAAAGCTAGCTAATCTGTGTTCTTTTTGTTGGGGGGCATTTGGGACCATACCTGGAAGTACTTGGGTATCATTCCCAATACCACTCAGGGGGCCGTGTGGAGTCAGGGATTGAGTCCCAGGCTCACTGGGTTTTTGAGTTATTTTCTCTGCTCCCTGATCTACCTTTTTTATGGCTGGAGTAACAGATGCTACCCCCACCTTGGCTCTAATGCCAAGGGGACATGTCTTAGGAAGAAGTTCACTCTAGAAGTCTTGGAAGAAGTCTGGATATGGAGAAGCTGGTCCCATGCCATGTTCTCAGCAATGTTCTTCACAATATTCAAAAGGTAGGAACAACCCACGGTCTGCATGCGTGGATGTATGGATGGTAGGTGAAGGGTAGATGGGATGGGTGAGTGGATGGATGAACGGATGAATTAATGGGTGGGTGGATCAATGAAGATGAATGGGTAGGTGTGGATGGATGGATGAATGGGTGGGTGGATGGATGGATGAATAGGTGGGTGGACGGATGGATGGAGAAATGGGTGGATGGATGGGTAGATGGATGGATGAATGGGTGGGTGGATGGATGAATGGGTGGGTGGATGGATAGATGGGTGGATAGATGGGTGGATGGATGGATAGATGGGTGGATGGATGAATGGGAGGTGGATGGTGGGTGAAGGTAGGGTGGGATGATGGGTGAATGTATGGATGGGTAAATGGGTGGGTGGATAGGTGGAGGAATGGTTGAATGGAATTAGGGAAGGGTTGGAAGGGCGGATGATGGGTGGGTGGATGAATGAGTAGGAGTTTGGATGAGAGACCAGAGATGAAGAAAGGGAAAGTATGGGAGCATGCAATGTAGTAGAAGTCAACCTCCAAAAGGCAGGAAGTCCTAGCATGGTGACCTTGGCTAGACCTGAGAAACAGGTTGCTCTGTGACACCAGTCAGACTCCAGGGTGCAAACACTCAGAGCGCATACACATGAGGGCCCCAGAATTTCAAGTTTTTGGTTTCCGAGGCCCCATGTCAAAGTCACGTGTGGAGGGCTCTACTCAGCAGTTGACTCATGCCTTGAAGTGTGCAACACAGAACTTGATCATCAGCACCACCAAAAAATTTTAGTTTTTAATTATAAACATTTAGTAGTCAAAATGAGTAGAATGGAGCTTTCCAGGGGTGCGGGAGTGTTTCAAGGAGAAAGCGTTCCTTTCATAGTGGTGACATCCTTGTATATAATGCAACTGAACGACACACTCACAAGTCATGAAAATGATAAATTTATGTCCATTTTACCAAAATGAGAGTGAGAGAGTGATGGCCCTCCCGTTGATCGTCGATTTGCTCGAGCGGGCCCAGTAACGTCTCCATTGGAGACTTTGTTGTTACTGTGTCTGGCATATCGAAATAAAACATTTAAAAATAAATAGCCAAAATTCGTAATATTTTTTATTCCAAATATCCAAAGTTCTGTCCTTTCAATGTGACTAATGTTTCCAGTGATGAAACCCTTACTATTTGTATTATACTGACCCTTTAAAATTCAGTCTTGGGGACTGGAGTGATAATACAGCTGATAGGGCATTTGCCTTGCATGAGGCTGACCCCTGTCCAATAAAAGCCATCCCAAAAGATCCTCCAAGCACTTCCAGGAGTAATTTCTGAGTGAAGAGCCAGTGCAAAGCTAGGAGTAAACCGTGAGCATTACCAGGTGTGACCCAAAAAATTAAAAATAAAAAATCAGTCGAGGCCAGGATGACAGTACAGTGGATGGAACACTTGCTCTGCACACGGCTGAACTGGATTTGACCCCTGGCATCCCATCTGATCCCCGGAACAGTGCCAGGAGTAATTCCTGAGTGTGGAGCTAGGAATAACCCCTGAGCATTGCCAGGTGTGGCCACCAAACTAAATACTACTACTACTAATAAAATAAAATAAGTTCAGTCTGGTTTGACACTCCATTCAGACCTGCTAAGTGAAACTTGCACTGTTTCAAGTGCTTGACAGTCACGTGTGCCCTGAGTTTCCCTTGCTCTTAATTAAACTGATGGCCTTAATCTCAGTTAAGACTTCATCTTGGGCTGGAGTGATAGAAGAGCAGGTAGGGCATTTGCCTTGCATTCGGCCAACCTGGGTTCTATCCCTAGCACCCCATATGGGCCCCTTAAGATAGCCAGGTGTGGCCCCAAAACAAAACAAAAACAAAATAAAATGTCATCCCAAGAATCTAGTCCATGCCTGCAGAGACCCACATCCCCTCAGGATGTACACACAGTTCATGTGCAGACACCCCACGGGCTCAGCCTCGCCCCCATCCCCAGAGAAAGCACTTGTTCAAGGAATATGTGTTGGTCATCCATGCTTGCAAGTGGATCTGACCAGCAAATCCCTCCCCTGCATCCATCTGCATACATTTGAATTCCATTCCTGTGTCCATCGGAAGCAGGGTCTCAGATGGTCATCTCAAAGTCCGGGAGCCGATAGCTTGGCACAGAGCAGGGGACCTCCAAGGGTCCTTTTTCCTGATTCTCTGGATCTTCATCCTCCTCCTCTATCTCTTCCTCAATGAGCTCCTCCTCCTCTTCCTCTTCTAGGAAGGCCAGTTCCTCCCTCAGCGCCTTCAACTCCAGTCCCAGGCTGCACAGCTGACCCAACAGCTGGACATCCACCCGACGGAGGTTCCCCTGTCAGTGAGAAGTAAGAGTCATGGGCACCCAACTCCAGATGTCAAGGATCAGTATCCTTCCCTCCGGCCCCAAAGAAAACAGGTGGGAACAGATCCCAGCTCTCAAGTCCTGACCAAGGTACTGTGGTTCATGGAACTTAAGCCCAGTTCCTGAAACTTCTCCTAGGCCCATCTGTGAGCTTCCTTGTAAAATCCAGTTTTGGGGCCAGAGATGTGACCCAGTGGGAGAGTTTCTGCCTTGCATGTGTGAAGCACTGGGTTTGATTTCTGGCAGCACCAAATAAACAAAATAAATAAACAAAAATGCTATTCGGACCGAGAAGGTAGCTTAAAGGGTCTGGGTGCATGTTTTAAATGTGGGACACCGGGTTCCATCCCTGGCACCACTGGGTTCCCTGAACTGCCAGGAGCAAACCCTGAGGAATGTACCAGGGGTGCTGCTGAGCACTACTAAGTGCCCCTCCCCACCTTCAAGAATACAATTTGGTGGGCTGGAGCAATAGTACAATGGGCAGGGCATTTGCGGCTGACCCGAGTTTGATTCCCAGAATCCCGTATGGTCTCCTGAGCACCGCCAGGAGTAATTCCTGAGAGCAAAGCCAGGGTTAACCCCTGTGCATCGCCGGGTGTGACTCAGAAAAAAAAGAATACAATTTGGGGGACCAGGGAGATAGTTCACAGGTGACACTCTTGCCTTGCACATGGATGACCTCAGTTCCATCCCCAGCACCCAACAGGGTGCCCCAAGCCCCACCAGGATTGATCCCTGAATACAGAGCCAGGAGTAAGCCCTGAACATTGCCAGGTGTGACCCCCCAAACAAACAAAAGATATCCAACACTGGCAAGAATACCAGTGCTCTATAACTTACCACTACTTAGATCTGTAGCTTTTAGGGGAAAGCTTGGGGAACCATGTGGTGTCAGGGATCAAACCTGATCATCCTGTAGGTAAAGCACAGGCTCCAGCCCATTGAGCTCTACTCTGGCCCCACTCTTGTAATTGTTAAAATAAATGGGGCAGCAGCGAGGGCACTTGTCTTCCACATGGCTGATCCAAGTTTCTATATGGCATCCCATATGGCCCCCTGAGCACTGCCAGGAGTGATTCCTGAGTGAAGAGTCCAGGAATAACCCTTAAGCATTGACGGGTGTTGCCTCCAAACAAATAAACAAGCAAATATCTTTGATTTATCCTTTTGGCAGGTCCAAAATGGAGGCACTCATGCTAAGCCCGCCAAGACCTCCTACCTAATCTGACTGCAGTGCGAAGCTCCCATGGTGTTATTCTCCCCCAGGAATGCAGTTCCAACTGGTCAACTGGAACTCTCTGATCATCAATGATGAAGGTCATCTTTTCAATCTGACGTGTGAATGAGGTCAGGTGCCCGAGGGAGAGGGAAGGACTCCAAGCTGAGGAGATGACTTGAGCCGTAAGCCCCGTCCTCTTCCTTTAATTTGCCTTCTCTCTGCCTTTCCTTTTATACAACTTATTTTGGGAGGGGGCATCAAACTCAGCAATGAACAGAGGACCATGCAGAGTTGGGGAGCAAATGCAGGTCTGCTACATGCAGTGCCTGCGCTCCAGTTCTTGGACCTCTGTCCCTGATCATATCTTGCCTCCCACCCTCCCTCCCTTCCTTCCTTTCTTCTGGATTGAGTCAGGACACAATTAGGTCTTGGTGTGTGTGTGTGTGTGTGTGTGTGTGTGTGTGTGTGTGTGTGTGTGTGCGCATATGCATTCAAAGACTTACTCCTGGCTCATTCAGGAATGACTCCTGGTGTTGCTCTGGGAATTAGTTCTGGTTGACTATGGGCAAGGTTAAATGCCATACCTCTGTCCTATCTCACAGATCCCTTCAATTAAGTCAAGTGAATTCAATTGTGGGGCCAGAGCAATAGTATAACAGATAGGGCATTTCCTTTGCATGTGGCCAACCAGGGTTTGATCCCCCATGCCTACCAGGAGCAATCCCTCGGCATCCCATATGGTCCCCTATGCCCACGAGAAGTGATACCTGAGCAAAGAGTAAGTGCTGAGCACCACCAGGTATGGCCCAAACCCATCTTCCATTCCCCAAAGTGAATTCAGTTGTTTGTTGGTTTTTAGGGTGTGAGGTGGTTGGCCACAGTTGGTGGTGCTCAGGGAGTATTCCTGGCTATGTTCAGGAGTGACTCCTGGAATTGTTGGGGGGCTCTATGAGGTGCTGGGGAGTCAAACCATGTTTGCAGCGATTGCAGCTAAGTTTGTGTCTTCCCTCCTTTATGATCTCCTGTTGGCTGGGTTTTCATTATCTAACAATATCTAAAAGTTTCCTCCCCATCCAGGATGCCCTGGTACTGTCCACTCACTCTGACCTGCCTTCTCAGTTTGCTCGTTATGTCAGTCACCCAGGGTCACCCAGCCCACCCCAATGTACTCTCAGTAATTTTCCACCCGTTCCCACAACTCTGCTCCTTGCTGCTCACCTGACTGTGCCACAGGATCTTGCTGTGATGTTACCCACACTGTGGCCTGCCCAGCACTTCCATTCATCTCGAAGCTCCATCCCCTTGTCCCTCCCCACTGTGTCTCTCTCTGGCATCAGTCATATGGCCTCTGTTCTATCTCCCTCCCCAGGCATCTATGTCCTGGTCCCCAAGTGCTATCTCCTCTTTGCGTGTCAGTCTGTCCCTAGGTCTGTCCCTATCTCACTTTCTGTCTTCCTATTCCCATTTATCCCCCACAACTTCTCTCTCCCCGACCCCAAGACCCACCCCTGTTCCCCCACACTCACCAGCTCCTCCCAGATCCATTGCAGACTCTTGCTGGCACCAGGACTACCAGTTTCTGCCCCTGAAGATGAGAGGGTCGAACCAGCCATCTCTGCTGGGGGGACCCCCAACAGGGCCCGGGGTGGTGGGCCGAGCTCTGGGGGGATCATTTCTGCCTGCTGCAGCTGCTGCCACAGCTCCATGTCTCTGAGTGCCTGCAGGATCAGGAAGTGGCAAGGTCCAGAATGAGCCAGTCCTGTGGGGGTAAAGGGCAGTGGAAGGGTGGGGGGCAGGATGGCATCCCAAAGTCCATTGTCCAATGGGAACCAGCTGCCTGGCATGAGTCAGTGTCTTTTCCTCCTCAAGGCTTTGTTCAGGGGCCAGAGCCATAGCATAGCGGGTGTTCATCTTGCTCGCAGTGGATCTGTATTAGCTTCCCCGGCACCCCATAGAGTCCCCCACACACCACCAGGAGTGATCCCTGAGTGCAGAGCCAGGAGTAAGTTTTGAACACCGCCGGATGTGGCCCCCTGCCAAAAAAAGACAAAGTCTTTGTTCACAGGGTCCACCCACAGCCCCCAACCCCCATGGCAGAGGCCCAACACCCCAGTTCCTGCCTCTGCTATGTGTGGGGGTTGTGTCTCCAGCCCTCTCCTGGGTTCCACCCCTGCTCCTCCTGTACTACCTTCTGCCCTCCTTGAGCCCTGTGTCACCCCGGCTGGGTCCTTGCTCATCAACACTGCCTGAGGTGCACGTGTCTAGGTCAGGGACCCACAGCTGAACTGCACCCCTCCCCCCCCCCCCACACACACCATCTTTGTCTTGCGCTCCATGCAGCCAGGTGCTGTACTCATTCCATCTAGCTCTCAGTGCCCCTGAAGTCTCTGGCCCTGGTCCTGATCTTCACATCTCGCCAGCCTCAGCCCTGCCCTCCCCAGCAGAACACTCCAAGGCCAGATCACGTAATTGTATTTACTTATTGTATTTACTTCACTATAGCAACACCTGATCACAGCCACAGCAGCTCAGAAAAGGCAAAGTCACTCCTCACAGCTCCAGAGGGCATAGTCCATGGGAGTCCATGGAGCTGGACTCCTTCTGGACACTGGAGAAGAATCCCCTTCCAGGCCATTCTAGCTACTGGAAGCCGCCTGCACTCCCAGACTCCTGGTCCCGTCTTGTGTCACTCCCCCATGCTAGCACTATTATCCTGTACCCTCTGGCCTCCATCTGGTAGGACGTTGGGGTGATCCAGAACAACCTTCTCCACCTCAAGATTCTTCGAAAGATAGTTCAGTGGGTAAGAGATTTGTCTTACATGCTGATGACCCATTCAATCCCCTGCACTGCTTGCGGTCCCTGGAGCACCCCCATGAGTGATCCTTGAGAGTGCCAGAGTCAGGAGTAAGCCCTGAGCACAACTGGGTATGGCCCCCAAATCAAAACAAACAGAAAACCTGTATCACACCTTTCCTGTACCATGAAACTAATATATTCTCAGGGATGGACAGATGGGACAATGGGTAAGGCACCAGCCTTCCAAATAACATTTTAAAAAGTAAAATATTCGCAAAGTCAAAGTAATATGTTCACAGGTTTTTGGGATCGGCATGTAGATCTTATATTTCTTTCCCTATTTCGGGGGATGAGGGCAGTCTTCAGTCCTGTGTTGATTAAACAATGAGGATACAGTCGTAAATGTTTGTCATCAGGAGATTCTGTCCTATGTACACATCATAAAGTGTAATTATACAAACTGGGAGGCTCACACGTGAGCACAGTACTGCGTGTCAGGACCAAGGTTATATAGTGTCTGTCACTGACCCCAGTGGCATTAAATGCATGAGGACATTCAATCCACCATATGCTGAGCTCTGACTACCAACTTGGAGCTCAAGGCTTACTCCTGGCTCTGTGCTTGGGGATCAGTTGGGGGAACATTTGAGATCAAATCTGGGTCAACCGTGTGCAAGGCAAGAGCCCTCCCTGCAGGCCCAAGGGTCTCCTGCCTCTCTCTGCAAGCTGATTTCCAGCTCTACTCCTTTTTTTTACCTCTTCCTGGGAAAACACGCCCAACTTTTTGAAGGGCTTAAGTCTCCTCTTATACACCAACTCTGCAGAGACCTACACCCCAGTAACTCCCTATCATATTATTTTTCTTTTATCAAACAATTACAATGATCTTGATTATTCATGTTTCTTGTCTATTCTCTCTCCATCTGGAAGGTTGACACCCTGGTCACCATGGAAACCGCGGCAAACACAACAGAGCTTGCCCCCTGGTGCTGGACAGTAAACATTTATTTTGTCTTGTTTTCTTTAGTTTTGGGGTCACACCCGGCATTGCTCAGGAGTTACTCCTGCGAGTGTTGGGGAACATGGGAAGCCGAGGATTGAACCCGGGTTGAACCGCCCAAGGTAAACACCCTCTCTGTGATACTATGGCTCCGTCCCCCTGGCAGTGAACATTTGTGAAAACAGTGACTAAATAAGTCTGTTCACAAGACTTCCCAGGCTGAATCTTCACACTGAGATGAGTTCTCATTACTCATCTGAGCACTATTCATGGTGTCTGCGAATTACATAGTGGTCAGGATATCCAAATTGGAATCACAAATACATCTTGAGATCTGAGGAGCTCAGGGATCACTCCTGGCGGGTCTCCGGGGATTACATGGGGTGCCCGGGATAGAACCTAGGTCGGCTGTGTGCAAGGCAAGCACCCTCCCTGCTGTACTGGCGCTCCCTCAGCGGGATGTCTGATCCTTGGGTACCGCACTCCACCTTTTCCCCTTGTTAGGTCTGTCTTAGAGAATTTTACACTCACCCCATTTTAAGGAGGCACCGAGCTGGAGGGAAGCTCAGGGACACCGTGACTGCAGTGGAGGAAAGGGCTGCCCACCCTCCTAGAGAAATAGGGGAAGAGAATTGGGGGAGGGGGGTGTCTCTGGGGGGGATTCAGCAATCTCTCAAGCTTGAGAGTGCGAGCGCCTTTAAGAGGGAACAGGGGCGTGGCCACCAGAGAAGTGAGCGCCAATTGGGTGGAGTGAAACGACACCGGCCCCTTCCGGCTACGTAATCCAGCAAGATGGTGGCGCCCAGTGCGGTAGGTGACCGAAGTACCTGGAGCCCCAGACTTAACTTCACTCTTTCTTCAGGGCTTTTTGTCTGCACCCGGGGAGTAAGGAGCGATGAGGACACGGGAGGTCTCTCCTTCTATACCTGGCGCTGGAAGCGCGGACATGTGGCTGTTGGAGGCCGGGAGGGATCATCTCCGGGTAGCCTGCTGCTGTGGACCGTCGGAGAGGACCAGGGGGCGGGGACCTAGCGCGAGACCAATGGGAAGGCAGGGAGTAGTTCCGAGCCTGGCTCTCCCAGCCAATCAGGAAGGGATCCGACTGCGCGCCCTTGGAGTGGTGGGCGGGCGTGGGAGCGCTAGACTGAGAAACTGGGATTTAGGATCTCTGGGCACGAAACCTAAGGATGTGAAATGTTGGTAGGAGCCGAGAGGTGAATTCAGGAGTTTCAAAGGAAGGACGCCAAAGGTATTAAAGGGAGAATTTGCGATGTTTGTGGAGAGAATTCAGAATTTAAAGTCTCACAATGAATTTAAGAAAGATTAAATTCGAAGTTTGGGAGGGTAAGAGGAATTTGGAATGAGAATTAATATTTGGGCAAAATTTGAAATAAAGAGGGGCTGGAGTGATAGCACAGCGGATAGGGCGTTTGCCTTGCACGCGGCCGACCCGGGTTCGATTCCAAGCATCCCATATGGTCCCTTGAGCACTGCCAGGAGTGATTCTTGAGTGCAAAGCCAGGAGTAACCCCTGAGCATCGCCAGGTGTGACCCAAAAAGCAAAAAAAAAAAAAAAATGGAATAAAGAGGATTTCAGAGAAATTAGGCAGGCTAAGAGAGGACTGCGAGGGGAAATTGAAACAAAAGTTCAGCAGCTTTAAAAACAAAGGTAAGTTTAGGGCAGGAGCGATAATACAGAAGGAAGGGCGCTTGCCTTGCACGCAGTGGAGCTGGTTTGATCCATAAGTATCCGAGATAGTTCCCCGAGTCTTGCAGGAGTGATCCTTGAGTACAGAGCCAGTGCGTAGGTAAATTTAGGATGGGGCATAGTGTAGCGGGAAGGAATTTGCCTTATTTGTGGCCGACCAGGGTTCACACCCCAGCATCCTATCTAGTCCCATGAGCACTGACAGAAGTAATTCCTGAGTGAAAAGCCAGGAGTAACCTTTGAGCATCTCCAGGTGTGGCCCCAAAACAAACCAAACAAAAAAAAAAATAGCAGGGGGAAAATGGGAAGGAAAAAGGAAAGTAGGTAAACAAGTAAAGGGTATGTGTGTGTGGGGGGGGGTCATCCATCAGTTTTACAGTGAATGACTAAGTTATTCATGGTGAACATAATATAAGGTGTTGACTTATACTGTACACCTGAAAATTCCATGCCATAAGACTTTGGAGGGAATGAAGTGGTTTTTCTTTTCTCATACCTGGCAGTGCCCAAGGTTTACTCCTGGCTCTGCACTTAGGGTTCATTCCTGGCAGTGCCTGAGGAGCCATAGGGGGTGCTGAGGATGAACCAAGATTGGCCGCAGTGCGTGGCAAACACCCTGGACTATATCTCCAGCCCCAATAAAGGTTTTTTTAAGTAAAAATGGTTTGGAGAGAAATTAATATGTTTATATATTGGGGGAATGATGGGTTATTGAAGGCTCCAGCAAGAATTAGTTAAAATTAGGGGGAGAAGTGGGAACTTAAGAGGTTAGATAATGGGGGCCGGAGCAGCGGGGAGGGCGTTTGGCTTGAATGTGGCCAACCCAGTTTCCATCCCCGACATTCCATATGGTCCCCTGAACACCGCCAGGAGTGATTCCTGAGTGCTGATCCAGGAGTAATCCCTGAGCATCACTAGGTGTGACCCAAAAAGCCCCCCCTCAAAAAAAAAAAGAGGTAAGATAATAGGGGTTTTAAGAGAAAAATATGGACTTTGAGAGAAATTTTGACAATTTCGGAAAATCAAACTAGAAAGAGGATGTTAGGCTCAGTTAAGGGGAGAGACTTGTGAAAGACATGAGGAGTCCTTTGGGGGTTCCAGAGTCTCAATTTGGAAGTTGTGAAAACAGAACTGAGGGAGCCCTGAAGCCTGGGTTTGGTGGGGTGAGGCGGGAACGGGGTCCCTGCTCGCAGGCTCAGCTCCTCTTCTCTTTAGTCCCGGCAGCTGGTGAGGCCAGTGTGTAACTGGGGAGCCAGGAGTATCCATGGCCTGAGCAGTGTGCTTGCCCCCGAGGGCAGTCAGAAGAAGGGGTGGACACTGCTACAGTCCCTGAGCGATCGCTTCTCTGATGTGAAGTTCCTGAGGGAATACCTGCTTCAGAGGCAGATAACGAGTGTGCACAAGAAAAACAGGTGAGAATTCCTTCCCCAGACCTCACTGAGGACCCAGATCCTGGTGCAACACACACACACACACACACACACACACACACACTATCACACACACAAACTCTCTCACATATATTCACCCACACACTCTCACATGTACTCTGACACACATTCACACATACACAAGCACACATAAACACACACATATATTACTCTTACAGTCTCTCACACATACACAAACATAATACTCTTTCACACACACAAATACTGTCACACACAAACACAAAACTCTCATATACACCCACACACTCACACATACACACACACATTCTCTCTCTCTCTCTCTCTCTCTCTCTCACACACACACACACACACACACACACACACACACACACTGCCCCGGCACAAATACCCGCCTCTTGCCTCTCCATCTCCAGCCTGCTCCCATCCCAAGCACCATGGCCCTTGGAGGCAACCAGCTGGCCACTGCCTCCTCCCAGTGTCACTGGCACCTCAAACCTAACATCACAAACAGTAAACCTGTGTCTCTGCTGGAAGATACGCTCATGCCCACGCCTTCCCCATCTCAGCAGCCACCGCAATGCACCCCCACCCCCACCCTCGTTGTGTAACTGTCTGGACTCCTCCCTGCTTCTCTGTCCTCTGCAGTCACCTACTAAAATGCCATATGGTCCCTAACCATTTCTTCCTCCTCCGGGGTGTGTAGTGGGGCTTGGTGTCTTCCTTTGCCACTGGATCACTGCAGCTTCCTGGTCACTGGTGCCCCCTACAGGCAAAGCATTCAGTAGCTCCTAAGGTTTGGGCCAGAGAGAGCCCCTCAGGCTGAGTACCTGCTTTCCTGCTTTGTGAGAGTCCTAGGCTCTAATTTCATCACCACATGATCCCCAGAGCACCACTGGGTGTGGTGAGAAACAAAGAAAGAACGAAAGTAAAATAGAAAACATTGCTCTTTGACTTGAAACCCTCAATTGACTTCTACTTGCTGCTAGAATCAAAGTCCATGTCCCAGATCTCAGATCAGAGCGAGCTTTGAGACCCCTTCGAGGGGCACCCCCCTCCACTATTTACCCTGCAGTGCTGGGGGGTGGAAGTGGGGTGGAACTTGGGGCCTCCCGGGGGCTAGCGTTCGGCCACTGTCCCTGTCACCGTCCTGATTTGAGCTTCCATGCAGCCTGTGCTTGGATCTTTGCATCTCTGCCACCACTCAGATTTCCACTCAGGTGGCGCCATCTCCTAGGGCCATAGCTAAGGAGCCTCCTGTCACTACCCCCCAAATGCACCAGCCACGCTGTGTCATCCCTGTGTGTCATTTTCACCATGGAATTGGGCTCATCACTTTGTTTTGCTTCCCCTGCTGTAGTCTCGGTCGGCCTGGACCAGCCCCACCACCAACTGTGGTCATGCCCCTCTCCCAGTGGCCCAGCTCAGAGGTCCTCTGCATCTGTCTCTGTGGCCTATCTTCCCCAGTGCCAGTGATTCTGACCCTCCCTGCAGCCGTGGGGCGAGGTGGGAGCAGTGTCCCCACCCTCACCCTGTTTGTCATCCCTCTGCAGGTCCTTTGCCCACCTCCAGAATCACTATGGCCCGGACATCGCTGGCGCCTGTTTCATCCTGAATCTGGGAGGCTCAGTCAAGTATGAGGCTCACATCCTGGGGTATAGGGCAAGGGCGGGGTGGCCCGGCTCTTCCATCAGGCTGGCTTCCTGGGAGCCCCTGCCCCTACCCAGTTCAGACTGTGTGGCTTGGGCTGGTTCTTAAACTTCAGTTTTCTCATGTGAAGAATGGGATGGTCATTTGCTTGGGGGCCACACCTGGCAGTAGGTATTACTCCTGGCAGTGCTCAGGAGACCCTATGGCATGTTGGGGACTGAACCCAGGTTGCCATTTGCAAGACCAAGCACCCTACATAGTCACTGTAGGATTGCTCTGGCCCTAACAATGAAAACATTTTTTCAGGTTTTTTGTTTATTTTGGAGCCACACCCGGTGATGCTCAGGGCTTATTCTTGGCTTTGCATTCAAGGAATCACTCCCGGTGGGGCTTGGGAGAACCATATGGGATGCTGGGGATGGAACCCGGGTCAGCTGCATGCAAGGCAAGCGCCCAACCTGCTGTATTAACTATCAACAATGATGAAATTTTAAAATAAAGTTTCTATTTGGGGCACTTTCCCCAGCCCCACCCTTTGAAGGGGTGCAGAGTCTGACATGTCCCTTCAGTCCCTGTGTTAGCTCTTGCCTGCCTCAGTCAGGAATCTGACCCCCAACCTTTCTGTATGTAAAACTGACCAGACTGGCTGTTCTGTGGGTCCTCGCAGTGGATCTATGCAGACCCATTCCCAAGTCCCTTAGTGGTGGCTGGCAGAGGAAGGTGCCACAAATGTCCCTGTGACCTGCCACATGCCCGCCCCCTCCCCAGGTTCCAGGGCCACGAGTGGTTGGGCTTAAAGGGGCGTGGCCGCTCCTCCCTTGACATCAAGAAGCTGCAGGCAGTGCATGTGGAGGCCGTGGACGCCAGTGGCTGTGCCATCAACTACCAAGGCCTGGACAACCTCAGTGAGTAGTGAGTGTGTGTGTGCGTGTGTGTATGTTGGGGGGAAGTGGGCACAGTGCTGCTCTTTGTTCACGGTGGGCTCCCAAAGGGATCTCTCCTCTGTGCTGTCACCCTCTCTCTTCCCTGCAGTGTCCCTGAAGGCACTCCAGTCCCTGTGGCTGCAGCGCTGTCCCTACATCGACGACTGGTGTCTCAGCCGCCTCTACCAGCTGGCCGGCTCGCTGCAGGAACTCTCACTGGCTGGGTGCCCCCAAGTCTCCGAGCGGGGCCTGGCCTGCCTCCACCACCTCCAGTGAGGCCTCCACTTGGGCTGGGCCCTGAGCCAGGGCGTCCCCCACCATCCCACGGGCGGGAGGGAAGGTCCCCTTGTCCCCGCCTCTGGGAGCAAAAGCGTGGTGGGGGGCTTGGGAGAGGGGCGGGGGGGCGGGGAGGAGCCAGACTAGGGTGGGAATGACATGCCTCTCCACCTGTCTCCCGGGCCTTGGGGAAAGCTGCAGTTTGAGAATAGTGGGAGCTGTGGGGTGTCCGTGTGTAATGGACACAGTGGATTTAGGGGGATGGTGGCAGCTTTAGGTGGGGCCCCGATCCTTAGGCGTCCCCCGCTTTGCCTCCTTAGGAACCTCCGCTGGCTGGACATCTCGGACCTCCCGGCCGTGTCCAACCCCGGCCTAACGCACATCTTGGTGGAGGAGATGCTGCCCGACTGTGAGGTGGTGGGAGCTGGCTGGGCCCAGGAGCCTTCTGGGGGCGCAGCCACCCCCTCTCCTGCCTGTGCCCCGGCCCCCTCCTCCTCCAGCTAGGTCTCACTTAGGCTGCAGGTATAGACAGGTTGAACATCACTGGCATCCTACCGATGGAAAGGCTGAAGCATGGTGGTATGGACAATGCCTGGACTGGCTGTTTCCCGTGTTCTGGCGCTCCCAGTGGGGTCCACTCAGCCTGGAGTCGGAGCATATTGGAGGAGGGAAAGCCCAGTATTCCCTACCTCGGGCTGCCTGGAGGTGGCACCCCCAAGTTCAAGGCTATAGCCCCTGCCCTCCTGTCAGGCAGCCTCTTCCACGCGCCTCCTTCCCGTCTCCTCCTCTTTGACCTGGGGTGGGAGGTGAGGGCCCCTATTACGTAGCCCTCAGAGCTGCAGGCTCCCTGGGGGTCCCCCCAACTCTGCACTCCTAGGTTTGGCAACTCTTCTCTTGAGCACCCTCACTTGGCCTGTGCAGAAAGCTGCTCCCATCCATGAAGGGCTGCTTATCCCCAGCACAGTGTCCCTGGCCCAAACTCGCCAGGCACCAGGGCACCTCAAGTCCCGTGGTGTTGCCTCTTACTGATTCACTGACTCTGGCTCCAAGCTCAACTTCCTGGAGCACTCTGAAAAGTGATCTGGATTCTTCTGTGCCAAATGTCATGGCCAGCTGCCAGCAGAGGGCGCCAGGAGGCGAGGCTTCCTGGTGCCAGCCAGGGAGGTGTCACTGGGCCTGTAGGGCTGGCACCCGGTCCCTGAGTACCAGGAGTACCAGGCACTCTAGTGAGGCCCCTTACCAGTGAACCCGTCGTTACTTCAGTTTGCTGGTACCCTTGGCTAATTCGGCATATTAAACTTGTAACTGCCCTGTTGCATCTCCAATGGTTTTTCTTCATTTGTCCCCCACAGTGCTGGGGTTGGTTGGAACCTGGGAGCCTCAGGCAGGTGCTGGACTGCTGAGCCCCTCCCCGCAGCCCCTGCAGTTTCCAGATGGGATCCGCTCACACAGCTGGGGGGAGGTGGGGGGGAGGGGGCATGGTTTGGCCCCGACCTGAGGGGGGTGCAGCTGTAGGTGTCCTGGGGCCCCTCCCCCTGCCCAGGGCTTCAGGTGCTGGCTGCTTTCTGGAGTGTCCTTGACCACAGACCTGCAGGCTCCCTGGAGCGCTTTCACCAGGCTTCAAATGCCCCACCCTTTTCTTCCCCCTGAGGGAGCACAGAGCTCAGAGGTGCAGGCGCAGAGGTGTGGCTCGTTTGTTCATTCCCAGTGGCCACGGTTTAGGGCTCCTGGGGGACCTGCTTTGGGTCCTCAAAGGTGGGTTCCAGCGTAGGGAACTGGGGTTTCTAGAGAAAGGGCTGCATGAGCCATGGGGGATTCTCCTCCTAGAAGCCTGCCTGATGGGGAGGACAGTCTGTTCCTAGACAGGCCAGGCTGGCTGCAGACCAGGGCTGTGCACCCACATTCCCCATTAGGGGTCTGCCTGTGTGCTGTCTGAGGGGTGCCAGAGGGGAAAGGGGCATACCCTCCGTCCAGTGGCGCCTGCCCAGTAGTTTGCTGGTTTCTATTCCAAGGGGTTGGTTTCAGAGAAAAATGACCTCGCCCCCCCACCCCCACTCCTGGGTAGGTGCCTGGAAAGAGGGTGTCCCCTCTCGAGTCTCATCCCAGGCACCACTGCTTATTGTCATGAGTCCCACAGATACTGAGGGACACATGCCCAGGAACAGGTGCCCACAATGACCCATGAGGGAGCAGCTGAGAGAAGAAAGTGTATGCGCCAAGAGAAAGGGGGAAGGGGGCTTGAGGCATCAGAGCACTGAGGGTGGGAGTCTGAGCAGCTGGGTGCTCCCGGCTTTCCTGGCTGGAGCCTGGAGGGTTAATGAGGTGAGACACCAGAATTGAGCCCTGGCTGGGTTCCCCAGTGGGACCTGCGCCTCCACTCTGACATCTTCCCCAGGAAGGAGCCATTGGCAGCTGGTCTGCTGACTCCCAGGCTTCTCGCTCCTGATTGCACCAGACAAACGCCCCTGGCAACCAGCCTTGTGCCCCTTGGAGATTCCCAACACCCCCAGGAGGGGCCTTGTCAGCTGGGCTTGAACTTTGGCCCCTCTGGGAGAAGCCCCAAGAGTTGGGAGGGCCCAGGGGGGCCCCAGTCACCCTCTCTTCAAGCCCAGGGGGGTTGGAGGAGGCTTAGAACTCCTGGCAGGGATGTGGGGAAATGGTCCTGAGCAGCACAGCGTTGGCCTTACACCCTGGGTTAACTCCCGGCAGCACTCAAAGGAATAAAGCAGCAGGTTTTTTTAAAAAAAAAACAAAAACAAAAAAACACGGGTGTCAGGGCCTGGCGAGCCCCAGGCCTGGGCCGTCATTTCCCGCAGCTTCTCTCCATTCCTGGTCCCCACTTCCTCCTCACTCTCCCTCCCCCGGCTGGTCCCGGGGCTCCATTATTCAAAGGAGGGGGTGGGGGTGAGGAAGTCTGCGCTGGTCAGGAGGACGACGCCTGACAAACGCCCGCCCCGCCTTACGGCCGGCCGGGGGCTCAGGGGTCTGCCTGGACTCCGGAACTGGCCACCCGGGTGCCCCCAATTTGGAGGAAGGTCCGGGTGAGAAGCCCCACCCGCTCCCCGACAGCTGATGCCAAGCCCCAGAGGCGGAGGGTGTAACCAGGCCGACCGCGGTCCCAGGGGTGCACGGGAGGGGCCGGGGTGGGCGCCGCCGAGGCTCTCCCTGCCCGGCCCCCACTCCTGCAGACCCCATCCTCCACCTGCCTGACCCCGCGCCCCCCGGCCCGCCCCGGCGCCCGCTGGCCCCTCCCTGACGCCGCCCTGGTGTCCCCGCGTCCCTCCCCCCCCACCCTCAGCCCCCTGCAGGGCTGACCCGCGCCCCAGCCCCGTCGGGCGGTCCCCGTCGCCTCCTGCGGCCCCGCGCTCCTCCGTCGGACCCGGCCCCCGGCCCCCGGTTCTCCGCACCTTTCCCGCCGCCGCGGCCGACCGGCCCCGACACGCCGCGCCCCGGCAGTCGGGGCTCCCCCGGGCCGGCGCGGCCCCGCCCGGCCCCGCCCCCGCCTCCCGGCCCGCGGCGGGGCGGGCAGACGCCGTCCCCGCGCAGCCCGGCCGGCCAGGCAGAGGCACGGGGCGGGCCTGACGGGGCGGCCGGGCGCCCAGCCCGCGGGAGCCCACCCGGAGGTAACGCGGCGGGGGCCGGGGCCGGCGGGGCCGGGCTGCCCCTGGGGGCGGAGGGGCCGACGGGGATGGGGACGGTGCAGGGCTGCGAGAGGCGCCGCGGGCCGGCCGGGCCCCGGGCAGGGCAGGGCGCTTAGCGGCGGCCGCTGGAGGCTCCGCCGGGGCGGGCCGGGGGCGCCCATCCCTGCCCGCTCCGCGCCAGGCCCTCCGGCTCCCCGGCAGTCCTGCGCCGGGCCGGGTCATGCACTGCCCCAAGTGCCTGCTCTGCCTGGCCGCGCTGCTCACGCTCCTGGGCCTCAAACTCTACATCGAATGGGTGTCCGAGACGCGGCTGAGCAGGGCCTACCCGGCCCCCCGGGGCACCCCGCCGGGCCCCACGCCCGCCAGCGCAGAGCCCACGCTGCCCGCGAACCTGTCGGCCCGCCTGGGCCAGACCAGCCCGCTGCCCGCGGCCGCCTGGAACCAGCAGCAGTGGCGGCTGCGGAGCCTGCCCAGCCAGGACTGCGCAGCGTGGGGGGCGGCCGCCGCCGCCCGCATCCCGGACTTCGCCTCTTACCCCGAGGACCTGCGCCGCTTCCTGGGGGCGGCCGCCTGCCGCAGCTTCCCGCCCTGGCAGCCGCGAGGGGGCGGCAGGCAGGTGGCCAACTGCTCCGCCCGCGTCCCCTACCTGCTGCTGGCCGTCAAGTCGGAACCGGGGCGCTTTGCCGAGCGACAGGCCGTGCGCGAGACCTGGGGCGGCCCCACTCCTGGCGTCCGGCTGCTCTTCCTGCTGGGGTCCCCCGAGGGCCAGGGGGGCCCCGACCTCGGCTCCCTGGTGGCCTGGGAGAGCCGCCGCTACGGTGACCTCCTGCTCTGGGACTTCGTCGACGTCCCCTTCAACCGGACCCTCAAGGACCTGCTGCTGCTGGCCTGGCTGGGCCGCCACTGCCCCGGCGTCAGCTTCATCCTGCGCGCCGAGGACGACGCCTTTGTGCACACACCTGCCCTGCTGCGGCACCTGCGTGCGCTGCCCGCCCGCTGGGCCCGCAGCCTCTACCTGGGCGAGATCTTCACCCAGGCCAAGCCCCTGCGCAAGCCTGGGGGGCCCTTCTACGTGCCCGGCTCCTTCTTTGCGGGGGACTACCCGGCCTACGCCAGTGGCGGCGGCTACGTCATTGCTGGGGGCCTGGGTCCTTGGCTGCTGCAAGCCGCCGCCCGAGTGGTGCCGTTCCCTTTCGACGATGTCTACACCGGCCTGTGCTTCCGGGCCCTGGGCCTGGCGCCCCGGGCCCACAAGGGCTTCCTCACATCGTGGCCAGCTGACCGCGCCGCTGACCCGTGTGACATCCGGGACCAGCTGCTGGTGCGGCCCCTCAGCCCCCAGGACAGCATCCGACTGTGGAAGCAACTGCAAGATCCTCTCCTCCACTGCTGAGCAGGGGGACGACAGGAGGGCTCAGGCTCTCTTGGGCTCTGGTTGGGGGATCCGCGGCCCTCTGAGCCACTCCGGGGCTGGGCTGGGCAGGGGCTGGAGGGCGTGGTGACTTAAGTCTGTTTTGTGCTGTTGAAAAAAATATGCTCACACAGTGTGGCCTGGAGTCATCTTTGCTCCACTGAACAGCCAAGCACAGTCGGGAACCCTCCAAGCCGTATGGGGAGGCTCAGCCACTGTGTCTGCCCGTTTCTAGGGGAGAATGGAGGCCATGGTGCGTGGCCCTGCCCTCCCAGCCCATCTGTGTCTAGCACCGAGAGGCTGGAGGCCCCCCCAAGCCCATCACATGGGACTCAAGTTCTGAACTCCAGGAAACAGACCAGAGGCACCAGAACCCTGTGTGGAGATGTGGTTTGGTTTATTCATTCACAGCCTCGACTCAGAGCTGCAGGGCTGGCCTCTCCCAGTCTGCCCTGGGGGGGGGCCTCCAGGGAAAAGGTTCCTTTGCCCACCCTCGCCCCAGAGAAGGCACTCAGAGCAGGTCAGGAGGGGGCTGACAGAGCCCTCTCAACTGTAACAGCCCGAAAGAGGGGCCACGGCCTCACTTGTCAAAGTGCTCCAGAGGGTAGTGCTCGCCGTAGGTCTGCAGGTGGCGGGCCAGGGCCTCCTGCTGCTTGCGGAGCTGTACTGGCATCTCTTGGTACACGTCTGAGAAGAGCAGGTTGGGGTTGGGCTTGGGCTTCCGCTCGGCCTGCTCGAAGGCCTCCATTACCTGTGGACATGGGACAGGGCATAGGTGGGAGGGCAGCCTCCAGGACCCATGAGGGCTTCCTGTCTCTGATCACTCTGGCCGCCTGGTTTGCAGAGGGAGAAACGGAGGCACAGGAAGAGGGTCTGGCCAGCACTGGTGCAGTCAGGGCAGAGTGGGACCGGCTGCCGGCTGTACTGCTGTCCACTGGGTCACACAGCCACTCCAAAGGGCGAAATGCTGCCTACTCCCCAACCAGCTTTGAAGTGGGAACCCCAGAACCCTGATTCAGTGGCAAGGGAGCTCAGGGCTGACAGGGCAGCCACGCTGAGGACCCTGACTGGGGTGATCTCACAGCCTCCAAATCTCAGCTCCGTCCGTCCTTGCTGGGTGAAGGACTCTTGGGGCGCCCAGCAGCTTGGGCGTGTGCCCTCACCTTCTTGCGGGACTGCTTCCTCCAGGCCTTCTCCTGCTCGTCGTCCCACCAGCCGCGGCTCTGCAGGTAGTGGCGCAGTCGTGAGATGGGGTGGTCCTGCTTGTCCCAGTAGTTGACCTCATCCACAGAGCGGTAGGCAGAGCTGTCGTCACTGGTGCTGTGGTGCCCAATCCTGCCGGGGGTGGGTGGAGGGTTGGGAATGGGATAAAGGCTCGGGAGGGATAGGACCAGGCTTTGGGGACAGTGACCCTAGGGAGCAGATGTCACAGGCAATGGCTGCGGAGCTGGGGACTGGCAGGCACCTGTAGGTCATGGCCTCGATGAGGAAGGGCTGGTTCTCGGCCACGGCGCGACGCCGGGCCTCCTTGGTGGCGTTGTACACAGCGAACACATCGTTGCCGTCCACGCGGATGGACAAGATGCCGTAGCCGGGGCCTCGCGCCGCTGCAGGGACAAATATGGCTGGTGAGGGCCTGGATGAGGACCTGAGCCTGATCTCGCTGAGGCTCTAGCGCCTCAAGTCCGATTCTTGGAGTTCAGAGCTCAGTGTCCCAGGTGATTGCTTTGGGGTCCACCCAGCCTCTCTGCAAGGCCATGACGGGGCAGGAGGGCGCCGTACCAATGCCGTCCCCGCGGTACTGCTCCGAGGTGGGCGTGGAGATGGCGTAGCCATTGTTTCGGCAGAAGAAGATGATGGGGCACTCCAGGGTGGCGGCGAAGTTGAAGCCAGCATGAGCGTCCCCCTCACTGGCTGCCCCTTCGCCGAAGTAACAGATGACGGCCCTGTTGTCGTTGGACCGCTTAGCTGCGTAGGCAGCGCCCACCGCTGCAGGGAGCAAGAGGAATATGAGCAGGGCAGACACGCTCCCACTCACCCCACACTCGCCCCCCCGGACTCACTTTCACCTCAGCCACTCACCCCTCAGACTTCCGCTTCACCGCACACTTGCCCCTCAGACACATACCTCCTTCCACACCCCTATGACACACAGAGCTCACACATTCATTCCTCAGACTCACACACTCTTCACATCACAATCACCCCGCAGACACACACGGACCTCACCCACTTTCACCTACTTTCACTCCTCAGACACACATCTCAACCACACACACACTGACATGTCTGCAAACATACCTCACCCCAGACTCACAAACGCCTCACCCACACTTACCCCTCAGACGCAGACTTCATCCTCTCATTCCTGACTCACACATGCCTCACATACACTCACCCCTCAGATTCACACACACGTCATCCACACTCAACCCTCAGACTCACATAGACCTGACACATGCCACTCAGATTCACACACACCTTCCCATACTCACCCCTCAGACACACAGACCTCATACCACAATCACCCCTCAGACTTACACCCCATCCCACATTCATCTCACACTCACACACCTCACCGTGCACTCACCCCTCAGAACTCATATACACCTCACCCCACACTTGCCCTTCCGATTCACACATACCTTACCCACACTCACCCCTCAGACTCACATACTCACCTCACACATACCCTCGACTCAGGGACCCTGGGGAAAGGAAACACCTGATCTCCTCACAGACCCTCATCCAGCCCTGCCCCCATCTGCCCCCACTTAGCTGATGCAGTACCCTCCTTCTAGCTGCCTGACACTCCCTGGTGCCACAACTGCCCTGGGCCCCCCAAAACCAGATCCCACCCAGCCCCCTTCTTCCCACTTGCGGTCTGTGCCGCCATCACACTCCTTCCCCACTTGGGCTTCCTCCCCAAACCTACAAGCACTCTCTACCTTGACTGGCCCCACCCCCTCCTCCCATGGAGGCACCAGAAGCGCTGAGGGTTTTGTCTCCTGTTCTTGGCATCCAAAACAGGGTTGAGAAATGGAAATGGGTCCACTGAGCAGAGGGCCAGGCCACAGCCCTGCAGCATGTAAATCCTCCCTCTCTTCAAGCAAATGCCACCTTTCCCCAGCAGCTGCTCGCCTGCCTCCTGACCCGGGCATGAGTGTACTAGCAGGGGTAGGGGAACTGCCCTGCATGTGCCCTGCACAGCCCCACACATGCATCTGTCTGATGCCCAGCTCCCTTCACCGAGGTCCAGGGCAGAAGCAGCAATGGGCTTCTGAGCCCCAGAGGGCACTGGAGGGGCACTGGCTCCGTTGGGGCCAACGGCTTGCTATCCTTGAGCGAGAGGGGCCCCTGCACCTGGGTGAGAAGCAACTTCACCAGCAGGAATGACGGGAAAAGGCATCAGTTCCCCAAGGCCACTGTGAACACCCCGGGCCTGCTCTGGGAAGTCAGGATTCCCACTGGCTCTGGCTTGGTCCCGGGGATTCGGATACCCCACCTTTGGGAGGCCCCAGATAGGACGGGCTGGTTCTCACCCTGGGGGATCTGCGTGGCCAATGGGGAGGAGATGGTGACGAAGTGGCGCTCCTTGCAGCCATAGTGCACGGGCATCTGGCGCCCCTTGCCCAGGTCGTTGACGTTGCCGTAGCACTGGGCCATGAACAGCTCCAAGGGGTAATCCCGGTACATCAGCACACCTAGGAGGGGAGAGGCAGGTGGGGTGTCAGTTCTGGGGGCTGGGTGGCGCGCACCTGCCCGGCTTCCATTCCCCAGCCTGTGAAGGAGCATGCACGGCACCCCGGGTTCAATCCCCAGCACTGCAGTCTCCTGAGCACTCTCGAATGGAGCCCTGGGGATGGTCCCACCCTCCAGAAAAGCACTGGAAGAAGCAAACGCAAGTAGGAGCTGCTGGTTGACATCTGTGGAGTGGAGAAACCCGACTCTGGGAACTGCAGTGAACCCCTCTCTGCTCAGAGCCTCTGCAGTGGGAAGGCCACCTGCCCATCCAAGGTACTCACCAGGCGGGGAGGGGGCCTGGTCTACTGAGGGGAATGACTGAGGTGGATAGAGATGGTGCCAGGAGGCAGTTAGGGAGCCCCCCCCCCCCCGAGGAAGACAGACAATTGTCACTCCTCACTCCCCACAGGCATAAGCTAGGCATTAGAGCAGCAGCGACTTCCAAAGCCTCCTCTTTACTTCAGCCGGGGACCCTCAGACCCACTCACAATCATATCCTGGACCCAAAGGACCCAGACAGACCCTGATGGGCCCAGATGGACCAGGCGTGCAAATTCCCTAATCGCAATTGGGTGCTGTTCGTACTTTCTGACGTGCCCCCCACAGGCCCATAGTACCACTGTCTGTGGGCAGTGGGACCACTCTGCCACTCAGAGGACAGGGAGGTGGGGGCTGTACCTCTCAACAGACTGTGGGGTACAGCTCTGCTCCTCGGCTAATGGGGTCCTGTGTGGAATAGGTCCCCCCGGATGCTGGTGCTGCCCAGTTGACTAACACAAATAGACACAGATGATCAGGGTTCATGAGGTTCAGCCTCACTTCAGTGTGCCCCCTTCATGTCTGTCCCTGGCCTTCCAATGGACAAGCACACTGACAGGGCCATAAATGGATGGATTCACACGGATGGGCCCCATGTCTCTAAGCAGACCAGAGAGGCAGAGGGCTAGCTGGAGCAGGAAAAGAGAGGTGGTCCTCAAGGGATGGTCATGAGCCCCTGAAATGGGCTTCTTCATCCTGTGGCCCAGGGCACCCTGAGAGACACTAGGCTGGGATGCAGGACACGCAGATTTCCAGGTCCAGGGCCCTGGGGGTCGGTCTGCACTGGTCAGCATGGTCCTGCAGGAATGACCCTGCTAGCTGGACCCTGGCTGCCCCGCAAATGTCTGCACGAGTGTCACTTCCTGCCAGCACCCCCACAGTCACCCTGTAAACTTCTCAGTTTACAACACAATGCTTGGGGGGCCTTCCAGGAGGCCAGGAGCCAGGCTGACTCTGGGGCACCCCTGCCCCTCCTGTCAAAGGTGCCTCAGGCTGGATGTGGCTGACCACAGGACAGTTCAGCTGCCCACCCTCGCTTCAAAGGGGCTCGCTCCCCACGTGGCCTGGGCACAGCAACCCTGTGCTTTCGGCACCGAGAACAGCACCCTGAGGAAGAGCTCAGGGGGTGCTCCCAGGGCTCTGAGGACCCTTGTCCACCCCAGCTGCCGGGTACAGGCGCGAACCTCCTGCTCCCTCCTCCAGGTTCTCTCCACAACGCAGGCACTCGGGGCTAGAGGACTCTTGCCTGCAAGGCCCCAGGAGCCCGTGTGGGCCCAGATTCCCAGCATGGCCACCCCACCCCTCCGCCTGACTCCAGAGACATCCTCAGTCCTGGCTGCAGGGAAAGGCCCTGTAGCAGCACTGGTGGCTGCTACCCTGTGGGCCCGGGCCTGGGTCAGCTCATTTCCCAGGCCAATACTGCTGATCCTCAGACAGCACTGGGGGGCGTCTGCCCTTCAGGTGGAGGGAGTGGGGCCATGTGGGTATGGGGAGGCTGGACATGCCTCCCAGACCCCCTGCAGCAGAGCTGCATGGCCTTAGCGCCCCGGACCCCGCGACCCCCTTGACTGTCTTCCTGGGAAGGCTCCCCACCTCCAGTTATGAACGAGAAACCTGAGGCAAGGAACAGGTATGTGCCTCCCCCAACCGCCCAGCTCCAGAGCCGGAAGCTCTTGCAACCCTCTGGGCTGCCCCCACATACACACATTGTCTCTCTCTCTCGGCTCCTGGCTGATGACTCCTGCCCCATCTTCCTAAGTGCTCATTGATTTTCTTCTTTCCTCGGCTCTGCCTCCGAGCTTTGCACATGGCAGCCAGCCAGCTCTGGGCCTGGCCAGGCGCCCCACAGCTGCTCCCAAAGGACCTGCCTGGAGGCAGGCCAGAAGAGCCAGTGTCCGCCCACTGTAGGCCGCCAGCAACCCCACCAGGCAGGCACCAGAGTGTCCAGGGCAGAGAGGACAGGCTCAGTGGGGTCCAGTGATGACTGTCAGCGGTGGACCGTGACGCTCTTCCTGCTGATGCCCACCCACACTGGCTTGCTGTGCCCTGCAACATACTACCGGCTCAGCCACCTGACCGCTCTTCCTGGTCTCAGCTGCTCCCAGAGTGGGACCCAGGGGCCGGGCATGGGCCTCACTGTTGCACCCCAAGGCACCAGGCTGATCTTCCCCCACAGGCACTGCAGACCCCGAGTCTGGCATCACTCTGCCAGGCCAGGCCACCCACGGACATACCTGCCTCCCGGTACTGGCCGAACACAAGGTCCGTGTTGTCCATGGCCGCAGCACTGCCCACATGCGTGCCCTCCTCGCCGTAGTTGGTCATGTAGAAGGAGATCCGGCCCTGTGGGGAGGCCGCAGAGGCCGAGCGGGGTTAGGTGGGCACTGACAGGGACCTGCAGTGCCCGGCTGATCCCTGAGGGCTCTGTGGTCAGAACAGACACTGCATGGTGCCAAGCCACGTTCCGTGGGGGAGATGGCCAGTCTAGCAGAACGAAGGGACGCGGACAGGGGGAAGGGGGAACCCAGGGACAAAAGCCTGCGGTGGACAAAGGTCGGGGGTGAAAGTTTTGGGACAAGGCGATAGTACAGGCTGAGGCCAGAGGCAAGAGACTGTGAGGAGCCTGGGAAGCAGAGTTCAAGGAGCCCAAGAAGGGGGAGCCGCCAGCGGCTCTCTGCAGAGACCCCCCCATATGCCTCTCTGGCAGGCATGTGGGAACAGGGGTGCGGAAGGCTTTGAGAGGAGGGGGAGTGCAGTGTCCTGCTGGCACCCTTCTTCCAACCCCACCTCAGCACCTGGAAAAGTCACTCTGCTGCCCATTTCTCTGACACGCAGAGAGAGCCTCAGGACCGGGTTCTACTCAGACTTCAGTGAACATCTGTCTGGGAGTTTTTTTACTTGTGGGTGAGGGTTCCCAAGCAGAGGTTCGTGGGCCCAGTGTGGGGATGAGGGTGGGGACTGTGGTCTCCTCCCTGATGGTCTTCCTGATGGGGTACTGGGAGTCACAGGGCTATGTCAGAGGTGCTAGGTCTATCAGGTCTGAGGTGCAAACTTAGGGCCTCCAGCCCTGGGGGCTAGCTCCATGGGCTAACTCCGCTAGATATCCCGGGATGTGCCTGCCCTCCTTCATGGCCCAGGAACTGGACACAGGTGGCAGAAACCGGCACCAAAGCGAGGGTAAGGCAGGAAGCCTGGAAGAGGTCACAAGCTGAGTGTGGGGCAGCAGCGCAGGCTTGGCAGCCAGGCCACAGGGAGGGCACGGCAGCAGACACAGTCCCTCTTGTGGAGACTGGCCTCAGAGACAAACATGGCGGGTTTGGAGCTGGGGCCAGCGGCAGATGCAGCCCCTCTCGCTGAGGCTGGCCTCAAGGATGTGGGGCAAGCCCAGAACACGGTGTCCAGGTCGTGTCTGAACAGGCTGAGTTCAGTGTGGGGTGTCCAGGGCCAGAAGCCAGGAAGCTATGGGAATCAGACACTAGGGTGTCTAGAGGCTGGGCAGGGGTGAGTGGGTGGGGGAGCCCTCCCAGCAAAGAGACAGAAATCAGCTCCTCGGGCAGGCGTGAGCAAGGGCCTGACTGCCCAGGGATGTATGTTCTACAGGTCCACCCTAGGGCAGCAAAAGCAGGAATGAGACTTTTCTCTAACTGAAAGTCCACTGAGAGTTCACGGCCTCCCAGTGCCAAGTAAGTGGGCGATGGCCGCTGCTGAGAGCCTGAGAGGTGGGCTTCAGGAGGAGCCGGAGCAAGGGTCGGCTGAGAAACCAGGCCCCAAGCCCCGGCAGGTGGCATCTACCAGGATTCAAAGATCCCATTTCTCAGTGTTTCTTGCAGCTTAACACAAGTCTGAGCAGAAAATTGCTGAGAGGACTATCTAGAAAGTTCTATGGAGGTGGGTGTAGAGGAGAGTCGGGATGTGCCCCTTCCTTCTACCTCCTGCATGGAATGAGACATGCTGGCAGCTGCACAAGCAGCCACTTGGTTCATGAGAAGCCTTAGAGGCTAGAAGTCCACTCTGGGGGTAGTGCCGTTATACCAGCCTTGGACACTTGTTTCCAGATTTCTCTTAAGGAACAGAAAAAAGGACTATCGATTCATTTAAACTACTGCTTTTATTATTTTTTTTTTCAGAGTTGGGGGCTGACTGAGTGGAGCGGGGAATAGAGTTCTGTGGGCTGAGCTGATGCTACAGAAGGGCTCCTTCTGCCACCAGGCTGAGTCTGAGGCACTGGGCTAAGAAAATTCCTACTGGAGCCTCACAAAAGGGCTCTCCCACCCTACAATCCCTGCAGTTTCACACTCTGAAGACAGGGAGGCAAACAAAGGCAGAAAACTGTCCTGCCCAAAGCCCTGTTGGTGCCTGGACTCCCTACTTGTAGACTGAAAGTCTGTGAAGGAAGGAAGTCGAGATGAGACAGGAGAAAAGGCCCAGGAGAGGGCCTGGAAACAGCCGTACCTGCAGCAGGCCACCCCGAGTCAATGCAGCCCCTCTGTCAGGCATGAATGGGGCTCATGGGTCGAGCACAGGCTTCCAGGGAGGAAAATGGCATCAAGAAACCCCAAACCAGGGTCTGAGCAATAATATGATTCCTGGCACCCCACATGGTCCCCTGAGCACTGCCAGGAGTAATTTCTGAGTACAAAGCAGGGAGTAGTAACCCCTGAGCATTGTGGGGTATGGTCCCAAAATTTAAAAAACCATCACCAATAACAAATCAGATCCTACAAAGAGGATTTGGACTAGCCAGTGGCCTCTGCTGAGGACACCGGCCCAGTTGGAGGGTTTCCCCGGGCCTCAGGATGGTGGGCTCTGGGGAAGAAGCCCATCTCCACACCCCCCCCCCACAGGGCGAGGCCCCTCACCAGATGCCCCGAGTCCTGGCCCCGCAGCCCCTGTGGCCCCCGCCCCCACCGCCCGCGCACCTGCCGCTGGGACTCGTAGAGGATGCGGTCCATGGTGTTGAGCAGCGTCATGCTCCGGTAGAACTTGAGGACCTGCTCCTTGGGCAGCTGCAGGCGAAGGCAGACACAGGCATGGGCTGGGTGGCACCAGAGAGGGGCCCAGGCCCAGGGGGCAGGGGGGAGGGCGGGGAGCCTCTCACATGGGGGTCCTCGCTAGGGTTGATGATCTGGCCCTGGCGGTCCATGACGCGGTAGATGGGGATCCCGGAGATGACATTGGGCTGGATGAACTCCAGCTTGTCGATGAACTCTGCCGAGGCCCCCGGGAACTGGGGTTTGTCATCCAGTGAAGAGAATTGCTCCTGCTGCCTCCGGGGGTGCTGCGGGAAGATGGGGGGAGGGAGGTAGATACGCGCTGGGTCAGGGCTGTCCCCAGCCAGACAGATGCACAGGGGCTCAGTTCGGCGTACACTTCCTCCTCCTGTGACCTCCATGTGATAGAACTTGTGTGTGCCTTAGTCCTTGTGTGTGTACAATATACAAATAATCACACCTTGGCTGGAGAGAGAGGACAGTGGGGAGGGCGCTGGCCTTGCACACAGCCCACCTGGGTTCCACCCCCGGCACCACACAAAGGGTCCTCTAAGCCCCACCAAGAGCGATGCTTGAGTGCAGAGGCAGGATAAAGTCCTGTTGTTTGGGGGGTGTCCCCAAACAACAAAAAAAGAATAAAAAGAAAACAAAGGGGGGGAAAGGGAGCTCAGTGGCAGAGCACCTGCTTCACATGTGTTGACCCCCAGCACTGCCCAGACACACAAATATATGCGAAAAGGAAAAAGTTTACAGCTTAGAGGGTCAGAGCCAGATCAGAGGCTGGCTCTGCTGCCCCGCATAATGGTCCCCCAGCACCACCGAAAGTGACCCCAGTACAGAGCCAGGTATGACCCCAAAGCAGACACAAAAACATTCGATGTTAAAACAGCAGGAGCCAGAGAGGTAGCACAGCAGGGAGGGTGTTTGCATTGTACATGGCTGACCCAGGTTCAATCCCTGCCTGAGCATCATCAGGAGTAACCCATGAGCATCTCCAGATGTGACCCAAGAAGTCAAAGAAAAAAAAATGTGGGCAACTTGGGGCCAGAGAGAGAGTACAGGGGGCAGGTGGCCTACCTAGCTCCACAAAGTCTCCTGAGGCTCAACAGGGGTGATCCCTGAGCATAGCTGGGTGTGGGCCCAAAACAAAACAACCCATCCAACCCCCAAAATGGGCAACTCAACTCAAGGGTCATAGTGGTACCAGTAGAAGCCCAAACCCTTGCAGCGCTCAGGCCCTGCCTCGGCATCTGTCTCTGTTAGCCCAGAAGTACATTGGTCCTACATAGTGCACCTGAGTCTGCCCAGACATGGGGGCTCCTTGCGGACCCCAGGGACCCTCAGACAGAGCCAGACTCTGAAAGCTGAGGCAGCCAGCTGATGTCCTCAGTCCCAGCCAAGGACTGCAGGGTCACAACTCCTCCCTCAAGGATCTCCTTTGTCTTTTTGGTTTGTGGGCCACACCTGGCAGTGCTGACTCCTGGCTCTGAGCTCAAGGATCACTCCTGGTGGGCTCAAGGACCATATGGGGTGCTGGGGATCGAACCTGGGAGGGCTGTGTGCAAAGCAAGCACCTCCTCGTTGTATTATCATGGTGGCCTGCTTCATTGAGAACGTGGTGATCACCTCGAGGAAGGCTCCAAGGCCCAAGACTGGGGTCAGTAGGGTTGTGCGGAGCAAATAGTAGAGGTCTAGCTGCCTCAGTCTCCCCTCCAGCCCCAGCCCCCTCATGGTCAGTCCTGCAGACTCACTCAACAAATGCCTGAACACTCAACAAATATTCTTTCCCAGCCTCAGGCTGGGAACCCGAGGGCTACTAGGCCCTGCTGCAGACCTGAAGGCAGGTGCTGAATGGGCAAGCATGGGGGGTGGTTCCCGCAGGGCAGGGAATGAGGCTGGGTGGGGGAGATAGCTTGCTCTGGGTTTGCTGCCTGGCAGGCACCGCATGGCCCAGGTACTCTAGATCCCACGATGATTAAAATAATAGTAAGGGCTGAGCGATAGCACAATGGGGAGGGCACTTGCCTTGCACACAGCCGACCCAGGTTTGAGCCCTGGCACTGCATGTGGTTCTCTGAGCTGTGCCAAGAGTGAGCCCTGAGAGTTGGAACATTGTATGACCGAAACCAATTACGAACGATTTCCTGTATATATCACTGTGATTCAATTGAAAAAAAAAAGTTATCCCTAAATTCAGCCAGGAGTAAGCCCTGAGCACCACAGGATAACAAAACATAAATAATAAAAAGTACTGCACCAATTTCAGAACAAGAAAGCAAGCAAGCAAGCAAATATTCCTCTTTGAGGCAAAGCCCTGGGGTGTGCAGTGACTGTGTGTGTGTGGGGGTGGGGGGCGGTGTGGATGACAACAGAACCATCCCTTGAGGCACATGGAAGCAGAGGGGCGGGGTGGGAAGAGTCCTGCAGGGAGAAGCACCCCCAGAGGCCTTGGAGGGACTAAGAGACACTGAACAGTCCTGAACAGTCTGGGAAGTTTCATGCCCCTCCCCCACACCCTGGGCGCCTCAGTGAGGAGATGGGGTTTCCTACTCTTGTGCCTTCTTCACCCTACTCCCCACGGCCCAATTAATAATCTGAGGTTGAAGAAAGCCAGTCTGGGCCCTCAAGAGCATCCCTGGGCACCTGGGCACCCATCCCCAAGCACAGTCAGTGTATGCCACTCCCCACAAGTCAGGGCTGGGTCAAGGCAAACAAAGGCACTGAGGTTGGAGTGCATGCCTGGCAGGCACCAGGCCCTGGGCTTGATCTCCCCATGCCTACCAACCCATCTTAGCCAGGGGTACCTAGTGGCCCCAGCACAGAGGGTCCAGAAGCACTGCTGGACTCAGTCCATATGGCCAGTTAGTTGAGAACCACCAGGAGTGGTCACTAGGCTCCTTAAGCACAGTCTAGGAGACCCAAAAGGTTCAAATGGGGCTTCAAACCTAACATGGTGGCCACAGGGACCCCAAAACTCCTGCTCTGAACCCCAACTTCTACAGGAGCCCAGTTTCCAGATTCGCCTTCCCTCCCTGGGGCCCTGCTCCCTCCCAGTGCATGTGCAAGCTCTGGGCCCTGCGTTTAACTGCTCTGTGAACCCTGGGTCTAACTGGATCTGCGCCTAACCAGATGCTGCGACTAACCAGGTTCTGACTCTGCTCGCGGCCCGCCTCCGGAGCACATGGTGTCCTGGCCTGAGGATAAGTATGTCCTGTCCCCCACGCCCTCTGCAGTGAAGCAGGAGGCCATCCAAGGCCCCAGGGAGCACACGTACCCTGGGGGGAGTGAGGAAACAAGGAAACGCCCCATGGGCCCCAAGTATAGTACAGTGGGGAGGGCGTTTGCCTTGCACGCAGCCAACCGGGGTTCAATCCCCAGCATTCCATATGGTCCTCCAAGCACAGCTAGTAGTAATTCCTGAGGGCAGAGCTAGGAGTAACCCCTGAGCATCACTGGGTGTGACCCAAAAAGAAAAAAAAAAGGAAACGCCTCATGCTGGCAGCTCAGCTGGGGCCTTGCTCTTTCTTCTCCCCTTGCTGGCAAGGGAAGTGGGCTACACAGGCATGCAGCTCGGGGCACCATCAGGCTCCCCAATTTCGGAGAGGACCAGAGGCTTTGCTGTCCATCTCCCCCCAGAAGTTCTAGTCAGCACAGCAGGTGTGCTACAGACCACAGCTAGCAGCAGAGTGCGGGACGTTCCCGGCCTTGGACGAGGCTGACCTAGTGCCAAAATCTTAGCTCATGGTGTGGCTCTCTGCAGACCCACGTTGTCTCCACAAACTTCCTGCTGTTTCGCAAACTTCCTGCTGTCTCCCCAAACTTCATGTGACAAAGGCTGCAAGTTATGTGAAATTGGGGTTCAGGACACACCATGTGCACCTCTGTGGGGCGCAGGACAGTGAGGGGTGGAGGAGGGCGATGACCCACTCCATGGGTAGGGAAGAGGAAATGGGGAGAAGGCACCCTGAGACAAAGAGGGTGGGAAAGGCCGCAGTCAGGGAAAGAGGGACTGACTCTCAGAAGGCGGGCAGGGTGAGTGCAGGGTAACCCGGACTCAGGGCAGGTCTGTGTGCCTGCAAAGCTGCTTGCAGGTGCTCCTTGCGGCAGAACCACCTCCTCCTGGTGCTGTGAGTGATCCTTAGAGTTCCGAGGGGTTTAGCCAGGAACTAGGTCCTAGGTGGTTTGCAGCAGCCCTGCCCAGGGCCCAGCACAAAGGCAGCACCTTGGAAACACATTGAGAAGTCCAACAGTCAAACTGAGACAAACAGCGCGGCTCCCGTGTGGTCCAGAACTGAAGGCTGAGGAGCTTGGGAGAACTGGAAGGCCAAAACTGGGCCTAGCTTCCCTCCCTCAGGGCAGGAAAGGTCCAGGCAGCCTGAGATCAGCTAAACACCCCCCCCACACACACACACACACACCACCACGCATACAGACACACTGCCTTGGGCAGAGCGACCCCAAGTGGCGGGAGGAAGAATTTCAGCTCCTCAGGGAAGCACCCATCTGGGGGTGTGCCAGAGGAACTAGCTCCACAGAGAAAGATTAAAAGCAAGCAGCTGCTGGGCTGCTCCAGAGAACTTTCTGCCCGGCCACAGATGCTGAGTGAGATGTGAGCTCTAGGCAGGACAGCCTGGCACTGGGGCCCCGCAGCCCGCGACCTCACAGGCTGTGACCAGAGTAGCTCTGTCTCAATGCACTTCATCTGGACCTCCTGGCTTGCTGGCCCTGCACCCAAAGAGCTAGGTGGTCTGTCCAAGGGCCCGGAGCTCATGATGGGAGGCTGTCACAAGGAGCCCGGGAACACTGCTATTTGCACCTGGGGAGAGAGGAGCATGCGGAGAGTCCAGCGTGAAAGGTTCTGGAGCGGTCCTGTACCACGGCCTCTGTGGGCAGGTCCTCAGTGTCTGCCCCTGGCTCTGCCCTCCAAGGTGAAGATATGCTGCCCTCCCTTGGGGTCTCGAGGCAGGAGCAAGACTGAGGACTGCAACCCTGGGGAGAAGAGACCCCAAGTCCTGAAGCTGACCGAGCACGGGGTCTTCACAGGTCGTGCTTCCTGAGAGCCATGTTCTTGGGGGTCAGAAGATGAGTCAGAGACTAAATCATCTGGCCCAAGTTAGACCCACACACTCTGGGCAGCTCGGCACTCTGCTGTCCCAGCACCCTGAGAGATTCCTGACTGGAGGTGGAGGGCAGAAATGCCCGGAAAACTACTCAGAACACCTAGTTCTTTCAATTATTCATTTTGGCTTGGAGGTCATACCCTGTAGTGCTCAGGGATTACTCCTGGCAGTGCTCAGGGGACCAATATGGGGTGTCAGGGATCAAACCCGGGTATGTAGCAAGTATCCTATCTGCTGTCCTATCTCTATCTCCCCTGCCCACCACCTTTTGTATCTCACCCACATGAGATGCAGCCAAACAAAATGGAACTGGATGAGGGGTGGGACTAAGGGACACTTGAAGAGGGGAGCACCAGCAGGTAACTTCCACTTCGACCCTAGGCTTATGTCCCCACAGCAAACTGCGGCCCAGCAGTCACTCTGACCCCTCACCCCTACACTCGCACCAGGTCAGGAAAAACAGCAGATCACATCCAGGGAGCACTGTAGAGAGCCTGGGAAAGTCAATGGGACCAAGAGCAGCGAGAACCAGTGAGATGAGATGGACCCCAGAGCTTCAGCGACAGTACAGTGGGCCATCAAAGGTCCTGGAAACTGAGAGATACAAGACCCCTGCACAGGGCAGGACATGGAGGGACAGAACCAGCGAGAAAGCGGCGCGGATCAGGACTGGACCGGGGTGGCCAAACCAGGCGTGGAACCAGCACAACGCCTACATGCAACCCATGGGGCCCCAAACTACCTTCTCTGTGAAACCTGTGACAAGCATGCAGATGCCACACGCAGGAATCAGGAGCCACATACTGGAGTCAGCAGGGTCAACCGCACCCCAACAGAAGTGTGTAATCTCCGTGGAGGGCGACAGCTAAGAGCATACCAGCTCAGCGGCCCAGAGTTCTGGCCCTGACATGGCCACGTGGGAGCACCAGCAGCCCCCTGTGAGGACTAGCTGGCACAACCAATCATGTAGACCCCCCCACCCAGCCCAGTGACCACATAAAATAGGGGAGAGCTGGGGAGACAGTGTGAGAGGCTTGTGCGAGGCCCTGAGTGTGATCCCAGGCACCAAATGTCCCCTCCCATTCCATCCCCATCAGGTATGGCCGGGGTCTCCCAAGCACAGGACTAGCCCATAGCACGAGTCCCAGAAGGAAGGAAGGAATTGATGCATGGGGCTATGCTGGCATGCTTCAAGATACAGAAAGGAGATCAGGGCAATCCTTTTGTCTTAGGGTCATACTCAGTGGTGCTGGGGGATCCACTAGGCTTAGGCCTCAGGGCTCACTTGGATAGAACCCTGGGCCTCACATTTGCAAGGCAAAGGCTCGATTGCTGAGCCACCACTGTGCTCAGGGTCCTCAGTATGAGGCAGTGAGGACCATCTCCCTTAGCATGGACAGGCCCCGGCCACCTGGACATGCAATGACCTCCCTGACAAATACCAGAGTCTGAGCTTGTGGGGTTCCCAGGGTTCCCACCACACAAGGTCCCTGGTCACCCCCCACTTACTGGGCTCTAAGAAGCAGAGCAAGCTGCCTGAGAGTCCACCTGTTTCTGGGGTGTTGCCTGAGAAACCAGTTCAGGGCTCCTGAACAATCACATTTCCTTCCTGCTCTTCTCTGAGCTCTAAAACAGCTGTGCGCCTCTGGCAGGAGGAAGGGACGGGGTGTTGGGCAAACCTCCAGGGCACCGGGGCACTCAGTAAAAGGTGGGGGGGATGCACAGCTGCCCCAGCCCGGGCCAGGCCAACACCACACGGACTCCTGGCCTGCCCATCTCCACCTGGACTGGCTAGAACTGCATGACCCAAAAGGACAGCCAGCGCTCACTTGTTAAATTTAGACCCAGTAAAATGAAAGAATGTGAAAACTTCAGGGCAACAGGGGCCCGAGGTGCCGGAGCAGGGCTCACATGTCACCAACTGCGTTCCATCCAATGCACAGGCAAAAGCCTCCTTCACCAAATGCTATACGGTTCTTTCCTCCCACCACTCCCAAGTCTTCTTTGCAGCCTTAGGGGGTAAAAATAGTAAGTGGGAGAAATAAGAGACAGGATGAGGGGCTGGAGAGATAACACAGCAGGTAGGGCTTTTGCCTTGCGCGCGGCCGACCCGGGTTCGATCGCAAGCATCCCATATGGCCCTCTGAGCACCGCCAGGAGTAATTCCTGAGTGAAGAGTCAGGAGTAACCCCTGTGCATTGCCGGGTGTGACCCAAAAAGAAAAAAAAAGAGAGAGACAGGATGAAAACACAAGGGCCCTAATAATGTTTTTCTTTAAA
The DNA here is from genome assembly GCF_029834395.1 of Sorex fumeus. Lineage (NCBI taxonomy): Eukaryota > Metazoa > Chordata > Mammalia > Eulipotyphla > Soricidae > Sorex > Sorex fumeus. Next base: position 17,033,303 of record NW_026606179.1, read on the forward strand.
AATTTAAAACCGAGGAGACAGACTAGAGAAGGGAAGGTGACAGGAGGGAAAATGGGTACATTGGTATTGGTGGTGAGAAATGTACACTGGTGGGGGAAGGGTGTCGGAACACTGTATGACTGAAACCCGACCATGATCAGCTTTGTAATTCTGTATCTCACTGTGACTCAAAAATTAAAATTAAAATAAAAAAATTGTGGATACAAAATGCCAAAAAAATTATTTTTTTAAACTGAGGCTGGAGAGATAGGCCGGCAGGTAAAGGCGTAAAGGTACTTGCCTTGCACGTGGCTGGGCCAGGTTTTACCCCTGGCACCACCAGGAGTAAGCCATGAGCACTGCTGGGTTATGGCCCAAACACCCCCCTACCAAAAAAAAAAATACAAACCTGAAAGACCTGCTCTCCCCACCAAAAAAATAAATAAAATAAGAAATAAATAAGGGTGGCAAGGGGGAAAGGCAGCAGGGCTGGAGCAGGGAAGGAAGCGAGGTAATCATCCCTGGTGACCTTTCCTTCTCCTGCCCCCAGCCACCCCTCCCGCCCCACGGGCCAGCCAATGGGCGAAGGGGAACCGAGATCAGCTGTGCAAGATCTGACTGAGCCAAAAAAAGCGCTCAGCAGCCCTTCCAGAATTACCTGCTTCCAGGGCCTCCTTGCCTGGGTCCCCAAGTTTCAGTCCAGACCCATGCTCATCCCCCTCCTCCTGGGCACTGCAGCCCTCCTTAGGTGGAGTGAAGGTCACTCTGACACCGGCAGGTAGATTTCCCTGCAGGGCCTCACCTAGCTGGGCTCTCATCCAAGGCCACCTCCTTGCGTCTCCCCAACTCCAAGGTCAGCTTTCTGACCCTGCTCAGAACCCCTCACCATCCACAGCAGCCAATATTCCCACTACCCTCACCATGCGCCAGATCTAGTTCCCAGCAGCGTTTCTAAGAATATCTGCAAGCTGCCTTAGTAGGTGGGTGTGGTGACCGTCTGACCAGCGGAAACCTTCATTAGGTTCTGAGAGGGGCGGCCCCCTAGCTTGAGTTTGCATCACTGCAAACAGCAGATGAGGGATAAGGACCCCCACACTCTAGCTTCACCCCCACTCCCCAACACTCACACCAAATCCACTACTCTCCTGTCTAGGAATTTGGTTTTGTTTTTTTTTTTTAACCAGGCAATACTCAGGGGTTACTCCTGGCACTGCACTCAGGAACTACTACTCCGAGTGGTGCTCGGGGAACCATATGGGTTGCCAAGGATCAAACCGGGATGGGCCTAGTGCAAGGTAAAAGCCCTTCCTGCTGCACTACTGCTCTGGTCCCTTGTCTAGGGAGCTTTGATTCCCAGCACTTCTGCAGTCCACAGCTTTTGTCTCTCTAAACGGGAACTTCCAACTAGATTTCTGTTGCATGAGCTTGTCACTAGCAGCATCAGGGGAAAGGGATCCCGACCTGTTAGATGAGAAGGAAGGTGCTTCTAAGGCCTCAGAAATACGTGCAGAGATGCCATAAAGCAGTTCTAGGGCAAAGTGGAAGTGCCCTCCCCGTCCTCCACCTCCCCCGCTTAAATCCACAGACGTTGACCTATCACTCAACCAAGACCCGAAAAGGTCCCTACCTGACATTCCATGAGGGTCAGGGGGCCTCCAGAGCAAACGGCTTTTCGTTACAGAGTTCATGATGAAATCAGAATCGGAGCCAAAGAGCAAAGAAATGCATAAAAGCGGGGGGCGGGGGGAACCCCGTCTCGAGGAAACGCGCGGGGGTCTCCGGCCAGAGGGGGCTCCTGACTAAGGCGCTCTCGTTCTCTAACTCATCTTTCAGGGAGCAGCCGGCGTTCCCATCGCCCTCAGATGCCAGACCCAGTTCTCGGCGCCGCCTTGACCAATTTTCACAACATCCTTAGGAGGGGAAAGGGTCTCCTTCCCGGACGCTGGGTGGCAGCGAACGAGGACCACCCCAGCGGCCCACAAAGGGGCTGCCTCGACTTCCCTCTCCTAAAGGAGACGAAGTGCTGCCCTTCAACGTCCTCCCCAAGCCTTTCTCGCGGTCCTTGTCCAGTGACAGCCCTTCCTTCCATTCCTGCAGGGACCACACGCTTCGATGACAGCGAGCACGTCTGGATTCTCCCCTTGGGGAAACCCTCCCCCGGCGACCCATACACTCACAGATGTGACCAGCCCCCGAGTCCCAGGCCGCCGCAGAAACAGGAGGCCAAAGTGGCCTCGTCTCGACCCCCACACCCTCGCCAGGACAGCCGCCACCGCCATCTTGGCCGACAATACCACGGCGATCCGCCCCCGGCCAGCTTCTCCTCACCAAGGGCTGCCCCTTCGTGCGCCTGTCTCAAATGCGAGTCACTCTGCCAAGAAACCACGTGACACCAATCCTTCTACCCTTAAGGAGCGTAGTTAGGGGTATTTTCAAAAACATAGCTTTCCCAAAATTTCTCCGATCCCCTCATCGGAGTTGCCTTTATAACAGGCAAAAACTAGGACAGCCTCATCGGGGCCTCGGCCCTTTAGGATTTGGGGACCTCGGGTAGGACGAACCCGCGCCAAGGCCCGCCCCCTCTTTGCTTCTGTCCAATGGCTTTTCTGAAATTTCAAGGCGGGATGGGCGGGGCCAGGTTGTTAGTAAACGCGGAGCCACGTGCGGCGCGGAGTTTGGCCGAGGGAGGGGGAATGTGGGGGACGGGCCTAGTTGGCGCCTGCGCTCTGGCCACACCGCGAGTGCGCAAGCGCGCTCTTCCGGACGGGAACAGCTCTACCTGCACGTGAAGTTGGAGACGATGGAAGTGCTATCTGACTCCAAGGTGCGTGCTGAGTCTGAAACCCAGGCTGGTCCCAGGGGCCCGGGTTGCAGCCTTCGGCACTTTGCCTGCGAACAGAACTTGTTGTCCCGACCGGATGGCTCTGCCTCTTTCCTGCAAGGTAAGAACCTCACGCAGGTTAATAAGTGGTCGTGTAGGTTTCGGGCAGGTTGCAGCACTTGGGACTGTGCGAAAGAGTGGCTTCCTCTGTGATGCTCGCCGGTAACTGCTCTGCTGAAGAGACGCAAGACGTCTTGCCGGGGTAAATATTTCAAGTTACACTCAGGCTGTTCTCAGCTAGGAAGCTGAAATCCCAGCCGCCGTGGTAAATGCCTCTTCGCAGTGAGAGTTGCAGAATCGCTCGTAAGAACGGAGACTCCAGGCGTTGGAGGGGAAAGAAAGGTTAAGGCATGCTGTTTCATCCCTGGCACCACATACGGTCCCCTGAGCACCGCCAGGTACAACCCCAAAACAAACTAAAAGAACGCATACGCCAGCGTAGGGTAACAGCCTCCCTCTATTAGATTCTTTTTAGGGGGGAGTGGGGCACACCCAGCGATGTTCAGGGGTTACTCCTGACTCTACACTCGGAAATTACTCTTGGCAGTGCTCAGGGGACCATATGGGATACTGGGCATCGAACCCGGATCTGCCGCGTGCAACGCAAACGTCCTCCCTGCTGTACTGTAGCTCCGCGGCCTCTCATTAGATTATTTTGTTTGGGTTTTCGGGATTTTTATTTTTGAGCCACACCTGGCGACGCTCAGGGATTACTCCTGGTTCTGCATTCAGGGATCACTCTTGGCCACATGGGATATTGGGGATCTAGGTTGACCAGGTGCATCACCTTATCCGATGTACTCTTCACCCTCATCACTTTTTTTTTTCTTTTTGAGTCACAGCCGGCGATGCACAGGAGTTACTCCTGGCTCATGCACTCAGGAATTACTCCTGGCAGTGCTCCGGGGGACCATATGGGATGCTGGGAATGGAACCCGGGTGAGCTGTGTGAAAGGCAAACGCCTTAGCTGCTGTGCTATTGCTCCAGCCTCCCCCCCTCCCCCACATCTCTCTTGATTCTGCCAATTCTACCCCTGTAACCTACGGCCCATGCAGAGGCATGTCTGTAAGAACACACCATGTGTCAATTGTAGAGTGTCCTCAAGTAGTCCCCAGACTATGGCAGCTTGAAGATTCTGACCCCTCTCACCAGTGAGGTTGATTGTGGCACACCTCTCTCCATCTGAGAATATCCCTAGGATTTGGGGCAGGTTTTACCTTTTTTCCACCTCCCACCCTTCTCCCTGGGCCACACCTGGCAGTGCTCAGGGCTTACTCCTGATTCTGTCATCAGGGATCATTCCTGATGATGCTCTGGGAACCATATGAGATGCTGGGTATAAAACCCAAGTCCACCTCATGCAAGGCAAATATCCTCCCTGCTGTCATATTGCTCCAGTGTTACCTTTTGGGTAAATCTCGTGTACCTAGTTAAAAACCTCTTACCTAGGGCCTTGCACGCTGCCAATTGATGCTAGGTTCGATCCCCGGCAAGCCTGAGCATGGTCCCCTGAGCACCAGTAGAAGTGTTTTCTGAGTACAACTGATCATCTCCGGGTGTGTACTCCCAGTCCAAAAAACATATAAACCCCTCGATTCAATGCCATGTCTCAGGCAAATATTCCTCTGAGGAGCTCCGAAGCTTTTCGGGGAGATGGAGGTGGACATGGAGTCTGAGAGAGCCACACCCTGGAGGTGAGGCCAGGGATCCCCGAGTTGGTGGGGATGGGGCCCTGTCCCCCGGGTTCTGCCCTATCACTTCCCCTTCAGCATCTTTGCACCCGGGAGCCAGGAGGATCTGCCCGTTCTCCTTGGATGAGGTAATGGGGTTCCCAGGAAGGGGATTTCCTTGTTGTGGGGTAACACTTCAAGCCCACCTTAGGGGAAATTCCACTCTCCCAACCCCACGCCTCTTTTACTTGGGGGCCTGGGGGGCAACACACCCAACAGTGCTCAGTGCTTATATCCATCCAACAGTGGTCAGGGCTTATTTCTGGCTCTGTTCAGCGATCATTCCTGGTGGGAATTGGGGCCCCTCCATAGTGCCAGCGATCAAACAAGGGTCAGCTATGTGCAAGGAAGTGCCCCAGCTGCTGTACCCTGACTCTGGCTTAGCTCTTTTGCAGAATTCAGTTGCCTAAAGGAACTTCAGATTTCAGGAAAATGATAGTCGTAGCTTCTAAAACCCCAGCCACAGGACCCCAAAACCAAGGGAGTCCCTGAAACCCCCCCCCAAAACTGTTGCACAGGGCCCAAGAAATAACAGGCTTCGTTCAGCCTTTGTATGCTGGAGCTCCGGCTCTCTCCCTGGCACTGCATGGTCCCCTGAGCACTATCGAGTATAACTTAGTACCACCCCCACCCCCTGCCAGAAAGGTGGGGTACATGGTGACCTCCAGATCTGGTGAGGTGGCCTAAGGAGCTGCATTCTGAGACCCCTGCCCCTACTCAGCCTTCCCATTACAGTTTGGGGGGACACAGGACCCCCACATGTGAGGTATGTCCACCCCTCAGGCCGCAGGCCATTCGTCCATGCCACGGCCCGCTATGCTCTAGACTCTGTAGGGTCTGGCAGAGCAGCGCCGCCCCTGGTATTGGGTTTTGGGATTTTGTTTTGTTTTGTTTTGTTTTGGGGGGGGGTGTCACACTGGGTGATGCTCAGGGGTGACTTGTGGCTCCACACTCAGGAGTTATTCTTGGTGGTGCTCATGAAACGTATAGGATGCTGGGGATGGAACCCTAGTCAGCCACGTTCCTGGCAAATGCCCTACCTAATTGCTCTGGACCCCTCAGGCTGGTTTTTCTGTCAGTGCCAAAGGAGAGTGTGTCAGAGCGTCAAGCAGAGAGATAAGGGCTGGGCTCCAGACTTGATGGCAGAGCCGTGATTCCCCTATGGAAGAACCCCCCAAATATAAAATGAATGGAAACAGTAATACCTAGGGGCCATAGTACAGCTGGGAGAGTGCTTGCCTTGCAGGCAGACAACCCTGGTTCAATCCCTGGCCATCCCATAGAGTCTCCCCTAGCACCAGGAGTAATTCCCAAGTGCAGTCAGGACCACAGGTGTGGTCCCCATAAGAGAACCCCCCCCCCCAAAAAAAAAGGAACAGTGATGTTTAATGTCAGTTGTGTCAGTCGAAGCCTTTAATAATTTTGGTTGGGGATCATACCCAGAGGTGCTCAAGGATCACTTCAGGTGGGCTTAGGGTACCATGTGGGGTAAAGAGATCAAACTTGGGTCAGTGACATGCAAGGGAAGTGCCCTTCCCGCTCGCTGTCCAGTAACTCCACTCAGCCCAGAGGCCTTTTTCCATTTCCTTTGACATGGGCATGTAGGAATCTCGCTGTAAAATCTGTGTATTTCTTTTGTTTGATTTGGGTTTGGGAGAAGGGGCACACCTGGCTGTGTCCAGGAGCTACTCCTGGTTTGGTGCTCAGTGGGCCACTTGGTGCCAGGGATGAAGCCCAGGGCTTCATGTATGCAGAGTGAGTGCTCAACCACTGAGTCACATCCTGGGGCTTATTGGTGGGGAATTGAGGGACGGGAGCTGGGCTGTGATGTTCCAGGGAGACACCCAGTCTTGGGGTGCTCTGGCCTCCCCATGCCCCTGCAGGGCAGAGCTGCGACTCTCCCTGTTGGACAGGTGAGAAAACAGGCAGGGAGGGGAAGTGGCTGCTTGTGGTCCTGGCCAGTGGGGCTGGGCTGCAGGGGGCTGAGGTGGCGACTGCACCGCCAAGGCAGGCCTGTGTGCTAAGGTCTCCCCACACCACTGCAGGGGACACCTCTGTCCTGGCGGGGGTGTATGGGCCGGCCGAGGTCAAGGTCAGCAAGGAGATCTTCAACAAGGCCACGCTCGAGGTGATCCTGAGGCCCAAGATTGGACTGCCTGGTAAGGACTACGGCTGCCCTCCCTGCCTTCCCCAGCACTGTCTGCGCTTACTCCTCTCCTGGACTACCCTGTGCGCCCTGTCCCTCCCTCCCTCTCTCCCTGTACCTCTTTCCCTTTGTTTTCTCCCTCTCTCTGTTTCTCTCCCTCTCATTCTCTCTCTCCCTCTCTCTACCCCTTTCATTCTCTTTCCCTCTCTCTCTTTCTCCCTCTCTCCCTCTCTCTCATTTTTTCTCCCTCTCATTCTTTCTCCCTCTCTCTCTCCCTCTCTTTCTTTCTCTCCCTCTCTCCTTCTCTCTCAGTCTCTCCGCCCCCCTCCCTTCCTGTCCCTGCCTCTTTGACCCATACCCTCTCTTCCTGGCTGCATCTCCCTTTCCATAAGCCTATTTTTCCACCTTTAGTCTCTGCACCGCTGGGGTCACGCCTGGGGGCTGGGCCCATGGGGTGGGAATGAGCAGTAGCCAAAGGGGGACGGAGGTTCCTCCTGCCCAGGGACGCTTACGCTGGTGCTACTGGATGACCAGGAATCCTTGTCACCCTCCTGTCAGGCCTCTAGACCCTCTTCCCGGGGTGTGGGAGGGGCAAAGATCCAGAGAGAGGGGACCCGGGCCAACCGCCTCATCCCACCCGCATTTTTCCCAGGTGTAGCAGAGAAGAGCCGGGAGAGACTCATCAGGAACACATGTGAAGCAGTGGTCCTGGGGGCCCTGCACCCCCGAACCTCCATCACTGTAGTGCTGCAGGTCATCAGTGACGCTGGCTCCGTATCCTTTCACCCCTGCCAAGGTTGCCTTCTCCAGAAAGACCTCCTGGGTTGCCTCTCATCATTGGCCACCTACACGCCCCCTATTAGTCAGGTCATCTCCCATCCCTGAGCTCCTCCTGGCACTGCCTCTCTCCCTGTCCTTGGTGAGCCAGGCCTGCACAGACTGGGGGTGGCCATATGGGCATGCTGGGGGTGACCTGCTGTACCTACCACTTTTTTTTTGTTTGGGACTCACACCCTGCAGTACTCAGGGGTTACTCCAGCTCTCTTCAGGAATCACTCCTGGCAGTGTTTGGGGGACCATATGGGGTGCCAGGGATTGAACCGGGGTCGGCCATATGCATGACAAGTGCCCTCCCCACTGTCCTATCTCTCCGGCCCCTGTACCCACCACTTCTTAACCTTCCCCGTCGCGCTCAGCTCCTGGCCTGCTGCCTGAATGCCACCTGCATGGCCTTGGTGGATGCGGGGGTGCCCATGCGGGCCCTCTTCTGTGGGGTCACCTGTGCCCTGAAGTCTGATGGGACCCTTGTGCTGGACCCCACAGCCCGGCAAGAGCAGGTAGGTGTGAAAGGGTCTCCCCTATGACCACTGCCCCCTGGGTCCCCCTGAGAGGCTGGAGGGATTGGGCAGCACGTAAGGCATTGGTCTGCTCCCCAGCCCTGCCCGGTATCACCCTCCTCCCTCCAGAGCCCCCAGTTAGAGGTAAAGCAGCCCAGCACAAGAGTTCCCATACAGGCTCTGGCTGCACTGTCCCGGGCTCAGTGTTAGGGCGTGTTTCGTCCACGCGTAGACCAGCCAGGAGAGCAAAACCTGGGGTGTGTGTGGGGGGGGGCGTTTAATGCCCAGAAATGGGGGCTGTGGCCATGGAGGAGCTGAAGGAACCAGAGCAGCAGAAGTGGGGGTGGAGAGAGAATGCGGGAGCAGGCACTGGCCCTGCACTCAGCTGGTCCGATTCAATTCCCAGCTCCTCCCTGGGCACTGTAGACTGTGGCTTCCAAACCAGGGAAAGGGCTGGAGCGATCATACAGCGAGGAGGGCATTTGCCTTGCGTACTGCTGGCCCGGTTCGATCCCCGGTATAACATATATGGTCCCCTGAGCACTATCAGGAGTGATTTAATTCCTCGGTGCAGAGCCAGGAGTAATCCCTGAGTATTGTCATGTGTGATACAAAAACTGGGGGGGAAACAGTGTGGGGGGGGGACAGGCAGAAGGGGGCCAGTGAGAAGGTCAGAGGGCTCAGCATGGGAACCTCAGATTTGTTTTGTTTGGGAGCCATACCCAGCGATGCTGAGAGCTGACTCCTGGCTCTGAGCTCAGGGATAATTCCTGGAGGGCTCAGGGTATCCATGGGGTGCCGAGGATTGATTCCTGGTCGGCCATGTGCACAGCTGACACCCTTCCTGCTGTGCTATGGCTCAGGCCCAGGAACCTCAGATTTGATCCTCAGCTTCACATAATCTCCTTGGGGGGGACCCAGGACTCAATCAGGTGTATCCGTTGAGCATGGCCCAGGACAACCCAAGAAAAGGAAGGGAGAAAAGAAGGAAGGGGAGGGGGGCTGGGGAAAGCCCCCCAGGGTGTGTCGAGCAGGGAAGCAGCATGGGGGGAGGGGGACAGGAATCCTTTGCTTGGAACCCACTGAAGCCCTGTGGCTGGCATTGGCTGTGGGGAGGGGGAGGGACGTGGGGGGGCAGGAAGTGGGGGACGCAACTGTAACAAGTTCCCATAGGCTCGGTTCCCTTTTTTTTTTTTTTTTGGTGGGGGCACTTTATGGGCCACACCCAGCGATGCTCTGGGGTTACTCCTGGCACTGCACTCAGGAATTACTCCTGGTGGTGTTCAGGATACCCTGTGAGATGCCAGGGATCGAGCCCAGGTCGACCACATGTAAGGCAGATGCCCTCTCTTGCTGTGCTATTGCTCCAGCGCCTTAGTCCACTCTTGCATGCTGCCTTCAGCCGAAGGGCAAACAGCCCAGATCCCACTCCTCAGTGGATTTGGCCACTGGGAACCACGCCGCACCCCGGGTAACCTGGCTAGGGGGAGTCCAGGCCCCTCCCCACCCAGTGCTCCTCATCCCCAGGAGGCCCGGGCAGTCCTGACCTTCGCCCTGGACAGCGTGGATCGGAAGCTGCTCATGTCCAGCACTAAGGGCCTCTACTCTGATGCTGAGGTACCAGCCCCATCTGGGGGTGGGTGGGAAGGAGAGCCCCTTCCTTAGGTCTCTTCAGGAAGTGGAAGGGAGGAGGTGGTGGTTTTACACTGGGAAGCCACAGAAACCTTTGTGGGAGTTTTCCAGGAAAGCCTTATTGGTGGTCCCTGAAACCCCTCCACTCCAACCCCAAAAGAAAAATAAAAGTTTGCCTGTTTGGGCTACATTTGCAGCACTAGGAGCATCTGCAGCCTGGAGCTCCCATGAATCTCGCAAGTTGTGTCAGTCCAGGTTTGGGGGGACCAGGGGGCCAGCTCAGTGGAGGAGCACTTGCCTTTGCAGGGGTGAGGCCCCAGGTCCCGGAAGCGGAACCGCAGAAACCAGAATGATTTGGGAGTCTCAGAGCCTTGACTAAAATTCTACCCACAAGATGGAAGGTTCTGGAGCGCTCGGGCCTGGGGGTTCTTGCAGGCGTCAGGCCTTCACCACCCAGATCTCCCCTCTGAGAGCAAGGCCCCAGTGGGGACACAGCACCCCACCACACCTGAGTCCGAGTGGGAATATGCCTGGGCTCAGGGAACTGCTGGGGCCAGGTGGGCTGCGGGGTGCAGCGAGGGGCCCACACTGACCACTCTCACGCCCCCCCCCCCCCCCCCCACAGCTCCAGCAGTGTCTGGCCGCGGCCCAGGCGGCCACCCACCATGTCTTCCGCTTCTACCGGGACTCGCTGCAGAGACGTTACTCCAAGAGCTGAGGGGCGCTTCCCCCCATCACCACCCACACTCCCCACAGAATAAACCAGCCCTGTTTCCCCTCTCTACCCCGAGTATCTGATCAGCTGTGGTCTTCGGCTGCCCAGAGCCCGAGCCATAGGACAGCGGGAGGATGCTAGCCTTGCAGGCGGCTGGCTTGGGTTTGATCCTGGACACCCTACAGGGTCCCCGAGCTCTGCCAGGGGTAAGCCCTGAGTACCACTGGGTATGGCTCAAAATGAAAAGAAATCTGGGCTCCTGCCCCAAGTGAGGGGATGACAGTGCCAGCCCCCCAGGAAACATAGATTCCTTATTCCAACTGGTGCCCAGGGCGCCTTTCCAGGAGGACCACCTGTTAGACCAGAAAGCAGGTATGTTAGCAGGGCTGGGGCGAGTTCATGGACCAGAGCATGGGCCAAGAACCCCAGGCTCCAGCCTGGCCCTACATTGTCCCTTGGCACTGTCGGGGGTGGCACAAGCACCAGATGAGGGGGTTGGCGAGATCACGTTTAACACACCCATTGGGTCACTTGATGTGGGAGACACCAGGGATAATCCAGGAGCTGGCTTTCTGGGCCACAAGCCAGGCAGGGGTCTGGGGGGGCGGTGTGGGGCCTGTTCAGGCAGCCTGTGTGGCTGAAGCAGACAGCAAGGACTGGGGTGTCAGGGGCAGGCAGGGGTTCCCGGCCTTAGAGGGCTCTGAGCCTAGCCCCACACATACCAGCTGGGGTAGTACTTGGAGCCCATGAGGGTTTTTTGGTTTTTGGTTGTTTTTTGTTTGTTTTGGAGCCACACCTCAGGGGTTACTTCTCGCTCCTCTGGGGACCGTATGAGATGCTGGGGATCAAACCCGGGTCAGCTATGTGCAAAGCAAGCCCTGTTGTACTATCGCTCTGACCCCTGAGCCCTTGAGTTTTACCCTTGCTGGGTCCCCCACACTTGAGATTTATCAGGATTTCCTCATCTGGCTCAGGACCTCACTCTTGCCCTGGGGGGCTTCCCTGGGTGGGGGGATCCCCCCAGTTAGCCGTCAGAATCGCCTCTAGTGCATGGGGGCAGCCCAGGGTTTTGAACTAGTGACCTTGTGCTTGCCGGTGCTGAGCCACCTTCCTGGTTCCCAGAAGCAATCGGGGCACAAGCCCAGAAGCCTCTGTAGCTCTCCAGCTAGAAGGCGACAGTCGGGAGCAGGTCCCCACAGCATCCCTGCCCTCCCACCCACTGCTGCTCCCACATGGATACTTAAGGATCTGGGTTGGTGGCTGCTGGAGCACCTGCAGAGCTGGGGTGGGGAGCTGGGGGTGTCATTGCTATTTAACAGCCCCCTTGTGTTTCCCAGAACAAGCATCCCAGCCCTTTAAATGTGACTCCCTGTCCCCCGCTCAGCTGCACCTTAAGACCCTCTAGGGTCCTTTTCAGCCATGGACACTGCAGGGCTGATCACACCCCACCCTGCTCAGTTCATGAGATAGAGCACCCCCGTGCAGGAGGGGGTATCGCCTGGGTGCCCCCCCACCTGAACAGGAAGCACATCCTTACCTTCACACCTACAGTCCTCCGCTCTACCAACTGAGCTGTCGAAGGATTCTAGCACATCCTTACCTTCAATTGGCCAGTGATGATGCCGGTGGGCACCGGGTGGGGTGTGGCCCGTTCTAGCAAAATGCCCAGGAGCTGGTGCTTTCGGAGAGCAAGAGAAGGAAAGAGCCTGGCGCCCGCCAGCCTCTGAGCCTGGCCTGCCTTGAGCTCCCCACTGGGGAGTGGAGCCCCCAGAGGACCCAGCATGGAGCCCAGCGCCTTCCTTGAATTTGCACCCCAGCTGCTTTCCCTTCTATGGCCACCAGGGCAGGGGGAATGGGGACAGCCCCTTGCCCCTTGAGGTTTGGGGGAAATGAGTCCTATTTTGGAAAGGACTGAATCTGGCAGGTTTGGTTTAGTTGTTTTGGTGGCTTGGAGGGAGGGGGGGTTGGCCCCGGGCAGGGGGAGAGGGAAAGAGGGGCACTACTGCCGGCTCTGTGCTCAAGAATCTCTCCTGGCAGTGCTGGGGGACCATGCAGTACCAGGGACTGAACTGGGCTGGGCCACGTGTGAGGCCAGAGCTTCACCCCTGCTCTTTCTCTGGCCCCATTATGTACTTTAGAAGCCCTTTTGCCCCTCAGGGCTTGCCAGGAACCCCCTGGGGACAGCCAGTCTCCCTGACCTATCCCTCTATTTTTTTGGTTTTGAGGCCACACCTGAGGTGCGTAGGGATCACTCCTGTCAGTGGTCAGGGGCCATATGGAATGCTGGGTATTGAACCTGGTCGGCCGTGTGCCAGGACCATGTCCCCCTGCCCCCTCACCCCCGCTGTCCTGTTGCTCTGGCCCCAGACCTCTCCCTTCCTTCGCTGCCCCCATTCCCTTCCACGCTGTCCCTAACCCCACAAACATAACAGACACGGATCCAACTGTAAATGCATCTGGAGTTTAATCTTGCGTGGCTGCCAGGAAGAGGAGGGGGTCCGGGTGCTCTGGGTTCCGGATGGTTCTGGAAGCTGCTTTGCCGCCTCATCCACTCAGCTTGGCGAGGCCTCAGCCTCTGGGTTCACAGGGCCTCGGGGGTGACTAGGGCGGGGCCCGGAAGGCCAGGTAGGCCGCCAGGGTCACCAGGGCCGCGGCATAGGTGCACACCCCCAGCCCGACAGCCAGGACCCCCAGCAGGAAGGCGCGGCGGGAGGCAGCCCCGGCCCCCTGGAAATCCCCCTGAGCCCAGGCCTTGTTGGTCTGTGGAGGGGTTGGGGGCAATCATTCATGCCTCCCCAACCCATCCACTTTGCTTCTCCCTGGCCCTACCTCACCCTGACACCAGGCACCGGGACACAGGTGATGAATGAAAACATCTGTGTATGTATTCATAAGCCCCTGTCCCAACACATCTGAGCTTCCCAGGAGCCTCTAGTTGGGAATTCTGCCCATTTTACAGATGAGGACACTGAGGCCCAGAGAGGTGCTGTTTAGACTTCTGAGTTTGGGCTCTGCCACCTCCGGCTGTCCCCATGAGACTCTTTCATCCTGGAATTTGCCTATGGGATTCCTTCTCCCTCCCTCCGTTCCCCCAAGCAAGACCCGTTGGGTTTTTCTTTTTTTCTTTTCTCGTTTTTTGGGGAGGCGGGCAACACACCAGGCCCCTAAGGTTTTTTGGTGGTTTTTTTTTTTCTGAGGGGGGGTGATGCTCAGGGGTTCCTCCTGACTGCATTCAAGAATCACTCCTGAAGACCATATGGGATGCTGGGGACTGAACCCAGGTCGGCCGCATGCAAGGCAAGCACCCAGCCTGCTGTACTATTGCTACTATTGCTCCGGCCCCTAAACAAGGTTTTTCTCCTTCATCTTGAATCCACTCGTGCTCCCACCTCCCAGACTGACCTTCTGGGCCAGGCAGAAGGCAGTGATGCCCACGGGCCAGAAACAGCACAGCATGGAGAAGACAGCCAGGCCAACGTGGTCGTGGGGCTCGAGTGGGGTCACAAGGTCACCCTCGTCCCAGTCCGAGTCACTGTCGCTGGAGGATGTGTCCTGCAGGCGGGAGAAAGCCTGGGTGTGTGTCACATGCCTCCTCTTGCCTAGTCTTTGCTCCCTATAACCCCTCTTTGCCCACTCCTTGCTTCCCATAGCCCCCAAAACCAATCATACACACACACGCACACACACACACACACACACACACACACACACACACACACACACACGGCAGAGAGGAAGCTGCAGCTCCTGTTCCCAGAGATAAGCCCCTTCTCCACCCCTTCAACTCCCAGGACGTGATGGGTCAGATCACGCGAGTTACGGACCAGGATACTATCTCCCACCAGAACCTGCAGAGAAGGGGACATTGAGGCCAGAGATGTAGTACAGAGGGGAGGGCGCTTGCCTTGAACGTGGCCAAACCAGGTACTATCCCCAGCATCCCATATGGTGCCCCAGGGCCCTCCAGGAGGAAACCCTGAGCACTGCCAGTGTGGCCCAAAAACCAAGAAAGAAAGAAAAAGGGATGTCAGGGATGTCTGGAGAGCAGCTCTTTGGCCTGCCCATGATCTGCCCACACTGACTTTTTGATACAAGATCCTCACCGAATTTTTTTTTCCCCTGGGGATCACCACCTGGTATTACTCAGGGTTTACTCCTGGCTCTGCTAAGGAATCATTCCTGGTGGGCTCTGGGCACATGTGATGCCAGGATTGGACAGCTGCGTGCAAGGCCAGTGCCCTACCTGTGGTGTGCCCTATCTGTGGCTCTCTTTCTCTGTCTCTGTCTCTTGCTCTCTTGTGTTTTAGAACCAGAACGATGGCCCTGGGACATGCACATGTCTTGCATAAGTGAACCCTGGGGTTCCATCCCCAGCTCAGTTCTCCCTCTCCCAGGCAGTGCCAGGTGTGAGTTTGGTGGCCTCATCTGCCATATATATAACTTACATACCTCATTGATTTTGGGGGGGGGGGGTTACAACCAGCGATGCACAGGGGTTACTCCTGGATCTGCACTCAGGAATTATGCCTGGCGGTGTTCAGGGGACCATATGGAATGCTGGGAATAGAACCCGGGTCATCCGCGTGCAAGGCAAAAGCCCTACCTGCTGTGCTATCTCTCCAGCCCTACCTCATTGATCTTGTATCAAATACCTTACAAGGATCTTTGGAGGGGCCTCTACGCAGTGCTCAGGAGATCCTGTGGGGGCGTGGAGGTGGCACTAGCTAGTCTTGACCAGCCGGGCAGCTGGTTCAGCATGAGTGTAATACTGCGAACTGGAAAACTAGTAGGTTGGGCATTTTTGCCTTGCATACTGCCAAGTCATGTTGTATCCCTGGTATCCTCTGGGGTCTCCTGAGCACTGCCAGGTGTGATTCCTGAGTGCAGAACAAGGAGTAAGCCCTGAAAACTGCTGGTGTGGCCTCAAAAGAATGTAGTGCTGTTTGGGCCCTGCAGAGCTGGTGGCACCCAGGCCTCCTGGCAGTGCCCCAGCCTGCAGGACTGTATACCCATGGTGCTGCTTGAATCCGGGTTGTGCACACTGGCCAGGTGCCCTGGCTGCTGTGCTCTCTCCCAGGCCCTGAAGACAGTTTGATTTTGGGGTGATAAGGAACTTCTCCCAGCTCTGGGGCTATGAATTGCTGGGGACTGAACCCAAAACTGCATGCGAAGTGTGTGCGGCCTGTTGAGTTGGTTGACCTACTCTGCAAGATTGCTTTTTAAGGGTTTTTTTTTTTTTTTTGGTTTTGGGGCCACACCTTGCAATGCTCAAGGCTTCCTCCTGGCACTGAGCTCAGGAATCGCTCCTGGTGGGCTCAGGGGACCATATCTAGTGTTGAGGAACGAACTGAGGTCAACTGTGTACAAGGCAGACGCCCTGTCCATTGGACTATCATTCCAGCCCCACCCTGCATGATTTAAAAGTTACCACAAGGCCAGAAAAGAAGGGATAGTCCTGGAGGGCAGAGAAAGACCCCTTCTACCTGGCAGGCATTTGCAAGTCCCAGAAAAAGGAATCTTCTAGTCAGACCTCGAACTAGATTAAAAAATGATTTCCCTAGCTTCTGGATGCTCCTGGCACTCCCCCCCCAACCCCCTTTCCATTAACGCGCAGCTCCTACCTCAAGGTCAGGGGCCCTTGGCTCCCCCAGGCCAGCGCTCACGGAGGGAAGTGGTGGTAGGCACGGCCAGGCCCTCAGTGACTCAAAGATTGCCTCCTGGCCCAGCTCCATCTCACCAGGCTTCCAGATGGGGAATTCGCAGCTGCCAGCATCCACCAGCAGAGGCTGCTGGAGCTCTTGTAGACTGGAGCTGTCCATGCCAGAGGGACTTCCTGGAGGAAGAGGAAGCAAACTGTCAAAGTCTCACCATTCTTGCCCTGCCTGCTTGAGAGAGAGGTGCAGGACAGGGGCCAATGAGCATCGCCCTCGGCCCATTTTACAGGTGGTAAAAATTGAGGTCAAGAAAAGACAAGGCCATCTGGGGATGTGCCAAGAACTCTGGGCATTTGCCCTGCCCTACCACGGGCTCTCCCCAGGGAAACTCCACCTAC
Source organism: Sorex fumeus (assembly GCF_029834395.1). Taxonomy (NCBI): domain Eukaryota; kingdom Metazoa; phylum Chordata; class Mammalia; order Eulipotyphla; family Soricidae; genus Sorex; species Sorex fumeus. The sequence continues at coordinate 17,049,776 of NW_026606179.1, forward strand.
CTGTCACACACTTACCCCAAACCAGTGTTTTCCAAATTGGGAGATAACACGTCCCGAGGGGTGCTGAAATGATGGGGCCAGCAGTCTCCTGAGCAAATGGAGGGGTACTTTCTGTTTGTTGATTTAAAGGGGAGTTTTTTTGTTTTGTTTTGTTTTTTGTTTTTTTCTGAAAAGGGGAGACAGCCAAGGAGGTAAGACAGAGGTCAAGGCATCTGCCCTGCAAGCGGCTGACCCAGGCTCAGTCACCAATACCCCAGAGAGTCCCAGGCCCCTGCCCCAAAAGAAGGAAAATAAGGGAACAGAAGGCCAAATGAGTTTGGGAATCCCACCTCCAAAGGTACAGTGGACCAGACACACGAATTCAGAGCTCTGTGCCCCCAGACCTGCACTCCCTATCTCTCTCCTTGCCTCCCAGGCAAGTCCCCCCGCCCCCGCTGCCTGGCACCACACACGGGTCCCCAAGACTCACCTGCCCCAAATAACTGCTCTTATGAAACTCCCCATCAGCGCCCAAACCTCCTCTTTATTATTATTATTATTATTATTATTATTTGCCTTTTGGGTCACACCCGGCGATGCTCAGGGGTTATTCCTAGCTCTGCACTCAGGAATTAATCCTAGCGGTGCTTGGGGAACTAAATGGGATGGCAGGGATCGAACCTGGGTCAGCCGAGTTCAGGGCAAGCACCCTTCCCACTGTACCATATCTCCAGCCCCTTATTTTATTTTTTAGTGGGTCACATTTGGCATTGCTCAGGGCTTACTCCTGGCTCTGCACTCAGGATTTACTACTAGTGGTGCTCTCTCTTGGGGATCATGTGGGATGCTGGGGATCCAACCCGGGTCAACCACATGCAAGGCAAACGCCCTCCCCTCCACCATCTATAGCCCAGCCCCAAACCTTCTAACACATCCCAGTGACGCCCATACCCCCCAGCATCACATGCCCCTCTTGACCCTTCCTTTGCACCCAAACATGCTTCGGGATCCCCTCCCCACTGGTGTCAAATCCAAGACCCCACGGGGCTTCCTGCCCATCCCCCAACTCCCCAGAACCCGAGTCTAAGCAGAATCCAACTTTGCATCCTTCCTTCTCCCCAACACGCTCCTCCCGGGGACACAGACACGGCCCTGGAGTGGCCCCCACGCTTCCGGCCCTCACGTCAAGCCCGGCTGGAGGCCGTTTCCTCCCCAAGGCTCAGAATCCCAGCACCCGGACCCCGGGGAGGGGCGGTGTCCCCGCCTCCGCCTGTCACTCACCGGTCCCAGGCCCCCTGCACTGACGCGGCCCTGGAGCTCGGGGTGGAGGCGCTCACTGAACCCCGCTTTCCTTCTCTGGGCACTCAGGTCCGGGGATGCTGGAGAGGTTGGGGCGCGCTTGCTGGAGGTCCCCCAGCAGCGCGCGGGGGCGGGGGTGGGGGCGGTCCCGCGGCCTGGGCGGGGCCTGGGGGGCTGTGAATGCTGATGGAGTCTCAGGATCTTGCGGGTCTTTGCATGCACCCCCCGGCCGGTACCCAAGACGTCGTCTCCTGTCCTCCAGGGCCTTCCTGGCGCGGCCCTGCCTCCCCCACCCCAGGAATGAGGCTGTGTGCACGCACACGCGCTCCCGCAGCTCGTCTCTCCCCCGGTCCGCGCGCGGCTGGCGGCGCCTGCATCCTTCCGCGCAGCCCTATGCCCGCCCCTCGTGCCGGGAAGAAACCGAGGCCCAGATCAGCAGGGGCTGCAGGGGCCGCGGATGCCCCTTCCGGCCCCAGGCGAGGCAGAGGTGGGGTGCACAGATTCTTGGGATTCAGTCCAGGCGACTCTTAGGAGTCGCGGTGGGCACCCATAGGCGCCTGAGTGGCCTTTACTGGCTTGAGGCGCTTGCCATGATCTCTGCGTAAAATACCCACCTCTCTGAACCCCAATTTTATTTCAGGTACGGAGCAGGGCACTGGAACCACATCCAAGCAGGGCTCAGGGGTCGCACCTGGCGATCAGGAGGTGCTGGCATCGAGCCTGTGTCTGCATTACCATGCAAGCCCCCTTTTTGTTTTTGCTTTGAGGCCTCACCTGGCGGTGATCCGGGCGATTCCTGGCTCTGTGCTCAGGAGCGACCACTCCTGGTGGGGCTGGGGGACCGTTTGAGGTAACAGGATGGATCAGGATCAGCAGTATACAGAGCAAAGACCTATGCCCTGTACTCTTTTCCTGTCCTGCAAGGGAGGCACCTCAGCCCCTGTGCCCAGAACCCCAATTCCTTTATTGATTACATGGGGTAAATGATCTTTGTTTGATAGACGTGGCAACATACAGGAACTTGCAATAAAGCCTTTTCATTAGGCAGATAACCAAGCCCAACATTTGCCCAAAGAAAAGCACTTGGAGCCTGAAGTTGTGAATAACTCGGGTTTCCACCATCTCCGTTAGTCTGATTAGGGGACCCTCCCTCCTCCCTCCACACACCCTCACCCATTGTCATGGAATTCCCCTTGCAGAAGTCCTGGGGCAAGGGCAGCTGGGCAGGCAGGAGGATTTCCCTCCTGATGGGAGGCCAGCCAGAGTTCCTACTGCCACAGGGCTCAAGGGCTCCGAGCCAGGAGTCCAGAAGCTGGCACTGGCGCTGGCTCCATCCCCACTCCCAAGTGAGCAGATGGTTTCTGCATGTGCACTTGGCTCAGCCAGGATTTCTGGCAGATGGGCAGAGCCCAGAGGGTGGATGACAGGGGACAGGGCAGGGCATCTGGGTGCCCCACCTCAGCGTTCCCCGCAGCTCCCCCTCACGCCGATTTTCCCGTCACTCATCACCATGAAACATACACATTCCTGCAGTTTGTACTGGGAATCGGCCCTGCCCCAGGGTTTCCCCGGGATCCACCCCAGATTGTCACCTGAGCCTGCCAGGAGTGTTCCCTGAGATCCCTTTCCTACCTATTTGGGGGTGGGGACATGCATTCCCCAGTTTCCCTAGGGGTCCTTTTGTTCCCCTAGAGGACCCTGGAGCTCCATTCATTTCCTGTTACTTCGCTGTACCCACCATCAACCTCAAGCTCTCTCTTTCTCTGTGGGATGAGAGGTTGACAAGAGATTCCTAGAGTCTTCGATAGACATAGCAGGGAAGTGGCACTCCTGGTTGCATAGCAAGTTTGCTGAAGAACGTGGTGTTTTCTGGGTTTGAGGACCACACTCAGCAGCGTTGGACAACTCCCCCTGACAGTGCTCAAGGAACATCTGAGCCAGGGTCAAACCAGCCCAGAGCTATAGTCCAGCCTTGCATGCTGCCTACCTGGGTTTGATCTCAGACACCACAAATGATCTCCTGAGCCCCACCAGGTGTGATCCCTGGACACTACCTGGGTGTGGCCCCAAAAAACAGCGCCTGAGAGATCATCAGGTAGGGCACTTGCTAGCACGGGGCTGACTCAGGTTTGATTCTTGGCATCCCAGATAGTCACTTAAGATTGCCAGAAGTGAGTGATCCCTGAGCACAGAGCCAAGAATCAGTCCTGAGCAGAGACAGTTGTGGCCCCCAAACAAAACAAATAAACCACAAAAAGAGAGAGAGAGAGAAACAAAGAAACAAACAAACAAACAAACCAGAGTTGGCAGCATACAGGGCAAGAGCTTTCAACCTTTCTGGCCACTGGAAGGCGCCCTCGTCTATACCCACAGTCCAGGAGCCCACTGCAGTCTAAAGTCTACACCACAAAGGCTGGTACATCTGGCCTCATCAGGGGAATGGGTAGCTCAGCGCTAATGGAGCCTCTCAATGCTGCAGCCCAAGCCACTCTTTTACTTCATCTGCTCCGGGAACAGTGATATCTGTAGGGCTGGGGAGATGGCTATGAGGGTTGGCGTGAGTGTATGTGCGTGTATGTGTGTGTATGTTGGTTTGTTTTGATTTGGGGGCCACACCTAGCTTGTGCTCTGGGGGTGCTTACTCTCAGCTCTGTGTCCAGGGATCCCCCTGAAGGTGCAGAGATTGAAGCTGGGACAGCCATGTGCAGGGCAAACACTTTATCTACTGTACTAGCTCTCCAGCCTCAGGATTGTAGGATTGGTGTGCAGGAGGCACTGCCTGGCTCCCTGAGCACTGAGCCATGTGCGGTCACTGAGCACCATCAATTGTGGCCCAAATTAAAGAACAAGGGTCTGGGGGGCTGGAGCGATAGCACAGCGGGTAGGGCATTTGCCTTGCACGCGGCCGACCCGGGTTTGATTCCCAGCATCCCATATGGTCCCCCGAGCACCGACAGAAGTAATTCCTGAATGCAGAGCCAGGAGTAACTCCTGAGCATTGCTGGGTATGACCCAAAAAGAAAAAAAAAAACCAAGAGGTCAGAGTGATAATAAAGTGAGAGGGCATTAGCCTTGCATGTGGCTGACCCAGGCTTGATACCTGCCTATCTCATATGGTCCCCTGAGCATCACCAGCAGTGATTCCTGAATGCAAAGCCAGGACTAACTCCTGAGCATTGCTGGGTATGACCCAAACCCAACCCCCCACCCCTGCCAAAAAAAGAAAGAACAAGAAGACATTTGCAGCATCATGGCGTTGACATATGTGTCTCTGGGCAAGGGGTGGTCACGTGGGCTAGACTTACACAATCTGCTAGTCCATCTCCAGAGCTCTGATGACCCACCAGCAGAAATATGTGCATTGGGCCTCCAAGACGGAGATCAAAGACAGCCTAACCCGGCCCTGCTGATCCCTGGGGCTGTGAATCCAAAACATCTGAGGCCCTGGAGCCCCTGTTCACTACCAGAAACTACCCAGGAGCCCGTCATGAGCATCAGGGCTCCCTTTTGTGATAAACGATGATTGGAGGAACATGATGTTTATAACTCTCGTGTGTTCATTTGTTGCCTTGTACACGTCCGACCTGGGTTTGATCCCCGGCATCCCATAAGGTCCCCCAAGCACTGCCAGGAATAATTCCTGAGTGCAGAGACAGGAGCAACCTCTGAGCATCGCTGGGTATGGCCCCCAAACAAAGCAAACAAAAAACCACAATCTAGTGTTTTTGCAGTGATGACTTATTACAAAATGGAAAATGGGAAAAGCTTAATAGTACAGCAGGTGGAAAATTTGCCTTGCATATTGCTGTCCTAGGTTTGATCTTGGTATCCAAGAGTAATCCCTGAGCATTGCTGGGTGTGCCCCCCAAAAAATACTCCCTTAAAAATGGAAAAGAGGGCTGGAGCAAGAGCAATAGCACAGCGGGTAGGGCGTTTGCTTTGCACATGGCCGACCCATGTTTGACCCCGAGCACCGCCAAGAGTAATTCCTGAGTGCATGAGCCAGGAGCAACTCCTGTGCAACACCAGGTGTGACCCAAAAAGAAAAAAAAAAGGAAAAGAGAGGTCAAAGTGATAAAACAGTGAGTAGGGTGTTTGTCTTATAGGTAGTTTACCTAGGTTTGATCCTTGGCACCACATATCAGTAGGAGTGATCCCTGACCACAAAAGTAGGAGTAAGCCCCTCAGCACTGCTGGATGTCACCCCAAAACAAAAATTTTAAAACTTTCAGAGAAGTCTGAGAGCTAGTACAGTGGTAAGGGTGCTTGCCTTGTACCCCCGACACCTCATAAGGTCCCCAAGCCCCCAGAAGTGACCCCTGAGCACAGAGCCAGAAGCAAGCCCCTGAGCACTTCCAGGTGTTGCCCAAATATATAGAATAAATAAAGAGGACAGAGAGACAGTACAGAGGTTACAGCACTTGCATTGCATGTGATTGTGGGTCAGGAACCTGTTGACATCCACAGCAATATGTGAGATCCCCAGAGCACAGATCCAGGGCTGGTGACAACAAAATTCTCTGATAGAATCAGACAGAACTATGATTTTGCCCTAGTGTTTTTTTTTTTTTTTTTGCTTTTTGGGTCACACCCGGCGATGCTCAGAGTTACTCCTGGCTCATGGACTCAGGAATTGCTCCTGGCGGTGCTCAGGGGACCATATGGGGTGCTGGGAATTGAACCCGTGTCGGCCATGTTGGCTGCGTGGAAGGCAAACGCCCTACCCACTGTGCTATCGCTCCAGCCCCTTGCCCTAGTTTTTTAATCTTTTTTAAAAATGTGTTTTGTTGACACACTGGCAATGCTCAGGGGTTACTCTGGCTCTGAGCTCAGGAATTACTCTGGGTTGTGCTCAGGGGACCGTATAAGGTGCTGGGGATGGAACCTGGGCGGGCTGCATGTAAGGTAAACACAGTACCTGCTGTACTATCTCTCTGGCCCCTAGTTTCTTCACCTTAAATAAGACTGATAGTACTAACACTGTGGGCTCTAAGGATTAAAGGACATCACACATACAAAAGGTTTAGTTTGCAAGAGCCAGTACAAAGAATGCAGTAAAGAAATGCGGCTTTGGGTCGGAGTGATAGTACAACAGGGACGGTGTGATAGTACAGCAGTGCCTTGCACACAGCTGACCTGGGTTTCATCTCCGGCATCCCATGTGGTCTCCTGAGCACCTCCAGGAGTGATTCCTGAGTGCAGAGCTATGAGAAACCCCTGAGCATTGCTGGGTATGACCAAAAAAGCAAACAAACCAAACCAAAACAAAACATGGCTTTCAAGTAGGTTCATCCCTGAAGTATTATCTTATTGGATTATTTTTTTATATATTAATAAACCTATTGAACTTGGAGCTGGTGGCTGACATTTGTAATTCCCATTGTGTTAAAAATAATAACAGGGAGTCAACCTGTACCCATGGGTCGAGTGCATCAGCATCAGCAGCTTGATGGTGCCTTCAGGCTTCCTGATACCCCCAAATCTGGCCACTGTGCCTCTGGCCAGACCCTAACAACTCGGGACCAAGTTTCCCAAGAAATTAAATAGCCAAAAGTTAGGTATGTGGGAGCCATGCCCAACAAAACCACCTCCAGTTCAGCTATACAAGCTCATTTATCGGCCTGGTTTCAGAAACCCATGAATTTCAAAAGAGATCAAAAGTCACAGTTAATCTTGCACCTGTAGAAGGCTGAACAGACAAGGGTAAATCAGAGTGAGGCAGGTCAGCCTGGTGCCTGCCCAAGCAGAGCCCCTGGCAGCTGCTTGCTCCCACAATCCAAAATCACTGCCATGCCCCTAGCCAGATTCCACCGCCTCTGGATAGACCTCACCAAGATATTAACCTGTTGAAAATTCAGATATGCGGGTTTTGTGACTGAAATCTCCAAGCTTTCTCAGAGTCGGTTTGAGCTACCTCCCCCCAACCCCCCACTTCCCCACACTCCTGGAAGCACTGGCAGTCACCCTCAATGAACCAACTCCAGTGCCATGTAAGCTCTTCTACTTGCTTCAGAGACCCATAAATAAATCTCGAAAGAGATCAAAAGCTGCAGTTAATCTCAGACCTGGGCAAGGCTGAACAGACTGGGGTAAATCGGAGGAAAAGGATCAGTCTGGTCCCCACCCAAACAGAGGCCCTGGAAGCTACTTCTCCCACAATCTGAAATCATGGTCATGCACCCAGCCAGACTCCACCATCTCACGATGAACCTCACCAAGATATAATCTGCTGAAAATTCGGGTATGTGGGTTTTGTGACTGAAATCTCTAGTCTTTCTTGGGGGTCAGGATAAGCTACCTCCCTGAACTTCTAGAAACCTCGGCAGTCACATCCACACCCAGTTAAGAAAAGTTCCTTTACCCTTACCTTCCAATAAAAATACTGAATAAACATGATGACCTCTTAGTATCTGTATTGCAAACCATAATGCATAAAAGGAGAGATAGAAAGAAGAAAAGTGCCTGTCACAGAGGAATTCTGGGAGGTGGATGAGAGGGAAACGGGGGACATCGGTGATGAGAAATTTACACTGGTGGAGGGATGGGTGTTGGATCATTGTATGATTGAAACCTAATCATGAACAGCTTTGTAATGGTCTATCGTGGATATTCAATAAAAAAAAACAGTAATAACAAATGAGGCTGGAGAGATAGTATAGAAATTAAGGCAATTGCCTTGCAATGCAGCTGACCCAGTTTCAATCCATGGCAGGGCATAGTTCCCTGATCATACCGGGATGACCCTTGAGCATTGTTGGTTGTGGCAGTTACAACCCCTTCCCTCTAAAATAACTAATGGGTTCCCTTTGTTTTGGGAGAGTTTTGGGGAGGCCACAAATGGCCATGTTCAGGGATTACTCCTAGCTCTACACTCAGAGCTTGGTGCTCCTTGGGGTGCCATACAGGATGCCAGAGTTCAAACATGGGTTGGATGCATGCAAGGCAAAACCCTACCACTGTCCTATCTCTCCAGTCCCTAAATTGTCTTTGGAACTTTTCTGTAAGGAAAAAGAAGCAAGGACCAAGCCACCCACACTCAACCAGTGGATGCGGGTTAGAGTGATAGGACAGTGGGGAGATGTTTGCCTTGCACTTGTTTGCCTGCGGCTGACCCAGGTTCCATCACTGGCATCCTATATGGTCCCCTGAGCACCACCAGGATAACTCAGTTGCAGAGCCAGGAGTAACCCCTGAGTATCTCCGGGTGTTACCCAAAACGTAAAAAAAAAAAAAATAAAACCCAACCCAAAAACCAACAGGTAGATGCACCTCCTCAAGCTTTCAGCACCACTGACTCATTCACGCTGTGTTCCATCCCCACCCCCCCACACCTCACTATTGCACAGTGATGAGAACCGAGACTCAGAGCCTTTGCAGGGTCACAAGACCTGTTACTGGCAGTCTAATTTGCAAGAATCGGACTTTCCGCAGAAAAAAAGATTTGGGTTCCTCATTTCTCATGCCCCTTCCCCTCCGGCTCCCGACTCCTGCACCCACGTTGCTCAGAACTGGGCTGTACTTCTGAGAAGGAAGTTAGATTTATCAGGCCTCAGGAGCCTTCGGAGAACTGAAAAAGGGAAGGGCACCTACACTCTCCAATTTCTCTGAATGAGGATTTTGATTTTGAGTTTTTTTTTTTCCAGTTATGAAGTAGGAAGATGTACATAACCACCTGAGGGTGATTCTACTTCCTCTTGGTTCAAGTCTCTGGGTTGTGGCCGGAGTCAGCGACGACAGGCGCACGGCGCATACAAGGATTTGCTTATTTTGAGAAGAGTACTTCAACTTTTCTCAGCCACACTCAACATGGCAGCCGTCCCAGCCACGCCCCAAATGGCGAAGGAAGAGACGTCATCCATCACAATTAACCCGCCCCCAAGCGGAGAGCTAGTGCCAATCAGTTACTCAGAGGGCGGGCTCAAGACGAAGAATTGGCCGCCGTTGCCCCAGCAACCAGCAACCACCCAGGAGCCCGGAGGCGGGCGCGGTTTCGGAAGGTTCCGCGCCTCAGCTTACTCGTGGTTAGGAAGGTGCTGGGAGAGGCGCAAGCCTGTCCTGGAAGGTCAGCGCCCGCAGAGAGAAGGACGGGCCAGACCCATGAACTACAATCCCTGACGCCGCTTTGGCCCTTCCTAACCGTTAGGAGCGCGGAGGTAGGAGAAACGCATGCGCGGAAAGCGCGGCCTTGGAGGCGGCCCTGCCCTCAGAACGCATGCGCCGCGTCGAGTGTGCCTGCTCGGCCGGATGGGGCGGGGCATTGGGCTTGGGGGCGGGGCCACGGCCCTCGGGGCGGGGCTTTGCGCGCAGTCCGTGGAAGTGTTTGTTTTGCGGGGATGGGGAATGAGTCGAGTTAGATGCCAACTTTTCAGCTCAGCCTTCCTTCTTTAGGGTTTCCCCGAGGTGGGAGCACCGCTAATCCCTCCGCGTGGTTTGAGGGAGCGAGCTTGCATTCCTTGCTCTGTCTCTGGCTCGGTGGGCATCAATTTCACCATCGGCCAGAGAGAGTTATAATTATACCCTCCTTACCGCACAAGACTGTGATTTTATTTTTCCTCTTTCAGGGCCATGGCTGAGGTTCACGTGATCGGGCAGATCTTGGGGGCTACCGGCTTCTCAGAAAGCAGCCTTTTCTGCAAGTGGGGCATCCACACAGGTATTCCTGTTGCTCGGCTCACTCACCCACCAGACCCCCAGCCTAAGGACTCCATCCTTCTTTACCTTCTGTTCGGAGCCCCCGATCGTTACATGCTCAGGGTCTCAGCACTCCTGGCTTGACCACACTTTCTGAGGCTCAGGCTTTCTCCTAATCTTTTTCCCATTTCATTCCCCCCCAACCCACTCCCCCTTTTGGAAATAGGAAAGTTTGTTGAAAAGTAGGAGAGGAAAGATAACTTCCCAGCTGGAGAGGAACTTAGTATAGGACCAAGTTTCCATTCCGTTCCTGGAGGTATAGGACTAAATATATATTGCTTATATATATATATAACTCACACGTGGAAGGGTGTGAGTTCCCATGCCATTTCTGGGGACCCTAGCTCTTCCTTTCTGAATGCAGAACCCCTAAGGACTATAGATAGACTAGTACCCCATTCTCCCAGTTCTTACAGCTGAGCCCTGGAATCTGAGAGAGAAAACAGATTAAGGCACTTACCTGGTTTGTACATAGTGAACCCTCATTAGATCCCTGAGCACTGTCAGGAGTGACCCCTGAGCACAGAACCAGGAGCAAGCCCTGAGTACCACTTGCTGTTGCCCACCCCTCCAACCCTTTCACCCCCACCCCCCCACCCCAAAAAATAACACCCATGAGCCCTAATTCAGCCATTTGGGCTTCATTCACCTTCTTAGGAATGACTGGGAGTCCTTCAAAACCTTAATTCTGTACATTTTGGGTGATAGGTGGTGGTTCTTGGGAGCTACTCCCGGATTTGTGCCTTGGAGTCACTCCCTGAGGTGTTCAGGGTTCCATGCAGTACAGGTGATGGATCTGGGGTGGGTTGTATTCACAGCCCCACTGGGCCCCCATCATGGAAACAAGGGTTCAGCACACAGTAGGTCTTCTGTGAACGTTCTCGTGGTAAGGGGCCAAGTCACTGTCTTTCCCAAAGTCTGCTTCTTTACCCCTGAAATGGGGTCATGCCATCACCCACCTCCTAGGATCATTGGTTTGTCCTGGAGCTGGGCTGGAGTTACTGAGGATCCAGCCAGAGTTCTAACTGTCCAGGCCGCTCATAGCTGGGGAGACAGTGCGAATAAACCGATGAAGTGTGTGCAGTTGATGGGGTGGGGAACCAGGAAGAAGGGGAAAGATACTGAGATCAGGGTAGACTTGACGATGGGAGGATGAGAAACTGAAACCCTCTGAGAAAGTGGCCCTCAAGAGGAGAGTTGCAGATCCTGAAAAGATGGGGAAAGCCAGGCCTGGGACCATGAAGGGCCAGAACTTTCCTTTTTTTTGTTTTTTTTTTTGTTTTGTTTTGATTTTTGGGTCACACCCAGTGATGCTCAGGCTTGCTTCTGGCTCTGCACTCAGGAATTCCTCCTGGCAGCACTCTAGGAACCATATGAGATCCTGGAGATTGATCCCGGGTTGGCTGCATGCAAGGCAGACGCCCTTCCTACTGTACTTTCCCTCTGACCTTGAGGGCTAGAACTTTCTAGGCAATAGGGACAGCTTGGAGGAGCACTGAGAAGCAGGCAGAGAGAGCTGGGGAGGCCACAGAGGGTAAGGAGGGCAGGAGAGAGGGTAGGAAATGAGTTCAGAAATTGGGGCTGTGGGACTGAAGTGATTGTACAAGGTGGGGGCGGAGAGGGCACTTGCCTTGCATGTAGCTGACCAGGATTCAATCCCCGGTGTCCCATATGGTCCCCAATGACCCCCCACCCCAACCACGCCCAAAAAAAAGAAGAAAGAAGGGGCATGAACCAAGCCACACAGGGCACTGGAACATATAGGGTAGAGAGAGAATTTCCCTAAGTCCTCTGGGTTCTTGAGGCTGGTGTGGCAGTGAAGTCCACATCGGGCAGATGGGTAGAAGAGAGGAACTCATTTAATTACAGACATCTGGAGGCTCCAAGCTGGGGTTCTAAAGCCAGTGGGGCAAAAGGAGGGTGTCTGCCAAGTATCTATCTATCTGTCTATCTCTCATCTCCCCTGCGCCATGGATGGGACGGGCCTGGGACTCCCGGGACAGAGGAGGAGCACTCACATGATTGGGGTGGGGGGGACTCGGATGATGAAGACCAGATGCTGGGGAATGAGCTGTTTGCCCTGCAAAGAGATTTCTCTCATAGAATGACTTTCCTGCAAACCTCCGCCAGCTCTCTGTGCTCAGATCTGTCCCATGGCTTTCCTATTTCCCTTTGCGAGATCACTGGGTTTTCCTTAGAACACCATGTACTTAACTTTCTTTTCCCCTAACCAGAAAAAAAATAAAAATGAAAACCAATCCAGCTCGGGTTCCTATACCTTCTCCTACAGAAAACACTTATCTTTCTTTACACATGGACTTTTTCCTTATCATTTCTGTTAACTTTAATTGCACACTTAAATTAGAATTTTTTTAGGGGGTATACCACACTCAGGAATCACTCCTGGTGAGCCTCAGGGACCAGATGGGATACCAGGGATTGAACTCAGGTCGGCAGCATGCATGCAAGGCAAACATTCTGCCCACTGTACTATCACTCCAGTTCCCTTAATTTAGAATTCCTTTTTTTTTTTTTCCCGCTTTTTGAACTACACCTGGCAGTGCTGAGAGGTTACTCCTAGATCTGTACTCAGGATTTACTCCTGGTGGTGCTTGGGGACCACCAGGGCTGGAGTGATAGCACAGCGGTAGGGCGTTTGCCTTGCATGCAGCCAGCCCGGCAGAGCCGGGTTCGATTCCTCAGCCCCTCTCGGAGAGCCTGGCAAGCTACTGAGAGTATTCAATATGCCAAACACAGTAACAAGAAGTCTCACAATGGAGACGTTACTGGGCCCGCTCGAGCAAATTGAGGTGCTTGGGGACCATATGGAATGCTGGGTGGGTCACATGCAAGGCAAATGCCCTACCCACTGTACTGTTGCTCTGGCCCCCTTAACTTAGACTTCTTAACCCTTAGGAACCTTCATGTCTTCTTTTCCTTCTTTCCATGAGGACAAGTTTGGGTCACACCTAGCAGTGCTCAGTGGTCACTCCCAGCTCTGTGCTCAAGGATTACTCCTAGTACTTGGGAGACAAAGTGGTGTTTGGAGTTCAGCTGCCCCTCCTGCATGCATAGAATGATCGCTAGCCTGGTGAGCTTGTTGGCTGTGAAGAGCCATAGTTTTTGGAGAGGGTGGGGGTCCGTGTTGGGGCCACAATTGGTGCTCAGGAGCTAGTCTTGGCTGTGCTCAAAGTCATGTTTTTTGATTTGGTTTTGTTTTTGTTTAGGGGTCACACCCAGCGATGTTCAGATGACTCCTGGCTCTGCACTTAGGAATTACTCCCAGCTGTGCTTGTGGGACCATATGGGATGCTGGGGATCGAACTTGCGTCCACAAATGCCCTCCCCCCTGTGCTGTCGCTCTGGCCCCTTAACTGCTCTTTCTAGCTGGGTCATCTGCTTCTTCCTAATACAGTTGTTTGAGGTGGCACACAGTCTATATAGTAATAGGCCAAGCTTTCTTGTTAATCTCCTGCAACAAGAAGCCAGAAACAAATCTTAAGTTGAGTAATTTCATGTTTCAGCAGTTTGTTTTATTTGGGAATCATCTGGATAGTCAGTGACTTTCCGACATTTAACTTCGCAAAACTAAAGTTTCAAGTTACCAAAAACATCTGAGAGATGGAACAAAACTGTTGCTGACATTCCCTTACAGAGTCTCACCCAACTCCATCTCTGGAAGCTGTTTACCCCCAGCAGTGAGAGATCGGTGGGGCTTAGCGAGCAGGCTTACCTGACCAGGGAATTCCAGCCTGGCGTTTCCGGGTTGAAAGTGCAAGTAAGTCTCCCATTAATAGACTTGGTTTGGTGATGCAGGTTTAGCACCAGCAACTCGGTTTTGAGCCTGATGTCTCTTGACGCTAGTCAAGGTACTTCCCAACACCAAACCGGTTCTGGGGCCAGAGCGATAATACAGTGGGGAGGGCATTCTCCTTGGATGCAACCAGCCTGGTTCGATCCCCAACACCCCATCTGGTGTCCCAAGCCCGCCAGGACCCCAAAATCAAAAACAAACCAACAAAACCCAAACCAATTTGTATTCTGGATTTTTTTTTAAATTTTTTGGACCACACCCAGCAGTTTTCTGGGATTACTCCTGGCAGTGCTCTGGGGACCCTCTCTGGTGCCAGGGATTGAACTTGGGTTTGCCACATGTAAGGCCAACCTTACCTACAATATTATCTCTATGCTTGCTTGCTTGCTTTTCCTTCCTTCCTTCCTTCCTTCCTTCCTTCCTTCCTTCCTTCCTTCCTTCCTTCTTTCCTTCCTTCCTTTCTCTCTTTCTCTCTTTCTCTCTTTCTCTCTTTCTTTCGAGGGGGGCACCATACCCGGTGTGCTCAGGGATCCCTACTGGTGGGCTTGCGGGGATCATATGGAGTGCAGGGGACCAAACCCAGTTGTCTGTGTGCAAGGCAAGTTCCTTACTTGCTATACTGGCTCGCTCTGGCATGTCTGTTTTTCTTAGGAGATCCCCTCCCCCGCCCCACTTTGGTGTATGACTGCATCATTATAGTTTTTTTTTTTCATGCCCTTATTATAGAATTTTGTTTTTTCAGAAATCCTTTCAAGGGGTGGTGGAGAGAGCTCAAGTGGTGGAGCAAATGCCATGCAGCGCCCCAAGTTAGATGCCGGTTCTGCAAGCCCTTCTGTCCTCCAGCCCCCGTGCCCCCAGTATGACCGGGTGTTGCCCTTCTAAATAAAAAATTCTAGGGACTGGAGTAGTAGTACAACAGGTAGGGCATTTTCCTTGAACCTAAGCCAGCTGGGTTTAATCCCAGCATCCCATATGGTCCCCTGAGCACCACCAGCAATAATTTCTGAGTGCAGAGCCAGGAGTAACCCCTGAGCATCACCAGGTGTGACCCAAAATGCCAAAAAACAAAAACAAAACAAAAAACCCCAAAACTTCCTTATCTCTTGTGATCAGCTGTGCCTGCTCTCTGGTTTATTCTGGGAGCCCAGTGGTCCTCAGGGCTACTCTCACCTCAGTGCTTGGGGGGGGCATGTGGGCTTGGGGATGGAACCCAACCCAGGTGTCCTACATACAAAGCATGCACCCCAGATTGCTGAGTTTGCTCTTACTCTGGCTTTTTTTTTCTTTTCCCTTTTTGGGTCACACCCTTCGATGTTCAGGGGTTACTCCTGACTCTGTGCTCAGGAATTACCTGGTGATGCGTGAGGGACCCTATGGGATACTGGGGATTGAACCCCAGTTGGCCATGTGCAAGGCAAACGCTCTGCCCCCCTATACTTTTGCTTCGGCCCCATAGGCTTTGTTTTTTCTTAATCTTGGGGAGTCAGTTATCTGAATCTTGTGATCTCTTAAGAGCTGACAGGTGGACTCAGGACACATCTCAGAGGCTGTGTCTGTGCTCTGCATGCAGGAGCCCCGAGTTGAATCCTGGGCACCAGATGATTCCCTGGGTGGCTCTGGGTGTTGCCCCAAACCCAAACAAACAAGGACAACAAAAAAGTTTATTGGTTTGAGTTGCTATTTCAATTGTTAAGGTAAGAAGGCCCAGACAAGGATCTTCTGAATTGACAAAAAATGAAGTTTGAGACTTTTTTAATTTAAGTGCTCGTATCATTAACAGTATCGGAGAGGCACCTATGGAGAGAAACTGGCAAGGAAAAGGAAGTTGTTTGAAATATTAAAGCTTTCTTCTGACTTACTCTGGGTGTGGCTCTGGATCCTGGGGCGATAATATCCTCCTCACCCTCAGGGAACCCTGAGCTTGGCTAACTCTGCCAGGAATACTTTCTGTTTATCCAGCAGAAATCTGAAAAGATATTTGGATTTTTTGGGGGGATGTGGGGGAGGGGTTGTGACCACAGCTGGCAAGTGCTCAGGGCTGACTCCTGGCTCTGTGCTCAGGGATCACTCCTGGTGGACCATGCACAGTGTCAGGATAGAATCCAGGTCAGCCAAGGGCAAGCCTGTACTATGCTCTGGTCCATCAGACAAGGTGTTTAGAAGGATTTGTTGTTGTTAGTTTTTATGGATCACACTCAGTGATGCCCAGGGGTTACTCCTGGCTCTGCATTCAGGAATTACTCCTGACAGTGCTCAGAGGACCCAATAAGATGCTGGGAATTGAATCCTGGTAGACCCTGTGCAAGGCAAGTTCCCTACGTGCTATATACTATCTGTCCAGCTCCTGGAACCCAATTTTTAAAACAATGGCTTGGGAGCAGACAGATGCTACAGCAGGAAAGGAGCTTGCCTTACACATAGCTGGCCCAGGTTTAATTCCCAGCACCTCATGCCCCCCCCCCCAGGTGATCCTTGAGCACAGAACCTGGAGTCAGTGCTGAGCATCACAAGGTATGTCCCCAAAACCAAACCAAAACAAAAAAACTCAATTTGTGCCACCATGGAAGTCTGGAAGACGTTCCCTCTATTTTGTTTTTGTTTTGGGGCTACACCCGGTGATGCTCAGGGTTACTCCTGGCTCTGCACTCAGCACTTATTTCTGGTGGTGCCTCGGGGACAATATGGAATGCTGGGATCAAACCGGGTCACCAAGAGTCCTCCCTGCTATGGCTATGGCTCTCTGGCTCGGGCTCTGCATGATGTTCCTTCTGAATGCTGGTGACCAGGGAGGTCAAAAAGCCAAACCTGTCAGGCACAAAATGCAGATCTTGGTCTAGGAGGTTTTGGTTGGGCTGTCTTGCGTGGGGCTGGATACAGGTAGACAAACTACTCTGCATAGCTTTGGAACCCCTGGAGCCTACCCTGAGAGGGGGAAGGAGAGGTGTTGGATATTGCGCTGCCCTGCCTGGGAGCTGACCACAGGTTGGCAGGGGGTGTGGTGGCGATCTTACTCTAACAGTGATCAACTTTTTCCATCCCAGGTGATTTATTTTTTTCTTTTCTTTTTTCCACTCTCTTTGTTTGTTTTGTTTCAGGACCATGCCCGGCAGTATTCAGGGACTGCTCCCAACTCATTGCCTGAGGATTGCTCCTGGCAGTGTTTGGGGGACAATATGGGATGCCGGGATTGATCAATCCCATGCCATGCCAGGGATTGATCTTGGGCCTCCCACATGCTCTGCACGCATGGCTTGCTCTGCCCATTGGGTTATCTCTGTGACCCCTGGGTGACTTTTTTTTTTCTTAAGCAGACTTCAGTTTATTTCTCCTAGTTTGAATACTTCCTGTACTCCTTTCAAGCCAAGACAGAACGATTCATGGGATTTTTAATAAACATATTTATTCTATCAGTGTTTTGCTCTCAGACACATAATATTTATTATCCAATCAAATCCAGTGTGGCTTCTTTTTGGAGGAAGGGGGTTTGGGCCATTTCTGCAGTATTCAGGTGATACTCCTGGTGCTGTGTGCTCACAGATCACTCCTGGAAGGACTGGGGACATATGCAGTGCTGGGGATCAAACCAGGGTCATCTGCATGCAAGGCAAGCATCTTAACCCCTGGCTTCTCTCTCTGGCCCTGAGCACTGAGATTCTATCTGAGATGTCGGGCTCTAGAACCCCCACAGGGATTTCACAGAGACCCCTGCCCCCCCAAATGCCAGGCAGCACTATGGTGTATTCCATGCCTGCCCCATCTGTGTTCCCTGCCTCTCACTGCAGGGGCGGCATGGAAACTCCTCTCCGGCGTGCGGGAGGGCCAGACACAGGTGGACACGCCGCAGATAGGGGACATGGCCTACTGGTCCCACCCTATTGACCTGCACTTCGCCACCAAAGGCCTCCAAGGTGAGTTCCAGGCCTGGGTTGCTGGGGTGGGGGCTGGGGGAAGAGATGGGAATGAGCAGCAGCCAAAGATGTTGGGATTGGAAATACTAGGTCCTGTCCCTGTCCCCCTGTTTCAGTCTTGAGGCTCTGAGACTGGCCTGGGAGAGGTGGAACTATGGAGAGCCTGGGGCTAGGGCCAGGTCCTGGGACCAGGAGAGGGGCAGGGCTGGGGTTTGGGGACCTGGGATAGGGACAGGGCCGGGGTCCCAGGACCAGGGAGAGGGGTAGGGCTGGGGACTGTGCGCAGGGCAGACTTTCAGCTTTTTTTGTTTTGGGGGCCACAACTGGTGGTGCTCAGGGATAATGGCTGGCAGGACTAGGGGTACCAGGGATGGAATGTGGGACTGGGGGGGCCCTGATGGATACTCCCAGCAGATGTGAGTCTGAAGTGCCACCAACTACCTTAGGGACTGTGGTGGACCTGACCAATCACTGTCCCCTCAGTCCTTCGAATGGCAGGACCATCGCACAGTGCCATCCCCTGGCCTCTGCCCTTTGCCCATTATAGTCCTTAGGGTCCCCGCTGGCTCTTCTTTTTTTTGGGGGGGGGTTACACCCTGCTATGTACCGGGGTAACTCCTGGCTCATGCACTCAGAAATTGCTCCTGATGGTGCTTGGGGGACCATATGGGATGCTGGGAATCAACGCGGGTCGGCCACGTGCAAGGCAAAACACCATACCTGCTGTGCTATCGCTCTAACCCCCAGCTGGCTTTTCTTGTGAAGCGCACAGTACCCACCTCTTCCCTCACCCCAGCAGCCGGCCAGTCTGCCTCACCACTACCCAGACTACTGCCACCCCTGCAGAGATCCTGCGTGAACCCCGAGTCCCACCCACCATGGCCCTTCTCTCCAGGGTCAGTCAAACCCTGACCCTCTGGTTCCTTCCCTCTCCCCTCGCCCCCGCAGCTGCGTGCTGTGTCCCCCCACCCCACGCACCACCTCAAGGCATCTGCTGCAGCCTCCATGCCCAGCGCTTCCCTTCCTAAGATGCAACCCCGCCCCCACCGCCTGCTCCCAGGCCTGCTCCGGGCCCCACCTCCCCACACACCCTATAATTTGCTTATTTACTCCCTTCCCAGGCAGGAATTCTTGTCTGCTTGCCCCATGGCTGGGTCCCCCAGTTTTGAAGGAATCAGCCAGGCACGTGGGGGCTGGATCTCCAAGGGTGCCCAGTTGTATCCAAGGCCACTGGGAAGCTGGGGATGTGAGTGGAGGCAGATGGTGGGGTCCTGAGTCAGAGGAGTATGGGGAGGACCATAGGGAGGAAACCGGGGTGATGTGTGTGGGACAGGTGCCCAGGATTAGGCCGAGCAAGTCTCTGAGAGGAGAGACCCTGGAGGGGGTCCGCAGAGGCCAGACCCAAAGGGCGTGGAGGATATGGGCCTTCGGGGAGTCATGGCAGGGAACAGGGTCCAGCAGATTCCCCATGTCCCCATCCCTGTCCTGCAGGCTGGCCAAGGCTCCATCTCCAAGTGTGGTCCCAGGATAGCTTCGGCCGCTGCCAGCTTGCAGGCTACGGCTTCTGCCACGTGCCCAGCAGCCCCGGCAGCCACCGGCTGGACTGCCCCACTTGGCGGCCCCTGGGCAGCTGGAGGGAGCAGCTGGCGAGGACCTTCGTGGGCGGCGGGCCCCAGCTGCTGCACAGCGACGTGGTGTACAGCGGGGCCGAGCGCTACCGCCTGCACACGGCGGCTGGGGGCTCAGTGCACCTGGACCTCACGCTGCTGCTGCGCCACTTCCAGCGCTACGGAGTGGAGTGCTGAGCCGGGACCGGATGCCCGCGCACCCCAGGACCCAGAGCCCCAGCCGGCGCACCCCGAGACTCCGGCCGCAGGCGCATCCTGGGACCGGTCCGGGGCCTCGACCCCGCTGGAGCTGACTCTGTCCTGGCAGGGATGCCCAGTGGCCGCCCTTCTTGGGGGCCGGTTTCCCCATCTGTAAAATGGAGGGGGTGGGGGCCAGGCAGTGCCCAGGTGGGGCTGGGGAACCCCCGCTTCGCTCGGAAGTGTTCAATAAAGAGCGGTTTTTCATGAGCTCCGGTGCCTTCCTCGACCTGCCTCATCATGACGCGGGTGGGGGGGTACACGGGGCCCCCACCCCTATTTTCCCACTGACCCCCGCCTTCCTCAGGCTTTCTGTGTCCGTCTTGGGACCCCCTGAGACGTCCGGCCCCCGCCCTCTGATGAGCACCCCCGCACCCCGGGTCTTCCTTCTCTCGGGACCCCCGCCCCCAGGCCCCCAGCCCCAAAGCCTCGCGCATCGCGGCCCGGCTCGGGTAACGCTCGCGGCCGCCAGGAGGCAGCACCCGGTGCGCTGGGCGGAGCCGGGGTGCCCGCCCCTTTCCCCCCGGGGCTTCAGGGACCCCCCTCGGAGCCCGCCCCCGCGAGCTGCGTTCGGTAGCCCGGCCCCCCCACATGCCCTCCCCCTGGGGGCCGCCCCCGCCCCGCGCGCTTCCTGGGTGGGGCCCGGGGCGGCTTCAAAACCCCGCGCCGGCCCCGCCGGTCCCCGCAGCCGCCACCGCAGCCCCGCGCGCCCGGCCCGGCCCCAGCGCGCCCCCCTCCCGCCGCGGATCCGCCGGACAGCGCGGCCCCCCCCGAGCGGGGGGCAGGGGGGACGCCCCCCCCCGGGGCACCCCCCGGCTCGGAGCCTCGGCCGGCAGCGGAGGAAGGAGCCGCCGCGCCGCCGCCGCAGCCCGAGGCCGCCCCCGCCGCGGGAGGAGGAGCGGGAGGAGGGACGCGCCGGGAGCGCAGGGGAAAAGTTGGGAGACTTTTCCGCCGCCGGGAGCCCGGGGCGCGGGGACCGCTGGGCCCGGCGCTGCCCCGCGAGGCGGCAGGACGCGGGGAGCCCGGCTCGCCCTCTCGCACGCACGGCGCCGCGGATTCCCGCCGGCCCCCCGGCCCCCCGGCCCAGCCCTCGGGCGCGCCCCCACCCCACCGGCCTCTCTCCGGAGCTCTCTGGGCTGCCGCTGCTGCTGCACCGCACGGGCGCCGGGACCCCGCAGACCTGCGTCCGCGCCCCTCTCCAAGACCACCCACCTCTGGCGCCCGAGCTCGCGCGCACCCCTCGGGGTACCGAGACACCCACCCGCTCCACTCGCCCCCCTAGACCCTCCTCCCTTCCCTCGGGAGACCCCCAGCCCCAGCCCCTGCAGGGGCGGGGCCGCCCTTTCCCACCCCAGCCCGCCCTCCCCGCGGGGCCGGGGGGCGCCGCCTCCCCCATGCCGCCCTCCTGGCTGCGGCTGCTGCCGCTGCTGCCGCTGCTGCGGCTACTCGTGCTGACGCCTGGCCGGCCGGCCGCCGGACTGTCCACCTGCAAGACCATCGACATGGAGCTGGTGAAGCGGAAGCGCATCGAGGCCATCCGCGGGCAGATCCTGTCGAAGCTGCGGCTCGCCAGCCCCCCGAGCCAGGGGGAGGTGCCGCCGGGGCCGCTGCCCGAGGCCGTGCTGGCCCTGTACAACAGCACCCGCGACCGGGTGGCCGGGGAGCGCGCCGAGCCGGAGCCCGAGCCCGAGGCGGACTACTACGCCAAGGAGGTCACCCGCGTGCTGATGGTGGAGACCAGCAACAGTGAGCGCCGCGCCGGGGGACCCTGGAGGGCGGCGCGCGGGGGGTCCGGCGGGGAGGAGACCGCCCGGAGGAAGAGGACCCCGAGTGCGGGGCGGCCGGGTGTCGCGCGGACGCCCCGAAGGGACGGGGACAAGCTCCCCACCCGCCCGTCCCCATCCCACCCCGGAGTCTGGGTCTGGCCGAGGCGTTCGTGAGCCGAGTGGACGGGGCAGGGGAGCTGGGCGCAGCAGAAGGGGAGCCGCCCCGAGTTTGGGACTCCAGAGGCCCCTGGGGAAACTGACCCAGAACTCGGGTGTCATGGGGCGGGAAGGTTCCAGAAGGACGGGGGTGGGGGTGAGAGGATAAACGAAGTGAAGCGAACCCCGGAGGCCAAGGTGGTCGCCAAGTGGAGCGCAGCCGCCTTGCAGGGGCGCGGGGCGCACACGCGGGGCCCGAGCGAGCGGGAGGCGGGGGTGGCCGAGCGTCGCCCGTGCACGTGAGAGGGGGCGCGAGCTCCCAGGAACCCCACATGTGACTCTCGGGAAGTGGGGGGTTCAGGGCGAGGGGAGAGAAGGGTGGGAAAGGTGGACAGGGTGGGGCTCCCCGGGCCCCCGGAGCCCCGTACCCCGCCGGCGGGCAGGAAGCGGGTGAGTGGGTGGGTACGAGTGCTAGAGCGCGGGGCGAGAAGCCCACGTGGGTGCCACGCGCGGGGGGTGGAGCCTGCACTCCCGGGAGAGGGGCCTTGGGGACCCCGCGGGGCGAGAGGCGCTGGCCGAGCCGGGACCCTGGAGCCCAGGCTGCGCACCCCGAGGCTGGGGAAACCCCAGCGTCCGGCCGCCGCGCCCTCCCTCCCTTCCCTTTCCTGCCCGTGCCCGGGGGGCGGGGACCGCGCCGGGCCCGGGGCGAGACGGGGCAGGTCGGCTCCCCGCCCGCGCGGCCGCCGCCGCCGCCCTCTGCACCCGGGCGCGGGGCGGGCGGCAGCCGGACCCGCCCCGTCGGCGCCCCGCGTGGCCTCGAGCCCGCGCGCGCGCGCGCGCTCCGGGGGGCATTTTCCTCTCCGGGTGGGTGATTGGAGGGGCGGGGACGACCCTGGTGGCTCGCACCCGGGTCCCAGCCCTCTGAGGCACTGGTTGGTGACTGCAGCCCGGAGATGAACCTCCCCACCCGCACCCGCTAGGAAGTGATACCCCACCCTTTTCGGAGGCGTCGCCTGGGTTGAGAGAGCATTTGCACGCGAACGCCTCCCACCCTCTTCTTCCAGACTCGCATCCTGCCTTCCCTAAGCCCCCAAATCTCACTTGCTGGGGTACCTCCCCCCTCCCCCCCTCCGCACATCACTCCTGCATCTCCAGGAAATCTCTCGACCCAGCGCCGGGCTTCCTGCGTTTTGCTCCATCTCGACTCTTCTCCGCCACACCCCCTCTCTGGGTCTCCGGTCTCCACCGCTCCCAGTGACCTTTCCTGCCCCTCCTTTTCGTCCTTCCTATCTTTCACCCGCAGCCAGGCTTCTTCTCTTCCTTTGGGGTTTGCACAGTTTGCCCTGGGCCAAGATAGGACTTCTTAGCCCCCCACATCCGACCCCCCCCCCAGCACGAGCCTGGCTACAGTGAAGGGGAATAGGGGAAGGGGCCCCTGGACTTCTAGTCCTCTCCTCCTTTTGGGCACCCCCACTCAAGAGTCCTAAGACCCCACTGGGTCCAGAGTCTGGGAGCCTGCAGGAGCCAGACCCCTCTCCAGATGGGACAGTAGTAATAATGCTAATTATTACTCCTGGTCTGGGAGACAGTTGAGTTTTGTAGTTAAGCTCTTGGAGCTTAACGAACTGGATGAAGCTCCCACTTCCATCTGTGCCACAGAATGGCTCCCCGAGCACTGTGAGAAAGACTCCCAAGCTCTGAGCACTGCAGAGTGTGCCATGCTCCCCTCCTATTTCCCACAAAAAGACACACCAGTCTTTGGGAATCCCAGTTCTCAAGCTTAACTCCCCACACTTGCTTCCCAGCCATGTGATCTGGTGGCCAACGCTGACCTCTTTGTTTCTTGTTTTATGGTGTCAGGGATCCAGTCCCGGGTCTCACAAATGGGAGGGAAGTGCTCGATTTCAGAGCCACATCCCCCATCAGCACCTAATGGGTACAGTGATAGCCTCCTCCCCTCTTCCTTCTTTTTCTCCTCCTCCTCTTCCTTCTCCTCTTCTTCTTCCTCATTAAGTGCTCGTTTAAATGTTGGAACCTTGGAAGGTCAGGGATGTGGTGCAGTAGTAAAGCTTGCCTGCCTGAGGCCCTTCAGTTTCACAAATTTTTGTTTGTTTTTGAGCCACACCCGGTGATGCTCAGGGCTTACTCCTGGCTCTGTGCTCAGGAATCACTCTTGGCAGTACATGGGGGACTCTAGGGGATGCCAAGGATCAAATCCAGGTCAGCTGCATGCAAGGCAAAAGCCCTACCTGCTCTACTATCACTCTGGCCACACATACTTTTTTTTTTTTTGAATAATGAAGAATAAAGTGTCCATCTGGGTAAAGTGCGCTGAATGGCTCCAGCAGGCTGTGAGTGCTCTTGAACTCCGCCCACCGCTGACAACTGTGTCTCCCTCCTTGCATGCTCCTGATTCGGCATGGTTCTTGTACAGAGCAGAATCTAGCCAGAGTGAGAACCTTCCGGCCCCTGGCCCGGCACTGTGCTCCATCCAGGAAGTGCTGGGGCCAGGCCGGGAGCAAGCGGAATGCCTGCTGTGTCCTGAGGTTCGCCAGCTCTGAGAAGTGCCCAGGGAGTGCAAGTACAGAGGCCTGACTCCCTGCCCTGCAAGTTTTCCTGGAGAGCTGGGTGACATCTGCCAGCCTTGTACTAATGGGCACTTTATTTTGAAAAGAAATTTATTAGGGCCAGAGCAGTAGTACAGCAGGGAGGGTACTTGCCTTGCATGCAGCTGACCTGCGTTCCATCTCTGGCATCCAATAGGGTCCCCTGAGACTGGCCAGGAGTAATTTTTGAGTGCAGAGCTAGGAGTACTCCTGAGCACTATTGGGTTGTCCCCCCACCCCCAAAATTGTTCTTTCTTTCTCTTAATCTGTGCTCCAGGGCTAATCTTGGCTCTTTGTTCTGGAGTGGTGTGGTGCCTGGGATTCGAACCGCTGTAGGTGGGATGCAAGGCAAGTCCCTTCTCTCCAGTCCCTGAGTGATCTTTTACAGGTGAAGGGACCGAGACTCTGGTGGCCAGAGGAGGGCACAGACACAGAGAGGGCACGACACTTACCTGGTTCAGAGACACTCAGAGACTGGGGATGTAGCCGGGGTTGAGCTCATGATTTGCATAGGCTTTGGGGAGGTTGCAAAGGAATCAACACTGTTAAGGGCTCTGACGTGGGGCTGGTGGCTCTGTATCCTCCCCTGCCTCCAACCCCTTCTTCAACTTGGGGTTACGCCTGACGTCTGCATCCTGGCTCCTCCCCCCTAGAGATCTACGACCGGTTCAAGCGCAGTTTGCACAGCATCCACATGCTGTTCAACACGTCGGAGCTCCGGGAAGCGGTGCCCGAACCCGTACTGCTCTCCCGGGCTGAGCTGCGTCTCCTGAGGCTCAAGCTGCAAGTGGAGCAGCACGTGGAACTGTATGAGGTGGGGCAGTTTGGGCGCCCCCAGGGGGCACCCGTGGGATGGATGGTGGGGGGTTATTTGTGTGTTTGTTTTGGGGCCATACCTGGCTGTGCTCAGGGATTACTCCTGCTCAGGAATCACTCCTGGCGGTGCTTGGGGGACCGCATGGGATGCCGGGGATTGAACCCGATTAGCCGGGTGCAAGGTGAACACCTGACTGCTAACACTGCGGCCCAGGTTTCTGTATCTAAAATTTTGTTTTGTCTTTTTGAGTCACACCTGGTGTTGCTCAGGGGTTTTTCCTGACTCAGCACTCAAGAGTTACCCCTGGCGGTGCACAGGGGAGGGACCATGTGGGATGCCAGGGATCAAGCCTGGGTATGCTGCATGCAAGGCCCCGCCGGCCTGGCTGTACTATTGCTCTGCCTGTACTATTGCTCTGGCCTTTCCAATTTGGGGCTCCTCCATGGCTCACACCCGTGGAAGGTATGGGGATTAGGAGAAACCAGGACTCTTGGTTGGTATTTTTTGGGGCAAGGGCTCCCACGAAGAGCTGTTTGTTTTGAGGTCACCCAGAGGTGGTGCTTAGGGCTTACTGTAACCTGGCTCTGTGCTAAGGAGTGACCCCTGGTGGTAGTTGGAGGGACTGTGTGTGGTGCAGGGCGTGAACGAGGGCCTGCCACGTGCAAGGCAAGCGCCTCAATTTCTGTATCATCCCTCTGAACCTAGATTTATATGTTCTTGGGGTCACACCTGGTTGTGCTCAGGGCTTGCTCCCAGGAGGACTCGGGCACTAGGAGGTGTGGAAGGTTAAACTTGGACCTTTGACTTGCAGAGTTCAACCCTTTGATTTCTCTCTGGCCCCAGGACTCTTCATTTTTATTTATTTTTATTTCTTTGCTTTTTGAGCCATACCTGGCGGTGCTCAGGGGTTACTCCTGGCTCTGCACTCAGGGATCACTCCTGGTAGTGCTCAAGGGACCCTATGGGATGCCAGGGATTGAACCCAGGTTGGCCGTGTGCAAGGCAAATAAATGCCCTCCCTGCTATATACTGTCGCTCCAGCCCCTCTTTTTTTTTTTAATTAATTAATTTATTTTTTATTTTGGAGTCGCACCTGGCTGGGCTCAGGGCTTACTACTGGCTCTGTGCTCTGGTTTCAGTCCTGGGGAGTTCACAGGGCCCTATGGGGTGTTGGGGATTGAACCTGGGTGGGCTTACTGCTGTCCTATCACTCCGGCCCCCAGACTCTTAAATTGGACTCTGGGTCCAGGGATGGGACTCAGGAAGTGGAGCTCTTGCCATGAGTGTGTGAAGTCTTGAGTGACACAACCCCCACCGCACCCCCCAAAAAAGTGGGAAATTGGAAAGGCTGGAGTCATCTGTCCAACCTGGAGGCCACATGGGGACTGTTGAGGTTGATAAAAAGGATAAAAAGGAGCTCCCTGGACACATTTCAGTACCCTGCGGCCCGTATGGGGGGCTGTGGTGACTACCTGATAATCAGCTTTTCCTGTACCAGGGAAAATTCTTTCAGATGGTAATGCTTCCTCCTCGGGGCCTGGGTTTTATGACCTGGACTCCCGGGAAAGTGTGGACAGACCCCTAAGAGAAGCAGGCTGGGACCAGGCAGGGACCCCGCGGGCTGAGTGCTTGCTGTGCCTGCCTGCAGGAGGCCAGAGTTCTCTCCCTGGCTCCGCATGGCTGCCAGAGCACCCCCAGGAGCACTGAGCTCAGAGTAACCCCCGAGGGGCGTGTGAACCCAAAACAGCCCCAAACAAGAGAATTTGACTTATCTTAACTACATGGAAACTAAGACACGGTTCTCCAAAGTGGGGGATCCTGGCCCCATGTGTCCTAGAGCTGCCCAGGGGAGTGTATTGGTCTTGGGGGGCAATGGGGCGGGGCACTTTGTTTCTTTCCTCAGAGAAGGTGAATTTCGAGGGGGACACCGAGGGGTTTTTTTTTGAAAAGGAGGCTGTTGGATAAATAATTGTGGTTCCCCCCCCCCAACCCCATGGTAGAGCCTTTGGCTTTATGCCTGCAGGCCATCCCCACCCTCATGCCCTGTCCAGCCCCAGAGTGTCCCCAGGTCAGCTCCTGGCTTCATCTCTTGCAACTTCTTTTTTGGGGGGGGGGAGGGGGGGTGACACCTGCCAATGCACAGGAGTACTCCTGGCTCTGTACTCAGGAATTACTCCTAGCAGTGCTCAGGTAACCATATGGGATGCTGGGACTCGAACCCGGGTCGGCTGCGTGCAAGGCAAACACCCTACCCGCTGTGCTATTGCTCCAGCTCCCTCTTGCAACTTCTTGGCCTCTGATTATGATTCTGGAGCCAGTGAGTGCGGGGCGGGGTGGGCATTTGCCTCACAAACCACCCAAGCTGAGAGGGGCTTGGTGTTGCTCCAGAGGAGAAACTGAGTCTCAGAGGAAGGGAAAACGCTCCCTGATGCCCCACAGGGGACAGTGGTTGGGGGACAGGGATGGGGTGAGTGGCCCAGGTGCATGATCCCCTGCCCTGGTACTTTACCTCCTGCCCTGGGGGACCCCAGTGGGTGATTCCTGCAGGGGTGGGTGCGGTTGTGTGTGTGAAGGGGGGGCACGGGAGGGGTGCAGCGGCTTCTCCCCAAGGTCCACCTGTTCTTGTCGTACCCAGAAATACAGCAATGATTCTTGGCGCTACCTCAGTAACCGGGTGCTGGGCCCCAGCGACGCGCAGGAGTGGCTGTCCTTCGACGTCACGGCTGTGGTGCGCCGCTGGCTCAGCCAGGGAGGTGAGGACGTTCGTCTCCCGCACCCCGCTTCTCCACTGTCTGCCCTGGCACAGCCCCGCCTCGCGCCCCCCTTCCCGCACCCCACGCGGGTTCCAAATTGCCAGGACCTGGCCCTGGTCCCAGACACGCAGACCTGAGTGATTAATGATGAATTCACTTCCTGAGCACCTGCCCCGAGCCAGGCCATGCTGGGGACACAGCGGAGAAACCAAAACAGCCCCACCCGGGCCAACCAGAACTCGTGGTCCATTGCTGGGGCAGCGGGGAGTCTAGGGGGGTGCCCGGGGCGGGGGGAACGCAGCTGGAAACCAGGTAGCCATGACTCAGTGGGCAGGGTTGGGCTGGGGAGCCCTGCCTGGAAGCAGGTAGGGAGGGCTTCCTGGAAGAAGGGACATAGGTGCTGATGTGTGAGAGAGGAGCTGAACCTCCCCACCCCCACCTAAGAAAGGAGGGGCAAGGTGAGGGGCAAACTGCTGAGG
Organism: Sorex fumeus; assembly: GCF_029834395.1. Lineage (NCBI taxonomy): Eukaryota > Metazoa > Chordata > Mammalia > Eulipotyphla > Soricidae > Sorex > Sorex fumeus. The sequence continues at coordinate 17,077,909 of NW_026606179.1, forward strand.
CCTGAGTCCAGCCGGTGCCTGCCACTTTCTTTTTGCCCGGAAGAGGGTTGTCTGGTCAGTGACGGCCCAAACTGCAGCAGCCACATCCACACCCTTGCCCTTACCTGTCTGGGAAGAAGGATGTTGGGGGAGGTTTGGAGGAAATGGAGTGCAAGCCTCCAAAAGCACCCAGCACCCGGAGCTGTTGGCCAGGCATAAGGGGAGCCAGGGAATGGGGTTCTTGTCCCCTTGCATCCAACTTCCCACCAAGAATCTTGAGAGGAGGAGCTGGAGCGGTAGCACAATGGGTAGGGCATTTGCCTTGCACGTGGTCGACCTGGGTTCGATTTCCAGCATCCTATATGGTCCCCTGAGCACTGCCAAGAGTAATTCCTGAGTGCCAGGAGTGACCCCTGTGCAAGAATCTTGAGAGGAAGAAAAAAGTGTCATATTCAGTGATGCTCAGGGCTGATTCTTGGTTCTGTACTCAGGGGTCACTCCTGGTGGGCTTGGGAGACCCTCGGGGGTGCTGGGAATTGAACCAGGTGAGCCGTGTGCAAGGAAAGTGCTCTCCCCACTGTGCTATCTCTCCAGTCTCCTCAAAAAAAAAAAAAAAGACTGGATATCTCCCTGGGGTGGGGCATCCTGAAGGGCCTCCCTGAGTAGGTGTCAGTGGAGGCAAAGGAAGTTTCAAGGAAGAAAGTGATGGACAGAATCCCCCAGGTGGGGGCCTGCACCCCCCCATCCCGACTCCTGAACAACCCCCCACTTCCCCGCAGGGGAAATCGAGGGCTTCCGCCTCAGTGCTCACTGTTCCTGTGACGACGACAAGGACAATAAGCTGCACGTGGACATTAACGGTGAGGCCCGTGGGGGGGGAGGGGCTTCCCAGGAGCCTGAGTGAGTATGGGGTCCTGCGCCCCTGCGCCGCCAGCTGAGAATCTCCGTTCTTTCTCCCTGCCCCCCTCCCTGCCCACGCAGGCCTGAGTAGCAGCCGCCGGGGAGACCTGGCCACCATCCACGGCATGAATCGACCCTTCCTTCTCCTCATGGCCACCCCGCTGGAGCGGGCCCAGCAGATGCAATCACGCCGCCGCCGAGCCCTGGACACCAGCTACTGCTTCAGGTGAGGCTAGCCAGGTGCACGCCAAGGAGGGCCCAGCTGGGGCAGTTGTTCCACCTGGAGATCCCAAGGAGGAGTCTGATTTTACCGTGTAGGGGAGGGCATGACCTGGAGCTAGATGACCTAGCTTCCTAGACCGGAAGCTGAAGCTCAGGGGTTAGAGCCATAGAACAGCAGGGAGGGCAGTTTGCCTTGCATGCGGCCTACGACCTGGATTTGAGCTCTAGCATCCCAGATGGTTTTCTGAGCACCGCCAGGAGTGGTTTCTGACTGTAGAGACAGAAGCATAACCCCTGAGCACCGCTGGGGCTCATCCCACAAAAAAAAAAATAATAATAAAAGACGGATCTCAGCTGGTTTCTAGTTGGGTGTTGGAATCAGGTGGAGAGTGTGAACCTGGACTGGAGTGATGGCTTAGTGGGTTAGGGGCCTCGAAGCCAATCCGGGGTCAATCTGTGTAGTCCTTCAGGAGTGATCCCAGAGCACAGAGCCAGGAGTGATCCCTGAGCAGTGCTGGGTGAGCTGCACCCCAACCCCCCGAGGCCACACACACACAAAAAAAGAATGTTGAACTTGACTAGAGAGTATAGGGACCCAGGCACTTGCCTGACATCTGGCCAAACTCAGTTCGATCCCCAGCACTACGTAGGGTCCCCTGAGCACAGAGCCAGGCGTGACCCCTGAGCACTGCTGGGTGTGGCTCGAAAGCCACGAGCCAAACAAGAGGATGAAGAGGTCGTCCAGATGGCGAGGTGCTTGCCAGTATTGTAGCTGTGGCATCTGAGATCCAGGTTCGATCCCCGGCACCACATGCAGTTCCCCCGACACCGCCAGGGGTCGCTCCTGAGCACAGACAGCTGAAGCCAAACCCTCTCTCCCCACCAAAAGGAAGTAGGTTGAAGCCCGAGAATTCAACTTTGGGATGGGGAGGCTCTGTTAGGCTTTTCAGGAGGTCCTGGAGTCCTGGGTTCAAATGGTGGTGGGGACTGCTGCATGAAGTGGGGTGCAGCGCCCCTGTAAAGAGAGAGACTCAGTTGCAGTCTGGGCTGTGCGTGCTCAAGGCCTGGTCCCAATTGGGAGTAGCCCCTGAGCACTGCTGGGAGGGGCCCTCAAAACGCACAAGCAAAGTGGGGCTAGAGAGATAGTGCAGGGGGAATGTGGGGAGGCTAGAAAGCTGCAGGTGCCCCTTGGGAGGTGTCTGCCCTGGGGAGGGGGCGCACTCCAAGAAAGCGAGGTGCTGGATTCCTAAAGACCTTCAGTGTGACGGGCCAGAGCCATAGTACAGCAGGGCGGGCACTTGCCTTGCAGACAGTCACCCAGGTTCGATCCCCGGCATCCCACAGAGTGTCCCAAGCACCACCAGGATTGACCCCTGAATGCAGAATCAGGAGCAATCCCTGAGCACTGCTGGGTGTGGACCAAAAAAAAAAAATCAGAAAACCCAAAACCAAAACAAAACATCCATGTGAGGGTCAGGGACACTGCTCAGGAGCTGAGCACTTTCCTTGCATGTGAGGCTCTGGGTTGGATCCCCAGCATCATCGACTCACCAGATTATGACCAGCCTCTGACTTCTCTTCACTCTATTTTTTTATATAATATTTCTACAATCCTTCAGGGCTCTGCTGCATTCTAAAGTTGCCTCTGGGGTTGGGGGGCTGGAGAGATAGCACAGCGGGTAGGGCGTTTGCCTTGCATGCGGCCAACCCAGGTTTGATTCCCAGCATCCCATATGGTCCTCTGAGAACCGCCAGGAATAATTCCTGAGTGCAGAGCCAGGAGTAACCCCTGTACATCACCAAGTGTGACCCAAAAAGCAAAAACAAAAACAAAACAAAACAAAAGTAATAAAGTTGCCTCTGGGACCAGAGAGCTAGTACAGGATAAGTTGTTTGCTCTGCATGCGGCCAACCCTGGTCTGATCCCTGGTACCATAGAGGATCCCCTGAATTCTGCCAGGAATGATCCCTGAGTGCAGAATGAGGATTAAGGGGCCAGAGCAATAGTACAGCGGGGAGGGCATTTGCCTTGCTTGCACCTGACTGGGGGTTGATCCCCGGCATCCCGTATGGTCCCTCAAGCGCTTCCAGGAGTAATTCCTGAGTGCAGAGCCAGGAGTAACCCCTGTGTATTGCCTGGTTTGACCCAAGAAGGGAAAAAAAAACAACCAAAAGATCAGCAGTAAGCTACGGGATGTGGCCCCTAAAATAAAATAAATAAAAGAAAGAAAGAGAGTGAAGAAAAGAGAAAGGGGAGAGAAGGAAAAGAGAAAGGAGAGAAAGGGAAAAGAACAAAAAGAAAGAAATGAAAAAAAGAAGCGAGAAAGAAAAGAAAGTAAAAAGAGCCAGAGTGATAGTACAGCAGGAAAGGCGTTTGTCTTGCACGTGACTGACTCGGTTTGATCCCTGGCATCCCGTATGGTCCCTTAAGTGCTGTCAGGAGTAATTCCTGAGTGCAGAGCCAGGAGTAAGCCATGAGTATCTCCTGGTGTGACCCAAAAGCAAAAGAAAAAAAAGAAGAAGAAAAGAAGAGAAGGAAAAATAAAAGAGAAAGAAGGAAAAGAGAGAAAAGAGTGAAAAGAGAAAGAAGGAAAGAAAAAGAAAGGAGAGGAAAAAAGGAGAGAAGGAAAAGAGAAAGGGAAAGAGACAAGGAAAAGAAAGAGAAAAAGAAAGTACGAAGAGAAAGAAACGAGCAAGAAAGCCGGAAGGCATGAGAGCAGGCTGTGCAGCTGTGCTCCGGCCCGTCCACGCCCAGCTCCTACACTCCGCCCGGGAGTGATGCCCAGGTCGGGGAGCTGATTGCCAGCAGCCCTTCTGGCCTTCCAGAGAGGCGGGATCTGGGCCACCCCGGAAAACTAACGTGCTGAGAAGGCGGCTGCAGCCTGTTCCCCGTCAGCGCCAGCTTGGAGGGCGTGTGAACCGGTACCTTGGTCCCCCAGCACGCAGCCCGCCACATCCACAGGCTGCGGAGACCCGGCTGGCTTCTTCAGCCCGGCTGTGCGATGGGGCAGGGGTGAGGGATCGAGGCTGGAAGGGGCGCAGGAGACGGTCTATTGATTCGATCTGTTTCATCCCTCACCTTCGCTGCTGCTGTAATTATCGGGGGTCGCGCCCACGCTCAGGTGTGCTTGGTTGTGGCAGTCCCTAGGGGTGGGGGTCCTTTAGTTTGAGAGTGCTCACACTTTTGGGGCTTATGAGGGGCTGACTTCCTGGACTTGGTGCTTAAACATCTTCTGTTTGTTTGGTGGCTGCACCCAGCAGTGCTCAGGGGCTACTCCTGACTCCGTGCTCAGGAGTCACTCAGTGAGGCTCGTGGACCCTGTGTGGTTCTGGGGGTTGAACCTCCATCAGCTGCATGAAGACAAGTGCCTTAACCCCTGCATCTTTCTGTGGCCCCAGTGCAGACTATTTTTTGTTTTGTTACTGGGTCACACCTGGCAAAGCTCAGGGCTTACTCCTGGCTCTGTGCTCAAGGATTATTCCTAGCAGGCTCAGGGGACCATATGGGGTGTTGGGGATAAACTGGTTGGCCATGTGCAAGGCAAGCATTTTGCCCACTGTACTCTGGCTCCAGGCCCCTCAGAGTATACAATTTCCCCCTTTGTTTTTGTTTTGTTTTTGCTAACTCAGTGATGCTTAGGGATTCTGGCTCTGCACTCAGGGATCACTCTTTTTGGTTTTTTTGAGGTTTTTTTTTTCTTTTTTGGGTCATACCCAGCAATGCTCAGGGGTTACTCCTGGTGCTGCACTCAGGAGTTACTCCTGGCGGTGTTCGGGGGACCATATGGGATGCCGGAGATCAAACCCAGGTCGGCTGCATGCAAGGCAAATGCCCTACCCACTGTACTATCATTTCAGCCCTCAGGGATCACTCTTGATAGTGCTGGGGGGACCATATGGATGCCAGGAATCCAGATTAACTGTGTGCAAAGCAAGTTCTACCCACTGCAGGATCTCTCTGGCCTTCAGGGGTCAGTTTTGGTGGGTCTTGAGGAACCAAGCATGGCTGGGGCTGGAACTCAGGCCTCCTGCTTGCTTTTTTTTTTCATTTTTTATAATTTTATTTATTGAATCACTGTGAGAGCAGTTACGAAGCTTTCGTGTCTAAGTCTCAGTCATACAATGAATCACCCATACCTTCACCAGTGCCCATTCTCCACCACCAAAAACCCTAGTATACTCCCATCCCAGACCCTCCCCAGACCTGTGGGGCAGTTGGCCTCCACATTACTCTCTCTCTACTTTGATCACATTCAATATTTTGACACCAGACCCACCATTATTATTTGGGATTTTACCCCAACTCTCAGATCTGCCAAAAAGGCAACAGTAGACAATTTGTTTCCTGTTGCTGGTTATGAATAGCAAATGATGTCGCGAGGCTGCAGTAGTAGCTGCAGTAGTAGCTGCGCAATTTTGAAATTCCGAAATTTTAACAATTGAATCTGGAGGGATTTCTGCCAAAACCTGCTGGGTTCTGAGATTTGTTCCTGAATCTCTTGGATCATGGCCGTTAAGCAGCTTGACAAGGAGCCAGAGAGGTCATTTGTGGATGGTGACTCAGGGTCTCGTTGGGATGGGGAGGAAAGGGCCGGCTCTACCCCCATCCCGTGAGGCCGCACGTGTCTCTTCACTACGGGCCCAAACCTGACTGTTCAGTGTGGCCTCTGGAGGATGATGGCCGCTGGGCCGCTAGGGGGCCAAGGCATGAAACCTATTCCCACCTGGGGTGGCCTAGCTCTGGTAACCTACTGCAGGGACCGGACGCATTTCTGCCAGAACCTGCTGGGTTCCGAGATTTGTTTCTGAGTCTCTGGGATCATGGCCATTAAGTGGCTTGATCAGGAGCCAGAGAGGTCGTTTGTGGATGGTGACTCAGGGTCTCCTTGGGATGGGGAGGAAAGGGCCGGCTCCACCCCCATCCCGTGAGGCCCCACATGTCTCGTCATTGCGGGCCCAAATCTGACTGTCCAGTAGCCTATGGAGGGTGATGGTCACTGGGCTGCCAGGGGGAACAGGCCAAGGCATGAAACCTATTCCCACCTGGGGTGGCCCAGTGCCGGTTACCTACTTCAGGGACTGGACGCATTTCTGCCAAAAGCCATTGGGTTTTGGGATTTGTTTCTGAGTCTCTGGGATCATGGCCGTTAGGCAGTCTGATCAGGAACCAGAGAGGTCATGCCTCCAATTATATAGCTGAGCAGGAGGTGGTTTGTGGGTGTGTCTCCCATATACCTACCTAACTTTTGGCCGTTTACTTTCTTGGTAAACTTTGCCCCAAGTTTTTGGGGTCTGGCCAAAGGCACAGCAGAAATTTGGGGGTATCTGGAAGTCTGAAGGTGCCATCAGGCAGCTGATGCACTCGCCTTACAGGTACAGACTGACCTGCGGGTGGCACCATACTCCCCCCCCCCCCCCCCCCCCATCCTGCTCTCTCCTGCTTGCTTTGCCTTTATTTTCTTTCTTGGAGTTCCATGTTGAGACCTTTCTGGATGCAGTGGTCTCTGGGGATGGCGTGAGCTTCAGAGCCCTTGGCTGGCGGAGCAGAAGCGGAAGTGGGTAGGGTAGAGATAAGATCACCCGGGGGACGGACGTGGTCACGTTAGGGGGAGGCGCTTGCACCTCGACATTTGTGCATCTTTGAAGCTTCTCAGGGTGTGAAGTTCCTCCCTCCATCCCTTCTTCCTTTCTTCCCGTTTTCTTTTTTCTTCCTTTTTCTTCCTGTACTTGGTCCTTAGGGCTGACTCCTGACTGCTCCTAGGGATAACTCCTGGCAGTGCTCAGGGGAAGATTGAATACAGTTTGTGTGCATGCAAAGCACACGCCCTCTCCACTGTCCTGTTGCTCCTCTGGCATCTCTTTCCTTTCTCTTGCACGCTTATGTCCTGACAGTGCTCCCAGCAGCACTCGGGAGCATATGATGTCGGGGCCGGAGCCTGGATCCCTGCATGTGAAGCCTGCTCTCAGCCTCTAAGCTCTTTCCATTCCACAAGATTGTTTCCTTATCTTTTCCTTTTGGGACCACACCCATCAGTGCTCAGGGCTGACTCTTGGCTCAGTGCTCAGGGATTACTCAGGACTCCCCCTGTGGCACTGAGAATTTAATAGGGGTTGCCTTCGTGCAAGGCAAGTGTCCTGTACTACCACTCTGGTCCCTCCCATATATATATATATATATATATTTTTTTTTTTTTTTTTTTTGCTTTTTGGGTCACACCTGGTGATGTGATGCACAGGGGTTACTCCTTGCTCATGCACTCAGGAACTACTCCTGGTGATGCTCGGAGGACCTTATGGGATGCTGGGAATTGAAGCTGGGTCAGCTGTGTACAAGGCAAACATCCTACCTGCTGTGCTATTGCTCTAGCCCCCAACCTCCCATATTTCTTAAATTTGTCCCAATTATAGAGCCTTGTTTTCCCTCTCATTCCTCCCTCCCCTTGGCTGAGAAAGTAACACATACTTACTATTGAGAATTTTTTTGTTTTTGGTCTTTTTTGAGTCACAACTGGCAATGCCAAGGGTTTACTCCTGGCTGTTCACTCAGGGATCACTCCTGGCAGTGCTCGGGGGATCATATGGGATGCTGGAGATTGAACCCGGGTCAGCCCTACCTGTTGTACTATCACTCCCCCCTCACTGTTGAGAATTTTAAAAATATAGAAAGAGATCACTCCATGTGCTCCCATACATAAAAAGTGACTTTTAGAGCTGGGAGATGGTCAGAGATCTGGAACTTAGCTTGTGGACTTCAGTTCAAATCCCAGTGCGGCATGGACTCCTGAGCACTGTCCCAAACAATCCCTGAACACCAGAGAAGGAGTAGCCCAAGAGCTGTCACATGTGGTCCAGAAACCAAAAAATAAGTCCCTGTTGTCAAAAAGGAATATGTGGGGAGCTGGAGAGATAGTTCAGGAGTTAAGGCACTGACCTTGTACACAGCTGACCCAGTTTTTTTTTTTTTTTTTTTTTTTTTGCTTTTTGGGTCACACCCGGCCATGCACAGGGGTTACTCCTGGCTCTGCACTCAGGGAATTACTCCTGGCAGTGCTCAGGGGACCATATGGGATGCTGGGAATCGAACCCGGGTCGGCTGCGTGCAAGACAAACGCCCTACCCGCTTTGCTATCACTCCGGCCCCAGCTGACCCAGTTTGATCCCTGGCCTCCCACAAGGCCCCCAGGAGTTGAGCCCTGATCACCACTGGGTGTGGCTCAGAACAAATCAAAAGAGAAATACATTGGAATCTCTTATTTCCTGTTTTGATTATTGTATTTCCCCCATTTAGGCCATTCTGAGTGGTCCTTGGGGAACCATATGGTGCTGGGGATCAAACTCCGGGAGTTCCACTTGCAAGGGATGTGCTTTAGCCTTTTGAGCCATCTCCTGGCTCTGATCATACCTTTAAGTGAAGTGAAGAGGAGCCAGAGCAGTAGTACAGTGGGGAGAGCATTTGCCTTGCGTGTGGCTGACCCGGGTTCAGTCCCCGAGCACCGTCAGCAATGATTCCTGATTGCAGCGCCAGAAATAAGCCCTGGATCACTGGATGTGGCCACAAAACAAAAACAAAAACCAGGCATGGGCCTGAGCAATAAATAATACAGTGGGTAGGGCTCCTGCCTTGCATGTGACCAATCCAGGTTCAGTTCCCAGTGCCCCATGTGGTCTCCTGAACCCCACCAGGAGTGATTCCTGAGCACAGCTGCCCCCCCCCAAAAAAAAAAAGTGAGGAAAAAAGCTTGCCTGGCTTCCAGCCTGGGGGGAGCTGAGGAGGGTGGCAGAGAGCTAGTGTGGGTGACACAGGAAGGAGCTGGGCTCAGCCCCTGCTGTGTGGTTCAGAAGGGAGATTTGGGCATTTGCTCTCAGTCCCAAACACGTTTGGAGGAGAAGAGCAATCTCTGGCGGGCCTTGTGGTCCAAGAGGTTGTGCCGAGTGCCCCAGGGGTCCTGCCTGGCACACAGCGGCAGTTCTGAAAGCTTTTGTTGCACAAGAGGAAGGGACCTGTGCCAGCGAGGCTGCACTTATTTTTGGGGGGATCCAGTGTGTGAAGGCGCCAGGATTTAGTCCAGGTCCCCTGTGGTCGGTCACTTGGCTGCCTGCAGCCTGTTTGGAACCTCTGCATGAGATGTTTATGATGATGCGCTTAGCACAGGAGCTGAGGAAATGCGCCGTCAGGGTTTGCCATGGGCAGTGCTCTGTTGTGATTGTCACAGGGGGTGCCAGGGAGGTCAAGGTGGGGCAGTCTGGGGGGGGACAGTACTTGACTAAGCCTGCCTGGCTCACTCCCAACCCCCTCCTGACTTGCTTCCTCCTCGCCCCCAGCTCCACGGAGAAGAACTGTTGTGTGCGGCAGCTCTACATTGACTTCCGAAAGGACCTGGGCTGGAAGTGGATCCATGAGCCCAAGGGCTACCATGCCAACTTCTGCCTGGGGCCCTGTCCCTACATCTGGAGCCTGGACACACAGTACAGCAAGGTGCGCTGCACCCACAGCCTGGCTCGGGGGTGCGGGGGTGCCGGACCAGAGGGAGGGGAGGGAGAGAACTCAGCTTGGGGCTAAACTAGACTGAGGGAACAGTGGGCAGCAGGGAGTGGGGGGACAGAGGTGGGGGGGTAAAATGGAAGAGAAGCTGGAGGTATCAGGGAGACCCACAGAAACGTAGTGGCAGGGCAGAGGCAGGGAGATGGAAGGAGAATTGGAGCACAGAGGGACAAAGGCAGGAGATGATAGGGAGAGACAGATGGCAGGAGAAAGACAACATTTAAAATACAAGGTAAGGGGGCCAGAGCAATATAGTACAGCGGGGAGAGCATTTGCCTTGTATGCGACTGACCGTCCCCGGTATCCCATAGAGTGTCCCCCCACCCACTCCCCTGCCAGGAGTGATTCCCGAGTGCAGAGCCAGGAGTAACACCTGAGCATTGCCGGGTGTGGCCCAAAATAAAAAACAAATAAAAAGTAGAAAATGGAGAGAGCGAGGAGGCAGTGACCGACTGCCTGCTGAGAGCACAGGGCTTAAAGCACTTGCTTGCAGTACACCCATCTGCTTTGATCCCCCAAAGGATCAGGAGTGATCCCTGAGCACAGCCCCAGCACAGCCCCAACAGTCATCCCTGAGCACCGCTGGATGTGACCCAAAAACCAAAGAGAGGGTGGGGGCAGAGAGAGAGAGAGAAAGAGAGACAGAGGGAACCAAGGGACAAGACCAGCAATGTGGGGAGAGACCGGCCGGGTTAGGGCAACCTCGCCACGACCCCCAACCCTGACCCCCGCCCGCCCGCCCGCAGGTTCTGGCCCTGTACAACCAGCACAACCCTGGCGCGTCGGCCGCGCCGTGCTGCGTGCCGCAGGTTCTGGAGCCGCTGCCCATCGTGTACTTCGTGGGCCGCAAGGCCAAGGTAGAGCAGCTGTCCAACATGATCGTGCGCTCCTGCAAGTGCAGCTGAGGCCCCGCCTCCGGAAGGCCCCGCCCCTGGAGACCACGCCCGAGGCCCCGCCCCGGCAGGCCGGGCCCCGCCCCTACCGCCCCGCCCCGCCCCCCGCCGCGCCGGGGCTTTTATTTAAGGACACCGCGCCCCAAGCCCACCCAGGGCGTCCATTAAAGGTGACGACGAGAGAGGAGCGGGGGTCTCTGTGTCATTGGGCTATGGGCTGGAGTCCCCCGCCCCGGCTCACTTGCTTCTCCGTGTGCTCCCGGCTGGCGCCACCGTTCACTGAACTGCCCCACCCCGCGGTGTGCTCCAGGCTCCCTTCATTGCATGCTAGTTGGGGCTCGTTTCTGAGCAGTTGGGGCTTTAGGGTCATTAACTCTGATCGCCACCCTGGCAAGCCCTGAGCGGTCAGGGCGCTTTTAAGGCGAGGAAACCTCAGAAGCTCCCCTAAGCCCCAACCCCGAACTCCACTTTCTAGATAGGAGACAGACTTGGAGAAGTAAGCCGTAGGCAGGATGGGGATCAAGGTGGGGGAGGGGGGAAGGTGGGCTTCGCGGAGGAGGTGGCAGTTTGAGGCCCTGAAGCAAAGTGTGAAAGCGAAGCCCGGGAAATGAGCTGGCAGGCAGCTGCCCGGCTGTAGTAGCAGAGGAAGGAGGCCAGTGTGGTTGGAGGCAACTGGCAAGGGGAGGGCGCTGGGAGCTGAGTCAGATCATAACACTCGCAGGAGTAATAACAGTTCTCCATGCCAGGTACAAAGCTACTAACTCTGCATTCTCCCCACTGCTGCCTGTTTGCCTGTTTCTTTGAGGTTCTGTTGGTACATCGTCTTCACGGTAGCTATAACGCTTCAAGGGCAAAGTTGAAGATGTTTCTTGGGACAGGAGTGACAGTACAGTGGGGAGGGCGCTTACTTTGCACATGGCTGATCCAGGTTTGATTCCCGGCATCCCACAGGGCCCCCTGAGCACAGCCAGGGGTGGTGATTCCTAAGTGCAGAGCCAGGAGTAAGCCCCGAGTATCACCAGGTGTGGCCCCCAAACAAAAAACAATCAAAAAATGTCTTGGGCTCTTATTTACTGCCGTGTGCCACCCATATAATTTGTGAGACCCAGAGAGGTTCAGTGACTTTCCAAACTGAGTTCGGAAGTGGAGGAGCTGTGGTTTGAACCCAAGCTGGCCAGAACCTAGGTCCCAGGTGCTTGGAGGGTGTCCTGATGGTAGAGAGAGCAGTTGGGGGAGAGTGACTTAGAAGATGGAATGGGGTGGCCTGGGCTAGGACAGGTTTCCCATGGCGGTCCTTCTGCCTTTCATATTTTTTTGTTGTTGTTTTGTTTTGTATTTTGAGCCATACCTGGTTGTGCTCAGGGCTTACTCCTGGCACTGTGCTTTGGGATCGCTCAGGGAACAGTATGTGGTGCTGGAGATTGAACCAGGTCAGGTACATGTAAGACCAGCACCCTCCCTGCCGTGCTATCTCTCTGGCCCCCTTTGCCTCTCGTCTTGCTGGTGGATTCTCCCCTGGTTCCTCTTTCTCACCTCTCCTGCGCCCTCTTCCGCCCTGGTTTCAATTCCCCTTCTAGTTCCCTGCTCTGCTGAGCCTGGGGAGGCTGGCTGCAGGTGTTGAGCTTCCTGGTGCCCCCCACCCCCACCCCACACACACATCCCAGGGAGAAAAATGAAGGGTTGTTCCTCTCCACACATGTGGGAGACACAGGCCTGGTGGATGGGTGAGGTGGGGAGGAGTTTTGTAGACAAGGGCATGCCACCACCGTTGCCACCAGCCTTGTGGGTGGGGACACTTGGAAAGATGCAGATTGTTTAATGAGAATGCGGCCTAAGTCGTCGCACATTTATATGCACATAGATGCTGAAACATAGGGCCACGGAGCGTGCAGGGAACAGAGTCAGACCTGGGTTCTACCCAAAGCTGCCACTGCACAGTCTCCCGAGCTTGCTGCATGTGGGCCCGAAGGCCCCAAGTACCACTGGTGTGGCTCTGGTGGTCCCTGGCACCCAACACAGAGCCCACTTGGCCAAGCCTTACCAGGAGTGGCCCCTGGGTTCCCTGAGAACTTCTTGGGAGCCCCCTGAAACAAAGCAAATATGGACAGTGTCCTCAGATCCGGTCACCTCTCAAGACACACATTGGTGCCAGGACCCCTAGGGTAGCCCATCATTCCCTCATATACTCAGCGCCCCTCATTCACATAGCCCTTCATGCACCCCCTCGTGGACACTCAGCCTCTCACTCGCAACACTGATATAGGTACCTTCTGACGCACCCAAACCACACAAGCACTCATCCTCACATGCCCCCAATAGACACACCCCCCTCCCAGCACACACCCCTCAGACTCACAGCCTCTGTGCACCCCCCCACACATACTCTCATGCACACACCCTCACAGACACATATCCCTTCACACAGCCCCTCACACACACACCCTCACAGACTCATACCCCCACTTGGACACGGACCCTCAACACACAGCCCCTCAGACTTACACCTCCTATACCCCCTCTGGCTCACCCCCTCAGACACACCCCTCTCTCTCAGATACCCCTCATACACACACCCTTAGACTCACACACCTTCAGACAGCCCCCCTCAAACACATGTCCCCTCCAACTCACAACCTCTCACAGACACCCTCCACTCAGACTCAACCCCTCAAAGACACACACAGCTCCTCATAAAATATACAACCCCTCAGACTCACCCCTTCACAGACTCAGCCACTTACAGGCACACAGAGAGTCACAGATGCTCAGAGTCGCAGACCTTCAGAGATACACACACACTCACAGTCCCTCACACACATACAGACTCCGAGATACACACACTCACAGTCATACACACACACACACAGAGACTCACAGTCTCACACACACACACACACACACACACACACACACACACACACAGACTCACAGCCCCTCAAACTCAGCCAAACAAAAATCTTCACTGGGACATGACCCAAGCCCAGCCTTCCTTTCACTGGAAGCAGCAAACACAACCACACAAATTACATTCCGGAGGGTCCGGGTCACGGCTCCCACACAGCCGACTCGGAGATGGTGCCACGCACACACGCACCTCCCAGCATCAGAGCCCCGTCAGGAAATGAAACAGAGGCCCTGGCCCGGACCCACGACAGTGACACAAACATCCTCCATGGGGTCACAGTCACAAACAGGCCCTGAATGCACGCACATGGCCCGCTGTGGCCCAGTCGCACCCAGACACACCACACACAGAGCTCTGGCACGGCAGTCACACACACCGCCAGCCGCTCCTGCCCACTCACAGTCTGACAGCTCCTGGGCCCCCCACACTCCGACCTGGCCTGGGGAGTCCCCCCGGGCCCCACAGACGTCCGCTGACCCAGTCATCTCCAGACACACGGTCACACCAGCCAGTAGCTCCCACACACCCAGGCTCTGCCCCAGGGTCGCGGCCCTCACATGCCCAGCCAGCTCGGGTCTAGACCCGGGACAAGTCCCGGCGCACAGACGAGAGGCTGCCTGGCCTTGCCACGCCCTCACGACACCCGCCCACCTGCCTGGCAGCTGGCACTGTGGGGGGCAGGGAGGGGGAACGTGCCGCCTCAGCAGCTTCCCCAGGGCCGCCTGTGCAGCCCCTGCCAGGCTACCCTGGCACCCCCAGCCCTGCTGGGACAAGTCCGTCCAGGCCCACCGCCAACCACAGGGGCGGCCCAGGGGGTTTGGGGTGCCCCGCGCCCCTCCCCCGCCTCTGTGGGCAGCCGGGGCGGGGAGGGAAGTCGTGGGGGGAGCCTGGGTTCCGGCTGGAGCCCCAGCTTCCCGTCCGGCCCCCACGGGGCAGGAAGCAGGGGCCAGGGGAGGCCAGCTCAGGCCTTCCTGCCCCCTCCCCCCGACAGGCCAGGCCCCGGGGTCAGTAGGAGAGGCTGGGGCTCAAAGCAGGGCTGAGGGCACCCCCCCAGGAGGGCAGATCCCAGTGTTGTTTGAGTTTCTCAGGTGGGATTGAGCATGCTGGGGCCGAGTGTGTGGGGGGTGTGTATGGCTAGGGGGGCCTCTGACTGGGTGGTACATCTGTATTGGTTATATTGGGGGAGGGGGGCTAGTGCCCCCAGCAGATTCTCTGCTCCGTGTATGCATGTGCGCACGACAAGCTGCATTTCCTGTCACTGTTTGTATCCTGTGGGTCCCAGGTATGCTCAGGATGCTCAGGAGTCGGGGTCCTGCCGATCTGCTCCACAACAGTGCTCAACAGCTGCCTTCCTGGCTATGTTGCGGTTGATGCCAGGGATGGGGCCCAGGGCTTCCTGTGGTCGGCGGGGGTATCCCTTCGGCCCCGTGCCCCAGTCTTTCGTCTCGGTGCTTCCTCTCGGGGCGGGTCTGACTTGAAGTGTGGGTGTTGCCTGTGCGTGGGGACTTGTGTGGCTGTGCTTGGCTGGTGTGATGCTGGGTGGGGTGCATCCGGCAGGGGGACACTTGCGAGGGGCTGCTGGGCCGTCCCTGGTGCCCCTGCACCTCTGCTCTCACGCTGGGCTGGAGCAGAGGGCGGCCTGTGTCCCCACGGAGGCCACTGGCATCCTGAGTGTGGCGCCCGGTGGCCACTGGGCTGAGTGGAGGTTGGGCCTGCGGTGTGTCCCCTTGCCGACTGGTGCCACGCTGGCTCGGCTGGCTGTGGCGGGCAGGGCAGGGCAGGGGCTGTGGTGGGCACTGGACCTGCGCCCGGCCTGGGTATAAATATCCCAGCTGCCGGTGACTGTTTACTTGGGCCCAGCCCGGGGGCGGCTGCGGCCAGGCAGGTCCAGGGGGTGGGGGCCATCAGGCCACAGACTTGTGGGCCCCCTCTTGCGCCCCCTTCTGGGTGGGGCCGAGGCAGGGGCCCCTTGTTCTGGCTTCCCAGGGGCCACCACGAGCCAGTCCTGGGTACCTCGGCCCGGTTTCCCAGAGGCTGGGAGATAGAGACTCAGGTGGGGGTGGTGGGACGGCTGCGGGGAGGGGGTAGGAAAAAATGAGGGAGGAGGAGGAGGAGGAGGAGAAGAAGGAGGAGGAGGAGGAGGAGGAGGAGGAGGAGGAGGAGCCTGGTGGGCGGTGCCTCTCGAGAAAGGCGGGGGATAAGCTCAGACTGGGAATGACAGGGGAGAGGAGAGTGGGACAAGGAAAGGGGACAAGACGGGGCCCAGAGGTGCTGAGTGGAGGGGGAGGAGGGCGGAAGCGGTGGGGGCTGAGGTACTGTGGCAGGTCACACAGAGGTGTCAGACGAGGGGGCTGGCGGCCAGGACAGAAGGGAGACACGGGGGTGGGGACCGGATGTCCGCCAGCCCCCCCTCCCCAGGCAGGCCTCACTCCCTGACTCAGCCTCTCCGCCCACCCCAGCCCCAGCACTGGGGGCACCTTGGGGCCTCGGCGGCTCCTGGTGGGGACGGGGGTGTGTCTCACCCACTGTCCCCCGACAGGCCCCGCCTCTGTCTCGTGGCCACCATCTGACTAACTGGCTGCTCCGGGCCACGACTTCCCTCGCGGACCACGCAGAGTTTGGGCGAGGTGTATCACAAAGGGATTTAATAACCAAGTGACAGGCGCACGGTGACCATGCTGGACCTGCGGGGGCACAGGCACCTAGACAGCGGCTCTTGTCCCTATTCAGGCTGCGCGGGGGTGGAGGGGTGGGGTGGGGGCTGGCACGGAGCTGCGCCGCCCCCTCCTCCCCCCCCCCCCCCCCGCCACGAGCCTGGGATGCACCCTTAGCCTCCTGCCTGGGAAGTTTTGGCTGTCCCCTCACTGGCCACCTGGCCAGGCTAGCGCTGGTTCTAGGGTTTGTGGCCACATGTCTGTCCCGATCCGTGTGTGTGTGTGTGTGTGTGTGTGTGTGTGTGTAGGGGGGTGGGAGGGGAGGGCAGCGGCTTCTCTCGCTCTGGCCAGCCCAGAGGGCAAAGATGAGGTGTGGGATCCCCTCTCCCTTGGGGCAGTGAGGGGTCCCCTGGCCCCGTATCCCTGACCCTGGCCTCCAGGTCACCCCGCGGCAGCTGGGCCCCGTGTGTGTCCTGGGGGAGAAGCCGGGTGTGGGGGCATGGGAAGGCGGGACGCCGGGGTTCCCACAGGCCGCGGCTGAGTCACAGGCGGCCATCTGGCTCCCATTAGCCCGGGCGGGCGGCAGGGGGCTCGGCGGGGCGGGCCTGTGGCTGGCGGGGGGGTTGGGGGGGGCAGGGACGCCCGCCCGGGGAAGGCTGCGTGTGGGGATGACTCAGGCCCCATGATAACAGCCTGCGTCTTTGGGGAGTGTAAACAGGAGAGGCCGAGGGAGGGAGGCGGAGGAAGTGAAGGAAGGGAAAATTGGTGTCGGCTGAGGGGGGCTGGGGGTAGGCCCCCTTCCTATGGCACCCCCAGGCTGGCAGCCTGTGATTCCTGGTGCTAGTCCTAGGCACCCCTCCCGTGCCCGGAGCCTGGGGCACAGGGGAGGACAGGTGATCCCGCCATCAGGCCGCTGTCCATGGCTGCTGGGGAGCTGGATCCAGAGTGTGGAACCAGGAGACAGATGGAGAGGCCGGCAACACAGCAGTGCCTGGTGGGCGTTAGTCCCCGTCCAGCTCGGGACTGGGTGCATCCTCGGGCTCCTCCTCGTCAAAGTACCTCTCCTCTTCGTCCCGGGCCACGATATCCAGGTTGTCGAAGTCGGGGTTGTCGTCCACCGTACTGCGGGGGGACGGGGCGGTCAGGGGTTCCCAGCCCCTGCTGCCTGCCACCCCCAAGATCAAGGTCACGGGCTAGCGATTGGGAACCAAATGCCAGGGGGTGGTGGACTTTCGGGGCCCTCACAAAGGGCTGTTTTCTAAAGTTGAGAGGGCAGGGAAAAGCTGGGCGAGGGCCCAAGGGCCGAGCACATGTTCTGCATGTGGGGGGCCTGGATTTGATCCCATGCACCACAGAGTCCCCAGTACTGAGCTGGAAGAAGCCCCTGGCACCGTGGTGTGATCTGAAAACCAGAGATCCTGGAAGCTGCACCCCACCCCAGGAAGATGGACCCCCTCCAGGGCCCAACTTCTGGAGGTGCCCCTCAGGGGCGTGGCTGCTGCTGCCCCCTGGTGGGTAGAGGCCAGACTGCAGCTCACCTGCTGCACAGCGAGTGGGGAAGGGGGCTCCCAAACAGTCCTGCCTACTTGGGAGGGACCCACACTCAGGAGGCCTGTCCACTGCATGACACCCCTATTCTAGCCAAGTGACCCCAGTTGGTGGGGTACCAACTGAGAATCCCCAATGCCAGGCCCTCCGCAACACGGCAATGCCAACTGATGAGCTTCCTGGGGGTCCCATGCTGAGGACCAGTGGGGCAGCATGGCCTCCTCTCCCACACCCTTCCCCAAAGCAGGGGCTCAGGGCTTACTCTAGTTGCCCACTGGCCACGTGGTGGTGCCCCCCTGTGGCCGGAGAACGATGGGAGTCTTGGGAAGTAGCTGGAGTGTGGGGGTGGCGGGGGGGTGGGGGGGCCCTGGCATGAGGCACCCTTAGGCCACCACCCATTGTCCTAAAGAAACAGTTCCAGGTTTGCCCACAGGGTGCTGCGCTGCTGAGCTGATCTGCACACCTGGGGCCAACCCACCCAGCTGCACCCCAGCCCCAGCTGTTCCGTGGGCCCCAAAGAGGCCTCCAGGCACCTGTAGTCGAAGTCCCCATCCTTGCCGTCCAGGAAGCGCTGGTGCATGCGGCTCGTGAACTCCTCCCGCAGGATCAGCCGCTCCTCCGAGTCGGGAACCCAGGACTCAGAGTCACTGTTGGCTGCTTGGTCTGGGGGAGAGACGCTCAGGTGAGGGGGGCACTGGGGGACATGGAGGACACGACACACAGGGCCCGGTGCCCCAGAGGCTGTGGACAGGGGAGGCCGTGGTCTAGCTGATGGACCGCCAGCAAGGGGCAGAAATGGCAGGACCTGGCATGGGGCTAGGCAGGAAGGAAGGGGAGGTGGGGGTCCAGCTGGGGGAGTCCAGACATCAGGGTCCCTGGCTGCTGGCAGGCTCTCACCTTCCTCATTGCTGTCCTCCTCCTCGTCCTCCTCCTCCAGGCAGGCCTCCTCCTCCTCCTGCTGCTGGAGCAGGCGCTGCTGCAGCTCTCGCTCCTGAAAGGACTGGAGCAGCAGGTCGGAAAGCGGGCAGGCGGTAGAGCCGGGGGAGCCGGGTGGGGGTGGCCGGGTCGGGCCGGGCGTACGGGCGTTTAGCTCCTCGGGGCTGAGGTACTGCCCAATGTACTGCTCATACAGCAGCGGCGCCCGGAACCGCATCTGCTCATCACTGAAGTACTCGCCCCCTGAGGAGGAGATGGGTGTGAGGGGGCGCAGGTTATCCAGTACCTTGTGTGGCTCCTCTGTGCCCTTGTGGGTGGCACCTGGGCCCTGTGTGACAAGGAGTCAGGGCTGCTGCAGGCAGTCTCTTCTACCCACGTGGGAGCCAGCGTGCAGTCCCCTGCAGTATCCCCTCCCAGCCCTGCCGGCCCTCCATCCTGCCACCTCTCATCCCCTTTCTGGCATTGGGAGAAACATCTCCTTCCTGCTCCCCTCAGCTCAGCCTGTCACTTCCCCTTCTCCCCTCACCCCTCCTGTTTCTTCTTCTTTTTTTTTTTTTTTTTGCTTTTTGGGTCACACCCGGCGATGCACAGGGGTTACTTCTGGCTCTGCATTCAGGAATTACTCCTGGCAGTGCTCAGGGGACCATACGGGATGCTGGGGGTTGAACCTGGGTCGGCCGTGTGCAAGGCGAATGCCCTACCTGCTGTGCTATTGCTCCAGCCTCCCTCATCCCTCTGTTTCTTTGTTGTTTTAGGGCCACACCTGGTGATGCTCAGGGCTTACCCCTGGCTCTGCACTCAGGAATCACTCCTGGCGGTGCTTGAGGAACGATATAGAATGCCAGGGATCGAACCCGAGTTAGGTGCATGCAAGGCAAAAAAGCCCCATCTGCTGTACTATTGCTCTGGCCCTGTTTCCTTTTTAAGTATGGGTTTTGGGCCATACCTAGCAGTGCTCAGGACTTACTCCTGGCTCTGTGCTGACAGATCTAGCTCTGTGCTGGAGGACTCAGGGCCATATGTGGTGCCAGGGATTGGACCTTGGTTGGCCGTGTGCAAGGCAAGCACCCTCCCTGTCCGCTGTACTGCTTTTGTGTGTGTGTGTCTTTTCCATGTCTGTTCAAGAAGGCCTGGGCACTCTTGGCCGGATACAAACTGGCCTTGGTTTCTGCTGGGCCGGGGTCTCTGTGCATGGTGTGAGGCCAGGATGGATCCAGCTTTCCCAGTGCGGAGCTCAGTATCCTGGGCCTGCACATCTGAAGCGTAACTATCTGTGTCCAAGCCCAGACTTTTCTCCCTGTCCTCCCTTTTTTCTTTCCCTAGGCCCTGATTTTTTTTTTTTTAAAGCCACGTTTGGCAGTATTCAGGGCCTACTTCTTGACCAGGGGATGATCACGAGGTGCCAGGGATTGAACTTGGGAGTCCCACATGCAAAACATGTGCTCCAGAACTCTGAACCCTCTCCTCCCTTTCCCTTGGTCTCCCAAGCTCAGGAGGTCGGGGGGGTCGGGGGGTGGTCTCATGGAATGGCTGTTAGTTTAGTGCAAGGACTCTGGGCAACCTGGGCCACAGCTGGTGGTGCCGGGGGCCTCCAGGACTTGCCCCCAGAGATGCTCAGAAGACCACATGGTGCCAAGAACTGAAATCAGGTGGGTCACATGTCAGGCATGTGCCCTAACCAGTGTACTATAATCCCCCCACCCCATTTTATTTCCCTTTTTGATTCATATCTGGCGATGCTCAGATGTTACTCCTGGCTCTGCACTCAGGATTTTTTTCCCGGAGGTACTCAGGGGATTATATGGGATGCTGAGGATCGAACCCGAGGCGGCCACGTGTAAGGCAAACGTCCTACTTGCTGTACTATCGCTCCAGCTCCCACCCCACTTTTTCTGCGGTGCTTGCGATCCACTTTACTCCAGAGCCACATCCCCAGCCGCTCCCAAGCTTCCTGCTGGGAAGTGTCTCTCCTGGGCTCTGGGGCCCCGCCTGGCCGCCCCGCCTGGCCCCAGCCTCCACATGAGTCCGCCCATCCGCCCCACCTCCCCTCCTGGCCCCGCCCCATCTGTCTCCGCCTTCCGCGCCGAGGCCCGCACCTTGGATAAGCTCGCGCAGCGCCGCGTAGCGCCGGTTGCGCAGGCGGGTATGCAGGGCGCGGGGCCGGGCGGCGCCCTGCCGGGCCACCTCTGCGCAGTAGAAGTCGGCCCGGTGGTCGCCACGCAGGTGGCCAAAGCAGGCCAAGTGCTCCTCGCGCAGCCCCGTGCGGAAACGCTCCAGGAACACCAGCGGCTTCTCCTGGTACAGCCGGCCCAGGATGGCCACCTTCTCTCGCTCCGTCAGCTCCGGCTCGCCCTGCTGCTGGCTGCACACGGGCAGGCGGCTGGCGGCCACGGCCTGCAGCATGGCCTTCACGGCCGCCTCCTCAGTCCCAGGAGGCGCATCCGAGTCACCATCATCACCATCCTCAGCAGCATCGTTGCCATCGTCCAGGGCCAGGGGTGCTCTCTTGGCGGCTTCTACCGTGTCCTGGTGTCTCGGAGGGACAGGCCCCCCAGGCAACTCCCCCCAGTGCTCAGCACGGTCCTCCGGGTAGCCTGTGGGGAGAGGGGCAGTCTTTAGTACGTGGGTGCTAATTCCACCCTGGGTTCCACACTAGGCCCTACTGATGCAACACGTCCTAGGCTGACCACATAATAATGGAGCTGGAGAGACTGCAGTAGGGAGGGTGCCTTGTCTTGCACCCAGCTGGCCCAGATTTGATTCCCAGCACCCCATATGGTTCTCCAAGCCCCATCACAAGTGAGTCTGGGGTAAGTCCCGAGCACTGCCTGCTGTAGCCCAAACCCCCAAAAAAGTAAAAAACACAATTAATGGGCCTTGCCTTACATGTGGATCTCCGGTCTTCGATTCCCAGGCCCTCACTGAACCCCAAGCACCACGGGACGGATCCCTGAACAGAGCCAAGAATAGCCCCTGAGAATCATGGGTGGTACCGCTGCCCACCACAACAAAAAAGGGGTAGGGACTGAGGACAGTTGTTAGGGTGTCTGCTAGACACACGCTGAGTCCAACCTCTGGCCCTATGTGGTTCCGTGAGTATCTCTGTGTGCCGCTCTGGAGGGCCTCAGCAACTCATCTTATGGCCCAGGTGACCATCATCCTGAGCAGCACCACATCCCTGGGCCTCCTGCCCACCCCCCTCCACACCTGTGAATGTAAGCGGATTTGGTTCCAGGAACTACGCAGAAACTTAAAGAGGGAGAAAGGTGGGGTGGGGGAGACTGTGATTCTACCTGGGATAGTCAGGGAAGGCCTCACCCCAAAGGGACACATCAGTGAGAGCTGGGGTGAGACTTGGCAGACATGATTTCTGGGGCAGAGAGGTAGGTGCAGGCAGGGGGGACATGGGGTGACCCTATCATTCCCTACTCAGTTCTCTCTCTGCCTTTCCACCAGTTTGCCAAGTCATTAGCAGCCTCACCAGTTCAAATAGTCCCAGCCCAGGGTCTGGGCTCAGAGACAAGGCGGCTCTGGCACTGGGATCAGGAGGGCAGGCACATGAGCCATAAGAACATGGAGCCTGCCTGGTGGGAGCTTTAGCTAGATTAAAGAGTGGCGCTTAGGGGGCTAGGACAAGAGAAGGCTGAGGGACTGGAGCAATGGTACAGCAGGTGAGGCATTTGCCTTGCACCCAGCTGACCTGGGTTTGATTCCCAGCATCCCATATAGTTCCCTAAGCACTGCCAGGAGTAATTCCTGAGTGCAAAGCCAGGAGTAACTCCTGTGCATTGCCGGATGCGACCCAAAAAATATATTAAAAAAAAAAAAAAAAGAGGAAAGGCTGAGCAGGCCAGGGCAGGGTGGTGGAGAATGGGCTGGGGAGGGGTGCCCCTCCATGTTCAGGATGCCCAGGTCTCTGTGGTGGTGGCCGGCCACACTGGCCCACAGTGAAGCAAGAGCGGGGGAAGGCGCGGAGGCCAGCAAGTAGGGTGGAAATGACCCAGGTGGCGTTTAAGAGGGCTGCCAGGTATGGCTGGACACTTGCCAGGAAAGAGGAATAGTGGGTGTTATAAGACCAAAATTCAAGGTGAAGAAGCAAGTCTCAGTGAGCAAGTAAAAGACCTGCTGGAGGATGAGTGGATAGAAAATGGAGGGTGAGTGAGTGCCCTAAACGTGTCCTAAAGGCAGTCATTGGAGAGAGGGAGAGTGAGTGCATGACGGTGTCCTAAACGAAGTGAGGGAGAGAAGTAACATGAAGGTTCATAGAATAGAAGCAGACTGCTGTGATGGTGTAGCATTACACACACACACACACACACTTCTCTGCCCCTGCCAAAGGGAAAAGGGAAAAAGAGTAAAAGGAACTAGGAAATGGGAAGGAGACAGAAACACGGGTGTGTGTGTGTGGGGGGGGGAAATGGGTGAAGAGGGGGGAAGGCCCTGAGCCCTCCCAGAGAAGCGGGTGACTTGATTGAATGCCGGGGTGTGGTCATTGGGACCCCTTTGCAGCAGTTTCTGAAGGCAATGGGCAGACTGCAGTGGCTGCAGGAATCTAAAACACGGGAAGACCCCCCCTCCCCCAACAGATGCAATGTTGATGGAAGACGGCATGGAATCAAGAGGCAGATTTAGGGAGGTTAAAAATCGCTTAAAATTTTATTGTGGGAAAAAATCAGAGATACAACCCCTGAGCGGATGCTGCTCAGCCCGCCGGCCGCCCGCACCCATGACCGGCTTCAACCTCAACCTCTCAGCAGCAGGGGGGCGGGTGTGTGTGTGTGTGTGGGGGGGGGTAAGGATGGAGCGGCGGTGGGGTGCAGGGAGAGGGTCAGTTAGAGGCGCTGGGGCCCCGCCGCGGGGCAGGGCTGTCACCGAGCGCTATTTCCGGGGGAGGGGGTGAAGGGTAAAGGTAAAGCGGGGGCTGGCGTTCCCCTGCACCCTCCCGAAAGCCACAGCGGCGCGGCGGACCCACTCTCTCGCCGTCTCCGCGGGGCCGTGCCCTCACCTTCATCGGCTTCGCCGGGCGCCGCAGCGTCCATCCCAAGCCTCCAGGACTCGCCAACCGCCGCGGCGAGCTCCGCACGCCAAGCCGGGTCCCACGGCCGCAGCACTCACTTCCGGTAGCGCACACTTCCGGGGCCGGGTGCGCCCCCGGGCCTCAAACTAAAGTTCCGGCCCCGAACGGACCTTCCTGTGCGATGGAGCCTGACTCCCACACTCAGGAGCCAGGACCTAGGTCAGCCGATGGCGGCGGGTTCTTCCGCATCATATGGTCTCCCGAGCACCCCCGCGCCAAAGGAATCAGGAAAATATAGGGCACCAGGGTTAAACATGGTCTTCCGCCTCCGCCCTCTTAGGAAACTAGTATCAGGAGGGATTTGAAACTTTTTGGTTTGCTTTTGGGTCACACCCCGCGATGCTGTAGGGATTACTCCTGGCTCTGCGCTCAGGAATCACTCTTGGCGAGGCTCGGGAGACCATATGGGAAGCTAGGTCGGCAGCGTTGCAAGGCAAGCGCCCTACCCGTTGCGCTATCGCTCTGGCCCAAGAACCATTTTCAAACTTATTCACCACTGTCCAGACCCGAGAACATTTCGGGGTGATGACCGCCAGGCCTCTGAGGGTGATAACTGTGGTCCTGATTTTCTCTATGGGACATCACTTGCTGGCATGTCACTACGCTGCAACAAACATATCGCCAATGAGCACTCTGGAAAACCTGGTGCTCAGGGAGCGGAACTACAAGCCTGGAATGTCAAGTGTTTTTCTGTGTGGGGACCCTAAAACATGGCTGTAAATGAGTATTAGAAGGAGGCAGAGGTAGATCCAAAATGAGGTAATGACTCCGGGAGCCAGGAAGCATGGGGGAGTTCTGGATGTCACTTCAGCAGAAGCATGGAGTGGGGAACTTGAGAGCTTCACAAATCCTTATGCAAAACTCCTTGTACATGTTTATTTTTCAAGGCATTTATAAAGATTTCAGAAGAGACAACTTCCCTGTAAAGAGCTACTAAAGTTCAAAGGAATGCTGAGAGTTGGAGTCAGTGGGATTACAAGGGGTCAGGCAAACGGAGCCCTGCAAGTTGCTGGAGCTCCTTCATCCTGCAGAAGCAGGGCAGTGCGGTGCGAGAGACAGACGGGTAACTACCACAATCTGCGGGTAACTACCACAATCTGCGTTCCGAGGGTTAGGGATCTAACATTTAAAAGGCCAAGATCTCAGGCTTGCCTTAACAGTAGGGAGTCTTCGGGTAACCTGCCTTACCAGGAAAGCCAGCAGAGGGCACTATTGGCTGTTCAGGGAAGAGACTCTTGGGGAAGGGGGAGGCTTCCTTTAAGCTCCAAGAGCCAACCTCTCTACTTGGCTCCTCACATTCACAGGCCCCACATCAGACTTCAGAACTAGTCCTATTTCTTTCGTTTCTGAGTCTTTCTGTGAGAAGGCACTGCCCCTGAGTGCAAGACCTCTCCTGAGGCGAGGAACCCAGCATTCCTGAGAAACGAGGCTGCAGAGAAGGAAGATGGGGGAAGGTTTTTACTTTGGCTCACGTTTACTAAAAGAATTTCCATGGGCTGAAGCAATAGTATGGTAGGTAGGACTCTTGGGTTTGTTTCTCAGCATGCCATATGGTCCTTCATGCCCCACAGGAATGATCCCTGAGCAAAGAGCCACGAATAAGCCCTGAGCACTGTGGGGTGTAGCCCACAAACAAAAACAAATTCCCTGGCAGCCAGGAGATAGTTCAGAGGGCTGGAGCACAAACACGCAGGAATTCTGGATTCAGTCACCCACAGGTCATGGTCCCCTGGTACTGCTGGGTGTGGCCCCAAGCAAAATTAACAGATAATCCCAAAACTCCCCCCACCCCCAACCCCAGGCAAGGAATTAGCAAAGGGCTGGCATAGGCTCTGGATCCAACTCCTTGCATTACATGGTGCCCAAAGACCACTGGGGTCACTATAATGTCCCTAGACCACCCCTGAACTCTGTTTGGAAACACAATCCCCTCCCCCAGCTGTTTTCGCTGGAATCTAAAGATGGCCCAAAGCAATTCTGCCATCTACTGGGAAAAAGGTGGGCATAGTAAGTACTCAGTTTATACTCTGCACTATGCGTGAACTTCACGGGGAGCTTTCTTAATAAGCTGCCTTTCTGAGGCAACCCTGGCCATTCCCCCATCCTACCCTCTGGGGGAGCCCAGAGCAGAAAAAGAGATCCGCACCACCACCTTCCTCCAGGAAGCTCTAAGCTTCATCCCTGCGGCACTTGGTATTGGCACTCTGACAAGCCTAATACCACGGGCCTACAAGCCCATGTGAGCAGGTCCTGCCCACTTGTCTGGGTGCTCTCCTGAAAAGGTGAGAAACGAAGCAAGTATCTAGCACAAACTACCTGGAAAAGGCAACTCCCTGGGTATCCACTAACCCTGGCTCAAGACGATGGGTGGGCAGTCACACACAGTCATGATCTCCCACAGCCCAGCCCTGACCTCGCCTTTCCCTCTCCCTCTGTGTTTTCTACTCACGAATCCCCGTAAGGGCTCTGGAACGGAGGGGACTATCAATGGCAAGTGCCAGAGGGCCACTTTCAAATCCAATGATGGATTTGAAACCGAGGACCCCAGGAATATCACTACACAGCAATAAAAAAGGGGCCAGGCTGGCACACACCCCAGCGTGTGCTCCACGAGTAACTCATGACTCTAAAAAGACCCCATCCCAATAAAACGTCAACTGCAGTAACACTTCAGGGCTCCAGCCCTGCTCTTCTCCCTGCTAGGAGGTGCCATGTCGTTTATTGAAACAAAAACAAAACAGGGCGAACACATTTCTTAATAAGTGCGGCTTGTTAAAATCTTGTTAAAACATATGGGTCAAGGGCAAGTAAAAAGAATCAAAGATCACTGTAAGAAAAGCTTTGTTTTGAGGCCTGAGCCTGGCAGACTGCTGGAGAGAAGGCAGTGGCAGGAGACTTGTGTTCTGAAGGGAAGGGCCCCCCACATCGGCTCGCCCCTCTCTCACCCACTCAGTCCCGCCAGAAACTACCAAGACACCTGGAATAAAATGTTTCAAGTTCAATAGTCACACTCTCTCCAATACAAAAAGCAGATACAAGTCAACTCAACACAGAAGCTTGTGTGCAAAGTCATGGGAAACTGAGACATCGTATAAAAAGTTCGGTTAAAGATGATTCTATGGTTTGGTGTGTATTTTTTGGGCGGTGTGGTTTTTCCTCAATCACCTGAACTCAGAAAAGAAATGGTTATCGTGATGAAATATTAACAGCCAACCCACAGTAAAAACGGACAAATTCTAAAAATTAAAAAAAAAAGCATAATTACCAAAAAAAAAATAATATATATATCTGTCACTGCTTCCTCCCTCTGCATTTTGCTTTTTAAACTTGTGGGCTTTTTTTTTTTTTGATTTTTTTTTTTTTAAATCCTGAAAAGTAGACAGTAAAACAGCTCTTGGAAGAATTTACAACCAACTGCATGAGTCTGGAAAGCTGAGGGGCTGGGAGGGCTGGACCGAGGGACCAGGAAGGCGTCCTCCCCTGGGCCACTGCAGCCTCAGCCTATGACCAAGGGAGAGGGGAGTCTTCAAACAGGAGGAAGGGCAGAGGAGGTGGGGGTCAAACGGGAAAGAAAGGTCACTGTTGTCTGTCTGAAGCCAGAGACAAAAATCCTGGCCTAGTGTGGGGAAGAAGCCCCTCAGAGGGGAGGCAGCCCTGGGGTACCCCATCCCCCAGCATCACGGGACCTGCTGGGGGCAGACGAGGAGGCCAAGGTGGGCGCTGGTGGAGAAAGCCGGTGGGGGGCCTCCAGGGGCCCAGGGGGCACTGGCTACTGCGTGCTAGTGCCTCCCTGCGTGCTCCCGGAATAGCCCCCGTAGTCGTAGTTTCCGTAGTATGGTGGCCACTGGCCCTGGTTCTGATAGTACTGGTTCCATTGCTGGGCATACTGGGGAGACAGAAACCCAAGAGGACCCGGAGGTACTTCAGACCCATATTCCATGTCACGCCAGTCCCACCCTCCCCTAAAGAGGGGTCTTCTGACTGGAAATGAAAGCATGGTGGAAGGCAAGTGCCCGATCAATGTGGTCTGAACAGAGTTCAGCTCTCCAATGACCCACCCAGGGCTGGATCTCCCGTCAGAGGCTCGGATCACAGATGCAGAGGGCAGGCACTGGCCATGGTGCTGAAGACAACTGGAGGGCCTGCCAAGGGCCAGGTTAGGCGACTGCAGCCGTTGCCAAAGGTTCAAGGAAAAAGCCGTCCCACACAAGTGCCAGCCTGAGTTGGGAGGATGCCCCATTTTTGTGGGGATGGGAAATGACTCACCTGGGAACACACCCCTCATGCACGCCTTTGGTGGGGGGCGGGGGGTCTAGTCTATCCCCACTGGCTCCCCAGTGTGGCACTTACCTGCTGATACTGGTTATAGCTGGGCTGAGGGTAAGTCTGCGCGGCAGGGGGTGGTGGTGGGGTGTATGGGGCTGGGCTGTAGCCTGCATAGCTTCCGTAGTTGTAGGTGGGGGGCGGTGGGGGCGGTGGCGGCGGCGCAGCATAGCCCTGGCTGTAGCCACCCTGGCTGTAGGGAGGCTGGCTGTAACTCGGCTGCAAAGGGGAAAGAAAAAGGACTCAGCTAGTCGGTTCCCAGCAGGGAGGAAAGGCCTACCTAGGTGGAGGAGCAGGGCATATGAGTCTCTGCTCTGTCATATATGAATGACAACAGAACAATTCTTCTGGCTGGCTGTGTGGCCCGCCACTGGGCACTTAACCTCTGACAGCAGCTGCTTGAGAAGATCTGAGAGTAGGGAAGCCATCATTTCCCATGTCCGGCCCAGATGGGAATTCACAATCCTCAGAAAGAGGCAGCCCAGGGAGGTCACTGGGTCAAGGTGACATAGTTAAGAGGCAACAGACTGGGAGGCTAGGGTGGCATGTGAGGTCGACCTGAGTTTGACCCCAGGCACCTCACTGCCATTGAGCACTCTGGAGTGAACCTGGTAGCTCATTCCAGGACTACTGGGTGTGGCCTTGTCCCCCGCCCACCCCATGCTCAGCATGGCCCCCAGAACTAAGAACCACCACGGGGCAAAGTTGGGACCTGCCCCAGGTCCTCATACACCAAAACAAGTGCAACTTCAGCTATGTCCTGTCCCTTCCCAGGTCCAGGCCTTATCTGTCACCTATTCACTCAGCCTTCACAGCACCCAAAAATGGTCTACTGACAACTCTTGTCTTTTATGATGAAAACGAGTCCAAAGGTAAAGATTTAAGGTGTGTGTGTGGGGGGGGGGGGGGGGGGGAGGGGGGAGTGCTGGAGTGATAGCACAGCGGGTAGGGCATTTGCCTTGTACGCGGCAACCCGGGTTCAATTCCCAGCATCTCATATGGTCCCCTGAACACCACCAGGGGTAATTCCTGAGTGCAGAGCTAGGAGTAACTCCTGAGCATCGCCGGGTGTGACCCCCCCCCCAAAAGATTTAAATCGGAAGCCCAAGACCCAACGGTGTGCCCCACATCTAGGGCAGGTGTGGCGAGCAGGGCAGGGCTATGCCATCTTCTTGCAGCTGCTCCCAGGACTGGTTTCTGAACCGCAGCTGAGCTGCAGGCTGCCCAAGTCCAAGCCACTTCTAGTCTGGGAAAGAGGTCAGTTTTCAGCTAGGTGGTTTTGGGGGCCACACCCAATGGTACTCAGGGTACACACCAGGTGTCACTCCTGGCAATGCTGGGGGGAATCATGCGGTACCTGGGTCTCATGCATGGGAAGCATGTGCTCCAGCCCACTGAGCTCTCTCTGACCCAGGACAGGCCAGAGGATACTGAGATGAGCAACACCCAAGAGCAGCATGTTTGCTGGAGAAACCAGCGCATGACCTGCCAACCCGGGGTGTTGGGGGAACAGGCAGGTACACTCTGGGCTTGGCAGGGGTCAGGGATGCCCCTCTGTCTCAGTTGAAGGCCAGCATTGGCTGTGAAACACCCTCACCTGCGGGGGGCTATAGCTGCTGACAGTGGGGGTGCTGGTATTGACGCTTGAGCCTGGGAGGCTACTGTTCTTGCTGTAGCTGCTGGCCCCTGGGGGATTCCTCACAGGGCTGTAGCTGGGTGGCGGTGGTGGCTGCTGGGGCGGTGGCTGTGGTGGCGGTGGCTGCTGGGGTGGCAATTGCTGTTGGGGTGGCCGACTGTAGCTGCCACGGTTATTGGAGTTGTTGTTATCTCGGTTATTGTTACCCCAGCGGTTCTGGTTGTAACCACCTCCTCCACTGCGGTTGAAACCTGCAATGCAGAAACCAGAGACTAACAATCTTCAGGTCTGGGTTTGGGGACTGCTGGAGCGCTGACATGGACAGCACAGAAACCCAGCAGCCCTTGGGGTCAGCCCCTTGCCCGCCTGCACACATGCACACACCTTCCCTGGAATACTTGGTCCACATCGCCTGACAGGTCTGACTGGCCCCTGAGACTCTGAGCCCATGGGGTGGGGAACAGGGCCCATTCGATCCCTATCATCCCACTAGCTGGAACAAGCAGGCAAGAGATGCCAGTCCTGGGCCACTGCCCTGCCCAACTCCTACCGAGCCTTCAGGACCTCAGTGTCCAGAGGCCTCTTCTCTACCCCAAACACCACCCCTGTCCCGGTGTCAGCTGAGGTTAGACCTCTAGTCTTCCCCAGCAAGTCCAGAATCATATTAAACTGTCACTAAGGGGTGTTCTCTGGCTGGACCACAGCTGTGTCAAAGCAGGAAAGTACAGTACATCATGAGCATACAGTACTCAGCAGAACTGCATGACAAACCTGGGCTCTGGCTCAATGGATTCAGCCAGATGAATCTGGGGCCAATGGACATCGCTAAGTTGGTTTCTCCATTTATCTTAGCCAAAACCAAAACAGCCCGAATTTTTGCCTAGTATCATATCCGATCCAACTTGGCTTGATGCCTTTTTTGAAGTGTGTATGTGGGAGGAAGGAAAGAGGGAAGTAGGGGTGAGGGGGAGAGAGGATGAAGAGAGGGAGGGAGAGGAAGAGAGGGGAGGGAAGAGGAAAGGGAGAGGAGGGGAGAGGGCAGAGAGCGTACAAACTTACCTCCTCGGTAATTACCGCCTCCACCACTGCCACCTCGGTTCTGGAAGCCTCCGCGATTGCCCCCTGGAGGGCCTCGGTTATCGTAGCGCTGGAAACCGCCGCCTCCACCTCGGCCTCGAAAGCCACCAGCGCCTCGGTTGTCAAAGCGCTTTTCTGGGGGTGGCCCAGCCTTTCGGCCTTCCTCATTGTACTGCCTCACCAACTTGTCTGCTTCCTCCCGCTGCAGCTCAATGAACAGCACCTCATCCAGGAAGTCCCCTACGTCTGGTAATGTGAAGTTGGCTAGGAGGGTGGGCAGCAGAGAAGTAAGAGGGTAAGCATCGTCAAAAGCCTGGTCCCCAGTGACCCAGACACTGGCTGGCTAGATGGTGGACAGGACTGGTACACTGAGAAATAACAGGGCCTGAGTCTGGCCCCATGATGGCAGCCAGGGGCTACCAAAATTTTCTTTTCTTTGAAGAGCTCGCAAAGCCTCACCAACCACAGTTCATAAACACTCCTCCAGCCTCCAGTCCAGGAACTGAGCTAGGCAGTAGGTCTACAGGAACAAGCGAAGACCAGTTTGGTTGGCCTGCCCAGAGCTGGCCAGAGGCAGGCGAGCATTTAAGATTGAACATCGGCTCACACATATGCTTTCTCCACACTGCATAGGAAGTAGTACCCAAGCAGCAAGAGAAAGACCGAAAGACTCAGGAATCAGGGAAGGCACAGAATGGGGGAGGAAAGGGGGGATGCACGGGGGGGGGGGGGGGGGGGCGGGCTTTGTTCTTTGGGGCCGGATATGGGGTCCCTGGCTCATCTTGTTCCCTACCTTTCATTTCTAAGACTGCGTGATCAGGGACATCCTTCCCTTCTTCATCAGTTCGCTTTATTGTCCGGTCTTTGAGGTCCTCGTCGGTGGGGCAGATTACAATGGCTTTGCGCTGGAACCCTTCAAATGGTCTCATTTTTCGCCGCTGTGCTGACCCATAAACATTTGTCTAGTGTAGGAAACAATAGGCAGGAGGGGGATGTTGAGTTGTTCTTCCTCTGTAGGGTATTATGTAGGCCAGGGACTGAGGGAAGGATACCACCTGGCTTTCTACACAGAAAACTTTGTTTAACTTGTGACTGGAGCAATAGTACAGTGGGGAAGGTGCCTTGCATGCGGCTGACCTGGCTTCAACCCCCGGCACGCCATATGCTCCCACAAGCATCGTCCAGGGGTAATTTCTGAGTATAGAGCCAGGAGTAACCCTTGAGCATTGCCGGTGTGACCCAAAAAGCCAAAAATAAACAAAAAACCCCAAAAACCTACCAAAAAAATAGAAACAAACTAATGAACCGAGCAGCAGAGTGGCAGTCAGTCTACGACTAGCATTCTTAAGGGCTGGGTGGGCTACTGAATGCCATTTTGTCTTGGTGTTGCTATTTCAATCTGTAAAAAGTTCAGAAGAACAAAGTCTAACATTCAGAGTGAGATTCTTCATATGATTACTGCCTGTCCCATGTGCCAGAGATGATCTGCATCAAAGTTGTGAACACGTCTCTCTCTGGGGGTGAGAGAGTGTATTCCCACAGTGCTCAGGGGATCAGGCAGTATTGGGGACGAGACTCAGAATTCCTGCCTGCATGGATTCCAGCCCCAGGCCGCCAGCCAGATCTGATGTACACTTCAGATACAGGCAGGAGAGCCAGACCCAGGTTGGACTCAGAGAGTTCCATGGGCACTGGGCATTGTGGGGTGTGGTCCTGGAGTTCCTCAGCACTTCCAGGGTGGCCTTGGTATCCTTGGCACTGCAGGGCCCAAGCAGCACCATATCCCTAAGTCCCTGAGCTGAACTACCAGCCCAGCTGAGAATCACTGGTGGGGTTGTCAAACCACTCGAGTACTGCTTGGGAACACCCCCATTAAGTATATCAATAGAAATAATGGCCAGAGAGCTAGCTGGCTATGCATGCTTTCCACACAGGGAGGTGTGGGTTCATCCCCAGCACCAGATGGATCCCTGAGCACTATACCCAGAGCACTCCCAGATGAGGCCCAGATATCTTCCCTCTTCCCTCCCTACTGTTAATCATGAACACATCTTGTGAGGCCATGGAGTCTTCAAGGTCACTTCAGGGGATGCTTAGGAAGGACACAC
This sequence comes from Sorex fumeus, assembly GCF_029834395.1. Lineage (NCBI taxonomy): Eukaryota > Metazoa > Chordata > Mammalia > Eulipotyphla > Soricidae > Sorex > Sorex fumeus. The sequence continues at coordinate 17,110,709 of NW_026606179.1, forward strand.
AGTACCAGTGACTGACCCAGAGTCTCACATAGGCCAGACATCCAGGGTAGCACTGTAGCACTGTTCATCGATTTGCTTGAGTGAGCACCAGTAACGGGCCACGGGAAGCTTGCCAGGCTCTGCCGTGTGGGCAGGATATTCTTGGTAGCTTGCTGGGCTCTCCAAGAGGGACAGAGGAATCGAACCCGGTGGGCCAAATCCAAGGTAAATGCCCTCCCGCTGTGCTATCGCTCCAGCCCATCCAGGGTACCTCTAGGAATCCAGCCTGGGAGCTAGGTGGATCTGGGGGTTCTAAGGTTTGACACCAGCACCTCACACATTCAAGCGAGACCCTCTAGCCCTGAGTAACACTCCTGCCAGAAAGAAGAGTTAATTCGGAACTGGAGCAATAGCATACAGGAAGGGCGTTTGCCTTGCATGCGGTTGACCCGGATTCAATTCCCAGCATCCCATATGATCCCCCGAGCACCACCAGGAGAATTACTGAGTGCATGAACCAGGAGTAACCCCTGTGCATTGCAGGGTGTGACCCAAAAAGGAAAAAAAAGAAAAAGAAAAAAGAACTGTTATCTGTTGTTTGTTTGGGGCCACACCTTTGGTGCTCAGGTCTCATGTGGCAGCCCTTGGTTCCCAGGGCTCCAGCATGCATTTTTTTTTTTTGGCTTTTTGGGTCACACCCGGCAATGCACAGGGGTTACTCCTGGCTTTGCACTCAGGAATCACTCCTGGCAGTGCTCAGGGGACCACATGGGCTGCTGGGAACTTAACCCGGGTCGGCCGCGTGCAAAGCAAATGCCCTACCCACTGTGCTATCACTCCAGCCCCCAGCATGCATTCTTTTGAGCTGTCTTCCCAGACTCCTGTAACAGGTCATGTTTGGTTTTTGGGCCACACCTGTGACACTCGGCCAGGCTGGCTGCACGCTGGAGCGATAGCACAGCGGTAGGGCGTTTGCCTTGCACGCAGCCAACATGGCCGACCCGAGTTCAATTCTTCCGCCCCTCTCAGAGAGCCCAGCAAGCTACCAAGAGTATCTCGCTCGCACGGCAGAGCCTGGCAAGCTCCCCGTGATGTATTAGATATGCCAGACACAGTAACAACAAAGTCTCCAATGGAGACGTTACTGGGCCCGCTCGAGCAAATCGACGAACAACGGAGGGCCTTTACCTTTACCTGTGACACTCAAGGCTCACTCTTAGTGGAGCTCAGGAGATTGTATGTGGTGCCAAGGACCAAACCCAGGTTGGTGGCATACAAGTCAAGTATTTTTCTGCTGTACTATCTCTCCAGAAAAGCTCATTTTAAATAAGAATATATATGCACACTTCCGGTCTTACTGTTTCTCTATTATCTCAGGGATTGAACTCAGGGGCAAGTATATGAAGAACTTACAACTCTAACCACTTCCAGGCCAGTGATTCCCCCACCCCACCCCCTGCACTGTGACCCCCCTACATTGACTCAGTGACGCCCTGCATGCACAGTATTCAGACAGATGCCATAATTAACCAACCTCCTGACAGCTGTGTAGGTGGTGTCCATCAATAAATGGTTCATGTGGACGAAGAGGGCAGGGGGTACTAGGGACCTAATTCAGGGTGGCACATGTAAGGAATGGGCTTTACCCACTGAGTCACATCCCTGGTCCAATGTTGTAATTCTTTTAAGTCTTAAAGAAAATTTTGGCCCATAGCCAGTGGTGCACGGAAAACCAACCATATGGGATGCTGGAGATCAAAGCTGGGATGGCCATGTGCTCTCTCTGATGTCCTTTTGCTCTTGCCCTGATGCGGCGATTCTTTTATCAGTCCTTCCTTGAAAGTCAACCTTACCCACAAGCTTCAACTAGAGTCTGAGCAGGCAAACCCTGTCTTAATCCCCTGCGCAGTCTTGCTACCAATCTCTTCCTTTACATGATGGGCAGCTGTGCGAGCCGGTGCTAGCAGAGCAGTGCTCTTTGATCTCTGGTCTGGAGCAATAACGACAGTTTCCATTTAAGCACCCCTACATGCCAGGTCATCTAAGTTGGGGGTTCCAGGCCTTGCCTGAAGCAGCACAAAGTGCACTTGAATTCATTAACTACACAGCATCTGCTGAGGGGGAACCCGCACACCTGGCTTCCACTTGATGACCAAACCCAGACACTCGACAGAACTAGTGTGATGAGTAATACCTGCACTCAAACAACATTCTTGGGTCACAATGGTTTCTTCTTTTGGCTTTTTGAGTCACCACTGGCAATGCTCAGGGGTTACTCCCAGCTCTGTGCTCAGGAATTACTCCTGGTGGTGCTCGGGGGGACCATGTGGGATACCAGGGACCAAACCCAGGTTGGCATGAGCATGGCAAATGCCTTCCCCATTGTACTACTGCTCCAGACTCCACCGTGGTTTCTGGGCCACACTGAACAAACAGGGCTCCAGAACCTGAAAGGCTGCTGAGGCAAATCAGGTGCACTATCTCCTATGCTATCTCTCCTTCCCTCAAATAACTTCTGCGTGGCTCTGCCAGGTTCCCAGAAGGGCAGCAGAACTCGCGAGAACAGTCTACAAAGGGGCATGCAAAGAGAAACAGAAATCCCTGTGTTCTAAATATGCAGTCTGGCAGCGTAGGGTGGCAGGGGTCCAGAGTCCAGCCTGGGTGTGGCCATTAACCCACTCTAAGTCCTTAGCCCCACTTCCTCTGAAAAGAAACACTAAGAAGGGATGCCCCTAGGGCGGGAGCCATCCCTGCAGAGACAGGCAGGCAGTCCCGGGCCTGGCTCCGGCCAACCGGTACCTGTGACTGTGAGCAGGCAAGCTCTGCTCAGAGCTTCAGACAGCACCTCCGTAAACTCAATTTGCTGTGCATTTATTGCGTCTCCAACCCTAAAAGGGAGAGTCTGAACAGGATCTGCATGCCGTGAAGACTGAAGGAGTTAATGAGTTGAAGCCGTCAGTGAACTCTGGGCCTGACTGGTTACCAACTCAAGAAACAGCACCTCCTCCTCTCACCAAAAAGGTCCCTGGGTGGACCTTTTAGCAGCCCATCCTAGACCGTAGAGAGGTTCAGCTCTTGGAACATCCACCAGAGCGGCAGGGACAGTGGGATGGGTACAAAGAGCTCAGTGTGTGGCCTTAGCCATCTGAATCACAAACTGCTCCATCTGAGAGCAGGGATCTCCTCCCCAGGTGGTCCGTGGTGAGGATTCATAGATGGGACAATGACTAGGATATAGAAGGGATCAGGGAAAGAGTCAATATCCACTAGACAGGCCTGAAAATATGACCAACAGCACTGACACGGTACCAGGGAAGAAGTCCCACTAGAAATGACCAAGAAAAGTCTGAAAAAAAGACTGAGGAACAAGTGATCCTCCAGCAGGGAGGACCATGTGACTAATCTGGGTTCACTTTCTGGCATCTCATACAGCCCCAAACGCAGAGCCAGAAGTAACCCCTGAACTCTGCTGGATGTGCTCCACCCCAGAAAAAAACAGAATGGGAACTGGTGGGCCATGGTTATAAACCAAGCATGCAGAGGATGAATGAGCGCACACGCACACGCACACATGCACAGAGGAAAAACTGCAAGGGAAAGGCTCTGTGGTGGGCATCTGCAAGTTATGATCTGGGTCTTTAACAGTGTCTGGAGCCCTTGGCCACAACAAGGTTCCAAAGGCCCATTGGGTTAGAGGAGATTCAGGCTCTCTTCCCACTTCTCTCCCTGGACCCAAATCTCAGTCCAGCTGAAGGCACCTTCAGCCGTACAAAGCTAGAACTGGTACATCTGGTGCCTGACGAGACTTTCTCCTGGCACTAAAGCCACAGTGGGGTGAATGGGGACCATATTAGGGAACAAGCCCCTTGCACTGTTTTCCCACAAGAAGCAATTCCACCTTGACACCTCTAACCCCTGAGAATAGGGCTGAACAGCTGTGGAGACTGCTATGGGACAGACCTGTCAATGTCCTGTAGAGGGGACAGAGGAGATACCACACAGCCAGCAGGGCTAATTCCCAGAGGTGGGTGGGAAACACCGAACTCAGGTGACTCCTCAGACCCCAAAAATCAGGTGCTAAGAAACCATTTCCCAAGGGTTTCCAAGACTCCCTGCCTCCCCTTACTGCTCTGCATGGCAAAAGGAAAGCACGTAAACCCACAGAAATGCAAACACTTGGCTTTCCTGAGGAAAAGGGAGTTCGCTGTCGGTAGCTGTTGCCACAGCAAACACTGAGATCAGAGCTCCTGAGCTGGCCCAGCACTGCTGTGGCCACTGGGAGCTGCTGGTGGCTGTTGCCGGGAGACCAGCACATAAGCTGGGAACCGGCCTTGTAGCTGCAGGTCCCTGGGACCTGCTTTTCCCAATCCCACCCAGCTTCAAGAACTGGACTTTAGAAAAAGGGGCTGCCTATGTGTCCTGGCGCCTTGGGAACTCCCAGCCCCTAGTGACATGACCAAGAAACAAGACTGAGACTTCTCAGGACCCTGGTATGTGGTGTCAAAGAAGCAAGGGTAGAAACCCAGGCTGCTCACAGCTAGAGTCCTGGAGGAGGCCCGGTTTCCCCACTCCAGTCCCTACAGTCACTCTTCCAGGAGGAAATGCAACTTGATTCTCTGTTTTTTTTTCTTTTTGGGTCACACCTGGAGATGCACAGGGGTTACTCCTGGTTCATGCACTCAGGAATTACTCCTGGCCGTGCTCGGGGGACCATATGGGATGCTGCGAATGAATCCGGGTCAGGCTGCGTGCAAGGCAAACACCCTATCCGCTGTGCTATCACTCTAGCCCCGCAACTTGATTCTCAAGGAACAGAATTCAAGTAGGGGGGCCAGTTAGGATAGAGAAGGACCACTATGACAATGATAGTTGGAAATGATCATTCTGCTGAAAGGAGGGAAAGGGATAGACATGATAACCTTTTAGTACCTATTGCAAACCATATGTCCAAAGGGGGGGGGGGGGTAGCGGGGGAGAAGTGCCTGCCATAGAGGCAAGCTAAAGGGGGTGGAGTAAAACTGGGGACACTGGTGGTAGGAAAGATACACTGGCTAAGGGATGAAGGGACAGGTGTTTGACCATTGTATGACTGAAACCCAATCTTGAACAACTTTGTAACTATGTATCTCACCATGATTTAAAAAAAAAAAAAAAGGCCTGCGTAGAGGAGAACTGGCCTGGTCTGTGTGACAGTGGAATGGACTGAGGCTCTGGGACGGCACAGGTGGAGAAAAGCAAGAGCCAGAGGCCATGCACTCTAAGCCTCCTTTGACCCTGAGAATCTACTTCTGGCAAAGATGTGACACCTGTCAACAGAGAGGTAAAGCAGGAACAGACCCAGCTATTTCACTGGTTGAATAAAGCTGGTGATGTTCACCCTGCCCCCAGTTTGGTCCCCACGTGGTTCTGCCTGGGCTGTCAGACCTCTCCATTGGCTTTCATCTTGGGTCTGCATCTTTTGTCTTTAAGAACCAACTTCAACCCCCGGCACCCCATATGGTCCCCGTGCAGAGCCAGAAGTAATTCCTGAGTGCAGAGCCAGGAGTAACCCCTGAGCATCACTGGGTATGACCCAAAAAGCCAAAAAACATACAAACAAACAAACAACAAAAGAGCCAACTTCCTACTATGGGTTTGTGTCTCACATAGTAGATCTGAAGTATCACTTCACTAGGTAACCTGCTTCTTATAAGACTGACACCCCAACCATCTTGCTTCAGGAGGTCACGCGGATGCAGTCTAGTCGAGCGGGGATTCTGTCTTTCCCTTTTGAGATTCCAATCATCATTCTCAAAATCCAACCACCACCAGCACCCTTCCGCCCTGAATGAGGACCCTTCTGAACTCACACTAAACTGAGCCCTCCGCATGCAACTAGACATTTCCATACTTAGTTTTTAAAGAAAGCATAAATGCAAGGCCAAGGAACAGACTTTTTTAGGCTCCAAATAAGGATCTGCTACTTGAGTCTCTGGTTCCAATATTCCCCACGATACCTCCACAGACCGCAAATGTGCACTCAGTCTGATGGAGGAATCCTTAACCATGTTTGGATCACTTCTGAACTACCAAAATACCACGGATGATCTTTGTGTCCTGGGGTTGGAGCGATAGCAAAGTGGTAGGGCGTTTGCCTTGCATGCAGCCAACATGGCCGACCCGAGTTCGATTCCTCCACCCCTCTCGGAGAGCCCGGCAAGCTACCGAGAGTATCTCGCCGGCACGGCAGAGCCTGGCAAGCCACCCGTGATGTATTCGATATGCCAAACACAGTAACAACAAAATCTCCAATGGAGACGTTACTGGGCCCACTCGAGCAAATCGAGCTCTATCTTTGTATCCTATAAACTGTCCTTGTATTTAATCAAAGGAACTATCTGGACCTGCACACAAAATTTTGCTGACTTGAGAACCTCAGGAATGTCCATGGTTTCCAGGTCACCTGATGTTAAGAACCCCACTGTCGGAACTGAAAAGCATTTAGAAAATGTGACTTAAATATGAACTCAAAGACACGCTGCTGGGGGCTGGAGTGACAGCACAGCGGGTAGGGAGTTTGCCTTGCACGCGGCCAACATGGGTGACACAGGTTCAATTCCCAGCATCCCATATGGTCCTCCGAGAACCGCCAGGAGAACCGCCAGGAGCAATTCCTGAGTGCATGAGCCAGGAGTAACCTCTGAGCATCGCCGGGTGTGACCCAAAAAAAGCAAAAAAAAAAAAAAAGGCACGTTGCTGGGAAGTCAGAACCTACCTATTCTGTAGCCAACAACAGTTACCTTATGCAGGCCATAAGTTAGAACATGGGTGGACCGAGGCACAGGGCTGAAGTCAGCTAATCACAGGCACACAGAAAGGAAGTGGAAGAGCTGCATTCAAGCCCTGGTCTGTCTGGCTTAAAAGTCCATGCTCTTAGATAGCCTTGGGTTGCTGATACACCAGGACTATACCTGGATTACAGCCCCCAGACTCCATGACAGGCTGGGAGAATTATGGTGGAAAGAATCGAAGAACTGAGAGCTAGGTGTGGTGACACCAGTTCAAATTCCTGACACCATGATGGTCCCATGAACACGACCAAGAATAGTCCCTGATGCTGCTGGGCATAAGTGCCCCCTCCCCCCACCCCCCGTAGGGGGGAAAAAATGGTCCCTGCTCTCTTAGAAGGGCAGAAGTACCTGATCGAGGATATAGTTGCGTTTCTTGCGGGCAGCAATCTGGATGAGGCGGTTGAGGCACTGAGTGGCCTGCTGGATTAGAACGTCCCAGCGGCCAGCGTAGTTCCGCTGTCGTCGTAGACCCATTACCTGTGAAGGAAAATTGGTGAGAGGTAGATAGTCCTCACAGGGAAACACTGGGGTGGGGTGGGGAAGATGGCTAAGAAGCCAAAGGCCACCCTTACCCGCATCTTATCCATAATGGCATTGGTACCCAGGATGTTATACTTCTTGGAAGGGTTGGAAGCTGCATGCTTGATGGCCCACGTGGTCTTGCCAGCAGCAGGCAGGCCCACCATCATTAGAATCTGTGAGAACAAGATGAAGGCGGTATATAGGATGGCAGGTTGGTGCCACTTGGACTTGCTGGTGACCATGAGTGTGAGTAAGACCCCATGGGCCACCTCTGGGAAATAAAGCCCTAACAGCAGCTATCTTGGTGCTGCAGCTGGAATCAAAACACTGAGACTTGTCACTCTCTTCATTCACTTACAGCGGAAGAGGAAATCAAGCACTATTACTATCATAAGCATTTCCAGTTGTTTGGCACGGTTCTATGACTGTCACCAGGGAAAGGCCCAGGAAAAGTTGTACACTGGTGCTGGTCCAGAGTGGACATAAGAACTGGGAGAACTGTCCTGCGTATGAGAAAAGATGGAGGCTTCTAAGGACATATATCTCATCTCACCTGGCAAACACTAGATGCAATGTAATGAAAGCTCAACACAAGAGGAATAGTCATTTCTAAGTTTGGTGGGGGTGGAGAAATAGCAGAGAAATACCGTGGCTTGACTCCCTGGCGCCGCATATGATCTCCTGAGTACCACCTGATTTCTAAGTACCACTGGATGTGACCCAAAAACCAGGGAAAAAAAAAAGAGTGGGGCTGGAGATGCTCCAACGGCCAAGTGCATGCTGGGCAGAAGGACGTCCAGATTTGAGCCCTTGCACTACAAGCAGTGACTATCCAGCACAAAGCCAAGATATTAAATCACAAAACAAAATTTGAAGTGTTCAGGTGGTAGGGAAAAACCTACAAAATAATGTTGAGTGAAAAAGGCAAGACTGCAAACATTCATATGGTAAGATCTTAAATACCAATGTGGTTGACATAAAGAAGATACCTCGCCAAGGACAAAACACAGGGAAATTCTAAATTTTCCAAAATAATTAACATATATTCCATCACAGACTGTTCCTGCTACTGACAGAGCGCTGTGGCGTGGAGGGCGGCCCTGTACAACCTCCTTCAAGAGCACACTTGACAGGAAGCACCTGTGCCTGGGTTCTGAGTGCATGAAGACGCAGTGCAGCCATTTCTTTTGGAAGGGCTCCAGGATTCAGTCTCTGTCCTGAGCCCCCGCCCCCGACTCTTTCTTAACCCAGGCCCCACTGCTCCTCCCCCGCCTGGCACTCTCAGAGCCTTTCAACTGTGTCTAGCTCTGCGGAGTCTGGAGGGAGAGGCTCCTGGCCATGAGGTTCCTCAGACCCCAGCTGGCTGTGGGGCCACCACCCCAGCCCAGAGAGGTGGTGCCCCACGCAGCCTCCCAGGCCTACTCACCTCACACTCGGCCTTGCTCTTTGGTCCAACAGTGCCCCGGATCCGCTCACCCAGAGGAAGGTGCTGGATGAAGGTGAAGCCTGGGAGGACGGAACAGTAGGGCTCGGCTCGCTGCCCGAAGTTGAACTCCACGGCACAATTCTTCACCAGGACATGTGGGAAGAGGGCCTGACCTCCCAAGGCTTCCTTCTGGATTCGGAAGGCAATGCCCATCCACTTCCCATTCTTGGTGAAGGAAAGTTCCACGTCATTCCCACATTCAAAGTCCTGGGAGAGAAAGCCAAAGGAGTACCAATGCTCAGCTTACAGCACTGGGGCCATGCAAATAACAGACATAGGCCAGGGATACGGAGTCAGCCCCCAGATCAAATGGCATTCTTTCCTAACTGAACACACCACCCAAAGCATTCCTTGCCAAGGCCCCAAAGTTGGTGGATGTAAAGTGTGATTTTAGGATGTTCTCCGTCTTAGGCCTACCCCAAGACGATGATGGAAAAGGTGACCCTGCCACCCTTAGCCCCACAGGGCTAAGGCAGGACACACATAAGTCAGGCAGGCTTCCCATACTAAGTCCAGTCTACAAACAGATCATTAGTTCCCCATCTATTCCCCACTCTTCCTGGGGCAACAGGCTGTGATGATCTGGCTTGAGGGAGTGCAGGCAGGACCTAGTTGGGGAATCAGACAAGGACACTCACACAGAAGTTCCTGAGGAGCGGACTGGTTGGCTAAGTTCTAAATAATAAACGGAAACATGCCATTTGTAGTGGGAGGAGAAAATCCTATACATAAAGAAAAATGTTATTTGGACATAATTGCCATGGTCAACAGAGGGCCAGACTGGCTAAAGTAGAGTCTTGAGCAATTTTAGGTATAGGCAAAAAGCCAGGCAGGAGGCACATTCACTCATTTGACTCTTCTTCCTACTGAGCAGCAGAAGTTCAGTGGTGAAGACTGTGCTCTGGATGGCAGACTATCTCAGTTCTACCACTGACTTGATCTTTGATTTCCTTATGAAAAAAAAAAAAAAAAAAAGAAACGATCGGGTTCTATATTCCAGAGGGCTGTTGGAAGGATTAAGTGGGTTAGTACATTTCCTTCACAGCAAGCACACATGAATGTGAGTGTTCGCTCCAGATGCCTTGCTACAGTGGTAGAAAAGAGACACAGCCCCAGCCTTCTGAGTATAAGGGGTTCTCTATTACCCTAGGAGCTTGGACTTCAGGCTAATGGCAAGAAAGAACCTTCTGCTTCATTTCAAATAAAGAACTGGCCTGTCAGAAACATCACTTTTTAAATGCAGGGTTAAAGTTTACAAATTGTAAACTTAATTAATCTCCCTTAATTAGGGAGAGATCGGCAATGGGATCAGGTAGTGTACTAAAGCCAATACAAGGTGTGGACAATCTTATCCAACAGGGAGACAACGTCCTAGGAGCAGCTCTCCAAGAAGGGGTCAAATTCCTTCCCTCAAGAAGCTTCTCCACTCCTGAGGCCAGAGTGATATTACAGCACGTAGGGTGCTTGCCTAGGACGCAGTCAACCTGGGTTCAATCCCCAAACCCCACCTGGGATACCCTATTTCGTCCCCAAGCCCACCATGAGTGATCCCTAAGTGCAAAGCCACAAGTAAGCCAGGGTGTGGCCTCAAAATCAAAATCAAAAAAGCTTTCCTCCTTCCCTCCTCTGTGCTCCCAGGATGCAATTCCATACTGTTCCTCACATGAATTTGCTCCTACAGCCCACACAGCTGAACATCATGCAGGTCAGACAGGCTAACATTTGCAACACGCTCATAGAAAGTCACACTCAGCTTCTAGGAATTAATGCCATTACAGTCACCACTGCCATTACTGTCACCACTACTATACTGCTATAATCCTACAAGAATACAGAACTGCATGTGACAATGGATTCCACTAGAAAGTGAGAGAAGCTCAACGAAAAAGTTGCCACAAAGGTGGGGACACAGATCCAAAGAATACAGGGTTACACCAGGGGTGGGGTCGGGGTGGGGGTAAAGAACTGCAGCACTGACTTCCAGCAGTGAAACCAGGCAAAGGGATACCTGCAGCTGATCATCAGGGAGAATGATTAGGTAAATGAAAGACATAAACCAGAAGTTCACTAGTAGAGGACTGATTATATAGCATGAAAACCCAGACTCAGAACAACAGTAAAAACCAAAGACATTCTCGGTATAAAAAGCTCTCCACAGGGGCTGGAGCAATAGTACAGAAGTAAGGTCCTTGTCTTGCACAGAGCCAACTCAGATTTGATTCCAGGAATCCCACAGTTCCCCAAGCACTGCCAGGAGTGATTCCACAGTACAGAGAGAGGCAGGAGTAACCCTTGATCATCACTGGATGTGGTCCCCAAAACAAAATCAGAACATCTCTACAATAAATAAACTGAGAAAGAGGCAGAGCAACATGCTTAATATGGGATCTTTTGTATAAAGGAATTCACATATGTGTTTGTGTGTGAGAAGGCATGTACAGAGTAAAGTCTATTTGCTTTTGGAGCAGAACTAGCTGGGCTCGGAGGCTGTTCCTAAAAGCATTGGGAAGCATGTGTGCTAGGGAGAAAGGCTCCATACACACAGAGTATGTGCTTAGCCTCCTGAGCCATTTATCCAGCCACCAAAGGGGAGGGCTGAACAACTACACTGCAAGACTTTTTATAATTCCAGATCAAGAAGGAAATCGTGAGCTTCTTAACAATGAGAAATGTTTTGAGGGCCAGACAATACAGTGGATAGGGTGCTTGCCCTTCACACGGATGACCAAGGTTTAAGTCATTGGCACACCATATAGTCCCCAGAGCCAGCCAGAAGTAATTCCTGAACATAAAGCCAGTAGTAACCCCCCAGCACCGTTGGAGGTGGGCCAAAAATAAAAATTCAAAACCAACAGCCCCTTACCGCCAAAACCACAAAGTTTTTTATTATAAGATAAGATCCTGAAAGATCAAAGGCGAATATTTCTGACTCTAGGAAAGGACAGGAGAACACAACATATGAAACTGACTGCACACAACTCTAAATAGGTCTGGAATTTAAATGCAGGTGATGGCATGATTATCAATGTGAAACCGGAGTTTGTGACAGGCAAAAGCTTCACTGTGAGCTACTACACTGAAGAATTATAGGTCAGAGAAAATGGTACAGCCAATGTCAAGCTGAACATTTCTTCTGATGAAAACATAAGGCTTGTAAATTAGAAATGTCAAATCAGAAAGAAAAAGTGTGTATGCGTACAAACGTGAGGAAGGGAGAGAAATCAAAAGCAAAAGAAAATAGTCCCTCTCCTTTCTGGGGCTTTGTGGCCTGTGTACAAACACCTACAATTTCCAGTATTAAATAGCAAGTAATGAGCATTCAGGATGTACCAGACAGTCTTACAATTCTTTTATTGGATTTTCCTAATGACCCTCACACAGGCAGGAGGCGCAATCTCATCTTGAGAGGGAGAGACAGAGGTGCTATGTTGCCCAGGGTTGTGGCTAAAAGCACAGACACTAACAGTCATAACTCCTAGCATCTCAGGGATGGGTACCCTCTTCTGTTCTGTACCCCATCCCGGACTCCTGAGGGCAGAGCACTGTAGGAAGCTTGGGTCACTGGATGTGAGATGAAGAGAGAGCAGCTTTGGAACGGGCTGGTGCCAAGACGGGACAAGAGCCAACCCCACTGTCAAGAACAGATAAACTTTCTCCTAGTAGAGAGCAGAAAACGTCTTGGGTTTGATTAGAAAATGTTACTCTGGTTTCTAGGAACTTTTAGGAAATAGGTTTGCACTTATATTCCCTGCTTTGTTTTTCCAGGATGCTAGAAAAGACCAGAGAGGGGCAGAATGGCAGAGTTTTGCACAAAATGACAGCAAACATTTCAGTGTATCAGAGACAATGGGGTATGGTGAGAGTGGCTGGAGATGGGCGGACAATGGACAGAGGCAATTCTGAAAAAGAAACCTGCAGGTCCACCTGATGGGACCAACACTGGATTCTGCCAACTCCCACCGGCTGCTGGCACTCACCGCAAAGCAGCCAATCACATCATTCTCTGCAAACTTGTCTCCGTAGTTCTCAAATCGGCTATTGGTGGACTTCTTCCCAGTGCCTCCATAGCCATAGGAGAAAGGCTCCTCGCCTGATGGGAGAAATAGGCAAAGGCAGGTTAAACCTGCGATGGTCACAACAGCCTTCATGGCTGCCACATTCAACTGAAAAAAAAAAAAATCATTCTGACCTAGTTTCAATAATCAGAGAGTTGGGGGAGGGAGGGATGTAAAGAAGATCCCCTTGAAGGAAGTCCTTTCTTACGGAGAATTCCCAAGGGCTTAATACAATTAGGTATTAAGTCTGGGAGTAGGAGCTGAATAAACAGAACTGCTCAGAAAGGGAGAATCTGGAAAGAAAGGGAGGCGAGGAAGAGAGGAAGGGGGATGGAGGAAGACAATCTTCCCTGTCATATTCAATGTGCAACTGAGTCAGCTAATAGCAACAATTTTTGGTGAAGGAAACTGGTAGAAGGTCAGAGACTAGTCAGAGACTCATCCCTAGGAAAGGTACCAGATTTCCTCAGACTAAAGTGATCTGAGACACCAGGAGCCATGGATGAGCCAGATGACATGAAGATCACTGGCTAGAAACCCAAGGGGCATCAAGCTAGAAGTACACAATCTGCAAGTCTACGAGCATGAATTCTAGATGGATCTTCTAGAAACAGATGTGTGACTGGAGCTTCCCAACCTTTCTATCCCTTTCTATCTTATATCAGCTAGCTACCACTGATCTCCAAATTGAGACAAAGATAAAAATGAGATGCCCGTGTAGCTGAAATCAAAGTGCTAAGACTCATAGAAACAAAAATCACACACCCGTTTTGATCATTTCTTTAAAGATCAGCAAGCAGTCTACTTCAAAGGCAGCAAGAACAATTTCATACTAAAGTTTGTAGAAATATAGCTGCTTTGCAGCAAACACTACAATCAACTGAAACTATCAAACTTTTATAAATAAGTGACATTATGTAATGAAAAATTATTGCAGTGGTCAAATGCTATACTTTATAAAAACATGCCCGTATTAAAAAAAAAAAAACTATTAGGTCACACAATAGGATGTTCTGTGTGACCCAGTTTGATATACAAAGAACAAAGAAGACTCTTCAGAAGACCAGATAAAAATATTCACAATGGTTGGTTATCTGTAGGTTTAGAAGAGATTTTCTTTTTCCTCTCTCTGTACAGCAAGATTTTTTTTAATTTTTAATTTTTCTCTTTTTTGAACCTTGGATATTACTCCTGGCTCTGAACTCAGGAATTACTCCTGGCGGTGCTCAGGGGAACATACAGGATGCCAGGGATCAAAACTAGGTCGGCCGTGTGCAAGGCAAACAACCTCCCAGCTGTACTATTGGTCCAGCCCCTAGCATGATTTTTTAAATAAGAAGTATATACCATGTCCCTAAGTAATACGACCAAGACAGAAGGTCTCAATATTTGATAAACAAAATCAGTCATTTGGGATCAAGTCAATGACGCTTGGGGCCTATTAAAATTTAAGCTCTCTAGAAGCCGGCCTTGAATGCTGAGGGAAAAGGCAGCTCAGATAGAGAAGGGGCCGCCAAGTAAAGGGTGCTAGGAGGGCCCGCTTGGGATGGGAGATGCAGACCGAAAGTAGACTACAAATCGAACACAAAGGCCACTTAGTACCTCTACTGCAAATCACAACACCCAAAAGGAGAGAGAGAACAAAAGGGAATGCCATGCCACAGAGGCAGGGTGGGATGGAGGGGATGGGGTGGGGGTGGGGGTGGGGGTAGGGATGCCGAGATCATTGATGGTAGAAAATGGGCACTGGTAGAGGGATAGGTACTCAACCACTGTATGACTGAACGCAAGCACGAAAGTTTGTAAGTTTGTAACTGTACCCCAGTGATTCACTAATAAAAAATAAAAAAATAAAATTTAAGCTCTCAAAAGTGACAGCCCCCAGCACTGCTGGCATGACCCCAGCTGTGCTGCAATGCTGAGGAAATCCTTGGCACACTGACTGAAAAGTGCAGAAAGGCACCAGGCCTCTAGGTCTTTTGGCCACAGCTTCTGAGCAACTCCTCCTCTCCCAACAAAAGAAAAAAAAAAAGTAAGAACCTGTCAATGGATAGGCCCTGGTCAACAGCCTTCACCCTACTCATCTTTGCTTCTTATTTTGTTCCAGATTATGCCTTGGGCAGAAGATCCCAGGAGAGCCTAGTGGATTGCGGAACTGATTTTCAGTGGTCTGAATATGAGAAAAGATTTTTTTTTTTTAAAAAAAAGGAAAGAAAAGTTTCCTAAAATGAACTGTGAACCCTCTCCCATAAGTTGAAGGAAAAGACTTGATTCTCCATGGAAAAGTTGTTAGGTGACTCTGGCCACTCCAGCTGAATTTTGTCTGAATGTGTGAATGGCAAACACCTAATCCTCAGTACTGCCACCCAAGGCTAATAATTCTAACTCTGTTGCAAGTTCAAAGCTGGGAAGAAGCTTAGGAAGCTTGAGAATGCAGGGGCAGGGCAAACGGCTCCGTCCTCTAGACTGCATGGTTGCCCTCCCCTCACCTAGCTGGGTGCTGCAGGAGTCCAGGGACCAGCCAATGCGAACAACGTGTGGGTCAGGCTCTGTAGATGGAAGGTGCTTCACGGAGATCTCCTCATTGATCTGGGGAAAGAGCACAAGAAAGTGCTAAGATCAATTCTCTGCAGGCTGGTCATTTATGAGGCAATATAGGAGGGAAGCACACAGGCATTAAGAATAACAGGTGAAGAAAAAAAATGGGGTGGGGAATGGAGATGAACTGTGGCAGAGCACACATCTAGCATGTGTGAGACCCTCATGAATCCCAGGGCCACACGCACATGCTACCGCAACATCTAGCCACTGCTGGGTAGAGCCCTGCTAAGTCAGAACTAAACATGTACTTTATCACAGTATATTCCTGTGTGTGTATACACACATGTACATGCTCAAAAAGATATATAGTGTGGCACTATTTATTTACAAGAAAATCAATAAGGTATTGGCTTCCATTATGGCACACCTATGCAAAAGAAGGTGACTTGGCAGTTAAAAAGGCTAAGGCAGGGCTAATGGATAAGTTTGGAAAAAAATCCCAGGTATAGTGTCAAGTCAAAGGAACAAAACAAATGCCCTGTGACTTAACCTTTTAACAAATACAGCCTCATACCCTGCCAAATAACCACACTTAATCTGTATTTGCAGCTTTTGAAAAGATACTCTCTTTCACTAACTCTTTAATACATATTATTAACATTTTAACAACTCCCAAGCCAGAAACTAGCCTATAACTGATAAGAAAGTATTGTCAGGAGCTGGAAGATAGTGTAGTGGGGGAGGCATGACCTGCATGTAACTGAACTGGGTTTCATCCCCCACATCCCAAAACCCAAGGAGATCCCTGAGCAAACAGCCAGGAGTAAGCCCTGAACATTGCAGGGTATGACACAAAAAACAAAATCCCAGAAAATGGTACAGTCCCTTAGCTTTTCCCTAAAACTGTGGGCTGGGACCCCATATAGAGTCATCTAACTGAACTGGGGGGAGAAGAGGAGAGTTCCACAAAAAATCTGGCATCAGAGTGTTTCTGAATAGGCAAAGACCAAAAATTAACTCAAAAATCAACGATGGGGGCCAAGGGGAGGCCTGGTCAATCCTTGGAGCTACATGGTCACAAAGACAAAAAAATTAACCATGTTAATTCTGAGGGAACTCTATATTGTACTGCATTTGTGAAAAGGTGAAAAGGGGTGGCATGTGGGAAAAGCTTAAGAAACCCTGGGGCTGGAACGACAGCACAGCGGGTAGGGCATCTGCCCTGCACACGGCCGACCCAGGTTCGATTCCCAGCATCCCATACGGTCCCCCGAGCACCACCAGGAGTAATTCCTGAGTGCATGAGTCAGGAGTAACCCCTGCGCATCTCCAGGTGTGACCCAAAAAGAAAAAAAAAACCCAAAAACCTTCTCAGATAATAACCATAATAACTTGGGGTGGAGAGAAAGTAGAGGGCAAGGTGCTTGGTTTTGCATTGGCCAATGTGGTTCAATCCCCAGCACATGGCCTCTTAAGCACCATAGAAGTAACACCTGAGCAACGAGGCAGGAGAATCCACTGAGTAATGCCAGGTACAGAAGAAACTCCCCCCCCCCCCCCCCAACAACAACAACAACAACAACAATAAAACCAAACCCAAAAATGATAGCCTTAGGTCTCAGCTTCTACCTCTGTGGGGAATTAAAGGCGCCACTGGCAGAGCTTGGCACCATATCTAGTGCATGCACAGTGCTCTAGAAATATCAGCTATCAGAACTAAGTCTGGAAATATGAAGGACATAAGGAAATTGCTAACCAGTTATTTTTAGAAGGTAAGATGGGGAAAGTGGGAAGGTGTTGAGTATAACCTGCTTTTTTACCCAATAGGTTTTAGTGCTGGCTGAACTTTATTAGATGAGTATACAGCATTTTCATAAAGCTTGACACAGAGATAATAATAGAAAAAGGCCTGTCAGAATGGAACTTTTCTTTGCCCACTTTTCCCGTGTGTGTGTGTGTGTGCGCGCGTGTGCGTGCGCGCGCACAGGTGCATATGTATCAGGAATGAACTCAGAGCCTTATACTTGCCAAGACTGTGCTATATCCTTTTTCTACATCCCTGACCCTCACTGACCTTCCAATAGTTTAGTTTCTGCCCACCTGTGGTGCTATGGGTTTGAATTCAGGGCCTCACACATGCGCAAGCCATATCCCTATCCTCATCTCCTCATAACTCATAGCGGCTGAGTCCATTCTTCTGAGATCACTGTCAAACTGCTCCTTTTCCAGATCAACTAAGACTAGCAGAGCTCAAAAGGCTGGATAACATGCTTTGTACGCAGTAGCCCCAAGCTCAGTATCTGGTGCCACCTGATCCCTGTACACTGCAGGGGGTAGAGTAACCGCTGAGTACTGCTGCACTAGCCCTGAAACCAAACTGAGTAATGTGAGGCAGATAGCTCCAAGGGCTGAAGTGCACGCAGGAGGCCCGGATTCAATGCCCTACACCCCATGAGTCCCCTAAAATGGAGCTGGGAATAGCTCCTGAGAACTGCCAGGTGTGGCCCAAAATCCAAATGAATGAATGAAATGTCACCCCCTAGATTGTGTGGCTATATATCTGAGGGTTAAATCCCACCAGGCAATAATGTGCTCATTGAACCAATGTTACCCAGTCTTGCTTTTTCAGATGCAGCATTTGTCAATCAGGTATCTAAAATTTCTGTCTGCTTGGTTACAAAGTCTATGTGCAGTCAAATCTCTTCTGCAACCTTGTGCTAACCAAGATAACTAATGACAGGTTATTCCAAAGGATGGACCTGTTTTTTGCCCGTAGTCCCTCTGCTATTCCCACTCACCTTCATCTCAAAGCACACACGGCCTCTTCTGACACCATAGCTGGCACGGGCTCCTGACCACAGGTATGCAAAGCCCTCGATTGTGAGTGGATAGCCACTACTCCGATCTCGGGCCACCTTGAAATGCAGGTCACAGTTATCTGTGAAGGAGAAAGTCTGTAACTAGCTGGTGTTTTCAAGATCTCAAGGTGTGGAGGACATAACTCACTGGTCAGCTGCCTAGCTCACATTCATGAGGTCCTGTGCTGAACCCCCAGCACCATTAAGCAGACATGGTAAGTGGTAAGTTTCACAAGAACATTTGATCAGGAAAACCACTCTGAGACTATAGGGGCAGAACTGAGAAACCAGCTACACTCCTCAGTCATGCTGGAATCCAGCACCTCTCAAGTGGCCTGCAGTTGGTCAGGGCAGACACTCCACACAGGAACTTTAGTCTTCATCTGCCTGAAGTCAAAGGACAGTTTTTGGGGGCTCTACAAACTGGATAACTGCCTTTTGAGACAATGCACACATGCTAGGGAGGAATAAAGTCTATATCTCAACTTCAAGGTTCTACGATTTAAAGGAAAAGCTTCTCCCCACCACCATACAATTCAACTGGAAGCCTGCTACAAACAGATGCAGAGGAAACTGACTGGCCCCCTCCTATCTGCTGGGCACTACCGTGCAAATTCACTATAATTCCCACCTTCTTGTTTGTTTTGTTTTTGTTTTTGGGGCCACACCCAGCGCTGCTTAGGGGTTATTTCTGGCTCTGTGTCCAGGAATCACTCCTGGCAGTTCTCGGGGGACCACATGGGATGCTGGGGGTTGAACCAATGTTGGCCATGTGCAAGGCAAGTGCCCTCCCTGCCATACTATCGCTCTGGCCTCCACCTTCTCTCATTGAACAAAGATCTCCCCGACATGGGCTGGAGCGACAGTACAGCAGGTAGGGCGTTTGCCTTGCACGCGGTTGACCTGGGTTCCCAGCATCCCATACGGTCCTCAGAGCACTGCCAAGAGTGATTCCTGAGTGCAAAGCCAGGAGTAATCTCAGTGCATCACTGGGTGGGACCCAAAAATCAAAAAATAAATAAAAAAGCATTATTTAAAAAAAAAAAAAAAGATCTCCCCCACTCTTAAAGAAGACATTTAGGTTTCCAGAGTCTGTCCTGACCATGCCAGCTATGAGGCTCTCTTGAGATTGGGCATTTGACCTGCTGCAGCACTGCCATTCAATCCCTTTAAAATACTTAGCTTAGAGCCGGAGCAATAATGAAACAGGGAGGGCAATTGCCTTGCATGCGGCTAACCCGGTTTCAACCACCAGCATCCCATATGGTTCCCCAAGCAACACCAGAGTGATTCATGAGTGCAGAGCCACGATTAACCTGAGCACTCCCAGATTATGACTCAAAAAGCAACCCCCCCCCCAAAAAACCCCAAACCAAACAAACAAAAACCCTCAGTTTTACTCTGGCTAGATTTTTTTTTTTTGGCTTTTTGGGTCACTCCTGGCTCTGCAGTCAGGAATTACCTCTAGCGGCGCTCAGGGGACCATATGTGATGCTGGGAATCAAACCCGGGTCGACCACGTGCAGGGCAAATGCCTTACCCGCTGGGCTATCGCTCCAGCCCCCTGGTTAGAATGTTTACTGTCATCTTATAAGTGCCAGGTATTGAATTCAGGGCCTTGGTGTGTAAGGTAAGTGTCTGAGGCACTTCCCTGCCCCTTGTCCCTGTACCAAGCACTCTGGTTAGATTTTTGCGTCTTCACACTCTCCTGATTGATGGAAGGGACTATATATGCAATGTCTATGTTTTGAAGGCATTTAGCCACTGCATGAACTGCTATTAACTTTCTGCTACGTGGCCAAGTTATGTTTGCAAACTTGTATGGGTTTTGGGAAGCATCTGGAAATTCAGGTTCACAAGCCCTAGCACTTAGCTCTCTGGAAGTCTCCATGAGAGAGGCCTTCCATAAACCATTCCCCAAAGAGTTTAGATGCAGTCAAGGGGAAAGCCACTTAGCCAGTAGGAAAGGACACAGGGACAGAGAGCAGGCTGACCCATGAATATCTCCGAGGACAGAGAAGAACTACCAGATGGTAAGTGCGGATGGGGACCAAAGAGTGCAGTCTCTCCAGTAGCACTCAGGTTCCCTTCCTGACAACCTCGGCGCACAGGGCAATCTGAGTGTTTCTATCTATTTTCTGACGGGTGTCACTGAAATCTGAGATGTTAGGACAGGATTATTCCTCCCTGAAGCTCAGAGAAGTAAAAAGACTTGCCCAGGGTCCCACAGCTAGAGTCGCGGGTAGATCTTCTGTCTCCAAACCAGCACCCTTTCTCCAAAGCGCTGCCATTTCTCACATCAGGGCTGACACTGACTCTGGATGGTGCTGAGCAGGGATTCTTGGAAGGTCAAGGCCGTTTCCCAACACTAACCAGAAGGCTGAATCGGACAGGTACTCCCAGGACTCACATGTGTCAATGGCAACAAGGGTGTCATCAAAGTCATCTTCATCCTCTTCAGCAGGAGGCTGAGGAGAGCGGCCCCTGTGTCAGAAAGAGGGGTTAGTTCCCATAGTAACGGCCGAAGGGCAATGAAGAGAAGCCTGAATTTACAAAGTCTTCAATTTCTTCCTACAGAGGTTAGCAAATGAACTCTGGAAGCCGACGTTCTTGCAATGAGAGCAATGTTTGTTAACTCCTAGAGTAGGGGACAGGGGATACAGAACATGTGTTGAATGGCCCCTTATTAGAATAATTAATAGCTTTTTCAAAATGGATTCTGGGGGCAAGAGCAACAGTACAGCAGGTAGGGTGTTTGAGCCCCAGCACCCCATAAGGTACCCTGAGCATTGCCATGAGTGATCTCTGAGTGATGAGCCAGGATTAAGCCCTGAGCACCACTGGGTGAGGCTCAAAAACAAACAAAACAAGGGGGCTGGAACGATAGTACAGCTGATAGGGCATTTGCCTTGCATGCAGCCGGCTTGGGTTCAATTCCCAGCATCCCAGCTGGTTCCCCAAGGATCGCCAAGAATAATTCCTGAGTGCATGAGTCAGGAGTAACCCCCGTGCATAGCCAAGTATGACCCAAAAAGAATAAAGGAAAAAACAAAAAACACCAAAACCAAGAACCAGAAACAAAACCACCAAAACACACACACACACACGAACCAGAACTTTTGAGCCACACTCCTTGCATGTTGAGGGATGCTCTACATGGTCCCATTCCTTACAGGAGGGCTGTGGTAGCTCAAAGGGCACTAAGTCAGGAACAAGAATGAACATGAATCCCAGAACTTTAAGTTACTCTTATCTATTTTCTCACGGGCGTCACTGTCCACATACCAGGTTTCTTAAAACTCCACAACTGTAAAACCGGCAATAACCCATTTCTTTCTCTCCAAAGTACCTTAAATTATAAGTGAATCATCTTTCTACTGAAACACTGATAACACTTTTTTCCTCTTTCTTTTTGGGTCACACCTGGCAATGCACAGGGGTTACTCCTGGCTCTGCACTCAGGAGTTACTCCTGGCAGTGCTCAGGGGACCATATGGGATGCTGGGAATCGAACCCAGGTCGGCCGTGTGCAAGGCAAACGCTCTACCCACTGTGCTATCTCTCCAGCCCTGATAACACTTTTAAGCTATCGCTGGTTTCAATATATAGCAACATGGGAGGGGGGTAAAAAGCCATCCGGCTGCTGTTAGCCCTCCAAAACAGGCTTCTCTCTGGCAAAATGCCTTCTGACCCTGTTGGTCTCTGGGTCAGAACCTGGCACCAAGGACGGAGGCACTCATCACACCACAGCCCATACCAGGAAGCTTTCCCCACCACTTCTGCTCCTGTCTAGAGCCAAATGTTTCAGCTTTTCAAGGGCAAGTAGTCCCAGGGCCCCGCCCTGTGGAAAAAATTCCTAAGAGGTGGGATTCATGTCTGAACTTTACAGACCATGAGTCTCAGGCCCTGCCTTAATGTCAACAAAATCTATGCTCTAAGCTCGGAAGATCAGGGCTAATACCCAGTGCCACATGCCTGCAGTTACCTCCCCAATAACCCCAAGTCAGGAGTAGCCCCTGATCAAGACAAGCCGTGGACCCCAAACAAGAAAGATAGGAAGAAGGAGGGCTAGAGAGATATTACAGTGCGTAAGACTTAAACACAGCCAAGCCAGGTTTGATCCCAGTATCCTATGTGGCACCGCCTAGAGTAACTCCTTAGTACAGAGTTAGGAATAATCCCTAAGCACTGCCAGGTGAGGCCACAAAAAGCAAAAAGATAGGAAGAAGAGAAGGGAAGGAAAGAGAAGACAAGACAAAGTTTGTCAGATTAGGGAGAAAGGAAATGACTGATCTGACACCCAATTATTTTCTGGGGGAATGTATGAAGTGGGCTTTTTGGGACACACATGTGTAGTTAAGGGATTACTCCTGGCTCTGTGCTCAGAGGACAGTGTTGGGGCCAGAACCAGGGTTGGTCAAATGCAAGGCAAGTGTTTTTTATTTTGTTTCTGGGCCACACCTGGCAGTGCTCAGTGGCACACATAGGATGCTGGGGAATAAAAACCAGGGTCTGCCACATGCAAAAGAAATGCCTGGTAATACTGCTCTGGCCCAAGGCAAGCATCTTAACCCCTGCATTACTCTCCAACCACTATGTTGTGACTTACTTATCAACATGTCTTGGTCTCTATGAGAACAGAGGAAAAAGTCACCATCCAGGGGCTATGACAGATACAGCATTTGCCTGGAACGGGGCCAACCCATTCAATCCCCAGCACCCCATAGCGCCCGCCCCCCCCACCAAGCCTACCAGGAGTGACCTCGAATGTAGAGCCAGGAGTAAGCCCTGAGCACCACCAGGTGTGGACAACCCCCACCACCACTTAAAAAAAAAAGTCGCCGTCCAAAGCATCTCTTGCCAGGATCCAGCCCAGGGTCAGACCCCTTATGAAAACATTGTAAGTGCTGACAGTGAGTGAAGGAGTAGAAGCACCCAAGGAGGTATATATTTGTGCCAAGTGTCAGGAAACATTCCTTAGCCCCCACCCTGCAGTGCTCAGGGGCTACTCCAGCTCAGTGCTTAGGGAAGGAATGTCACTCTTGGCCGTGCTCAGGGTAGCATGCAAAGCCAGTAATCTAACCCAGGACTCCTGCTGCAAAGCACGTGCTAAGCCCTTTGAACAATCTCTCCCTAGCATAGTATCCAGAGGTTTCTTCTGAGGGCTTATTACGCACAACTCCGGGGCAGCAGGGCAAAAGACGGAAAAGGCAGGCTGGTATTTTACCCACGAAAGCGGGGGTCCCTTATTTTACAGGAGGAATAAAGGAAAGGAGCAAATGTTGACTAGAGCATAGTCCGGCATACACATAGGAAGGACTAGCAGGTATGTGAGCACCTGCCCTCTTGGTACAAAGGTCCTGGCAGAACCCGAACCCGGACTCCGACCCGGACGCAGGAACCTATGAAAACAAATGTTCCCCTTACCCTACACACCTACCTCCTATCTTCTCGGTGTTCGAAGTACCCCCGTCCCCGGTTGTCTTCGTAAGGCCTCTTGCGACTCTGGAACTGCTGTCTGTCTGGCTTAAGTTGAGATGCCTCGGGTGGAAGGAAGCCAGTGGGTACTTCTTGCTTCACCTCTGTCTTCACTTCTGTCCAGACAAACCCGGATGGTCAAGATACCTGGAAAATCCTCACCTGTCCTTTTTCTGGTCTCCTTCGCCTCAGGTGATGCCGGAGGACCCAGACTACAGCGGGGAAGAGCAGGCCCAGGCGGCCGGCTGGGGTCAATGAAAGCCCGCTGAGGGAGTCAAGAAGACCAGACTGAGACCATGGCCGGCAGGGAGGGAGGCTGGGGCTGGTGCTCCAGGTTCATCAGCCATGAGAGCTAAGGAGGTGACAGGCGCCAGTCAGGTAACTGCAGGCTTCATGGAGAGGGAGAAGGGCTTTAGCACCAAACAATGACAAACTCTCTATGGCAGCATTTCTCAGCACCATATAGCCCTTTGTGGACTCCCATAATATTCCAAGGGGGTCATGGTAAAACCACAAATGGGGTCAGAGCACAAGACTAAGATGGAACGGCAGTCCCCTACAAAGGTTGGCAGTGACCTTGGCCTCTACCAAGTAGGAAGAAGCCTGAGAAGACTTTCATCATCTTTTTGAACACTGAGATTCATTATGCTACTTCATCCTAAAAAACCTCTTCAGGGCCAGAACAATAATACAGCAGGGAGGCGGGGGGGCATTTGCCTTGCACACGGCTGACCCACTTGATCCCAGGCAGCCCATTTGGTCCACTGGGCCAGCCAGCAGTGATTCTTGATCACTGAACCAGGAGTGACCAAAAAGGAAAAAAATCAAACCAAAAACCAAAAACAAAACAAAACAAAACAAAAACCCCAAAAAACCCAAAACAAAACAAAAAAAAAACAAAAAACAAACAACAACAACAAACCCTTCCCCTCAATTCTTACAAAGTTCTTCAATCTGGCCAGGGGGTGGGGATAAAAGTCAATTCAACAGAGTATTACAGTCCTAGAGTTAATTTCATGGCTTGAATAGCTTGACCAAGACTTCAAACCCATCCAGGGTGAGCCTGCTTAGCAGCCCACAGGTGACATGGCCTCAGTAAGTCACACCTCAAATAAACAGCATGAGAGAATGTGCTATCAACCACAGGGAATCCCTCTCTCAGGAAAACCCAGGAATCTGCATGGAATCATGAGCAAGCCTTATTTCTCCTCCAGCACCTGTGCCTTAAGCACAAGGTCGCTTATAGGTAGGTCACCCATAACCTGTCCATTTTGGTACTCAACCTAGGAGGATCTGTGATCACTCCCTGGCCTCAGCATGTAGGCAAATGTCTAAGAAGTCTCTCGGTTCTCCGGGACAGGGCTGATGCTCCCATCTAAAGAATTTCCAAGAAAGGGCTGGAGAGAGAGTTCAGGGAAAGGCACTTGCCTTGCACACATCATGGAGTCAATCCCTGGCACTGCATACAGTCCCTTGAGTACCACCAGGAGTGATGCCTGAGCAAAGAGTCAGTCAAGCCCTGAGCACAGCTGGTTGTGGCCCCCAAACAGACCAAAAGCAAAACCCAACCCCCCAAATAACCCAAAACAACAAAGAATCTCCTTTTGGGTGTGGCCCCCAAACAAAGCCCAAAACAAAATAATCCAAACCAAAGAAATCCCCATGGCTCCCAGCATAGAAGCCCTGATAAATGCTGGTAGTGGCACAGAAAATATCTCCTTGGACCAAAGGATGGCACAAGTCCCACAGAACCTGACACAAATCTACAGTTTAACCTATATTCATTAAAGTCCTGGGTGACCCACAAGCAATGCCTGGGGATGTCACTATGTGGGTGAACCAGAATAAATGGGATTTAGTGAAAGATAGAAGCACAGGGCTGGTGTCCAGTCCTGGCTCCTGGGGGTGTGCAGACCCCACTTTCTAACAGGATTATAAATGGTCAGGAATGCTGCTGGGGAGCCACCAGTTCCCCAGTGCCTGACCACCATTATGCCATCAGACACGCCGAAACATCTGTTTTCCAAACTACCAGGAAGGAACTCTGTTCCTTTCATATTTGCATGTTTAGGAAAGACATGATGAGCCCCCCCCAATGAGCCTTTCACACTCAAATGAGCAGCGATGCTTCGAGGAATGGTATGGCACTTTCCATAAGCGCTCGAGCAAGGAAGCTTTCCTGAGACGTCCCTCATAACACTTCCAGACACTTTAGAACATGGGAAAGATAGAACTGGAATTAAATGATCCTTTCCCCAAAACCCACTGTCACTGTCCTCCCGTTTTTTCATTGATTTGCTCAAGCAGGCCCGGTAATGTCTCACAATGGAGATTGTGAGACTTGTTACTGTGTTTGGCATATTGAATACGTCACGGGTAGCTTGCCAGGCTTTGCCGTGCGGGCGAGATACTCTCGGTAGGTTGCTGGGCTCTCCGAGAGAGTTGGAGGAATTGAACCCTGGTCAGCCCGGTCAGCCGAGTGCAAGGCAAACGCCCTACCCGAAGATTCTAAATACTGCTCAAGTACTGGCTTCTAGGAGTACAGTCCCTAAGGTGCTGGGAATAACATCTGAAAAAACAGGGAGTGTTTTCAGATGTTAGTCCATCTGACATCCTCCCCCCGCTACCCCCACACACGGGAGAACCCTCAAAACATTTTTGACAGGTGACAGAGCCCAAATATGGAACAATGCCAAGGAAGAAGGGACCCTGACAGGGGGTCAGTGCTGTGGAGGTGCTCCTACCTGGGCGATAGGCCTGTGGTGGCTCCATTTCCAGTGGTCTTCTCTCATAGCTGGACTCGTTCTCTTGCTTGATGACCTGGCTCTCATAGAACTGATTCTGCCTGGGAATATTGTCCATGACATCTTAAAACAGAAAACGGCCAGTCAGAAAGGTGCTTCCTGAAGTGGCTATCTGTTAACACCACACACTCGGGGACATTGAGTCTGCTAGGCTAGAAGGTCTGGCCGTACCTTCACAGGGACACCTACCTGGCTGGGTGTGACCATGTTCTTTGGGCCCCTTACAAGGCTGGGGATCTAAAGGATCCAAAGAATGGTGGCCAATGAAGGGAGGAGACGGGCTGAGAAAAGGTGCCCCTTAGAGCTTCTCCCTCCACAGCAAGTTCAGACACCCGAAACTCCATGAAGCACAATGAAACCAACAGATGGGCCGTCCTCTGCCCTCTGACCCTTAAGTTGGGGAGCTGCCATCTGGGCATCACATTAAAAATGGTTTAGAGCACAAACCAGACCACACTTTAGGAGCTAGCTACAAAGATAAGGGGCAACCATCTCACCTAAAAGGGAAATGGGGGAGGAGGGAAAGGAACTGGTAAGGAAACAGCACTCATGATAAGTGTCCATCAGGCCCTTTAGGGAGAAGCTCTGAGATATCCGGAGTCGGGGTGGGAGGGTTGCAGGAAGGGGTCTTGCGGGAAAAGGAGAGCTCAGCAGAGAAGTCCAAAGAATAACAACCATTTTTCTTTATCACGGGGAGATCTCTTCACAGGGCTACCGTGGGTGGAGCCCCGAAGGCGGGGAACTGCTGTGGATCAAACCCAGGGACCCTGTGGTAGCCAGATGTGAGTTCCGGCCCTTTGATTACCTCCCTGACTTCCATTAACTATTCATATAGCGCAAACACATCATATCCGAACACAAAGGAGACTACGCAAGTCCCCACCAAGGCCTTCTGTTGAGTGAGACAGATATACACTACAAAACTATTGAATCACAGGAAACAAATTGATTGTGTTACATGCTACCAAGCTAAGACAGAACCAAAGAGGTAAGTGACAACTCAGGGATGAACAGGGAGAAACCAGTAATACATGCACAAGCTCAGAGGTGGGACCAAACCCAAAGAACCCAACCAGAAACTCCA
Organism: Sorex fumeus; assembly: GCF_029834395.1. Taxonomy (NCBI): domain Eukaryota; kingdom Metazoa; phylum Chordata; class Mammalia; order Eulipotyphla; family Soricidae; genus Sorex; species Sorex fumeus. The sequence goes on from NW_026606179.1 coordinate 17,138,346, forward strand.
TCAAGAACTTTGCAACCAACCCAGCAAGAAGTCTGAACATCTGGGATGAGTAATAGCAACCAGGTTCTTCATCCCAGGGGCAAGCTCTGCTAGGGGCCTCCAGGGCCCTACTAAGGGCTGTGCCAGGTCCAGTGAGGTAGAAGCACAGGGAAGGAAACACTATGCTGTCACTTGCTAACTGACTGATCCTTTCTCAGAGGACAAACACATCTGAGCCCAAACCAGGTGTAGTCCAAAGGGAGGAAAATCACAGATCACATGAATTTCTACAGGTCTGTTTACAAGGGTTGAAGAAGGGCTGGAGAGGGGCAAGGAAGAGGCTCCAGGAATATCGTAGGGGGAAGGGGAGAGAAGAACCACCGGAACCCAAGGGGCAGGGGGGACTTCCAAACCATTCACCATTCTGTTCCTTCTAGGCTGCCAGCACCAGGCCACTCTATCACAAAGCCTCACGCCTCCTGTCCTGAGATGCTCTGCTATGCCCAGGCCAACAGCCTTATCCAAGGATGCTAGATGACTGTGGTGTCCTTTGCTACACTCCCCTCTTAGTCACAGAAAGGCCCGAGCTAGAGCAGTACTAAAGCACTGGTGATGTGATTCCTCAAGACCCTTGGAGGATCTGATTCTGATTCCTATTCTACGCACAAGGAAACCAGGGCCCACCGGCGTGAGGCCACTTGGCCCTCTCACGTCAGCTCGGACAACCGATCTGAGACCTGGAGTGTGGGTCTGTTCTCTGAAGCCTCAAACTACCTTTCCATACGCCCGGCCTATGCACACCAGGCCCTGCGTCCTTCCCGAGCGGGTCTCTGCAACCAGGAAGTCCTTTTCCCAGTAGCCTGGTCTCTGAGCACCCCAGGTCACACTCCACCACACCCGCGCCCCTTATCCCCCCATTCCAGAAGACACTATCTCATGAACACGTATCCAGGATTGAGCCCTAGTACTGCCAACTCCCTGATACCCCCTTTCTCTCACCATGCACCCTCTTCTCAGAAAGAAACACCAACGCTGGACGCTAGAGTCCCCCCTACTCCCGCCTAAATGTTTCTCCCTGACCTCCAATCCTCAGCTCTGCCAGGAAACCAACCTTTCTTCACCTCAGATCTCTGTCCTGGGTCTCTGAGACTTTCCCCAACCTCCTTGACTCCCTGCTACCCGCTGGGTAATGCAGATGTGACCTGCCACCCATAGCTCACTGCACCCCACCACCCCAAGTCCCAGGGCACACACATAATTGCTCTGGGCACCCAGGAGTCCTCAACTGGAAACACGCTCCCCGCCCCCACCCCAGCCAACAGGTTTTCTCCTTCCCTTCCACCCACATCTCCGGACCCTCGCCACTGTCCCTCATCTGCTAGAACTACACACCCCAGCTTTAGTCGGTCCCCCACCGACTGCGGCCATTTCAGACCGGACCGACGCTAAGTCCAGTTCCCCCGGCCATGCCCCGTCCCCACCCCCGGGTTATCCGCCCCTCAGGGCCTTCACAGTCCCGGGAAGCATCCTCCTGAGAGGCATCCTCCCCGCCACGCCGCGAGCCCGCCAGCAGGTCCACCCCCAGCACGAAGCCCAGGATGCCCCCAACTCTCTGACAGAAGGGGATGCCCCCAGGACCCCAAGCTCATCCTGGAGTGCACAGCGCCCGTGCCTGGCAACCCCGACTCCACCCCGGTGACACCCCCCAAAAACCTCTCTCGGCCACAGCACTGTTGAAGACTTGGTCCCCGGCGCCCCGTCCCCCCGCCGGGAGGACACAGGCCCCCGCGCCCACCCAAAGTCCCCGAGTCCCAGCGGGCTTCCGACTCTGCGGCTCCAGAAACAGGCGTTTCCGGCCCCCTCTCTGCGCCGACTCTCGGTCGCCCCCAGCCCAGCCCCCGCCGCCGCCCCCGCCCCGCGCACTCTCACAATGTCCGTCCGGCCCCGAGTAGCCGCCAGGCTCCGAGCGCGGCTGCAGCCCGGGCGGCGGTGGCTGCGCGGTCCCGTCCAGCTCGGAGCCCCCCTCGGTCTCGACCTCCTCGTCGTCGTCGTGCCCGGGTCGCCCCGGATCGTCGTCGGCCTCGGGTTCCCGTTCGTCGTCGGGCTCCTCGGCCTCTAGCGCCGCCCGCAGCCGCTCAGCTAGCTCGGCCTTGAGGCCGCGAGTGTCCAGGCCGCGGCGCTGCAGCTCCTCGCGAAGTTCGTTCACCTTCAGACGGCGCACATCCATGGCCCGGGCCCCCGGGGTGGCCCCCGAGCCCGGCCCGGCCTCCCAGGGCTCTGTCCCTCTTAAACCTTTCCTGTCAGGAGGCGACTGGGGAAGTGGGGGGTGGGGGGGGTGTGGGGGGGCACTCCAAAAGCGGTGGCGGCTCAAAATGGCCGCCACCGCCGCCTCCTCCTCCTCCTCCTCTGGAGCCCCATACGATGCAACACCAACGCCAATTGGTTACTGCGTGAGGGCAACGGGCGCGGGCCCGGAGGCCCAGCCAATCACGGCATCGCTTTCAAAAGAACTGCAGTGGAAGGGCTCAGAAGCTACCAGAGAGGAAGCGTTAGCCTGCGTCGGTGCCGCGGCCCAAGCGGAGGGCGGGAAAAGGCGGGAGGCGGGGCTCGCGTTGATTGGGTGACAGTCCCGCGTGTCTTTCCTGCACGAACCTGTCATTAAACGAAGGTCTCTGTAACCTATGTCCCGATTGGTCCAGATCTCCCGCCCCGACCAGGAATCTGAGCGGGCAAAACCCACTAGAACCAATCAGAGGGAGGGTCGGCAGAAACCCCGCCTTCCACCTTTGCCTTTAAGAAACCGGAAAGAGATGAGTTCGCCAAGCGCCCGCCCCCTGCCGTTAGGGCGGTTTCAAAACAATCTGTTCGCCAATCGCCGGATTCGTCTTAGCTCGTCCCCCGCAGGTAGAACGACGGGTCGCTTTAGGAAAAACGAACCAGATTGGCCATCCTTCTTGAGCGGTCTGCCTCCCAAATGTCGCCTGCGGAGGGAGGTGGATGAAATCCAGTCGAGAATGTATTCTTCACCTGGGAGAAACTCGGGGCGGAGGGCGGGGGGTGGGGGTGGGGGAGAGGCTTGATGAAAAGAGCCCTGAAGGTTTGAAAAATCCGGGCTGGATTAACAACGGGGTAAAAAATCGCACTGCCTCCCCTTTGATAGGTGATCGCGTAGGGCGCCTCTCTGCGCGATCACAGCTACGCCGCGGCCTTTCTCTAAGGCTGGTACCTAGCGTGGAAATGGATGTTCTGCAGGCAACCACAAAGCCTCCGCCTCCAAGAAGATTCCCATCCCCCACCCCGCCCCACCCCCCCTCCGAAGTTGGCGAGCCCTTCTTCCCGCAAACCCCCCCCCCCCCCCAAAACCGGCAATTTGTCGTCTTAGGGCTGACGAGCGCAAACACACAAGTCCGGTCCCTAAGCTTCACGGCTAGTCAATGCAAACGCCACCGCGCTATTCTAACGCTTTCCACCACCTGTCGCCTCCAACTCAAAAGACAGCAAACGTGAATAAAAACCCCACGACCGAGATACCCAATGCAAACGTCCGCTGAGCCCCTGAGCCATACCTGAAGCCCCACGGAAGCCCGACACAATCTACCCAGACAAAGGCGCACACGCGATGGATAAGCAAATGGCCGTGAATCACGTCAAGTGCATCTGTTCAATGGGGATCATGCACCCGGTTACTGTGCGCACAGGCAGGCGGCACCGAAGCATAAAGACACAACGGGCCAGTCCCACTAGCAGCGTCCACGACAGCATCCTAGACACACAGCACCCACTCAGAAGCGGGACAGACACTCACGTGGGCCCGGAGGTTCCAGTGCAGACACCCCGCCCCTCGCCCACATCCGACTTCCTCTCTCCTCCCAGCCGTCCACGACGATTTGTTCTTTTAAAAAAAAAAAAAAAAGTTTGTGGCCCGGATTGAACTGTCCACGGTTCTCCGCAACCGCCAGCGGGGGGCGTCCGGGCGCTGCCTGCCGAGGGCTCCTCCGTGCGTTGCGGGACGCGCCCGGGGATTTGTGCCCCGAGGCCTGGTGCTGCCCAATCCCGGGGCGCAGCATGGCCCCCGGGCAAGAGAGCCGCTGGGCACCTGCGCGGACCGAGACGTTCTGCGCCCGTGTGTCCACGCGAGACTACGCGCTTGGGTCTCTGAGTTAGCATCAGCCGCCGAGCATCTGTGTAGCTGGACTCGCGCGTTGCATCAGCCTTTCTCTCCTTTCTCCCCAGTCCATCCTATTAATTTGTTTTTGTTTTTGTGTTGCGGTCACACCTGGCGTTGCTCATGGCTTACTCCTGGTTCTGCGGCTCAGGAGTCATTCCTGGAAGACCAGGGGGACCATATGCGGTGCTGGGGGATGGAACCCAGATTTATCACGAGCAAGGCAAGCCCAGGGAACTGTCGATCTGTCCCAGCCCTTGCTATTTCTGGTTTCTCCCCACTAGACATCTAGCTAACTGTGCATTCATGTTGGCAAAATGTATTTGCCTCTGGGATTTGTATGTACTCCCTGTATCCATTAGTTCCTGGGATGCCTGAGAATGACCACAGGTCAGTTATTTGGGAATGTGGTGTCTCCTGTCGAGTCTCAGTATGGCTGCATCTCTTTGTCTGCTGGTCAGTGCATATGTTCATTATTCTACCCCCTGAATGAGGAGAGAACTCCTGGAGCCCATAAAATCCTTCTTTCTGATGGGGAGTCCAGAGTTCCCAAATGAGAGTTTACATAATGGCGGTGTGGAGACACAAGTATGGTAATAAAGACTTTTATATGATTTTTATATGATCTGAGCACCTCTTGGAGACCCAGGAGTCACCACTCTGTATGGAGGCATAGAAGGGACTCGTGGGGGGGACACTGCATGATCCCCTTGGTAAATGAGGGATTCCTAATATATTGCACAGGCTGGGGGGGGGTGACTCACCCCCACATGTGAGGAGAAGGAAAGTAGAGCAGGGAAACAAATGGCAGATAACAGACACATACTGTAAAGTGAGAACCACAGGGGCTTTATCTGGGAATCCTAGACTGATGAACCTTTGAAATCTAGCATTTGAATTTTCAAATTGTAGTGTCTAGTACCTGAAGACTTAGGAATGTGGATTTGTGGCTTCCTTAACTAAAATCCTAGCGAGGCAGACTGGAGCATGACCCCCAAGGAGTCAACATTAGAAATAATGAGGACGTTTACACCTAGCAAGTCACAGCTAACTATAAAATCTTGTCATTCAAATTCAGACTTTTGGGCTAGTCACAGAATCTAGAGTGCCATGGAATGTAACAGAATAAAACAACGTTAGGATCTCAAAGTTTAATTATCTAGAATCTTGCAGTTTATAGTCTAAAATATAGGGTGCGAAGACTAAGTCTTAGGCTGTAATCCCTTAAAGTATTAGACTTTAGAACCCTCATCTTAAAACTTTTAGACTTTTGATGATTCTAGAATTTAACACCTTGGGAACCAAAATCCCATAACAAGAGTTTTTAGAATCATAAATACTTAATATAATCTTAATCATAAAGAACCCATAATTGACCACCATTAGAATTTGCAAAGATAAAATTCTCCAAGCTTTATAATCTAGATTTAGACCCTTAAGAAACATAGGACATCAAATTTTAGAACATTAACCCTTAGAATGTTCAGACCCAGAACTGTAGCATTTTTAGGAATGTAGCATGTATACACCCAGGTTCAAAGACTTTAGAAAAATAATAATCTAAAATCATAGAGCTTTATCTCCTGTAACTATAAACCTCAGAACTCTAGGAATATAATTTCGTGAGGATGGGGGTGGGGTTGGGTGGTAATCAAAAATCTTAAAACCAGAAAATCTTGAGCCAGAGCATCTCAGCCTTAGAATATTAGGACTTCTGGGTCTAGAATCTTAGTACCTTAGAATAAGAGACTTTGGAATTTGGGCAGTTCCTGAGGAACCAAAGACTCCTTGAGACTTAGAACCTTTGAATGGAGATTCTTCGAACTTTAGATTCCAGAACCTTGAAATGTCCGAGTTGGAAGGACGCTGAGGTTGGTCACAGGCCAACCCTTTCTCTTATACAGGCAGACACTAAGATGTGGAAGGGAGCAGATGTGTCTGGGATGAAAGTGGCAGAGTCAGGAAGAAGAGCTGCGGGGGGAGGGGGCAGGGAAGAGGTGGATTGGGAAAGGAGCTGGGCCGGGGGAAGGCCCCTACCCCAGTGGCAGTGCCAAGCTTGGGTCTTGAGGAGTCCATGTGCAAAATGATCTCAGACCCCATCCTCCTGTTCTGGGGGTATAGGAGGGGAGTCCCTGTCAGCAGGTAGCATGGGACCAGGAGCCGTAGAAGGGCAGAGGACGTAGCGTCCAGCAGGATGGACTTCGGCCGAGGTGAAACAGTTGCAAGACTCCTTGGGGTCAGGCTGGGTGGGGGGGTCAGCGCCTCCAGCAGCCCCAAGGGGTTCTGAAGGACCTCTGCCCTCATCCATGTTGACGTAGAGGATCTCCTCGGGCTCCTGGGCAGGGGGAAGGGCCTTCAGTGTGTTCTCCAGCTCTTCCCGCAGCTCCATAAAACTTGGCCGGTCCCGGGGGTTCAGCTCCCAGCATCGAGACATCAGAGCATACCTAGGACAAGCAAAGGAAGGGGTGGGAGGCTTAGCGGGGCCTCAGAGGGGTCCTCAAAGTGCTCGTTGGAAGACTATGAGGTTCTGGGAGTATGGCAGGGAGGGAGGAGTGACTGGGAAAGGGGAATCCCTGGGGATTTGGGGTTTCCATGAGTTTCTGATAGTGAGGTGGGGAGTGGGGTCTGGGTATACACAGGAGCTGGAAAGGGTCTTGGGAAACTTCTCTGTGGAGGGCAGATTTTTGTCAGAGCAATTGCATGTCCAAAAGAAAGCGTGGCATCAAAGCTCTGCTGCTCGTAAAGTTGTGTTGGTTCCAAATAAAGGCTCAGGGGCCACAACAATTGTATAGCAGGTAAGGTGCTTGTCTTGCGTGAGGCCAACCCAGGTTTGATCCCTGAGGCCTGCCAGAAGTGTTTCCTGAGTGCAGAACCAGGAATAACCCATGACTGGGTGTGACCCCCAAAAATAAAAACAAAAACAATAAAACAAACACAGATTTCAGGCTGAGAGAGAGAGAGAGAGAGAGAGAGAGAGAGAGAGAGAGAGAACAGTGGACAGTAGGTAGGGCATTTGCCTTGCACACTGCAGCACTGCAGATCTGAGTTTGATTCCCAGTACCATTTATGGGACCCTAAGCCAAATCAGGAGTGATCCCTGAGCACAGAACCAGGAGTCAACCCAAAGCACTGCCAGGTGTGATGCCAAAACAGGCAAAACCAGCTGAGGGATCCGGTGGAGGTTTCCCAGGGTCCTCGACACAGTGGAACTCTGGGTGGGGTGCAATATTTGGCTGTGGGTTCTGGGGTTTGGCGGGTTGGGGGGCTGGTGCTCACAATCCATCCAGACAGTCCAGAGGCTGCTTCAGGCGGTTCCCCTGGCGCAGGTAATCGTAGATCTCGCTGTTCTCCACACCAGGATATGGGGTTTGGCCCCGCGTGGCAATCTCCCACATGGTCACCCCGAAGGACCACTGTGGCATGCAGGGGGATAGGGAGGATGAATGGGTCTCTCCTGCCTGATGTTACCCGCCTCCTGGCACACTGGCTCCTAGGACAGCCCCACTAGGCACCCTCAATGCTTGCAGACATCCACAGTACCAGCACACCCATGGAGGTGACCCCAGACTCACCCACATGCACCCTCGCACATGTCCAGGCCCACATAGCCTGCACCGGGTGTGCATACACACCACTCAGCTGTCTACCTGCCCGCTACCCAAAAACAACAGCTCACCCTGGTTCCCTGCATTGTTCACAACCACTTCCTCTCATGCCTCACCTCACCCACTTGGACAAACTCTCAGGGGCAGGTGTGTGCAAGCCACCCCCTCTCACTGTCGCCCACTCCATTAGGACCCTGAGGGCAGACAGACCACATCGCTTTTGCTGGTGTAGACTCTGTCGGCCAGACTTTCGATGGCAATCCACTTGACCGGCATTTTGGCGATGCGCCCCTGGCGGTAGTAGTCTCCATTGTAGATCTTCTTGGAGAGCCCAAAGTCCGCCACACACACAGACATGTTCTCATTCAGCCTGTAGGGATGGTGGGGAGGAGCAGAGGTTAATGGTTCAGGTCCCCTCCTCCAGGAAGTCTGCCCAGACCCTTAGGCAGGTCTTGACTGTGAAGGTCTTATTCTGTGAAGGCTGGTGGGTCCCGAGGAAATAGCCTTCCTGGCTTTTTGTCAGACTCTAATGTCTTTCCTTTTGTGTTTGATTCTTTTATTTTATTGAACTGTGTTTTGTAAAGTTGAGGTTTGGAAAACCAGTTCATGGAACTCTTACCAACACACCCATGTAGGAAGGGATGTGGTCTGGTCTGGGAGTGGACGCTTGAGCGCATGCGCGTACACACACACACACACACACACACACACACACACACACACACACACACGGCCCTGGGTTCCATCCCAGACGCCAAAAACCAAACCAAAACCAAAAACACACCCACATAACCAGCACCCAGATTGGGCCCAAGAGATAGTCAAGAGGCTAGGGTGCATGTCTTGCAGTTGGCCAATTAGGGTTCGAGTTCCAGCACCAAACAGTACCTGAGCACTGCCCGAGTGTGGTCCTGGAGACCCCTGAGCACTGTTGACATGGCTCCCGGGAGTTCCTTTACCTCAAAGTCTAAGCAGCACTGCAACCTCAGTCCCTCCCATGGAACCACCAGTCTGGTTAGCCAGAGACTCACAGGTGTGGTGCCTCCTCTTTCAGGAAGCCCTTCCCAACACCCTTGGCTGACTTACCTCTCCCTGTCCTGAATTCTAACCTGCCTCCAAGGGCTCTGTGAGTTGAATGCTCCCCACTTGTATCATATATCCTGGGAGATTCAGGGGATCTGGCTAGAGGATCTGGGGCAGAGAGACTGGAGGAGGGAGGGGGTCCCCTGCAACTCACATGCAGTTCCTGGCAGCCAGGTCCCGGTGGATAAACCTCTTGGTGCTCAGATACTCCATGCCACTGGCGATGTCAGCCATAAACTTCACCAGCATCTGTGTGGGCAGGAACTGGGAGGCGAGGGAGCAGGAAATAGGGGTGAGTCGAGCCCCTGAGCTCCTTCCCTCATCCCATCCTCCTTCCTTTCCTATGTGTGCCCAGCTCTACCTGATGCTTTCCCATGGCTCAGAGCACTGAGGCCAACCCCATTCCGACAGGTCCCCCAGTCCCTTCTGCCCTCCTGACCTGCTCTAATGGGCTGCTCCAGCCGTGGCACAGGATGCCCCCACGGGCCTCCTTTCTGACTGTCAGGCAAGCCCAGCTCCTTCATGCCCAGATGGCAGTGTCCATATTGGGCCGCCTCTACCAGGTCCCTCCTACCTGTGGCTACCCCAAGGGCAGCCCTGCCCATTAGGTACCCCCCATTCATTCCTCTCCTTCACTGGCCTTCCTCTAGAGCCCTGAGTCAGCTTGGTTAGCTATTAATTTGGATGTTTTGTTTGTTTTGCTTTTTTGGGTCACACCCAGCTCTGCACTCAGTACTCAGAGGACCATATAGGATGCTGAGGATTGAACACGGATCAGCCACGTGCAATGTAAACACCCTACTCACTGTACTATTGCTCCAACCTCTTAATTTGGGATATTTATTTATTTTATTTATTTATTTTGGAGCCACTCCTAACTCTGTGCTTGGGGTCTCTCCTGGCGCTGCTTGGGGACCTGTATGTGGGTGGTGTCAGGAACTGAACCGGGGTGGGCAGCATGCAAGACCAAACCCCTGTACTAGCTCTCTGGCCATTGCTGATAGTTTTGTTCATTTGCATGCATATTGCCCAGCCAGTCATCTGGGCAGACAGCTCCAGGAGAGCAAAGTTGGGGCCATCCTGGTCTTCCCAGGGTCTGAGCAATGCCACACACCCGCTAATGGCTCAGTTCATCCTTGGGGACCCGCCACTCTATTGCCCTCACCACTGGCTGGTCCCCCAGGCGGGAGTAGAGGAGGAAACTGTGAAGATCTCCATGCTTCATGAAGGGAAGGATGACCACAGGCGCCGGGAAGCCTTCCCGTTCTGAGCCCTGGAAACAGACACCTAAAACCCCACCCCATCCCCCCGGCCCCAGCAGTCAGGTCATGGTCATCCCACCGGAAGCAACCCCTCCCCCATTCTCTTGTGGTCCCCCCACCCTTCAGGCTTCCACTTTAGTGGGGATGGGGGGATGGCAAAGACCAAACTTCAGAGAAGCCATTTCTAGTCTGGTTCCCAGGGATGGTTCCCGGGCCCTCCTGGGGACCTTCGCTATTTCTGGAAAGGTCAGAGGTCACATTCCAAACTGAGGGAGAGAGCTGGGGACTGGGGGTGGGGAGGGTGCAGACTTTGAAGGCTCAGGAAGCCTGGAGGTCTAATCTTGGGATCTGGGTCTTGCCAATCCTCCCACTGCTGAGGATTCTACAGATGCTCCACCCCCTGCTTCGTACCTCCTATCACCCACCATTGCCTCTCCTTACCAATGAGTCTCATGACATTGGGGTGGTCAAATTCTTTCATGCAGACGGCCTCACTCAGGAAATCCTCCAGCTCAGACCTGGTACAAATGGCAACTGGGGGAGGCAGGGAGGTGCATGAGGCAGTATCCCTCCACACTCCAGCACTTTCATTTACGTTGATTGGGAAGGTGGGTGCTGTAGTTCTGAGCACCCATTCAATCCCCCGAGGGGCTGCTAAGAGTTCTCCTTTTCCCCATGTGAATGATGCCAACCTAGGCCCAGAAAGGTTAAAAACCCAACAAAGGCTGTTGGGATGCCCAGGCAGTATGGCTTCTGGTCTAGTGCCCATAGCTGGTGGGCTGTTTCCCCAGGACACCCCCACTAGCTCTAAGGGTTCAGATTCCTCAGATGATAATATGATTATTCTCTTTATTTCCCCTGCTTTTGGGGAGGTCACATCTCCTGACAGTGCTCAGGGATAACTTCTGGTGGGGCTTGGGAAACCCTATGGGGTACCAGGGATTGGACCTGGGTTGGCCACATGCAAGGCAAGTGCTCTCCCAGCTATCCTATGTCTCCAGCCCCAGAATTATTCCCTTTTGGTTTCGTTTTGTTTGGGTTTAATCTCTTCAGCCAGCCCTGAAGAAGGCTGAAGCGGGTAGGGTGTTTGCCTTGCACATGGCCGATCCAAGTTTGATTCCTCCGTCCCTCTTGGAGAGCCCAGTAAACTACCAAGAATATCCCACCCACACAACAGAGCCTGGTAAGCTACCCGTGGCTTATTCATATGCCAAATACAGTAACAACAAGTCTCCCTTTGTGTTCCTGAAGTGAGCAGATGTCATTGGGCTACACTAGCATGCAACAGGATACATTACTGGTGCCTGCTAGAGAAAATTGATGAACAACGTGGAGACAGTGCTACAGTGCTAATCCCTTAGTTGTTGTTTTGAGGCCATACCCAGTGGTGCTAAGGACTTACTACTGGCTCTGTGCTCAGGGATCACTCCTGGTGGGGTTCAGGGAACCATAATGGGGTGCTGGTTGGCCAGGTTGGTTGGCCACGTGTAAGGCAAGCACCCTACCCACTGTACTATCTCTCTGACCCCAATTTGGTTTGGTTTGGGGGATCACATCTGGAGATATTCAGGGGCTAGTCCTGGCTCAGTAGTGACTGCTGACCACATAGGATATCAGAGATTGAACCCAGGTTAGCAGTATGCAAGTGCCTTAACCTTGTATTATGTTTCCCGCCATAGGATGATGCCAAAGGATTTGAAACACAGTGACTCATAAAGGCCAATAACTTGGCCCAAATTGCACAGTTGGGATTCAGACTCAGGTCAAGGACCTGGTATACAGCAGGTGCTCAAGAATGAATGAATAGATGAGTTTTCCATGCCTGTGATTCAGAAAGAATCATCCCGCTCTTTTCCAGCCCCAAACTGACCATCTCTCCCTCTCCCCCAATGCATGTTCCCTGTGTGAAAAGAACTTAATCCTGGACTTGCTGGATTGTGTCACCCCAGACTGGCTCCCATCCTCTCTGATGACACCAAGAATGTAGTGACAGTCCAAGTTCACTGCATATACTGTGAGAGGCAACCCTCCCCCCCACCCCAACCCTGCCATGAAATGCTTTGCCTAAGAGACACCAAGAAGCAGGGGCATTGTGAGCCATTTTCCGAATGATAAAAGGGAGACTCAGAGGCAGAAGGTCACTGAGATCACACAGATGGTAAATGATGAAGGCAGTCCTCATTGTAGACCTTCCCTTGCCATGCATCATGGGAGCTGGTCTTTGAGAACTACATTTCCCAGGCTTCCTTTCCCACTGGCTTCCTATTGTGTTGGCCCTGGGAAGTGCTGATGGGAGGTCAGCTGGTGAATCAGGACTGGAAGAAGCCCAGATGGCACTGGGCCCCCTTGCTCCCACTTCTGCCTGCAGGTGGCTGTGCCTCAGTTTTCCCCACTTCATTTCTGCCCAGTGTCCTGGCGGTGGGCTCTGGGGACCCCTTTCTTACATTGTGGTGAAACCTCCCCGTCCAGCCTTTCCAGCTGAGGAAGCCAACCTCAACCCTATTTCCTGGGCGCAAACGCCAGAGTTCCTGGTGTGCTAATTAGCTGCCAGCGCTCTGTCTTGGAGGGGCTCGGTAAGGGGGAGGGTTTGTAGGATTGGTGGGATCCCCCACCCTGTGTGCAGACTCACTCTTCATCGTCTTCACAGCCACTTTGAGGATGGAGTCATCCTGGTTGAGCTGACCCTCCATCACAGCTCCAAACTCCCCTGGGAAGGTGCAGAGGGAATGGGGGTCTCAAGAGGACGCCTATATCAGGCTTGCAGGGAGGGTGGGCAGGGCAGGGTAGTTCTAGGGGGTGGGGTGAGGGGTGTGAGCTGGGACCACTCACCTTCCCCCAGGGTCTTGCCCAGGGCCACTTTGTGCCGATCCACCATCACGTCCCGCAGCTTCTCTTTCAGCTCCTCGCTGATACCCAGGTTGTTCACTGCAGGGGAGCAGAGGATGTGCTCAGGGCCAACACCGCAGTGACAGGTACCACTTAAGGCCAGACCCATTATCAAACACGAAAAGCGGGTCAGGGACATAATCCAATGGGCTGAGCCTAAGCCAGATCCACAAATGCAGCTCGCAAGCATTTCCAGGAGCAACTCTTGAGCACGGAGTCCGGAGTAGCTCCCAAACTCAAAGCTAAACCCAGCATGGAAAAGCTTCTGTAATAATATAGCAGGGAGGGTGTTTGTCTTGCACATGGCTGATGTAGGTTCCATTCCCAGCATCCCATAGGATCCTCTGAGCACTTCCAGGAGTAATTCCTGAGTGCATAGCCAGGAGTAACTCCTGAGCATTGCCTAGTGTGACCCCAAAAGTCAAAACAAAACAAAACAAAACAAAACAAAAGGATCTTTGCGTTGCATGCAGCCAGCCCAGGATCATTTCGTAGCACTGCAGGATTCCCTGAAAATTGTCAGGAATAATTCCCAGAATCTCCAGGAGTAGCCTTCCCAACCCTAAGTATCACCAGGTAGTCCCCAGGAAAAAACTATAGGTCCTGCTCCCAACACATCCTCACCCACCTCAAGCATACCCCCACTTGCCCCAGGTCCCCCTCGAATTGCTCTGAATCTTCCTCTAGAGCAGCAACTTGAGTTAAAGCTTGCAAGTTTGCCCTGACTTCCTCCATGGGCACCCCAATGGGTTAAAATTCTTTTAGACCTGTTATAAAAAATATTTCCAGGCTGGAATGATAGTAGAGTGGGTAGGGCATTTGCTTTGTACACGGCCGACCTGGGCTCAATCCCTGGCATCCCATATGGTCCCCCAAGTACTGCCAGGAGTAATTCCTGAGTGCAGAGCCAGAAGTAACCCCAAGCATCGCTGGGTGTGACCCCAAAAAGCAAAAAAAAAAGTATTTCCAAGGAACAGGCTAGAGAGTTAGCTCAGGGCTTAAGGTGCTCGCCTGCACACAACTGACCCTGGTTCTACCTCCAACACTGTATAGAGTTCCCTACGTACTGACAGGAGTTATCCCTGAGTGCAGAGTGAGGAAGAAGCCCTGAGTACCACCCTGTGGGTCCAACATGCCTCCTAGCAGAGAAAAAGAGATTTTGAAGGGCCTGGGGGTACTCAGTGCTCCAGCACATTTTTCAGATGTCAAGCCTGAATTTTAGTCCTCAACGCTCTCTGTCCTACAACTTCTTGTCTGCCTTTGGGAGATTGGGTGCCACAGCAACTGTGACTCCCAGTGAGTCCCATAAACCAAATGCGTGGAACCCAGTTATTGACATAACAGACACCAAATGGGAAGTAAATAACATATGATTCTTATTTACTTTATGATTTCAATAGGGGAGTAATATTCTACCACACCTAGCGGAGCTCAGGGGTCACTCCTGGAGGGGCTCAGGGGGATCATATGTAGTGCTGGGGATTGAACCCAAGGTGTTGGCTAGATGCTTGGTGAGCGCCTTCTCTGCTGTACTATCTCTCCAGCCCTCAGATAAATATTTCAAACTGAGGAGCAGGCTTCATTGGGGTGATGACATCATCAGGCGAGGGAAACCTTTGTAAAACTCTGTAGAAAACCCATGAGAGAACAAGAGCAGAGGCCAAATATTGTCTTGGTGTTGTTACAAAAATGCTGTGAACTTCTGCATCTCCTGCACAGATTGCGGGGACCTTTGGGGACATCCGGGGACACACAGCACAACTGCCACTCCATATTATCCCATTGAATTGCTGCTTCTCTTCCTTTGGTTCAATAAATGTTTTCCCCAGCTGCTTCCAACATCTCCCCAGGGTGCCGACAGCCTTTTCACCATGTGCCAGGAAAATCAAACTCTGTCCCTTTTCTTTTCCTTTTTTATTTGTTTTAGGGTTTTTTTTTTGAGGGGTGATGTGGGCACCGTACCCAGTGATGCTCAGGTGTTACGCCTGGCTCTGTGCTCAGGGATCACTCCTAGTGGATACAAGGGACCATATGGGATCCCGGGGATCAAACCAGGGTCAGTCATGTACCAGGCAAGAGCCCTACCCGCTGGACTATTGCTCCAAACCCTGTTTGTTTTGGGGCCACATCTGATGGTGCTCAGGGTTTACTCCTAGCTCGGCACATAGAAATCACTCCTGGTGGGGTTGGGGAACATAGGGAGTGCTGAGGATTCAACCCAAGTGGGCTACCTGCAAAAAATCGCTCTGGACCACTGTATCTTATTTGTGGTTGAATGGTGGGGGAATTATAAAATTACCCAACTCTTGGGACTGTGATGAGGATTAAATTAAGTGATCCATGTAGAGCACAAACATTTCCACTATGCTTGAAATGCTAGGGCAGCTGCTGGCAGTCTCATCATCATTAATCTCAAAACTATCATATCAACCTCATCACCAGCAAATCTCAACACTCTCAACAAAATCATTAGTCAATATCACCTCATCATCATCCTCAGTCATGTAATCTCAACCTCAACTCTCAACACCATCTCATCATTACTCCTGTCAATATTATCTCAGCATCGACATCATTGTCAATATCATCTCAGCATCAGCATCACTAGTCAGTATCATCTCAGCAACAGCATCGTTGATCAATATCATCTCAGCATCAGCATTGTTGATCAATATTATCTTAACATCAGAATCATTTCCATTGTCATAACTTTCATTATCAGCATATGATGCCGTTATTATGATTATATAGTTCTCCGAGCCCATGGCTCTGAATTTTGGTGCTTCTAAGATTTACTGTGTCTAAGACCCTACTGGTCAAAAGTTTCAGATGGCCCAAACTTCCTGCTGTTCTTAGGATCTTTAGTACCAACAATCAAGTCCTCCCCAGCCTTGAGAAACTTTTGATACCAGCAGGCACAAATCTCTACTGGGATTCACTTACAGGTGGCTTCAGTGGTTCGACGACTGTAGGACTTTCGGACGCGGTATCTGACCACCAGCTCGCCCCTCTCCACGGTTGGTTCAAACACCTCTCTGGGGGGAATAGAAATGGGGTGAGGGTAAGGCAGAGCCGTGTGGCACCCTCCTTCCCACAGTAGTGAAAGTGCCATCTTGGCCCCACGCCCAGTCTCTCCTCTTTTGTTTGCCAAGTGGGTCCTAGCTGTTCTGCCCTTCATTTTCTCCCACAATCTTGCCCTCATTCTGATTCCTCCTGCACCAGCCTCCTCCCAGTCTCCGAACCTCACAGCCCATGGAATGCCAGCTCACCCATAGCGTGTCTCCTTCTTCCGCCGGTGCATGAGGAACAGGGCCAGGATAAGAACACATGCAGCTGCCACAGCTGCTCCCAGCAGTACATACCACCAAGGCCACGAGAAGGCAGGGGCCGGGGGCTCACTCACAGCTAGGGAGTTAGGGGGGATAGTTAATGCCCGAAGTTCTGCATCCAGTTCCCTGGGACCCAAGAGGCAGACACAGACGTGTGACAGGTGCATCTAAATATAGAGGTGTCAGGACTGGGTAGAATGTGCAAGGGAGGCAAAAGAACATGCAACAGTGTTCAGTGCTAGGAGGCATGAGGGGTGCCGAAGGATGACAAGCTCTGGTAAACATTTGACAGGGATGTCCCATCTTTGTCCCTCCATTCACTTATCACTTATTCACTCCATTAACTTATCCATCCCCCTACCTACCCACCATTAATTCATCCACCTTCACCCATGCTTGTCCATCCACCATTCATCCACTTATCCATCCCCCACCTACCATTCATCCATCCAACTATTCACCCATTCCTCTACTTACCCACCCATCCATTCACCCATTTCTTCATTGACCCATCCACCAACCCATCCTTCCATCTATCTATCCACTGAGATATCCACCCATCCCTCCATTCATTATCTGACTGACCCATCCACCTATCCTTCCATCTATGTATGTACCCGCCATCCACTCTTCCATCCACCCACACATTCATCCATCATCCATCCATCCATCCACCCATCCATCCATCCATCCATCCATCCATCCACCAACCCATTCACCTATTCATCCATCCATCCATCCATCCATCCATCCATCCATCCATCCATCCATCCACCCACCAACCCATTCACCTATTCATCCATCCATCCATTAACCCACCCACCTATTCTTCCATCTATTTACCCACCCATCTACCCACCCACCCATCCATTCACCCATCCAATCATCCATCTATCCACCCATCCATCTATCCTATTCAACCCTCAATCATTTGTTTCCTAATTGTGATGCACTAATGCCCACCAGGCATTTCTTCAAATACCCTACACACCTACAGGCAGGCGATTAGTGTGAAGGGTGTGAAAAGCCTGAGGGCACTATGCAAAGGGTTTGCCTGTGAGGACAGGATGCTTGCTGGGTGCTGAGGGAGGCCAGGGAGGGGTGGCAGTGAGTGAGCCCTTACCCAGCTGGTGGATGGACTGTTCTTGGCCTGTGAGGAGAAAGGACAGCAGGATACATGCTCAGAGAGGGCTAGGCTAGCATCACCCGGGCGCAAGAGTGAGGCTCACAGCAGGTGCAAGGTGGGAGGTGGGAAGGGGGTGGGGGAGCAGGGGCACCGCCTGGAACAGGGCTTCCGGGAGAGAGTGGGGGAAGGTGAGGGGCCAAGCACGGCTTTGGGGTTACCTGGCTGCCAGGGCTCCAGGGGCACAGGGAGGCTCCAGGGCCCATCCCCAGCGGCAGTGTAGGCTGCCACACACACCGTCAGGTTGGGCACAGTGCCATCCCCCTGCAGCTCCAGAGTCACCTCCTGCTTTAGCCCTATGTCCATGAGCACCTAGGATGTCCAGAGGCAGCATCAGCTGGGGCTCCCAGCTCGGACTCTTCAGCCTTCACTCTGGGCTTGAGCATCCCTCAACCTCCAGCCCCTCACCCACACCTTTTCCTGTCTCCAGCTCTTGCCTGCCCTCTCATACTTTCATCTCCCGCCTGCATCCTGGGATGCAGGTGATGCCAGTTCCGCCGGTGCCAGCACTCATCAGTGTCCTTCACTGTTTCCGGGGCCAGTGCGGTGTGGCGTACAAGCCCCCACTCTGTGCACCCCCCCCCTCAATCCCACCTGCTCGCTTGGAGTCCCGTGCCTCTAGGAAAAGGGACATTTCCCACAGGCCATATGTGATTTGGATGAATCTAACAGCCTGTTGGCATATAGGGACTAAAAAGAGGGACCACGCCCTGTCCCCTCCCCAGCCCCCACCCCAGTTTACCAGGCGCTAGGTGGAGAGATTGCACGCTCCCAACCAGCAATGTTGCACTGTTCCTAACCATTCCCCAACCCCTGCCCCAGCCAGCAGCACCCACCTCAGGGGTGTCCTGGCCTCGATAGGCCAGCCGGTACCCTAAAAGGGTGCCCTGCAGGGGCGCCCTGGGCTGCTGCCATAGCACGAGGACTTGGCTTCCATTTCGCCTGGCGCTAACGTTCTCAGGGGGGCCCAAGGGCACTGGAAGAGAGGGAAGAGGGGCAGTTGGCACACCCACCTCTTCCTGCCCCTCACCTCTGCTTCCAGGAGGTCAGGGCGGGGAGCCGAGGATGTGCACGTGGGCATTTCGTGCCAGTCCTGGGGCAGAAGCTGAGGTGGAGGGTGGGAGTGAAAATGCCATGCCAAGGGTGGGCGAGTCACACGGGGCACACAGGGGAAAGGAGACCCCGGGGGTGGCACTGGTGTAGGCGACATGCAGCATGGGTGATGCCCACCCCACCTCCCAACCATATCTTACCTCCCTGGGGTGTGAACACAGGCAGCCAGTGTGTCCAGGGCGAGAGACCCTGGGCGCTGCTGCAGGCCACCCGCAAGTGGTAGGGGGTGTGCGGGCGCAGGCTCCCCAGCCGCACGCGGTGAGGAGGCACCGAGGCTTCCAGGCTCAGGGGTTCCTCGGGGGGGTCCGGCTCTCCCAGCCAGACGCCCACCCCGTCGTCCGAGAGCACGGCCTGGGGAGGGAGCAGAGGGCATCAGGACTTGCCACTGTGGCTGTCCCCACGCAAAGACGCAGGCCTGCATGCGTGTGCTTATGTTTCCGTGTGTGATTGTGTGTATTATATTGTGTGGTTGTGTGTGACTGTGTGTGACTTATGTGATTGTGTGATTGCGTGCATGTTGCAACATCTTGTTTTGGACGGTGGTTTCATGGGTGAAGGTGATGGATATTAGGGATGTTATTTATCATCTTTGAAGAAAGAAAAGAAAAGTCAGAGAGATAGGAGAGTAGAGAAGGCACTTGCCCTGCACGTGGCCAACCTGAGCTAGATCCCCTGCACCCCATAGGGTTAGGAGTGATCCCTGAGCATAGTCAGATGTGGTCCCCAAACAGAACAGACAAACAAACAAAGGCTTGGGCCCAAGAGATAGAGGTTAAAGAGTTAAGGCACTTGCCTTGCTTGCTGCTGACCCTGGTTAGATTCCTGGTGAGCACCATTAGGACTTATACTTGAGCACCGCCAGGTGTAGCCCAATAACAAAGAAAAAAAATAAATCTTTTGGGGCTGGAGAGGTAGTGCAAGGGTTAAGGTACCTGCCTTGCACAGGCCTGACCCCTGTTAGTCTCCAGAACAACAGGGGCCCCTGAGCATGGCCGCCCCTGAGCACCACTGAGGAAGAGGGCGGACCTGGGTAATCTCTGGCAGAGCCCGAGTAGCACCACATCCATGAAGCCTTGCATTGAACCACCCAGCCACAGCAGGGAAGTTGGCCACTGCAACCCTCGTGGAACACCTCATGGAAGGCTTACACCCCCGGGGGAAAGAAAAGTTCTTTACAAGTCTGAACATGCTCAATTGTTATGATTGTCTCCATTATACAAATGAAGACAACTGAAGATTGGGTGATGTACTACTGGCTCGAGGTCACCAGTTTGTCATTTATAAAACCAGAACCTCAGGGCTAGAGCAATAGTGCAGCTGGCAGGGCACTTGCCATGGGCTAGAACCCAGGCATTCCATAGGGTCCCTCAATCACTGCCAGGAGTGATTCCTGAGTGCAGAGCCAGGAGTAAGTCCTGAGCACCGCCAAGTGTGCCCCCCCAAAGACTTACACCCCAGCCAGTCTCCAAAACCTTTGCTGTATTTCTAGTGAGCTGCCCAAGAAACTGTGGTAGTGGCAAGAGACAGTCTCTGTGGTCCAGAGGGAGTACTAAAATGGATGATTCCAGCTGCAAAGGCAGCATCTCCTACCCCATTCCCTACCCTGGTGCCTCAGTTTCCTCATCTGTGAAATGGGACCCCATGGGAGGTTCCCCACTTGGTGGGCCGGACGGGGCAGATTCTTAACCCAGGTAATGCCTGCCTGAGTGCCTGAGGGGAGTTTGGCCTCCGTGTTTTGTGTGTGTTTGCGGATTGCCTGGCAACACGTGCCCAACTCTGCACACCAGTGCCTGGAGGCACAGGCTGGCACAGGCTGGCACAGCACCTGGTCTCCAGGAACGGCATGTTCAGGGCTTCTGACACAGCTGGGAGCACATCAGTCCTGTCCTGTCCCTTGGAACCACAGCCCCACAATTCAGGGGTGCTCTCTTCACCCTGGGTTACAACTGGGATGCCCCAATGTGCTGCCACAGGGGGTCACATGCTCACCGCTGAAGTGTGTGGGCTTTGAAGTCAGTCACCCTGGGTCCAAGTACAGGCTTGGCAATGATTTGCTGTGTGACTGAGAGTAAGTGTTTTAACTTCTCTGAGCCTAGGTTTCCATCTCTGGAAAAAGGCATCTGCCAGTACTCATCAGACAAGAGGTCAGGTTTCAGGGTGCAATGCATGCAGGCCAGCGTGCAGGTCCCATCTAGAGCTCTCATTTCTCTGTGCCAATTCTGCACCTAGCACTCTTTCTTCCTTCCTTCCTTCCTTCCTTCCTTCCTTCCTTCCTTCCTTCCTTCCTCTTTCTTTTCCTTTCTTTCTGTTTCCTTTCTTTCTGTTTCCCTCTTTCCTTCTCTCTTTCTTTCTCCTCCCTACCTCCTTCCTTCCTTGTCATTCACTCTCTTTTCTCTCTCCTTCCTTCCTTCCTTCCTTCCTTCCTTTCATTCTTTCTTTTCCCTTCTTTCTGTTTCCTTCTTTCCTTTCTTTATCTTTTCCCTTCTTTCTGTTTCCTTCTTTCTTTCTGTTTCCCTCTTTCCTTCTCTCTTTCCTTCTTTCTCCTCGCTACCTCCTTCTTTCTTTGTCGTTCACTCTCTTTTCCTCTCTCCTTCCTTCCTCCCTCCCACCAACTCCCTCTTTCTTTCTTTCTTTCTTTCTTTCTTTCTTTCTTTCTTTCTTTCTTTCTCTTTCCTTCTTTCGCCTCCTCTTCCTTTCTTTCTTTTTCTTTCTTTCTCTTTCCTTCTTTCTCTTCCTCCTTCCTTCCTTCTTTCTTTGTTGTTCATTCTCTTTTTTCTTTCTCCTTTCTCTTTTCTTTCTGTTTCCCTCTTTCTCTCTTTCCTTCTCTCTTTCCATCTCTCTTTCCTTCTTTCTCCTCCCTCCCTCCTTTCTTCTTTCTTTGTCATTCATTCTCTCCTTCCTTCCTTCCTTTCTTTCTTTCTTTCTTTCTTTCTTTCTTTCTTTCTTTCTTTCTTTCTTCTTTGTGTGGGGCCACAACCGTGGTACTCAGGGCTTACTCCTGACTCTCTGCCCAGGGACCACTCCTGGTAGTGCTCAGGGGGACCCTCTGGGATTCTGGGGCTCAAATCTGGGCTGACTACACTTGAGGCAAATACCTTCCCTGCTGTACTATCACTCTGGACCCTCGATTTCTTTTGTCATTTCCACTTTGCACACAAGGGAACAGAGGCCCAGAGGGGTCCAGAAGCTTGTGTAAACTCACAGAGCCCCCACCCAGCACAGGCCTGAGGACAGGACAGGCAGTGACTGGACAGAAGGATGGTGGGGCTGTATCCATGACTATTCTCTGACCTGTACTGACATGCAGGAAGGGGAACCTCTGCTGGGTCAAGGGGACACCGGGCAGACAGGCTGCCAGCTCCTCGTGCCCACTGTCCACTTCTCCTTTCTCCAGAACAGCTCTGATTCTTCCAGTGCTAGGCACAGCAGGAAGTGAGATCCAGAAAAGGAAGAAGGCACACTTCTGTTTTCTTAGGGACACTGAGCGTTTGTGGGTTAGGGGGTACAGCTGAAGCCTGACCTGCATCTTCCATCCTGGGATGGAGGCTGTTGGGCAGATTTTCACTGCGAGGAATGGTAGATGCCTCATCCACCAAGCCTCCCTGCCTCCCCACCCCGCTGCCAGGGCTTAGCTGTGTTTCCCGGGATGCCAGGCGCAGTACTGTGTGAGTACTGGAGATGTACTGCTCTCATCCATCCCCTAGGCAGTGATGAGCATTGAACATCGTCTGGGTTTGGTAGGTTCAAATTCTCCTAGGCAAGTGACTTAACTACCCTCAGTCTTCATTTCCTCATCTTGGAAATGGACGCAAATCTAGACCCTCACTTCACAAACATGGGGGAGCATGGATATAGTTCTAACACAACACTGTTCAGAACAGAGTTGTTATCCCCAAAAGTCAGTCATGGTTAAAAAAAATATTTTTAGAGGGAGTTTCTCAGGGAGTGTTCAGGATCCTGGGGACCACTGCTGGCAACAGTTGGCCAACAAGGCTGGAGCAGTTCAGTACTGGGACCATTCAGAGCCAGATTCAAAAAAAATTTTTTAGGGGACCGACCGGAGTGATAGAACATATAGGGCACTTGTCTTGCATAGGGCCAACCTAGGTTTGATGCCCACATGCCATATGGTTCCCTGGGTACCATCAGAGTGATTCTTGAGTGCAGAACCAAGAGAAATCCTTGAGCATCACTGGGTGTGGTCCCAAAATCAAAATTAAAAAAGAGAGAGAGAGAGAGAAAGAGAGAGAAGGAAAGAAAAGAAGGAAGGAGGAAGAAAGAAAAAAAAAGGAAGGGTGGGGTTTGAGCAATAGTAGACTGGGTAGGGTGTTTGCTTTGCACAAGGTAGACCCAGGTTTGATCTCTGGAATACCATATGATCGCCTGAGCACCACCAGGAGTTATCCCTGAGCATCGCTGGGTGTGACCCCCAAAGCTGAAAAGCCAAAATAATATAGACAGAAAGAAAAAAAGAAAGGAGGGGAGGAAGTGAGAGAAAGAGAAAGAAAAAGAGCAAGGAGTTGGAGAGATAGTATAGCAGGTAGGGTGTTTTGACCTAGTTGATTCAGGTTTGATTCTGGCATTCCATATAGTTCCCCTGAGTCCCACCAAGAATGATCCTTGAATGCAGAGCCAGGAGTAAGCCCTGAGCACCACCAGGTGTGCCCCCAAAAGAAGCCCAAAAGAAGAAGAGCAAGTGGAGCTGGGGCAATAGTTCAGTGGGGAGGGCGTTTGCTTTGTATTCGGCAGACATGGGTTTGACCCCTGGCATCCCATATGGTCTCCCAAGCACCACCAGGAGTGATTCCTGAGTGCAGAGCCAAGAGAAACCCCTGAGCATTGCTGGGTGTGACCCAAAAAGCAAAAAAAAAAAAAAAGAAGAGCAAGTAAGAGAGGAAAGAGAAAGAACAAGAAAAGAGAAAAAGAGGGAGAAAAAGGAAGAGAAAAAAGGAAAAAATGAAAGAGAAAAAGAAAGAACTAGAAGGGTCGGAGCGATAGTACTGTGGGTAGGGTGTTTGCCTTGCACACAGTCGACTCGGGTCTGATTCCCAGCATCCCATATGGTTCCCTGAGCACCGCCAGGAGTAATTCCTGAGTGCAGAGCCAGGAGTAACCCTGAGTATCGCTGTGACCCAAAAAGGAAAAAAAAAAAGAGCTATAGAGAAGGAAGGGAGGGATGACGGGTGGGAGGGAAGGGAGGAGAGCTATAGCCCGTCATCTGTGTCCCCTCATTGAACACTCCATTATGTCCATTTTACAATTCTCTCAATGAGACCCAGAGTCTTTCTTCCACCTGCCCAAGCATCTGGGATTTGAACCCAGAACCTCTGGCTTGATTCTTTGGCATCTCAAAGCACCAAGGCCGGGAATCTGGAGACAGGAGAGGGAACTGGTAGGTATGGACGAAAGGCCAGCTGAAGTTGAGGGGAGTAAAATCTGGGGTCTTACCTGCAGGGTGCAGTGGGTGAGAGGGTAGATGCCACTCAGGCCTGGGGTCCAAGCCACCTCCAGCTCGGTGGGCTGGCTGGAAACCACGTGGAGGTCTTGTGGCCGCTGGGGAAGCACTGTGAATAGGAGACAGTGGTGACCCTGGGGCCTCTGCCCTACCTCTGCCCTTGACCCTTCACCTATACCCTCTGACCCCTGTTCTCCACGCCTCTTTCCTGTCACCTGTGATGGTGGCTGTGCGCGATGTGGTGACACCCTTGGCATTATGGGCTTCGCAGGAGAATGAAGACGTCTTGTTCAAACCTGGGGAGTCACACGAAGGGGTCAGAGGGGGTCAGGGGGCCCTGAGCTGGAACTGCCTGATGAGCAGCAAGGGGCCATATGATGGGAGGGCAAGGCGCTGGGAAGGTGGGCACAGTGTAACATGCTGACACACACATACAAACATATACACAAACATGCCTATTCACACAGAAGAGACACAAACACACTCTTGGAAAAACACAGAAACACTCCCAGACACATACTTCTATGTAAAAGTACCCCCCCATCCCCACCCACACCCCCACAAACTACCTGGACATACACAGAGACACACCCAGGGACTTGAGCAATAGTACAGTGGGGAGGACACTTGCCTTGCATGCAGCCAGCCTGGGTTTGATTCCAGGCACCCTGTATGGTCCCCAGATCAACAGTAGGAATGAGCACAGAGCCAGGAGTCAACCCTGAGCACTACCAGGTGTGGTTCCAAAACAAAACACAAAAGACACTCAGAACATCTGCAGAATTGCACACACACACACACACACACACACACACACACGCAAGGCACCACCAGTAAACTCACAACTCCAGTAAGAATCAAGCCCAGGAGGTTGGGGGGGTGAATTTCATGCCGAGTTTGCTCCATTGTCAGCCTGGCCCCTCCCAGCCTATCCCCTGCTGGCCGCCTCACTTTCCCATGTGCCTTCCCCCAGCCCTCATTCCAGCACCCTGGCCTCTGCATCTTGGGGTTTCTGGAATGCAAGCCTCCAGCACCCCCTTCCTAGGGGAGCCACTTTGCCCTCTGCTGCCTCTGCTGGAAGCATCTCCCGGTGTTGGACATCTGCCACCTCCACAGCCTCCACATGGGCTCTGGTCATTCTGTCCCTGAGACATCTGCCCCTCAGCCGTCACCCGTTACACAGTCTCCAGGCGTCCCGCTGTCAAGGCCACTGACAGGCGAGCGGCATGGGTGGCCGGGGCCAGCTTTCTGCCTGCTTTGGCCTTTGGCCTTGGCTCTCAGGGGAGCAGGACACACAGTAGGTGGTCTTACCTGGGCACAAGTGGATTCAATTGCAAACTTCAGGGTGTCTGTGTGAGCAGAAATGGGATTGTGTGAGGGCTGGCACAGCAGCTCCACAAGGGGAGTATGGGCAGTATAAACTTCATGGAGGAGGGCCAGGGTTAATCCCTGGTCCCATATGCTTGCTGGGTAACCGAGCCTGGAAGAGCAGTCCCTGAGTGCAACCTGATGTGTCCTGGGAAGAAGAAGGAGGAGGAGGAAGAAGAGGAGGAGGAGAAGGAGAAGGAGAAGGAGAAGAAGAAGGAGGAGGAGGAGGAGGAGGAGGAGGAGGAGAGGAGGAGGAGGAGGAGGTGGAGGACAACTGAGAGTTGAAAGTTGGTTAAGGGATATACATGATAACCTTTCGGTATCTGTATTGCAAACCATAATGCCCCAAAGGGAAGGGAGAGAGTGAGAGTGATCAAGAGTGAGACTGATTAAGTGAGAGTGTGAGTGATAGTGATCGAGTGAGAGCAAGAGGAAGCGAGATAGAGAGAGAAGAAAAGTGGGAGGGGGAACAGGAGGGAACCTGGGAACATTGGCAGTAGGAAATGTACACTGGCGAAGGGATTGATGTTGGAACATTGTATGACTGAAACCCAATCATGAACAACCTTGTAACTGGTGATTCAATTAAAAAAAAAAAGAAATGGAATATTGGGCTAGAATGATAGTACAATGGGGAGGGTGCTTGCCTTGCATGCTGCCAACCTGGTTTCTATCCCCAGCATCCCATATGCACCCCAAGCCACAGGAGTGATTCCTGAGCATCGCTGGGTGTGGCCCCCAAACAAAACAAAATAAATGGGATCTGATCACTGAGCTCTCTCACTGGCTTGTGTGAGCTGAATGGGTGCTTTGGAAGGTCTGGGCTGGGCTTCACCCCTTCCCGGCATTCCCCCCTCCCCAATGGGCTTCACCCCTTCCGGGCACTCCCCCCTCCTGGGGTGGCAGACACACTGACTCACACACAAAGGTAGAGACAAGCACGTGAGACAGGCACCCGGCCAGGCACACGCGGACCCAGGCGAGCTGGCCCACAGCGTGCCTGGCCCAGCCGCCTATGCGAGTTGATGCACTTCGGTGTGTGTCTGGGGACGCTGCTGGTTCCCGCCTCCCCGCCAGCACCGAGTTTCCTTTTTGGGGAGGCCGAGGGAGTGGACTGAGATGCAGGGCCAGCAGGAAGAGGGTGGGCAGGGCTGCGCTACTGCCAGGCCTCGCAGTGCTCAGCCAAGGTCAGGTGCCTGCGCAGCCCCCGTGGGCGGCCCAGGACAGGCGCGGGAGGCTCCAGCTGCACGTGGGGGGCGCGGGGAGACGCGGGGGGGGGGCGCGGAGGAGGAGCCTGGGAGGCGCGAGAAGCTGAGGATAGGGGTCTCCCAGGAAGGGCCATGGGGGCGCATTGAAAGAGCCTGGGGGGTGGCGCAGGACCCGCCGGTTACCCATGAGGAGCGCGGACTTTGGAGCCGGTCCGCTCCAACCGCAGCATTCCCGCCCCCGCGTGAGTCACCGCAGTCCCCTCCCCCGAGGGGCGACCCCACCCGGGGCCCTCTGGAGGCGGGCCATCTTGAGGGAGGGGGAGAGCGTAAGCCCCCCTTGCTTCCCGCAGACGCTCCCCCACGAGGCTGGAGCGCGCTCAGGCCAGATGTGCTTTCCAGATGTTCCGGGGCCTCCTGCCTGCGGCGCCCCCCTCCCTTCCTTTTTCCAGGGACTGAGCGGGACGGAGGGAGAGAGAGAGGCGCCGCCCTGACTCACACAGAAGCACAAACAGCCAAATTCCTGGACGTGGCCTCTTCCCCCTACCCCCCCCCCCCCCCACTGCGGGGGCGGGATGGGGGGGGCCGCTGACAAGCACAAACCCAAAAAGGCCTGCCCGGAGCCAGCACCCGCAGTCCTGACAGTCCTTAGGCGCCCTGTATCCACAGGGACACCCACATCCACACACCAAGGGCTGACAGGTGGCAGGAAAAGGCATCAGGCGCCCTGGCACGCACTCACACTCTCTCTCTCTCTCTCACACACACACACACACACACTTGCACACACACACATGCATGCACACTCTCATGAACACGCACACACACATTCACAGTCACACACACATTCACATACATTCACAAACTCACGTACATACACATATACAAATACACATTGGCACACACACACACACACTTGACACATTCAAACGTGCCAGTGCCAGCTGGACTAGTGGGCGGGCACTACCACCCCCTGCATCGCAAGCCACATGTCCGGAGTGACCAACACACCTGCAGGTAAGATCGGACCCACGGACAGCAGGAGAGAAGTCTGAGGCCGGCTTTTTGACCACACACTTGACCTAGCCTCTTCCGCTCCAGCCCAACTGGACACAGGTTGCCTTGCTCCCCCTCACTGCTGACCACGGGCCCCTGGGTCATCCTGCCAGATGCACACCCCCACCTCGTGCAGAATGGGGCACACACCTCAGGTTCTGGTGCAAAGAAGCAATGGGAGTCAACATCCCCAGGAAAATGCAGGCCCCCCCCACACCATACTGAGGGGGGATACAGACCCCCTCTACCCACATTTGCATATACACAGATACAAAAGTTCGTGTGAGGCTCACCATCCACATGTGGTTCCCATGATGCAAACCCAGGTTACTCGGGGGCTCACACATACAAATGGCCTTTGGGTACAATCTGACTTTGCCAGGGACCAGAGCCCCCATTAAGACACATTTCTGACCAGAAAAGCTGCTTCTTTGACAAGTAGCCAGGACTCCCCCCAACTGCTCCTCACACTGTCATACTGCCACTCCCCCCACGCATGCACACATAATGATCACATGCGCCTGTGCGCGCGCGCACACACACACACACAAGCACACACTTGGGGCCCTGAGTACATCCCCAATTCCAGATATACAAGGACATAAAAATAAAGACCCATGGGTTGGAGTGAAAGCACAGCAGATAGGGTACCTGCCTTGCATGTGCCCTACCAGGGTTAAATCTGTCCCATATGGTCCCCTGAACCCAGCCAGGAGTAATTCCTGAGTGCAGAGCCAGGAGTGACCCCTGAATATTAGTGGGTCTGACCACAAACTTACCAAAAAAAAAATGATCCAAGGGCCAGAGAGGCAGTGCAGGAGGGAGGGCTTTTGCCTGGCATGAGGCTGATCTGAATTTGAACCCCAGCATCCCATATGGTACCCCGAGTCCTGCCAGGAGTAATCCCTGAGTACAGAGCCAGAAGTGAGCCCTGAGCACTACTGGATGAGATCTCACCCCCACCCCTAAATAAATAAAAACAAAAGACCCAATGCACAACAACATACATGCCATACACACCAGTTGGACAGAACCCCGAGATGATACACATATATGACAACCATACACAGGAGGCCAGAGCGATAGTACAGCAGGTGGAGTGCTAGCCTTACGTGTGACCAACCTGGTTCGATCCCTAACATCCCATATGGTCCCTGAGCCTGCCAGGAAGTAATCTCTGAGCTCAGAGACAGGAGTAAGTCTAGCAACCAAAGCCTCCCAAACAAAAACAAACAACAAACCAGACAGTCTGGAACAAAGAGGGTCCTACTGTTCCCCACCACCACCACCCACACACAGCTCTAGAGGAACGTAGATACCTCCCGGACACCATGACCCACAGGAGTACGCTGTGGTGGGCATCACACTAGACCCTCTCACCCCTGAGTGCCCCCTTTCTCTTGCCCACATTGGGGGAGGGTGGACTTTCCCTTCGCCCTCCCTGACTCTGAATCCAGGGTCCTGGAGGCTGAGTCAGACTCGGCTTCTGGCCTGAGTCATCCCACCTCTGGGGGTGGGGGCTGCTCACCGCCACTTCCTTGCACACTCAGGGGCCCCGGAATGCTGGGAATGTGGGGCCCTTCCTCCCCCCCACTGCACCCTCTGTCCAGAGTCCCCTCCCTGGCCCAGCAGATGGACACAGCGGGTCAGGGACCAGCCTGCTCCCTCTGTCTCCCTGTCTGTTCCTCTTTCTCTCCTTCCTCAGCTCTGCCTTGGACCATGACGGGCCCCCAGATGGCCCCCATCTTTTCCCAAGGGGATTCTCCTCCTAAGGGGGTGACTGTCCTCCTGTCGCCCCCACTCTCCACCTGTTGAGACTGTGCTCTGTTCCCTCCAGGCTGTTCCCTTTCTGTCGCTGCCTTTCTTTTGGCCTTCTGCCTCCCCCCATTTCTCAGTCCCATCAGCCCCACCCGCAGTGGCACCCCTGAAGGGCGGGTCTGTTGTGGGGGGAGGTGGAAGGGCACACGAGTCCTGCGAGGTCAAGGGCAGACAAAGGGCGTGAGGCCCACTCACGCCTGAGCCATGGAACAGCTCACAGGAAACCGAGCACAAAGAATCCCTTTCAGAGATGCTAGTGAATGGAAGGAGTGAGAGGGACAGAGGGACGGGGACAGACACACAGAGAGACGCAGGACAAAGACACGGAGGGAGGGGCTAGGCAGAGGACAGGGTTAAGACCCTCGCCTCGCACACAGCTGGCCCTGATTTGATCTCTGGCACCACCTTTGGTACCCTGAGCCTCACAAGGAGCGATCCCTAAACACAGAGAGAGAAACAAGCACGGCTGGGTGTGCCTGCCCCCCAAACGCGAGCCAGAGAGGGACAAAGCCTGGGAACAAAGGTACAAGGACAGGGTAATGAACAAGCACAAAGTCTTCCCTGGCTGCCCACTGCTCCCCTGCCAGGGCCCTCAATACCAGACTGAACCGTCCATCCGCTTATCTAGCCCTTGTCTGCCTCCATCTGTCCATCCTGCGGGACTCACCAGGAAGATGCAGCGTGTACTGGGGGCCAGGCCCCGGTGCGGGGGGTAGGACTGTGGCGTCCTGGAACCAGCGGAGATCCACGGGCTCCGGGGGCCCCTGGGCCTGGCAGCTCAGATTGAAGGGGGTGTTGGCGACCACCGCCCTGTCCTCCGGCTCCTCCAGGAAGTAAGGCAGGCCTAGGGTGGGGAGGCAGTGACAGCGGCTGGGACCCTCTGAGTGCCCCCTGAAGTTGATGCAGGGTCCTCCCAGGGAACTCTCCAGGATTCTCCATCCCACAGCGGGGCCCCAGGCCAGGACAGACAGGGTTACGTGGTGCCTCTGAGGTCCAGAATGTTCCCTCTCAAGCACACCTGCCTTGGGACAACTGACAGACAGATCTCCCACCCCCAAGACACTCAGCTTCTCCAGCACATGAACCCCTGTCCCACCCCCTCCCAGTCATTTAGCAGCTCCTCGCTCCTGACCCCTGCCACCTCTGATATCCCTAAGCTGTCTTGGGGGGACACTCCCAATACCCCCAGCCCCGGGCTCACCCTCCAGCCCCACATAGCCAGGCTGGGACACAAACGTCTTCCCGCCGAGGACCACAGCGCACTGGTACCAGCCAGCATCCGAGATCTGCAACGAGGAGATTCTGGGGGGCCAGAGAGGGACAGAGTTTCAGTGGGTTATTGGAGCTGGGGGACAGCCACAGGAGACTTGTTGGTGAGAACCTGGGGATGTCGTAATGAACCTGACCTTGCGGGTCAGGGGAGAAAAGGGCAACCCAGGGGCATGGCAGATGCCCAGAGTGGTCACCATGTTCCCAGCCCAGCTTCCCAGCCAGGAAGGCTGTGACCCGGACACTATCCAGGGGTTGGGGGTCCCTAACAGGGCGGCTGGAGCAGGGGGGCTCGCACCGGAGCTGGCTGACCACCTTCCAGTCGTCCTGCCCGTCCTCGCCCAGTGGCACCTGCGTCTGGGTGCTGTCTGCCAGCTCCAGGACCTGGCCGTCCCGGAGCCATGTCACCTCTGGGGGCTCCTCCTGCACCTGGAGCTCACACCGAAGGGAGCCCATGAGGCCCCGGGCCCCTGTGACGTTCCCGGGGCTCCCCACAAAGGGGTTTCCTCCGGCCTGTGCACCTGCAGGGAGAAGGAGCTGTTAGCTCTGAGGCCCCCTCCCCTGGCCCGGAGCTCTGGAGTCCCTCAGCCCTGCCCGCCGGCACCCACAGCTATGACCTCAGTCAAATGTGGGCAGCTTTGGAAGGGCCCAGAATCCTCCTGGGGGACTGGGGCCGGAAGACTCCAGTCTTCATCTGTCTGTCCCTCTGGCTGTCCATTCCTACATCTATCTGTCTGCTCCTCCATCCATCCCTCTGTTTGTCTATCCCTCCATCCATTCATCCCTCCGTCCCTACATCTGTCCATACCTCTGTCTCTCCATACATCCATCTGTTTGTCCCTCTGTCCATCCATCCATCCATCCATCCATCCATCCATCCATCCAGTCTTCTGTCCCTCTATCTGCCCACCCTTCTGTCCCTCCCTCCTCCCTCCCTCCATCCTTCTGTTTCTCCATTTCTTTATCTGTCCGTCCCTCCTTCTCTCTGTCTTTCCAGCCGTTGGTTGGGAAGCAGGCCGGGATCTGGCCGCCTCCCACGCCCTGCACTGGCCCTGCTCCCTGGGCCTCCCTGAGGGTCTCCAGGGACTTCATACATCAGACTGGGGGACGGCGGGGAAGAAACTGGGGCACGGTGGGGGTGGGAGAAGCCAGCTGGGAAGGAGAGAGAAGTCAGAGAAAGTCAGTCCTGGGACGCAGAGACCCACCCGGAGTCAGAGAAAAGGAGAGCTGGGGATGGGAGGGAGAGAGAGACAGACAGACAGACACACACACAGAGAGAGAGAGAGAGAGAGAGAGAGAGAGAGAGAGAGAGAGAGAGAGACAAGGAGACAGAGAGAGACAGAGAGACAGAGTGAGAGACAGAGACACAGAGATGCACAGAGGGACACAGAGACAGGGAGAGAGACAGAGACACAGACACGGGGACAGAGAGAAAGGGGGAGATCTGCAGAGGAGGAAGCTGGAAGCAGCCGGGCTGGGTCCAGACAGGGACAGGCACTGGGGGGCAGGCAGGAGTGTGGGGGGGTACAGAGATCCAGCTTCCCTCCTTGAGCTCCAGTGAGGGGCCTCCTCTGGAGCTGAGGGTTCTTTCTAGAAGATTCTGATCTGGGAATCCCGCCTGCTCTGTGCCGGTTGAACTGAAGTCAGTGCCCACCCTGTCCTGTCCTGTCTGTCCAGCTATGTGTCTGTCCCACTCCTCCTGGTGCCTCTCTTTGCCGTCCTTCCTTTCCTGGCCCTCTGTTGATTTCATCAGTGTCCCACTTCTTCTCCCTTGTCCCCCCTAAGCGGAGCTCTAGAGGCACCCCCACACCTGCCATCCCTCCGCCCACACACCCCAGCCCCCCACCATCACTCACCCCAGGGGGTCGCACTCCCCCAGCAGCTCAGCGCCAAGCACCAGGCCAGCACGTCCCTGCCCATCCTCGGCACCGGTGGCCAATGCCAAACTTTCTGCCGAAGTTGCTGGGCAGCCCAAGGCGGGAGGGGGCAGGGCCGGGACAGCCCGGCCCTCCCCCCAGCTCTGGGCTCCGGGAACTGGCACTGCCTGCCGGGCACCGCGGGGTGGGGGGACTCACCCTCACCGGCTCTGCTCCCCGCTCCCGGCGCCCTAGTGCTCTGTTGCCCAGGCCCAGCTCGGGGCTTCACAACTTTCACCCCGCCCCTGCCTCTCCCCCACTCCACTCCTGCCTCCGCCCACCGGCCCGAGCCTAAGGGGCCACCTGGACTTGGAAGGGTTAACTGGGAGAGTTGAGGACCAGCCCCGTCTTAAAGGGGCCCTGGAGGGGAGGCAGCAGAGAGGGGGCAGGGGCTGCTGGTGGCAGCACCCCTAATTCAGAGGCTGTGTGCCTCTAGCCGGCTCTGGGCGCTGTCCCTCCAGGCTGTCTGGGTGTCTGGTAAACATTCCTCCCCAGCTCCGCTCCCCTTTCTGCCCAAGCAACCAACGCCCCCTTGCTGCCTCCACCCCCCAGCCCTGTTGGCCAGCCCCCGGCAGGCCTCATCCCTGGGCTCTCACTCCCCTTCAAGCTCACAGCCTCCTCGTGAACACAAAAGACACACAGACATACAGACATGCATGCTTGCGCGTGCACACACACAGACACAGACACAGACACACACACACACACATAGACACACACGCACACAGATACGCACAGAGACTGACACCCACACACACATAGACACACACACGCACACAGATACGCACAGAGACTGACACCCACACACACATAGACACACACACGCACACAGATACGCACAGAGACCCACACACAGACACACACGAGTAACACACAGACACACAAGCGCACAGATCCACACAGAGACCCACACATGCGCGCACACACACACACATGCACACACAGACACACACACATACACACACATGCACACACAGACACATAGACACATACACATACACACAAGCGCGCAGTGACTGGAGGCCGGACAGGCAGAGACATGCAGGCCCTACCATCCATGGACACTCTCAGACAAGCCGGGTCAGGAAGCCCATTCCAGGAGAAACCTCAGGAATGGGGGGACATTGCCTAGTGGTGGGCATCTCTGGGTAGTGCCCCAGGAAGTCTCAGACAAAAAGAACCACCATGGCAGGGGGGACCAGAAACTGCCCAGACCTATGTGGGACCCCACTCCACATAGGTGGGGCTCAGCCAGGGACCTTGCCTATAAGAGGGGACAGTCTCAGCAGGCCCTCTGGCCTGTGTCCAGTGGTTGACCTTGCAGGGCCTCTGTATCTTATTAGTTTGCTGGGCACTTCCTTTGCTTCTGGGGGTGGGGGACTGTGTTACCCTGAGAGCTCCTGAATCCACAGATACTGTGCATGGCTTCAGGGAAGGTTCTGTGCTTTGTAGGGGGGGGGAGGGGTGTCTCAGCTAGCAGTGTGGAGGAGTGGGGGGACTGTGGGGAGTGGGCTCAGGCTTGCTCTCTGCTCTTGATGGGTGTGATTGGGATCAGTGTCCTGTCCCCTTCTCAGCTTCCCCTGCCAGCTCCTCCCACCACCCATATGGGTCACCCCCCTCTGTGCCCTCCAGGACCCCTGCTTGGCGTCCTCCGTCCTCCACATCTGCACCCTCCCTCCTTCTTCTCTCCCTCTCCCCACCATCTTTCTTGCCCCAGCACAACCCTCCTCCTGGCTTGTCTCATGAGGGAACCCCGATTTCCTGCCCCCCTCCCCTTGTCTTTCTCTGTTCTTGGAGGCTTGAGCTCACCAGACCACTGTGTTGCTCTCACACTGGCTTGTGCTCGCCAGGGTTCACGTGCCTTGTCTTGGCATTCTTGGATGCTCCGGCACACCTTGTTGAAGCACAGAGTTGGGGTGCAGTTCCTGGGACTGCCTTGGGTACATGTGGGTGGCACCAGGGATTGAACTCAGGGCCTAGGACTTGGAAGGCACTTTATTTTTGTTTGTTTTATTCTTTTTGGTGGGGGCACACCTGGAGAAACTTGGGGTTTACTCCAGGCCCTGCACTCCTGGCAGTGCTTGGGAACCATATGGGGTGCCGGGGATTGAATCTGGGATGGCCATGTGCAAGGCAAGTGCCCTCCCTGCTGTACTATCACTCGGGCCATCTGATCTTTCTTCTGTGTATATCTGTGACCCCCCCCCATCACACACACACACACACACACACAGAGTGAAGTGAGGTCTCAGCCCCACCTGCCGTGTTATCAGCAGTTCTCTCCAAGGCAGGCGTTTTGAGAGCCACACTCCCGAGCAACTCTCATGGATCAGACAGGATTGTTCACGATCAACCCAGTGACCCCCAGCTCTGCGCCTCCTTAGGACGAGGTCTGTGTCCTGAGGTCAGTGTGTCCCCCGCCGCCTGCCCCTAAGCTTGATATGCTTAACATTCATTCCACACCTAAACTTGCTCTGTCTTTTCTTTCTCAGAACAACGGCCTTCGAGTGTATGTGTGTTGGTGCATGTGGCCCAATTTCCTTCTCTGTCCTGACAAGGTAACCTAGAGATACATACATACCACCATCTGGAGCTGTGACGGGGAATATCCAGTCCCTGAGTTGTGTAACGTCCACGAAGCCCTGAAGCCCCAGTGCATGCTGGGACAGACATAGATGCATCTCATTGCCTGCCACACTGGGGGTGGGGAGGAACATTCTCACTGTATGGCAGAAAATGTACCTTGGCACAAAAAAGTTTCCCTACTCTTGATCTAGGTCTACAGAGATACTGATTTCATGTTCTTTGGAGATCTTTCCCAGAGTGAGTTGGCTGGGTCATATGCTACCTTTATTTTGTCGTTGTTTTATGTTTTGTGGCCACACCCAGCAGCACAGGGCTTACTACGACTCACTCCTGTGGGGGTTCAGGGGACTCTATGTGGTTTAGAGATTGAATTCAGGTCAGCCTCTTGCAAGGCAAGGCCCTATCCACTGCACTATCGCTCTGGCCCTATTAAAAAAAAGTTTATTTTTAATTTGGGACTCCAAGCCAGGCTGTTTTCATTCAGGGCACCCCAAAGTGGGGTGGGTGAGAGCCCTCCCCACCCCAAGGGACCCAGCCCTGGCAGCTAACCAACCGCCGCCACATTCCAGCCTGCTTTCCGGACACATTATAGGACATCTTCTACCCATTTTCCATAATTGCCACACCATATTTGATGGGGTTCAGACAATAGGCAACAAATCATAGAGAGAAATATATAAATATATGCCTCTCGGGGAACCCGGCAAGCTACCTAAAGTATCCCACCCACACAGGCAGAGCCTGGCAAGCTCCCCATGGCGTATTCGATATGCCAAAACCAGTAATGACAACAGGTCTCATTCCCCTGACCCTGAAAAAGCCTCCAATCATTGGGAAAAGATGAGTAAGAAGAGGCTGTTAAAATCTCAGGGCTGGGAGGAATAGAGACATTACTGGCTCCCGCTTGAGTAAATCGACGAACAACGGGATAACAGTGATATAGTGATTTTTTTTTTTTTTGGTTTTTGGGTCACACCCGGCGATGCTCAGGGGTTACTCCTGGCTCATGCACTCAGGAATTGCTCCTGGCGGTGCTCGGGGGACCATATGGGGTGCTGGGAATCGAACCTGTGTCGGTCATGTTGGCTGCGTGCAAGGCAAACACCCTACCCGCTATGCTATCGGTCCAGCCCCGATATAGTGATTTTTAATTTGAGGACCTTCAGACTGTCTTCCAAGAAAGACCTCAATAATTTAAATTCCCACTAACAGTGCCCAAGCAGTACAGGTATGGGCAATGGGGCATTTGACTTGATTTTGTTGCAGGTGGTTCAGTAAAGTGGGGAGCAAGGGAGACTGACTTGAGAAAAGAGTGTTTCCACTCTTTTGCTTGACCCACTTCAGCACCAGTGCTCAGGGGAAATGCCCAGCCTAGATAAGGTCAGTCTCAACCTTGGCACAGTCATTATGGGTCCGTCGCCTTTCCCTCATAGGAAAGAATTTCAGGTTGGAGCATAGTACAGTGGGGAGGGCATTTACCTTGAATGCAGCTGACCCAGATTCAATCTCTGGCTTTCCCATATAGTCCCCTGAGCACTGTCAGGAGTGATTCCTGAGTGCAGAGTCAGGAGTAACCCCTGAGCATGGCCAGGTGTGACCCAAAAATCAACAACAGCAACAAAAAAATAACAAAGAAATAAAGAGAAAAGAATTTCAGGAGGAGGTGAAATGGTGAAGCAAGAAAGTTTTTATTGAAACATATTTAGAAAGATGTGAGGGAGAGAAAGAAGTGAGTGTTCATGAGAGAACATAGGCTTCTCCAGGGTGGAAATGGGCAAGCAAAGATACATGGGGTGGAGCTGGAGCGATAGCACAGTGGGTAGGGCGTTTGCCTTGCACGAGGCTAACACGGGTTCAATTCCCAGCATCCCATATGGTTCCCCAGCACCGCCAGGAGTAATTCCTGAGTGCAGAACCAGGAGTAACCCCTGAGCATCGCTGGACATCTTCTACCCATTTTCCGTAATTGCCACACCATATCTGATGGGGTTCAGACAATAGGCAACACATCATAGAGACCCAAAACACACACACACACACACAAAGATACATGGAGATAAGCAAGTTACAGTTTCAAGGGAGAACACGGACTTGAAGAACACAAACGGCCTTTGGAAGCAGTTATATATATATATTTTTTTCATTTATTGGCTTTTTGGGTCACATCCAGCGATACTCAGAGGTCATTCCTGACTCTGCATTCAGAAATTACTTGTGGCAATGCTCAGGGGACCAACCTGGGTTGGCTGCATGCAAGGCAAGCGCTTTCCCCGCTGTACTGTATATATCACTTGGGCCTATGCTTATTTATTTATTTATTAAAGGTAAAAGGTAAAGGCCCTCCCGTCGTTCATCGATTTGCTCGAGTGGGCCCAGTAATGTCTCATTGGAGACTTTGTTGTTACTGTGTTTGGCATACCGAATACGGGAGCTTGCCAGGCTCTGCTGTGCGGGCGAGATCCTCTCGGTAGCTTGCCGGGCTCTCCGAGAGGGACGGAGGAATCGAACTCGGGTCGGCCATGTTGGCTGCGTGCAAGGCAAACGCCCTACTGCTGTGCTATCAAAACATTTTATAGTCTTTAATAAAGCACAAGAAACATTTAACATATCTCTCCACAAACTTTTGGTGAGATCCAGACAGCAATATGTCATTGACAATTTTTTTTTTCTTTTTGGGTCATACTCAGAGATGCATAGGGATTACTCCTGGCTCTGCACTCAGGAATTGCTCCCTGCGGTGCTCGGGGGACCATCTGGGATGCCGGGAATTGAACTCTGGTCGGCCACGTACAAGGCAAAAGCTCTACCCGCTGTAGTACTGCTCTGGCCCCTCAGTGACAAATATTTTGTCTTTTTGTTTTTGGATCACACCTAACCGTGTT
Organism: Sorex fumeus; assembly: GCF_029834395.1. Classification (NCBI taxonomy): domain Eukaryota; kingdom Metazoa; phylum Chordata; class Mammalia; order Eulipotyphla; family Soricidae; genus Sorex; species Sorex fumeus. The sequence continues at coordinate 17,176,506 of NW_026606179.1, forward strand.
CAGGAGTTACTCCTGGCTCTGTGCTCAGGGAGCATTCCTGATGGGGCTCAGGGGATTCTATGAGGTATTGGGAATTCAGCCAGTGTCAGCAGTGTGAAGGCACGCACCTTAACTGCTATACTACCTCTCTAGCCCCTTAATTCTGAAATCTTTGGAGTTCAGTAAGTTTATATTAATCTACTTTGCATTCATATTTTGTTTCTGAACTCATCATAAATCTTCTCAACTTGCTTTTTTTTTGGGGGGGGAGGGAGTCTGGGAACTACATAGGCGGTGCTCTGGGAACCAAGTGGTACTGGAGATTGAACCAGGGTCAAGCACATTCGAGATAAGCACCTTAATGCATGTGCTCTCTCTGGGTGGTTTTTCTCAGTGTTTATGTCAACGCAGGACAATGATCCCCCTTCCTTAAATAGATGAGCGTGTTGGTTTTCCAGATTCCAACTTCCCTGAGTCACATTTTGCAGAGGAAAGCAAGTCTAGAAGGAGGAACTGGGGGTGCCGTTCTCAAGCAGACACTTTTTTTTTCTTTTTTGGGTCACCCGGTGATGCTCAGGGGTTACTCCTGGCTCTGCACTGAAGAATGACACATGGCGGTGCTTGGGGGAACCCTATGATTGCTGGGGATCGAACCCAGGTCAGCTGTGAGCAAAGTGGATGCCTTACCCATTGTACTATTGCTCCGGACTCCTGAGTAGATACTTTACAGTACTGAACTTGGGAGCTAACTCTGTATCTTCCCGGTAACCCCCAGCCTCCATGGTGCTTTTCAGATCCTACCATCATGAAACAAAAGTAGCGTGCCTGAGTGATGGGATAGCAGGTAGGGCACTCGCCTTGCATGTGGCCAGTCAGGGTTCAATCCCCAGCACTCCACAGGGGAACCCCGCCAGCAGTAATTCCTGAGTGCCAAGCCATGAGTAAGGCTTGAGCACAGTTGCCTGTGGCCCCCAAACAAGCAAAAAGTAACAAAACAAAACCCAAGAATGTAGCATCTAGTTTATTCCTAAATGTTCCAGAACTTTCCATTTATTTATTTTTTTCTTTCAAACATTTTATATCCTTTCAGTTAAGGTGCCATGGGCTGAAAAGTGACGACGTGAGGATCTGGTCTCAATTCCAGCTTCCTGTTCCCTCCTCTACCGTGGTAACACCACGGAATCTACTAAGTAAGGAGACTGTGGCGAATGATCAATGTGCGCTGGAGCCTGAGGAATCTGCCATACTTCGGACTGGACTTCGAGAGGGGCTGGAGCAATAGCACAGCAGGGAGCGTGTTTGTCTTGTACGTGGCCAACCCGGGTTCAATTCCCGGCATCCCATAAGGTCCCCTGTGAGTACTGACAGAAGTAATTCCTGAGTGTAGAGCCAGGAGTAACCCCTGAGCATCGCCAGATGTGACCCCAAAAGTCTAAATAAATAAATATAAATAAAGGCCTGAGAGAATACTGTATGGGGGAGGGGAGGGGAGGCAGCTGGCAAAAGCTTTGAGAAGCACCTCGGTGAATGGGACCCCTAGCTTCACCCCTGGGATTGTCCCACATGGCGAATGCTATTCAGATGACACTGTCCTTTTGGTATTCTGGTGGGCACCGTGTTTAAGTATGTGACCCTGGGTGAGAATCTCAACCTCTAGGTGCCTTGAGTAGGGCCAACAGGACAACCAAAGGGACCAATTGGGTAGGACATTTATTTTTGTGGGTGGGGGGACATGCAGTGATGCTCAGGACTCATTCCTTGCTCTACATTCAGGGATCACTCCTAGAGGGGCTTGTGGGACCCTATGGGATGCTGGGGATCCAACCTGAGTGAGCTGCGTGCAAGGCAAATGTTTCCCCTCTATATAATCTCTCTAATTCCTTGAGGAGGGAAAGGACAATTCTAAACAAATACCCAGGGCAGGCTGGACAGGTGGAGAGCAGTGTGGCAGAGCAGGTGGGAGGTGTGCAAGGAGGCCCCCTCAATAGTCTCAACTCCGCGGGGGGGGGGAGCTTGCTAATGCTCTAAGAACCCACTGGTGGGATGGGGTGGATGGAAGATGCTTTGCTCTCAGAAATGTGTCTTCAATTATCTTCCGGGATTTGCCTTAAGATACTTTTAAGAAGTTGAAAAAAGAAGCGTAAAGTCCAAGGTCACCAAATGAGGCGCGAGGTGGGGGGGAGATCCCGGAGTTTTTCCCAGGGTCTGATAAATCTTTCCTCTGTGCTTCAGTATAGGAGCGCCCCTGGTTTCCCCAGGAAGAGGAGGCTGGAGGGGAAGGGCAGAGGAAGAGGTCAGGGCCGGACGGGGGTCTAAGTTCCAGCCTCTGCTGGCCGGGTTCAGAGTTCCCTGCACCCTTGGACTTTTCCTGGCTGGGCGCCTGGCCCTGCCCCTCACCTTCTCCCCCTCCCCCTCCCCCTCCCAAGGCCCCACCGGAAGTGAGCCCAGCACTGCGCCCCTCCCCGTGTCCCACATCTGGAGCTGATGTCAGCAGCAGGGTGTGTGGGGGGGAGATGTTTTTCTGCTCCCGCCCAGCCTCGAGGGAGGGGTGGACCCCCCATCCCCACCCCTTACTCACAATGACAGACCCTGTCATCACTAGGACCTGCCTCTTGCTAGATCGGGAGCCAGAAACCAACTTTTATTGCAAAATGGGGACCTTCCAGTTCCCAGGATGGATGTCACACTTGGCCTGGTCCCCTGGTGCAGGGAGTCTGTGTCCCCCTCCCTCCCTGAGGTCTAGCTAACAGGGGCACGACCACAGAGGAGGGTGGTCCGTGTATGTGGGGGGCTGGTGAGGCTCTCCACAGGGCTACAGAAGCAGTGGATCGGGGGGCTGTGGCTGGAGCATCCTTGTCACAGAGCTCCCACTGTTGCGTGCTGGGTTTGGGCGAGCTGGGGATCAGGGTGACTGCTCCAGGATGTCTGAGGACTGGGGGGAGTGGGGGCAGGGACAGCAGCATGGGTGTCCAAGCGTCCATGGGGACAGAGACAGGCATGTGTTGGGGAACAGTGCAGCCAGAGATGGGGAGGGGACGTGTCCTCTGTACTCCACTCTGACTAGGATATCGCTCATCTTTGCAGTCAGAAGGAAACAAAAAAGGGACGTGGCTGACTGGGTTCGATCCCCGGCATCCCATATGGTTCCGAGCACTGCCAGGAGTAATTTTGTAAGGACAGAACCAGAAATAACCCCTGAGCACTGCGGGGTGTGGCGCGCATACACACACACACACAACAAAAAAGGAAAAAAGAAGGAGGGAACATGGGAGACTGTGTGAGCAGCAGACTGTGTGGGCTGGCAGTCAGGGCACTTGGGGTTGGGAAGCTGGTGGCCCTTTGGATCATGTCTCGGGGTACAGACTTGTCTGGATCACTGTGTAGACCCGTGGGCACATGTGCCCTGTGGCATCTGGGTCTAGTATCCAACCACGTGCCTTCTTCTAGAAAATAGCTCTGGGGGTATGAATTGGCTGCCGGCAGTGTAGACTCCAGGGGTGTGAATATGGCAGCCGGCCAGCAGTATAGACTAGTGTGAATGTAGCTGTCAGTAGTGTAGATTCTGGGGGTTGAATGTGGCAGCCAGCAGTGTAGACTGGGGATGTGAATGTGGCAGCCGGCAGTGTGGATTCTGAGGAGTATGAATCTGTCTGCCGGCAGTGTAGACTCCAGGGATATGAGTGTGGCTGTCAGCAGTGTGGACTCGTGGCTCCAGACACTCTCAACTCCATGTCAGAGGTTAAGGCTCCCTCACAGGGCGCATGGTGGGGACTGGGGTCAGGGGAAGTCAGCGGGGCCGGACTTGCAGCTGGAAGGCTGGGGGAACGTTGAAAAGGCCGCTGACGGCTGGCTGGAGGCTGAGGGCGCAGGGCGGGAACGGGCTGTCCAGTGAGAAGGTCTGCAGCACGGCTGTGACCAGGAGGAAGAGCTGGGCTCGGGCCAAGCCCTCCCCAAGGCAGGCACGCTTTCCTGGAGGGAAGAGGGGTCGCGAGTCACTCTGGGGCTCAGGGGGACTCCCGGGCAGGCCAGGATTGGCTCCCCAGGCACAGATCCCCAGGGGGACAAATGGGCTTGGGGCCCAGGAGATACCGAGGGAGAAGGGCAGGAAGGCCTCCTGCTTCTGGAACTTTCCGTCCGCATCCAGGAAGCGGTCAGGGTTGAACTTCTCGGGCTGCTCAAAGGCCTTGGGGTCATGCAGGACAGAGCCAAGCAGGGGGAAGACCTCGGTGCCCTGGGGGAAAATCAGAGTGAACCCACAAACCCTTCCCCTCCAGGCCGCTGTCCCCAACCAGGGGTCCGGAGGGGGACACGCCAGCCTCCCAGACTTGCACATGTCGTGTGCTAGGCGTACGTTCCTAGTCAGAGGCTTTGTGAAACTAAACATCCATGACCTCAGAGACGGAGTCTGTCACCACACCCCCACACACCACTCATTTTTATTTTTATTTTGACTTTTGGGGCTACACCCAGCAGTGCTTAGGGCCCACTCTTGGCTCTGCGCTCGGGGAATGCTCTGGGATGGGGGACTTGGGGACCCTCTGGGATGCTGGGGATCACACCCAGGTCAGTGGCCTGCAAGGCCAGCGCCCTGCTCATTACACTGCCTCTCTGGTCCCCATCCCCACAGTCACTGACTCTTTTCCCCAAGCCTAGGATGTGGGCAGTGTCATGACCTCATTTTATTTTTTTAAAATTTTATTATTATTATTATTATTTTGCTTTTTGGGTCACACCCAGTGATGCTCAGGGGTTTCTCCTAGCTGTGCACTCAGGAATTACTCCTGGCGGTGCTCAGGGGACCATATGGGATGCTGGGATTCGAACTTGAGTCTGCTGCGTGCAAGGCAAACACCCTATCCGCTGTGCTATTCGCTCCAGCCCCATGACCCCATTTTAAAGGTGGAAAAACAGAGGGCCAAAGAACTTAAAGCAACTTTCCCATTTTTTTAATATGGTAGGACTGATTATTTTTACCTTTTGTATTTAGGCTGGGGGGGGGGGGGTAGATGTGATACAGAGCGTCTCCCACCCACCCCACCCCAACAAGCTCTGAGTAGTTTTTAGCCCCTTGGGTCATTCTGGACACGGGGGAGGGATGCCCAGTTGTTTGGAGAGAGGCAGCACCTTCAGGAGATCAAAGCAACAACGTTCCTTGGACAGAGGGGCCAAGGGGGAGGGAGAGGGAGGGGCAACTCCCTCCTGGGCTGAGCTGGGACGGGGGAGAGGCTCCAGGAAAACAGCAGGGTCCTAGTAGAGCTGTATTCAAATAGAGAAAAGACAGAGAAGAGAGGCTCAAGGATAGGGTCTGGGTTCAAATCCCCTCTCCATGGCTTGTAGGCTGTGTGACCTCCGCAAATCCTGCAACCTTCAAGGGACCTCTGGTTTTCAGGGAAACATCGCCCCCTGGTGGTGCTGGGTCTGAGTTTCTTGGGAACGAAGGGGCAGAAGGGGTGAGTGAGTGTGTGTGTGTGTGTGTGTGTGTGTGTGTGCGCGCGCGCGTGCGCGCGTGTGTGTCTGTGCGTGCCTGTGTGTGTGTTTCTGTTTACAGCAGGGGCTGAGGCCCCTGTCATCCTTTAGTTCTCAGATTGCTTATGTGTATGTCTCTGTGTGTGTGTCAGACAAACTGTTTACAGCACGCGCTGAGACTCCTGTCATCCTTCAGTTCTCAGATTGCTCTGTCATCTCACTGACAGTGTCTGTTATCACACTCTCTCCCCACTTGCTGGCTTGGAAAGAGGTGGAACTGGGCTGGGGTGGCAGAACGGAATGGGGACACTGGGTCCCAGACAGAGTCAAAGGGTATGAGAAACAACACAGGAAGAAACAGAAACATAGAGACGCTCAGTGGGCTGAGTGGGTATGGGCTTTGCATGCAGAAGACATGGGTTTCATCCTACTACTGCATGAATCCCTGAGAACCCCAGGGAGCAGTGTTGGAGGTGCAGTGAGCCAGAGTAGACCCTGAACATCACTGGGTAGTGTGGCCCCCAAAACATTAATAGCGATACATTTTTCAAAAAAGAGGCAGAGGTATAAGAGAGGAGAAAGATTCCCTAAAAAGACAGAGAGGGCAGGCCAAAGAGATGGCTCAGTGGGCAGAGCACAGGCTTTCTTCTGAGGAAAGGTGCTTTCAATCCCTGGTCCTGGGGCACCATCAGAAGCAACTCCTGGGTACCAACCCCCAGGACTTCAGCTCCAGAACCCTGCTGGATGTGGCCCCCAAATAAAAACAAATACCAAACAACAAATAAGAGACAGAAGCAAAGAAAGACCAAGATCCAGAAGCAGCCAGCAAGCCGGGTTCCAGATGGAGCCTCACGGCATGGGGCCTGGTTCCATGTGCGCCTACCTGGGGCAAGGTGTATCCGCGGAAGCTGGTGGTCCTGGTGAGGGCCCGGGGTATTCCCATAGGCACCAGAGCCAGTAGCCTCTGTGCTTCATGCAGAACCGCGTCCGTGTAAGGAAGGCGACCTCGGTCCCCCAGGCTGGGTAGCTGACCGGTCCCCAATTCCCGAGCCAGCTCCTCCTGCACGCGCTCTGTACCAACAAGAGCAGAGAGGCGGCTAGAGGGGCTGTGGAGACCGGAAGGCACCTGCACAGCAGGGGGAGTGGGGCTGTCACCCCCATGACCCTGATGGGAAACTGAGTCTTGGAAAGACGAGGTGACAGCTCTGTTCACCATGGCCAGCAGAGCCCCAGCCCATGCCCTGGGCCTGGCAGCATGGGATCCCCCCCTACCCCGTCACTCCCAGGGCGGGTTCCCCCCCAGGAATGCCTCTCCTTCCCGCTACAGCTTCTGTTCCTGCCCCAGTCCCCTGCATCCACCTCCGTGTCTTTCTTAGTCTTGCCTGGTTTCTCCTGTCCCATGATGTCTTGACTCTGAGGGTTCTTGCAGTTCCTCTTCCCCAGCTAGTCTCAGTGCCCCTTCAAAGCTGGCGCTTACCCTACCTGGTCCCATGGCAGCCCTGTCCTTAATGTAGATTCCTGCCTACCCTGTCCACAGCTGACCCCTCAAGTGGGCCCAACCTTGTTTTCTTCTGCCCAGTACCCTTTGGTTCCTGGCACTCCTGGACACCCTTTGGAACCAGCCTCTTCAAGGCAGTCCAAAGGAATCTTCCAAATTTTTATTTGGAGCCACACCTGGTGGTGCTCAGGGGTTGTTCCTAACTCATTGCTTGGGGGAACAGGTGCTGTCAGGGAGAAACTTTAAAAAATTTTTTTGGTTTTGTTTTTTGGGTCACACCTAGTGATGCTCAGGGGTTATTCCTTGTTCTGCCTCCTGGGGGTGCTTGGGAGACCAAAGGAGATGCAGAGGTGGGGGGTGGGGTGGGGGAGTCAAACCCAGGTCGGCCGCATGCAAGGCAAACGCTCTATCCGCTGTGCTATCGCTCTGGCCCCGTCGTGCCAGGGAGGAACTTTTAAGTTTCTCTCTTTCTCTTTTGGTTTTTGGGCTATACCTGATGACACTCAGGTCACTCCCAGCTCAGCACGCAGGGGTTACTTCTGGTAGTGCTCGGGGGACCATATAAGATGCTGGGGATTGAACTCATGGGACTACCCCATGCCCTTGCTAGGACCACCTGCTTCTTTTATTTATTTTATTCAAATTTTTTTGTTTGATTTTTTTGGGTCACACTTGGCTCATGCACTCAGGAATTACTCCTGGTGATGTTCAGGAGACCATATGGGATGCTGGGAATCGAACCCAGGTTGGCTGCATGCTACGCCCTACCTGCTGTGCTATCGCTCCAGCCCCTGTGACCATCTGCTTCTGCAGGTAAACCCTGCCCCAGGTAGCACACGTGGGGTAGCCACCAAGTACCCTCCCTGATGTGCTGTCTCTCTGGCCTCCAGGATCATTAAAAAAAAAAACTGGATTTTTTTTGGGGGGTCACACCCGGCGATGCTCAGGGGTTACTCCTGGCTCATGCACTCAGGAATCACTCCTGGCGGTGCTCGGGGGACCATATGGGATGCTGGGAATCGAACCTGTATCGGCCATCTTGGCTGCGTGCAAGGCAAACGCCCTACCCGCTGTGCTATCGCTCCAGCCCCAAAAACTGGATTATTTTTCGGCCACATCAGGTTGTTGCTCAGGGGTTGGTGCTTAGGAGTGGCGGTGCTCAAAGGGCCCTGTTGGGTGCTGGGAATTCGAACCAGGGTTTTGGCCGACCCAGCCACATGCAAGGCAAGTGCCTAACTCTGCTCATGTACACTCTCTCTCCAACCCAGGGTATTGGGGATCAAACCCTGGCCTCTTGACAGCCTGCACTCAGCCCCAGGAACTATCTCACTGGTCCTCCAGGGAATCTTCTAGAAAGCAAATCTGCCCCTGCCCTCTGCTGCTCGGTCACCTTCCATGGCTGCCACATGTGCCGCTGAGGCAGGCCACGGGACTCTGGGAGGCTGTCCTCCCTGGGCTCACCATGCCTCACGCTGTGCCATACCCCACTAGGCCCTTCGCCCTGCCCCTGGAAGCTGGTCTCCTTTCTGCTGTTCACGCTGAGCGCCCCCTGCTCCCACAATGTGCTTCAGGCCCGGGGGCTGTAGGGTCCTACCGTACACCTGGGGGTACTTTAGCAGCAGCAGGAGGACGAAGCGAGCAGTGGTGCTGACGGTCATTGTCCCTGCGAACAGCAGGTAGATGATGGTCATCAGCATGTTCTCAGTGGTGAGCTCTGTCACAGGGTCTCCCCCCTCCTGCGAGAGATCAGGCCAGGGGCTCAGGAACTGGCGCAGCCCAGAGGAGGGGAAGGAAGCAAGGAGGGCAGCAAGAAAGAGCTTTGTGGGGAAGCTTATTTGCTTTTTTTTTTTTTTGCTTTTTTGGGTCACACCCGGGGATGCACAGGGGTTACTCCTGGTTCATGCACTCAGGAATTACTCCTGGCGGTGCTGGGAATCGAACCTGGGTCAGCTGTGTGCAAGGCAAATGCCCTACCTGCTGTGCTATCGCTCCTTCCCCACTGATTTACATTTTTTTTTTCTTTTTGGGTATTGATGCTCCAGGGTTACTCCTGGCTCTGCACTCAGGAATCACTCCTGGTGGGCTCGGGGGACCACATTGGATACTAGAGTTTGGAACCAAGTCAGTCTGGTGTAAGGGAAGCACTTTGCCCACTGTCGTATCTCTCCAGCACCTCATGACTTACTCATGCTCTGAGCTCAGTCGTGTGCATGTAAGTGCACTATGCACTGCACTCTGGCTCGGGCCTTACTGTTATTACTGTTATTTTTATCTGTTTGTTTCCTTAATTTTGAGAGAGGTTTAGGTCATAACTGGCAATGCATAGGGGTCACTCCTGGTGGTGTTTGGGGGCCATGTGCAGCACCAGTGATCGAACTAGGGTTGGCAGCATGGCAGGCACTGGAGCCCCTGGACTAGCTCTTGTTCCCCTCCTCCCCCCATGAATGTTTGGGAAAGCTGGTAAGCTCTTGATATTAAGTTCTTTTACTGAAATAAGGTTTTGTTTCCCATGTTATTGGAGGGCGGGGAGTTGCTGGAACACACTCAGTTACAAGCTCAGGGGATCGTGCATTCCCAGGGACTAAACCCGGATCAGTCACATTCAAGGCAAGAGCCATAATCTGTCCTGTCTCCCTGGCCCCTGATAAAATGAGATTTCATTTGTTTTTTGGGCCCACACTAGTTGTACTCAGGGATCACTCCTGGCACAGGGCTTGAAGACCATATGGGATGCCGGGGATGGAACCCAGGCTAGACATGTACAAGTCAAGCACCCTCCCTACTGTACTACCACTCCAGCCCTGTTGTAATCAATAAAGAGTATTGTTTTTTCTTTTTTTGGGTAACATCGGGCAATACTCAGGGGTTACTCCTGGCTCTGCACTCGAATTACTTCTGGCGGTGCTCGGGGGACCCTATGGGATGCTGGGGATCAAACCGGGTCAGTTGTGTGCAAGACAAATGCCCTACCTGCTGTACTATCACTCCAACTCCAATAAAGTGGGTTTTAATAGTTGAGTAAGTGTGCCAGGACTTAGAATGAAATGATTGTAATTCATCAGCAATGTCCTGGGGGGTGGTGGAGGAGGGACGAGGTGATGGGGGTTGTTGAGGACAGGACACTGGGGGTGTCACAGTTACACAGTGGCAGACAGGTAGTGGGTGGGACCATGGAGCAAGGGCCATGTGAGCAGAAGACACAGGTGTGGGCAGATGGGGAGTATGAGGAGCTGGGAATGGGGGAGGAGAGGCAGAGTCGATCGAGTTCATGATCCCCCCAAACCCCTCACCTGGGCCATCTTCCGCAGGAAGGCCTCCACCACGTCCCGTGCAGGGCCCGAGGGGTTGGGGTGGGCCTGGCACTGTTGCACCTGCCGGGTGGCGAAGCCTGCCAAGGTGCCCACATGGCTGAGCAACTGAGAGAGGCCACCGGCGCCTGGGAGCTTTTGCAGGAGGTGGGAGAACATCTCGTAGGTCTGCGGGGGAAGACACAGCGGCTGTCAGTGCAGTGCAGCTCTGCCCAGCCAGGTGAAGATTCGGGGCTACCTGGGAGTAGGTCTGGGGCAGGTGGTACTCAGAGAGGGAGTGTGACCCCCTTACCTGGCCCCACGGGGAGCAGATCTCCAGCAGGATGCCCTTGGCAGCCTGGACCGCGCCCTGAAACTCCTCATCCTCGTAGGGGAAGCGGCGGCCGAAGACGAGGGAACACGTCATGTTGGAGGTGGCCTGAGCCAGCAGCAGTGAGGGGTCAAACGGCTGTCCTGGGGGGGGGGGGGCGGCAGAAGGAGGCACATGAGGGACAGGGACAAAGAGACAGATTAGGGGCGACAGAATGGAGAGAGAGAGAGAGAGAGAGAGAGAGAGAGGAAGAAGTCGGGAGAAGTGGAGAGGGGAGAGGCAGAGGCAGAAAGAGCGAGTGGCCAGTTCCTGGGACTAGGGAGGTGTGGAGAAGGGAGGAGGGCCCCAGACCCTGTGTCCGGAGGTGCTGCATTGCTGACCTTGCGTGTCCCTGAGCGCTTCCAGCAGGTGGCCCACCTCGGCCTGAATCAGCACCTCTCCTTCACGCTTCCCCATGCCCAGGTCCCGCAGGCTGAGCGTCGTGAACCTCCGCAGCTGCTTCCAGCGCTCCCCGTTGGAGAAGAAAACCCCTGTACAGAAGGGGAGCTCACAGGGGGTGGGGCAGGGGAGGACGCCCAGGACCCGGTGGGCCCCGCCAGAGGCCAGAGCAGTCTGGTTCCCAACTCAACAAGCTTCCAACTGGGACCCACAGCCTGTGAGTGACCTGAAATTCTCCAGAAAACTGGGCGACTTGTGTTAGCTACTCTCCATTTTGTGATGAATGTGGGTAATATCCTTCCTTCTTTCCTTCCTTCTTCCCTCTCCCCTCCCTTCCTCCCTCCCTCCCTCCCTCCCTTCCTTCCTTCCTTCCTTCCTTCCTTCCTTCCTTCCTTTCTTCCTTCCTCCCTCCCTCCTCCCTGACTCCTTCGTTTCTTCCTTTTTTCCATCACTCCATCCATCCATCCATCCATCCATCCATCTATCCATCCATGCATCATCTTTTCATCATCTATTCCAACATTAATTTTTTTAATGTCTTTTCAGCCACACCGGCAGTGCTCAGGAATTACTCCTAGCACTACACTCAGGAATTATTCCTGGGAGGCACAGGGAGCCATATAGGATGCTGGGGATTGAAACTGGACCAGCTGTGTGCAAGACAAACACCCTACCCAATGTACTATTTCTCTAGGCCCCATACCACATTTATTAAGTAATTCTGGGTTCCATATCCCTCAGGGTTTGGAGGTTGAACAGGTAGAGAGGGACACAGAACTGCTTTTTTACTTTTTATTCTTTTACTTTTATTCTTTTTATTTATTTATTTATTTAGTCTTTTTGAGTCACACCTGGCCGGGCTCTTGAATTATTGCTGGCTCTGCACTCAGGACTCACTCAGGCGGTGTTTGGGGGATCATATGGGATGTCGGGGATTGAACCTGGGTTGGCTGCATGCAAGGCAAATGCCCTCCCTGCTGTACTATCTCTCCAACCCCAGCATTTTCCCTTTTTTCACCGCTCCCCCATAAAACCCCAAAGCAACCCCCCAAACAACCAACCCTGCCTCAGACAGAGCCTGCCCTTCCCTGAGCCCATATTGCCCTTGCAGAATGCAGGGCTGGAGGGTCATTTGGGTGTGCCCTATTCAACCCCGCGCATCCCGTCACAGCCCAGTATCCTCTATTCCCTGACAAGCCCTAGATAACATCTTATTACCACCCTGTCCTCATGCTAGGCCTCCTGCAGACCCCAGCCCAGATCTCCCCTGAGGCTCCCACACTGCAAATCGTCCTTTCTAACTGTGTACCCCTTCCCTGATTGAAATTTGCTGCTCCAGGGGCTCGGGCAATAGTACAGTGAGTAGGATATAGTTGACTTGGGTTTGATCCCTGGCATCCCATATGGTCCCCTGAGCCTGTCAGGAATAATTCCTGAGTACAGAGTCAGAAGTAACCCTTGAGCATTGCTGGGTGTGGTCACCAACATCCGCCCCTCCCCCCCAAAAAAGAAGACATCTACTGCTCCAGGTCAGGCATAATTCAAAGGAAGGAGTGCGGACTTTGCAGCGTTTGGTTCTGAGCACTGCCAGGAGCTACTTCTGAGTATAGAACTAGGATTAGCCCCTGAGCACCACTGGCTGTGACCCCTTTAACCCCAAACCAACAAAACACAAACCCTGGGTCTGGAGTGACAGTACAACAGGTAGGACGCTTGCCTTGTTCACAGGTAGCCGGACCCCTGAGCCCTGCCAGGAGTGATCCCTGAGTGCAGAGCCAGGAGTAAGTCCTGAGCACCACTGGGTTCAGTCAAAACAAAACAAACAAACAAACAAACAAACAAAAAAACCCCAGCAATGACTCACCTCTAAAACAAAACAAAATAAAACCAACAAAAACCCCAACAACAAATAAAACTGCTCCAGGAAAACCCAGAGTCCAAACACCAGCATGACTCAGGCTCTGCGTGACCACGAGGGAGATTTCCTGAGTTCTGTTACTCACTGTTCTATCTCCCTGGCCTCCTCTCACTTCCTCAAAGGATTTAGGATTCCCTCCACCCTACCCCCTTCATCCCCTGCTGTTCACTCACCATTTTTTTTTTTGAGGGGGACCACATTCAGTAATGTGCAGGTGTTACTCTTGGCTCTGTACTCAGGAATCACCCCTGAGGGTGCTTGGGGGACCATATGGGATGCTGGGGATCGAACCTGGGTGGCCACGTGCAAGCCAAGTGCCCTTCCTGTTGTACTATCACTCCAGACTTCTCCCCCACTCAGGTTTTCATCCTTGCTCAACCTTTGGGTTGCAGCTCAAATGGCACCTCCTCTTAGAAAACACCTCTGATTGCCCCCAAATCTCTCCTTTCCTCCTGCCTGAGGCTGATGTCCAGGTCCACAGGTCCTACTCTCAGTTCTGGGTCGCCCCTCACTTTGGAATCAACTCTCCTCCGGTAAGTCAGGACAACACTGCTGGTAGGTCACCTGCACCTCCTAGTCCAGACCCGACATCATGAAAAGCTGTAAAGGTGTTTGTGGAACCAATGAAGGCTTCTTGTGCCTCTGTGCATGTGCTGATTTCTGCTGGAGCACCCCAAGTCCAGGTACACCAACTTTCCTCCTGGGCTGAGTTAGGTGCTTGCAGTCCCCAGGCCACCCTTTCCTTGGGTTCCCCAGCTGGTGCTGGCCTGGGGGGGTGGGGCTCCAAGGGAGCAGAGGGAATAGGGGGATCTGCAGAAAGACCGCCTGTCCTTTGGGGCATGAGCCCTAATAGGAAGTCCCCGGGAACTCACCATGGCCCTGGAAGGTTCCGTCCAGCGTTGTCAGCCTGCCCCGCCCGTTGAACTCTTCGGCCTGCCCACCCAGGGCCTCCTGCACGGCCTCATGGCCCACCAGGACCACCACGCGGCGCCTCGGCCCCAGGTGTACAGTGAATACGGGGCCATACTTCTGGCTCAGCTGCAGGTGGGGACAGAGGATGGGGTGTTGGGCTGCCAGTCCGTGTGTCCTCAGGATCCCCTGTGCTGCAGGGGTCACCTGCTCCCCTCCCCTCCAGCCTTCCAGCCCTGGTGCCTTCCCAGGGGAATGCTTTCTCCAGGCAAGACAGTCACTTTCTCCAGGCACGACAGTCCCCGTCTGGGTTCTGGGTTCTGCCCTCACCCCCCCCACCCACTCTGGGTGGCCCCATGCTTGTCCCTGTCCCCCCACCTCTCAGCCTCTCTGCCCTGGCCCTCCCTCCCAGCACAAACAGCCTGGTGGGAAGGTCCATTTTCTTCCTGCTGGGTGGGGGCGGAGGGGAGGGGGGCAGGGGGAGGGTGGGCTCCCTCCATGTTCCCTGCACACACAATCTCAGGCCCCTAAGCACAGTCCTGCCTTGAACCTCCCAGCACCCCACCACACCCCGCTCGGCTTTGCTTCAGTAATCCACCAGTTCCCCCACTATGTAACCACCTTTTTTTTTTGCTGAACTCACAAATTCTGGAGCAGCCACTGCTGGGACTTGCCCTATGTTGCTTCCTGCCTTGCTATGATGTGCAAGTACCCCAGCCTGGTCTCCTTTTAAGTGGGGAGACGCCCACCTGTTCCCCCTGCCACAAAGCTTGGGGGACCTCCCCACCCCCAGCTGTCTCTTCTTTCTCAGATTCATTCTCCTTCCTGGGTCGCAGGACCGGCGCCAGCTCCCTCGGAGTGAGAGTGAGGGGGTGGGGGAGGGAGGAGGGGAAGGCGAGCCCCACCTACCCTCCCGCCCTGATTCTCTACAGATTCCTGGAACCCTCCACCCTGTCTCCTCTCCCCGCTCCCTGACCCGGACACAACCCTTCCCCAGACTCCCCAGCAGAATCTTCCCTGCAGGCTCCCACACTTGCCCTGGATTCTGGGGGTCCCTCTGTCCTCTGACTCCCTGGCCCTCCACACCCCCAGCCTCACCGGCTCCCTGGAATTCAGTGGGCTGCGCCTTCCAGCCCTGGTGCCTTCCCAGGGGAACGCTTTCCCCAGGCACGACAGTCCCCGTCTGGGTTCTGGGTTCTGTCCTCCCCTCCACTCCGGGTGGCCCCGTGCTTGTCCCCGTCCCCCCACCTCTCGGCCTCTCTGCGCTGGCCCTCCCTCCCCGCGCACGCCTCCCTCTGCAGGTCCCGGGTCCTCACCCGCAAGAGCCCCGAGTAGAGCGCGCCGGGCCTCAGCTGCAGAAGGTTTCCCAGCAGCGGCAGCGGCGCGGGCCCGGGAGGCAGGTGGCGGGGGGCACGGGTCCCCGACAACGCCAGCGCTGCTAGCAGCAGCAGCAGCAGCAACAGCAGCGCCCAGGTGCAGGCCGCCTCCATGACCCAAGTCAGCGCGCCCAGCTCCGCGCGCTCCCGGGCGCTCCACGCGGCACGGCCGGGCGGGGTGGGCGAAATCAGGCGGAGGGGGCGGCCGCGCCTCTGCCCGCCGCCGTATTTCTTCCGCCGAGAGCTTGGAACCTGAAACGGAGTCCGGGACGCCGGCTCGACGGCCGCTTGGGTGTGCGCGGCGCGGGGCGGAGACAGCGCCTAGACTCCAGGTGGGGCATAGGGAGGAACCTGGAAACGGGAGACCTTGGCGGCCTCCAGCTGGCCACACCCCGCGCCTGGCAGTGACCCTGCGCCGCCGCCTCCCCCACCACCTTTGGCTCTTTGGAAAGGGGGTGTGTTTGCGCGCGCGCGCGCGCGGGCGGTGCCAATTTCCTCCCGCATCTTCCACCGTCTCCTCCAACCTTGACCTTTTCTGAAGAAGAGTCTGAGATCGGAGAAGTTCACCGCGTGGCCCTAGGCCACACCGCTGCTGGATCTGAACTCCAGCGGGTCTGAATGACGAGCGCCTTCATTCATTCGCTTGCTCAGAAAACGCCCTAGGTCCGGGGTGTGGTAAGGGTCAGATTTTTTTGAAGCCAGGAGATTTCGAGTCGCAGCCCGGCTTCTCGGTCTTCTTAGCTGTTGCAAAAGAGACGCGGTTTTCAGAGTGAAACACGAAGCATCCGGAGCGTGCCTGGTCCTAGAATTTCCAACAGCTAGGAGAGACCCTTAAACGGGTTAAAAGGGGGCCGGAGGGATAGTACAGCGGGTGGCTCGCTTGCCTTGCGCGTGGCCAACCCGGTTCGATCCCCAGCATCCCATACATATGGTCCACTGAGCAGCGCCAGGAATAATTTCTGAGTGCAGAGCCAGGAGTAACCCCTGAGCATCGCCCCAAGAAAAAGAAGGCTTCAGTAGGCTTGGTTAATTGTTAAACTAATTGTTGCAGGGGTTTCCTTACAAAAAAATACTGTTTTGACCGAGTGTTGAAGAAAAGGTAAAGTGATATGCATGATACCCTTGAGAGAGAGAGAGAGAGAGAGAGAGAGAGAGAGAGAGAGAGAGACAGACAGACAGACAGACAGAGAGGGAGAGCGACAGAGAGAGGTGGAGGGAGAGAGGAGAGAGGAATGTCTCTCTGAAATAGAGTCAGGTTGGTGGGTAGGGCGGGGAGACTGGGGACACTTGTGGTGGGAAATGTACACTGGTGAAGGGACGGCTGTTGAAACATTATAAGACTGAAACCCAATCGTGAACAACTTTGGGGCTGTATATCTCAGGGGGATTCAATTAAAACATTAAAAAAAAAGACAAAAAGACTTTGTCCTTCATGGCGACAGGCTATGAATAAGTGGCCGAGGACCCAGCCTTTCTGGAGCAGCAGCCACATGCAAATGAAGTGGGATTTAGAATAATTGCAGAAAAGCTTCTGCAGACCCGTGCTTGCTTGCTGAGACTGGAGACAGTTGCATTGTCCCTGCAGGACCCTGTCTGCTTGGTTCTCAGTTGTGTAACTGTGTGTACAGCAGGGACCAGCTCACAGGTAAATTCTCTGAAAGTAGGATGCTGGAACATTGTATGAATTGCAATCATAAGCAACTTTATAACAATGTATCTCATGGTGATTCAATTAAAACTAAATAAAGATATTAAAAATAAAAATAAAACTAAATAAAAAACCAGAACAAGTTAATTTGCTTCTTAAATTCAGTTCATTCCTAAAGATTTTACTTTTGCTCATGTTGAAATGGTTAAATATTATCTGATTTTCCCCAATGCATACTCTTGTGTTTATTCTCAATATGTGTACTGCTCACAACTCATATAAAGAATTTTTCTTTGTCATTAAAAAAAAAACCCAAAAGATTGATTGTAGGAGAGGAAGTTGGTCAGGTGAATGGGTGAATGGGGTCCATCTTGCAGTCCCTTGGGGAAGGGCTTAGTTGTTTTTTAAGACTCAAAGCTTTGTTTCTAGTGGACAGGAGGGGTTTCCAGGTTACACCTACTTTTTTTTTCTTTTTGGGTCACACCTGGTGATGCACAGGGGTTAATCCTGGCTTTGCACTCAGGAATTACTCCTGGTGGTGCTGGGGGCAGGGGGAGGGACCATATGGGATGCTGGGAATCGAACCCGGGTCAACCACGTGCAAGGCAAATGCCCTACCTGCTTTACTATCTCTCCAGCCCCTACACCTAAATTTTTATTTATGAAAAATGTCAGTAGCACCGTGGATGCCTGTGTATCCTCTGAGATTTCACCATTGACATGGTGCCACCTTGCTGCGTCTCGCACCTCTTGTCTTGCCCACCAGTCTGTCTCTGTGTCTCTTCTGGATGCCCTTCAGAGTCAGCTGTGGGAGCCAGTACACAGCACCAACCTCTGCACACTCATGCCAACATACACGTCACTTATCTGGGTGTTTGGAGATTGTTTCTACGCGTGCCAGGTAACTTTCCATACAATGAGATGTGCATATTGTAAGTGTATATTAGATGAATTCTTTTTTCTTTGAACCATACCTGACGATGCTCCCGACTGTGCTCAGGGCTTACTCCTGGCTCTGTGCTCAGGGATCACTCCTAGCAGTGCATCGGGGTGGTGGGGATTGAACCCAGCCATATGCAAGGCAAGTGTCCAACCTGCTGTCCTATCGCTCTGCCCCCTTAGGTGAACTCTGACCAGGGCTTACATTGGTTTAATCCAAAGTCTTGTCAGGACACAGACATGGAATTACCATAATTCCAAAGCTTTTTTTTTTTTTGCCACACCTGGCAGTGCTAAGGAGTTATTCCTGGCTCTACACTCAAGGATCACTTTTGGAGTTTTTCAGTGGATCATATGGGATGCTGGGGATCAAACCTGCATGCAAGGCAAATGCACTACCCATTGCCTTACCTACTGGACTGTTGTTCTGGTCCCTGAGGGTGTTTTTTACAGAGGGAGGGGGAAAGTGAGAGGGGATCCTTTGGGGGTATGAAGCTGGTGGGACAGGTTTTGTAGAAGGGGAGAGGAGTTTTCCTAGGGCCCTGCCTCTCCCCACTCCCCCAGGTTCAAGATGCCAGTTAGATGACCCCGGGGGGGGGGAAAGTTGAGAAGATATACAAATCAGAGGTAAGATTTGGGACCCCCAGAACCTTCCAGAACAAGCGAATTGGGAACTGAGAATTGACATCTTCGCCTGGAGGTGGTGGCAGTAAAGCTTCAGATCAAGTCATGGGGGAAGGGACAGTGGCCTGTAATAAAAATTCTAAGAGTTTAGAATTTTAAGAGTTTATTTTTCTAGAATGGTCTTAATGGCCAGATCCTGCATTCCCCAAATTCTAAAGATTCCAAGACCACATTTACTGGTAATAAAATTTAAGGCCCTCAGGATGGTCTTAAAGGATCTCCTAGATTTGTCCCCTGGCTGGGGCTGGGGTGCAGCTCAAGGACAGAGGTTGTCTCCACTCCCTCCTGTTTAAGACCCTAGATTTGAGCCCTAGAACTACAGAATAAAATTTAATTTAGAACCACTCACTTTGCTTTTGGTTCTCCAACCCTGCCGGCTTTCTTCCTGTTTCTTTTTTTTTTTCCTTTTTGGGTCACACCCGGCAATGCACAGGGGTTACTCCTGGCTCTGTACTCAGAAATTACTCCTGACGGTGCTCAGGGGACCATATGGGATGCTGGGAATCAAACCCAGGCCAGCTGAGTGCAAGGCAAATGCCCTACCCGCTGCGCTATCGCTCCAGCCTCCTTCCTGTTTCTTTTTAAAGTTCTTCTTTGAGGAGAGGGACAGATATAGAATGACTGCATTCATTTGTGGTATATAGAAAGAATAATATCCACGGCTAGGGAAAACAGGGGCTAGGAGGTCTGGTCAATGGTTGGAATCACCACAAGTATGTGTGGGGCCCAGTGTAGGTAAGATAGAGAAGGGACAATATGACAATAATAGATGGAAATGACTATGCTGGCCAAGAATTGAGCATTAAAAGTAGGTAAAGAGGTATACCTGAAAACCTTTCAGTATCTGTGTTGCAAACCACAATACCCATGGGGGGGGGAGGGAAAGAGAGAGAGAGAGAGAGAGAGAGAGAGACAGAGAGAGAGACAGAGAGAGACAGAGAGACAGAGAGACAGAGAGAGACAGAGACAGAGACAGAGACAGAGAGACAGAGACAGAGACAAACAGAGACAGAGGCAGAGAGGCAGAGAGAGTGCTTGCTATAGAGGCAGGCTGGGGGTCTGGGGGTGGGGTGGAGGGTGATGGGAGGGAAAGCAGGGACATGGGGACAGTGGTGCTGGGAAATGTGTACTGGTGAAGGGATGGGTGTTGGAACACTGTGTGACTGAAACCTATTCATAACAGCTTTGTAAGGACCTACCTCCTAGAGATTAAATGAAAAAAATCTTAAAAAACAAAACCATCTCAACAAAAAAAACTATTCTTCTTTAAATGATATTGTGGGGGGGGGACTGGAGCGATAGCACAGCGGGTAGGGTGTTTGCCTTGCACGCGGCCGACCCGAGTTCGATTCCCAGCATCTCATATGGTCCCCCAATCACCGCCAGGAGTAATTTCTGAGTGCATGAGCCAGGAGTAACCCCTGTGCAAAGCCAGGTGTGACCCAGAAAGCAAAAAAAAAAAATGATATATAGGGAAAAGACTTTGGGCCACACTTGGGGCAGCTCAGGTCTTATTCCTGACTCTGAGATCATGGCTCATTCCTGGTGGGGAACCATTTGGGATACTGGGGATCAAACGCAGGTCTGCCATGTGCAAGGCAAGTATACTACCTGCTGTGCCATCTCTCTGACCCTTATTCATCTTATTCTTATTAATTTATTTTGATTTTTTGGGGCCACACCCAGCAGTGCTCAGTGTTTACCGGCTTTGTGCTCAGGGATCCCTCCTGGTGGGGCTGGGGGTACCATATGTGGTGCCAGGGATGGAACCTGGATTGGCCATATGCAAAACAAGTACCTTACCCACTGTACTATCTTGTGGCTCTAAATTAAATTTTATCCTGTGGTTCTAGGGCTCAAATTTCGGGTCTGAAACAGGGGAAAGGATGAGGCAAACTCTGTCCTTGAGCTGCACCCCAGCCCATGCCAGGGGCCTGAAAGTTTGCAGGATCAAAGGGCTGAAATGTGTGCTTTGCATGTGGGGGGCTCGAGTTCCATCCCCAGCATCACACTTTTTCCTTGAGCCTTGCAGGGAGATACCCCTGAGCATAGAGTCTTTAGCTCTACTGAGTGTGGCTTAAAAATCAAAGAATATGGGCCTGGAGCGATAGCACAGCTGACCCGGGTTCGATTCCCAGCATCCCATATGGTCCCCCGAGCACTGACAGGAGTTATTCCTGAGTGCATGAGCTAGGATTAACCCCTGTGCAGCGTCAGATGTGACTCAAAAAGAAAAAAAAATCAAAGGATTAAGAAAAAGCCACCCCTCTTGTCCCCACATCTGGGACCACCTGTTGCTGATGGCACTTTTTTTTCTTTTGTTTTTGCACCACACCTGGTGATGTTCAGGGTTTATTCCTGGCTCTGTGCTCAGGACTCACTCTTGGTGGTGCTCGGGGATTGAACCTGGGTTAGCTGCATGCAAGGCAAACATCCTCCCACTGTGCCCTCTCTCCAACCTCTGATTGCAATTCTGTGCTCTGAGGCGGGCGAGAGTGGGGACAGATCTCATCTCCCTCTGCATGGGCTCCCCACAGAGCATCCAGCTAGAAAACATGAACATTCACTGGGATGAGACTGGCAGCTGCTTTTGAGATCCTGGGAGCAAGAACTGTCTCAGTGGGTGAAAATATGTGGTTCCACCAGTCGGTGAATGGGGTGGGGGAGTGGTGGTGACAGAAATAATTGGCAGGAATATGGGCTGCCAAAGATGCCACTTCCTGGCTCTGTATTCACAGGGGACCGGAAACGTTTGGGGGAGTGGTGCAGAGAGAAAAATTAGAGACTGAAGGTGGCGTCTGGACTCAGGAGTTCTGTACCTTCAGCCCACTGTGCTGGGCAGGGAATAGGCTTTGCAAGCTGGACCCCTGAGTTTGATTCCCAGCATTGCACGGTCCCCTGAGCAGCGAGCTGGGAGTAGCTCTTGAAAACAGGAGGATGAGCCCTACCAAACCCCCTCTGTCTTGTTCTTATCCTGCATCTGTGGCCGGCTCTGCTGTCTTTATCTGAAATTAGGGCTTATCCTTATCACTGCCCCTCCCCTCTCCAGAGTTCCAGTAAAAGTCATCAGGAGAGCACTGCTTTCTGAGCCCCCCAGGCAACCTGGATGCACCTCACCAGGGGGTCACAATTGAGCACAAAGTCAAGCATCGCTCCTGAGGTTATTGGAGTGACCTCCAAACCCCTCCCCATGTACCCCTCTCAAGGCAGGTGATGGGAGGCAGGGAAGTCAGTTGGGACGATTGAGCCCCCAGCACCAAACACAAGACAAACTAAAACTAGCCACTAGCCACCACCTAAGGGATCACCCCTACCTTCCATGAGGGCCTCTGGGGCAGTGAAAGGGGGAGAGGGCGGATGGAAGAGGGAAGGTGGGGCACCAGTGCTCCTTAGTCCTCAGCGTTCCTTAGTTTTCCTGTGCTGTGTCCTTTCCCATCTCTGTTTGCTTTCCCCAGTGATGCAGAAACGAAGGCGGGAGCTCCACACGGATGCCCACCGGATCGACGCTCTTCTCCCCAGCACTCCCCAGCGCCAGTCCAACACCGCACCCCTGCGTGCAACCACCACTAGCTCCCTCAGGCGCTTACGCACGGCGTCCTCCAGGGGGCGCTCTCCGCCCCGCCCGCGGGATACCCAGCCCTGGGCTTCCGCTGGGTCGCGGGAGCGGTGGGGAAGGTTCCCAGAGGTGTTGGGGGTGGGCGGGGGAAACCTTAGAGAGAAGGAAGAGAGGGGAATCCGAGAAAGAGGGGCTGTAGCTGGGCGCCTTCCCTTTTCTCCTTCTCGTCCACTGACTCAGGACGGCCTGGAGCCAACGGAGCTTGACCTTGTGAGAGTGACCGCGGGCAGGCGACCTCCAAGTTTCGCCCTGGGAAGTGGCCGATGGGAGGTCAGCGGCTCCTGCAGCGGGACCCCCTGCTTTCGGGCGGGGCCAGCCCTGGGTCACGGTCCACT
Organism: Sorex fumeus; assembly: GCF_029834395.1. NCBI lineage: Eukaryota > Metazoa > Chordata > Mammalia > Eulipotyphla > Soricidae > Sorex > Sorex fumeus. Next base: position 17,198,930 of record NW_026606179.1, read on the forward strand.
GCTGTCACCACCAGCGCGGTCAGCGTCAAGGTCAGCGCGCGCTGCTGGTTGACTGCCTGGGGGTTGTGGCTGCTGGTCCGACCTCCCGGTGGTCAGTGCTGGCTGGCTATTGTCGCTGTCTCATGACCATGTCCTCCAAGAATTCAGGTCACGGGTCCAGGGAAACTTTCAAGGGAGAAAGGAAAAGAGGATTGCCGCTCTCCCTTTGCCCTGCGACTCCTGGGCGCCCACCCAGCTCCGCTCCAGGAACCGGGGGACTCGGGGACACGCTGGCGTGTCAATGTCAGGCTTGGCCGCCTGAACCAGCCTGAACTGGTTCCATGACTTCTCCTTAAAAAATTTTTTTTGGGGGGCCTTGAGCAATAGCACAGCGGATATGGCATTTGCCTTACACGTGGCCGACCCGGGTTCGATTCCCAGCATCCCATATAGTCCTCTGAGCACCGCCAGGAGTAATTCCTGAGTGCATGAGCCAGGAGTAACTCTTGTGAATCGCTGGGTGTGACCCAAAAAAAGTTTTGTTTTTTTTTGGGTCACACCCAGCAGTGCTCAGGTCTGACTCCCTACTCAGCGATCATGCCTCATTCCTGGGGCGCTCTGGGGACCCTCTGGGATGCTGGGGATGGAGCTCAGCATCCCCCGTGTGCAAGGCAAGTGTCCTCCCCGCTTTACTATGGCACTGCCCAAGATTTTTCCTTTTTGTGCAAATTATTTTAGACCCTCTAGAGTGCAGCAAATTCCCCGCCCACGTGAAGGGGTGGTGTGGCTCGCTGAACCCAAGCAATTCTGGGGAAGTAACTTTTTCCCTATACCCAGCCCCTCTAGAGTCTCAAGTCTTCTGTCTGCATTTAATTGTGTGGGCTCTTCAATCATGCTCCCGCTGCCAACTTTTGGGGTGGTTGCAAGATGAGGGGAGAGGAAGTCCTTTATCTGTGCCAATAGAAGAAGCACTGGCTTTCCAATAAGCTCTGAGGTGGCGGCCACCTTGCTGCCAGGAGGGAAAAAGGCAGAAGGGAACAACACCCTTTCCCTCCTGGGGAGGCATGGCACCATAGTTTAACACATGGTCCATTCACTTTTCTTCTGCAAGCTGCTGGGCTCTGGACTAAGTCCTTTTGCCTCTGGAGCCATGGCCGTGCCAGAGAGCCGCTTGTGGGGGGCAACTCATGACCTCGGTAGGGCGTGAAGGACAAGCCGGTACCGTCCCCTTCCCATGAGACTGCAGTTGCCCCTTCACCGCTGATTCATACCTGGCTTTCCAATAAGCTCTGAGGTGGCGGCCACCTTGCTGCCAGGAGGGAAAAAGGCAGAAGGGAACAACACACTTTCCCTCCTGGGGAGGTATGGCACCATAGTTTAACGCATGGTCCATTCACTTTTCTTCTGCAAGCTGCTGGGCTCTGGACTAAGTCCTTTTGCCTCTGGAGCCATGGCCGTGCCAGAGAGCCGCTTGTGGGGGGCAACTCATGACCTCGGTAGGGCGTGAAGGACAAGCCGGTACCGTCCCCTTCCCATGAGACTGCAGTTGCCCCTTCACCGCTGGCTGATACCTGGCTTTCCAATAAGCTCTGAGGTGGCGGCCACCTTGCTGCCAGCGGGGAAAAAGGCAGAAGGGAGCAACACCCTTTCCCTCCTGGGGAGGCATGGCGCCATAGTTTAACGCATGGTCCATTCACTTTTCTTCTGCAAGCTGCCGGGTTCTGGATTAGGTCCTTTTGCCTCTGGAGCCATAGCTGTGCCAGAGAGCTGCTCGTGGGGGGCAACTCGTGACCTCGGTAGGGCGTGAAGGACAAGCCGGTACAGTCCCCCTTCCCATGAGACTGCAGTTACCCCGTCACTGCTGGCTCATATCTAGCTTTCCAATAAGCTCTGAGCCGACTGCCACCTTGTATGTAGTCCAGATGCATTTCTGCCAAAGGCCGCTGGGTTTCAAGATTTGTTTCTGAGTCTTCGGTATCATGACCATTAATCAGCTTGATCAGGAGCCAGAAAGGCCGTTTGTAGGCGGCGACCCGGGGTCTTGTTGGGACGGGGAGAAAGAGTCGGCTCCATCCCCATGTGGTGAGGCCCCGTGTGTCTCGTCACTGCAGGCCCAAACCTGACTTCCAGTGGCCTCTGGAGGATGGCGGTCACCAGGCCGCGGGGGGGAACAGGTCAAGGCATGAAACCTATTCCCACCTGGAGTGGCCCAGCGCCAGTAACTTACTGCAGGTAGAGGACGCATTTCTGCCAGAAGCCTTTGGGTTCCGAGATTCGTTTCTGAGTCTCTGGGATCACGGCCATTAAGCAGTTCGATAAGGAACCAGAGAGGCCATGCCTCCAATTATATAGCTGAGCCGGAGGTGGTTTGTGGGTGTGTCTCCCACATACCTAACTTTTGGCCATTTACTTTCTTGGTAAACTTTGCCCCAAGTTTTTGGGGTCTGGCGAAAGGCACAGCAGCAATTTTGGGGTATCTGAAAGTCTGATGTTGCCATCAGGCTGCTGATGCACTCACCTCACAGGTACAGATTGACCTGCTGGCGACACCATACCCCCCTTTAATTTTTTTTTAATGTAGGAGTACTGCTATTTATTCAGTCACTGATTAGCTGATTGAATTGGGCATGAACTCCACTAAGCTTTTAATTAATTCTTTTTTTTTTATTGGCTGCACTCAGGGGATGCTCCTGGTTCTACACTCAGGGATCACTCCTGTTGGGCCCCAGGGGACTCTATAGGATGCTGGGGATTGAACCTGGGCTGGCTGCATTTGTTTTGTGGGGAGGGGGGCACACCCAGAAATGCTCAAGGGCTGTTCTTGGCTCAGTACCCAGTGTTTACTCCAGATGGTGCTCAGGGAACCATATGTGGTGCTGGAAAGCTTATCCAGGCCTAATGCATCATCACACCTTCATCCCTGTACTATCTCTCCAGCCCCAGAGCTCTTGGCTCCTAAATTCAGCTCTTCCCTGGAGACTCTCAGTCACCCCTTAGTTTTTCTCGGCAAGGGCCCCAGCCAGGCAATGGAGCAGATGCAAAGGGTGGAAGGTGTGTGGAAGGCATGCCAGCTGCCTGTGTGGGAGCCTCTTCTGGTGGACATTCTGATACTAAGGACTTGAGCAATTTCTTTGGAAGATAAACACCCAGTGCAATAGCAAAGGATTTTCCTAATCTTTTGAGAAATGTCTCCTGAAATCAGGGCATGACTGAGACGACTTTAGAGAGGTCCCATCCATCTGATGTTAGTAAGGCTCCAGCAGAGGCTGGACAGTGTCAAACTGCCAGTCTACAGTCCCCAAATGCACATGTCAGCAGTCTGATCCCTGAAACTAGCACAGACCAACTTGTGATGCAGGGCTTGAAATGGCTCTCCACCCAGCAGCACTCTGGGTCCTGACTCCCCATCAGAGAAGGAAATTGGGGAGCTGGGAGACCCCAGGTCAGGACTAGGAGATGAGGTATGTGTGGTTCAATAGAGGCAGAGGTGGGAGGGGTGGAAGTTTTGGCCTGGGCTATTAATTAATTAGTTAATTAATTAATTTTGGCTTTTGAGTCACACTAGGCTCTACACTCGGGAATTACTGCTGGTGGTGCTTGGGGGACCATATGGAATGGCTGATTATTGAACCCTGGTCAAACGTGTGCAAGGCAAACATCCCACCCAACTGTACTATCTTTTGATCTTGGACTGGGCTGTTTAAACCATAGTGAATCCCCAAATCTTTACTTCCACAAAAATCATTGCAGAGGTGTGGGGGAGGTGAGGCTACAGTTATTTAGTCCTGGGGCTCCCTTTCACCCCGTTTCAGAAGAACTCTACCCTCAGCTGTTAGTTTCCTTTTGTTGCCCTCATCAACTATCACGTTTACATTTTTAGTTTGTTTTTTGGCCACACCCGGCGATGCTCAGGGGTTACTCCTGACTTGGAAATTACTCCATATGGGATGCTGGGGGGACCCTCAGGTCAGCTGCATGCAACGTAAGCTCTCTACCCGCTATACTATCACCCTGGCCCCCAATGATCACATGTTCAGAGGCTTTAAATAGCACACACTCAGAAATTACTCCTGGCGGTGATCAGGGGACCCTATGGGATGCTCTGGATTGAACCTGGGTGGGCTGCATGCAAGGCAAGAGCCCAGCCGGTTGTACATCTCTCCAGCCGGGGCTCCAAGCCCCGTTGTTACAATGACTCAAAACCCTTATTTCCTTTTTTCCCCCTTCAAGAGAGAACAGCGGAGCTATGAAGTCCAAATAGTACGAGGACTTATTTACACACACACACAGCACCCCAATCTCATGAGCACTCTATGGGGCTTGAACCTACCCTTGAGCGCTCACGCTCTTTCATGCTCAGAGCAACTTCCCTTTTTCACAGAGTGCAAAAGATGCTCCTGCGGGTGCAATCGCGGATGCTAGATCTGCTCCGCGGGGCGGCACACACAGTTGCACAGTCTCTCACGCACACACCAGGTTCAGAGCTTCTGCAACCTCTGCCACCGTCCTCCTCTGGTGTCCGCAGGCCTTAGCACCCAGTCCAGCCAGGCTCCCCTCCGTGTTCTCCTCTACGGCAAGGATCAGAACTCCAGACCACAAGGCGGCGCTGTAAGCTCACCGACGACAGCGCCTGAGCCTGCCCAATGGGGAGGCGGGAGGGTCCAGGGTGGGAGAACAGGTAGGGGGAGAGCGGAAGAAGAGGAAGCCAAAGGATATTTATTTATTATTTATTAATTATTTTTTAGAGGGAGAGAACCTAATAACCCCACCAACCCATTTACTTCTCCAAGTTCTCAGGAGCGACTCTTTGCACTCCCACTCTACAGATAAGGACACATCAGGGTTGGGAGGCAGGAACGCAATTGCTTCCATTCACTTAACTCAGAAGTCCTGGAGTGGGGAGGGAGCGATAGTACAGTCAGTGGGGTGCTTGCTTTGCATGCCGCTGACTTGAGTTCTGTTCCAGCATCCCATATGGTCCCCTGAGCACCACCAGGAATAATTCCTGAGTGCAGAGCCAGAGGTAACCCCTGAGCATTGCCAGGCATGACACAAAAAGTCAAAAAAAAAAAAAGAAAAAGAAAAAAGAAAATACAAATAATATACTGATAACTGCAATGACATAGGCTACTAGTTAACGATTATTGAGGGCTCCCTGCACCCATGGCTGTGTGTTATACCCAGGGGTTGGTTACTCTCAGAGGCACTGATGTGCAGGCACTGAGCCCAGGGCTCTGGTTTGTGAAGCACACCCTCCAGTCAATGGAGAATTCTCTCCAGTCCTTTATTTCCATTAAATTCAATAAATTAATTTATTAGTAATTATTAAGGATTATTATTTATTAGTAATTATTATTAATTTATTAGTTTCAGAACTACAACAGACAGTGTTTGGGGCCCACTCCCAGCTCTGTGCTGGGGCTCGTTTCTCAAGGTGCTCAGAGGACTGTGAGTGCTAGGGATTGAACCCCAGTCTCCTGTGTGCAAAGCACTTTAATCCCCTTTATTTCCATTTTTTTTACCTCAGTCAACAGTGCTCAGGATTCACTCCTTGCTCTGTGCTCAGGGATCACTCCGGGCAGGCTCAGGGAATCATATAGGGTGCCAGGGATCGAACCTGGGTGAGTCGCATACAACCTTTCCCTATGTCCTATCACTCTGGCCCCCTTTATTTCCGTTACTCCTTTTGTTTATTTTTGGGGGAGGGGCCACACCCAGCTATGCTCAGGGGTTACTCCTCCTGGCTTTGCACTCAGGAATCACTCCTTGTTGGGTTCAGAGTACCATATGGAATGCTAGTGATCAAACCTGGGCTGGCTACATGTGCAAAGTAAGCGACTGCCTGTGGTACTATCTCTCTGGACCTATTTCCATTTCAAAATAAAGTGACACATGTGCCTTTGTTAGTCTTCAGGCTGGAAGAGTAAAGACATAAAAGCAAATGCAGATCAGAGTGATAGCACAGTGTGGAAGGCACTTGCCTTGCACTTGGCAGACCCAGGTTTGGCATCCCATAAAATCTCCCATATAGTTGGTGCCAGTAGGGTGAGTATTCTGCCCACACGGTAGAGCCTGGAAAGCTATCTGTGGTGTATTCAATATGCTAAAACCAGTAAATACAATGGGTCTCATTCCCCTGACCCTGAAGGAGTCACCAATATGGGAGCGTTGAGAAGGATGCGGAAGAAGAGGCTGATAAAATCTCAAGGCTGAACTAGGCTGCCAAAACGAAGAAAGACAAAAATGATTGTCTGTACTTTCAATGCTTGTACGCTGGCATCAGATGCATCCATCGAGGACCTGATGGTACAAGCGTGAAAGATCAAGTATGACATCATTGGTCTGACCGAGACAAGAAGGCATCAATCACATCACACCGTTTTCGACACTGGAGAAGAACTGTTCCTCGGAACATGTGACAAAAAAGGTGTCCTTGTCAACACAAACTTGGCGTCGGTGTCCTTGTCAACATAAACTTGGCCATGAGCATTGATTCATTCGAATGCCTAACAACCCGAATCGGATGATTACACATGAATAGATGTGGCTCACTGCCAGCAGTTTCTATCTTCATTATGCACCAACATCCAATTATGATGAAGGAGAAATTGAGAAATTCTACATGGAGCTGGAGAAATTCTATAAAGAAGCCACACCTTCTACAAGTTCATTTTTGGTGATGTTAATGCCAAGATAGGACCGAGAAGATCAGCCGAAGAACACATTGGGACCCATGGCCTAGAATGGAACGAGCAAGGTGAGAAACTGTCTGAGTTCATCATGTCGACCAAGGTCATCCATGTAACTCACAGTTCCAGAACGCTGAATCTAAATGTTGGACATGGGAGTCTCCCGGTGGACGGTTCCACAATGAAATTGACCACATCATATTCAATCGACAGTTTTGCCTGACGGATATCGTTGTTCTCCCAAAATTCCAAACGGGATCGGACCACCGTCTCCTTCGTGCAAAATTCGACTTCACAGAGGGGTGAGAAAGGGCTACAAAGTTTAAGAAGACAACTCCGAGAACGACCACCAACTGGGAGCTCTTTGGCACTATTGCCGCAACATGGGAAGATGCTGTCGTTGACAACATTGACAAGGAATACGATCGACTGGTTCAGCACCTCCATGATTGTGCGAGGAATGCCAAGAGAGAGATAGCCACAAGTAAACACTTGTCTTCGAAAACTCTTGAGCTTATTCGCCAACGTGGTTTGGTGCATGCCTCAGGCAACTGCAAGCGAACGTTCGAGCTCGCAAAGCAGTGCAGAGATGTGATCAAGGAAGACCTCAAAGAGAGAAGAGCAGCAGTGCTGGTAGATGCGGTAGAAGCCAGGAAAAGCATTTGTAACGCCCGCCTGTTCTTCGCCAACTACAAGACCAAGATGACTGCCCTCTGATGTCCTGATGGATCTATCACACCTTCCGGAAGGGCAATGGAGAAGATTATCCATGACTTCTACTCAGATCTCTTTGATAGCCACGAACACCTGCCCACATACCAAATTCTGCAGGATGAATATGTCATGCCCAACGTTCTCCCTTCAGAAATCCGACACGGCATTTCATCGGTAAAGAAACGAACAGCACCTGGCCCAGACAAGGTCAAACCTGAACACCTGAAGAACCTGCCATCAATACTCATCAATACGCTGGCTTGTCTCTTCACACACTACCTATCTGAATGTAAGGTTTCGTCCCAATGGAAAACCAGCAGGACTGTACTACTGTACAAGAAGGGAGACATTTATGACATTGGCAACTATCACCTGATCTGCATATTGTCTATCATCTACAAGCTGTTCACTCGAGTCATCCTGAACAGGATTGGTAGGACACTAGATGAAGAACAACCATGCGAGCAAGCCGGGTTCTGCAAAGGATTCAGCACTATCAACCATATCCACACGATAACTAAGCTCAGTGAGGTTTCTCTGGAGTTCAAGATGCCGCTCTTGGGCTGGAGAGATAGCACAGTGGGTAGGATGTTTGCCTTGCACGTGGCCGACCCGGGTTCAATTCCCAGCATCCCGTATGGTCCCCTGAGCACCGTCAGGAGTAACTCCCGAGTGCGGAGCCAGGAGTAACCCCTGTGCATCGCCAGGTGTGACCCAAAAAGAAAAAAAAATGCCACTCTGTCTAACATTCATTGATTTAAAGAAGGCCTTTGAGATGGAAGTGGTTATTGAAGCCCTAGCCAATTAGGGCATTCAAACTCAATACATCAGGATCCTCCGTGAGCTGTATTACGGATTCACTACCAGGATCTCACCATTCTACAAGGAAGTGATCATCCATGTAAAGAGAGGGGTTCGGCAGGGTGATACCATTTCACCAAAACTCTTCAGTGCCACCCTCGAGAACATCGTGCGACAACTGGAATGAGAAGGAATAGGAGTGAAGATAGACAGTCAGCAACTACATGACCTCTGCTTTGCTGATGACATTGTTCTAATAACACCAAACATTAGTCAAGCGGCACAAATGCTGGCTGATTTCGACTGTGAGTGTGGAAAGGTCAGACTCCAGCTGAATCTCATGAAGACAATGTTTGTGAGAAACAGTTTTATTCCTGACGTACCATTCGCTCTCAACGAAACGACCATCTCCGAATGCACCAGTTATGTGTACCTAGGTCGAGAAGTCAACATGATGAATGACCTGGCACCTGAGTTGCGTAGCAGGAAGAGAGCAGCTTGGAACGCCTTCAAGAGCATCGAAGAAATAGTTAAGAGGATGAAGAACCTCTGGCTCTGGGCACATCTCTTTGATTCCACTGTTCTTCCTGCAATAACATATGCCGCAGAGACCTGGGCCCTATGAAAACAGGATGAGAACTCTATTCAGTCTCCCAAAGTGGAGTGAAAGAGCTACGCTTGGAGTATCATGTTTCACTCAAATGAGAGAAAGAACCCCGAACAGACAAGAATAAGGGACGCTCTCTCGTTTGCCAAGGCGTCGAAAATCAGATGCGCTGGACACGTAATAAGATTTGGAGATGACCCCTGGACTAGAGCCACTTCTGACTGAATTCCACGTGACGCCAAAAGACCGTGTGGCCGCCCACCTGCAAGATGGTCAGACTTCTTCGTAAAGACCCTGAACGATTGGTTTGAGGCTCTTCATGTTCCTAGAACGAACAGATGCCATTGGGCGACACTAGCACGTGACAGGGACAAATGGAGACGTTACTGGCGCACGCTCGAGCAAATTGATGATTAACGGGAAGTGATCAAGTGATAGTCTCCCAAGTTCCTCTAGAAATAGTTCCTGAGGACAGAGCATGAGTCAGGCCTGCCGGATGTGGCCTCCCCCGGAAAACATGGTCACGGTCCTTCCATTGTTCATTGATTTGCTCAAGCGGGCCCAGTAATGTCTCCATCGTGAGACTTGTTGTTACTGTGTTTGGCATATTGAATACGTCACAGGTAGCTTGCCAGGCTTTGCTGTGCAGGTGAGATACTCTTGGTAGCTTGTCTGGCTCTCCGAGGGGGGCAGAGGAATTGAACCCGGTTCAGTTGGGTCAGCTGCGCGCAAGGCAAAGACCCTACCGCTGTGATATCGCTCCAGCCCATAGGGGGAAAACATAATAATAAAATAGCACCGCACTGTAGCTCTGTTGTCCGGTTGTTCATCAATTTGCTCGAGAGGGCACCAGTAACGTCTCCATTGTGAGACTTGTTGTTACTGTTTCTGGCATATCCACAGGGAGCTTGCCAGGCTCTGCCGTGCAGGCGGGATACTCTCAGTAGCTTGCCGGGCTCTCCGAGAGGCACAGAGGAATCAAATCCAGGTTGGCTGCCTGCAAGGCAAACGCACACCTGCTGTGCTATATAAAAATAAAATTAAAATCCTGAATAAAAAATAAATAATGTGGAGTTCATGCCCAATTCATCAGCTTAATCAATGGCTGAATAAATAGCAGTACTCCTACATTAAAAAAAAAAAGAAAGTTAAATCCATGACTACCTCCAAACTTCTCCTCAGACATTCTAAGAACTTTACAATCAAACAAACAAAAAGAAATGCAACATGAACAGGAGATGATGATTCTGAATATCTGAAACTGGGGTGCTCTGTAATGATCAAGTGTGATGGAAGCACTTTGCCTTCGTCCTCACTGAAAAAAACTTCTGAAATGAGAGGACCCAAGAAATATTTTTTTGAAATTGTAACACTGAGAATCAGAATCTGCTGCTCTTTTGATGGATCTAAGGCAGAGTGACACAAATTGCTGCTTTTTTGGGGGAATGCTCACCAAGAAGTGCTCAGGAGGTTTGAGGGACCCAAAAGGCAATTCTTGGCAACTGGCCACCAACTAAGGGGGTGTGGTGCTGCTTGAGCCTATGTTGTTGGGGATGTTTGGGCCAACCTAGCAGTGTGTTAGTAGAGATTTCTCCAGAGTGTGGGCGATGCTGGGAACTGAACTGGAGCAGGTGTATGTGAGGTCTGAACCACTGTGCTGCGTCACTGCCAAGTCGCTGCCTCTTACCAGCCAGGGCAGCAGCTCAGGGAACTTTCCAGAACACACAGGCCTCAGGCGACTTAACCTGTGCAGGTACTTTGTGAGACCCCATGGGCTTGTCTTCATATCACAGCTCAGAGTGGATATTGACCTTGTCCATATTGCCTGACTTTGGGTCCAAGAAGTCCTGGGGTCATTTAGATTATATCTTTTCATGTGGGGGTGGTTGGGGTTTGAGGTCATACTCAGAGGTGTTCAGGGACTTTTCCAGGCCCTGTGCTCAGAGGTCATTTCTTTTATTAATTTATTTGTTAGTGAACCACTATGAGATACATAGTTGCAAAATTATTCATGGTTGGGTTTCAGTCACAAATGTTCCAACACCCACCCCTCCACCAGTGTATATTTTCCACCACCAATGTCCTCAGTTTCCCTATCACTCCCCTGTCCTAGTTCAATTCCTGGCACCCAATATGGTCCCTAGAGCTCCCCAGGGAGTGATCCCTGAGTGCAGAGACAGGAATAAACCCTGAGCACCACTGGGTGTGGCCCCAAAGCAAAAAAAAAAAAAAAAAAAAAAAAGAAAAGAAAAGAAAAGAAAAGAAAATAAATATGACAGTAGGGGCTGGAGTGATAGCACAGCGGATAGGGCATTTGCCTTGCACACGGCTGACCCAGGTTGATCCACAGCATCCCATATGGTACCCCCAAGCACCACCAGGAGTAATTCCTGAGTGCAGAGCCAGGAGTAACCCCTATACATTGCTGGGTGTGACCCAAAAAGCAAAAAAAGAAAACAAAAAAAAAACCCGCAAAAAATATGACAGTGTTGGAATACCTTTTTCTGGGTGGCTTGTGATCACCTTTACCAACTTTTTGTTTATCTCTAAATCAATTTGTCTAAAAGTCAAGTTAGCCAGACTGAGAAGGACAAGAGAGTTCTGATTCCTTGAGGAAGGCCGAAATGAAGTAATGATTAGGCTTAGGGGTGCTCAGAGCCTGCAGGCTTCAAAGACAGGCCTGGCCCTTGGGAGTTGTCTCAAAGCTCTTGGGATATCTTGGTCCATAAGCTGGTGCTTATATTCAGGCCCTTGGGTTATGCAGAGAAGCAGTTGGAACGCTGAGGTGATGGAATTTGCTTTATTTCACGGTGGTTGGAAACTGAAAAGCTATGTGCAGAAGAATGAAACGGGGCTGGAGAGATTTTACAGTGGGGAGGGTGTTTGTCTTGAATGTGGCTTACACAGGTTTGATTCTATGCATCTCATATGGTCCTCTAAGCACTCAAGCACTGCCAGGAGTAATTCTGTTTTTTTTTTTTTTTTGGTCACACCAGACAATAACTTAGAAGTTAATTTGGCTCTGCTCTCAGGAATTACTCCTGGCAGTGCTCAAGGGGACCATATGGGATGCTGAGGATCAAACCCAGGTTGGTCACATGCAAGGCAAATACCCTATCTGCTGTACTATCGCTCTGGCCCCCTCTTTTACATTTTTTAAAAAAGTTTATTTTTCTTCTGCCAGGAGTAATTCCTGAGTGCAGAGCCAGGAGTAACCTCTGAGCATTGCCAGGTGTGGCCCAAAAGCAAACAAACAAACAAGCAAACAAGCAAAAAGAACAAAACTGCATCACTGGTTTGTGCCATACCCTCAAATTAGCTCAAAATGCATCAAAGATTTGGGGTTTAGGCCTGGAATCGTAACATACACGGAATAAAATAGAACAGTATGTGAGGGTGGAGAGAGAATAATGGGCTGAGTGCAGGCCTTGCTGGTGGAGAGCTACTGGGTTTGATCCTTGGCACCACTTGGTTTCCTGAGCACCACAGGAAGTGACCCCCAAGTACTGATCTGAGAGTAGCTCTTGAACACTTCTGGGTGTTGCTCTGCTGCCCCAAATTCCCCAAAACCCTTCCCCTAAATTCCCCCCAAGCACTATAGGATTTTAGTTTTAGGTATCTTCAGGGGTTTGACTCTAATGGAAGGGAAATAAATCACAAGCAAAAATAAATAGTTGGGGTTACATAAAAATGCCCCTTCTGCACAAAGAAATAAAAAGCCACAAAGACAAAAAGGACCCTACTTTATTCCCCCCTTTAATATTTATTTATTTATTTATTTATTTATTTATTTAGGCTTTTTTTGGGTCACGCTTGGTGATGCTCAGGGGTTACTCCTGGCTTTGAGCTCAGAGATCACTTCTGGCAGTGCTCAGGGGACCTTATAAGATGCCAGGGATCGAACCTAGGTCAGCCACATGGCAAAGATAAGGCCCTCCCTGCTCGGGCACCCATACTTACTTTTTGAAGTCTCAGACTTCAGGTCACATTGACCTTGGGGGCTGGTGACTGAGCAGTTCAGATGGGTCCTGGGGAGACCGTGTCTGTATGAGTGACTTTCAAAGAAGCCTTGACACCAGGGCTCACCGAGTTTTCCTGGTGGCTGGGAGAAGTAACTACAGGCCAAAGACTCCCACTGTGACAGGAGACTGAAAACAAACATGGGCCTGTTTGCCTTTTTCTTTGGCTCAATTTGCACTTCTTGGGCCACACTTGATGGTGCTCAGGGCGAATTTTGGGTTCGGTAGTCAGGGATCACTCCTGATTCGGGGAACCACATACAGTGTTGGGGACTGAAAGGGGTCGGCTGCATTCAAGACAAACACCTTAACCCCTGTGTTATTTCTCCAATCCCTTGACTGCTTTTATTCTTTGTGTTTGGGCCGCACCTGGCTGTTCTCAGGGCTGACTCCTAAACATATGTGGTGCTGAACCTGGATCAGACGCATACAAGGCCAGTGTTTTGCCAACTGTAACTATCTCTCTGCACCCCCAGACTGATTTTCTTTTTTACCACCATGCTTAACCTATGAATTAGCTGAAATTTATTTATTTATTTATTTATTTATTTTTAATTTATTTTTTATTAGTGAAACACCATGAGGTACAGTTGTAGATTTACAAATTTTTGTGCTTGGATTTCGGTCATACCATGATCAAATACCCATCCCTCCACCAGTGCCCATTTTCCACCACCAAGGATAATATCCCTCCCCCCCATTCCCCTCATTCCCCCCCCCCTGCCACTGTGGCAGGGCATTCCCTTTTGTTTTCTCTCTCCTTTTGGGTGTTGTGATCAGCAAAAGAGGCATTGAGTGGCAAACATGTTCAGTCCAGTCTACTTTCAACCTGCATCTCCCCTCCTGGGAGGATCCTCCAAACACCCTCCATTTGGTGCTCCCTTCTCTATCTGAACTGTCCTTTCCCCTAGAATACCCGGCTGGCCTCTAAGCTATGGAGTAATCCTCCTGGTGTTGATCTCAGCTATTCTTGGGTATTAATCTCATATTTTGTTATTTTATATCCCCCAGATGAATGCAATCTTTCTATGTCTATCCCTCTCTTTCTGACTCATTTCACTTAGTATGATACTTTCCATATTGTACCACTTGTATGTAAATTTCATGACTTCATCTTTTCTAAGAGCTACATAGTACTCCATTGTGTAGATGTACCAAAGTTTCTTTAACCAGTCATCTATTCTTGGGCACTCAGGTTTCTTCCAGTTTCTGGCTACTGTAAAGAGTGCTGCAATGAACAAACAAGTGCAGATGTCACTTCGACTACACATTTTTGCCTCTCTGGGATATATTCCCAGGAGTGGTATCGCTGGGTCAAATGGGAGCTCAATTTCTAATTTTTTGAGGAACGTCCATACTGTTTTCCAAAAGGGCTGAACCAGTCGGCATTCCCACCAACAGTGAAGGAGTGTCCCTTTCTCGCCACATCCTAGCCAGCAACGGTTGCTTTTGTTCTTTTGAATGTGGGCCAGTCTCTGAGGTGTGAGATGGTATCTCATTGTGGTTTTGATCTGCATCTCCCTGATGATTAATGATGTAGAGCATTTTCTCATGTGCTTTTTTGCCATTCGGATTTCTTCTTTGAGAAAGTCTCTGTTCATTTCCTTGCCCCATTTTTTGATGGGGTTGGATGTTTTCTTCTTGTGGAGTTCAACCAGTATTTTGTATATCCTGGATATCAACCCCTTGTCAGATGTGTATTCAGCGAATATTCTTTCCCATTCTGTAGACTGTCTTTGTATTTTGGTCACTGTTTCTTTGGAGGTGCAGAAGCTTCTGTAGCCAACTTTTGTAAGCTTGGTGAGTCCTAACATGCCAACAAACCATGACATGTTATAATGGACTCCCAACTCCTCCAGCTCTGCCACAGGCTAGTGCCCAGCTTGATGGTTCATTTATGTTAGCGTGAAAGTGGATTTTCCTGCCCTGGTGGGTTCTTGAGAATTGTATGAAAGATTTTCATACAAAACTGGAAGGTTGAAAGTTAATTTATTGTACAGATAAAATTGATGGGTCTGGGTCCCTCCCCAGATGTCCTGGCCTGTCCTTTACCTATGAACGATGTCATCAGTCCTGTCCCAGGCTGTCTACTTGCCTCCCATGAACCATGGCCAGGTTCTGTCCCTGCGCTGCTCTCTGTCCCATGTACACTCTCTCTGTCCTGTGTATGCTCCCCTCAATCTCCAGTCACGGCCATGTGCATGTAGGTGAGACTCCTGTGCTCAGTACCTTGTCATGGGGCTTCCCAACTCTTCCTTTTATCTGTTGTCAAATCCCACCTCAGTCATTCTATTCTACATTCTGATTGGCTACCTGTTCCGGCAGAGATTTAAAGTGACCTGGTGCTCCATGCTTCAGCAGCTGCTGTATCAGTTATTCTTACATACGAGGGGCATGTGCTGTACCTGAGATACATCCCCAGCCTCTTTCACAGAGCTTTATTGCTTCATGCTTATGTTTAGCGTTCTTTTGCGACCTATACCTTAAATAAATGGAACATGTAGGACATGTGACATGCTATTGTGTGTCTAATGCTTCTGCTCAAAATAATTTCTTTCTTTCTTTCTTTCTTTCTTTCTTTCTTTCTTTCTTTCTTTCTTTCTTCCTTTCTCTTGAAGGGGCCACATCTGATGGTGGTCAGGGTTTTTTCCTGACTGTGTACTCTAGAATCATTACTGGTGATGCTCAGGGGACCATCTTGGGTGCTGGGGATCGAGCCCAGGTTGGCTACGTGCAAGGCAAACACCCTTCTCACTATACTCCAGCCCTCAAAATCATTTGAGTCTCATCTTTATTGTGCAAAATTCTAGCTTAATAATTTATCTTTTTAAAAAAGTTTTTGCTTTTTGGGCCACACCCAGCGATGTACAGGGGTTACTCCTGGCTCTATACTCAAGAATTACTCCTGGAGGTGTTCGGGGGACCATATGGGATGCTGGGAATTGAACCTGGGTCAGCCGCGTGCAAGGCAAATGACCTACCCGCTTTGCTATTGCTCCAGTCCAAATTATTTTTCTTGTTTCCCAGTAATGACCCAATTGTGAACACATAAAAATTTATTTGCTCTGCCCTATTGCCTTGGTTTTCATTGCTCCAGTGATGTGTAAAGATTTTAGCATAGATTGGTGATGGAACATTGTATGTCAAATTGCCAATGATGAATAACTTTGTAATTCATGGTGCTTTAATAAAATACAATTTTGGAAAAAAAGAGATTTTAGCACACACCTTAATGAGTTTATTACAGGGTTATTTTTCAGTGCATGAGACGCCTCTGATGTGTCCCTTCAGCCCATTCCCACCATGTGAAGTTCTGACCTTTGTCATCTAAAACAGAGCTTCTCAAACTTATTTGGCCTATTTCCCCCTTTTCAGAAAAAAAATCACTTATGGACTGGAGAGAGTGTGCAGGGCTCAGATACTTGTCTTGCACACAGCTCACACTGGTTTAATCCCCAGAGCTGCATGATTCACTGAAGCACCACTGAGGGTTGACCCCGGAACACAGAGCCAGAAATAATCCTTGTACATTTACTAGGCATAACCCCCAAACCTAGAAAAGAATAAAATAATAAAAAAAATAGCCCACTCTGCACTCTCCCTGTTTCTCTGGAATCTATCTCTTTTGAGTGAACAAAAAGAAAGTCTTCCCCACCTCCAAACCCCTGCCACCCAGCAGTACTCCAGGTCACTGCTGTCCCCTAGGTAATTCCAATACTCACCAGGGGCTGGTGACATTCACTGGGGGAAACATTGAAGTTCTTGGGTTAATTTTAAACTTAAAATTTTTTTTTATAAAGTTTGTATTTTGGGGTCTGGGTCTGTGCTCAGTGGTCACTCCTGATGGTGCTCGGGAGACTGTATGGTGGTAGATATTGAAGCCAGGTCTCTTGCATATGGCACTCAGTCCTTTGAGCTACTTTTTTGTGTCTTTATTTTATTTTATTTTATTTAATTTATTTTTCTCTCCTAAGCCTCATTCATTTTTTATACTGGTAAGCCTCCAGCCACTAGATGGTGCAGTCTTCCTGGAGGACTGGAGACTTGAAACTTGTTTTCCTGAAAATCAAGATTGTAGTCTCAGTCAAACCACAGGCACTGTATCCTCATGTGATCATTGCCGAGAAAGAAAGCAGAGAGTTACATGCAGTTTAGAGAAATACCTTATTGCACTGTAGCACTGTCCTCCCGTTGTTCATTGATTTGCTCAAGCAGGCACCAGTAACTTCTCCATTGTGAGACTTGTTACTGTTTTTGGCATATCAAATACACCACGGGGAGCTTGCCAGGCTCTGCCTTGTGGGCAAGATACTCTCGGTAGCTTGCCGGGCTCTCTGAGAGGGACGAAGGTATCAAACCCGGGTTGGCTGTGAGCAAGGAAAACGCCCTACCCACTGTGCTATTGCTCCAGCCTTATTAATAAGAGGAATATTTTATTAAAGGAACTAATCTCTCTCTCTCTCTCTCTCTCTCTCTCTCTCTCTCTCTCTCTCTCTCTCTCTCTCTCTTTCTCTGTTGGGGCTGGCCTGAGTCGACAAGATGAGCCCATGTAGACTGCACCGCACAATTGGTAGGAACACAGGGACCCATGAAAATAGGTGAGATTTCTCATGTGTCCTGACTAGTTTCGATGAAACTAAAAATCTTTTCCCTTTAAGCTGCCTTCAGTAAATAATTTCATAAATTTCAGTATATTGAAAGAGGCAGTTTGCCTTTTCTCACAGAAGCTCAGCCTGATCTTTGACTGTAGATTCTGGGCTCTGGCCCAGTCTAGTGTTTGGGATGCAAATTTCAGATCCTTGTGCAGTTTGTCTTTGGGATGTAGATTTCAGGTGCTGGCCCAGCCTTGTCTTTGGGATGCCAACCCAAATACTTGTAGCCCAAGAAAGGTTTTGTTTTCGGTTTTGTATCTCTTTCCAGAGGCCAAAATTAACTGGCCTGCGGACACAAGAAAACAATACATGCTTTTCCTGCCTTAATGTTCTTTCTGTAACTTCTTTTGATGACATCACTGTATTGTGCTCCTTTGAGGTACGATGATCAATAAAAGGAGAATTTAGGACGCTCTGCCTTTTGTCTGAGCGAGTCCAGTGAAATATAATAATTTTTCTTTTGTTCCTTGTCACAGAGCCTTCGACTGAACGAACATTCATGAAACATGTGTGTCTGTGTGTGTGTGTGCACGTGCAGACTGTTACAGACACAGGAATCTTTTAACACTGACCAAAACTTCAACCCATAACCACAACAGCTGCTGGGAATGGTGACTTCCAAACTCTTGTGGGATGCAGGTACTCATGATCAGAGGGATAAGAATGAGAATGTCTGGTCAGAATGATAGTACAGCAGGTAGAGTGCTTGCCTTGCATGTGGTTGACCTGTGTTTGATTCTGGGAACTCTGTATGGTCCTCTGAGCCCTCCAGGAATGATCCCTGAGTGCAGAGCCAGCCAGGAGTAATCCCTTAGCACCACTGGGCTTGGCCCAAAATAACACACCACACACACACGCACACGCACACATGCACACACAAGGATGTCTATAAACAGCCAACAAATGCCATCCCAGATGCCCAGACAAGAGTTCAAATTGTCACGTGGCGGCAAAAACTGGACAAATAAGGGAAGGTTCCTTACTGTGCTGTTTGCCTCTCACCCAACTTGCAGGTCCTGGAGTTGACATTGGCACAGGGAGGAGGTGATGAATATGGGCTATGTGTTGGGAGTTGCTTTTGGGTTGAAAAGGAGCATTAAACTTCAAAAAAATTTATTGAGATTCTGTGATTTACAATACTATTAACATTGGTTTCTCATGCACATAAATCCAGCACCAAACCCTTCCTTCACCAGTGTCCCACCTCCCTTTCTCCAGCACCCCAACAACCCTCACTCTCAACACCTTCCCCACTTTAGTTAAGTGAAACAGTTATTCCATTATGTTGCTTTGGACTAGTCGGAGCATTGTTTGAGCTGCCTTTAAGTGCAAGGGATGTGTCGCCATCCTGGTCTTCTTCTTTTTTTTTTTTTGGTTTTGCAGGCCACACTTGGGGAGTACCTTGTTTCGGGGTTGGTGGTTGGTGTTTGGAGAAACACATGATGCAAGGATCAAATCATCCACAAGGGGGTGGTAGTGACTCTGATGACTGCCATCGTAAACTCATGGTGATTGGTCCACGGATGGACATGAGACCCAGGCAGCCAGTCTCTCTTGAGTTGAGTTGATAAAAAACTGGGACTGTCAATCACTTTGTTTCCCAAGGGAAGATTGGAGGACTGGGGGGGTTGAAGGAAATCATGGCACATAACAGAGGAGAGGTTGAAGAGGTGAAGCAGGGAGCTGAGAGGTAAGCCTGGCCCATTCACTGGACACCCAATTATGGTTCAATCCTACCCCTTTGCGCTCTTTCCAGATGTGATTCTGAGACTGTCCGCTGAAGGAGGACCAGCATATAGGTGTTTATTATTACTCTCTTCTATAAACATTGCAGGCCCTAGAGGCAAGAACTTATGTTCCTGGTTGAATTTCCAAGAACTGAGTCCAGGGCCTCTGACATATCAGCAGCATATTAAGTCTTTGTTAAACTGAAAGAAAAAACCCTGTTTCTGGAATTTCCATGACCAGAACCCAGGTGTCCAGCCTCATCAAGAACTGTGTCAGGTTTGGGTTCTGGGTGGTGCAGTTCAGAGAGCCCAAATTCAGTGAGGCCACATGACCCGATCAAAAGTCTGAGAGCCTGAATGAGATGTGTCAATTCTTGCTCAAAGTGATCACATTTCTGGGCTGCACTAGTTTCCTCTGCACTGGTTTCTTTCACCAACAAGGCGGGAACAAGAACTTTAAGATAGAAAAATCACGACAATAAAAATTGTCCTTAATTAGCCACTAGGGTGAGAAACTCTAAACTTGCCTCCGAATGTACAGGAGAAAGAAATTTGTTTCTACAAGTCAGGGAAATATGGGGGGGTCTTGTTACAACTGCTAAACGACCCTAAGTACACCGCCTTGATTCATCCTGTCCTCTACATTCAGTCTCACCCTCTCTAATTCTCTAAGTCAGAGTGAAATGTTAAAAGCTGATTGGGCCCTTCTCTATTTTGGGTCCTTCAGGTTCCTCAGGACCCAAAGAAAAAGTCAAAACCCTAAGAAAACCTTTTCTGGGGGGATTATTTTTAGCAGATTATTCATAATAAGCAACGCAAAATAAATTATTTCGGATCTGCCTTTGGGGCAGGCTTGGGTGGTGGTGGTAAAATTAGAAATAATGGTGGTGGCAGCACCCAAAAGGAGAGAGAAAACAAAAGGGAATGCCCTGCCACAGGGGTGGGGTGGGATGGGGGGTGGGGGGGGGTGGGAGCATTGGTGGTGGAGAATGGGCACTGGTGGAGGGATGGGTACTCAATCATTGTATAACTGAAACCCAAGCACAAAAATTTGTAAATCTACAACTGTACCTCATGGTGTTTCATTAATAAAAATTAAAAAAATGTGAATCACTTAATCACTTAATCACTTAACTTCCTGTTAGTCATCGATTTGCTCGAGCGGGCACCAGTAACGTCTCCATTTGTCCCTGTCGCGTGCTAGTGTAGCCCAATGGTATCTGTTCGCTCCGGGAACATGAAGAGCCTCAAACCGATCGTTCATGATCTTGACAAAGAAGTCTGACCATCTGGTAGGTGGGCGGCCACGTGGTCTTTTGACATCCCGTGGAATCCAGTCGGTAACAGCTCTAGTCCAGCAGTCGTCTTTTAATCTCATTACGTGCCCATCTGATTTTCGACACCTTGGCAAATGAGACAGCGTCCCTGATTCTTGATCGTCGACGGATGTTAGAACTCCGGATTCTTTCTCTCATTTGAGTGAAACTTGATATTCCAAGCATAGCTCTTTCTATTCTTCTTTGGGAGACCTGAATAGCGTTCTCATCCTGTTTGCGTAGGGCCCAGGTCTCTGAGGCATATGTTAATGTAGGAAGAACAGTGGAATCAAAGAGATATGCCTGGAGCCGGAGGTTCTTCGTCCTCTTAGCTATTTCTTCGACGTTCTTGAAGGCGTTCCAAGCCGCTCTCTTCCTCCTGCGCAGCTCGGGTGCCAGGTCATTTGTCATGTTGACTTCTCGACCTAGGTACACATAGCTGTTGCATTCGGAGATGGTTGTTCCGTTGAGAGCGAATGGGGCATCAGGAATGAGGCTGTTTCTCATAAACATTGTCTTCGTAAGATTCAGCTGTAGTCCTACCTTTCCACACTCACGGTCAAGGTCGGCCAGCATTTGTGCCGCTTGGCTGATGTTTGGTGTTATTAAAACAATGTCATCAGCAAAGCGGAGTGGTGTAGTTGCCGACCATCTATCTTCACTCCCATTCCTTCCCATTCCAGTCGTCACATGATGTTCTCGAGGGTGGCACTGAAGAGTTTCGGTGAAATGGTATCACCCTGCCGCATCCCTCTCTTGACATCAACGATCACTTCTTTGTAGAACGGTGAGATCCTGGTAGTGAATCCGCAATACAGCTCACAGAGGATCCTGATGTATTGGGCTTGAATGCCCTGATTGGCTAGGGCTTCAATGACCGCTTCTGTCTCAACAGAATCAAAGGCCTTTAAATCAATGAACGTTAAACAGAGGGGCATCTTGAACTCCCGAGAAACCTCAGTGAGCTTGGTTATCGTGTGGATATGGTCGATGGTGCTGAATCCTTTGCGGAACCCGGCTTGCTCGCATGGTTGTCCTTCATCTAGTGTTCTGCCAATCCTATTTAGGATGACTCGAGTGAACAACTTGTAGATGACAGACAATAGGCAGATCGGGCGATAGTTGCCAATGTCATGGATGTCTCCCTTCTTGAACAGTAGTACGGTCTCCTGCTGGAAAAAAATGTGAATAAAAAAAGAAATAGTGGTGGTGGGATTGGTGTTGGAATATTGA
Source organism: Sorex fumeus (assembly GCF_029834395.1). Taxonomy (NCBI): domain Eukaryota; kingdom Metazoa; phylum Chordata; class Mammalia; order Eulipotyphla; family Soricidae; genus Sorex; species Sorex fumeus. The sequence goes on from NW_026606179.1 coordinate 17,220,667, forward strand.
ATGTAATAAATTGTGGTGAACAACTTTTTATATATATAAAAAAACAACAACCAGACCACAGAGATTGTCCAATAGGTAAGCTATTTGCCTTGCACACAACCAGCATGGATTAGATTCCCAAGCACTGCAAGGAGTGATCCCTTGGCACAGAGTCAGGAATAAGTCCTGAGCACAGCTGGGTGTGGGTCCGCAAACTAAACCAAACCAAACCAGTGACTCTCCTTCAGAGGACACTCAAGGATTTTTTCTAGCTGTCCCCAGGGACCTTTCTGGGTCAATTTTTCAAAATTTCCTCCAAAGACTCTCTGACCCAAACTCTGCTCTCATCTGTGTGTGTGTGTGTGTGGGGGGGGGGGGTTTGGTGCTATACCTGTGCTCAGGATTTACTCTTGTTTCTGTGTTCAGGGATCATTCCTGGTAGTGATCATTGGAGCATAAAAGGTATAAGGTGCCAGGGATCAAACTGGGGTCAGCTACATGCAAGGCAATGTAACTTAAATTAACCTACTCCTCTTACCTTGAACCAAATGCAGTGTAGTGTTCCTCCCTACACAAAACAGGTCTGTGGGCACACTGCCTCATAAACCCTGGGATATGCTGCTTGTCTAGGAAACTGCCCTTCTTTCTCCCTCCCTCCCTCTCTCCCTTCCTCCCTTTCTCCCTCCCTCCCTCCCTCCCTCCCTTCCTCCCTCCCTCCCTCCCTCTCTCCCTTCCTCCCTTTCTCCCTCCCTTCTTTCCCTCCCCCTCTTTCCTTCCTCCTTCCTTCCTTCCTTCCTTCCTTCCTCCCTTTCCCCCTTCCTCCCTTTCTTCCTCCCTCCCTCCCTTACTTTCCCTCCCTCCCTCCCTCCCTCCCTCCCTTCCTTTCTTCCTTCCTTCCTCCCTTTCACCCTTATTTCCTTCCATCCTTACTTCCTTCCACCCTTCCTTTCACCCTTCCTTTCTTCCATCCTTCCTCCCTTCCTTTCTTCCTTCCTTCCTCCCTTTCACCCTTATTTCCTTCCATCCTTACTTCCTTCCACCCTTCCTTTCACCCTTCCTTTCTTCCATCCTTCCTTCCTTCCTTCCTTCCTTCCTTCCTTCCTTCCTTCTTTTCTTCCTTTTTATTTTTTTAATGACACCTGGTGTGCTCAGGGAGCCTATCACCTGCTCTCTGTTTGGGGGGTCAGGGAGTAATTCCTGGCAGTACTCAGGAAAAGGAAAACCATGCAGTACTGAGGCCCGAACCAGGGTTAGCCATGTGCAAGGCCAGTGCCCTAACCCCTGTACTATGTCTCTGGGCCAATGCACAGTTTCTTGGCTCCTGGTCTTTATCTTTCTGGCTCTTCTCTTTGCAATGTCTTTCTGGACCCAGAATGTGTCCAGGGTCAGAGTAGAGGCAGCAGGTGGTCAGTTCTGAGGTGTGACAAAGATCGTGGTCAATATTGAGGCAGGGTGTGGGCTGCAGCAAATCAATTTTCCACCTTGTCAGAATATTTAATGACCACTGTAGGTTGATGTCTGGTAACTGAGCCTGGCCCATTTCAGTTCCTGACAATCTGGATCTGAGATCATGGACCCCAGCAGACCTGAGTGCTTTATTCACCTGCCCATCTTTACAGGAAGAGAACACTGAACACTCCAGGATCTCTGTCTGGACCTACCCTAGTAGTTCAGACACTCATCCCCCCTAATGCAACTGATATTTTTGGAGGGGCCACATCTGGTGATACACAGGATTAACTCTTGGCTCTGTGCTCAGGGATTACTCCTGCTAGGTTTGGAAGATCATATGGAATGCCGGGGATTGAACCTGGGTCAGCTGTGTCTGAGGCAAGGGCCCTATCTATTATACTACCACTCTGGCCCCATCCAAATGATTTTTTAGATGAGGATTGAGAGAAATCTGCATTCTTTTTTCTCCATTGGTCACCCCTGGTGGTGTTGGGAGTGGGAGTAACAGAGTAATATCCAAAGGGGCTGAGGGGGACATGGGATCAAACTCAGGCACCTGCGCTGCCACCTGAGCTGTTTCCCCAGCATTGGACTTAAACTTTGTTTCATTTGTTGGTTTAGTTTTTGAGCCACACCTGGTGATGCACAGGGGTTACTCCTGGTTCTGTGCTCAGGAATTACTCCTGGTGGTGCTCAGGGGATTATATGGGGCGCCAAAGATTGAACCCAAGTCAGCCATGTGCAAGGCAAGTGTTGTACCTACTGTACTATACCACTGAGCCTCGCACTCACTTATTAAGTGGCTGGTCCAGATTTTAAATTCAACCATTTATTCACATCTATTCCCCTCTGCCTACTCCCTGCCTTTTTTTTTTCCAACCGGGAAACAGAGGGACAGCAAGTGGCTCAGAGCCACCCAGGCCAGGGCTGGGATTCTTCTTCGAAGCTGGGGGCACATGAATGGGCAGGAAGAGAACACTGAAGCAGGAGAAACACGAGAACCATTCCCAGAGCATTCCTCGGGAGATTAAGGGCCCTTATTGGCTTTGTCCATCACAATTATGTTCCTTTCAAGGATGGTGTGAAAGAAACAGGTACAGGAATGTGCATAAACACAGGCTCCTTCAAGTTTCCTCATTGCCTCTAGCTTGCCCTTCTTCATTCTTGCACGGGCCTGTAGCAGCCTCTCACCTACAGCTTCTCCCCGCCCTGCTGTCCTGGAAGGAGAGCAGGGCCCAGCTACTATCTAGGACAGACTTTGGAGACCACAAGCTGGAATTACAGCCACTATGGCTCATGGGATTTGCCATTTGGAGTGTGCAAGCCAGATGAACAGGTTCGAGGAGCTATTAAAACCTAAGATTTGTTATTGGTAACGAGTAAGGAGACGAAACTCCCGAAGCACTATAGGCTCTGCCAACCCAGAGAGATTTCAATGCTATTGTTTTCTATGCTACTTTTATGCAGAAGTGGGTGTGGGGCAGGGAGGGAGAGAAATAGAGAGAGAAACATCAGTGGGAAGTGGGAGGAGCTACAGACGGAAATGGCTTTTTGACACCCAAAATACAGACCCTCTACTGCATGGTCATGCATGAATCTATAGGTGTATGCTGGATCCGGGGTTCTGATTTGAGGAATCTGGGGGCATCTATATGGAGATATGGCCTTGCTTAAGGTTTCCATAAATGAGGAGCTGCAAAGAGACAGTTTAAAATAAGGTTTACTCAACTTTCCCCTTGACCCTTTCCAGCCTTCTTTCCTTCCTGTGGGGTGTCTCCATCCTCACCCTATGCACACATCTTACCTTTAGTCTCTTACAGTACTGCACATGGATGGGGTTCTCACTTGTGTCCCTCTTGTAATATCCTGGGGCCCCACAGAGGGACCATGTGCCTCCAGTTGAGAAAACGTTGGTTAAAACATAAAATGTTGGGGCCAGAGTGAAAGAACAGTGGGTAGGGTCTTGTCTGCAGCTGAGCTGGGTTTGATCCAAAGCATCTCATGTGGTCCCCAGAGCACCACTGATGTAGGGAGGTAGATAGGGAAGGGCCCCAGTGAAAATGGAATTACTAGGGAGTAGTAAAATCACCTAGCCCTAAGGCTGTCAGGACCCACCTTGTGAACACAGGAACTAATGCCTGATAAGACCTTAGCCTGGCACCAAGAGACCCAGAAAAGGCTGGATCCCCCTCTGATAGAAGCTCTAGCAGGAACAAAGGCCAACGAAAGGAATTTCAAAGTAGATCATTGGTCACTCCCAGTGCTACCTGGCAACCACTTTAGCAATCAACTTTTACTTAGGTATAAGCCCTACATGAGGGCAGCTTGGAAAAACCCTATAAAAGTCACCTTGGACAAAGGGAGGGTGTGTATTTGCTGCCTGAGGCCATCTGCTGCTTGTGCCCATGTGGCTGAACACATGTGGTGCCCGAGCATATGTGTTGCCTGCATCTTTCCTCTTGAGATATGTACTGGGGCTCTCTCCCTCTCTGGAGCAGCCCACATTCTCCCTTGAGCACGTTAACTCTCCTTTTGCTCTCCCTCTGTCCCCTTCCTAAAAGCCTCCAATAAAATCTGGTTTACTTCATTGCTTGTCTACTCTTGAAATTCCTTTCTGTGAGAGGACAAGAACCTATAATGCCTAGGACTGGCTTTCCTTTCCTGCAAAGAATAATTAATTCCTTGCTCCAGCCTGACTCCATGGCTCCCCGAGAAATTAGATAGTAGGGATTAAATCCTGTGCTGAGAAGACCAAGTGAACATCAGGTGTGGCTTGCTGGTCACCTAGTGGAGCTGGTGAGGCTCAGGCCCGTACCATGCAGGGGCTCATCTGCAGACTTTATCAGTCCTAGACTTCCCAGCTGGTCCTGGGGTGGCAGAGGTGAATCATTTCTCTCCTTTCCATCTCACATAAGCCACCTGTGGGGGTCCACTGACTTTATCACCAGGAGTAGTTTCTGAGCATAGAGCCAGGAGTCAGCCCCGAACACTGACAGGTGTGGGCCAAAGACCAAAACCAAAAATCATAAAACAAACCAAAAAAAAAAAAAAAAGAGAAAGGAAAGGAAAAAAGAAGTAAAATACAGATACTAGCTTGGCTATTGTTGGTCTCACCTGGGGGTTTTCACCTGGGTCCTTCCAGCAAAGATTTGGATAGTTTAATAAGGAGGCTATGACAAAGTGAGGACAGGGCTAGGAAGACGTGTGTGTAGGTGAGTGGGTGAGTGGGCAGTAGCTAGGGGTTGGTTGAGCAGAATCTGTTCATTCTCTTATCCCTGCAGGGCATGAAAGAAAGGTGGCTACTTCTCAATGCTGTATCCTTCACTGGAGTTCAGACGTGTCCTTGGCAACCATCAGGGACGAGTGAGGTAAATGGTTTCCACTGTATTAGTCCACTGTTACCATGACAAAATGACCCGGTCAGAGTATCCTGCACAACAGAATTCTATTCGCTTATGGTTCTGGACATTGGAAGAAGCTGGAATGTGTTGTCAGAGTTGGTTTCTTCTGAATTCTTTCTTCTAGATCTGAGAATTGTGATAGTTTTGTTTTTTTTTTTTTGGCCATATCTGGAGGCATTCAGGACTTATTCCTATCTCCGTGCTCAGGGGCCTTTTTTTTCTTTTTTAAATTTGTGTTTATTTTTTTTGAATCATAGTGAGATACACAGTTACGAAATTGTTTATGATTGGGGTTTCAATCATACAATGTCCCAACACCTGTCTCTTCACCAGTGTACATTTCTCACCACCGATGACTCCAGCTGCTGCTGCTTCTGCTTCTGCTGCTGCTGCTGCTTCTTCTTCTGTTTCTGCTGCTGCTTTTTTTTTTGTTTTTTTTGGGTCACACCCTGTGATGCACAGGGGCCACTCCTGGCTCTGCACTCAGGAGCCACTTCTGGCGGTGCTCAGGGGACCATATGGGATGCTGGGAATCGAACCCGGGTTGGCCGAGTGCAAGGCAAATACCCTACCTGCTGTGCTGTCTCTCCAGCCCCTGCTTCTGCTTCTTTTCTTCTCCTTCTCCTTCTCCTTTCTCCTCCTCCTCCTCCTCCTCCTCCTCCTTCTTCTCCTTCTTCTTTCCTCCTCCTCCTTTCTCCTCCTCCTCCTTCCTCCTCCTCCTCCTTCTCCTCCACCACCTTCTCTTCCTCCTCCTTCTTCTTTTCTATTTCCTTTTGAGCATTATAGTTTGCAATATAGATACGAAAGGTTATCATGTATATCCCTTTACCTACTTTTAACACTCAGTTCTTGTTCAGAGTGATTTTTTCCAGCTATTATTGTGATACTGGTTCCTTCTCCATCCTAACTGCCCTCTGCCCCTCCCCCCCAACATTTGTGGCAGCTTCCAACCATTGATCAGTCCTCCTGGTAGTTCTTGGGGGTGGGGAAATGTGGTGCCAGCGATTGATCCTGGGTCAGCCACGTACAAGACAAACACCCTATCCGCTGTACTATTGCTTTGGCCACAACCTTTATTCTATTTCTTCCTGTGGTTTTGGCCCTTTGCCCATCTGCCAACAAGGACATTTATCAATGACTGTTTCATGGAGGGGAAGACCCAATAGAAAGTAGAGGAAAGAGTCACCATTGCTTTGGAGTGTCTAATTTGTCTTCTTTCCTTTCTTTTTCTCTCCCTTTCTTAGTAATCAGATACACGCAACAAATGAGACACTCCTTTTTTCATCAATTCAACTGGCAAAAATTAGAATGCTACAATTTAATACAGTAGTTAAAATGCTACTTTTAATCAATTTAACTGGCAAAAATTAGAATATTAAATTCTAAGACTTTGATACAATGAACTTTTTAAAAACTTTAATTGAATCACCATGAGATACAGTTACAAGCTTTCATGTTTAAGTTACATTCATACAATGATCAAAAATACATCCCTCCACCAGTGTACATTTCCCACCACAAATCTCCCCAGTATATCCCCCTTTTCCACCCTCCCCCTGCCTCCATGACAATTTTCCCCACACTCTCTCCCTACTTTTGGGCATTATGGTTTGCAACACGTGTACTGAGAGGTTATCATGTTTGGTCTTTATCTACTTTCAGCACACGTCTTCCATCCCAAACAATCCCTCCAACTATCATGTTCTTAGTGATACCTTCTCTATTCCAGGTTCCTTCTCCCCCTGCTCATAGTGGTTTCCAACTATGGAGCAATCCTACTGACCCTTGTGTCTACTGTCCTTGGTTATCAGTCTCATGTTATGTTATTCTACACTCCACAAATGTGTGCAGTCCTTCTATGTCTGTCCCTCTCTTTCTGACTCATTTCACTTAGCTTGATACTCTCCATGTCTATCCACTTATAACTTCATCTTTCCTAACAGCTGCATAGTATTCTATTGTGTAGATGTACCAAAGTTTCTTTAACCAGTTGTCTGTTCTTGGGCACTTGGATTGTTTCCAGATTTTGACTAGACACAATGAACTCTTTTATGAATTACTTGTGGAAGTGTAAATTGGTTCTAGAACTTTGAAAAACAGCTTGGTTGTGTTATAAAGTTGTATGTTTCTGGGCTCAATTTTCTGTTTCTGTATTGGTGTGTAGAAATATGAATGATTTTTTAGATTCTTAAGTTATTTTCTTTGCAAAGAAACATTTGGTGGTAGCTTAGAAACATTTGGTGGTAGTTTTTAAAAAAGGATTGAACATTTGAGCTATATAAAAGATTTGGCTTGTTTCTTTGGCTTCTTTATAATAGGACTATAGTATTTTATATTACTATGCAAGAAGCAAAGTTTAACAAAAGTGATATCATGTAATATTTGACACTTTTTTTGTCCACACACAAACTTGCAAAGAAAATATAATTGTAACACATACACATATGAGCATATGTATGAATATATACATATGTTTATACTTCCATTCTACATATGCTGTTTTTAAGTTCCTACTTCTCTAAAACAATTTTTTTTGGGGGTGGAGGGCACACCCAATGGTGCTGAGAACTTACTCCATCTTCTCAGGGATCACTCCTGGCGGTATTTGAGGACCATATGGTTGACCCCAGGATCAAACCGGGGTAAGCCACATGCAAGACAAACGTCTAAATTGGGAGACTGCAATGTCTCTCCTGTTCCTTAAAACAATTTTAACTTTTTTAATGCACCTTGATTTACAAAGCTGTTTATAATAGCCTGTGGTATACAGAATAACAACAGGTCTGGGTGACAAGTCTGGGCATCTCTTTCCAGCTTCTGTCTCCATCTCATAGAAATAGAACTTCAGCAGAGTGGAGCATTAGCTGCGTGGAGTAGGCCAAGGTCCTGCCCATTCTGAGAAGTAAGGGATGTGTTTTGTTTCTTTTGGATTTGGTTTTTGGGTCACATCCATGGTGCTTAGGGCTAATTCCTGGCTCAGTGCTCAGGGATTATTCCTGGCAGGCCTGCAGGAACCACGGGAGGTATTTGGCAGAGAGGAGCCAAGGGGCCCTAGGCCATGCTGAGGATGGCAGGTCACATTCACCTCAATTCTTGTTCTCAAGGCCTCTTTCTTTTTTTTTTTTTAAGGTACCAATGTTTATTTTAATTATATTTATAATAGCCAAGATATGAAAAAGACCAAATATCCAATAACAAGTGAATGAAAAAATAAAATGATATGCATGTATATTCATATGTATATATGAATACTATTTATCTAGAAGAAAAAATATACAGTGAATGGAATGACATGATTTTTTTTGCAACAAAGAATGGGAATGTAAGGAGTCTTGTTTAGTGAAATAAGTCAGAAGGATAGAGATAATATTTAATTATTTCACTCATCTGTAGGAAATGAGAAGCAAAATACAGGCACCAACTGAAAACAAAATAAAACAAAAACAAACAAACAAAAACCCAGACATGACCCATAGAGCAGAGCTCTGGTTACCAGGGAAGGGAAAAACTGAAGGGTGCAGAGGGCTCAGAGGTCTGTGGAGGGGAGATTTTGGAACTTTGGTGGTGATATAATAACTATAGTTTGAAGAGTTGTGGATTTCTACCTGGGAAACACGCAACTGTATAATCTAATGTCATCTCCATAAAGTATGTTTCCTCACCCATCACTGAGGTAACTGAGGCTAGAGAATCCTCTTATTGTTTGAACTTTCCACTCATGTTTGGCAACTCAGAAATCTGTGGCCCATATTTATTGCCATACAGCACCCCCAGCTTTATAGTTGAGATTCTTATACATCTGTTAGATTGTTCACACAATTCAATTTCTTAACACTTTCAGACAGAGTTTTCTAAGGAAATCTTCTTTGGAGGGGAGGTCAACAAAAAACGTGTTCAGGGGAACTGGAAGCCACTTTCTGTAAAATTTGGTCAAGGCCTCTTTCTACTCTTTAAAAATAATGTAGGACTACTGCTATTTGTTTAGCCATTGATTAAGCTGATTGAATTGGGCATGAATTCCACATTACTTTCTTTTTTTAATTGTATCACCGTGAAATAGAGTTACAAAGCTTTCGTGTTTGAGATTCAGTCATGCAATGATGAAACACCCATCCCTCCACCAGTGCATATTTTCTACCACCCACATCTCAGTCCTCATCCAGCCTCTATGGCAAACAATTTCCCCAATACTCTCTCTCTAAGTTTGGGCATTATCTTTTGCTCAAAATTTCCCATCACCATTCAAGCCTACTTGCCAGGAGCAGATGTAGATAATTTATTTTTCATTGCTCATTTTGAATATATAAGAGATAACACAGGTGCGATTGTAAATGTAAATTTCTAGACTGTAAATGGTTGGGTTCCAGATTCATCTCTGTCTGGCGCTAATCTATTTTGGGATTCAATTGGGATCTCTGGGCCAGGGCTGTTGATGAGCTAAGATGGCATCTGAAGGTAAATTGTCACTGGGCGTGACAGCCAGTCTACTGGGCGGGCAGGAACCCAGGGAGGGGAGGTCCTCTGCTGCCATGAGGCACAGAGGTTTAATTCTGGAACCTACATACGGGGGGTGGGGGCTTGTGGAAGCTCTTGTTCTCCGGGATTCCATATGGAGTAGGTGGGGAGACTGCACCTGTTCCATCTAGGGTGTCCCGGTGAAATTGGTCCAGTTTGGGGGATTTGGGGCCTGAAGCGGCACTGTGGTGTCTTCTGGGACTTGCTGCTGTGTGTCTGGGCCAGGGCTGTTGGTGCGCTAAGATGGTGCCCGAAGGCAAATTGTGGGCATGACACCAACAGGGCCTCTTTCTAAGAGACATTCCTGGGGCGATTAAGTGTTTGTGGACCAGGGTGCATGTTTCTTCTTAGGAGAGGAGTCTCAAAATACACCAGTGCTTAGGAATGTCAACAGCCCCAGGGTGGAACCCCTTTCTTATCTTTCCTGGGTCAACTGGACCTCTATTTCTCTGATCTGAATTCTTACATAGACCCCCTCCTTCTCCCCCAACCCCCATTTATAGATACCACCTTATGCTTTGCATACCTGGTATTGGATTATAGACCTTAGGAGTCTCACACCTGCCTAAAAGGAACAGAAAACCGACTGAGGGCAGGGGTAGCATGTGTCTTTAGCTGCTGGTTTCATGAGATGCCTGGAAGGGCTGGTGGGAATGGGGGTCAGAGCCTCAGGGGTGCAGGATGGGGAGCTCTTTGGGAGACTGGCTGCTTACCTATCAGCTGGAGAAGAACTTTGATACTTTGCCACCAGTATAAAGTTGGCCCCCATGATCCCCACATATGGAAGGCATCTGAGTGAAAGGACCCTGGAGCTCCACAGAGAGCAGCAGGAGAAAAGAGCAGGGCACTTCCATGTAGACAGACCTGACTGTGGTTCTTCCCCTGCCAGGTCCTGCACCTTTTGGGTGATCTAGGTTCTGCCCTGAGTATGAGGAGTTGATGCTGGATATAGGGAATGGCACAGGGGAGATGATGGATTGTTCTGGTGTCACTTGGGAAGCCGAATGAAAGGCTGGGCAAAATCTGGGGTCCGTTGAATTCTGTTCCAGAGGCAGGTGTGCACTGTTAGAGTCCGAGGTTGATAATTTCCCCTCTCCAAACCACACAGAGCCTAGCCAGTAATGCAAAACACAAGCGGAGTTTATTCAAGCCAGCTAGCTGGGGTCAAGCTCTCAGGCATGCAGGCCAAAGCAAGACCCCAAGAAAGGGAGATGCTCCAAGTTATATAGGCGGTGATTATGTCACAGACCGCACTTATAAATTCAAGGAAAAGCATAAGAAAAGATGCAAGTTTCATGACTCAAATGAAAACATAATTTCAGACAGTACAAACAGTTACAGATTGGTCATCTGGACATGTTCCATGATGTTCTGGCAGTTACCCGCCCCCCGCCCGCATCAGGGTGGCTACTGATGTTTGGGTTATGAAACTATTTGCCAACTCCGAGTTTTCAGCCCAGACGTCCTTCCCTTGAGGATGGTCAAGGGGGGAGAGAGAGGGGTTAGGTATCTGTGAGAGAGGGAAGATTGCTCTATGTAACACTGAAAGCTAAAAAGCAGCCAAGAGAAGAGATGTTAACCCTTTCCAAACCAATCCGGACACATGGTCATGGCTCGCCCATTTTCATGGGGCCTGTGCTCCTGCCTGATCAGTCTCCAAAGACTTGTCCTAACAGTATGGTTGGGCACCAACCGTATCCAGCAACACCTCCCAGCTGTGTGTGACTGTGAGAAAGCCCTTTGCCTCTGTGTCTGCCCTCACACTCTTTCCTCTACTTACAAGCTTAAATCAGTTCCAGCTGCACCTCCTTGTTCTGGGATTCTCCAGGCCTGTCCTCACTTGAAGATTAGAAAAAAAAACGTGGATTCTGCTAATTGAGGTGCCTAGAGTGGTCAAGTTTAAAAAGGCAGTAGGTGGGAAGGTTGCTCTGGAGTAGAGCCAGGGGAGAATGAGGTGGTGGTGTTAAATGCTCACTTTGGCAAGATGGACCAGGTTTTGGAGCGGTAGTGATGTTTGCCTATAGTCATGTTCTGAATACCGTTGGATGACACACTTCAAATAAGGTGGAAATGTTAGATTTTTGTTCTGCATATTTGATCAGTAGGAGAAAACATTTACTTGGAGCCAGAGCGCTCCAGTGGCCAAGTGCATGCTTTGCATGCCTGGTATTGGATTATAGTTCTAAGCATTTTAAGAAGTAACATTGGTTTGTCCTTTCTCCCCCAGCAGGGATTTTAGTTATATTGAGGTACACCCACCAGGCACACGCAATTCCATCAGGCACTCCCAATCCTCTGTGTTTATGTTTAACTTCTCCTTTGTGCTCTTCTTCTCCTATCTGTGAAATAAGTGAAATAATTCACCAATAAGTGAAATATTGCTTTTCTCTTTCCTTTATGTCCTTTGTGTAGTTTATTTCAGAGAAATGTCCTTTTTGTATAAACAAGAAGACACAGGAAGATACAGGAAGACAGTAAATGCTGTTTATTTAATGTTTCTGTTAATTGACTCTGAATAATATTTACTTCTGGGCATCCGTCATATTTACTTGACTTAAACCTCAATTGCCCTTAATTCCTAACACCTGAAAAGGAAGTCTTTCTGGGGTAGTTGGATGGACTCAAGGCAACCCAAAAGCTATACTGGCTTCGAGAAAGGGACAGCTCAAGTGCCATAAGTAGCATAATAAGTTAAAAGCTTGGTTATGGAACAAACTGACATAACCCCAAAAGAAGTGACTGAATAAGGACCCTACTGGGGTTAAGAAAAACTAACCTGGCCTGAGGACTGTAGCAAGCTGTCCCCAGGAAGAGCCACCCTTTAAGCTTAATATATCTCTTACTGTGTTCATACAAACTGACTAGAAATATTATTAGGAGGTAAATTTAATATGATTGCTTAAATGCATTACTAACAAAGGAAAGGAGAAAGCAATACTTCCTAGAGGAACCTAGAGTGCTGGATTCCCTAGATGAGATTTTGTCCTTGAGTTAATTTCCTAGAACTTCCCCTGAAGGAAGGCTTTACATCTGTTCATTTGTTTATGATAATGTTCAACTACACCTATGTGTAATTGCTACCCCCAAACCTTCATGATTTCTCTATAATTAATTCTCAGACTTGAATAAATGATCACTGATTACCAACCAGTCAGTGGCCCCATTCATTCATCCATTGTTGGCCAGCTGGAGGGATGGTGACCCGTCCTGAATGCACCAGGGGACCCCTAGGTCACCACAGAGCAGTGACTCTGAGCAATGACACCTGACATTATGAATGTCTGGAAGTTTGATCTCAGGCACATAAAGGTCCTCTGAGCATCACCAGGAGTAACCCTGAGCACAGAACTGGGAATAGTCCCTGGGTACCACTGGATGTAACCCAGAAACAAAACCAACCAACCCAAAACTCTGAAATCAAAAAAGGAACAAACAAAAAACCCCAAACAAAACCCAACAAAAACCTTAAGATTGACCAACCAATATTTTGAAAAAAATCTGAAATAAGGTCCACAGATATACTAAAAAATTTAACTATAAAACTTACATAATAGAGTCTATGTGAAATCTTAAGTAAACGCATATCATGATGGTTTTGGCATATCGAATACACAACGGATAGCTTGCCAGGCTCTGCTGTGCGGGCGGAACACTCTTGGTAGCTTGCCAGGCTCTCCGAGAGGGATAGAGGCTTTTGGGGCAGCCTCTAATCGTCCTTGTAGGTGTTCTCATGGTTCAAACCACATTTGAACCTATCAAATATGGTGCGGCAATCCTGGAAGACAGGTATTAAATGTGTTATAATGTGTTGCGCGGCTGCAAAGCGACTGCACGGTCCAGAAAGTGTCCTGGACCATGGCGGCAGCTGGGTAGTGGAGGTAGTGGAGGTAGTGGAGGTAATGGAGGTCTGCCAGTGAGGTATTTATCCTGTACCAGTAGGGGTAGGGTGGGTCTTCTGTGCGTAATCCAGTCTCTGGGTCTCAGGTGGTTGGTGGGAGCAGACAGGGCAGGGTAGGGTGGGGCTCCTAGTTTTAATCCCTTAAATCACCTGTGGTTGGTGGGAGCAGGCAGAGGATCTCTGTCCTGGTCTGTTGAGCCAGTAAAAAAACCAGTAATTACAATGGGTCTCATTCCTTTGACCTTGAAGGAGTCACCAATTTGGCAGCATTGAGAAGGATGTGGAAGGAGAGGCTGATAAAATCTCAAGGCCGAACTAGGCTGACAAAACGAAGAAAGACAAAAATGATTGTCTGTACTTTCAATGCTCATATGCTGGCATCAGATGCATCCATCGAGGACCTGATGGTACAAGCGTGAAAGATCAAGTACGACATCATCGTTCTGACCGAGACAAGAAGGCACCAATCTCATCATGCCGTTTTTGACACTGGAGAAGAAATATTCCTCGGAACATGCGATAAAAGAGGTGTCGGAGGCGACGGTGTCCTTGTCAACACAAACTTGGCCATGAGCATTGATTCATTCGAATGCCTAACAACCCAAATCGGACAATTATACTTGAATAGATGTGGCTCACTGCTGGCAGTTTCTATCTTCGTTGCCTACACACCAACATCCAATTATGATGAGAGAGAAATTGAGAAGTTCTATATGGAGCTGGAAAAGTTCTTTAAAGAAGACCACACCTTCTACAAGATCATTGTTGGTGATGTTAATGCCAAGATAGGATGAAGAAGATCAGCCGAAGAACTCCACATTGGGACCCATGGCCTAGAATGGAATGAGCAGAGTGAGAGACTGTCTGAGTTCATCATGTCGACCAAGACCATCCATGGTAACTCACAGTTCCAGAAGGCTGAATATAAATGTTGGACATGGGAGTCTCCTGGTGGATGGTTCCACAACGAAATTGACCACATCATATTCAATCAATGGTTTTGCCTGACCGAAGTCGCTATTGTCCCAAAATTCCAAACGGGATCGGACCACCGTCTCCTTCGTGCAAAATTTGACTTCACAGAGCGGGGAGAAAGGGCTGCAAAATTTAAGAAGACAACTCCTAGAATGACCACCAACTGGGAGCTCTTTGGCAATATTGCGGCAATGTGGGAAGATGCTGTCGTTAACAACATTGACAAGGAATATGATCGACTGGTTCAGCACCTCCATGATTGTGCGAGGAATGCCAAGAGAGAGATAGCCACAAGTAAACACTTGTCTTCGAAAACTCTTGAGCTTATTCACCAACGTGGCTTGGTGCATGCCTCAGGCAACTGCAAGTGAACGTTTCAGCTCACAAAGCAGTGCAGAGATGCGATAAAGGAAGACCTCAAAGAGAGAAGAGCAGCAGTACTGGTAGATGTGGCAGAAGCTGGGAAAAGCATTCATAATACCTGCCTGTCCTTCGCCACCTACAAGGCCAAGATGACTGCCCTCCGACGTCCTGATGGATCTATCACTTCTTTCAGAAGGGCAATGGAGAAGATTATCCATGACTTCTACTCAGATCTCTTTGATAGCCACGTCCACCTGCCCATATACCAAATTCCGCAGGATAGATATGTCATTCCCAATGTTCTCCCTCCCGAAATCCGACATGCCATTTCGTCAGTAAAGAAAAGAACAGCACCTGGCCCAGACAAGGTCAGACCTGAACACCTGAAGAACCTGCCATCAATACGCTGGCTCGGCTCTTCACACGCTACCTGTCTGAATGCAAGGTTCCATCCCAATGGAAAACCAGCAGGACTGTACTACTGTACAAGAAGGGAGACATCCACAACATTGGCAACTATCACTCGATCTGCCTATTGTCTGTTCACTCGAGTCATCTTGAATAGGATTGGTAGAACACTAGATGACGGACAACTATGCAAGCAAGCCGGGTTCTGCAAAGGATTCAGCACTATCGACCATATCAACACGATAACTAAGCTCAGTGAGGTTTCTTGGGAGTTCAAGATGTCGCTCTGTCTAATGTTCATTGATTTAAAGAAGGCCTTTGATTCTGTTGAGACGGAAGTGGTCATTGAAACCCTAGCCAATCAGTGCATTCAAACTCAATACATCAGGACCTCCGTGAGCTGTATTATGGATTCACTACCAGGATTTCACCATTCTACAAAAAAGTGATCATCCATGTCAAGAGAGGGGTTCGGCAGGGTGATACAATTTTTTTTCTTCTCATTCATGACATTCATTTATTTCTAAATGTGATACTATTTTACTGAAACTCTTCAGTGCTACCCTCGAGAAAGTCATGTGACAACTGGAATGGGAAGTAATGGGAGTGAAGATAGATGATCGGCAACTACACCACCTCTGGTTTGCTGATGACATTGTTCTAATAACACCAAACATTAGCCAAGCGGCACAAATGCTGGCTGACTTCGACCGTGAGTGTGGAAAGGTCAGACTCCAGCTGAATCTCACAAAGACAATGTTTATGAGAAACGGTCTTGTTCCTGACGTTCCTTTCACTCTCAACAGGACAAACATCTCCGAATGTACCAGTTATGTGTACCTAGGTCGAGAAGTCAACATGACGAATGACCTGGCACCTGAGTTGCGCAGGAGGAAGAGAGCAGCTTGGAACGCCTTCAAGAGAGTTGAAGAAATAGCCAAGAGGACGAAGAACCTCCAGCTCCGGGCACATTTCTTCAATTCCACTGTTCTTCCTGCATTAACGTATGCCTCAGAGACCTGGGCCCTATGAAAACAGGATGAGAACGCTTCGTGTCTCCCAAAGAGGAATTGAAAGAGCTATGCTTAGAGTGTCACGTTTCACTCAAATGAGAGAAAAAATCTGGAGTTCCAACCTCTGTGGATGGTCAAGAATCAGGGATACTGTCTCGTTTTCCAAGACGTCGAAAATCAGATGGGCTGGACATGTAATGAGATTTGGAGACGACCGCTGGACTAGAGCTGTTATCAGCTGGATTCCACAGGACGTCAAAATACTGCCTGACTGCTCACCTACCAGGTGGTCAGACTTCTATGTCAAGACCCTGAATGATCGGTTTGAGGCTCTTCATGTTCCTAGAATGAACAGACAGGGACACATGGAGACATTAGTGGTGCCCGCTCGAACAAATTGATGATTAATGGGAAGTCAAGTGATCAAGTGATATCATGATGAACACGAAGATTCCAAATTGTCACCCCTCTGTGACTAAAGGGTCATGGTGTCATCACAGAACAGGAAGTGTCCCTTCCTGCGACCCCATTTAGCTGGTTACCTTTGTGCCTCAATTCCTCACCCACTGGTGGAAGTAACTTACTACCTCTCAGAATTCAATGGCAAAACTGTCAAGACCTTTTTTTTTTTGGTTGCTTTACAACATGGCCAGACAAAGAAAAAGTGATTAATAAAGGCCAGCTATTTTTGATGGCAGGAAGAGTCATAATATTCACGTTCAGCCTCCCCATGAGGTTAACTATTTACTCATTAAAGACCGTGAATCTGATTTTTAAAAGATAGTGTGGCTGTAAAATCAAAGTGCATTTTGAATGAGGTAACTAATTGTCCACACAGGAGGATTGTTTTGAGAGTAAAAAAGGTGTTATTAATAATAACGTCAGGATAGGCTGTGTCAGCCCTAGGGGTCTGCAGCCCATCCTGGGCAAAGATTAGTTTTGCTAAGACTCATCCCCTCAATTTGGGGGCAGCAGAGAGTAAACCGTTCAGTTGTGGTACAAAAACGGGCTCTGTGCTTTACTTACTGTCCAACTCAAGGTGAAAACATGTGGTCCCTGTTAAGGTACATTTCTGTGACACAGTCAAGCTTGTGGGTTGGAACCTTCCCAGGCCTTCTTCACTTGTTGGATCTGGTTAGTAGTTGAGCATCAGAGAAAATGGCCTCTTGGGTCTTGCCTCTACCAGCACCTGATGAAGAATTCACAGGTGAGGCATTAAAGACACTGAAAAATCCCAACCATATTACTGTCCTCTTCTGCTCAAAGTCCTCTCAGGATTTCTATCTCTTTCAGAGTCAAAGACCTGATTCGCTGAAATCCTCCATTTCTCTTTGCCCATGTCTCCCACCTCTCACCTATCCATTTCAGCCCTGAGGACCACCTGACTTCCTGGCTACTTCTCCAAACTCCGCCCACATTTCTGCCTCAGGGCCTATGAACAGGAAGTTCCGTTCTGTCTGGAACTCTTTTCATATGGAAACATGGCCCAGTTGTTCTGTCCTGACCCAAGTGTTCTATCAAATAGCCCCTCCCCTGCAGTATCTTCCCACTTACCTACTGATCACGACAAAGGTCAGTATAATCTTATAATACACCCCCATTTTATCACCTTCCAACGCTCTATACTATGTGAATATTTTCCTCTTCCTCCTCCTTTTCCTCCTCCTTCTCCATCTCTTCCTCCCCTCCCCATCCACTTCTCCCTCCCTCCCTCCCTCCCTCCCTCCCTCCCTTCCTTCCTTCCTTCCTTCCTTCCTTCCTTCCTTCCTTCCTCTTCTTCTTATTCTTTTGGGCCACACCTGGCAGTGCTCAGAGCTTACTCCTGGCTCTGAGCTCAGGATGACTCCTGACAGGCTCAGGGGACCATATGGGATGCGTTAGCCACACTCAAGGCAAGTAAGTGCAACTCCCATACTATCTCTTTAGTCCAAAGGGTGCTGTTCATTTTATCTAACTTTGAGAGAACTATGTTTCTCTTCTCTTCTCTTCTCTTCTCTTCTCTTCTCTTCTCTTCTCTTCTCTTCTCTTCTCTTCTCTTCTCTTCTTTCTTTTTTTTTTTGGGGGGGGGGCCACACCTAGCAGCGCTCAGGGCTTACTCCTGGCTCTGCACTCAGGGATCACTCCTGTCGGGCAGGGGAACCATATGAAATATCAGGGATTGAACCCGGGTCAGCCATGTGCAAGAAAAGAGCCCTACCTGCTGCACTATCGATCACTCTGGCCCTTATTTGCTTCACTTCTAACTCCCAGAGGAGACTTCATGCCCATGCTAAGAATTTCAGCAGTTTTGATCACATTAGCCATTTGTAAAGAGTTGGAAAGTGTCAGTGATTTATTCACTTCTCCACTTTTGGCCACTATTGTTGTCAATTCAAGCGAATAAACACCCAGCTATCACAATGGATATCCAGGAACTTTCAGCTCCCAAGATCAAAACTTTCTTCACTGCCTTGGTAAACTTCTCCCCATGGGTATTTCTTCTTACTAGCTGCTGGAAAATTCCCTCTGCAAAACAGGTGTGTGCTTTTGGGGATATACCCCTGGGGGTCCAAAAACACAGCAGAAACACCATCTGCACCTCTATGATCATTGAAACATTATTCATAGTAGCCAGAATCTGGAAAAAACCTGAGTGTCTGAGAACAGACATATGGATAAAGAAACTATGGTACATCTACACAGTGGAATACTACAGAGATGTTAGGAAAAATGAAGTAATGAAATTTGCCTATAAATGGATAGACTTGGAGAGAATCATGCTGAGTGAAATGAATCAGAAGGAGAGGGACAGATATAGAATGATTGCATTCATTTGTAGATATAATTAAAAAAACAATATGAAACTAATATCCAAGGTCAGGGAAAACAGGCCGGGAGGATTGGTCAGTGGTTGGTCAGTGGTGTGGGAGATGGAGGGTAGTTAAGATAGAGGAGGGTCCATTATGACAGTACTAGTTGGAAATGATCACTCTCGACAAGAACTGAGTATTGAAAGCAGGGTTATAGATTATAACCTTTTAGTATCTGTGTCACAAACCATAATGTTTAAAATGAGAGAGAGAGAGAGAGAGAGAGAGAGAGAGAGAGAGAGAGAGAGAGAGAGAGAGAAGAGGGGTGCCTGCCATAGAAGCAGACTGGGGTGGGGCATGGTTTGAAAGGTGGGAGGGAAACTGGGACATTGGTGCTGGGAGGTCACACTGGTGGAGGGATAGATTTGGAGCATTGTATGACTGAAACACAATCATGAACAATTTTGTAATGTTCTATCTCACGGTAATTAAAAAAACAACAGGTATGTAGGCACACTGCCCATAATCCCCAGGACATGCTGCTTGTCTAGGAAAATACCTTTTCTTCCTGCCCCCTCCCTCTCTCTTTCCCACCTTCCCTTCTTCCCACCTTTCCTCCTCCCTTCCTCTCTTCTTCCCTCCCTCCCTTGATCTCTGCCTTTCTTTCTTTCTTTCTTTCTTTCTTTCTTTCTTTCTTTCTTTCTTTCTCTTTCTCACTTTCTTCCTCTTCTTCACCCTGTAGTTCTACTTCTATGCTCAGGGATGACTCCTGGCAATGCTTAGGAGACCTAAGATCAAATCCTAGTCTCTAGCCGGGAAAGTATGAGCTTAGCATTTGAGTTCTTTCTCTGGTCCTTATTTCCTTACTTAAACAATATTTTAAAAGTGGACTTAGGACTATTTTACATTATCATGAGGTTTCAGGGGTCTAGCGTGACATTCCTGCAGGGGTGCAAAGGGCAGTCCACTGGGTCCTCCCCTTCACCATACCCCCAACATCCCATAAGAGACATTAAAATACATTAAAAAAGATGGAAAAAGAGATACCAGGTTAATAGTCCTTAGAAAAAGTCTAACCTGACCATATATATATATATATTTTTTTTTTTATGTAGGTGTACTGCTATTTATTCAGCCACTGATTAGCTGATTGAATTGGGCATGAACTCCACCTTACTTTTTTTTCATTTTTTATAATTTTATTTATTGCATCACCATGAGAGCAGTTACAAAGCTTTTGGGTTTAAGTCTCAGTCATACAATAAAATACCCGTACTTTCACCAGTGCCCATTCTCCACCACCAAAAACTCCAGTATACCCCCATCCCACACCCTCCCCCTACCTGTGGGGCAGATGATTTCCACATTACTCTTTCTCTACTTTGATTACATTCAATATTTTGACAACAGACCCACCGTTATTATTTGAGACTTTACCCCAACACTCAGATCTGCTGAAAAGGCAACAGTAGACAATTTGTTTTCTATTTCTGGTTATGAACAACATATGATGTTGCGCGGCTGCAGTAGTGGCTGCGTGATTTTGGAATTCCGAAATTTTAATAATTAAATCTGGAGGGATTTCTGCTAACACCTGCTGGGTTCTGAGATTTGTTTCTGAGTCTCTTGGACCATGGCCGTTAAGCAGCTTGATCAGGAGCCTGAAAGGCCGTTCGTGGGCGGTGACTCGGGGTCTCGTTGGGATGGGGAGGAAAGGGCCGGCTCCACCCCATCCTATGAGGCCCCACGTGCCTCATCACTGTGGGCCCAAACCTGACTGTCCAGTGGCCTCTGGAGGATGGTGGCCACCAGGCCACCAGGGGGAACAGGTGAAAGGCATGAAATCTATTCTCACCTGGTGTGGCCCAGTGTCTGTAACTTACTGCAGGGATTGGACACATTTCTGCCAAAAGCCATTGGGTTTCGAGATTTGTTTCTGAGTCTCTGGGATCATGGCCATTAAGCAGTTCTATGAGGAACCAGAGAGGCCATGCCTCCAATTATATAGCTGAGCCGGAGGTGGTTTGTGGGTGTGTCTCCCACATACCTAACTTTTGGCCATTTACTTTCTTGGTAAACTTTGCCCCTGTTGGGATCGGGAGTTCCCTAGCCCTGGAAGGCACGGAGAGAACAGACAGACAACGTTCCTGCAGGAATTTAAGCGGGGTTTTATTCAGACCAGCATGCTGGGGCTCCGCAACGTAACCAAGAACGGGCAGAGGCTGGGAGCCTCGAACTCAGAAACAGGTCATCTTTTATACAGTTTGAGAACAAAGCCCACATATTGCCAATACGTGTTATTTTGCACATATTTTGCCAATACGTGTTTTGCTGGGTTCCTCGAGGTTTTTCTTGGAGAATCTCGACCCAAACTTCTTGACCTGGTTACATAGTTTCAGTTTCCAGGATGGTCAAAACACTCAATCTATCTTTAAATAGTTATGTCTTATTCTAGCCCATACCTTACACATCTACTGGGTTTAATCCAATTTTGTAACCTCAAGGCTGCTGAACTGTTTACAGAAAGCAATTTTGCAAGTTAATTATCTCCTTCCTAGCCTTCCTAGCTCCTTTCAGCCCCAAGTTTTTGGGGTATGGCCAAAGGCACAGCAGCAATTTTGGGGTATCTGGAAGTCTGAAGACGCCAATAGGCTGCTGTTGCACTCGCTTCACAGGTACAGATTGACCTGCTGGTGGCACCATACCCCCTAACCTGACCATATTAATATCAAGAGGGGTATATTTCACAGAAGAGAAAATTGCCAGAGAGGAGTCATTCCTGAGCACAGAGCCAGGAAGAAACTCTGAGGACTGCAGGGTGTGGCTCTTAAACAGAAACAACAACAACAACAACAACAACAACAGCAGCTAACCAGTCTAAAGATCAAGTCAGAAGTTCAAGATGGGTCTCTCTGAATTAAAACGAAGGGGTCAACTAGCCTGGGAACTTTGTGGAGGTTATAGGGGAGAATATATTGCCTGCTCTGCTTTTAGAGGCCCCAACATTCCTTCCCTGCCATCCCTTCTCAACTTAGATTTTAAGGCCAACAGTATGGAATCTCTTTGATCATTCCTCTAGCTCCTTCTGATCCTTTGCTTCAACTCCTTGCCCCTGTACTTGAAAAGAATAGTTGGAAGGAGCAGCACAATCCTTCATAATTGCTGCTGTAACAATTCTCCCCACACTTGATAATTTAAATAAGACAAAATGTTCCCTTCCAATCTTGGAGGCCAGAGTCCACACTCAGTCTCCCAGGGCTAAAGTCAAGATACTGCAAGATACTACATTGCCCCTGGAAGTTCAGAAGGCTGTTTCGGGGCCTTCCCCAGCTTCTGGAGGCACCTGCACGCTTTTTTTGGCAGCTCCTTCCTCAGATCACTTCAACCTCTTGCTTTCTGGCATCACCTGTCCTATTCCCGGCCTTCCTTCCCCACTGCCTCCTCCCATTCTCCTCCCTCCCTCCCTCCCTCCCTCCCTCCCTCCCTCCCTCCCTCCCTCTCTCCTTCCCACTCCTCCTTCTATCCTTCCTTCCTTCCTTCCTTCCTTCCTTCCTTCCTTCCTTCCTTCCTTCCTTCCTTCCTTCTTTCCTTCCCTCCAGGCATCTAACTCAGGATCTCACACATATAAAGCATGCATTGTATATCTGAGTCACATTCCTACCCCCTAACCATTCTTTTAAGATGCTTGCAACATGTATAATCCATGTGTAATCCAGGATAAACTCTCCTTTGTGGTGAGATTATTTTAACTTAATATCTTCTATATAATCTCATAGACTAAGTAGTAGAGATGCGAGCAAACCGGGTTCTGAAAAGGATTCAGCACGATCGACCATATCCACACGGTAACCAAGCTCATTGAGGTTTCTTGGGAGTTTAAGATGCTGCTCTGTCTAATGTTCATTGATTTAAAGAAGGCCTTTGATTCTGTTGAGACTGAAGCAATCATCGAAGCCCTAGCCAAACAGGGCGTTCAAACTCAATACATCAGGATCCTCAGTGAGCTTTATTATGGATTCACTACCAGGATCTCACCATTCTACAAGAAAATGATCATTGATGTCAAGAGAAGGTTTTGGCAGGGTGATGCCATTTTACCGAAACTCTTCGGTGCCACCCTCAAGAATGTCATGTGACCACTGGAATGGGAAAGAATGGGAGTGATGATAGACAGTCGGCAACTACACCACCTCTGCTTCACTGATGACACGAATGACACCAAACATTAGCCAAGCGACACAAATGCTGGCCAACTTCAACCATGAATGTGGAAAGGTCGGACTACAGCTGAATCTCACAAAGACAATGTTTATGATAAACGGACTCATTCCTGACGTTCCATTTGCTCTCAATGGAATGACCATCTCTAAATGCAACAGTTATGTGTACTTAGGTCGAGAAGTCAACATGACGAATGACCTGGCACCTGAGTTGTGCAGGAGAAAGAGAGCAGCTTGGAACGCCTTCAAGAGTGTTGAAGAAACAGCTAAGAAGATGAAGAGCCTCCGGCTCTGGGCACATCTCTTCGATTCCACTGTTCTTCCTGCATTAACATGCGCCTCAGAGACCTGGGCCCTACAAATACAGGATGAGAACGCTATTCGGGTCTCCCAAAGAGGAACTGAAAGAGCTCTGCTTGGAATGTCACGCTTCACTCAAGTGAGAGAGAGAATCCAGAGTTCTGACCTCCGTCGACGATCAGAATCAGGGACGCTGTCTTGTTTGCCAAGACGTCGAAAATCAGATGGGCTGGACATGTAATGCCATTTGGAGATGACTGCTGGACCAGAGCTGTTACTGACTGGATTCCACGGAATGACAAAAGATTGCGTGGCTGCCCACCTACGAGATGGTCAGACTTCTTCATCAAGACCCCGAACGATTGGTTTGGGGCTCTTTGTGTTCCTGGAGTGAGAAGATGCCATTGGGCTACACTAGCACACGTCAGGATAAATGGAGACGTTACTGGCGCCCGTTCGAGCAAATCGATGGGTAACGGGATGTCAAGTGATCAAGTGATCAAGTGAATATGGGGCTGAATGATAGCACAGCATGTAGGGCACTTGCCTTGCTTGTGGCCCATCCACACTCAATCCCAGGCACCCTGGCATCCCATCTCCCATCGGGTCCCCCAAACACCACTACCACCAGGAGTAGTACCTGAGCACAGAGCCAGGAGTTACCCCTGAGCATCACTGTGTTTGGCCCCAAAACAATAACAAAAAAGATACATTTAAAAAAACTTGATGATGATGATGGTAATGATTTTGTTTTTCAGGTCACATTTGGCAATGCTCAGGGGTTACTTCTGTTTTTTTTTCTCTTTTTGGGTCACACCCGGTGATGCTCAGGGGTTACTCCTGGCTCTGCACTTAGGAATTACTCCTGGCAGTGCTCAGGGGATCATATGGGATGCTGGTATTCAAATCCGGGTTGGCCGTGTGCAAGGCAAATGCCCTACCCGTTGTCCTATCGCTCCAGCCCCCTCAGGGGTTACTTCTGGCTCTGCACTGCACTCAGGAACTACTCCTGGTGGTGGTGTTCTGGGGACCATATAGGATGCCAGGGATCAAACCGAGGTCGGCCATGCACAAGGGAAACGCCATACCTGCTGTGCTATTGCTCCAGTCCTGGAGAACGTACGAGTGTTGGCCTTAGGTCAAACTCTACACCTCTCTATGCTTCACTCTCCTATCTCTGAAGCCAAACACCAACAATACCATCCACCAACTGTGAGAATCAAGGGGGTTATTGAGTGTGAAGGACTTCATTCTGCCCTCTCAGGAATTCTCAGAGCTGGAAAGGGACTAAGTGCAGTGCCAGCTTACACAGCAGAGCAGGAGCCAGGATCTGAGGTCAGGGAAGTCCATGGTGGCACTTGTCTCAGGTCAGGAGAATGCAGGCTCCGCCCTTTGCAGGGATGTAGTTTCCACTCCTCCTGCACTACAGGAGTCTGACTCAGCTTCTGGGCCAGGGTCCTGGGTCCACCAAGGGCTTAACATGGTAAGAAAGGTTCTCCTTCTCACTTTCATCCCTTTAAAAATTTTTATTTTTTTATTTATTTTATTGAGTTTCTCACTCCGCCCCGAGCAGAGCCCTGGCAGCTGAAGACCTCTGGGACCTGGCCACAGCCATGCTGAGGCCACTCTCCACATGCTTGGATGAGCCTCATGCATGAAGAAACCGGCAGAGGAACCCAGGCGTGCGGGGCCCAGGGCTGAGATCTCCAAGCCTGCTCAGTTCGGGACTGGGCCTCCTCCACCCAGATCCCCCATCTTCCAGTAGCTAGACAGTTACACCCACCAACTGCCGTGTAACCCCATCAGTGGCCAGGATTCAGAGACTATAAAACCAAGCTCCCAGAAGCGCGTGGCTGCGGACCTCTTATTCTCTAGTTCTCGCTCTCAGAGAACCTGGCAGGCTACTGAGAGTATCATGCCCGCATATATGCCTGACTGGGATCACCTGTAAAGGTGATTAGAGGCTGCTCCAAAAGTCTCCATCCCTTTTGGAGAGCCCAGCAAGCTACCGAGAGTATCCCGCCCGCATGGCAGAGCCCAGCAAACTACCCGTGGCATACTCAATATGCCAAAAACAGTAACAATGATGGTCCTCATTCCC
Organism: Sorex fumeus; assembly: GCF_029834395.1. NCBI lineage: Eukaryota > Metazoa > Chordata > Mammalia > Eulipotyphla > Soricidae > Sorex > Sorex fumeus. The sequence goes on from NW_026606179.1 coordinate 17,246,081, forward strand.
CTGACCCTGAAAGAGCCTCCAATATGTCATCGGGCTACACTAGCACGTGACAGGGACGAATGGAGATGTTACTGGTGCCCGCTCAAGCAAATTGATGAACAACAGGGTGATAGTGATAATGATAGTGAATTTATTTTATTTTTTTGCTTTTTGGGTCACACCAGGCAATGCACAGGGGTTACTCCTGGCTCTGAACTCAGGAATTACTCCTGGTGGTGCTCAGGGGACCATATGGGATGCTGGGAATCAAACCCAGGTCAGCTGCTTGCAAGGCAAACGCCCTACCCGCTGTACCACCGATCTAGCCCCATTTTTAAAAACATAGTATGAAACTCATGCCCAAGGGCAGTAGAAATAAGGGCCAGGAAGATAGGTCCACGGTTTGAAAGTTTGCTTCAAGTGGTGTGGGGAGAGGACAGTTGGGATATAGAAGGCTGCTTTTCTCCCCGCTGCACAGCGGTAGGGCATTTGCCTTGCGCACGGCTGGCCCAGCCGACCTGGTTTGATTCCTCTGGCCCTCTCGGAGAGCCTGGCAAGCTACCGAGAGTATCTCACCTGCATGGCAAAGACTGGCAAGCTACCCGTGACGTATTCAATATGCCAAACACAGTACAACAAGTCTCACAATGGAAATGTTACTGGGCCTGCTTGAGCAAATTGATGAACAATGGGAGGACAGTGCTACAGTGCTACTGTGCCATACTCGGTTGGTGCTCAGGGATTACTCCTGGCTCTGAGTTCAGGGATCACTCCTGGCACTGCTTGAACCTGGGTTGGTCACATGCAAGGCAAGCGTCCTCACCACTGTGCCTCAGCTCTTCCTTTTAAAGTGATATATATATACATATAAATATATATATTTATATATATATCAAACAGGCAGCACTTGAAAAACATGAGGGAGGTGGGGCTGGAGAGATAGCACGGAGGGTGGGGCATTTGCCTTGCACGTGGTCGACCCGGGTTCGATTTTCAGCATCCCATATGGTCCCCTGAGCACCGCCAGGAGTAACTCCTGAGTGCAGAGCCAGGAGTAGTCCCTGTGCACTGGCGGGTGTGACCCCCCCCAAAAAAAAGAAAACATGAGGGAGGTAATCCAGTTTCATTCCACATGCAGACTGCACCTACTGTCAGCAATAGGTCAAGCCCCTGGACTCATCCGCACAGAGTTGACAGCAGGTGTTTTACGGGGGATACACAATGAGTGCATTTCATGGTTGGCACATCCCTTTACAAGTCTTAACAGATAACTTCCTATGTTTTTTGCATCCCCTCAGATCTTGATTTTACAGCCTTATCAGACCCATTTGGTGTTTGGAGTAATTTACTACTGTTGCAGGTGACTTATGTGAAGCAGAGAAGAGAGAGGGAATTTTTCGTTTTCTGTCTGACCACCTCTGCAGCTGGGGATTGGATGGGGAAATCTGGAACAGTGAGCCTGGCTCCTTGCAGGAAGGAATATTAGTCCTAGATCTACCCTGGCCTTTCAGGTCCTTGCCTTTATTTCAGAAAAGAGTTTCAGGAGAGGTGAGCTCTGAAGTAGAATAGATTTTATTTGAAAGTTTTGAGAAGGGTGGGGGAGTGGAGAGAGAGAGAGAGAGGGAGAGAGAGAGAGAGTGAGAGAGAATATGCTCTCAAGAGAGAACACAGGCTTCTCTGGAGTCGATGGGGAGCCTCAGGACATGTCCGAGCATTAAATATAACAGTTCACATCCAAAGGGGAGATGTGGGCGACACCTGTGCTTGGGCGTCACATGGGCCTGTGCATCACACGTGCTCAGCGGCCACACATCACACAGGCAGCACACGGGTCCAGGCTGTATATGCACGGGCTTCCTTTGTTCAAGTTGACTTTTATAGGGTTTCTTCCAAGCTTCCCTATGTGGGGCTTTCTACCTAGGTAAGAGTCCATTGCTTGGATGGTTGCCAAAAGAGTAGAGTTGGGAGAAGTTGATGATCTCCTTTGATATTCCTTTCCTTGCCTTTGTTCCTGCTGGAGCTTTTCTTGAAGGGGTTGGGGAGTGGGGTGGGGGTCCAGCCTTCTCTGGGTCTGTGCTGAAGTCAAGTAAATGCCTTATCAGGCCTTAGTTCCTGTGTCTACGAGGTGGGTTATTTTATTTTGTTTTGCTTTTTGTGTTACTGGTGAACGAGACCAGTTGTAGTTACTGGTTTTGGCATATCGAATACACAGCGGATAGCTTGCCAGGCTCTTCCGTGCGGGTGGAATACTCTCGGTAGCTTGCCAGTCTTTCCGAGAGGTATAGAGGCTTTAGAGGTATAGAGGCTTTAGAAAGAATAGAATAGAAAGACTTTAGAATAGAAAGAGCTATGCTTGGAATATCACGTTTCACTCAAATGAGAGAACGAATCCAGAGTTCTGACATCCGTCGACGATCAAGGATCAGGGACGCTGTCTCATTTGCCAAGGTGTCGAAAATCAGATGGGCTGGTCACGTAATGAGATTTAAAGACGACCGTTGGACTAGAGCTGTTACTGATTGGATTCCACGGGATGTCAAGAGACCACGTGGCCGCCCACCTACCAGATGGTCAGACTTCTTTGTCAAGATCATGAACGATCGGTTTGAGGCCCTCCATGTTCCCGGAGCGAAGAGATGCCATTGGGCTACACTAGCACGCGACAGGGACAAATGGAGACGTTACTGGCGTCCGCTCGAGCAAATCGACGACTAACGGGAAGTTAAGTGATTAAGTGATTAAGTGCTTTTTGTGTTGCACCCAGAAATGCACACGGATTACTCCTGGCTCTGCACTCAGGAATCACTCCTGGTGGTGCTGGGGGACCATATGGGATGCTGGGAATCGAACCTAGGTTGGCTGCATGCAAGGCAAACACCCTACCCATTGTGCTATCACTCCAGTTCCACGAGGTGGGTTTTTGCAACCTTGCGACTGTTGGTTTTATTACTTCCCAAGAATTCATTGTGATGGGGGTTCTTCCCTATCTCCCTGCCTGCCTTCTTCACTCCCCACTTTGGTAGCTCAGCTCCTGCCCAAAGAGTTTATTCCTAATTTCTGCTTCATAGGAGTGGCCTATTCAGGCATCCTGCCTCTTGCTTCCTGCTTATACTCCTAAATTTTCTACTTTGAAGGGATGTGAAGTGATGGGAAGAAAAGCCAGGCCTGACTGGGACAGGTGGACCTGGACACATTCATTCAGATCTTCTGCAGATCTGAACTGAACCATCAGTGGTTGTGTGTGGCAAGCTCAGGGCAAGGCCAGGGAGGTGTACCCAAGTGGTCGTTGATTGAACTGGATGCCACTCTCAATGCTCTTGGAGTGCAGAGAGTAGCTGGGAAAGAGACACTGAGGTAGAGAGAGGGAAGGAGAGGAATGCATGCGCCCAAGAGGGTCCAGCTCTGTGAAGACAGAACCTGAGGTGGGGTGGGCCAGAGGACCCTCTCCATGCACCTTCCAGGTCTCTCTGCAGCTGCCCCTCCAGCTTCGAGTCTGCTCAGGTCTGTCTCCCCACCAACCCTACCTGGGGCTGTCATGGGCAGGAAGGTGAAGGAGGGGACCAGATGGTTATAGATCCTCTAAACACAAGAGCTGGGAGGTGGACACCCACAAACTCACACCCATAAACTCACACTACATGAACTCACACATATGAACTCATACGACATGAACCTTGCGACACAAATGCAAACCCACCTCTCCACATGTAAAAATATTAAATCATAGAAGCAATACGCATGTCAAGATAGAAACACAAGCTCACACAGACTTAGTCACAGAGACACACCATACCAAGTTCACCAACATGCAGAACACCCTTTGACATACTAAAAACACATAATCAGAGATACAAGTGCTAGGGTGCATGCACACACATTTGCAAAATCAATGGCTGGAAGAGTAAACATACACTTACAGAAATCCCAGCATATCTCTCTCTCTCTCTCTCTCTCTCTCTCTCTCTCTCTCTCACACACACACACACACACACGAATTGTATTTTGGCATCTGCTAAAGCCAGAGAGGGGAAGCAGATCAGGGAAAGCATAGAATGAGCAGATCAGCTGGCTGTGGAGCCGGAAGTTAGGTTTCCAGGCCATTTTTTTTCTAAGTTCATGCTCCTGAACAATGATGAGAAGGAGGCGGGGTTTGGATGAAGTTACATAACAGGGCGTGGCGGCTGCTCAGGATAAGAGGACCTTCACCTGGGAACAGTGGAAGGGGAGCAGGTGATCGGGACCATGGAGCTCAGCGTCCTCCTCCTCCTGGCCGTCCTCACGGGACTCTTGCTGCTCATGACCAGGGGCCAGCCAAAGGCTCGTGGACGTCTCCCTCCCGGCCCCCGGCCCCTGCCCTTCTTGGGGAACCTCTTGCAGATGGACAGAAAAGGTCTACTCAGATCCTTCCTGAAGGTGAGACACAGAAGGACAGGGTATGAGGGTGGCTCCCTGTCTCAGTCCTTGGGGATGATTCTTGGCAAGGACTGGGATGGCATCTTTCCAGACTCCCAGGGATTGGGTAGGCAGTAATTGGTGAGAAAGGTCCAAGGAGATGAAGTTGGTGGAGGGTGGTCAGAACAGTGGCCAGAGGCATTGCTGCATATATTGGAAGCGCATGACTGCAGTAGGAGGGGGACAAGTGGGGTCCAGGGGAAAGCCATGGGTGTCTAATTTCACAATGCACTGTCAACTCTGGCCTGAAGTGAGAGAGAAAGGGAGAGACAGAGACAGAGACAGAGAAAGAGACAGACAGAGAGAGACAGAGAGACACAGAGAATACACACCCAGAGAGAGAGAGAGAGAGAGAGAGAGAGAGAGAGAGAGAGAGAGAGAGAGAGAGAGGCGCTTTGATACCACAGAAATAGGTTCTTGGGGCCGGAGAGATAGAATAGTGGGTAGGGTTTTTGCTTTACAAATCTGGGTAGCCTAACTGGCTTTAATCCTTGACACCACATATGGTCCCCTGAGCACCACCTGAAATAATTCCTGAGTGCAGAGACAGGAGTATCCCTGAAAATTTTGGGAGTGGCCCCCCAAACAAATAAATAAAATATCATCTGTCAACAACAGATATCAAAGAGGTAAGGAAAAGGTATCCTAGAATCTTATTGATGAACATTAACCTGAGAATAAAGTAGGTGATAATGGGGAGCCACAGAATGGGCATGGTTTCTTGTTTAATGATCTACTTTGTTAACCGACTAGTGAATACGGATAAATTTTGACTGTGGTTGACCCTCTGCTCACACTGCTGAACACTCCTGAATCAGGACCCTGACTTACCATTGTGTGTGTGTGTGTGTGTGTGTGTGTGTGTGTGTGTGTGAGGGGGGGGGGAGGGAGAGAGAGAGAATCACACATCCTGTGTGCATATCATTTAGTTCTCCTTATCACAAGGATCTGGACTTACACACTTTGGGACTTAGTTTTTCCTGTCATAAGTGAGAATTCGCCTACATTGTGGTGGGAGTTCATCCGTTCTCTCTCTCTCTCTCTCTCTCTCTCTCTCTCTCTCTCACTTCCATTAGTTTATTTATTTATTTATTTATTTAGTAAAGCAAGATAGTTTTTATTGCCTGAAACTTACTTAGAGTGGTGCAAAAGGGGGTGAGAAGAGAGGAAATGTGTTCAAGAGAGAACATGGGATTCTCCAGAAAGGAAAAAGCAAGCAAAGAGACACAGAGACAGGCTAACAAGAGATATGTTCAAGGAAACACGGGCTTGAAGAGCAAGCCTTTAATTTTTAAAATTTGAGGCACTGTGATTTTCTTTTTTAAATTTATTTTGTTTTTTTTTTGTTTTTTTGGGCCACACCTGGGTTATTCCTGAATCTTTGCTCATTCATCACTCCTGGTGTGCTCGGGGAACCATATGGGATGCCATGAATTGAACCTAGGTTGGTCACGTGCAAAGCAAGTGTCCTACTCACTGTGCTATTTTTCCAGCCCAGCACTGTGATTTTCTTTTTTTCCCCCTTTTTCTTTTTCTTTTTGGATCACACACGGCGATACACAGTGGTTACTCTTGGCTCATGTACTCAGGAATTACTCCTGGCGGTGCTCAGGGGACCATATGGGATGCTGGGAATAGAACCCAGGTCGGCCGGGTGCAAGGCAAACGCCCTACCCGCTGTGCTATTGCTCCAGCCCCCAGCACTGTGATTTTCAATATCTTTAATGATAGGGTTTAATATACAGAACATTCCAGCACCACACCCTCCACCACTGTGTCAGTAACTCCCGCTCCATCCAATCCCACTGACTCTAGCCTCCCCCTTCTCTCAGCTTCCTCCTGAAGATCACTTCTTGGTTGCGATTGTATTTGGGCATTTGTTACGTTCTTCTTATGTTTCTTGTGAATAGTTCTAGGGTCATCATGTTTTTTTTCACAGTGAGTTGAGGTGGTTGAGTTGAGTGAGGTGCTCTCACCTTTTAAGAGGTAAGCATTGCGAAGCTCAGCCTGTGGAATTTGTCATCATCATACAGCAGGGGACTAGCAGGAGGGAGGTCCTCAGCTGTGCCTCCTAGGTAGAGCTGCTGGATATTTCCCACAGTCCTTGAAGAATTAGGTGAAAACTGGGGCTGGAGCAATAGCACAGCAGGTAGGGCATTAGCCTTGCATGCAGTCGACCCGAGTTCAATTCCCAGCATCCCATATGATCCCCTGAGCACCACCAGGAGTAACTCCTGAGTTCAGAGCCAGGAGTAACCCCTGTGCATCTCCAGGTGTGACCCCCCAAAAAAAAGCAAAAAAAAAAAAAAGGAATTAGGTGAAAACTAAGTACTCTGTCCCCTCCAAATAGCCACACTCATCACGTGGACATTTGAGTTTCTGACCTCCTGCAACATTTCCCTAGTCCCTGAAAAGATCTTGTAGGTATCCAGCACCTTACCTTCTGTCATTGTTGCCTCTTTGTAGAGTTGTGGAAGGTGAGGAGAGAGAGAAAGAGAAAGAGAAAGATGAGGAGAGAGAAGTGTGAAGATAGAGAGAAAAGGAGATGAGAAGCAAGCATTTTTGTTTTAATGCCACCTTTGTCGGTGCTCAGGGCTTACTCCTAGCTCTATGCTCAGGGTCACTCTTAGCAGGGGGTCAAGGGACCAGATGAGACGGCAGGGATCGAACCCAGGTCAGCTGCATACAATTAGGCAACCTACTCTCTGAAGCCCCTGAAAATACATTTGAATGGGATTACTTTGGCTTGGGGTGTGGGGATGGTTGCAGTGGGCCAGGAATGAAAATTGGGAGTCCAATGAGGAGCTTTACAATTGATTGACATAAAAAATTTTAAGGTAATCTTAACTTTCTTATGACTTTATCAATCATTATTTTCCAATTTATTTTTTAAAATGTATATACCTTACAATACCATTTATATTAATTTTTTTATGGGGAGGCCCACATCTGTTGATGCTCAGGGGTTATTCCTAGCTCTGTAGTCAGGAACTATTCCAGTTGGGCCAGGGATTGAAGCTAGATCAAGCACATACAAGGCAAGTGCCCTATCCATGGTACTATTACTATTACTCTAGCCCCAATAGTAATGTTGCAGGTATAGAGAGTTGCTACTGCAACCCCACTCCCAGCATGTCAGGGTCTCCTTCCGTTCATTGCTAGGTTCTCTCTTTCTCTTAACCCTCTGGCCCCCCCAACACCTCACCCCCAACCCTTGACAAACAATTCTTTGGGCATATCCTCAGGGTCTGTTATGGGACATTTCCTTTCTCTCTCTCTCTCTCTCTCTCTCTCTCTCTCTCTCTCTCTCTCTCTCTCTCTTCCTCTCTCTTTCTTTCTTTCTTTCTTTCTTTCTTTCTTTCTTTCTTTCTTTCTTTCTTTCTCTCTTTCTCTCTTTCTCTCTTTCTCTCCCTCCCTCCCTCTCTCTCTCCCTCCCTCCCTCCCTCCCTCCCTCCTTCCCTTCCCCTTCCTTCCTTCCTTCCTTCCTTCCTTCCTTCCTTCCTTCCTTCCTTCCTTCCTTTCTCTCTTTATTTTCTTTTTCTTTTTGGGTTAACCTGGAAATGCTTAGAGGGGTTACTCCTGGCTCTGCACTCAGGAATCACTACTGGCAGAGTTCGGGGGACCACATGGGATGCCGGGGATTGAAACTGGGTTGGCTGCATGCAAAGCAAACACCCAACCCTATGTATTATCAATTCAGCACTATTTTTTTATGTAGGAGTATTGCTATTTATTCAGCCATTGATTAGGCTGATTGAATTGGGCATGAACTCCACCTCCACCTTACTTTTTTCTTCCTTTTTTAAAAATAATTTTATTTATTAAATCACTGTGAGAGCAGTTACAAAGCTTTCAGGTTTAAGTCTCAGTCATACAATGAAACACCCATCCCTTCACCAGTGCCCATATTCCACCACCGAAAACCCCACCCAGTATATCCCCATCCCACACTCTCCCCCTACCTGTGGGGCAGATGATTTCCACATTATTCTCTCTCTACTTTGATTACATTCAATATTTCGACACCAGACCCACAATTATTATTTGGGATTTTGCTTCAACACTCATATCTGCCAAAAAGGCAACAGTAGACAATGTATTTTCTTTTGCTGGTTATGAATAACATATGATGTCGCGCGGCCACAGTAGTGGCCTTGTGATTTTGAAATTCCGAAATTTTAACAATTAAATCCGGAGGGATTTCTGCCAAAACCTGCTGGGTTCTGAGAGTTGTTCCTGAGTCTCTTGGATCATGGCCATTAAGCAGCTTGATCAGGAGCCAGAAAGGCCGTTAGTGGGAGGCAACTTGGGGTCTTGTTGGGACAGGGAGGAAAGGACTGGATCCACCCCCATCCTGTGAGACCACACGTGTCTGTCACTGCAGACCCAAACCTGACCATCCAATGGCCTCTGTAGGATGGCAGCCACTGAGTCATTGGAGGGAACAGGCTGAGGCACAAAACTTATTCCCACTTGGGGTGGCCCGGTGCCAGTAACCTACTGCAGGGACCAGATGCATTTCTGCCAAAAGCCGCTGGGTTCTGATATTTGTTTCTGAGTCTCTGGGATCATGGCCATTAAGCAGTTCGATCAGGAATCAGAGAGGCCTTGCCTCCAATTATATAGCTGAGCTGGAGGTGATTTGTGGGTGTGTCTCCCACATACCTACCTTTTGGCCGTATACTTTCTTGGTAATCTTGGCCCCAAGTTTTTGGGGTCTGGCCAAAGGAACAGCAGCAATTTTGGGGTATCTGGAAGTTTAGAGGTGCCGTCAGGCTGCTGATGCACTGGCCTCACAGGTACAGATTGACCTGCTGGCGGCACTATACCCTCTCACTTCAGCACTATTATGGGATATTGTTAGTCCCTTATTATATTTCTTTACATGCTGTATGTGAGAGAGATAATCCTGTAGTAGTCCCTTCCCTTTTGTGAAGTCGATTTGTTTCATTGAAGTCAAACTGCATCCTGATAAGGCACACATTCATGGGTGCATGGGTCAGGGGATTTTCACACACAGCAAGCTCATGTGGGTGACTTACAGCTGGGTAGCAAGGTGGCTTTTCCAGAAACTCCTTTCATGGCCCTTCTCAGTGACATCTTACCCACTTTCCTGAAATCATAAATTTGTTTTGTTGGGCTCCCATATAGCACTGCTCAGGGCTTACTCCTGGTAGACTCAGGGCTCCATATGGGGTATCTGGGATTGAACCCAGGTCAATTGCTTGCAAGACAAGCACCTACCCTCTGTACGATCTCTCTAGCCTCTAAAACCTTATGTTTTGTGTGATCTGTTTGCTCCCACACTTAGAATTATAATTCATGGATACTTCTGTACCTAGTTGCTCTTGCAGATATCATGAAGCTTTGTGTGGCTGTAGCTGGTGTAGCTGGCCTTCATTTTCTTCAATGTTACACAGTATATTATACAACATGACTATGCATTTGGTCACCAACCAAACTCTCTGTGAATCTCCCTCTTCATGTTTTTAAGTGGATACACATGTACTTATTTTTTGTTGAATATGAATGTGGGAGTGAAGTTGCCAAATCACTGAATAACTTGTCTTCAGCTTTAATGCATATGGCTTTGTGTTTTGTGGCGTGAAATCAAAGACCAAAATGAAGAAGGTTCCCTGGTAGAGCCTATCAACACTTAGGTTCTGTGGTACAACTTTATGGCTACTGTGTGTATATGTGATTTATTATTGACTGTAACAGGGATAAGCTGATTTCTGACTGGAGTGCTGCACAATTTTCTTAAGTGGCTGAACTGATGTGATTCTTCAGATTACAACATCACCCTAAGAGGGGCCTGCATTCCTCTTCTGTTTACCAACGATGGGCCAAGATTGTTCTCTAGGGAAAATGTCAGGAGACAGATGAAAAGTGGGGTTGGGTTATAGGAGGCTGATTTTTCCTTTAACGAGTGACGTTGAGGAAACTCAACTTCAATTCAACTTTAATATGTGACATTGATGGAATTAAGTAATTATTAACTTGGAAACTAAATTAAATTAATTATTATCTAGAAATTAAATTCATTATGTTATTGTTGGTTTTAATATACTTCTAGTGACCCTAAATGCTCAGAATATAGATAGTGGACAACTTTAATAAAGATACTTTATTTATTTAGGTTTTTATTGAGCCACATTTGGCAATGCTCCTGGTTCTGCACTCAGGGGTTATTCCTGGATCTGAACTCAGGAATCACTCCTAGCACTACTCAGGGGACCATTTTGGATGTTAGGTATCAAACCTGTGCCAGGCATGTGTAATGCAAGTGCCTAACCTCCTAAGATGCTCAGGAGACCACATTGGGAGCTGGGGAGCAAATCCATGTACCCTGCTTGCAAGGCAAGTGCTCGCATAAATATATACTTTAGTTTTGAACGAGCCAAGACAATGATTATTTAATTTTTGAAAATTCCAGGCTAAGTTAGAATGAACTTGCTGCTGAAAAAATATCTGATAGAAATGATGAGCTAATTATTGGGCCCTACATTTGGGTTATGCCCTAAGTTAGGGTCACTGAGGACACCATCAGGGTTTGCTCTGGCTCTGTGCTCACAGATCACCCCAGGCAGGGATCCAGGGGATCAAACTCAGGTTGACTACATGCAAGATAAGTGCCTTATGAGCTCAACTGTCTCTCTGGTCCCTGATACTAATTTTTTTTGAATTCAGCATATTATCTTTACCTCTGAACTATATATTCAGTTCTCAAAGAGGAGCCTCTAGAGCAGTCAGTCCACAGGTGGAAGCAGGGCTAGAGTCCTACTATGGAGCAGATAAAAGTTGGGCATGTAGGAGAGAGATAGGTGTTTGCACCAGATCTGTTGATTGGAGCAGAGTAGGAAAATAGGTATCCTCTCCTATGACAATTCTTGACAAAGTGAGGAATTATATTTAGACTCCCTCTCTTTTCTTGGCCATGCTAGGCAGTTTTCAAGGCTTACGTCTGGCCCTATGGTCAGGGATCACTCTTGGCACAGTTTGGGGGATCATATGTGGTTCTGGGTCAGCTGCATGCAAGGCAATCTCCCTAACCTGGGGATTATATTCAGAAAGAAGTATGATGATTAATGTGGGTTAGGGACCGGGGGTATGGTGCCACCATCAGGTCAGCCTGTACCTGTGAGGCCAGTGCATCATCAGCCTGATGGCGCCTTCAGACTTCCAGATACCCCAAAATTGCTGCTGTGCTTTTGGCCAGACCCCAAAAACTTGGGGCAAAGTTTACTAAGAAAGCAAATGGCCAAAAGTTAGGTATGTGGGAGACACACCCACAAATCACCTCGGCTCAGCTATATAATTGGAGGCATGGACCCTCTTGTTCCTGATAGAACTGCTTAATGGCCATGATCCCAGAGACTCAGAAACAAATCTTGAAACCCAACAGCTTTTGGCAGAAATGTGTCTAGTCCCTGCAGTAAGTTACAGGCGCTGGGCCACCCCAGGTGGGAATAGGTTTCATGCCTTGGCCTGTTCCCCCTGGTGGCCGCCATCCTCCAGAGGCCACTGGATAGTCAGGTTTGGGCTCAGAGTGATGAGATGCGGGGCCTCACGGGATAGGGGTGAAGCCGGCCCTTTCCTCCCCACCCCAACGAGACCCTGAGTCACCACCCATGAATGGGCTCTCTGGCTCTTGATCAAGCTGCTTAACGGCTATGATCCCAGAGACTCAGAAACAAATCTCAGAACCCAGTGGCTTTTGGCAGAAATGCGTCCAGACTGTGCAGTAGGTTACTGTCGCCAGGTCATTCCAGGGGGGAAAGGGTGCTGTCCCTCCGCCTTCTCCCCCTAGACGGCTCGGTGGCCGCCATCCTCCAGAGGCCACTGGACAGTCAGGTTTGGGCTCACAGTGATGAGACACGTGGGGCCTTACGGGATGGGGGTGGAGCCGGCCCTTTCCTCCCCGTCCCAAGGAGACCCCGAGTCGCCGCCCACTAACGGCCTTTCTGGCTCCTGATCAAGCTGCTTAATGGCCATGATCCAAGAGACTAAGGAACAAATCTCGGAACCCAGCAGGTTTTGGCAGAAATCCCTCCAGATTTAAGTGTTAAAATTTCGGAATTTCAAAATTGTGTGGCCACTATTGCAGCCACGCAACATCCATATGTTATTCATAACCAGGAATAGAAAACAAATTTTCTACTGTTGCTTTTTCAGCAGATCTGAATTTTGGGGTAAAATTTCAAATAATAATGGTGGGTCTGGTGTCAAAATATTGAATGTAATCAAAGTAGAGAAAAAGTAATGTGGAAATCATCTGCCCCACAGGTAAGGGGAGGGTGTGGGAAGGGGGTATACTTGTGCATTTGGTGGTGGAGAATGGGCACTGGTGAAGGTACAAGTGTTTCATTGTATGAGACACTGAGACTTAAATCTGAAAGCTTTGTAACTGCTCTCATGGTGATTCAATAAATAAAATTATAAAAAATGAAAACAAAGTAAGGTGGAGTTCATGCCCAATTCAATCAGCTAATCAGTGGCTGAATAAATAGCAGTACTCCTACATAAAAAACGTGAGTTAGGGAGTGTCATCCATAATTACTTAGTAGTGGTGAATTCCTTGGGCACAGGAGTGGACCTGATGCTACTATATGGATCAAATATTTTCTCTCCCCATTTGAGATTCAACCTCAGAGCAAGAATAAACCTCATCGTAGCTGAGACATATTTGATGAGGGTCTATGAGTGATGAGAGGAGAGGAATTGAGTAGCAAGAAATACCTGTCAGTTTAAAGGCTGACCTAACTGAAACTATGAGGGATAACAAGTAGAGGGACTTTGGAGCATGGCTGGGTGTTGGCCATTGCATTTAGATAATTCTCCTGTAGAAGATAAAGCATTAACAAAAACCAACTCGAAATAAAACAGCAACAACAAAAAAACTAATAAACCCCTCAGAAACCCCCTCAAATAATTCAAAACAACAAAACATAACAAGCAACCCTGCATTAGGAAGGAAAGGTAATAACAATTATGAGGAAAAAAAGTTCTCCTGGGAACTACAATTGGTCACTTTTTTAGCTTTTCAAGTGGGGCAGCACATTTGTAGCATGTGCATGACCTTGAATTTGGTTCCAGGAAACACATGTCCTTTGACCCCAACACCAGTGGCCCTGACCCCTCCTCTTCTTAGGTTCCACCAGGGGTGGTCCTTAACCTGAGCAAAACAATAAGGCTCTGGCCCTAGGTTTGAAAACAGGACATGGAGCCTGAAAAAAAAAAAACAGAGGGAAAAATGAGGGTGAGAGGCACAGAAGATGAGATGATGAAATTTGTACACTGTATTGTCATGAACTTAATTTTGTTCTTGAACTGAGAGATATTACAGCGGGGAAATTGGTTGCCTTGCATGTGGTTGACTAATTAGATCCTTGGAATCCCGTATGGTCCCCCAGGCACCTGTTGCTGTTGCCTGGTGTGATTCCTGAATACAGAACCAGGAGTAATCCCTGAGTATCACTGGGTGTGACCCCCAAACAACAACAAAGGTTAATTTTGTTCTTTTTTTCTTTCTCCTATTGGTCGAATGGTTAGTTTCTTTCTTTCTTTTTTTTCAATGTTTATTTTCTAGTTCACATAATTAAGATGATAAAATTTTCTCTCTTTACCAATTTGGTTTCATTGAATCACCAAATATTTGAAATAGCCCCACTGAAAAGAGTCAGAATTTCATGTTTGATTTTCTCTATATTCAAATTAATGAAACAAAAAATTAAAGTACTTTATTCTTTTTCATTTTGGTTTTGGGCCATACTTGGCATTCCATAGGGGTTACTCCTGGCTCTCCACTCAGGGATCACTCCTGATGGGGCTTTGGAGACCCTATGGGGTGGCAGGGATTGAACCCGGGTTGGCCACACACAAGGGAAGTGCCCTCCCCTCTGTACTATTGCCCTGGACCCTTCAAATACTTTCTAAATGATGGGGATTTGAGGGGGGGGGTCATCTTCCCTCTCATTTCCTTTTACCTTTTCATTTTTTTAATTTTAGAAAAAAATTAAACTTTAAAAATTTACCATGATTTGCAAAACTATGGACAAAGAAGGAGGATCATTTCTTTAGCTGAGATGTCAAAGACGTGTGTCCAGAGTCAAAGGAATGGACTAGGGTTACAGTAAAAATATTTAACTTATGTGCTGCTGAGGGTACCTGTCATGAAGTCTGGGTTGGGACAATGTATCCTTTACGGGAGGAAATATGTATTAGTCTATGTGTATTAATGATTAAGCAACAGGAAAGATCTAAGAAGAGCAAACTATTAATAATCATGGATGTTGATGTGCTTGGCAGATGCGAGACCAATACGGGGATGTGTTCACTGTGTACCTGGGACCACGGCCTGTGGTCATGCTCTGTGGGACAGAGGCCATCCGGGAGGCTCTGGTGGAGCAAGCTGATGCCTTCTCTGGCCGGGGGAAAATTGCTGTGGTTGAGCCAATCGCTCAGGGATATGGTAAGAGCCTGGAAGGTACCAGCAAGATTGGGTTGGAGGATGTGGATTATAGATAGTGAATCCACAAAAGGAAGCCAGTTGGTGCAGAGGGATTCAGGTCCTATTTCCAACGTCTTCTGCAACCCATGATGTGGTCCACACCCCAGGTGTAATCTTTGCCAACGGGGAACGTTGGAAGATTCTTCGCCGATTCTCACTGGCCACCATGAGAGACTTTGGGATGGGAAAGCGAAGCGTGGAGGAACGAATCCAGGAGGAGGCTCAGTGTCTGGTGGAGGAGCTGCGAAACACCAAGGGTGAGTCCTGGGGAATGGGTAGGGCAGAAACACACACACACACACAGAGATGGAGAGTGGTGCATGGCAATAGAAATTGGTGTGCAAGAGATCAGAGAAAGGGAAGCAGAAAGTGAAAGAGAAATTGAGAAACCACCTGATAGAGAGATCCAGGACATGGAGAGAGTTGGAGAGAGCTCAGTGAACAGAGTTGATGGAATAGACTTTCAACAATAACAATCAAACATGTGCTGAGATGTCTTTTCTAGGGAAAAGCAGCACATGAATTGAGTGTGTCTATGAACGGCAGAAGTAGGAAGTCCAGGAAGTCAGGGGAGAAAATGGAAAATCAGACATGTGAAGGGCAGTGAGCAATGAGCGAAGCAGGGGGTTAGGGGCATTCAGACAGCACTTCCAGTTTGTTTTGGAGTCTCTCCAAATAGGTGTTGTGGAGACAGAGATGACAGGGTCCTTTGTCAGGAGTGAGGAAAGAAAAAGCAGAGGCAAAGACAGGGTGCAGGGGGACAGAGCCAGAAGGTGTAGAAGGAGCTGATACAAACTCTGAGAAGGAAAGGAAGACAGATATGGAACGATCAAGAAAGAAATTTAAAGAGGTTAGGAGAGAGAGAAAAAGTGAGAAAGAGAGGAAGAGAGAAAGAGAGAGAGAACAGAGAAAAGAAAGATACTGGAAGACAGGTGCCAGAAGGCTCTTTAGAGTCCAGAAAGGAGGGATGGTGGAGACCAGGAATGAGGCTGCACCTGTGTGTGGTTCCTGGATTCTGAACCTCCCCATTCTCCCACATGAACCTGGGGTGTGCAGACATCAGTGAAAGAGGGTTGAAGAGTTCCCTAAAGATCTGAGAGTTCAAAGGTGGGGACAGAGGAAGGATTTGAGATATTTATGGGAGAGGGAGAGCAACATTAAGAAAATTGAATATGACTCAGAGGCAAGGCAGGGTCCCAGCACTTAGCTGTTGTTTGCACCTGGCTTCGGCAATGAGGGCTGTATAATGGCTCAATTGCTTCCAAGACAAGAGGATGCTGAGAGCTCTGGGTGTCCGTCTGTGAAATGGGTGCAGCAGCAGCCTGGCACCTTCCTCACAGCTATGGTGAGGATGATAAGGGACAAGTTGTGACAGTTCTTGGAGAAGGTCTTCACACAAAACATGGGCTCATGAGTGTCCTTATTATTGTGCTGTTTCCTGATCCCTCACTGGGCTAAACAAAACAGTGACAAAGCAATGGGCAGCATCCTGGGCTCCCAAGGTCTTTGAGTGAGGTGAGTGTCCAGGAACCTGTGTCCTCTATTTCCAGGAGCTCTCCAGGATCCCACCTTCTTCTTCCACTCCATCACTGCCAACATCATCTGCTCCATTGTCTTTGGGGAACGTTTCTCCTACCAAGATCCCCAGTTCCTGCGCCTGCTGGACTTGTTCTTCCAAACCTTCGCTCTCATCAGCTCCTTCTCCAGCCAGGTTGGGAGAGGGGAAGGGAAGTGGGGATGAGGTGGAAACGTAGGGCAAGCATGGCAGCTTGGGCAGGTGGGAATGTAGCACAGTGCTGGAACAGGGCAGGGTAACAGACAGACAGGAGAGACGGAGGCTCAGAAGACTATATTTCTTCAATTTCTCAATGCCTTTACCCTCACTCTGTTGGCTCCCCTTTATTTCCTATTCTTGTCATAATGATGCCATGGGTCACACACTTGGTTGTGGTGCTCATTGGGCATCACACATTGTAGTTGTGGTTCTGGTGCTTACACACGTAGTTTGGTACCCAGAGTTCCATCTCACATCGTCTCATGGACTTTTTCCATTTCCTGGTCTCATGCTTCAATACAGGTACTTTTGCTATGGACCCAGCCTGTGACCCCTCCTCCCCCTTTCTGTTAAAAGCAAAAATTTCTTCCAGATTACAAAAATGCCCCTCTTTAAAAACAATTAAAAAAGGTCTTTCACTAAATCATGATCATATAAAAGGGCATGTGTTATTGTACCATTTTCTGAACTTTGTCATGCAGTAGCAGTCATTAATAAAAGCTGGTATGTAGGGCCAAAGTGATAGTACAGCAGGTTGGGCATTTGCCTTGCATGTGGTCTTCCAGGATGCGATCTCCAGCATGCCATATTGTTCCCTGAGCACCACCAGAAGTGAGTCCTGAGCGCAGAGCCAGGAATAAGCCCTGAGCATTGCTGGGTGTGACCCAAAAAGCCAACAAAAAAAAAGAGCTGGCATGTATTAAAAACCACCACTAACAGCAACAACAATATAACTAACGTACAGTTGACTCTTGAACTGCAAGGAGTTAGGGTACTCACTCCAGTTGAGAGGAATTCATGATCACCTCTTCTATATTGTGATTCCTTACTAGAGGATAGGAAACCCAGGATCAGGAAAAAAATCCTTGTAGAAGTGGGTCTGCAAAGTTCAAACCCTGTCATTCAGGCTCAACCATATTTTATTTTACTTTTTGGATTTTACTTTTTGGTTTACTTTTTGGATCACACTCAGTGATGCTCAGGGATTATTCCTTCCTGTGATCAGGAATCACTTCTGGCAGTACTCAGGGAACCATGTGGGATGCTAGGGATGGAAACTGGATTGACTGTGTGTAAGCAATTGACTTACCCACTATATTATTCCTCCACCTCCTCAACTGGATTTTCAATGCAAAAGTCTAGACCTGCAAAGCAGCTGGCCACTGGCATTTCTCAGAAGGAATGTAAGTCAGATGGTCACATAGGACTGTCCCCAGAGTTCCCATGATCTCCCTAAGGAGATGAGAAATTGGGAAGGGACTCTGGCGAGCGTGTGTGAGACCAGCCTAGAGGGATTTCCCTGTTTTCCTTCCACAGTGAACCCCAGGGAGAGAAAATTCAGCTTGAGAGGTTCATCCAACAGCCATGGTTATCTCTAGAAGGAGGAATTGCAAAGGATTTTACATCTTTCTATGTACATCCCTACATTTTTCTAACAGTTATTTGCAATAAGCTAGGTATTGCATTTGCCACTGGACTAATGAATAAAGCCCAAATAAGTAAATATTGCTGAGTGTCTACTGCCTCATCTGGGTGAGCATCATGTTATCATTCCTGGTGCAGTGCAGAACAGGCAGAGAGGAGAGAAGAGTCAGGGAAAAGTTTGAGCAAAACGGATAAAATGGCTGTGGGTGGGAGCCAACACATGGGGAGATGACCAGAAGGGGAGGAACAGAGAGTTGAGGAGAGGAAATCAGAGAGATTGAGAGTTGGGACAGAGAACAGCAAGAGACAAGATGATGAGGGTCCTCAGTATCTGTATTGCAAACCATAATTCTCAAAAGTAGAGAGAGAGTATGGGATAATTGTGTGCCATGGAGGTAGGGGGAAGGTTGGAAAGGGGGGGTATACTGCGTACATTGGTGGTGGAGAATGTGCACTGGTGGAGGGATGGGTGTTTGATCACTGTATGACTGAAACTCAAACATGAAGGCTTTGTAACTGTATCTCATGGTGATTCAATAAAAAAAGATGACGAGGGTCAAGATCCAGGGAGAGGTAAATGCACCAAGGAGATGATTCATTCCAAGGGTCTCAGTACAAATACATACAGACACAGAGAAAAACAGGGATGGAGGACAGAGATGGAGTCAGATGGAGCCAGTGTTTCACTGAGGAGACAGAGGGATACAGAGATCCTGAGGAGGTGTTGGGAACCAGAAGGTTGGTCTCTTCCTGTAACTTGGTAACTCAGGCACAGAAAACTCTAGAATATCTCTCTCTCTCCCAAATAGGTGTTTGAGCTCTTCTCTGGATTTTTGAAGTACTTCCCTGGCTCACACAGGCAGATCTGTAGAAACCTGCAGGAAATCATCGTCTTCATTAATCACAGTGTGGAGAAGCACCGCGAGACTCTGGACTGCACGGCTCCCCGCGACTTCATTGATACCTACCTGATCCGCATGGACAAAGTAGGACTTGGGGGAGGGGAAGAAAGGAAAAGTTGGGGAGGTGAGAAGAGAGTAGAATGGGGCATAAGGGTGGGGAAGAGCAGGGACGGAAGAATAGAGAATGTGGGAGATTAGGAGAAAAGAGATGTGATTGGGAATCAAGAGTTAGAAAGGAAGGAAAGAGATAGGAGAGAAAAAAAGAGGAGAGAGAAATACAGGACAGGGAAAAATGCAGCATCTACCACAGAGAAAAGAGGGGCTGGGAATGTGCAAGAGAAGCAGAAACTGATCTGGATGCCTAGAGCCATCCCTGGTTATAGTGTTGCCACAGGGTCCCTTGACCTGAACTCTCTTCCGTACACAGGAGAAATCCAATCCCAATACTGAGTTCCACCAGCAGAACCTCATCATTGGTGTACTCTCACTCTTCTTTGCTGGCACGGAGACCACCAGTACTACGCTCCGTTATGGATTCCTCCTCCTGCTCAAATACCCCCAAATCACAGGTGGGAAGAATGTGAGTGGGTCATCTGACCCCTTTTGGGGTGCATATGCAGGATTAGGGGTTCTGCCAAGATGAGACACAACATTTGCATCTTAGACCAGGAGCACGGCAAGTTTTGAACAAATCCCCAACCTATCTAAGGCTCTGGGTAAATAGATGAATGAAGACTATGTTGATATGTTCTCTCACTTTTTTACTTTCTTCACTTAAACTTCAAATCCTCATCCTTTCATTTATTCCTCCCTTTCTTAACGCATCTCTCATCCATCTCTCCATCCATCCCTTCCATCCATATTTGCTTTTATTTGTTAATTTACAGAATTGACCCCAATTCTGTCATCTACTGTTTGTCCAACATACTCATTTACATGCACTTATTTGGGTTACTTTATTTATCAGTGTTTCCTTGAGTGAGCATATGTCCATCTGTCCTATGATCTTGGTTCATTCCTTACTCTTTCCTTCTCTTGCTTCATTTTTCTTCCATCTGTTTCTTTATTTCTGTATGTAGACTTTTAACATTAATTAACCCATGTATATTATCAGTCAATCTATTCATCCATTATTCCTCAGCTTACTCATTTTTTTCATTCATCCTGCACACAAAGATACAATGAACATGTTGAGCTCTCTGGTCATGTTTAGTAATTAAACACATAATTTGATAACTAACTAATAAATATATTCATGGACTGATTTTTATTTATATTTTGGTTTTGGGGCCACATGCAGTGGTACTTGGGGCTTACTCCTGGCTCTGCACTTAGGAATCACTCCTGGTGGTACTCAGGGGACTATATGGAATGTTGGGAATAAAAACTGGGTCATCCTCATGCAAGTGAATTGCCCAACCCCTTATACTATTTCTCTGAACTCCTAATTAAAAAAACTTCATTCTTTTCACTTATAAATTGATTGGTATAGTTATGTAGTTGTTCATGGGTTAATTTATGAATTTCTCTCATTATTATATAGCCGATCCCCTTAGTTCAGTACTTTATCTACCCACACAATAGAGATTCATTTATCTACACTCATCTTAGAGGGGAATTTGGCAGTTTCAGGGTCTTAACTTCTAAATGTAAAGTAATTTGAAAAATGTGGAATATATGCCATGTATGTGTGTTTACCTGTGGATGTGGGGAGAAAAATATCCATAAAATTCATTAGGTTTCAAAGGCTAAAGCTATTTGTTTCTTCCTTTCTTTCCCACTGTCTTTGCTCCATGCTGTGGCCAGGGATGTCACTGATGTAACCTTTACTGTGGAATTTTTCTGCTTCATTTCCCCCAGAACTAGAAAAAATAGCCCGAGGGAAGTTTCCTTGCAAAACTCTTCTCTGAACACCTCTCACCACTCCCTCTTTCTTTCTTTCTTTCTTTCTTTCTTTCTTTCTTTCTTTCTTTCTTTCTTTCTTTTGCTTTTTGGGTCACACTCCGCAATACATACTCTAGGGTTACTCCTGGCTCTGCATTCAGGAATCACTCTTGGCGGTGCTCAGGGGACCATATGGGATGCTGGGAATCGAACCCGGGTTGGCCGCGTGCAAGGCAAATGCCCTACCCGCTATGCTATTGCTTTAGCCCCACCATTCCCTTTCTTGTGTGCAGAGAGAGTCCAGAAGGAAATCGAACAGGTGATTGGCTCACACCGTGCCCCCGCACTCAATGACCGATCGAACATGCCATACACAGATGCCATCATCCATGAAATTCAGAGGTTTTCAGACCTCCTCCCCATTGGCTTGCCTCACACTGTCACCAAGGACACACATTTCCGCGGGTACATGATCCCAAAGGTGAGTCCAACTGGGGTCCTGAATCTCTTGAACTTTCTTAGTCTCCCCATGTACCTCCCTGTGGGTTCTCCTTGGACAATCTTGTCCCACACACTACCTGTGGGATGGGTCTTTGGAATATATCATCTTTATTTTCTTCATAATTACGTTACAGTCACTAATGTTCCAACACCCATCACTTTACCAGTGAACATTTCCCACCACCAATGTGCCCAGTTTCTTTCTCTCCGCCCCTGCCCCCCGCACCAACCCTGCTTCTATGGCAGGCTTTTCTTCTCTCTCTCTCTCTCTCTCTCTCTCTCTCTCTCTGTCTCTCTCTTCCTTTCTTTTTGGCATTATGATTTGCAAAACAGATACTGAAAAGTTATCTGATATATCCCTTTATCTGCTTTCACCACTCAGTTCCTGTTCAAAGTGATTATTTGCAGCTATTATTTTCATACCAGTCCCTTCTCTATCCTAACTGTCTTTTGTCCACACACACTTGTGATAAACTTCTAACCATTGACCAGTCCTCCTGGCCCCTGCTTTCCCTGACTTTGGATATTAGTTTCATACTTTTTTATATCCCACAAATGAATGCATCATCTTTTGATCTTGTGACCTTTCCCAAGGGCACTGAAGTGTATCCCATCCTGAACTCTGCTCTCAATGACCCACGTTACTTCGAGAAGCCAGAAACCTTCAACCCTGACCGCTTTCTGGACACCAATGGAGAATTGAAGAAGAATGATGCTTTCATGCCCTTTTCCATAGGTAAGAGACCAGTTACTTCTGTGCAGGAGCACTTCATCTTGTAAGCCAAATTGAGGCTTTTATTTATTAGACAGTTGATATCTGTTGCTTTAGTTGTTCTGCCCTATCCATCATTACAAAATCCCTAGACAAGGTTAGAGAAGTTAAATCACATTCCCCACAATTGATAATCCTGATCTGGGCATGCATTTTAACCCTTAAACACTTAAGGGCAACCTAATTTTTAAATACTACTCTGAGCCCAGTGCTTTATTGGGGGTTGACAATAATACATCAGTCCAGTCACAAAGAGCTACAGTTTCTTTCCCCCCAAATTGCCACATAGTAGGAGGATGAACATTTATTGCAAGGTCATATGTAAAAATGTCATTAAGGGGCTGGAGCGATAGCACAGCGGTAGGGCGTTCGCCTTACAAGCGGCCAACATGGCCGACCTGAGTTCGATTCCTCCGCCCCTCTCGGAGAGCCCGGCAAGCTACCGAGAGTATTCGATATGCCAGACACAGTAACAACAAAGTCTCCAATGGAGACGTTACTGGGCCCGCTCGAGCAAATCGATGATCAACGGGAGGGCCTTTACCTTTTACCTTAAGGAGTGAATGCTTGCAGAGTACTTAAAAGAGCTTGGCACAATCCACTGGTCTTGTTGTGCCACAGAAACAAACACAGAATAGTAAACACTTACAGGATCCTTCACCAAGTGGTGTATTCCCATCTTCATTAGAATTGTTGAATTGTTGCACTTTTAAACCTTTTTTTTTTTTGGCCGTACTTGGTTTTGCTCAGATTTTATACCAGCTCTACACGTAGGGATCTCTTGGTGGGGTTCGAGGCACCATATGGGTTGCTGGGGTTTGAACCCAGGTTGGCTATGTATAAAGCAAGCACCCTAGCCTCTGCACTGTCTCTCCAGCCCCATATTTTAACTTCCTAATTTACAATAATTCTATGAGGTAGGACTACTGTTCCATATTGGAAAGGAAGGGTATTAAAATGTTAAGTCAGATTTATGGGGCAGGAGCAAAGTATAGTGGATAGGGCATTTGCCTTGCATAGAACTGACATGGGTTTGATCCCTGGAACCCCATATGGTTCTCCAAGCCTGCCAGGAGTGATTCCTGACTGCATAACCAGATGTAAACCTGGGTGTGGCCCCCAAACCAAAAACCAAACCAAACCAAACAACCCCCCCCCCCAAAAACCACCCTACACACATATATTGAGTGGAACATAGACACATGTATATTTGCACCCATGTCCAACTTGAAGTGGGTCTACATGCTTTGTGCGACCCTTAGGAATTCTAACTCATGTTACAAATGATCTCTGGAAAACGTGTGTGGTTTGCAGAGGTTGCACTTGGCTTCAGGGCTTAGGACCTCCCTAATCATAGTTCATCTGGAATTGCAGGTTAGAGATCAGCCCAAGGTGAATATGTTGCAATGGATGCCAGTGTCTGGGCTTTTAGATGAGAGAGGGTAGAGAATGTACATGCCACCTGCCCATACCTGTGACCCTCTGTGTCCACAGGGAAGCGCATTTGTCTTGGAGAAGGCATCGCCCGCACAGAATTGTTCCTCTTCTTCACCACCATTCTGCAGAACTTCAACCTGGCCACCAACATGGCCCCTGAGGACATCGATCTCAACCCCATGGAGTGTGGTGTGGGCAAACTGCCCCCACCATACAAAATCCGCTTCTTGCCTCGTGGTGGAAACTGAAGAAAGGGAGGGGGAGTCACAGAATTCTGTCATTCATTAAGACACCTAACTTCTGCAGAACATGGCCTCCTGTGGGAGGTCATCCCTCTAGCAAAAGGACACCCAAGGTTGGGATAGTCTCCTGGGCAAATCAGTTTAAGTCTTTGAATGTAATCAGGCAGCAAAAGTGTGCCTAGGAAAGAATAGAATAGATGAGAGGCAGAAGACTGACACCAGTAAAGGACAGAAGCAAATAGTTTAGTGTCTTTTAGATAGAGAGAGCAGCATTGTCACAACTTTATACTTGAGGGGTGCTCACTGATTGTCTATGTGAAATATGCAAGTCTCTGCTCTTACTGTGCCTGTTGAATTTTGTTGGACTTACTGTTCTCCATGTCTCTGTGAACTTAAACAATGGCTCACATGTTGGGAACCAGGATGGGAGAGCGATATTGTGTTGAAGAAATGGTGAGCCTTTGAGCTCACTGAGGACTGTCCAGGTGACCCTGAAGCTTGGACAGTTCTTGTGTGTTTGTTGTTTTCTTGTGTGTTTGTTTGTCTCATCCTCTGTTACTAACTCCTGATGGATAGAGTCCAAGGCACTAAGTGATTTTCTTTAGTGTGGTCAATCAGCCCAGCCCCCAACTCTCATCTCTTGCTTCTGTTAATGAGGAAACAAGTGGGGGAGGAACCAGAAGGAAGAGGCGTGGGTCAGATTTCTGATCGATCATCATATAAATTCTTATAAGGGCTCATGTGATCTCAGCGATGGTCCCACATATTTCATTTGCATACATGATTAGTTTGTCCATTCAGATGATCTTATAGGACATAACCAACCAGAATAAAGAATGAAGGGGTGGTGACATGGAAAGTAAACCCAGGTCTCTAAATAGAAAGAGGGAAGAGAAGAAGGGAAGGAAAGGTATGGAAGAAAGTGAAGGGAGAAGAAAAGAACAGTGAGTGGTGAATGATGAACAGTGTGAAGAGGATCAGGAGGAGATGAAGATGAAGAGAAAGAACAACAATTGGGGTTGCTGTTCACCAAGTGGAGGTTCCTATTTCTGTGTTTGCTGCAGCCTGGCCTGTAGAGTTACATCTACATGGTTGTTAGATGAAAGAGCTATTACAGAAAAGAAATGGGGGGATATGTTGCTGCCAGCAGGTCAATATGTAATTGCAGGGTGAGTGCTTCAGCAGCCTGATGGTGCCTTCAGGATACCTGATACTCCAAAATTGCTGCTGTGCCTTTGGCCAGACCCCAACCACTTGGGACCAAGTTTACCAAGAAATTAAAAGGTCAAAACTTAGGTATGTGGGAGCCACACCCACAAACCACCTCCAGCACAGCTATACAAGCTCATTTACTGGTCTTATTTCAGAGACCCATAAATTAATCTCAAAAGAGATCAAAAGTCACAATTAATCTCTAATCCACCCATGGATGAACAGATTGGGGTAAATCGGAGGGAGGTGGGTTAGCCTGGTGCTGGTGGTACTGGTACCTGGTACCAAGTACCCTGGTGTGGTGAGGGTACTTGACTTGATTCTACTGCCTCAGGACATATCTCACCAAGATATCATCTGCTGAAAATTTGGGAATACGTGTTTTGTGACTGAAATGTCCAGGCTTTCTCGGACTTGGGATGGAATACCTCCTTCCACTTCCCAATATTCCGGAAAAACTGGTAGTCACCCCCATGAACCAACTCCAGAGCCACTATATAAGCTCTACTACCGGCCTTGCTCCAGAGACCCATAAATAAATCTCCAGCCCCCCTTCCCCAAAAAACAAACAAACAAAAACAACCAAGTTTGAAACAGGAGCCAGAGTTGGAGGAAAAAACCCAAAAGATACAAGGAAGTGTAAATCTTCATTAACCGTGACAGTAAGGTATTGGGGGTGAAGACTCACAAAATAAAGACAAGAAGAAAATAATCCCAAGTTGAGTTGTGAATATAAGCATATGAGTTTTGATGCAGGTACAAAGTCATTTCAGTTGGGAAAGAGTACTTTTAGCCAATAGTTCTGACAAAGACTGGTTATACTTATGCCCCCAAAGAAGCACACTCACCTGCACACATGAACTCAAGCACAGGGATGTACACCACCATCACACAAATGCCAACCACCTCCATAGGTGAGACCATATAGAGTCATCAAAGACTGCACCCATGTGAAAAGAGACACAGAATTACTCCATCAAGTTTAAGTATGTGCCCAAACTGCTTCAGATACCAAAATCATGAACAGAGAGACACATGTCCCAGGGTATGTGGATAAATACTTGTAAATGTGAGTGCATATTAAGACTGTAACAAGAAGGAATGCTCCATCACACACACTCATACAGATGGGGCAGCACCTCTCTCTCTGTCTCTCTCTCTCTCTTTCTCTCTATCTCTCACACACACGCACACACACACACACTGTTGTGGATTTTGGCATTTTCCTACTTCTAGGGTTGGAGAACAAGGTACAGTGTGAGCAGGTTATTGCTTGTGCAAGAATCTTGTGTCTCTTTGTAACTCTTATCCAAGTTCTTGCTACTAGGCAATAGTCAGAGAGAGGCAGGGATTGGATGAGTTACCTACTTGGTACGGTGGAAGCTCCATGGTAAAAGGCCCATCTTCAGCAAGCAGTGGAGAGGAAGGCAGGTTGACCAGGGAACATGACACTCAGTGTCATTCTCCTCCTGGCTGTCCTCACAGGACTCTTGCTGCTCATGGCCAGGGACCATACAAAGTCTCATGGACATCTTCCTCCGGGCCCCCAGGCCCTACCCTTATTAGGGAACCTCCTGCAGATGGACAGAAAAGGCCTCATCTAATCCTTCCTGAAGGTGAGACACAGACAAAGGGGGAGTGACTTCCCTTCTCAGTCCTTGGGGATCATTCATGGGAGGGACTCAGACATCCCTCCAGGTTCAGGGGAGGGTGTGCAGCGGTGGGTGTCTAAGAGTTATGGAGATGAATCTGGTGTAGTGTGGGTAGAGCCGAGGCCCAGAGGTAGCTATACTCTGTTGGACACACATGGACAGTGTTCTTGGAGGGGGTTGGAGGGCCAGAGGAGTGATCTTTGAGAATTATCCATGGGTGGAGAATTCCACATTGTGTTGCCACCCTTCACTTTTCACTGGAAGTGAGAGAGACAAAGGATGTGGCAAGATTAAGAAACAGGAGTCTGCAACGTCAGCAAAAGAGAGCAATGTGGCCTATCTCAGTGCGTGGGAGGAAGGAGTGTTAAAGGATGGTCTCCTCTCACTGAGCCATCATTGTTGGGAATCAGTGTGTGGATAGAGAAGGTGATACTGTGGTGCAGTAGTTTGACATGGTACTGATATTTAAGAAGTCTCCATCCTGCCTTTCACAGAGGCTGAAGCAAAATGCCATTCTCGTCACATGTAAGATGAAGTCTCAATATTGTTTTGATTTGAAGTTTTTTACTTTATAATGGGCTGGAGCGATAGCACAGCGGGTTGGGTGTTTGCCTTGCATGCAGCCAACCTGGCTGACCTGAGTTCGATTCCTCCGCCCCTCTTCGAGAGCCTCGCCCCTCTTGGAGAGCCCAGCAAGCTACTGAGAGTATCTCGCCCGCATGGCAAAGTCGAGCAAGCTACCCATGACGTATTTGATGTGCCAAATACAGTAACAACAAGTCTCACAATGGAGACATTACTGGGACCGCTCGGGAAAATTGATGAAAAATGGGAGAACAGTGCTACAGTGCTACTTTATAATAAGTGATGATAAACACCTTTTCACATCAGGAGACTAGTTATTTTCTTTTTGGATCATACCCGGAGATGCTCAGGGGTTACTCCTGGCTTTGAACTCAGGAATCACTTCCGGCGGTGCTCCGGGGACCATATGGGATGCTGGGAATCAAACTTGGGTCGTCTGCATGCAAGGCAAATGCCCTATATGCTGTGCTATCGCTCCAGCCCCTGAGACTAGTTGTTTTCACTTCATTTATTTATTTATTTTTGGGCACACCAGGCAATGCTCAGGACTTCCTCCTGACTCTGTGCTCAGCATTCGCTCTTGGTGGATTCTTGGGATCTTATGGGGTTCCAGGAATTGAACCTGGTCTGCACAGGCAACCTGGGTCTTCCCCACTGTACTATCTCCCAAGCCCCTAAGAAATTGACTATTTAGCTGAGATATCAGAAAGATCAGATGAGAGCCAAGAGTAAGGACAGGGTGATTGCAAAAGCATTTAGCTGGTATCAAGGAGATAACAGAGCAGTAAAGTCTTGCTTTACATGCAGCCAACTCAGGATTGGTCCCTGGTTCCACATACAGTCCCCTGAGCACCACCAGGATGGATCCCTGAGCACAAGCCAGGAGTAAGCCCAGAACAGAACTGAATGTAGCCAAAACAAGAAAAAAACCCAGCAGCAACAACAAATCTATTTAACTACCTGTGCTGCTGAGAGCACCAGAACAAGGGCTTAAGTTGAGTAATAAATGAATCTTCTAGTTGCTGGGTTCTGGGAAGGAAAAAATACACATCATTTGTCAGGGAACTATCTCAATTCCTCTATCAGCATTTTATTTATTTATTAGTAAAACACCATGAGTTACAGTTGTAGACTTACAATATTTCGTGCTTGGGTTTCAGTTATAAATGATCAAGTACCCATCTCTTCGCCAGTGCCCATTCTCCACCACCAATGATCCAGTAGCCCTCCCAACCCCCATCCACCATCCCCTGCCCCACCTCTGTGGCAGGGCATTCCCTTTTGCTCTCTTTCCTTTAGGGTGTCGTGGTTTGCAATAGAGGCATTGAGAGGCCATCGTGTTCGGTCTATAGTCTACTTTCGTCATGCATCTCGCATCCCGAGCTAGTCCTTCAAACACCCTTTACTTGGTGCTCCCTTCTCTATATGATCTGCCTTTCCCCCCAGCATGTACTGCCGGCTTCCAAGCTGTGGAGCAGACCTCCTGGTACTTATCTCAACTATTCTTGAGTGTTCATCTCCCATTATGTTACTTTATATTCCCCAGAGGAGTGCAGTCTTTCTATGTCTGTCCCACTCTTTCTGACTCATTTCATTTAGCATGATACTTTCTATCCACACACAACGGCTCTAGGGCACCGAACGTGGGTGGTTAGACAGAGCTGTCCAGAGAGTCCGCAAACTCACAACCTTCAGGGTGCATAGTTTTTTACACCAGCTGACTGTGTGGGTCTCTACCTGGGCCTCAGTAATGAGCAGTTGTGTAACAGTTTAATCATCTGCATGGCAGGACGATGCAGAGAGCTTTGTGTGCCTATCTGTGAAATGGGATTATCAGCCCATTTCATGTCGTCCTCACAGTGTGCTGAAATGAGGACAGACAATATTTTGTCACTGTTATTGTACAAAATATGTGATTGATAATAACATGGACACATGCATTTCCCTATCATTACTCTGTTTCCTAAACCCTAAAGTGGACAGTGGCAAATCAATAAGGGCTCTGCCATTGTTCAATGAGCAGACCCAGGCCTTTGAGTCAGTGTCCAATAAACTGCATCCTCTCTCCTCAGGAATGCTACAGGATCCCACCTTCTTCTTCCAAGCCATCACCGCCAATATCATCTGCTCCATTGTCTTTGGGGAATGTTTCTCCTACCAAGACCCTCAGTTCTTTTGACTGCTAAACTTGTTCTTAGAATCATTTGCTATTGTGAGCTCCTTCTCCACCTAGGTCAGGAAAGGTGGAGGATGGTGGGGATGAGGTGCTTATGGTGGTGATCTGTTTTAGGGTGCAGGAATTCAGATCAGGGATGGAAGAGGATAGGGAAAAAGTGGAATAGAGGTGGGGATGCAGGAAGCAGAGGTCAGAGATGGTAGATAGATGGAAAGACCAATAGAGAGGGGAGTGATAAGGGAGGTCATATATTCAGGGAACCAAAGACTAAAGACTATAACCATCCATATAGACTAAGCATTGCGATCTTAGGAGAGAAGAAAGAAGGATAAGAGAAAAGAGTGAAGGCATAGATAAAGGGTGCTCAAGAGACTATTTTTTTTCCTTTATTTTATTTTATTTTTTTTAAAGTTGTAGATTTACAATTTTTTGTGCTTTGGTTTCAATTATACAATGATCAGATACCCATCCCTCCACCAGCGCCCATTTTCCACCACCATAGATAATATCCCTCCCACCCCCATCCCCCCCATCCCCCCTGTCTCTGTGGCAGGGCAATCCCCTGTGTTCTCTCTCTCCTTTTGGGTGTTGTGGTCTGCAAAAGAGGCATTGAGTGGCAAACATGTTCAGTCCATAGTCTACTTTCGACATGCATCTTCCCTCTTGGGAGGATCCTCCAAACATCCTTTATTTGGTGCTCCCTTCTCTATCTGAGCTGCCCTTTCCTCTAGGATACCCGGCTGGCCTCTAAGTTATGGAGTAATCCTCCTGTTGCTGATCTCAGCTATTCTTGGGTATTAATCTCATACTTTGTTACTTTATATCCCCCAGATGAATGCAATCTTTCTATGTCTATCCCTCTCTTTCTGACTCATTTCGCTTAGCATGATACTTTCCATATTGTACCACTTGTATGTAAATTTCATGACTTCATCTTTTCTAAGAGCTACATAGTACTCCATTGTGTAGATGTACCAACGTTTCTTTAACCAGTCATCTGTTCTTGGGCATTCAGGTTTCTTCCAGTTTCTGGCTATTGTAAAGAGTGCTGCAATGAACAAACAAGTGCAGATGTCACTTCGACTACACATTTTTGCCTCTCTGGGATATATTCCCAGGAGTGGTATTGCTGGGTCAAATGGGAGCTCAATTTCTAATTTTTTGAGAATCGTCCATACTGTTTTCCAGAAGGGCTGAACCAGTGGACATTCCCACCAACAGTGAAGGAGTGTCCCTTTCTCGCCACATCCACGCCAGCATCGGTTGCTTTTGTTCTTTTGAATGTGGGCCAGTCTCTGAGGTGTGAGATGGTATCTCATTGTGGTTTTGATCTGCATCTCCCTGATGATTAATGATGTAGAGCATTTTCTCATGTGCTTTTTTGCCATTCGGATTTCTTCTTTGAGAAAGTTTCTGTTCATTTCATTGCCCCATTTTTGGATGGGGTTGGATGTTTTCTTCTTGTGGAGTTTAACCAGTATTTTGTATATCCTGGATATCAACCCCTTGTCAGATGTGTATTCGGTGAATATCCTTTCCCATTCTGTAGATTGTCTTTGTATTTTGGTCACTGTTTCTTTGGAGGTGCAGAAGCTTCTTAGTTTAAGATAGTCCCATTTATCTATCTCTGTTTTCACTTGCTCGGCCAGTGGCGTGGCATCTTTGAAGATACCATTAGCTTCAATGTCATGGAGGGTTTTGCCAACTTTATCTTCAATGTACCTTATGGTTTCTGGTCTGATGTTGAGGTCTTTAATCCATTTTGATCTTACTTTTGTACATGGTGTTAGGCAGAGTCGAAATTGAAATATCAAAAACACTTCCGAACAGTTTCTACGAAGCAAATATCACACTGATACCAAAAGCAGACAGAGATACCACAAAGAAAGAGAATTACAGGCCGATATCCCTGATGAACACAGATTCAAAGATCCTCAACAAACTACTAGCAAATAGAATCCAACTACTCATCAAAAAGATCATACACCATGACCAAGTAGGATTCATCCCAGGGATGCAAGGATGGTTTAACATTCGGAAATCAATCAACATAATCCACCATATCAACAAAAGAAAAGATAAAAAGCATATGATCATATCAATAGATGCAGAGAAAGCATTTGACAAGATCCAGCACCCCTTTATGATGAAAACCCTAGCCAAAATGGGTATAGAGGGGACCTTCCTCAACATAATTAAAGCCATCTACCACAAGCCTACAGCAAGCATCATCCTCAATGGGGAAAAACTGAGAGCCTTCCCTCTAAGATCAGGGACGAGACAGGGATGCCCACTCTCTCCACTGCTGTTCAATATAGTACTGGAAGTACTTGCAATAGCCATTAGGCAGGAAAAAGATATTAAGGGCATTCAGGTAGGAAAGGAAGAAATCAAGCTCTCACTATTCGCAGATGATATGATACTTTACTTAGAGAACCCAATAACTTCCACCAAAAAACTCCTAGAAACAATAGACTCGTATAGTAAAGTTGCAGGTTATAAAATCAATACCCAAAAGTCCATGGCTTTCCTATACGCAAACAGTGAGAGAGAAGAAAGCAACATAAAAAAACAATCCCATTCACAATTGTGCCCCAGAAAATCAAGTACCTAGGAATCAGCTTAACTAAGGAAGTAAAGGACCTGTACAAAGAAAACTACAAAACGCTACTTCAGGAAATAAAAGAGGACATGAGGAAATGGAAAGATATCCCCTGCTCATGGGTCGGGAGACTTAACATTGTCAAAATGGCAATACTACCGAAAGCATTGTATAAATTCAATGCAATCCCTATAAGGATACCCATGACATTCTTCAAAGAAATGGAGCAAACACTCTTGAAATTTATATGGAACAATAAGCCCCCACGAATAGCTAAAGCAATTCTTGGGAAAAAGAAAATGGGAGGAATCAACCTCCCGAACTTCAAACTGTACTACAAAGCAGTAATAATTAAAACAGCATGGTACTGGAACAAAGGCAGAACTGCAGACCAATGGAACAGGGTTGAATACACTGACATCTCTCCTCAATCATATGCTCATCTAATCTTTGATAAAGGTGCAAGTAATGTGAAGTGGAGTAAGGAAAGCCTCTTTAATAAATTGTGTTGGCATCACTGGACGGCTACATGCAAAAAAATAGGCTCAAGAGACTATTAAGGAGAAAAAGATTGACTCTCGTTTCTGATTCTCCTAAGTTATTGCCTGGATCCCTCTTTGGGAGAAATTAAAAAATATCTATGAAAACTGGAAACTGTATTTCTTAAATTTCCCATTTATGTATGTGTCAGTTCTCTTTTCCTCCATCTGTTTGGTTATGTTGAGTCCACAGGTCACCCACAAGCTTGCTTGTGCTCACTGGCATTGAACATTTCCATTGTTGTTCACACAAATGTTTTTAGTTTGTTTGTTTGGGGGCAACACCTGGGGATACTCATGTATTACTCTTGGTTCTATGCTCAGGAATCACTTCTGGCAGGACTCAGGGGATCATATGGGGTGCCAAGAATTGAATCTCCATTCACAGCATACAAGGCAAAGATCCTATTTTCACTGTACTATCACTCCTCCAGTCTCTCATACACTTTATTGGGCATGAGGGTTCCATGTAGCAGAGCCTCATGGACTATTTTTTTGCCATACCATGTCATGCTCTGGCATTATTCATCGCAAGGCTCAGGGATCATGTGGGATTCTGGCGATAATTTGTGTTGGGTACATGCAAGACAAGCGTGCTACATGATGTACTACATATCCAACCCCTCATGGACTCTTGTTTTCTCAGCTTGGAAGCCCCAGGATTGAACTCTGAGGCCCATGGTTGTCATTCACACTATTTTGCCACTGAGAAACTTCTGGGCTCATCTTTCTTCTTTTGTTAAAAACTCTTCTCAAGATTATAGATACAGAGACACAAAAATATTTTGGACACCTATTCCCGGTTGAAACATCCAGGGCACTCTTAGAGAGGGGTGGGTCAGTGCCTGCCCAAATCATGCCCCGCAGCCACTCACTTCCACACCCCAACATTGCTGCCATGCCTCTGGCTGGATTCTATTGCCTTAGAACTGAGCCTCACAGTGAATTTAACCCATTGAAAACCTCTGTAACTGAAAACTTTAGGTCTTCGTGGATTCGGAATAGGCTACCTCCCCTGCCTTCCCTCTACTTCTGGAAGACCATGATGTCACTCCCACGCCCCAAAGCTGCGGCCAAATAAAAAATATAACTCCAGCTAAACTGACCAGTTAGACATTTTGGATTTTCTCCAAACTCTACCGCAATACCGGCAACCCAGTAGTAGCATACCAGATTGCACGGAATATAACATTGAAGCCAACCAGTATCAATAACTAAAACATTAGTAGAGAAGGCTTAACTTGTAACATTTTAAGAATCCCTCGGACAAGGACTTAATGTCCCCATGATGAGACACAATGATTTTCACTAATTCTTTTGCTAAAGTATTTTTTAAAATCATTCCATTAGCCATTTATAAAGCACTATAAAATAAATTATGTAAGCCTGCTAAGGGGTGTTGATTTGAGGGGTGGTTAGCAAGACAGAGAAAATGGTGGAGAGAATGTGTCAGTGTGGTGGGATTGCTGCTGGAATATTGAATGCCTGTAATAAATTATCATGAGAAATATTGTAAACCATGGTTTTTAAATAATGTTTTTGGGAAAAGGTGATAGATACATATTCCCCTCTATTAAAATAATGGCATATATTTAAGATGATGACTTATCTTTAATTATAATAAACAATTGATCCTTGAAATACCAAGGACATAAGTGTCCACCTCCCCAGTCCTAGTGGATTTCATAATCATCTCTTTTATATGCAGTTTCTTTTTTTCTTTTTTTGGTCACACCTGGCCATGCACAGGGGTTACTTGTGGCTCTGCATTCAGGAATTACTCCTGAATGGGACCATATGGGATGCTGGAAATCAAACCTGGGTCGTCCGTGTGCAAGGCAAATGCCCTACCTGCTGTGCCATCGCTCTGGCCCCTATATGCAGGCTTTTATCTGCAGTGTTAAACAGTGACATTCAGAATGGGCAAATTTGTGGATGCAGACCAAAAGGGGGGAAAATCCTTGTAGAACTTAGCCCCTACAATTCAACATGTTGTTGAGGGTCATCTGTATTTTAAGTTAAAAGAATCTGAACTGAGCTGAGAGAGGACAGCAGGGAAGGAGATCAATCCCTTTACTGTATATGTTCCTTTGAGCACCACCAGAAGTGACTCCTGAGCACAGAGCCAAGAGTAAGCACTGAGCACCACTAAATATGCCTCAATCCAAACAAAACATGAAGAGCAGCAGCAATGAAGGCTTTTCCTCAACAGGATTGTAAGTCAGATGGTCATGTAGGACTTTCCGCAGAGTTTTCAAGACTTCTGACTCGAAAGTCAAGTGCGAAATTAGGAGAGACGATAATGAGCTTGTGCGATGGGCTCAAGAGGAGATTTCAATGTTCTTGTCCGCAGAGAACCCTGGAGAGAGAAAAGTCAGCATGAAAGTCCAGATAACAGCCACAGTTATCTCTGAAGAAGGAGTTCATAAGCAACTTTGCATCTTACTATTACTTCCCTGTACTTTGGGTGATTATTGCATCAAGATAAATATTAAATCTGTTATCAGACAGAATAATAGAAACCCAAACCCAAAGAAGTCAGTGGGGCTGAGCGACCTGTTTCCTCCTCTAGGTGAGCATCACATTATCATTCCTGACACACCACAGGAAATGCAGAGAGGAGGGGAGGGTCAGGGAGAGGTTTGAGCAAAACAGACCAAGTGACTTGAGGAGGAAATGAATGCTCAGAGAGAGGAGCAGAGGTGGGACACAGAGAGATAAGAGAGGTGGAGTGGAGAGAGATGGGAATTTGGGGGCAGAGAGACACAGAGGATTCGAGAATGAAGGTGGAAAATCAGTAAGAGAAAAATGTTGGAAGGAGACAGCATCAGTGTAAGCAGGATCCAGTGATAGAAAGACAGGTCTGGGCCATCGTTGGGAACTAGTATGCATGGACCACACTTTGACTTGCTTGCTCAATTGCAGGAGGCACTAGAATTTTTCGCTCATCCACAGGTGTTTGAGCTCTTCTCTGGCGTCTTGAAGCACTTTCCTGGCCCACACAACCAGATCAATGAGAAGATGAAGGACGTCAACGCCTTCATTGTTTGCAGAGTGAGGAAGCACGGTGAGACTCTGGATTGCACTGCTCCCCGTGACTTCATTGATGCCTACCTGATCCGCATGGACAAAATGGGGCCTGGGGAGGGGAATGGGAAAGGGATGGAGGACTGGTGGGGAGGTAATAAGGGAAGGGCAAGAGCAGGAGGGTGATAAGAGAATAGAGGGAAGAACAGAGGATTGGGTGGAGAGATACACAAACAGGTGAAAGGTATGTTAGGGCATCAAGGCATAGAAGAAAAAGAGGGAAGAGAGAGAAAGGGACAGAGTGTGTGAGAGAGAAAGAGCATAAGAGGGAGATAGAGAATGGGAAAGGGAGAGAGAATACAGGAGGACAAGTGACAAGCTTTCTGTATTGGTGGAGAGATCTGCAGAAGGAAGGTCTGAAATGGTGTGAGATGACAGGAAATAGAAGGGGAATACAGAGTTGTTCATCAAGAGTGAGGTTTCAGGTTCCCTTGACTAAAACTCTTTTCCCCAAACACAGAAGAAGTCCGACCCCAATACTGAATTCCATCACAAGAACCTCATCATCTCTGCACTCTCACTCTTCTCTGCTGGCTCAGAGACCACCAGCACTATGCTCTGCTATGGATTCCTGATCACACTCAAATACCCCCACATCACAGGTGGGCAGGTGGGGCCAGTAAACAGACTTGAGTCTGATGACTCCTTTATGAGTTGAAGAATCAGACTAAAGTCCTGTCTGAAGAAGATGCAACACGTGGGTCTCAGATCAGAAGCAATAAAGGTTTCAACCAAGCTCCCAATGAAGTCAAGTATCCGATCTGCTGTATGAACAAAGAAACTGTTGAGTTGTTCTCCCACTTTTTTCTTACATCACTTAAATGTCAACTCATCCTTTTAATTAATCGTTACATATACTTTCAGCATTTATTCATCCCCTATCCATTTGTCTTTTCTTTTATTAATTGATTCACCTGTATGACCTCTGATTATTTTATCTGTGATTGATCTCAAGACCTGAACTTCTTTCTTTTATTTGGATTATAGGATTATCAATTATCATTTCATTAAATGAGCAGATTTTTGTTGATTCATTGGCTGCTTCATTCATTCATGTGTAAATCTGTCCTATTTCTTATTCTTCCTCCCTGTTGAGATAGCGAGTTCAGTAACTGATTCTAATATTCAAATAAAGATGCAGTAGCACTTCAAATGCTCAAGTTTGAAATTGAAGGCCAGTGTTGGAGAACAACTAAAATTCAGAAGGGTACATAATCCTTCCTTAATGAAGACAGTTTGGTATTGGGGTGAACTTCCACAAAATAAGAAATAGAGGGGAAAAATACAAAGTTGAGTCAGGAATATGAGCATTGGAGTTTTGATGCAGGTGCCAAGTCATTTCAATGGGGAAGAATATTTTTAGCTAATAGTTCTGACAAAAATTGGTTATATTTATGCCCTCAAAGGAGCACATTCATCTGTACACATGGATTGAAGCACAGGGATATACGACACCACCACACAAATGCCAACCACCTCCATGGATGAGACCATGTAGAGTCTTTGAAGACCACCCATGCAAAACCAGACACAGAATCACTCCAATGGGAATCGAACCTGGGTCAGCCACGTGCAAGGCAAACACCCTAGTCTCTGTGCTATTGCTCCAGCCCCTATCTGTATCACTGTATCACTGTCATCCCATTGATCATCGAATTACTCTAGTGGGCCCCAGTAACGTTTCTATTCCTACCAGCTCTGAGATTTTAGCAGCCTTTTTTTACTCGTCTTTCCCTACGATTGGAGGCTCTTTCAGGGTCAGGGGAATGAGACCTATTGTCAGACCTACTGTATTTGGCATATTGAATATGCCACGGAGAGCTTGCCAGGCTCCGCTCCTGTGGGTGGAATGCTCTTGGTAGCTTGCTTGGCTCTCTGCGAGGCATAAATGGGTAAAAAGTGTCTTATATTGTGTCTGGAAAGCAGCCTGGAGCGTGGCGGTGGTTGGGTAGTGG
The DNA here is from genome assembly GCF_029834395.1 of Sorex fumeus. NCBI lineage: Eukaryota > Metazoa > Chordata > Mammalia > Eulipotyphla > Soricidae > Sorex > Sorex fumeus. The sequence goes on from NW_026606179.1 coordinate 17,283,767, forward strand.
AGGTCGGCTCTTGGGGCTGGGTCCCTTGGGTGGGGAGGGCTCTCAACCGCCCCACACCTGGCGCGGAGTCCCCAGCTTCTGGCGCCAGCCTCTATCTAATCAATTTTAATTCTAGAATCATTTCCACAGTTGTGGCTGAAAAGTCTGAAACTTCACCCGGTGCAGAAAGAGGATAAAGACAAGTGAAGATATAGGAGAAATTTATTGGGGTGTGGTCCCGAGAAGACCCTAAGATTTCTGGCGAGGTTGGAGTAGAACCATGCCTTGGGAGAAACTAAGAGGATTTTAATATGCTTTGGGTGAGAAGGTAGCAAAGACCCGTGGGAGTGGTATGCTTGGTACGCATGGGATATATCCTGGGGGCTACCAGACTTGGGATGGTCCATCAGCCCTGTCTTCAGTGCCAGAGGGGGCAGGGTGATCTTTGATTCTGGGAATGTCTCTATTTCATCAGCTGATCTTCATTTGGTTCCGAGCAAACCTTGCATACCAGTAGTTTTGATTATATATAAGGGAGAACCGAGGAAGTTCTTTAGCTACTTTTGGTGGGAAAGGGTTGTCGTTTTTAGTGTGATTGTTGAATCAGGAGGTCAGTTGGTGACCCATAATATTGATAGAGGAGCAATTGATTGAGGGTGATTTTGGAGATTTCCTATACCTGTGCCTGGATGAATTTCAGTAGGCAATGTTCTCAGAGAAAAACCAGACAGATTCCAAGGAAAAGATACCCTTATTAAAATTAATGGCCCTACTGTGTGGGTGCAAATGGGACTGTTAGGCTTATTAAATCCTATTTTTATCAAACCCATTAGAATACATTTGTTCAATCACTCTGTAGAACTAGAATCTGATTTCTACAGAGGGCAAGTTACAAGAACAGTTTTCTTCGCTTTATATTTGCTAGATGGCTTTAAAAACCTGGCTTATTCTTTTGCGTAAATGCAGCAGGATTGGAGAACTCTCTATTTGGGATGCCCTGTTATTTACTGAGAGTTTTTTTTCTAGAGACAGGAGATACATCAATAATGGCATTAATATTTTATCTGACATGTCAGGTTTACCCAGGCTTGTCCATAAAATGTAAAGATTAGGTCAAAACAATGAGCTAGAGATGGCCTTGGTCCTCTCACCTTCTATAGGAGCGTCCTGGCAGAAAGGAGTCTATCCCATTCCTTCTTCAAAACTGTGAGAGATGCTGGTTCCCAGGTTTTTCTTAATATCAGGAGCAGGATCCAGGCTCTGGTCCATTACGGCAGATCTGCAGATTCCTAGCTTTCCATAGCAGATAGGATTTCCATTTCTTCCTTAAGCCAGACTGTCTCTAAGATTTCAGATGAGAGATCTTTGACGTCACCCAGTGCAGACAGAGGAACAGAGACAGTAAAGTGAAAAAATAAGAGTTTATTGGGGTGTACCCTGGTGAACCTGGAGTAGAGCCATGCTCTGGGAGAGACTAAGTGGATTTTAAAGATTTCAAGTCGTCTTGGGTAGAAAACGTAACAAAGAATGATATGCTTGGTAAGAATGATATAGCCTGGGGGCTACAAGCTTTGTGATGGGCCATAAGTACTGTCTTCGATGCTGATCTGTTGGATAGGACAGGTGATCTTGTATTCTGGAAATGTCTCTATTTCATCAACAGTCTTCCATTGGGTCCCAAGTAAAACTTACAGTGGCTTTTCTACATTAAAATGATGATGATGATGATGATGACGATAATAATAATAATAATAAATAGGTGTCTGCCAGTTTAAAAAATGATTAAATCATGTGATTTGCTGGAACATGAAAGGAACTGGAAGGTAGCATGTTAAATGAAGTAAGCCAAAAGAAGAAAGACAAACACAGAATGATCTCACTTATCATGGTTTTTAGAATAGTTGGTTGAAAGAATGGAATGGTTTAAATGGGGGACGGCTGAATCACCCTTGGCCCCATATTTAAAGGGGAGTAAAGAAACAAGTAGAGTGGAGGAGGGGAGAACAGACATATGAAAAGCAATGGGGGCAGGGATGGGAGCTGGCGCCAAAGGGGATTCAGGTTCAAAGGTGGTATTAAGGAACGATGGAGTTAAATATCCAAACCACAGAACCAGTAACTTTGAAATCACGAGACCCAAAGTTTAACAACTATTCTTAAAATCCTGTAAAGATGGCAGGTTTGAGGTAGATTGGTTCGCAACAGAGTCTGGAAACACTGGTGGAGCAAAGTTGACACTGCTGGTGGGATTCGTGTTGGAACATTGTGTGTCTAAAACTCAACTATGAATAACTTTGTAAATCATGGTGCTTTAATAGAATTTAAAATAATAAAAAAGAGAAAGCAATACATCTGTAATGTCAAGAAAAGAGATGAAACTGTAGAGAGAGTATAGTGGGTAGGCTGCTTGCCTTGCATGCATCCTATATGGTCCCCAAAGCGCCTCCCAGGGTAATTCCTGAGCACAGAGCTAGGAGTAACCCCTGAAAATAGCTGATTGTTGTTCCAAAACATCACAATAAAGAAAAAGAAAGAAAGAAAGAAAGGGAGGAAGAAAGAAAGGAAGGAAGAAAGAATGAAAGAAAAAAAAGGAAAGGGAGCAACGTGGTCTGTTTAAGTGCCGGAATGACTGAGATGTGGGAGGCTTTGTTGCTTCCCGTCATCAATTATCCTACTATTTCTTTTAGGCTGTTTTCTTCCTTCCTTTCTTCCTTTCTTCCTTTCTTTCTTCCTTTCTTCCTTCCTTCCTTCCTTCCTTCCTTCCTTCCTTCCTTCCTTCCTCTCTCCCTCCCTCCCTCCCTTCCTTCCTTCCTTCCTTCCTTCCTTCCTTCCTTCCTTCCTTCCTTCCTTCCTTCGTCCTTCCTTCCTTCCTTCGTCCTTCCTTCTTTCCCTTTCCTTTTCTTCTTCTCTCCCTCCCTCCCTCCCTCCCTCTCTCCCTCCCAGAGTGTCACACATCTAAGGAATGCACTGTATATTCAAGCCACTACTCTGAGCCTTAACTCTTATAAAGATCCTGTGACACATTATACTCCCTGCTGGATAATCCTGGATAATCTCCACATTTGATGGGGAAATTATTTTACCTTAATCCTGCTTTTAAAAATCTCTTTTTCCCTCGCACACCCATCCTTGTCTACTGTATCTGTGGGTCCAGTGTCATATTTCCTGAACCTCAACTTGCTGTCATACTCTCTTCCAGGCAGATTGGTCTCTGGGCTGAAAATTTGTAGCCTTTCAGGACAGGAAAGACAGATTCCTCTTCCTTCCAGTTAGGTCTGAAAGTCTCTGTCCCAACCTTTACTGCCATATCCATGCCCAGATTACAGCTTCTGAAGTGAGGGGTCAAATATGAACTTGGGTGAAAGTTCCTCCAAATTTCACACCACTAACAGCAGAGTAGGAGACAGGCAACCTGATGGGGAAGACATGTCAAAGCACACCAAGCACAGTGATCGAAAACAATAGCACAGAAGGCTCAGCCAGCACCAACCAGCTCAGTCAATCCTCAGACAACAACCTTAGTAAGACCAATTTGAGAATGTCAGTGAAATCAAAGAAACGATGGCAGTAGTCATTGGTAGTCAGCAATGCCAGGGAAGTATGAGTGCTGAAAGGAGAAAACTGTAAGCAGAAATGAAGAGTAGAGTAAGTGATGTAAACAAACAAACAAACAAACAAAAATCTCCAGTAGAAGCTCTGAGTAGCAGATTAACAGCAGTTGGGCATAAGATTTAAGAGGTTCAACAGAAACTACAGAATTCCAAAGGAACCTCGAGGTTACTTTGAGAAGCTTTATGCCACGAAGCAAGAAAACCTTGAGGAAATGGATAACTTTCTGGATTCCTTTAGCCTCCCGAGTCTAAACCAAGAAGATCTGGAGTACCTGAACAGACCTATCACCATCAAGGAAATTCAAACAGTAGTAAAAAGTCTCTCCAAAAACAGAAGTTCTGACCCATATGGATTCACTAGTGAATTCTTCCAAATCTTAAAAAAGAGAACTTTCAATGCTTTTTCAGGAAATTAAAGAATCATAAACACTTCCAAACAGCTTCTATGAAGCAAATATCACCCTGATACCAAAAGCAGAGATACCACAAAGAAAGAGAATTACAGGTTGATATTCCTGATGAACATACTCCAAGATCCTCAACAAAATCCTAGCAAACAGAATCCAACGACTCATCAAAAAGACCATACACCATGACCAAGTAGGATTCATCCTGAGGATGCAAGGATAGTTTAACATTTGCAAGTCATCCCACATAATCCATCATATCAATAAAAGAAAAGATAAAAACCATAGGATCATATCAATAGATGCAGAGAAAGCATTTGACAAGATCCAGCACCCGTTTATGATGAAAACTCTCAGCAAAATGGGCCTTGAAGGAACTTTCCTCAATATAGTAAAAGCCATCTACCACAAGCCCATGGCAAGCATCATTCTCAGTGGGGAGAAATGAAAAGCCTTTCCTCTAAGGTAGGGCACAAGACAAATTGCGCGTTCTCGCCACTCCTATTCAATATAGTACTGGAAGTTCGGGCCATAGCAGTTAGGCAAGAAAAAGATATTAAGGGTATACAGATAGGAAAGGAAGAGGTCAAGCTATCACTATTTGCGGACAATATGATACTAAGAAAATCCTAAAGACTCTAAAAAAGCTCTTAGAAATAATAGGTTTTTATAGGGAAGTGGCAGTCTGCAAAATCAACACCCAAAAGTCCATGGCTTTCTTATATAGAAATAATGAAAGAGAAGAAAGAGATACTAAAAAGCAATCCTGTTCACAATAGTAGCATTGTAGCACTGGAGCACTGTCCTCCCACTGTTCATCGATTTGCTGGAGCAGGCACCAGTAACATCTCCATTGTGAGACTTGTTGTTACTGTTTTTGACATATCGAATACGCCATGGGGAGCTTGCCAGGCTCTGCCGTGCAGGCGGGATACTCTCGATAGCTTGCCAGGCTCTCCGAGAGGGATGGAGGAATCGAACCCGGGTCGGCCGCATGCAAGGCAAACACCCTACCCATTATCCTATCGATCCCGCCCATGAAAGGGGGATGGGAGTGCCTCAAATTCACAATAGTACCTCAGAAAATCAAGTACCTGGGAATCAGCTTAGCCAAAGAGGTGAAGGACCTATATAAGGAACATTACAAAACACTACTTCAAGAAATAAAAGAGGACACTAGGAAATGGAAACACATCCCTTGCTCATGGATAGGGAGGATTAACATTATCAAAATGTCAATACTGCCAAAAACACTATACAGATTTAATGAGGTTCCTCTCAGGATACCCATGACATTTTTCAAAGAAATAGACGAACACCCCTGAAATTAATATGAAGCAATAACCACCCCCACGCCCCCAATAGCTAAAGCAATCCTTGGGAACTAGAAGATGGGTGGCATCACCTTCCCCAACTTCAAACTCTACTACAAAGCAGTAGTAATTAAAACAGCATGGTATTGGGCTAGAAACAGACCCACAAACCAACGGAACAGTTGAATATTCTGTCAGATTCTCGAATATATGATCACTTAATCTTTGATAATGGAGCAAGAAATGTGAAGTATAATAAGGAAGTCTTCCTCAACAAGTGGTGCTGAGAAAACTGGACAGCTACCTGCAAAAAAATGAACTCTGACCTCTGTCTAACGCCAGGTAAAAAGATCAGATCAAAGTGGAATAAAGTCCTCAATATCAGACCTGAATCCATAAGGTACGTGGAGGAAAATGAAGGAAGAACCCTCCATGACATTAAAACTAAAAGCATCTTTAGGGATGAAACACCACTGACCAAGCAAGTGGAAACAAACATAAACAAAAGGGACTATATTAAACTAAGAAGCTTCTGCATCTCAAAAGAAACAGTGACTAAAATTCAGAGAGAGCCCACAGAATGGGAAAGAATACCCAATACTTATCTGATAAGGGATTAATATCCAGGAGATACAAGAATTTTACAAGAAAGAAACCTCAAATGGGGAGAAAAAAATGAACAGAAGCTTCCTCAAAGAAGAAATACAAATGTCCAAAAGGCACATAAAAATGCTCTACATCGCTAATCAACAGGGGGGTGCATATCAAAACAACAATGTGATATCATCTCACACCACAGAGACTGGCATGCATTCAAAAGAACAAAAGCAACCAGTGTTGGCGTGATGTGGAGAGAAAGGAACTCTCTTTCACTGTTGGTGGGAATGCCAACTGGTCCAGCCCTTTGGCAAAACAATATGAAAATTCCTTCAAAAACTAGAAATTGAGTTTCCACATGATTCTGCAATACCACTTCTGGGAATATATCCTGAGGGTGCAAAAAAGCACAGTATAAATACCATCTGCACATGTATGTTCATTGTAGCACTGTTCACAATAGCCAGAATCTGGAAACAACCCAAGTGTTCAAAAATAGACGATTGATTAAAGAAACTTTGGCACATCTACACAATACAGCTGTTAGGAAAGACAAAGTTATGAAATTTGCTTATAACTGGATGGGAACAGATGACTGGTTAAAGAAACTTTGGTACATCTATACTGTGCAGCTTTTAGGAAAGATGAAATTATGAAATTTTCTTATAAGTGATGGTCATGGAGAATATCATGCTAAGTGAAATGAGTCAGAAAGAGAGGGCAGGTTCCTCTCTGGAAAGAAAGATGGCGGCCGCACGGGAGCCTTGTGGAAAGCGGGTTTGAGCTGGGCTCGGGGGGGGAGCAGCGGGGACCTCATGGGAAGGGGGGCTTTGTGGGCCGTCCCCCACGCCCCACCGGGGTCGCCAGCTGCCCCCCACGAGCGGCTCTCCGGCACGGCCACGGCCCCGGAGGCACAAGGACTTAGCACAGAGAACCAGCCGCTTGGAGCAGAAAAGCAAATGGACTTGTGTTGATCCGCGCCACCAAGCCTGCCCGGAGGGGGAAGGGCGTTGACCAGCCCGCCCGCTCCTCTCTGGAAAGAAAGATGGCGGCCGCACGGGAGCCTTGTGGAAAGCGGGTTTGAGCCGGGCTCGGGGGGGGAGCAGCGGGGACCTCATGGGAAGGGGGGCTTTGTGGGCCGTCCCCCACGCCCCACCGGGGTCGCCAGCTGCCCCCCACGAGCGGCTCTCCGGCACGGCCACGGCCCCGGAGGCACAAGGACTTAGCACAGAGAACCAGCCGCTTGGAGCAGAAAAGCAAATGGACTTGTGTTGATCCGCGCCACCAAGCCTGCCCGGAGGGGGAAGGGCGTTGACCAGCCCGCCCGTTCCTCTCTGGAAAGAAAGATGGCGGCCGCACGGGAGCCTTGTGGAAAGCGGGTTTGAGCCGGGCTCGGGGGGGGGAGCAGCGGGGACCTCATGGGAAGGGGGGCTTTGTGGGCCGTCCCCCACGCCCCACCGGGGTCGCCAGCTGCCCCCCACGAGCGGCTCTCCGGCACGGCCACGGCCCCGGAGGCACAAGGACTTAGCACAGAGAACCAGCCGCTTGGAGCAGAAAAGCAAATGGACTTGTGTTGATCCGCGCCACCAAGCCTGCCCGGAGGGGGAAGGGCGTTGACCAGCCCGCCTGCTCCTCTCTGGAAAGAAAGATGGCGGCCGCACGGGAGCCTTGTGGAAAGCGGGTTTGAGCCGGGCTCGGGGGGGGAGCAGCGGGGACCTCATGGGAAGGGGGGCTTTGTGGGCCGTCCCCCACGCCCCACCGGGGTCGCCAGCTGCCCCCCACGAGCGGCTCTCCGGCACGGCCACGGCCCCGGAGGCACAAGGACTTAGCACAGAGAACCAGCCGCTTGGAGCAGAAAAGCAAATGGACTTGTGTTGATCCGCGCCACCAAGCCTGCCCGGAGGGGGAAGGGCGTTGACCAGCCCGCCCGCTCCTCTCTGCAAAGAAAGATGGCGGCCGCACGGGAGCCTTGTGGAAAGCGGGTTTGAGCCGGGCTCGGGGGGGGAGCAGCGGGGACCTCATGGGAAGGGGGGCTTTGTGGGCCGTCCCCCACGCCCCACCGGGGTCGCCAGCTGCACCCCACGAGCGGCTCTCCGGCACGGCCACGGCCCCGGAGGCACAAGGACTTAGCACAGAGAACCAGCCGCTTGGAGCAGAAAAGCAAATGGACTTGTGTTGATCCGCGCCACCAAGCCTGCCCGGAGGGGGAAGGGCGTTGACCAGCCTGCCCGTTCCTCTCTGGAAAGAAAGATGGCGGCCGCACGGGAACCTTGTGGAAAGCGGGTTTGAGCCGGGCTCGGGGGGGGGAGGAGCGGGGACCTCATGGGAAGGGGGGCTTTGTGGGCCGTCCCCCACGCCCCACCGGGGTCGCCAGCTGCCCCCCACGAGCGGCTCTCCGGCACGGCCACGGCCCCGGAGGCACAAGGACTTAGCACAGAGAACCAGCCGCTTGGAGCAGAAAAGCAAATGGACTTGTGTTGATCCGCGCCACCAAGCCTGCCCGGAGGGGGAAGGGCGTTGACCAGCCCGCCCGCTCCTCTCTGGAAAGAAAGATGGGGGCCGCACGGGAGCCTTGTGGAAAGCGGGTTTGAGCCGGGCTCGGGGGGGGAGCAGCGGGGACCTCATGGGAAGGGGGGCTTTGTGGGCCGTCCCCCACGCCCCACCGGGGTCGCCAGCTGCCCCCCACGAGCGGCTCTCCGGCACGGCCACGGCCCCGGAGGCACAAGGACTTAGCACAGAGAACCAGCCGCTTGGAGCAGAAAAGCAAATGGACTTGTGTTGATCCGCGCCACCAAGCCTGCCCGGAGGGGGAAGGGCGTTGACCAGCCCGCCCGCTCCTCTCTGGAAAGAAAGATGGCGGCCGCACGGGAGCCTTGTGGAAAGCGGGTTTGAGCCGGGCTCGGGGGGGGAGCAGCGGGGACCGCATGGGAAGGGGGGCTTTGTGGGCCGTCCCCCACGCCCCACCGGGGTCGCCAGCTGCCCCCCACGAGCGGCTCTCCGGCACGGCCACGGCCCCGGAGGCACAAGGACTTAGCACAGAGAACCAGCCGCTTGGAGCAGAAAAGCAAATGGACTTGTGTTGATCCGCGCCACCAAGCCTGCCCGGAGGGGGAAGGGCGTTGACCAGCCCGCCCGCTCCTTTCTGGAAAGAAAGATGGCGGCCGCACGGGAGCCTTGTGGAAAGCGGGTTTGAGCCGGGCTCGGGGGGGGGAGCAGCAGGGACCTCATGGGAAGGGGGGCTTTGTGGGCCGTCCCCCAGGCCCCACCGGGGTCGCCAGCTGCCCCCCACGAGCGGCTCTCCGGCACGGCCACGGCCCCGGAGGCACAAGGACTTAGCACAGAGAACCAGCCGCTTGGAGCAGAAAAGCAAATGGACTTGTGTTGATCCGCGCCACCAAGCCTGCCCGGAGGGGGAAGGGCGTTGACCAGCCCGCCCGTTCCTCTCTGGAAAGAAAGATGGCGGCCGCACGGGAGCCTTGTGGAAAGCGGGTTTGAGCCGGGCTCGGGGGGGGAGCAGCGGGGACCTCATGGGAAGGGGGGCTTTGTGGGCCGTCCCCCACGCCCCACCGGGGTCGCCAGCTGCCCCCCACGAGCGGCTCTCCGGCACGGCCACGGCCCCGGAGGCACAAGGACTTAGCACAGAGAACCAGCCGCTTGGAGCAGAAAAGCAAATGGACTTGTGTTGATCCGCGCCACCAAGCCTGCCCGGAGGGGGAAGGGCGTTGACCAGCCCGCCCGCTCCTCTCTGGAAAGAAAGATGGCGGCCGCACGGGAGCCTTGTGGAAAGCGGGTTTGAGCCGGGCTCGGGGGGGGGAGCAGCGGGGACCTCATGGGAAGGGGGGCTTTGTGGGCCGTCCCCCACGCCCCACCGGGGTCGCCAGCTGCCCCCCACGAGCGGCTCTCCGGCACGGCCACGGCCCCGGAGGCACAAGGACTTAGCACAGAGAACCAGCCGCTTGGAGCAGAAAAGCAAATGGACTTGTGTTGATCCGCGCCACCAAGCCTGCCCGGAGGGGGAAGGGCGTTGACCAGCCCGCCCGTTCCTCTCTGGAAAGAAAGATGGCGGCCGCACGGGAGCCTTGTGGAAAGCGGGTTTGAGCCGGGCTCGGGGGGGGGAGCAGCGGGGACCTCATGGGAAGGGGGGCTTTGTGGGCCGTCCCCCAGCCCCACCGGGGTCGCCAGCTGCCCCCCACGAGCGGCTCTCCGGCACGGCCACGGCCCCGGAGGCACAAAGACTTAGCACAGAGAACCAGCCGCTTGGAGCAGAAAAGCAAATGGACTTGTGTTGATCCGCGCCACCAAGCCTGCCCGGAGGGGGAAGGGCGTTGACCAGCCCGCCCGTTCCTCTCTGGAAAGAAAGATGGCGGCCGCACGGGAGCCTTGTGGAAAGCGGGTTTGAGCTGGGCTCGGGGCGGGGAGCAGCGGGGACCTCATGGGAAGGGGGGCTTTGTGGGCCGTCCCCCACGCCCCACCGGGGTCGCCAGCTGCCCCCCACGAGCGGCTCTCCGGCACGGCCACGGCCCCGGAGGCACAAGGACTTAGCACAGAGAACCAGCCGCTTGGAGCAGAAAAGCAAATGGACTTGTGTTGATCCGCGCCACCAAGCCTGCCCGGAGGGGGAAGGGCGTTGACCAGCCCGCCCGCTCCTCTCTGGAAAGAAAGATGGCGGCCGCACGGGAGCCTTGTGGAAAGCGGGTTTGAGCCGGGCTCGGGGGGGGAGCAGCAGGGACCTCATGGGAAGGGGGGCTTTGTGGGCCGTCCCCCAGGCCCCACCGGGGTCGCTAGCTGCCCCCCACGAGCGGCTCTCCGGCACGGCCACGGCCCCGGAGGCACAAGGACTTAGCACAGAGAACCAGCCGCTTGGAGCAGAAAAGCAAATGGACTTGTGTTGATCCGCGCCACCAAGCCTGCCCGGAGGGGGAAGGGCGTTGACCAGCCCGCCCGTTCCTCTCTGGAAAGAAAGATGGCGGCCGTACGGGAGCCTTGTGGAAAGCGGGTTTGAGCCGGGCTCGGGGGGGGAGCAGCGGGGACCTCATGGGAAGGGGGGCTTTGTGGGCCGTCCCCCACGCCCCACCGGGGTCGCCAGCTGCCCCCCACGAGCGGCTCTCCGGCACGGCCACGGCCCCGGAGGCACAAGGACTTAGCACAGAGAACCAGCCGCTTGGAGCAGAAAAGCAAATGGACTTGTGTTGATCCGCGCCACCAAGCCTGCCCGGAGGGGGAAGGGCGTTGACCAGCCCGCCCGCTCCTCTCTGGAAAGAAAGATGGCGGCCGCACGGGAGCCTTGTGGAAAGCGGGTTTGAGCCGGGCTCGGGGGGGGAGCAGCGGGGACCTCATGGGAAGGGGGGCTTTGTGGGCCGTCCCCCACGCCCCACCGGGGTCGCCAGCTGCCCCCCACGAGCGGCTCTCCGGCACGGCCACGGCCCCGGAGGCACAAGGACTTAGCACAGAGAACCAGCCGCTTGGAGCAGAAAAGCAAATGGACTTGTGTTGATCCGCGCCACCAAGCCTGCCCGGAGGGGGAAGGGCGTTGACCAGCCCGCCCGTTCCTCTCTGGAAAGAAAGATGGCGGCCGCACGGGAGCCTTGTGGAAAGCGGGTTTGAGCCGGGCTCGGGGGGGGGAGCAGCGGGGACCTCATGGGAAGGGGGGCTTTGTGGGCCGTCCCCCACGCCCCACCGGGGTCGCCAGCTGCCCCCCACGAGCGGCTCTCCGGCACGGCCACGGCCCCGGAGGCACAAGGACTTAGCACAGAGAACCAGCCGCTTGGAGCAGAAAAGCAAATGGACTTGTGTTGATCCGCGCCACCAAGCCTGCCCGGAGGGGGAAGGGCGTTGACCAGCCCGCCCGTTCCTCTCTGGAAAGAAAGATGGCGGCCGCACGGGAGCCTTGTGGAAAGCGGGTTTGAGCCGGGCTCGGGGGGGGGAGCAGCGGGGACCTCATGGGAAGGGGGGCTTTGTGGGCCGTCCCCCACGCCCCACCGGGGTCGCCAGCTGCCCCCCACGAGCGGCTCTCCGGCACGGCCACGGCCCCGGAGGCACAAGGACTTAGCACAGAGAACCAGCCGCTTGGAGCAGAAAAGCAAATGGACTTGTGTTGATCCGCGCCACCAAGCCTGCCCGGAGGGGGAAGGGCGTTGACCAGCCCGCCCGCTCCTCTCTGGAAAGAAAGATGGCGGCCGCACGGGAGCCTTGTGGAAAGCGGGTTTGAGCCGGGCTCGGGGGGGGAGCAGCAGGGACCTCATGGGAAGGGGGGCTTTGTGGGCCGTCCCCCAGGCCCCACCGGGGTCGCCAGCTGCCCCCCACGAGCGGCTCTCCGGCACGGCCACGGCCCCGGAGGCACAAGGACTTAGCACAGAGAACCAGCCGCTTGGAGCAGAAAAGCAAATGGACTTGTGTTGATCCGCGCCACCAAGCCTGCCCGGAGGGGGAAGGGCGTTGACCAGCCCGCCCGTTCCTCTCTGGAAAGAAAGATGGCGGCCGCACGGGAGCCTTGTGGAAAGCGGGTTTGAGCCGGGCTCGGGGGGGGAGCAGCGGGGACCTCATGGGAAGGGGGGCTTTGTGGGCCGTCCCCCACGCCCCACCGGGGTCGCCAGCTGCCCCCCACGAGCGGCTCTCCGGCACAGCCACGGCCCCGGAGGCACAAGGACTTAGCACAGAGAACCAGCCGCTTGGAGCAGAAAAGCAAATGGACTTGTGTTGATCCGCGCCACCAAGCCTGCCCGGAGGGGGAAGGGCGTTGACCAGCCCGCCCGTTCCTCTCTGGAAAGAAAGATGGCGGCCGCACGGGAGCCTTGTGGAAAGCGGGTTTGAGCCGGGCTCGGGGGGGGGAGCAGCGGGGACCTCATGGGAAGGGGGGCTTTGTGGGCCGTCCCCCAGCCCCACCGGGGTCGCCAGCTGCCCCCCACGAGCGGCTCTCCGGCACGGCCACGGCCCCGGAGGCACAAAGACTTAGCACAGAGAACCAGCCGCTTGGAGCAGAAAAGCAAATGGACTTGTGTTGATCCGCGCCACCAAGCCTGCCCGGAGGGGGAAGGGCGTTGACCAGCCCGCCCGTTCCTCTCTGGAAAGAAAGATGGCGGCCGCACGGGAGCCTTGTGGAAAGCGGGTTTGAGCTGGGCTCGGGGCGGGGAGCAGCGGGGACCTCATGGGAAGGGGGGCTTTGTGGGCCGTCCCCCACGCCCCACCGGGGTCGCCAGCTGCCCCCCACGAGCGGCTCTCCGGCACGGCCACGGCCCCGGAGGCACAAGGACTTAGCACAGAGAACCAGCCGCTTGGAGCAGAAAAGCAAATGGACTTGTGTTGATCCGCGCCACCAAGCCTGCCCGGAGGGGGAAGGGCGTTGACCAGCCCGCCCGTTCCTCTCTGGAAAGAAAGATGGCGGCCGCACGGGAGCCTTGTGGAAAGCGGGTTTGAGCCGGGCTCGGGGGGGGAGCAGCAGGGACCTCATGGGAAGGGGGGCTTTGTGGGCCGTCCCCCAGGCCCCACCGGGGTCGCTAGCTGCCCCCCACGAGCGGCTCTCCGGCACGGCCACGGCCCCGGAGGCACAAGGACTTAGCACAGAGAACCAGCCGCTTGGAGCAGAAAAGCAAATGGACTTGTGTTGATCCGCGCCACCAAGCCTGCCCGGAGGGGGAAGGGCGTTGACCAGCCCGCCCGTTCCTCTCTGGAAAGAAAGATGGCGGCCGTACGGGAGCCTTGTGGAAAGCGGGTTTGAGCCGGGCTCGGGGGGGGAGCAGCGGGGACCTCATGGGAAGGGGGGCTTTGTGGGCCGTCCCCCACGCCCCACCGGGGTCGCCAGCTGCCCCCCACGAGCGGCTCTCCGGCACGGCCACGGCCCCGGAGGCACAAGGACTTAGCACAGAGAACCAGCCGCTTGGAGCAGAAAAGCAAATGGACTTGTGTTGATCCGCGCCACCAAGCCTGCCCGGAGGGGGAAGGGCGTTGACCAGCCCGCCCGCTCCTCTCTGGAAAGAAAGATGGCGGCCGCACGGGAGCCTTGTGGAAAGCGGGTTTGAGCCGGGCTCGGGGGGGGAGCAGCGGGGACCTCATGGGAAGGGGGGCTTTGTGGGCCGTCCCCCACGCCCCACCGGGGTCGCCAGCTGCCCCCCACGAGCGGCTCTCCGGCACGGCCACGGCCCCGGAGGCACAAGGACTTAGCACAGAGAACCAGCCGCTTGGAGCAGAAAAGCAAATGGACTTGTGTTGATCCGCGCCACCAAGCCTGCCCGGAGGGGGAAGGGCGTTGACCAGCCCGCCCGTTCCTCTCTGGAAAGAAAGATGGCGGCCGCACGGGAGCCTTGTGGAAAGCGGGTTTGAGCCGGGCTCGGGGGGGGGAGCAGCGGGGACCTCATGGGAAGGGGGGCTTTGTGGGCCGTCCCCCACGCCCCACCGGGGTCGCCAGCTGCCCCCCACGAGCGGCTCTCCGGCACGGCCACGGCCCCGGAGGCACAAGGACTTAGCACAGAGAACCAGCCGCTTGGAGCAGAAAAGCAAATGGACTTGTGTTGATCCGCGCCACCAAGCCTGCCCGGAGGGGGAAGGGCGTTGACCAGCCCGCCCGTTCCTCTCTGGAAAGAAAGATGGCGGCCGCACGGGAGCCTTGTGGAAAGCGGGTTTGAGCCGGGCTCGGGGGGGGGAGCAGCGGGGACCTCATGGGAAGGGGGGCTTTGTGGGCCGTCCCCCACGCCCCACCGGGGTCGCCAGCTGCCCCCCACGAGCGGCTCTCCGGCACGGCCACGGCCCCGGAGGCACAAGGACTTAGCACAGAGAACCAGCCGCTTGGAGCAGAAAAGCAAATGGACTTGTGTTGATCCGCGCCACCAAGCCTGCCCGGAGGGGGAAGGGCGTTGACCAGCCCGCCCGCTCCTCTCTGGAAAGAAAGATGGCGGCCGCACGGGAGCCTTGTGGAAAGCGGGTTTGAGCCGGGCTCGGGGGGGGAGCAGCAGGGACCTCATGGGAAGGGGGGCTTTGTGGGCCGTCCCCCAGGCCCCACCGGGGTCGCCAGCTGCCCCCCACGAGCGGCTCTCCGGCACGGCCACGGCCCCGGAGGCACAAGGACTTAGCACAGAGAACCAGCCGCTTGGAGCAGAAAAGCAAATGGACTTGTGTTGATCCGCGCCACCAAGCCTGCCCGGAGGGGGAAGGGCGTTGACCAGCCCGCCCGTTCCTCTCTGGAAAGAAAGATGGCGGCCGCACGGGAGCCTTGTGGAAAGCGGGTTTGAGCCGGGCTCGGGGGGGGAGCAGCGGGGACCTCATGGGAAGGGGGGCTTTGTGGGCCGTCCCCCACGCCCCACCGGGGTCGCCAGCTGCCCCCCACGAGCGGCTCTCCGGCACGGCCACGGCCCCGGAGGCACAAGGACTTAGCACAGAGAACCAGCCGCTTGGAGCAGAAAAGCAAATGGACTTGTGTTGATCCGCGCCACCAAGCCTGCCCGGAGGGGGAAGGGCGTTGACCAGCCCGCCCGTTCCTCTCTGGAAAGAAAGATGGCGGCCGCACGGGAGCCTTGTGGAAAGCGGGTTTGAGCCGGGCTCGGGGGGGGAGCAGCGGGGACCTCATGGGAAGGGGGGCTTTGTGGGCCGTCCCCCACGCCCCACCGGGGTCGCCAGCTGCCCCCCACGAGCGGCTCTCCGGCACGGCCACGGCCCCGGAGGCACAAGGACTTAGCACAGAGAACCAGCCGCTTGGAGCAGAAAAGCAAATGGACTTGTGTTGATCCGCGCCACCAAGCCTGCCCGGAGGGGGAAGGGCGTTGACCAGCCCGCCCGCTCCTCTCTGCAAAGAAAGATGGCGGCCGCACGGGAGCCTTGTGGAAAGCGGGTTTGAGCCGGGCTCGGGGGGGGAGCAGCGGGGACCTCATGGGAAGGGGGGCTTTGTGGGCCGTCCCCCACGCCCCACCGGGGTCGCCAGCTGCCCCCCACGAGCGGCTCTCCGGCACGGCCACGGCCCCGGAGGCACAAGGACTTAGCACAGAGAACCAGCCGCTTGGAGCAGAAAAGCAAATGGACTTGTGTTGATCCGCGCCACCAAGCCTGCCCGGAGGGGGAAGGGCGTTGACCAGCCCGCCCGTTCCTCTCTGGAAAGAAAGATGGCGGCCGCACGGGAGCCTTGTGGAAAGCGGGTTTGAGCCGGGCTCGGGGGGGGGAGCAGCGGGGACCTCATGGGAAGGGGGGCTTTGTGGGCCGTCCCCCACGCCCCACCGGGGTCGCCAGCTGCCCCCCACGAGCGGCTCTCCGGCACGGCCACGGCCCCGGAGGCACAAGGACTTAGCACAGAGAACCAGCCGCTTGGAGCAGAAAAGCAAATGGACTTGTGTTGATCCGCGCCACCAAGCCTGCCCGGAGGGGGAAGGGCGTTGACCAGCCCGCCCGTTCCTCTCTGGAAAGAAAGATGGCGGCCGCACGGGAGCCTTGTGGAAAGCGGGTTTGAGCCGGGCTCGGGGCGGGGAGCAGCGGGGACCTCATGGGAAGGGGGGCTTTGTGGGCCGTCCCCCACGCCCCACCGGGGTCGCCAGCTGCCCCCCACGAGCGGCTCTCCGGCACGGCCACGGCCCCGGAGGCACAAGGACTTAGCACAGAGAACCAGCCGCTTGGAGCAGAAAAGCAAATGGACTTGTGTTGATCCGCGCCACCAAGCCTGCCCGGAGGGGGAAGGGCGTTGACCAGCCCGCCCGTTCCTCTCTGGAAAGAAAGATGGCGGCCGCACGGGAGCCTTGTGGAAAGCGGGTTTGAGCCGGGCTCGGGGGGGGAGCAGCGGGGACCTCATGGGAAGGGGGGCTTTGTGGGCCGTCCCCCACGCCCCACCGGGGTCGCCAGCTGCCCCCCACGAGCGGCTCTCCGGCACGGCCACGGCCCCGGAGGCACAAGGACTTAGCACAGAGAACCAGCCGCTTGGAGCAGAAAAGCAAATGGACTTGTGTTGATCCGCGCCACCAAGCCTGCCCGGAGGGGGAAGGGCGTTGACCAGCCCGCCCGTTCCTCTCTGGAAAGAAAGATGGCGGCCGCACGGGAGCCTTGTGGAAAGCGGGTTTGAGCCGGGCTCGGGGGGGGGGAGCAGCGGGGACCTCATGGGAAGGGGGGCTTTGTGGGCCGTCCCCCACGCCCCACCGGGGTCGCCAGCTGCCCCCCACGAGCGGCTCTCCGGCACGGCCACGGCCCCGGAGGCACAAGGACTTAGCACAGAGAACCAGCCGCTTGGAGCAGAAAAGCAAATGGACTTGTGTTGATCCGCGCCACCAAGCCTGCCCGGAGGGGGAAGGGCGTTGACCAGCCCGCCCGTTCCTCTCTGGAAAGAAAGATGGCGGCCGCACGGGAGCCTTGTGGAAAGCGGGTTTGAGCCGGGCTCGGGGCGGGGAGCAGCGGGGACCTCATGGGAAGGGGGGCTTTGTGGGCCGTCCCCCACGCCCCACCGGGGTCGCCAGCTGCCCCCCACGAGCGGCTCTCCGGCACGGCCACGGCCCCGGAGGCACAAGGACTTAGCACAGAGAACCAGCCGCTTGGAGCAGAAAAGCAAATGGACTTGTGTTGATCCGCGCCACCAAGCCTGCCCGGAGGGGGAAGGGCGTTGACCAGCCCGCCCGCTCCTCTCTGGAAAGAAAGATGGCGGCCGCACGGGAGCCTTGTGGAAAGCGGGTTTGAGCCGGGCTCGGGGGGGGAGCAGCGGGGACCTCATGGGAAGGGGGGCTTTGTGGGCCGTCCCCCACGCCCCACCGGGGTCGCCAGCTGCCCCCCACGAGCGGCTCTCCGGCACGGCCACGGCCCCGGAGGCACAAGGACTTAGCACAGAGAACCAGCCGCTTGGAGCAGAAAAGCAAATGGACTTGTGTTGATCCGCGCCACCAAGCCTGCCCGGAGGGGGAAGGGCGTTGACCAGCCCGCCCGCTCCTCTCTGCAAAGAAAGATGGCGGCCGCACGGGAGCCTTGTGGAAAGCGGGTTTGAGCCGGGCTCGGGGGGGGAGCAGCAGGGACCTCATGGGAAGGGGGGCTTTGTGGGCCGTCCCCCAGGCCCCACCGGGGTCGCCAGCTGCCCCCCACGAGCGGCTCTCCGGCACGGCCACGGCCCCGGAGGCACAAGGACTTAGCACAGAGAACCAGCCGCTTGGAGCAGAAAAGCAAATGGACTTGTGTTGATCCGCGCCACCAAGCCTGCCCGGAGGGGGAAGGGCGTTGACCAGCCCGCCCGTTCCTCTCTGGAAAGAAAGATGGCGGCCGCACGGGAGCCTTGTGGAAAGCGGGTTTGAGCCGGGCTCGGGGGGGGGAGCAGCGGGGACCTCATGGGAAGGGGGGCTTTGTGGGCCGTCCCCCACGCCCCACCGGGGTCGCCAGCTGCCCCCCACGAGCGGCTCTCCGGCACGGCCACGGCCCCGGAGGCACAAGGACTTAGCACAGAGAACCAGCCGCTTGGAGCAGAAAAGCAAATGGACTTGTGTTGATCCGCGCCACCAAGCCTGCCCGGAGGGGGAAGGGCGTTGACCAGCCCGCCCGTTCCTCTCTGGAAAGAAAGATGGCGGCCGCACGGGAGCCTTGTGGAAAGCGGGTTTGAGCCGGGCTCGGGGGGGGGAGCAGCGGGGACCTCATGGGAAGGGGGGCTTTGTGGGCCGTCCCCCACGCCCCACCGGGGTCGCCAGCTGCCCCCCACGAGCGGCTCTCCGGCACGGCCACGGCCCCGGAGGCACAAGGACTTAGCACAGAGAACCAGCCGCTTGGAGCAGAAAAGCAAATGGACTTGTGTTGATCCGCGCCACCAAGCCTGCCCGGAGGGGGAAGGGCGTTGACCAGCCCGCCCGTTCCTCTCTGGAAAGAAAGATGGCGGCCGCACGGGAGCCTTGTGGAAAGCGGGTTTGAGCCGGGCTCGGGGGGGGAGCAGCGGGGACCTCATGGGAAGGGGGGCTTTGTGGGCCGTCCCCCACGCCCCACCGGGGTCGCCAGCTGCCCCCCACGAGCGGCTCTCCGGCACGGCCACGGCCCCGGAGGCACAAGGACTTAGCACAGAGAACCAGCCGCTTGGAGCAGAAAAGCAAATGGACTTGTGTTGATCCGCGCCACCAAGCCTGCCCGGAGGGGGAAGGGCGTTGACCAGCCCGCCCGTTCCTCTCTGGAAAGAAAGATGGCGGCCCCACGGGAGCCTTGTGGAAAGCGGGTTTGAGCCGGGCTCGGGGCGGGGAGCAGCGGGGACCTCATGGGAAGGGGGGCTTTGTGGGCCGTCCCCCACGCCCCACCGGGGTCGCCAGCTGCCCCCCACGAGCGGCTCTCCGGCACGGCCACGGCCCCGGAGGCACAAGGACTTAGCACAGAGAACCAGCCGCTTGGAGCAGAAAAGCAAATGGACTTGTGTTGATCCGCGCCACCAAGCCTGCCCGGAGGGGGAAGGGCGTTGACCAGCCCGCCCGTTCCTCTCTGGAAAGAAAGATGGCGGCCGCACGGGAGCCTTGTGGAAAGCGGGTTTGAGCCGGGCTCGGGGCGGGGAGCAGCGGGGACCTCATGGGAAGGGGGGCTTTGTGGGCCGTCCCCCACGCCCCACCGGGGTCGCCAGCTGCCCCCCACGAGCGGCTCTCCGGCACGGCCACGGCCCCGGAGGCACAAGGACTTAGCACAGAGAACCAGCCGGTTGGAGCAGAAAAGCAAATGGACTTGTGTTGATCCGCGCCACCAAGCCTGCCCGGAGGGGGAAGGGCGTTGACCAGCCCGCCCGTTCCTCTCTGGAAAGAAAGATGGCGGCCGCACGGGAGCCTTGTGGAAAGCGGGTTTGAGCCGGGCTCGGGGCGGGGAGCAGCGGGGACCTCATGGGAAGGGGGGCTTTGTGGGCCGTCCCCCACGCCCCACCGGGGTCGCCAGCTGCCCCCCACGAGCGGCTCTCCGGCACGGCCACGGCCCCGGAGGCACAAGGACTTAGCACAGAGAACCAGCCGCTTGGAGCAGAAAAGCAAATGGACTTGTGTTGATCCGCGCCACCAAGCCTGCCCGGAGGGGGAAGGGCGTTGACCAGCCCGCCCGTTCCTCTCTGGAAAGAAAGATGGCGGCCGCACGGGAGCCTTGTGGAAAGCGGGTTTGAGCCGGGCTCGGGGCGGGGAGCAGCGGGGACCTCATGGGAAGGGGGGCTTTGTGGGCCGTCCCCCACGCCCCACCGGGGTCGCCAGCTGCCCCCCACGAGCGGCTCTCCGGCACGGCCACGGCCCCGGAGGCACAAGGACTTAGCACAGAGAACCAGCCGCTTGGAGCAGAAAAGCAAATGGACTTGTGTTGATCCGCGCCACCAAGCCTGCCCGGAGGGGGAAGGGCGTTGACCAGCCCGCCCGTTCCTCTCTGGAAAGAAAGATGGCGGCCGCACGGGAGCCTTGTGGAAAGCGGGTTTGAGCCGGGCTCGGGGCGGGGAGCAGCGGGGACCTCATGGGAAGGGGGGCTTTGTGGGCCGTCCCCCACGCCCCACCGGGGTCGCCAGCTGCCCCCCACGAGCGGCTCTCCGGCACGGCCACGACTCCAGGACACAGAAACCAATCTCTTAACTAGCTAACTTTTAATAGAAATTCTTCCAGGGTCAATAAGTAAAATAGCAGAAATTCAAAACCGCGCGGCCGCTATCGCGGCCGTGCGACATCATTTTATTCTTAAACCAAGTTGTAGAAAGCAAATCATTTCACAACGCTGTTTCCGCATGTCTGATTGGGGGGGGGGTGGGTCGTAAACTCTTAACAATAATTGTGCATCTTCTATCGAAATAATCTATCTAGTCAAAGTAGATAGAGTATTAACTAGAACTCATCTACCTCACAAGAATTGGGAGGGGTGGGAGGTGGGGGTCTATTGGGGTTCGGGGTTAAAAATGAGTATTGGTAAAGGGAAATGTGTTCGGTATCTACATGACTGAGACCTAAACCCGAAAGCTCTGTAACTTTTCCCACAGTGATTCAATAAATAAATAAATTATAAAAAAAAAAAAAAGAAAGAGAGGGCAGACATAGAAGGACTGCACTCATTTGTGGAATATAAAATAAAATAAAATAACATGAGACTGACACCCAAGGACAGTAGACACAAGGGCCAGGAATATTGCTCCATAGTTGGAAGCTGTTTCATGAGCTGGGGGAGAAGGCAGTTGGAATAGAGAGGGGATCACTAAATCAATGATCATTGGAGGAATCGTTCAGGATGGGAAATGTGTGCTGAAAGTAGATAAAAGACCAAACCTGATAGCCTCTCAGTATCTATATTGCAAACATAATGTCCAAAAGTAGAGAGAGAATATGGGGGAATTCGTCTGCCATAGAGGCAGGGGGAAAGTTTGAAAGGGGGGTATACTGGGGATATTGGTGGTGGAGAATGTGCACAGGTGGAGGGATGGGTGTTCAATCATTGTATGACTGAAACTCAAACATGAAAGTTTTGTAACTCATGGTGATTCATTTAAAAAAATAGAAAAAAAGAGGTTGAAGATGAGATGGAAGAAATCACTGGAAAACAATAAAAGTTTCAAAATAATCTAAAAATAGATGAACAGCATATCAGAGATGAGTTCAAGGGAATCAATATAAGAATCATTGGAATCCCTGAAGAACAGAAAGGCAATTTATGAGATGAACCAATAGGTAAATAAATCATTTCCCAGAATTGAAGAATACAGGCTCTGGGGTTCAATGGTATGCTGGGTTTCATCAAATTTAAACTCAACTGAGAAAACTCTTAAGGAACATTGTAAAATACTACCAGAGACTTTTATATTTTTAATGTAACCCCCCTATCAGATGTGTATTGGGAAAATAATTTTTCCAATTCTGTGCGTTGTCTTTGTATCATGGTCACTATTTCTTTTGAAGTTCAGAAGCTTCTTGGTTTAATTTAGTCCTGTTATTTATCTCTGCTTCCACTTGGATGCTCACTGGTGTTTCATCTTTGACATGACCCTCCAATAAGACCAAGAAATTCCACTCTTGGGTATCTATCCCAGGACAGAAAAATATTAATTCAAAAGAATATAGAAACATCATTATTCATTGCAGCACCCAGCGCAGTAGCTAAGATTTGGAATCAACCTAGATATTCAACCACAGATAAGTGGATCATAAAGATGTTGTATATATACACAACGGAATACTATACAACTGTAAGGAATAATGAAAGTATGCAATTTGAGGCTATATGGAAGGAACTAGAAGACATCCCGTTAGATGAATTAAGCCAGAAGACAAATAAAGATGAATAATGACAGGATGATATCTCTCATATGTGGTATTTTGATGAACTGGATGAGGGAATGAAATGTTTTAAACGGGGTGGTGCCCTGATCAACCTTGGTCCCAGAGCATAGGGAGAAGAAGAGAAAGTGTGGAGGGGAGGAGGTGGAGAGACAGGTAAGCTCCCTGAGCATTTCTAAGCTTAGATCTTGTAACATACTTTCAGACAGACAGTGTGCAACTTCCTGAAAAATCTCAAAAGATCCTGAAATCCTATTTTTTTTTGTGTGTGTGTCACATCCGTCAATGCACAGGAGTTACTCCTGGCGGTGCTCAGGGGACCATATGGGATGCCGGAAATAGAACCCGGGTTGGCCGCATGCAAGACAAACACCCTATCCGCTGTGCTATCGTTCCAGTTCCCTGAAATTCTATCTTTGAAAGGCCTTTCCCAGGCTAGTAGCTTGTGGATTAGGAGCCAGGGAGTAAAGCAGGAACATCTCCCCTTGTCCTTGCTGTCCACATGGGCAGTTTTCAACTCACTGGGGGAGGTTCTTTCCACCTTGGAGAATCTAACGAAATGCTGGACTTCCAGCATCATTTTCTGTCCTTTCCGGGACTTCAAGTTTGAAGCATGTGACTGAGGAGCCAACCCAGACACAAGCAGGAGCAGAGTCAGAGACACGCAACCTTCCCATAGAGAATCACACAACAACTGCACCGACAGGATTCTTTAACCAGGCCGGGTTATTCTTGAACTATTTCCAGTATTAACTTGTTTAACCTCTCCATAGATCTTTAGGTAGATGCAGTGTGTCATAT
Source organism: Sorex fumeus (assembly GCF_029834395.1). Taxonomy (NCBI): domain Eukaryota; kingdom Metazoa; phylum Chordata; class Mammalia; order Eulipotyphla; family Soricidae; genus Sorex; species Sorex fumeus. The sequence continues at coordinate 17,306,659 of NW_026606179.1, forward strand.
TAGAGCGGAAGGACACAATGTGCTAAGCCAGAAATGTGCAAATACCCCAGGTGTGGAGGAAACACTGACACCTATCCATGTCCAACCAGAAGTGGGTCCACAAACTCTGTCGGGGCCCTGAGAATTCTAACAGAAGCTACAGTTGCTTTCTGAAAAGTGTGTAAGATAATGCCATCCAGAGACTGCACCTGACATTAAAGGTTAGGATGTTGATACTTAATCTGGACTTGCAGGTAAGAGATCAACCCCAGGCGAATCTGTTGCAATGAGCACAGGTGTCTGTGTTTACAGATGAGATAGGACAGAGCATGGGTGTGGCCCCTGCCCTCATCAGTGACCCTCTGTGCCCACAGTGAAGCACGTTTGTCTTGGAGAAGACATCTTTCTCTGGATTTATTCCTCTTTTCACCACCATACTGCAAGACTTCACTGTGGCTACCAGTATGGCCCCTGAGGACATTGACCTCACCCTGATGGAGTGTGGTGTGGCAGCCTGCTACCAATATACAAGATCTGCTTCCTGCCTCGCCATGGAGACTGATGTAGAGGATTATAGGACATTGGCATCATTCAGAGTCCTTATCTCTTTGTAAACCACTGTGCTTAAATAAAGTTAGAATAAAACCTCCATCTCTGCAAGAAATGATCCTAGCCTCTCTCCATGTCTGTCTTCCTCTCACAGACATGCTGCCACCCTATATTTTTCTTTCTCCTTGTGGGCCGCCTCCAGAGGGAAATCCTTCCCTCACTCTCATTTCTATCACAATGCAGTCCTCTGAGCCTCACTAGAGTTCACACATTTATTTATTTTTAAAAATTATAATTTTTTAATTTTATTATTATTTTTTTATTAGTGAATCACCATGAAGTACTGTTACATACTTACAAACTTTCGTGTTTGCGTTTCAGTCATACAATGATCGGGTACCCATTCCTCCACCGGTGCCCATTCTCCACTACCAATTATCCCAGTATCCCTCCCATCCTCCTAAACCCCATCCCCCTCCCCACCCCACTTATGTGGCTGGGCATTCCCTTTCTTTCTCTCTCTTTTGGGTGTTGTGGTTTGCAATAGAGGTATTGAGTGGCTATCGTGTTCAGTCTATAGTCTATTTTCAGCAGTTCCCACCTGAGCAGGTCCTCCCAGCTCCCTTTACTTGGTGTTCCCTTATCTGTCTGAGCTGCCTTTTCCCCCAGCATGTGAGGCCGGCTTCCAAGTTTTAGGGCAAACCTTCTGGTCCTTATCTCTACTACTCTTGGGTGTTAGTCTCCTATTCTTTTATTTTATATTCCACAGATGAGTGCAATCTTTCTATGTCTGTCCCTCTCTTTCTGACTCATTTCACTTAACATGATACTTTCCATGTTGATCCACTTAATCACTTAATCACTTAATCACTTAACTTCCCGTTAGTCATCGATTTGCTCGAGCGGGCGCCAGTAACGTCTCCATTTGTCCCTGTCGCGTGCTAGTGTAGCCCAATGGCATCTCTTCGCTCCGGGAACATGGAGGGCCTCAAACCGATCGTTCATGACCTTGACAAAGAAGTCTGACCATCTGGTAGGTGGGCGGCCACGCGGTCTCTTGACATCCCGTGAAATCCAATCAGTAACAGCTCTAGTCCAACGGTCGTCTTTAAATCTCATTACGTGACCAGCCCATCTGATTTTCGACACCTTGGCAAATGAGACAGCGTCCCTGATCCTTGATCGTCGACGGATGTCAGAACTCCGGATTCGTTCTCTCATTTGAGTGAAACGTGATATTCCAAGCATAGCTCTTTCTATTCTTCTTTGGGAGACCTGAATGGCGTTCTCATCTTGTTTGCGTAGGGCCCAGGTCTCTGAGGCATATGTTAATGCAGGAAGAACAGTGGAATCAAAGAGATGTGCCCGGAGCCGGAGGTTCTTCGTCCTCTTAGCTATTTCTTCGACGTTCTTGAAGGCGTTCCAAGCCGCTCTCTTCCTCCTGCGCAGCTCGTTGATCCACTTATATGAAAATTTTATGACTTCATCTTTTCTAACAGCTACATAGTATTCCATTGTGTAGAGGTACCAAAGTTCCTTTAACCAGTCATCTGTTCTTGGCACTCCTTTCCCCCCCAGATTTTGGCTATTGTAAACAGTGCAGCTATGAACATATGAGTGCAGATGTCATTTCTAATGTACTTTTTTGCCTTTCCAGGATATATTCCCAGAAGTGGTATTGCTGGGTCAAATAGGAACTCAATTTGTAAGTTTTTGAGAAGCGTCCATACTGTTTTCCAAAAGGCTGAACCAGTCGGCATTCCCACCAGCAGTGAAGGAGAGTCCCTTTCTCCCCACATTCACGCCAATACCGGTTGCTTTTGTTCTTTTGGATGTGGGCCAGTCTCCGTGGTGTGAGATAATATCTGATTGTTGTTTTGATCTGCATCTCCCTGATGATTAGTGATGTAGAACATTTTCTCATGTGCCTTTTAGACATTCTGATTTTGTCCTTGAGAAAGTTTCTGCTAATTTCATCGCCCCATTTTTTGATGGGATTGGATGTTTTCTTCTTGTGGAATTCAACCAATGCCTTGTATATCCTTGATATCAACTCTTTATCAGATGCGTATTTGGTGAATATCCTTTCCCAATCTGTGGATTGTCTTTGTATTCTGGTCACTGTTTCTTTAGAGGTACAGAAGCTTCTTATTTTAAGATAGTCCCATTTATTTATCTCTGTTTCCACTTGCCTAGTCAGTGGCAGGTCATCTTTGAAGATACCTGTAGCTTCAATGTTGTGGAGGGTTTTGCTGACCTTGTCTTCAATGTACCTTATAAATTCTGGTCTGATGTTGAGGTCTATAATCAATTTTGATCTGACTTTTGTGGGGTTCACACATTTGATTATAGGGTGGTGCAACTTCAGGTATCCAAATTTCAGTGGGTCTGACTCATACTTGTATGTGAGGCCAAGGTAGGGATTGGACTCATGGCCTTAGGCTTGCAAGGTAGGTGCTCTATCTTAGATCCATTCCTAGGCATCTGATTTGTTGTAAGTCAGAAGTTCAACAGGTATCTCATTGGATTGAAGGGGTCAACTGGACTGAGATCACTTGTGGAGGTTTTAGGGGGAAATCTCTTTATTTGTGTTTTTGCTTCTATAGATTTTGACCTTCCTTGACTTATTACCCCACTCTCTGCTTTCAAGTCAACAATACTGAATCTCTCTGGCTATTTTCTCACATCACTATTCTGCCCCCTTTGGCCCCCCCTGCTCCAATTCAATTCATTTTCTTTGCCTCCTCTCTACCCTTACTTTGAAGGATATTAATGATCACATTACAACACCTGGATAGTCAAGATATTATTCCTCTTTTACAGTTTAGTAATCCGAATTCTATCTAAAACTTATTCTTGCTTTGTCATATGACCTGAAATAGGGAAAGATTTGGGAGATTGGAATGTGCACACCCTTTGGTGGGGGACATTGTTCTGCTCACCACCTTAGATGCCCATATAGATGAAGAGCTTTTTTGTCACCACTGCGCAGAAGAAGCCTATGGTTCAGATGTCGATTCCCTATCAGTTCAATGCAATCCCTATAGATCTCAATGGAGTGGACATTAATGACCTGTTTTTAATATTTAAATAAAAGTGTAAAAACACTTCAAATGCACAAGTTCAAAATAGACTGCCAGCGTTTGAGGACAAGAACCAAAAGAGACAAAGAATGTAAATTTTCATTTACCATGACAGTTAGGTATTGGAGTGGAGATTCACAAAATAAAGACCAGAAGAATCCAAAGTTGAGTTGTGAACATAGGCATCTGAGTTTTCATGCAGATGTAAAGTCATTTTAGTGACAAAAGTGTATTTTTAGCCAATAGTGATAATAACTATTGGTTATACTTAAGCCCCCAAAGGGTAACACTCACCTCCATCTGCATAGATGAAACTCCAGAATCATCGAAGACTGCACCCACACAAAACAAGACAGAATCACTCTAGTAAGTTCAAGTGTGTGCCAAAAACTGCTTCAGGTACCAAAATCATGTGAGCACATACTTATGTGCCAGGGTGTAGAGATAAACACTTGTACATGTGGCTGCACATATATGATTGGAACAATAAGGTGTGCCCAACCATGCACACTTACAAAGATGGGGCAGCACCTCTCTCTCTCTCTCTCTCTCTCTCTCTCTCTCTCTCAGACACACACACAGAGTACAGTGTTGTGGATTTTAGCATCTTCCTGCCTCCAGGGGTAGACAACAAGGCAAAGAGTGAGCAGGTCACTGGCTGCCTGTGCAGGAAGCTTGTGTCACTTAGTAACTCTTGTCTAAGTTCTTGCTATTGGGCAATGGTCAGAGAGAGGCAGGGATTGGATGAAGTTACCTACTTGACATGGTGACAACTCCACGATAAAAGGCCCATCTTCAGCGAGCAGTGGACAAGAAGGCAGCTTGACCAGGGAGCATGATGCTTAGTGTCATCCTACTCCTGGCTGTCCTCACAGGACTCTTGCTTCTCATGGCCAGGGACCGTACAAAGTCTCATGGACATCTCCCTCCAGGCCCCCGGCCCCTGCCCTTATTGGGGAACCTCCTGCAGATGGACAGAAAAGGCCTCCTCCAATCCTTCCTGAAGGTGAGACACAGACAAGGTGTGTGTGTGGGGGGTCCCCTTCTCAGTCCTTGGGGATCATTCATGGGAGCGACTCAGAGTTCCCTCCAGGCTCAGGGGAGGGTGTGCAGTGGGGGGTGACTAAGGAGATGAATCAGGTGTAGTGTGGGCAGAGCTAAGGCCCAGAGGCAGCTCTGCTCTGTTGGACAGATATGGGCAATGTCCTTGGAGGGGGTTGGAAGGCACGAGGAGTGATCTTTGGGAGTGATCCATGGGTGGAGAATTTCACATTGTGTTGTCATCATTTTCTTGGGCACTTACTTGTCACTGGAAGCAAAAGGAAGCAATGTGACCTATTCCAGTGCCAGGAAGACTGGGGGCAGAGAGCATTAGAGGATGGTCTCCTCCCAGTGAGTCATCATTGTTGGGAATCAATGTGTGAATGGAGATGGTAATATTGTGGTTCAGTAGCTCGACATGTTCAAACCCTCCATGGTTATTGCCTCTTTGTGGAGATGCAGAAAGAGAGGGAAAACATGAAATGAGAGAGAGAGAGAGAGAGAGAGAGAGGAGACAGATCGAGATAGATGAGAGGATGAATGGAATGGAGACGTGAGATTAGAGTGTTTTTGTTTTTTGGTTTTTTTTTTTCAATGTCTTTTTAGTGTCACACCCAGGGATGTTCAGGTGTTACTCCTGTTCTGTACTCAAGAATTTCTCCTGGCATTTCTGGGGAACCATATGGGAGTTAATGGGAATTGAAACTGAATCAGTCCCGTGCCAGGCAAATTCCCTACCCAATGTACTATCACTCCAGTCCAAGAGATTAGCTTCTGGAGTTAGATACAGGTTTGTGTTCTGTATTTACCCGTTACTCAATGAGACAGTTTCCTTGAGACAATGAGGTGGTTTTGATAAGAATGCGTGTCTTGATTGCTGTGAGGATTTGGGACGTGACCAACAGCCTAATGTGTGGGAGTGCTTGAGAAGTGGCAATTGCTTTGACCCAGTGCTGCAAATATTTGCTCATCCAATAATTTCCATGGTTCCTTCTGTACCCTAGAAAATAGTCTAGGCATTGATGATAGAGTTCTGGACAAGACACACAAAATAAACCAAAAAGGAAATATGATCTCATGAACTACAATGAAATAAAGCGAGGTGCTGCTTTGGAAAGTGGTAGGGGCTGGAGTATGTCGTGGTAGTCTAGTGGGTAGGGAGTTTGCCTTGCATGTGGCTGGCCTGGATTCAATCCTTAGCATCTCATATGGTTCCTGTAGTACCACCAGGAGTAATTACTGAGCATATAGCCAAGAGTATCCTTGGGCATCACCAAGTGTGGCCTCCAAACAACACAACAGAAAAATTAAGTGGTATGTATGAGTCATTTAATTGGAGTGAGAATGATATGCCTAGTTTTTAAAAAATGAAATGTGTTTTATTTTTTGAATCATGTATAAAAATATTTTCTTAAACTCAAAGTTACAAGGTTCTCTTACATTTTCTTTAGAAGTTTTATCATTTGGTAGCACTGTAGAATTGTCCTCCCATTGCTCATCGATTTGCTCAAGCGGGCACCAGTAACATCTCCATTGTGAGACTTGTTACTATTTTTGGCATATTGAATATGCCACTGGGAGTTTGCCAGTCTCTGCCGTGCAGGCGAGATACTCTCAGTAGTTTGCCGGGCTCTCCAAGAGGGACGGAGGAATCAAACCCAGGTCGGCTGTGCGCAAGGCAAACGCCCTACCCGCCGTGGTATCACTCCAGCCCAGTGATAAATTACCAATTATCATTTGGTAATTTTAAAATAATAAATACATGACCAATTATCATTTAAATAAATAATAAATTACCAATTATCATTTGGTAATTAATATTTTTATTTTAGGGCTGGGCTGGAGCGACAGCACAGCGGGTAGGGCATTTGTGGCAAGCTACCGAGAGTATCTCGCCCTCACAGCAAAGCCTGGCAAGCTACCTGTGATGTATTTGATATGCCAAACACAGTAACAATTGTCACAATGGAGATGTTGCTGGGCCTGCTAGAGCAAATCGATGAACAATAGGAGGACAGTGAAAGTGACAGTGACAGTCATTTTAGGGCTGGGGCAATAGCACAGTGGGTAGGTCATTTGCCTTGCATGTGGCCGACCCGTTCGGCCCAGGTTCGATTCCTTCGCCCCTCTTGGAGAGCCCTGCAAGCTCCCGAGAATATCTCACCTGCACAGCAAAGCCTGGCAAGCTACCTGTGACATATTTGATATGCCAAACACAGTAACAACAAGTCTCACAATGGAGATGTTACTGGTCCCACTCAAGCAAATAGATGAACAATGGTAGGATAGTGCTACAGTGCTATTTTATAAGTTAGTTTACAATATTTGATTACATTTAATATTCAAATTTATAATATTATAATTTATAATATTAAATTTATAATATAATAATATTAATATTCAAATACTAATCCCACCACCATTACACCTTCCCACCACCAAATTCGGGGTGTTTCCATCCCAAGCCCCAATCCCTGTCCCAAAACACAACCAAAAGTATATATTTTGTATTGTCTCTTATGAAGAACCTTTGAACATGTTTATAAAAAAGTGTTCATATAGGAAACAGTGTGAAAATTGTTCTATTTTGGCAGGAGCCATTAAGACATTCTATAGGATATCACTAACATGTTGTTAAAGTTTGGGTGATGTGAGCTTTGGTATGTATATCTGAAAATATGTATATATACATATGCATATATTTCCGTCTATGATTTGTTTCCTACTGTCCAAACCCCATTAAATATGGTGTGGCAATTATGGAGAATGGGTAGGGAGTGTATTATTATGGGTTCAGAAATATGTTCACTCATATGTGAGGCTTGGCCCAAGCATGTGGGGAGCAGCCTTGATCGTGGTGGCAGTTGGGTTGTGGAGGTTGGCTGCCCAGGCTGGGTCCCTCCGGGTGGGGACAGCTCTCAACCACCACCTCTGGGGAACTCTGAGAGAAAACAGTCTGGCACAGTGTCTGGTGGCATGGCTATGGGGGTCCCAAGTTATGCTCCCTTCCAGAAGAAGCAGCCGTGTCTTTTGGTAATTTTAACATAATAAGTCTCTTGATAAGCTTTAGATCATTTTAAATTATGACATCAGATAAAAATTGAAATATTTTCAACTATTTGAAAATAGTTGTGGAATTTCCTGGATACTCTTGCCGTTTCTCTTCTTTTATTTTTTTTCTTTATTTTTTCCTTTCTTTCTTTCTTTCTTTCTTTCTTTCTTTCTTTCTTTCTTTCTTTCTTTCTTTCTGTTTTGGGCCCCACCTAGAAGTGCTCAGGGGTTACTCTGGTTCTGCACTGAAAACACACATTTCTGTGTGTAGCTATAGCTCAGCAGATTTTCTCAGGTAGCACCTTCAGATAATAGTTATACATCTTTTATTTATTTTTTAATGATCCTACAAGCATCCGTGTGCATATATGTTTGTGTTTGTGTGTGGGTGTGGCGCCTCCTTTCACCACTCTCATCTTCACCTTAACTCCTGATCCCGTGTGGCAAAGCTCACACCCAGATCCCACTGTCCAGGTTGGGGAAGCTCACCAACTAGTGCCCCAAAGGCTCCTTGTCCCTGCCTGCACGCAGGGACACAAGCCCGCACAGCCTTTGCTTCACCCATCTGAGACAGTGGCCATACCGCAAATAGACCACTGCAAGGCTACACCCCACCCTCCCAGACTCAGATCCTGCATCCTGGTACCCCAAAGTAAACTTGGGAGAGCCCATGGCTGGAGCCAGCAACACATTCCCATTGTAAGTTTATGTTGTGTACTTGAGTTTCCCATAAGTAGAGTTATACCTAGTTGTTTTTTTCCATGGAAATAACTAGGTGTTTCATTTAGATGTTGGTGGAAGTCATATTTCATCTTCTTCAATGCTGCATAGTATTTAAAAACATGAATGTATCACTATTGATTCCATATTTATGCTTCTGGTCATTTCACCAGTAGGCCCTCTCTCTGTGAACTGGCCTCTTCATTTTTGAGTGAGCACACACATGCATATTTTTGTCAGACATGTGCCTGTCAGTAAAGTTGCCAAGTCACTGAGTACCTTCTATTCTGCTTTAGTGGATATGATTGTATGTTTATATTGTGTGAAATCAAAGAAATTTCCCTGGGGAGGGGTCTACTGCACACACCTAGAATGCATGGTCCAGCTTTATGGGAACTGAATATATGTGTTCAATCACTGTCTGAAACATGGATAAGCTAATTCCTGAAAACAACATTGAACAATTTCCCTAGTGACTGGACCAATGTGACTTTTTTTCTATTTCATGATTACCCTGAGAGGGTCCTACATCCCCTCACCTGCCTAGCAAGAGGGCAGTTTTCTAGGAAAATGTCAAGATGCAGATGAAAGTTTGGGGTTGGGTCATAGGAGGTAGACCCTTTAATTGATAATATAGAAAAATGTGATCAGTCAAAGGTCTGGACAAGGATGGTATTAAAAACACCTGTGAAAAAAAATTTAAGAAAACATCTGTGCCACTGAGGACTCTGGTTATCGAGTCCAGGATGGGGGTGAAGGCACTATTTTGGGGGGAGCAGGAGCTAAGTATCAGCTTCTGTGTTTTAATGATTAAACAACAGTGGTAACCAGAGAGGTGAAAATAACAATAATTATGTTGTGGGTATGTTTGACAGATTCGAGACCAGTATGGGGATGTGTTCACTGTGTACCTGGGACCAAGGCCTGTGGTCATGCTCTGTGGGACAGAGGCCATCCGGGAGGCTCTGGTGGACCATGCTGATGCCTTCTCTGGCCGGGGGAGAATTGCTGTGATTGAGTCAATCTCCCAGGGATATGGTAAGGGCCTGGAAGGCACTAGGAGGAATTTGATGGAGGAAGGAGATTACTGAGGGTGAGTCTAAGATGGGAGACAAAAGGTGCACAGGGACCCTACTTCCAACTTCTTCTGCATCATGCCCTGTCTCTATACTCCCAGGTGTAATTTTTGCTAATGGTGAACGTTGGAAGGTTCTTCGGCGATTCTCTCTGGCCACTATGAGGAACTTAGGAGTGGGAAAGCGGAGTGTGGAGGAACGGATCCAGGAGGAGGCTCAGTGTCTGGTGCAGGAGCTGCGAAACACCAAGGGTGAGCCCCGGGGGAAGGGGAGGGCAGAATTGGTGAAACTGAGACAGGTATACACCCATACACACAAGCATACACACAGTGAATGGAAATAGAAATAGGGGTGTGGGTAATCAGAGAAGGTAGGTTAAAAAGAGAAAGACAGAGCTTGAGAGACTACCAGACAGAGGTCTGGGGTACAAATCAGGCTTTGGAGAAGTCACAGCAAGCCAGAAGAGATGCCAGTAAAAGTAGTGCCAAGACAGAAACCCAGATGTTAGCACACTCTTTATTTTGCTCATGACTGAGTCCATCTAGGGGAGGCAGCAGCAAGACTTCTATGAAAGAAAGTGAGAGAGGGGGGCAAACCCCAGAATGAACCACACACTTTTCCTTTCCTGGGTGGAGAGCAATGAGAAGAGAGGGCACTTCTGGAGAGTCCATCCAGACAGCACTTCTGGTTGCTTTTGGATTCTTCCTAAGTGGGTGTGGGTGAACTACAGAGGTGACAGGGCTCTCGCTCTCTTTTTTTTTCAGGAGGTTGGAGAGTACAGAGTGTGGGAGGGAGAAACACAGGGGGTAGAGACAGGGAGGGGGATGGGAGAGAGAGAAGCAGCATGGCTGAGAGCCAGAGAAGGAAAAAGAGACCTGGAGCCACCATGTCAAGGAGGCCTGCCTAGGGGGCGAAGCATCATACAGCCGGGAGGGCACTTGCTTTGTATGTGGCCGAACTGGATTTTATCCCCTGCACCCTATATGGTCTCCTGAGTACCACCAGGAGTGATTCCTGAGTGCAGATCCAGGAGTAAGCACTGAGTGCCACCAGGTATGTCCCCAAAACAAAAGGAAAAAAAGAGTGAGATCAGAGGGCCTAGGAGAGGCAGAGAGAGAGAAAGGTAGAGAAAATAAAGACACTGGCATACAGGGGCAGGGAGGCTCTTTAGGGGACACAGAGTGGGGACAGGGGACACCAGTAGTGAGGCTACACCCACCTGTGGCTCCTTGGCATCTGAGGTGGGGTGTGGAGACATTAGCCAGCAAGAGTAGAACCGTTTCCTGATGACTCAAGACTTCAGAAATGCAGATAGAGGAAGGTTTTGTGGGGTTCAGGTCAGGGAGAGCAGTCTTGTAAACTTGCATATGATTTTGGCAGATTGAACACCCACTCTGTGCCCCTCAGCTCTGGGACAGTGCCCTGGAAGGGCCCGAATACACATCTGTTGGATTGAGTCTGCATCTGACTCTAGTCATGCACAACTACGTACCACTGTGCTCAAACAAAGTTCTTTTGAAAAGAGGGTGCAGAAAGTTCTGTGTACAATCCAGCTGGATTGGCACTTTTGACCTCTGACCATCCTGCAGGGTCTAGAGGATGAGACAAACACATAAGAGGAACAAATACACACCGACTGTCCAGACTATAGACTCTCCCAGGCAGCTCTCTTAGAGCTCACGGACTGACCATTTACTTTTTTTTTTTAAGGACATAACATTTTTCCAGCTTTATTAGTGTACAATTGACAAAAGGAAATCGTAACATATTTCAAATAAACAATGTGATGATTCTCTATATACAATGTGAAATTAGCCCCACAATTAAGTTAATTAACACATTCAGCATCTCAAATGATTATTTTATGAAAATAATCTTTGGGGGTTACTCTGGGTAGCACTCGGGGGACCAGAAGATCAAACTAGGATCAGCCACATGAGGCAACCCCCTCTATCCTTTTACTATCTCTCTCTGCCCCTATAATTGTCTTTCTTAATAATTGTCTATTTTGTTATTCTGAGTCGTATTCACTAATAAACATAGAAATAAAAATGAATAGAGTAGCAGAGTTAAGGAAAATAACAAAAAGTGCAGGAAAGAAAAGCATCAGAGAAAAGGAATAACAAAACGATGAAGAAAGAGAGAAGAATTGCAAAAGGCATATACTTACAAGTCTCCTTCAAAGTAAAATTGTGACATTGTGCAACCCATGAATTCCAACAGGCTCAACTGCCCTCTGCCATCCATTAATCCTTTGAGCTCATTTTAGTTTGTGTGTGTTGACAATGACACTGACCTATACCTGCCAGGATAAACAGAACAGTTCCCTTGAGCCTGATTTCATGGGATTCCATTTCAGTTTTTTCTAAGAGACGCAGTGGGCTCTACAAGATATATCTGGCTTTCAATCCTAATTTGATCAGTTGAACAATTACTTAATCCTTCGGAAGTTTAATTTCCACATCAGCCAAATGGGAAAATAACACCAATATTATTAATGTTCTTTTATGAGCACAATGAGAAAATTCCTACATAGCATTATTCTATTTGGTACAGAGTAAAATTTTTAGTGTAAATGTTCATTGTTTTAAATATTGTCATAGGAAGACTATTATTACTATTATTTTCTCTCCCAGACAAAAAGACAGATTCTCTTACCCTATTGCCAAAAATACTATATACTCCTGTCACTTTCTTTCCTAGTTCAGAAACTCACCACTCAGACTGAAAAAAAGGGAAATTTTATTTTTTTTCTATTTTTTAAAATTTTTAAAATTTCATTTATTTATTTATTTATTTAAATTTTTTTTATTAGTGAAACACCATGAAGTACAGTTGTAGATTTACAATTTTTTGTGCTTGGGTTTTGATTATACAATGGTCAAATACCCATCCCTCCACCAGTGCCCATCTTCCACCACCATGGATAATATCCCTCCCACCCCCATCCCCCCATCCCCCCCGCCTCTGTGGCAGGGCAATCCCTTGTGTTCTCTCTCTCCTTTTGGGTGTTGTGGTCGGCAAAAGAGGCATTGAGTGGCAAACATGTTCAGTCCATAGTCTACTTTCAACATGCATTTCTCCTCCTGGGAGGATCCTCCAAACATCCTTTATTTGGTGCTCCCTTCTCTATCTGAGCTGCCCTTTCCCCTAGAATGCCAGGCTGGCCTCTAAGCTATGGAGTAATCCTCCTGGTGCTGATCTCAGCTATTCTTGGGTATTAATCTCATATTTTGTTACTTTATATCCCCCAGATGAATGCAATCTATGTCTATCCCTCTCTTTCTGACTCACTTCGCTTAGCGTGATACTTTTCATGTTGTACCACTTGTATGTAAATTTCATGACTTCATCTTTTCTAAGAGCTACATAGTACTCCATTGTGTAGATGTACCAACGTTTCTTTAACCAGTCATCTGTTCTTGGGCATTCAGGTTTCTTCCAGTTTCTGGCTATTGTAAAGAGTGCTGCAATGAACAAACAAGTGCAGATGTCACTTCGGCTATACATTTTTGCCTCTCTGGGATATATTCCCAGGAGTGGTATTGCTGGGTCAAATGGGAGCTCAATTTCTAATTTTTTGAGAATCGTCCATACTGTTTTCCAGAAGGGCTGAACTAGTCGACATTCCCACCAACAGTGAAGGAGTGTCAAAAAGGGAAATTTTAAAGTCCATTAAAATTGGGCTTTAAATTGGACTTAACCATCAAAATCCATCTTGATGTTCAATTCCTGTCATATCTGTTTATTTTCACTCCCCTTTTTCTAGTTTTCCTCAAGGAACCACACTTCTAGAAGTCCAGATAACAGCATAATCAGTAGCAACCCTATTTTATTCCTCAGCATTAGAGTTGGACAGGAGAGAATTTATTTCTTTACTATTTCTAAGTAATCATCCAAAATGAAGGCACCTTTGAAGTATAGAGTGAAGGCATGACAATTTCCTATTCTGTTTTCCCCATGTTGCCTTCTACATCTAGAAGACACTAAATGTTTTATTATTTTTTTCCCTGGTGCATTTTTTCTGCCCATTTATATTCTAAGACCTCTGCTGTTTTGACCAGGGAACTATCCTGAGCTTGGGCTTCAGTTTTTTTAGGGGGAGATCTCCCACAGTATGTCTGCCATCTATGAAATGGGTACATCAGTCAAATTGACCTGTAAGGAACAGTTTGTGGCTGGTATTAGAGTAGGTCTAGCACATGATATGGGCATATGCACGAGCCCTGTCATTGTCCTGTTTTCTGGAGACTCTCTGGGTCAGTGAGGAAATCGCAGAGAGGTGGGCAAATCTCCAGGGTCCCCAGGCCTTTTTTGAGTGAGTGTCCTCTTCTCCCAGGAGCCCTCCAGGATCCTACCTTCTTCTTCCACTCAATGACCGCCAACATCATCTGCTCCATCGTCTTCGGGGAACGCTTCTCCTACCGAGATCCAGAGTTCCTGCAACTGTTGGATGTGTTCTTCCAAACCTTCGCTCTCATCAGCTCCTTCTCCAGCCAGGTCAGGAGAGGGGGGAGGGTGGTGGTTAGGATGAGGTGGACATTCAGGGTGTACAAGGTGTTATCTGTTTGCATGAGTCGGAATTCAGTATAGGATGAGAAGAAGGCAGGGAAAATGGACAGGAGAGGCAGTGAGGCAGAAACCGGAGGTAGGATAGATGGTGAGATAGAGTAGGAGAGGAGTGATCATGAGGTAGGAAGAGAGAATCAGAAAGTTGGGCAAGACCAACATACGGCTGAGGAAAGGAGAAAATAAAGAAGAAAGATAAAGAAGGAAGGGAGAAGGAGGAGAAGAGAGAGAAGGGCAGAGATAAAGGGCTCTTGAGAGACACCGTGGATAAGAGATAGTTGAGGGTCACTTCTGGAATCCACTTTTCTGCTATGATTCCACCAGATCTTTGCCCCTGTCTCTGAAATATCCACGAAAACTGGCAACCACATTTCTTCATTTGGTCTCTCCTTTCTGCACCATTTTTGTTTGTTCCTTCTTCCCTCCCTTGAGTGTCTCACGCTTGGTTGTGGTGCTCAGCGGGCCTCACAAACTTGATGCAGAGCTTGTAAACATGTTTGTGCTCTCCTGGACATGGCAAGGTGCTCGCATATTTTAGTTGTGGTGCTGCACCTGTCTGTATGCTGAATGTCACATGCAATATTGGTGGCTGGGATCCCTAACAGCAGAGTCTCAGGGATCATTCTATGCCTCTGTGGGTGGCACTGGAAGGCAGGTGCTTTTGCTGTTGAGTCATCTCTAGCCCTGTCTCCTCCTCCTAGTAAAAAACAACCACCACCTGGGATTTGGGGTTGTAATATTGAATGTAACAAATCATTATAAACAACTTTATTAAAAAATAAAACAAAACCAAAACAAAACAAAAACCCCAACTACCACTACTACCCCTCAACAGTTATACAGAAGTAGGACCCTCCTTTTAAACAAAGGGATCAAGTAATCAAGTTCCCTTTGTTGCCTTTGAGGGTATACTGGGGTTCTTGGTGGTGGAACATGTGCACTGGTGAAGGAATGGGTGTTTGATCACTGACCAAGACTTAAACCTGAAAGCTTTGTAACTGTTCTCAAGGTAATTCAATTAAAAAAATTAAAAATGAATAAAAAGACTTCATGATAAAAAACAAATGAACAAACAAAAAAACTCTAAGCTATAGTTGACTCTTGAGTCACACAGGGGCTAAGGATGCCCTGCCCCCAGTTCCCCAATTCCATCTTAGTAGAATTCATAATTACCTCTTGCACATGTACATTTCTTATTTGGGATGTCAACCAGCCAATATCCAGGTTTTGAAGAGGACTGTGGAGATAGAGAAAATCCAAATATAAATGGTTCTTTACAGTTCAAAACTCTGTTGTTGAGGGTCATCTGTATTTTTTATTTTAAATTTAAATAAACAAACAAAAAAAATGAAGCAGAATACCGATGTTCCTCAAAAGGAATGGAAGTTAGATTGTCACTGGGGCTGTCCTCAGAGGTCCCATCAGACCCTCTCACCAGAGAGTCTGATGGTTAATTGGGAAGGGCCCTTAGGGAATGTGTGTGACCAGCCCCAAAGGGGTTTTTAATGTTCTCCCAGAAAATCATAGAGAGAGACAAGTTCATCAGGATGCCCAGTCAACAACCATGAGTCTTGCTAGAAGAAGGGGTTATGAAGGAATTTTATTTTATTTTATTTTATTCTATTTATTTCTCTCTCTCTTTTTCCCCATTTTTAAAAAATGCATTTGGAATTTTATTCTCTCTCTTTTTAATTGAGTCAGTGTGAGATACAGTCACAAAGCTGTTCACCATCAGGTTTCATCATACAATGTTCTAACACCCATCCCTCCATCAATGTCCATTTCCCACCACTAATGACCCCAGTTTCCCTCCTGTCACCCCTCTTCCCCCAGACTACTTCTATGACAGGCACTTTATTAAGGAATTTTACATCTTACTGTGTACATATCAGCATTTTAAAATTATTTGCAAAAAGTTAGTATTCAATTTGACATTGGATGAAACAACGAAGATGGGAGCCCAAAGAAGTAAATGGTGCTAAGTGTCCACTGCTTCATCTCGTTTGAGTGTCACATTATCAGTCCTGATGCAGCATAAGAGTTTTGGGGAGACGGGAAAGGTTTGAGCAAAACAGATAAAGCAGCTAAGGTAAGGCAGCAGATACACAGAGAGATCACAGGTGAGACACACAGAGATAAGAGAGATGGAAAGGAGAGAGATGGAGAGGTGAAACAGAGACCAACCAGAAAACAGAATGAGAAGGGAAGGTGCATAAAGGGTAAACCCCGGGAAGGGGACTGTATTCATGAAAGAGGGACTCAGACACAGAGACAGAGATGGAAAGAGAGATGGAGAGACAGGAGACAGAAGGGTAACTAAGGGAGGTTTCAGGAGCCAGGAGGGCTGACCCTCCCTGTGTCTTTCAACTTAGCCCCAGAACTATCTAAAATCCCCCTTTTCCCACAGGTGTTTGAGCTCTTTTCTGGCTTCTTGAAGTACTTCCCTGGTTCTCACAGACAGATCTATGAAAACTCGCTGCATATCATAGACTTCATCAACCGCAGTGTGGAGAAGCACCGTGAGACTCTGGACTGCAAGGCTCCCCGAGACTTCATTGATGCCTACCTGATCCGCATGGACAAAGTAACGCTTGGGGGAGGAGGGAGGAAAAGATGGGAGGTGAGAAGGGAGGGGTACAAGGGTGATGGAAGAGTGGGGGTGTGAGAGGGGAAGTAGGAGATTTAGTAGGGAGGCAAATAGTAGAAGGGTACAGGGGACAGACAGATAGATTGCAGAGTAAGGGACAAAACTGCCACCTTAGTGGAGAGACCCAGAAGCAGAAATAAGGGTTGGAACGGGGAAACATATACACCAGAGATAGAAAGAGATAGAAAAAAGCCTGAGGGACAATTGAACAAAGAGAGGACAGAGAAAAGTAACAGATGTCAGTCAACCAGAAACACATGGGATTTCCCAGAGATATTCACACGTGCAATGAGAATCCAGGCTCCCCTGACTCAAACCCTCTCCTCTGTATGCAGGAGAAATCCGATCCCAATTCTGAGTTCCACCATCAGAACCTCATCATCAGTGTGCTCTCACTTTTCTTCGCTGGCACGGAGACCACCAGCACCACGGTCCGTTATGGATTCCTGCTCCTGCTCAAATACCCTCACATCACAGGTGGGCAGAATCGAGGTTCCTTTCTTTGGGTGGGCCATCTGATCCTTTTTGGAGCTTCATAAGTAAGACTAGAGCATCCTGCTTAAATGAGAGGCAGCATGTAATTCTCACAGGAGCACTGCAGGTTTTGAATAAGCTCTAAGCCGAGTCAAGGTTTTGGCTAGATGGATAATGAAAAGTCTGTTGATAAGTTCTTCCACTGCTCATTCCTTCATTTTCTTCCGTTTATTCCTCCTTCCCTTTACACTTCCATCTATTAATTTTTTGATAAAATTTTTAAAAATTGACCTTGAGATACACAGTTACAAAGTTGTTTATGATTTGGTTTCAGTCATACAATGTTCAACACCTGTATCTTCACCACTGTATATTTCCCACTGCCAGTGTCCCTAGTTTTCCTTCCCCAGATGTCCTCTATGGCAGGCACTTTTATTCTATTTCTCTCTTTTTTTCTTGTGGGCATAATGGTTTGCAATACTGAAAGGTTATCACACACATCCATTTATTTATCTTTTCTTCTGTTCACCAATTAACTCCTATATTTTTTGATTAATCAAAGATTTATCCAGAGACACACACATTGTTTACTTATTTGGATTTCATGATTTATTGATGAATGTTTCATTGAGTGAACAATGTTATTGAGTCACAGGCTGACTCATTCATGTGTCCACCTGACTGATGATCTAGCTGTCATTCTTTAGTCTTTCCATTTGTCATTCACTTCATCTTTTTTTTTTTTTTTTGCTTTTTGAGTCACACCCGGCGATGCTCAGGGGTTAAGTCCTGGCTCTGCACTTGGAATTATTTCCGGAGGTACTGGGGGACCAGATGGGATGCTGGGGATCGAACCCAGGTCGGTCACATGCAAGACAAATGCCCTACCCACTGTACTATCACTCCAGCCCTGACTTTATCTTTCATCCATCGATTTTTTCATTTCTGTTTTTAACATGCATTCACTCATTAATCCTTGATGATCTAACTGGGCATTCAATCCATCCATCTATCCATATACCTTAATTTACTCATGTATTTACTAGTTTATTCATTTACATATTTCTCCATCAATTTATCTAGACATACACTCATTCATGTAATTTGACCAGATTTATGATTTTTGTCTGCTGGAGCGATAGCACAGCGGGTAGGGCGTTTGCCTTGCACGCAGCCAACATGGCCGACCCGAGTTCGATTCCTCCGCCCCTCTCGGAGAGCCCGGCAAGCTACCGAGAGTATTTGATATGCCAGACACAGTAACAACAAAGTCTCCAATGGAGACGTTACTGGGCCCGCTCGAGCAAATCGATGATCAACGGGAGGGCCTTTACCTTACCTTTACCTGAACCATTGATTTTTAAGTAGACATATTCATTAACTGATTGGTTCTTTCATCATTCTGCCCATATAAGCGGCCTCTCTCCCCACAGCACTTTGGACTCACGTCTCATTTGTTTACCTAGTTGATCATGGGCTAATCAATTGATGTTTTTAGCTATTAAATTCTCTAAAACTTAATTCAGTGATTCATCTACAATATATGCAAAAGAGTTTATTTTCTATTCATTTTAAAGTTGAATTTTGGCAGGTTTATTGTCTCCAGTTCTTATTCTGTATTCTTGTTTGCAAACCCAAGCAGATTTTATAAGAAGGGTAAATGAAAGAATACTGAGACAAAGAAAGAAATGACAAGAAAAGAAAGGAAAGGAAAAGGAAAGAAAAGAATATGAAAGAAGAGAAAAGAAAGCAAGCACTCGTAGTATTAGAAGGTGTACAAGAGCAGTTAAGTCCAATCAGGAGCAGGTCTTTTTCCTTTTCATACTTTTGTAAAAGGAGGTGTGCTGGTCATAATTCTTATCTTATTGTTAAGCCCAAGACATGCAAAATGTTAAAACAGAGAGAATTACTGGCCCTGTGATATTATATGCATTTCCTCTCCAAAATTTACCTTCTATTATTTTTTCTATTTCCTACATCATTTTCATTTGTCAGCAGGCTTCAACTGCTACTGGGGAGAAAGTGTGGCAATTTATCTGGCTAATTCTTGCTAAGAGTGGGTCTTCGAGCCAAGCTGAAGGTGGAACCCCTCTATTGGGTCTGTAGAAATTAGGTAAAATGTCCATTTAAGGTTGCATATTAACCAACATCTATAACTTAAAGGACTCTGAATGGGGAGAGACATATTTTATGAAGGTGTCCAGGAGGCAGAGGCGAAATATTGAAGAAATAGGAGTACAATGAGGATAGGAAATGGGAGAACCCAAAGCCACATGTGATGGTCTTCATCGCTGAAGTAGTCCTTGTGACCAAGTTGGTGAGGGCAGACCCAGGAATTAGAGGAAGTACATCTTTAAGCCATGTGACTTTTTATAGGCCAGGCAGGCACCCTCAAAATATTCCACAATGTCAGAGTTTTGTCTCAAATCAAGGATCATTTATTAGCTGGCCAGTGACTGCTCTCTCATGCCCAGGCTGAACGAGAGAGGTCATCCTGAGAGTAAAAAGCAAGGGTCTCTAGGTGACCTGAAGAAATCACTTCTGGCCGAGGTGCTTATAAACACCTGGCCAAAGCAGTCTTAGGAGTGTGTCAGAAGTGAACTGCAAGCCCTGCGCAGGTACTGAAGTGGCCTCTCTCCCCACAGCACTTTGGACTCACGTCTCAGTCTCCATTACCTAATTCGGAAGAGGACAGCCTGGCTATCCCAAAAACATTAGGCTAGTAATCCACTAGCCTATTCCAATCAAAATACTCCCCAAACGCACCAAAATAATGGTGAACATAAAAATCTGAACAAGCCTAATGTAAAAGAACACATCCCCTGCAGCTGCACTACTGGACTCACATAAGTTACAGAGGAATACCAAAGAGGTGGTATTCTTAAAGGGGAAAAAGGAGACCACCATAGATCGAGCCCATCTAGAATCCTCCTTTGCAGCGAGAGAGGGTCACTGATAACAAACTGGAGGGATCCACCTCTATACTACCACAGCAACATGAAGAAAAAGCACAGACCCACACCATGAGGGGTGGATGAAGAAAAGAGCCCTGAAACCTCAACAAGGAATACCCACAATAAAATATCTCTGATAAAGAATTCAAAGATGAAATGTTGAGGATGCTCAATGAGCTCATAGAAATGGTGGAACAGGTATACAGTAAATTAAAGGAGGACATGAAAGAAACAGTGGAATGGACAGCTAACAAAATACAGGAAGAAATGAGAACAGAAATAAGAAAGCAACAAACAGAAGTGTCACTAATAAAGGATTTGGTAGATGAAATTAAACACTCAGTGGATGCACTCAACAGTAGAATGACAACAGCCAAAGATAGAATCAGTGAGCTTGAAAATGAGCTGCAGAAAGCATACAGGAAAAAACATATAGTGGAAGAAGACCTAAAAATAGTGCTCAGCAAATAAGAGACCTAGGGGATGAATTCAAGAGGAACAATATAAGAATCATCAGAGTATCAGAAGGACAGGGAGACAACCCCAATGAAGTAGCAACAGTTAAAAATATTGACCTGGAGAATGTAGGCATTCAGATCCAAGAAGCCCAAAGGGTATCAACTAAAAGAGACCATACTAAAAAGACTTCAAGACATATTATAATCAGAATGACAAATACCACAGATAGAGATACAATACTGCAAGCAGAAAGGTCAAAGAAGGAAATCACATACAAAGGAGCATCCCTAAGATTTACAGCAGACTTTTCAGAGGAAATTGTCTGAGCCCAAAGACAATGGTGGGATATAGGGAAAAAAAAATCAGTGAAATGAACAACTCACCAAGAGTACTTTATACAGCTAAACTCTCACTAAAACTTGAAGGAAAGATACACTACTTAATGAATAAACAATAGCTCAGTAACTGTATATAATCAAAACCAACCTTAAAAGAATGACTAAAGGAGCTACTGTAAGAAAAAGACACCCCCCTACAAGCACAACAAATGTCTACAGAAAGCTGGCAAAAACCCCATGACGATAGTCTCTCTCAATGTCAATGGTCTAAATGCACCAATTAAGAGACACAGAGTGGCAAAATGGATTCAAAAGCTGAACCCAACGTTCTGCTGCCTACAAGAAACACATCTGAACATTCAGAGCAAACAGACTCAAAGTCAAAGGATATAAAACAATTCTTCAAGCAAACAACTCCCTCAAAAAAGCCGGAGTGGCCATACTAATATCTGACAACATAGATTTCAGGCTGAAAAAGATTAGAAGGGACAGGTGAAGGCCATTTTTTAATAACCAGGGGATATATACATCAGGAAGAAATCACACTCCTAAACATATATGCACCCAATGGAGGGTCAGAAAAATACTTAAAACAACTGCTAATAGACTTCAATGAGGACACTGGTAGCAGAACTATTAGTAGTTGGAGATGTCAACACCACTCTATCACCTCTTGATAGATCAATAAGACTAAAGCCTACCAATGAAGTACTGACTTTGAGGGAAGAAATGGAATAGAGAGGGCTAATAGATGAACACGGATGCTAAGATCCTCAACAAAACATTAGCAAAATAGAATCTAACAACTCATCAAAAAGATCATATACCACAACCAAGTAGGATTCATCCCAGGGATGTTAGGATGGTTTAACATTTGCAAGTCAATCAACATAATTTATTTTATAAAGAAAAGAGGGACTGGAGCAATAGCACAGCATGTAGGGTGTTTGCCTTGCACGTGGCTGACCCGTGTTCAATTTCCAGGATCCCATATGGCCCCCTGAACACTGCCAGTAGTAATTCCTGAGTGCATGAGCCGGGAGTAACCCTGCACATCTCTGGGGATGACCCAAAAAGCCAAAAACAAATACATATAAATAAAAGATGAAAACCATATGATCATATCAATAGACACAGAGAAAGCATTTGACAAGATCCGGCACCAGTTTATGATGAAAGCTTTCAGTAAAATGGAAATTGAAGGAACTTTCCTCAATATAGTCAAAGCCACCTACCACAAGCCCATGGCAAGCATTATCCTCAATGGGGAAAAACTAAAATCCTTTCCTCTAAGATCAGGGACAAGACAAGGATATCCACTCTCGCCACTTCTATTCAATACAGTACTGGAAGTTCTTGCCATAGCAGTTAGGCAAGAAATAGATATTAAGGGCATCCAGATAGGAAAGAGGAAATCAAGCTCTTACTATTTGCAGATGACATGATACTATACTTAGAGAACCCTAAAGCCTCTACCTCTATTATAACTCCTAGAAATAATAGACTTATATAGTAAAGTCAAAGGCTTTATTTAAAAACAATATCCAAAAGTCCAAGTCTTCCCTACATGCAAATAATGAGAGAAGAAATTGATATGAAAAAAACATTCCCATTCACAATCATACCTCAGAAAATCAAGTACCTCAGAATCAGCTTAACTAAGGAGGTAAAGGACCTGTACGAAGAAAAAACCAAAATGCTACTTCAAGAAATAAATGAGGACACAAGGAAATGGAAACACAATCCCTGCTCATGGATTGGGAGAATTAACATTGTCAAAATGGCAATACTCCCCAAGGCATTATACAGATTCAATGCGATTCCTATAAGGATACCCATGACATTCTTCAAAGAAATTGATCAAACATTCCTGAAATTCATATGGAACAACAAGCCCCCATGGATAGATAAGCCATTCTTGGGGGAAAAAAGATGGGAGGCATCACCTTCCTCAAAATCAAACTGTACTACGAAGTGGTAATAATTAAAATAGTATGGTATTGGAACAAAGAGCTACAGACCAATGGAATAGGGTTGAATATCCTTACACATCCCCTCAAATATATGATCATCTAGTCTTTGATAAAGGAGCAAAAACTATAAAGTGGAGCAAGGAAAACCTCTTTAACCAAAGGTTCTGGCAAAACTGGAGAGCTACATGCAAAAAAAAAAAAGGCTCAGATCTCCATCTAACACCATGCACAAGTCAGATAAAAATGGATTAAAGACCTCAATATCAGACCAGAATCCATAAGATATATTGAAGAAAAGGTCAGCAAAACCCTCCACGACACTGAAGCTAAAGGTATCTTCAAAGATGAAACACCACTGATCAAGCAAGTGGAAACAAAAATAAACAAATTTTTGTTTTTTAGTTAAATATCTTAAACTAGAACCTTCGGCACCTCAAAAGAAACAGTGATCAGAGTACAAAGACTGTTTACAGAATGGGAAATGATATTCACCCTATACCCTTTCGATAAGGGGTGAATATCAAGGACATACAAGACACTGGTTGAACTCTACAAGAAGAAAAAATCCAATCCCGTCAGAAAATGGGGCGAAGAAATTAACAGATACTTTCTTTCTTTCTTTTTTTTTAGTGAACACATGTCATTCATTCATTATTTATTTATTTATTTTAGCTTTTTTTTTGGGTCACACACAGCCAGGAATTACAGTTCAGTTAACAATTACAGTTACAGTTCAGTTAACACAGCACAGGTGTTACTCCTGGCTTTGCACTCAGGAATTACTCCTGGTGGTGCTCAGGGGACCATATGGGATGCTGGGAATCGAACCCTGGTCAGCCGCATGCAAGGCAAACGCCCTACCCGCTGTACTATCGCTCCAGCCCCAAGTCATTCATTAGTTATTTGTCTAAACTCATAGGATGTACAACGAACAGAAACTTTCTTAAAGAAAAAATCCGAATGGCCAATAAAAGGCACATGAAAAAACAGTATGGGTATTTCTCAAAAAACTAGAAATTGAGATCCCATTTGATCCAGCAATACCATTTCTGAGAATATATCCCGGAGATGAAAAAATAGTACAGTAGAAATGACATCTGAACTTGTATGTTTATTGCAGTACTATTTACAATAGTCAGGATTTGAAAAAATCCCAAGTGCCCAAGAACACATGACCGGTTAAAGAAATTTGGTATATCTACACAGTGGAATACTATGCAGCTGTTAGAAAAGATGAAATAATGAAATTTTCAAATAAATGGATAGACATGGAGAGTATCATGTTAAGTGAAATGAGTCCGAAAGAGAAGGACAGACATAAATGACTGCACTCATTTGTGGAATATAAAGTAACATAATAGGAGACTAACACCTAAGGGTAGTAGAGATAAGGGTCAGGAGGATCGCTCCACAGCTTAGAAGCCAGTCTCACGTGCCTGGAGAAAGGGCAGCTGGGATAGAGAAGGGACCACTAAGTAAATGATGCTTGGAGGTCTCATTCGGGATGGGAAATGTATGCTGAAAGTAGACTATGGACCAAATGTGATGGTTGCTTAGTACCTGTATTGCAAACCATAACACCCAAAGGGAGAGCGAGAGCGAGCGAGTGAGAGAGAGAGAGAGAGAGAGAGAGAGAGAGAGAGTAAGAGGAATGTGCCTGCCACAGAGGCCGGGGATGTGAAGGGGTGGGGGTGGCAGGAGGGATACCGGGAACACTGGTGGTGGAGAATGGGTACTGGTAGAGGGATGAGTACTCAATCATTGTATGAACTGAAATGTAATCATGAAAGTTTGTAAGTCTGTAAGTCATGGTGATTCATGTAAAAAAAGCAAGAGTCTTTAAAGGGCCAAATCAGGGGGCCAGAGCAAAATTACAGTGGGTAGGGTGCACCTTGCGTGCAGCTGACCAGGTTCTATCCCTAGCATCCTATATGGTCACCTGAACACCACCAGGAGTAATTTCTGAGTGCCGAGTAAGGAGCAACACCTAGCATCACCAGGTGGGACCCAAAAGCTGAGAGAAAAAGAGAGGAGAGAGAGAGAGAGAGAGAGAGAGAGAGAGAGAGAGAGAGAGAGAGAGAGAGAGAGAAAGCATGGAATCAGGGGGCTAACAACCTTATGGACTGAGAGCCTCGACTGTCCTCCATGTACAATAAATAGTATAGGGCCAAAACGCATCTTGGAATTTCACTAAGCAAGCAAGTTTACAGAAGCCAAGAAAGTGGTCAATCCATTGATTAATAAAAAACAAAAACAAAGTGGTTAAGCAATATTTAAACAGAAACCAAAAATAATTAAACAAAGAACAAAATAGCTAAAAAAAAATTAATAAATTCATCAAAGCAGGAACTAAAAAAATGGTTGGCTACACTAGCACAGTGGTAGGGCATTTGCCTTGCGTGCAGTTGGCCCAGCCAGCCCGGGTTCAATTCCTCCACCCCTCTCGGAGAGCCCGGCAAGCTACCGAGAGTATCTCGCCTGCACGGCAAAGCCTGGCAAGCTACCCATGACATATTCGATACGCCAAACACAGTAACAAGTCTCACAATGGAGACATTACTGGGCCCGCTCGAGCAAATCGATGAACAATGGGAGAACAGTGCTACAGTGCTACACTTTTTGTTGATCCACTTGCATCTTTCTCTCCCTCCCTCCCTCCCTCCCTCCCTCCCTCCCTCCCTCCCTTCCTTCCTTCCTTCCTTCCTTTCCTTCTCTCTTTCAAATGTTTTTGAGTCACTGTGAGATATACCCTTACAAAGTTGTTTATGATTGGATATCAGTCATACAGTATTCCAACACCTGTCCCTCCACTAGTGTATATTTCCCAGCACCAGTGTCCTCAGATTCCCTCTCATCACCTCTCACGCCCCACCCCTGATGGTATCTGTGGAAGGTGCTTTTCTTCTCTCTCTCTCTCTCTCTCTCTCTCTCTCTCTCTCTCTCTCTCTCTCTCCCTTCCCTCTCTCTCTTTCTCTCTCTCTCTCTCCCCCCTTTGGGCATTGTGGTTGTGCAATATTGATACTGAAAGGTTATCAAGGATATCCCTTTACCTACTTTTAACCCTCAGATCTTGTCCAGCATGATCATTCCCAGCTATTTTTGTCATGCTGGTCTCTTCTCTATCTTACCTATCCTCAGTCCCCTACACACTTGTGGTTAGTTCAACCATTGACCAGTCCTCCTAACTTCTATTTTCCCTGGCCATGGATATTAGTCTTCTACTATATAATATACATGGATATTATGTACCACAAATGAAATTGAACCTGTTTTTCTGTCAAGTGAGCACACGTTCTGGATGCCAAAGACAAAAGTTTGTTTCTTTCACAAGCGGTCCATCTTCCACATGGCTGAGTTAGAGTGGAGGATAGGAAAGATTTGTATTTCTTCAGATGAGATAGAAGAGGGAGGAAGAAGGCAAGGGCGATTAGAAATTATCATTGCTATTCAGAAGAGTTTTCTTTTGGGGGGTGTTTGGTTTTTGGTTGCCACATCCGGTGATGCTCAGAGGTTACTCCTGGCTCTGCACTAAGGATTTACTGAGTACTCAGGGAACCATATAGGATGCCAGGGGTTGAATCCTGGCTGGCTGCATGCAAGGTAAGTACTTGCTAACTATCTTTCCAGTCCTAGAAAAGAGGTATTAGTGAGGCTAATGCAGATAAGCAGGATCACTGTTAAAAAAAAATAAACCCCACCAGAGTCCCTGGTGCCTAATCCATGCATGCTTGACATAGGTATAGCTGATTTTATTTTGAAATTTTAATTAGAAATTTTACTACTCCTCTGTAGAGTTAGAATATGAATTCCTAGGATATGTTTCTCTTTTTTCTTATTCAAACACATTCCTTTGTTTTATTTTATAAAGTAGTTCACAATATTTGATTACATTTCATATTCAAACACCATTTCCACCACCATTACACCTTCCAACCACCATATTTCAGAAGTTTCCATCCCGAACTCCAACTCCTGCCCCAAAGCAGAAGCGAAATAATTTGTTTTGTAATGTTTGTTATGAAAACTGCTGAAAATGCTCCAAAAAAATTTCCTTAGAGGAAAGAGTGTGAAGTCTGTTGTGTTTCACCCAGGGGCCATTAAGCCTTTCTATAAGAGACCATTATCATGTTGTTAAAGGTTGAGCCTTGTGTGCATATATATAATATATCACAATCAACAATCACAACCATCCTGTTATTTGTCGATTGCCTCGAGCAGGCCCCAGTAACGTCTCTTCGTCCTAGCCCTGAGATTTTTTTTTTAAAAAGTGCCATATTCAAGGCTCTTTCAGAGTTAGGAGAATGAGACCCTTCATTGTTACTGGTATTTGGCATATTGGGTACGCCACGGGGAGTTTGCCAGACTCTGCCTTGTGGGCAGGTTACATTCGGTAGCCTGCCAGTTTGTCTAATGTAGGAATGAGATGATAAGATGTTGCGTGGCCGCAAATGCGGCCGTGCGCTTCCAGGAGCTGGGTTTTATAGTCTCTGAATCTTGGCTGTTGATGGGATTACACGGTGCCAGGGGGCCAGTTGGTGGGTGTGACCCCCGCCTACTGGAATTTGGAGAATCTGGGTAGAGGATGCCCAGCCCCAATCCGAGTAGGCCTGGAGATCTCGGCCCCGGAACACGTGTGGCTTTGTCCCTCTGCCGGTACCTTCATGTGTGCGGAGAGTGGTCTCAGCATGGTGGTGGCTGGTTTTGGAGGTCTTCGGCTGTCGGAGCCCTGGTCGGGGCAGGGAGGAAAGCAACCCGCTCCCCTCCAAGGGGCCCCAGCGAGGACAACCAGGCGCTGGGGCAGGAGACTCTGTATGTATATGAATATATATGTATATATACATATATGTATTCGTAAAAAAAGTATTTCCCTCTAAGATTGGTTGCCTACTACTTTAAACCCCATCAAATGTGGTACGGTACTCTAGGAGTAGGGGGTGGTGTCAGGTATGAGTTCAAGGCTGCGCGGTTCAGAAATACGTTCACTTCTCGGTGAGGCTTGACCAGAGCATATGGAGAGCGGCTGTGAACATGGCAACAGTTGAGTTCTGGAGGTTTTCAGCTGCCGAGGCTGGGTGCCTTGGGGTGGAGCAGGGTCTTGCCCGTCGTACTCTGGGGCGCATTAAATGAAACAGCTTGGCACAGGGTCTGGTGGCATTGTTATGATGTGTGTTGTGTTATGCTCCCTTCTGGGAGAGAAGGACAATGTGACTCTGGATCGTGGCTCATGATGAAATAATCTGGCACCAGCCACAGGTGGCTTATGGGTGCGACTGCTGAATTGCTGGAAACAAGGGAATACGGGCAGAAGATCCCCATTCCCAGTTCCATTGAACCCATAGTTTTCAGTCACAAAGTCCCACATACAGGAGGCCTGTTTCTGAAATAAGAGTTTTCCGTACACGTTCATCATTATACTAACAGTCTTAATCTGAAATTCTCTGCAAACAGTTGAGTACATGTTATTTGCCTGTGTATCCTTTTACATGTAGGAAGAAAATCCAGAACATTTATGAGGTTTCAAAAGATAAGAATTCTTTATTTTTTTTGGTGGAACTAGATTTTATTTCCTTATTTATTTATTTATTTATTTATTTATTTTTCCGTACCACCCCTCCCTATTTTTTTAAATTTTTATTAGTGAAACATCATGAGGTACAGTTGTAGGCTTACAAATTTTGTGCTTGGGTTTCAATTATACAATGATCGAGTACCCATCCCTCCACCAGTGCCCATTCCCCACCTCCAATGCTCCCACTATCCCTCCCATCCCCCCACCCCACCATCCCACCCCACCCCTGTGGCAAGGCATTCCATTTTGTTCTCTCTCTCCTTTTGGGTGCTGTGGTTTGCAAAAGAGGCATTGAGTGGCAATCATGTTCGGTCTATAGTCTATTTTCAGCATGTATCTCTCATCCTGGGAGGATCCTCCCAATACCCTTTACTTGGTGCTCCTCTGTCTATCTGAGCTGCCTTCTCCCCCAGCATGTACGGCTGGCCTCCAACCCATGGAGTGAACCTCCTGATACTTATCTCGGCTATTCTTGGATGTTAGTCTCCCAATTTGTTACTTTATATTCCCCAGATGAATGCAATCTTTCTATGTCTGTCCCTCTCTTTCTGACTCATTTTGCTTAGCATGATACTTTCCATGTAGTACCACTTGTATGTAGATTTCATGACTTCATCTTTTCTAACAGCTGCGTAGTACTCCATTGTGTAGATGTACCAAAGTTTCTTTAACCAGTCATCTGTTCTCGGGCACTTGGGCTATTTCCAAATTTTGGCGATTGTGAACTGTGCAGCAATGGACATAGTGAAAACTACAAAACGCTACTCCATGAAATAAAAGAGGACACGAGGAAATGGAAACATATCTCCTGCTTATGGATAGGAAGAATTAACATTGTCTAAATGGCAATACTCCCCAAAGCATTATACAGATTTAATTCGATCCCTATAAGGATACCCATGAAATTCTTGAAAGAAGTAGATCAAGCACTCCTGAAATTCATATGGAACAACAAACGCCCATGAATCGCTAAAGCAATTCTTGGGAAAAAGACATGGGGAGACATTACCCGCCCCAACCTCAAACTCTACTACAAAGTGGTAATAATTAAAAGAGCATGGTACTGGAACAAAGGCAGGTCCGTAGACCAATGGAACAGGGTAGAATATCCCTACACACAACCCCAAATGTATAAGCATCTAATCTTTGATAAAGGAGCAAGAAAAGTGAAGTGGAGCAAGGAAAGCCTTTTCAACAAATGATGCTGGCATAACTGAACAACCACATGCAAAAAAATGGGCTTAGACCTCGATCTAACACCATGCAAAAAAGTCAGATCAAAATGGATTAAGGATCTCAACATCAAGCCAAAATCCATAAGATACAATGAAGACAAGGTCGGCGAAACCCTCCAGGATATTGAGGCTAATGGTATCTTCAAAGACAACATTCCACTGACCAACCAAGTGGAAACAGAGATAAACAAAGGGGAATATCTTAAATTAAGAAGCTTCTGCACCTCAAAAGATACAATAACCAGAATACAGAGACAAACTACAGAATGGGAAAGAATATTTGCCTGATACCCATCGGATAAGGGGTTGATACCAAGGACATACAAAGCACTGGTTGAACTCCACAAGAAGAAAACATCTAACCCCATCAAAAAATGGGGTAATGAAATGAAAAGAAACTTTCCCAAAGAAGAAATCCTAATGGCTAAAAGGCACATGAGAAAATGCTCTACATCACTAATCATTAGGGAGATGCAGATCAAAACAACAATGAGATATCACGTCACACCACAGAGACTGGCCCACATCCAAAAGAACAGGGGTAACCGGTGTTGGCGCGGATGTGGCAAGAAAGGGACTCTTCTTCACTGCTGGTGGGAATGCTGACTGGTCCAGCCCTTTTGGAAAACAGTATGGACGATTCTCAAAGAATTAGAAATTGAGCTCCCATTTGATCCAGCAATACCACTCCTGGGAATATATCCTGGAGAGGCAAAAAAGTATAGCCAAAGATAAGAATTCTTGTTGCTTCTTCTTTCCCTACTCTGTCCAGCAGAACTGGTGTCTAGGGAGAGCAATGTTGTGACATAATCTTTTTTACAGGGTTTTCCTGGTTCATTTGTCCATGAACTAGAAAAAAAAAGGCTGAGAGTAGTTTCCTTGCTAAATGCTTCTTTGAACACAGATTACAGTTTCCCCTCTTGTGTGCAGAGAGAATTCAGAAGGAGATTGACCAGGTGATTGGCTCACACCGTGCTCCTGCCCTTAATGACCGAGCCAACATGCCATATACGGATGCTGTCATCCACGAGATTCAGAGATTTGCAGACCTGCTTCCCAATAGTTTGCCTCACATTGTCACCAAGGACACACACTTCCGAGGGTATCTCATCCCGAAGGTGAGGCTAATCTGGGTCATGAATGTCTCTCGTGTGCCTCCTGGGTTTTCTTAGTCTACTACTGGAACCTCTTGTGGGTTTTATCACTAGGCTGCACTTTTCCTGTAGACCCATCTGAAAGGGGCTGGGGACTAATCAAATGCATTTTCTCTTGATCTTGTGATCTTTCTTCAGGGCACTGAAGTATATCCCATTTTGAACTCTGCTCTCAATGACCCACATTACTTCGAGAAACCAGAAACCTTCAACCCTGACCATTTTCTGGACGTCAACGGGGCATTGAAGAAGAATGATGCATTCATGCCCTTTTCTGTAGGTAAGATAGATCCAGGCTCCCAGAGATCTACTCATCTTGAAATAATCAAGTGAAGTCCTTTGTTTATTGAGCAATAAGAATCTTTCAGTTCCTTTAGCTGCCCAGACCCATCCCACCTTCACTACACTGCTAGATGAGGCTTGAGCTAAGACCACACCCAGAAGTCTGGTGCATAGACCTGTGTGTATGCTTGTGCATGTGTGCATGTGTGTGTGTGTGTGTGTGTGTGTGTGTGTGTGTGTGTTTTAGAGCCACACCAAACAGTGCTCAGAGCTTACGCCTGGCTCTTTACTCAGTGGTTATTCTTGGTAGGGCTTAGGGAAACATATGTGGTGGTCTGGCCCCCAGAGATCAATGGGATTATATCCAGGTTGGGCTGCATGCAAGGTAAATGCCCTCCTTCCTACCTGTTGTACTGTACTCTGGCCATGGATATATCTTTTATCTATTTTTATTATTAATTGTTATATATTTTTATTTATTAAATTAAAAAAATTGAATCACAGTGAGATACACAGTTACAAAGTTGTCCATGATTGGGTTTCAGTCATATAATGTTCCAACAACTGTCCCTTCACCAGTGTGTGATTTCCACCACCAATGTCCCTGGTTTCCCTCCTGTCCCATTACCCCCACCCTGCTTGCCTCTATGACTTTCACTTTTCTTCTCTCTCTTTCTCATATTTTGGGTATTATGGTTTGCAATGCAGATATTGAAAGGTTATTATGTATATCCCTTTACCTACTTTCAATACTCAGTTCTTGTCCAGAGTGATAATTTCCAACTATTATTGTCATATTGGTTCCTTCTCTATCCAAGCTACTTTTTCCCCGCACATACTTGTGGTAAGTTTCCAACCATTGACCACTCCTCCTGACCCCTGCGTTTTCCTGGTCTTGGATATTTGGGTATATATTTTAACTTGTACACTTCAGTATAAAATGCATCTTTGAGCCCACCCACCCCTTTATTGTGGTCTGAAGATAATGTCTCAGATAGATTACATGGAATTAGAGGTCCTTTTCCAGAATATTATAGGCAGCGTGTGTGTGTGTGTGTGTGTGTGTGTGTGTGTGTATGTGTGTGAAAGACAGAGAGTGGGGAGCAGGGATCAAATAATGATTTAATTAAGGATTGAATGCTTTCTGTGTATAGATATGATTGGCACAAATCAACTGCTAAAATGGGCAATCATCTTTACTGTATGAATCATGATTATGGTGAATGATCTATAGGCACTTGGGATAATGTTTGTGGGGGTCCAAGTGGTAAAGACTCCTGGAAGCATAGACTTCTAAGCTAAATGTATTATGCATGGGCTGATTCAGCTCTGGAAAGAGCATACTCTGCAGAGAGAACAGCAAGGGCACAGCCTGAAGGTGGGGGCAGTGGGGTGCATCAGAGAAGTAAGCTGGAATATTGGAGTTTTGCAGGATCTCAACATAATTGTGACTTGTCTCTATTCCCATACAGAGAAAACCCCAGTGTTGAGGCCTCTCATACTCTGGGAGAAAGGGAGCCCCTATGAATAAGTTCCTATTTCAAATACAGTGACTTCAGTCATCCAGGGCATGTGGGGTACAGATGGCCAAGAAGGGCCGAAAGTTGTGTGAAAACAAATGTGTTAGAGCAGAGAAGCCCCAGGGTTCATTTGGAAGGAAGGTGACAGGCTGATGTGGACAGAACTAGACTGCACGACACATTGTGGCAGATGGAGTCTAAAGAGCTGTCCAGACTTTCCTAAGATTTTTTCCTCACTATAGCTGCGTCAGCGGCTGAGTTTACATGGTGTTTCAGATCTGAACAGCCACCACACAGCTTGTACTCCTGTCACTGAAAGGCCTTTCCCCAGGTCATCAGCTTTCGGTCAGAACCAGGAGAAAAGGGGAAGGTCTCCCTTATGCCTCATTGCTCTCCATGTCTGCAGTTAAAGACTTCCTGGGGATGGCTCCTTTCTATTTCAGAGAAACTGGTGGCAACCCTAGACTCCCATCACATTTTTTTGCTTTGTTTTGTTTTGTTGTTGGGCTACAGCTGACAATTTCAGGGTCTTAATACTGGCTCTGTGCTCAGGGATCACTCCTTGAAATGCTCGGGAGAACAGAGACTGTTTCAAGGATTGAGTCAGGGTTGGCCATATGCAAAGCAAGGAATTAACCCTGTACTATCTCTTTGGCCCCTCATCACAATTTTCTCTCCTGTTAGGGTTTTTTCAGAACTTTGAGACTCTGAGTCTGAGATTGGGAACCAACTCAGATACAAACAAGTGTAGTGCCAGAGACTTGCCCCTCCCTAACTAGAGACAGACACATATAGAGACAAACACATGACAAGGTCCTACTAGGTCATTCATGTAGATCAGCATTAAGAATTGTTACCGAGGACTGGAGTGATAGTTCAGCGGGGAGGGTGTTTACCTTGCAAGTAAGTGGTCTACCTGGGTTTGATCCCCAGCATTGTCAATGGTCCCCGAAGCACCTCCAGGAGTGATTCCTGAGTGCAGAGCTAGGAGTAACCCCTAAGTATCACCGGGTGTGACCTAAAATGCCATAAAAAAAGAACTGTTATTAATAAGAACTTCTTAGCCTCACAATACTTCATATGAGAAAGGAAGGACATTAAGCTGTGAATCCAGAAATATGCACACACATGTGAAGGGGCACATATATTCATGACATGCATAAGTGTTAAGAACAAGGGTCCATGTACTCTGTGGAGCGATTGAGAATTGTCAAGGAACTACAAATGCTCTCCTGGGAAAATGTGTGTGGCACAGTCACAAGGAAACTGCATATGCAGGTGAGACGTCAACCCCACTGTAATCTGTTGCAATGGACACAGGTGTCTGGGCTTTCAGATGAGACAGGGAAGAGCACGTGCCCTCTGCCCCAAATGGTAACCCTTTGTGCCTACAGGGAAGCGCATTTGTCTTGGAGAAGGGATCGCACGCGCGGAATTATTCCTCTGCTTCACCACCATCCTGCAGAACTTCAACCTGGCCACCAACATGGCCCTTGAAGATATCGACATCACCCCCATGGAGTGTGGTGTGGGCAAACTGCCTCAACCATATAAGATCCGCTTCCTGCCCCGCTAGAGGTTGAGGGAAGGGGCTCAAAGAATTGGGGGGAGTCATTAAGAGTCGCCATTTCTCTAGGATAAGGCACATCTCTCCAAATCTTCCCTTCCTCATAAAGACCTGCTGTCAGCTAGTATCTTTCTCCATCTTTGGAAGCCACCTCCACCAGAAATTCATCACAATGCAGTCTTGCGGTGCTCAGGGGGATTCATACGTTCAGTTTCAGGGCAGTGCATCTTCAGGGAACCTGTCTCAGTGGGCTGGTTCAACCTTACACTGGTACCACACCAGAGATTGAACTTATAGTCTTACCTTCATGGCAGGCATGAGACCTCAGATCTACCTCTGAACCCTCCACATTCATTCCATTATTTTTGTAAGTCAGAAATTCAACCTGGGTCTCTTTGGATTAAAATCAAGGAGTCTCAATCAGAGGAGAGTTCCGACAGTGAATGAGGGTTCCATTTTACCACGATCATTCCAGCATTGGTTATTTCTGTTCTTTTTAATTGTGGGCTGATCTCATTACCGCAAGGTGATATCTTATGTGCTTTTTTTATTTTTTAAATTAAAAAAATTGAATCACAGTGAGTTGCACAATTACGAAGTTGTTCATGATTGGATGTCAGTCATATACTGTTCTAGTAACTGCCCATTACTTCACCAGTGTTCATTTCCCAATACCAATGTCCCCAGTTGTCCCTAATTTCCCTCCCTCACCCTGCCTTTGTCTGCATTTGTGACAGGCACTTCTCTCTCTCTCTCTCTCTCTCTCTCTCTCTCTCTCTCCTTTTTCTGTCTGTATATCTGTCTGTCTGTCTCTCTCACTAGAGGCATTATGGTTTGCAATATAGATAATGAAAGATTATTATTTATATTCCTTTACCTACTTTCAACATTTAGTTCTTGTCCAGTGTGATCATTTCCAACTGTTATTGTCATATTGGTTCCTTCTCTATCCTAACTACCCTTTGCCCCACTCACACTTGCACCAGACTTCCAACCATTGATCAGTCCTCCTTGCTTCTGTTTTTCCTGGTCTTGGATATTAGTCTCATACTATTTTTTAAAAAATATTCCACAAATGAGTGCAGTTATTCTATATCTGTACCTTTCCTTCTGACTCACTTCATCGGCATGATATTCTCCATGTCTATCCATTTATAAGCAAATTTTATGACTTCATTTCTCCTTGCTGTTGTTTTAATTTGCATTTCTCTGATCATAAGTGATCAGAGAACAACTTTTCTTATGCTTATCTTTTTTTTAACTTTATTTTTATTTTATTTTATTTTTGCTTTTTGGGTCACACCCAGCGATGCTCAGGGGTTATTCCTGGCTCTGCACTCAGGAATAATTCCTGGCGTGCTTGGGGGACCATATGGGATGCCGAGGATTGAACACGGGTCGGCTGTGTGCAAGGCAAATGCCCTACCCGCTGTTCTATCACTCCGGGCCCATGCTTATCTTTTTTTAAATGTGAGCAGCCACTTTATTTTTTTGTTTGTTTGTTTTTGGGCCACACCCAGTTATGCTCAAGAGCCTACAGAGCTGTACAGGGTGATGATTATGTGGTTTTGGGAATTGAACTTGGGTTGCACACATCATAGGTATGTGCCCTAACTTACTATCTCCTAGTTTCTGTCCCTCAATCTTAAGAAACTCTTTTGCTGCTTTGTAACTTTGATGTTGAACTAGGTCCAGTTGGAGGTGGAGGGAATGGGGTGGGGGTGAGGACAATGGAGCACTGAGAACTCTTCAGGTCTCATCATGACCAGTCTCTTTCTTGGAGAATTGTCAACAGTGTTATAGGCTAGGCACCTGAAGAATGTTCCACAAAGTCAGAGTTTTGTCTTAAATTAAGGAGTCTTTATTATCTGGCCAGCGACTGATCTCTCAAGGCCAGCCTGGGTGAGAGATGCAGCCTGAGTGTAAAAAGAGTATTTTTTTAAAGGGCCAAACCATTTCTTGGAATTTCACAAAGCAAGCAAGCAAGATTACAGAAGTCAAAAAAAGTGGTTGATTTTCTTGTATTAAAAATTGTTGATTTGATTGTATTAATAAATCCTTTGATTAATACACAAACCAAAACATTAAGTAGTTAAACAAAGAGTCAAGTAGAAAATGAAGAACTTAAAAAAAAAGAATACGAAGAACTTATTAAGTAGTAACATAGAGTCAAGTGGTTAAATAAAGAATTAATTAAGTTGTTAGAATAGTTAAACAAGGAATGAGACAGTTAAACAAAGTATAAGTTAAACACAGAGTGTAGTAGTAATTAGGCAAAAACAATATGAATGTAGTAATAAAACAAAGACTAAAGTAGCTAAACAACCAATAAACCAATAAAGTCAAACAAGTAATAAAAAGTGAGTACACACATTCTAGATGCTGAAGCCAGAAGTGAAGAAAGCTGGTTTCTTTCTCAAGGGAGCAGAGTCAGTCTTCCACAAACAGCCCCCCTGGAAGGACTTTGCAAGGGATTTTGCAGATCCTAGAGAAGGAGGACAATTGATTGACCACCTATCTCACAAGGAGTGGATACCATCTTACACGAACCCATTAGCACTGATTCCAGTCTGACACCACAACCCCTGCTCTGCCTATGACCTTAACCTTCTCACTTATTTTCCCAACTAGTTCTGTTTAACCCACTATGACCAACCTTAAAGAAAGATTCTTTTTTTTTGGAGGGGGAATATGGATCCACCACCTTCTCGAGTTGCAAGCCCTTGAAAAAAAAACTTGGATTTTAAATGTTTTTTTGGGGGGTTCAAATTCAGTGATGCTCAAAGCTTATTCCTGGCTCTACATTCAGGGCTCACTCATGGTGAGGCTTGGGGGACAATATGAGGAACCAGGGAGCTAACCTGGGTCAGCTATATAAAGCAAGTTAGTGCCTTAGCCACTGTAGAATCTCTCCACCCCCAGCCTTTCATTTTTTTTTGCATCAACTTTTGTCTCTACTGATGAGCACCCAAATTTGGGTTTGGTAATAAAATTGGCAAATTCAACCAGGAGCCAACCATGGCACTTGCTTAGAGAACGATTTCAAGCTGGATCCTGCTTATGAGAGAGGCTGTGTGCAATGACTCCTCAGGGTGTCCTGGGTACACTTTGCTGAAATCTTGTAACACCAGTTGTCCTGAGTGTGCGGGTTGCTCAAGTCTGCCCAAGTGGGGGAGAGCACTAGGTCCCCGGCAGCTGTGGCGAGATGGTTTCAATCTCACTTGAGAGTCATGTGACTTGTTTCCTCATTATGTGAGCTCTCCTCAGCAATACATTGGTAGACAATGACTGAGTTGAATTTGGAAGGAATTGATAGACTCAAAGACTTTATGAATAGGTAAATCCTGGGTGGGCCTAAGTAAACATGCCCTGTCTGCACCCTTTGTGCATTTAGCCATCTGGGACCTTTCGGGTTGTTGGATTAATGCGATTTTGTGACTCCCAACTTGCCTCGTCCCCGGGAGATTTGCAGAAGTATTTGTGCTGCTGCTCAGAATTTCCCCCCACCCCCCCACTTTTGGGTCATACCAGGAGATGCTCAGGGGTTACTTCTGTGTGTTCAAAAACTGTTTGGCAGCATGGTACTGGAAAAAAGCCAGGACCGCATACAAATGGAACAGGGTGGAATATCCCTACACACAACCCCAAATGTATGAACATCTAATCTTTGATAAGGGAGCAAGAAATGTGAAGTGGAAAAAGGAAAGCCTCTTCAACAAATGGTGCTGGTGTAACTGGACAACCACATGCAAAAAAAAAAAATGGGCTTAGACCTCTACCTAACACCATGCACAAAAGTGAGATCAAAATGGATTAAAGATCTCAACATCAGGCCAAAATCCGTAAGATACATTGAAGACAGAATCAATCACAATCACAACCATCCTGTTATTCGTCGATTGCCTCGAGCAGGCCCCAGTAATGTTTCCTTCCTCCTACCCTGAGATTTTTTGAAAAAGTGCCACATCCAAGGCTCTTTTCAGAGTTAGGAGAATGAGACCCTTCATTGTTACTGGTATTTGGCATATTGGGTACGCCACGAGGAATTTGCCAGACTCTGCCGTGTGGGTAGGTTACATTTGGTAGCCTTCCAGTTTACATTACATTGAAGACAAGGTCGGCAAAACCCTCCAGGATATTAAGGCTAACAGTATCTTCAAAGACGACACTCCACTGACCAAACAAGTGGCAATAGAGATAAACAAATGGGACTATCTTAAATTAAGATGCTTCTGCACCTCAAAAGATACAATAACCAGAATACAAAGACAATCTACAGAATGAAAAAGGATATTTATGCAATACCCATCTGATAAAGGGTTGATACAAAGGACATACAAAGCACTGGTTGAACTCTACAAGAAGAAAACATCTAGCCCCATCAAAAAGTGGTGTGATGAAATGAACAGAAACTTTCCCAAAGAAGAAATCCGAATGACTAAAAGGCACATGAGAAAATACTCTACAACACTAATCATCAGGGATATGCAGATCAAAATAACAATGAGATATCACGTCACACTAGAGACTGGCCCACATCCAAAAGAACAAAAGCAACCGGTGTTGGCGTGGATGTGGGGAGAAGGGGACTCTCCTTCACTGCTGATGGGAATACCGACTGGTTCAGCCCTTTTGGAAAACAGTATGGATGATTCTCAAAAAATTAGAAATTGAGCTCCCATTTGACCCAGCAATACCACTCCTCGGAATATATCCCAGAGAGCAAAAAAGTACAGTTGAAATGACATCTGCACATCTATGTTCATTGCTGCACTGTTCACAATCGCCAAAATCTGGAAAAAAACAGAGTGCCCGAGAACAGACGACTGGTTAAAGAAACTTTGGTACATCTACACAATGGAGTACTATGCAGCTGTTAGAAAAGATGAAGTCATGAAATTTACATACAAGTGGTACTACATGGAAAGTATCATGCTAAGCGAAATGAATCAGAAAGAGAGGGACAGACATAGAAAGATTGCATTCATCTGGGGAATATAAAGTAACAAATTGGGAGACTAACACCCAAGAATAGCCGAGATAAGTACCATGGCTTGGAGGCCAGCCGGACATGCTGAGGGAGAAGACCGCTCAGATAGAGAGGAGAGCACCAAGTAAAGGATGTTTTGGGAGGACCCTCTCAGGATGAGAGATGCATGCTGAAAATAGACTATAGACCAAACATGATAACCACTCAATGCCTCTTCTGCAAACCACAGCACCAACAAAGAGAGAGAGAACAGAATGGAATGCCCTGCCACAGGGGTGGGGTGGGATGGGGAGTGTGGGGGGTGGGAGGGATGCTGGGAGCATTGGAGGTGGGGAATGGGCACCGGTGGAGGGATGGGTACTCAGTCATTGTATAACTGAAACCCAAGCACAAAAATTTGTAAGTCTACAACTGTACCTCATGGTGCTTCACTAATAAAAATTTAAAAAAAATACTGTTTGGATGCCTGCCATATGCGTTCGGCGGTCAGGCCGTTTTCAACCCCGGATGATTGACAGCGATGAATGAAAGAAGGAGGAAATGGGGGTTTGTGATCAATTGTAGTTTATTCAAGTCTCTAGTATCACTCTCTGCCACCCCAGCTAGTCTTCCCCTGTCTCATATTCCC
Source organism: Sorex fumeus (assembly GCF_029834395.1). Classification (NCBI taxonomy): domain Eukaryota; kingdom Metazoa; phylum Chordata; class Mammalia; order Eulipotyphla; family Soricidae; genus Sorex; species Sorex fumeus. Next base: position 17,346,517 of record NW_026606179.1, read on the forward strand.
ATGTCCCCCTGTCTACCTCATGCCTCATCCCACAGCCTCATTATAGAGAACAATCATCAAGGGCTGGGGGTAGCAATTACACATAAGTAAGGTAGCACAATCACCATATATAAAGCTCTCTCTTCCTGGAAAGCTCTTTTAAGACAAAGTTTTCACCCTGCTAGGAGATGTACTCAAGGGCAGAATTTCATCTAAGGGCATGCCTCTCCTTTCCTTAGAACAAATCCATTTAAACAATGATCTTAAATTTACTTACTAATATTTCTAGTCTTTTTTGTTTGTTTGTGTTTTTTTTTCTTTTTGGGTTACACCCGGCATTGCACAGGGGTTACTCCTGGCTCTGCAATCAGGAATTACTCCTGGTGGTATTCAGGGGACCATATGGGATGCTGGTAATTGAACCTGGGTCTGCTGTGTGCAAGGCAAATGCCCTACACACTATAGTTCCAGCCCCTATTTCTAGTTATTTTGTGAGGAAACAGTAAGAGATATATTAGGCTTACAGGGTGGGTCTCCCAGGGACATCTCACTACATATCCCAGATGGCAGTCCTCAGGCCTGTTTAGTCCTTTCTACTCTCAGCAGTGTCCTTGTCCAGTCATTTCTCTTAGGGACATGATAGAATTTGTCCAAGACCATGCTCTTAACTTATTATAAGCTTTATGGCACTTGTGCTATCTCTTTTTGATGCCAGGGTAGCTCATAGCTTGCCCTGAGTCCATCCAAGTCTCTTCGTTGGGACTCTATTTTGGGGTGTTAGGTATTCGAAAGCCAGACCTAGAGCCAGACTGTAGCCATGACAGGCCACAGCTAACATTAAGTTTGACTAGGCCTAAGTTTCTGTTTTCGAGAAACTGAACTTGCAATTTCTGGTAAACTTCCAGTTGAGTTATCTGCTCAAAGAAGGAACTGCTAGATCATCTGACTGGTCATGAGGGGTCACTATGTTCATTTTTTGGAACAGCCACAAACTGACTAACTGTTACTATGTCCACTTTTTTAAACAACCAGAAACTGACTATTATCAAATGTTGACTAATCACTAATAACTGCTGCTTGGTCACTGTTACCATAGTGCTTGCTCAACCTTGGAACCTATATTAACTGCTTGTACTTGGAGATTGGGGGCGCTATCAAGAGACCATTTTGTGGGTGAGATAGTTGACTCCAGTTAAATGGAATAAAACTCCTTTGCACTTGCATTACTGTCTCTCTGACTCTGTGACCTGAAAACCCGGGTACAACATGGAGTGCTAGGAACTAAGGGCAACTGAAGTTTAAGTCATATAAATATGACAGATGCCCAGGAGTAAATATTAGAAGTCAATTAACTCCCAAGTTACAAAAGCATAGCATTAAATGTCTTCCTCTGTCTATACAAAAAGGACATTGTTCTAAAGTAAACTGAAAAGGACATAAAGGAAAGAGAAAAAAGCAACATTTCACTTACAAATACAAAATCCGAGATCTCTGAAGAATCTGACCTTACAAGTCACAGCTTCTGATTAGGGGAAATGAATGCTTAAAAGATAGGTGAGGCAGAGCATAAAGGAGAAGTTAAAGATGAACACTAAGAAAATGGAAGTGATTCGAGAACACTATGAAGGATGTTACTCAGTAAACCCAAGCTCCTTGTGGAGGAGGAGAAAGGAACTAAGGAGAAAGGAACTAAGATCAATTTGTTAGTTTTTGTTATTTGCTAAAATAGAGGTGAGATTAGAAAGAAAAATGTCTATCAGTAATAACATTTTTGTGAAACTCAAAATCTAATCATCCTTGTCATTTGGGGGATTTTTTTTTGTGTTTTGGCTTATAAAGTAATATCCATAAAACACTACAGCTGTGTATATGGAAATTGTCGAACCTATTCAGAGATCCAAAATAGAAAGTCAAGATAGTGAAAATGCTCTATCTTGGAAGAAGAATATTAGAAGATGACATGATCAGATCTGAGGAAACACAGATCTTATTAATCAAGACAATTTGATTTTGGAGTGAAGATCCACATACTGAAGACTGGAAGAAAAGAATAAAAAATTTAACTCATAAATGCAGCATTTGGCTTTTGGTGGGGCCCATGGATTGCTCATGGTTTACTCCTGGCTCTATGCTCATGTATTAGTTCTGGCAGTGTTGAGGGGACCATATAGGATGCAGGGGATTGAACCCAGGTCAGTCGCATGCAAGGCAAATGTCCTACCCGCTGTACTATCGCTCTCTCTCTCCCCACTAAGTCGTTAACTTTTTTTTTTCGGTTACACCTGGAGTTGCACAGGGGTTACTCCTGGCGATATTCAGGGGACCATATGGGATGCTGGGAATCCAACCCGGGTTGGCCGCATGCAAGGCAAACCCCCTACCCACTGTGCTGTTGCTCCAGCCCTAAGTTCTTAACTTTTGATACAGGTACCAAATAATCTCTGTGGGGAGATATTTTTTTAATCAAATAGTTCTGGCAAAAATTGGTTATATATCTATCCAAAGAGGAACACATCTACCAACACACACAGAGTCGGGCACAGGGACATACATTCCCATCTCACCAATGCAGACCTGCCTCCACAGAACCATATCAATACATAGAAAATTTCCCCTGAAGGAAGCGTTTTACATCTTTCATGTTTATGTTCAACCAAACCCATGTTAAATCCCTGTCCCCCTGACCCCATCCCTTATGGAACTTGGTTTCCCTTTTCCCATATAAGCCCTGTCTGATCCCAGTAAAAATGTTGCCAGCCACCAGCCCATAACCCGTTCCTCCAGTCCGTCAACCGGGGGAATGTCTATTGGTCCGGAATACTCCAGGGGATCTGGTCACTGCGAATTGGTGACAAACAGGTGCCCGAACAGAAGGGACTTATTAATTTTCTCCTCATCACTGGGGCTGGGTGGGGTGGGGAGTGGGGTGGGGGTGAGATGATGGTGGCTAGAATTCAATTGTGTTGTGAGAGGGGATTCAGCGAGTCTTTTTTTTTTTAAAAAATAGCAACCTGGTGGTCTGGAGGAGGAGCTTAGAATAAGGACAGTGAGTCTCAGCATTTATCCTCAGCTCATAACAGCGGTTTCACAGGGAGGAGAGAGACATTTGAGAGTTCCTGACCTCAAGTAGGACTTAACTAGCCCTTGAATGGACCCTGTAGTATCCAGGACCTTCCCTTACCATTGCCTCTTTGGGGAGATGTGGAGGAGAGGTCAGAAAGAAAAGGAGAGTGAGAGAATAAAGGAGATGAGTGGAGAGATCATATCCTTTGGGAGTCACATATGAGTTCATGTCCTGATTCAACTCATTGTTTGAGCTAAACTGTTTACACTTGGGATGCAACTGAGTTACCACTGCAAACTGGGAAAGACTTGGTAAGGATGAGAACTTAATTTTTTTTTGGGGGGGGAGGGCAGAGGTTGGGCACACCTGGCTGCACTTAAGGCTTACTTCTGGCTTTGTGCTCAGGGGTCATTTTGGAAGTGCTTACCTCTGAATCTGGGTTACTACTTGCAAGGTAAGTACTCTACCCTCTGTACTACCTCTCCTGCACCCTTTTATTATTTATTTATTTATTTATTTATTTATTTATTTGGAAGGCAGCTATGCTAGCCACTATACCACCAATTTATTTATTTTTTCTTTTTGGGTCACACCCGGCGATGCTCAGGGGTTACTCCTGGCTCATGCACTCAGGAATTGCTCCTGGCGGTGCTCAGGGGACCATACGGGATGCTGGGAACCGAACCTGTGTCGGCCATGTTGGCTGCGTGCAAGGCAAACGCCCTACCCGCTGTGCTATTGCTCCAGCCCTCCTGCACCCTTTTAAACAAAATTTTTAAAAATTGAATCACTGTGAATTATAGAGTTTCAAAGTTATCCATGATTGAGTTTCAGGTGGACAATGTTCCAAAACCAATTCCTCATGAGCACCCACCTCCCTCCACCAATGTTCCCAGTTTCCCTCCTACCCCATCTTCCCCTGCCTATCTCTACAGCAGACACTTTTTTCTTTCTCTCTTCCCCACCACTACCCACTTTCTAGGCTCTGTGGTTTACAATGCCGTTACTGAGAAGGTATTATGTATGTCACTTTATCTTCTTCCAGCACCTGATCCTTTTCCAGAATGACAACTTCTATCTATCTTTGTCATAGTGGTCCCTTCCCTGACCTATCCTACTTCTCTCCAGCAGCAAGCTTCTTACTATGGAGCAGTTCTACTGCTCTTCATTTCTTTTTTAATTTTTTTATTTTAATGAATCACCGTGAGATACAGTGACAGGTTTACAAACTTTCGTGATTACATTTCAATCAAACAATGTTTGAGTACCCATCCCTCCACCAGTGCCCATTCTCCACCACCAACATTCCCAGTATCCCTCCCACCACCCCTGCCCCTTCCCACCCCCTGTCTCTGTGGCAGATACATTCCTTCTGGGTGTTATGGTTTGCAATATAGGTACTACCATGCTCTTCATTTCTATTGCCTCTGCCACACCCCTTTAAAATTTTGTTTGGGGTTACATACAACAATGCTTACTTAGGGTTTGCTCATGGATCTGTGCTCAGGAATGACTCCTGAAGGGGTTTGGGGACCATATTAGGTGGCAGAGATTGAACCAGGGATAGCCACGTGTAAGCCAAACACCTTAACTCCTGTGCTATCTCTGTCCAGAATGAGTGCTTTTTAAAATTACCATAATGATTGAAGTGACATTGCACACAACCTGGGATAACAGTGAAATGCAACCTTCGGACTGTCACTTCACTTAATCACTTAACTTCCCGTTAGTCGTCGATTTGCTCGAGCGGGCGCCAGTAACGTCTCCATTTGTCCCTGTCGCGTGCTAGTGTAGCCCAATGGCATCTCTTCGCTCCGGGAACATGGAGGGCCTCAAACCGATCGTTCATGATCTTGACAAAGAAGTCTGACCATCTGGTAGGTGGGCGGCCACGCGGTCTCTTGACATCCCGTGGAATCCAATCAGTAACAGCTCTAGTCCAACGGTCGTCTTTAAATCTCATTACGTGACCAGCCCATCTGATTTTCGACACCTTGGCATATGAGACAGCGTCCCTGATCCTTGATCGTCGACGGATGTCAGAACTCCGGATTCGTTCTCTCATTTGAGTGAAACGTGATATTCCAAGCATAGCTCTTTCTATTCTTCTTTGGGAGACCTGAATGGCGTTCTCATCTTGTTTGCGTAGGGCCCAGGTCTCTGAGGCATATGTTAATGCAGGAAGAACAGTGGAATCAAAGAGATGTGCCCAGAGCCGGAGGTTCTTCGTCCTCTTAGCTATTTCTTCGACGTTCTTGAAGGCGTTCCAAGCCGCTCTCTTCCTCCTGCGCAGCTCGGGTGCCAGGTCATTTCTCATGTTGACCTCTCGACCTAGGTACACATAGCTGTTGCATTCGGAGATGGTCGTTCCATTGAGAGCGAATGGGGCGTCAGGAACAAGGCTGTTTCTCATAAACATTGTCTTCGTAAGATTCAGCTGTAGTCCTACCTTTCCACACTCACGGTCAAAGTCGGCCAGCATTTGTGCCGCTTGGCTGATGTTTGGTGTTATTAAAACAATGTCATCAGCAAAGCGGAGGTGGTGTAGTTGCCGACCATCTATCTTCACTCCCATTCCTTCCCATTCCAGTCGTCGCATGATGTTCTCGAGGGTGGCACTGAAGAGTTTCGGTGAAATGGTATCACCCTGCCGCACCCCTCTCTTGACATCAACGATCACTTCTTTGTAGAATGGTGAGATCCTGGTAGTGAATCCGCAATACAGCTCACGGAGGATCCTGATGTATTGGGCTTGAATGCCCTGATTGGCTAGGGCTTCAATGACTGCTTCCGTCTCAACAGAATCAAAGGCCTTCTTTAAATCAATGAACGTTAAGCAGAGCGGCATCTTGAACTCCCGAGAAACCTCAATGAGCTTGGTTACCGTGTGGATATGGTCGATGGTGCTGAATCCTTTGCGGAACCCGGCTTGCTCGCATGGTTGTCCTTCATCTAGTGTTCTGCCAATCCTATTCAGGATGACTCGAGTGAACAGCTTGTAGATGACAGACAATAGGCAGATCGGGCGATAGTTGCCAATGTCATGGATGTCTCCCTTCTTGAACAGTAGTACGGTCCTGCTGGTTTTCCATTGGGACGGAACCTTGCATTCATACAGGTAGCGAGTGAAGAGCCGAGCCAGTGTATTGATGAGTACTGACGGCAGGTTCTTCAGGTGTTCAGGTCTGACCTTGTCTGGGCCGGGTGCTGTTTGCTTCTTTACCAACGAAATGGCGTGTCGGATTTCGGAAGGGAGAACGTTAGGAACGACATACCCATCCTGTGGAATTTGGTATGTCAGCAAGTGGACATGGCTATCGAAGAGATTTGAGTAGAAGTCATGGATAATCTTCTCCATTGCCGTTCTGGAGGATGTGATGGATCCATCAGGACGTCGGAGGGCAGTCATCTTGGTCTTATAGTTGGCGAAGGACAGGCGGGCGTTATGAATACTTTTCCCGGCTTCTGCCGCATCTACCAGTACTTCTGCTCTTCTCTCTTTGAGGTCTTCCTTGATCGCATCTCTGCACTGCTTTGCAAGCTCGGACGTTAGCTTGCGGTTGCCTGAGGCATGCGCCAAACCACGCTGGCGAATTAGCTCAAGAGTTTTCGAAGATAGGCACAATTTTGTGGCTATCTCTCTCTTGGCGTTCCTCGCACATTCATGGAGGTGCTGAACCAGTCGATCGTATTCCTCGTCAATGTTGTCAACAATGGCATCTTCCCATGTTGCCGCAATAGTACCAAAGAGTTCCCAGTTGGTGGTCATTCTGGGAGTTCTCTTTTTGAACTTTGCAGCCCTTTCTCCCCGCTCTGTGAAGTAGAATTTTGCACGAAGGAGACGGTGGTCCGATCCCGTTCGAAATTTTGGGACAACAGCGACATCAGTCAGGCAAAACCGTCGATTGAATATGATGTGGTCTGTTTCGTTGTGGAATCGTCCACCAGGAGACTCCCATGTCCATCGTTTAGATTCTGCCTTCTGGAACTGTGAATTACCATGAATAGTCTTGGTCGACATGATGAACTCAGACAGTCTCTCACCCTGTTCGTTCCATTCTAGGCCATGGGTCCCGATGTGAAGTTCTTCAGCTGATCTTCTCGGTCCTATCTTGGCATTAAAATCACCCACAATGATCTTGTAGAAGGTGTGGTCTTCTTTATAGAACTTCTCTAGCTCCATGTAGAACTTCTCGATTTCTCTTTCATCATAATGAGATGTTGGTGCGTAGACAACGAAGATAGAAACTGCAGGCAGTGAGCCACATCTATTCAAATGTAAACGTCCGATTCGGGTTGTTAGGCATTCGAATGAATCAATAACAGTGAAATGCAACCTTCGGACTGTATGTGTGTGTATTTACATATTGATAGATGTATTTTAATGATTAAACAACAGGGATGGTTACAGTCACAGTAATCACCGGTGTGGGTATGGTTGGCAGATCTAAGACCAATAAGGGGGTGTGTTTATTTGTGTACTTGGGGTCAAGACCTGTGGTCATGCTGTGTGGAACAAAAGCCATCTTGGAGGCTCTGGTGGAGCAAACCTTTTCTGGCTGAGGGACAGTTGCTGTGGCTGAACCTGCTTCCTAGGTATATGGTAAAGGTCTTGAAGGTATTGATTGTAGGCAGGTAAACAGGAAAGGGCCTTCATGGCAAAGGAGTTCCTAAGAAGCTATAAAACCAATGGTACCAAGGCTACAAAGAGCCCACCTTGTGAGCTCAGGAGCCAAATAAGACTTCACCTGAGTGCCAACAGACCATAGAAGACTGGACACCTCTCTGAGAAAAGCTGCAGCAGGAACAAAGGCCAAGGAAAGGAATTTCAAAGACGATCATCAACCACTCCATACTCTAGTCCCTTGATAACCACCCTAGCAACATACTCTTACTTAGTTAGAAAGCCACACATGGGGAAGCTTGGGGAAACCCTATAAAAGTCAACTTGAACGAAGGAAACATGTGCTTATGCTGTCCAAGTCTATGAGCTGCTTGTGCCTATGTGGCTGAGCATGTGTGTTACCTGCAGCGCCCTTCTTGAGATGTGTGCTGGGGCTCCCCATCTTTGGAGAAGCCTGCGTTCTCTCTCTCTATTTTTTAATTAATAAAACATCATGAGGTACAGTTGTAGACTTACAAACTTTTGTGCTTGGGTTTCAGTTATACAGTGATCGAGTACCTATCCCTCCACCAGTGCCCATTCTCCACCATCAATGATCCCAGTAGCCCTCCCACTCCCCCATCCCTCCCACCCCACCCCACCTTTGTGGCAGGGCATTCCCTTTTGCTCTCTTGTTTAGGGTGTTCTGGTTTGCAATAGAGGTATTGAGTGTCCATCCTGTTCGGCCTATAGTCTACTGTTAGCACGTATCTCGCATCCTGAGCTAATCCTCCAAACATCCGTTTTTTTGGTACTCCCTTCTCTATATGCTGCCTTTCCCCCCATGTTCTGCTGGCTTCTAAGCTATGGAGCAGACCTCCTTGTACTTATCTCAACTATTCTTGGGTGTTAATCCCATTCTGTTACATTATATTCCCCAGATCAGTGCAGTATTTCTATGTCTGCCCCTCTCTTTCTAACTCATTTCACTTAGCATGATACTTTACATGTAGAACCACTTGTATGTAAATTTCATGACTTCATCTTTTCTAACAGCTGCATAGTATTTCATTGTGTAGATGTACCAAAGTTTCTTTCACCAGTCATCTGTTCTCTGGCACTTGGGCCTTTTCCCCCCAAATTTTGGCTATTGTGAACAGTGACTCGAGTCATCCTGAATAGGATTGGCAGAACACTAGATGAAGGAAAACCATGCGAGCAAGCTGGGTTCCAAAAAGGATTCAGCATGATTGAACATATCCACATGATAACCAAGCTCACTGAGGTTTCTTGGGAGTTCAAGTTGCCGCTCTGTCTAACGTTTATTGATTTAAAAAAGGCCTTTGATTCTGGTGAGACTGAAGCGGCATCCAAGCCCTAGCCAAACAGGGCATTCAAACTCAATACATCAGGATCCTCTGTGAGCTGTATTACGGATTCACCACCAGGATCTCACCATTCTACAAGGAAGTGATCATCCATGTCAAGAGAGGGGTTTGGCAGGGTGATACCATTTCACCAAAACTCTTCAGTGCCACCCTCAAGAACATCATGTGAAGACTGGAATGGAAGAAATGGGAGTGAAGATAGACGGTCAGCAACTACACCACCTCTGCTTCGCCGATGACATCATTCTAATAACACCAAACATTAGCCAAGTGGCACAAATGCTGGCTGACTTCGACCGTGAGTGTGGAAAGGTCGGACTAGAGCTGACTCTCACAAAGACAATGTTTATGATAAACGGACTCATTTCTGACATTCCATTTGCTCTCAATGGAATAACCATCTCCAAATGCAACAGTTATGTGTACTTAGGTAGAGAAGTCAACATGATGAATGACGTGGCACCTGAGTTGTGCAGGAGAAAGAGAGCGGCTTGGAATGCCTTCAAGAGTGTCGAAGAAATAGCTAAGAGGACGAAGAACCTCCAGCTCTGGACTCATCTCTTCAATTCCACTGTTCTTCCTGCATTAACATGTGCCTCAGAGACCTGGGCCCTATGAAAACAGGGTGAGAATGCTATTTGGGTCTCCCAAAGAGGAATTGAAATGCTTGGAGTATCACGCTTCACTCAAGTGAGAGAAAAAATCTGGAGTTCTGATCTCTGTCGACAACTGAGAATCAGGGACACTGTCTCGTTTGCCAAGGTGTCGAAAATCAGATGGACTGAACACTTTATGCGATGTGGAGAGGACCGCTGGACTAGAACCATTACCAACTGGGGTCCACAGGACATCAGAAGATTGCGTGGCTGCCCACATACAAGATGGTCAGACTTCTTCATCAAGACCCTGACTGATCGGTTTGAGGCTCTCATGTTCCTGGAGTGAGCCGATGCCATTGGGCTACACTAGCACATGACAGGGACAAATGGAGACATTATTGGTGCCCACTCGAGCAAATCAATGAGTAACAGGATGTCAAGTGATCAAGTGATCAAATGAACCATGTGCAATGAACATAGAAGTGCAGATGTCATTTCGACTGTACTTTTTTTCCTTTCTGGGATATATTCCTAGTAGTGATATTTCTGGGTCAAATGGGAGTTCGATCACGATCATGATCATTCTGTTGTTCGTCGATTGCCTCAAGCAGGCCCCAGTAATGTGTCCTTCGTCCTAGCACTGAGATTTTAAAAAGTTCCATATTCAAGGCTCTTTCAGGGTTAGGAGAATGAGACCCATCATTGTTACTGGTATTTGGCATATTGAGTATGCCACGGGGAGTTTGCCAGACTCTGCCGTGTGTGCAGGTAACACTCGGTAACCTGCCAGGTTGTCCAAAGTAAGAATGAGATAATAAAATGTTGCGCAGCCGCAAATGCGGCCGCATGCTTCCAGGAGCTGGATTTTATCATCTCTGTGTCTTGGCCGTTGATGGGATTACACGGCGCTGGGGGTCAGATGGTGGGTGTGGAAGATGGAGGTCCTGGGTGGAGGATGCTCAGCCCCAATCCGAGCAGGCTTGGAGATCTCAGCCCTGGGACCCGCATGTCTTTGTTCCTCTGCTGGTACCTTCATGCATGTGGAGAGTGGTCTCAGCATGGTGGTGACTGGTTCTGGAGGTTTTCGGCTGCCAGAGCTCTGTTCGGGGAGGGGAAGGAAACTCAACCCGCCCCCCTCCAAGGGTCCCCAGCGAGGACAATTTCAAATTTCTAATTTTTTTGAGAATCATCCATACTGTTTTCCAAAAGGGCTGAACCAGTCGGCATTCCCACCAGCAGTGAAGGAGAGTCCCTTTCTCCCCACATCCACGCCAACACCAGTTGCTTTTGTTCTTTTGGATGTGGGCCAATCTCTGTGGTGTGAGATGATAATCTCATTGTTGTTTTGATCTGCATCTCCCTGATGATTAGTGATGTAGAGCATTTTCTCATGTGCCTTTTAGCCATTCGGATTTCTTCTTTGGGAAAGTTTCTGTTCATTTCATCGCCCCATTTTTTGATGGGGTTGGATGTTTTCTTCTTGTGGAGTTCAACCAGTACCTTGTATATCCTTGATATCAACCCCTTGTCGGATGTGTATTCGGAGAATATCCTTTCCCATTCTGTAGACTGTCTTTGTATTTTGATCACTGTTTCTTTTGAGGTGCAGAAGCTTCTTAGTTTAAGGTAGTCCAATTTGTCTATCTCTGTTTTCACTTGCTCATCAAAATAATTTTTAAATGAAAGAAAAATAAAAGAAAGTAGCAAGAACAAAAAAAAGGAAGCTACATGCCAAGGGAAGCCCATAAGTTTCACAGATTTATTAAATGAGAGATTCCTTGAACCAAAAGAGAATGAAGGAATGTGATATAAGAAGTTGACAAAATAAAATCATCACTAAGAAGTTTAGAAATCAGTCAGATAAAAAATATTACTTAATATTTTCTAACAGATAAGAGCTATTATTTGGGGGGCCTTCCACACAGTGTTCAGAGAGTCTGAGGCTGCTCCTTAAGAAACTTCTTCAAGGACCAGAGTGATAGTACAGCAGGTAGGGCATTTGCTTTGCACGCGGCCGACCCAAATTCAATCCCTGGCATCCCATATGGTCCCCCAAAACACCACCAGGAGTAATTCTTTCTTTTTGTAGGAGTACTGCTATTTATTCAGCCACTGATTAGCTGATTGAATTGGGCATAAACTCCACCTTAATTTTTTTAAAAAATTTTATATTTATTTATTGAATCACTGTGGGAAAAGTTACTAAGCTTTCAGGTTTAAGTCTCGGTCATACAATGATCAAACACCTTTCCCTTCACCAGTACTCATTTTTCACCACCAAGAACCCCGGTATACCCCCATCCCACCCCTCCAAATGCCTGTGAGGCAGATGATTTCCACTTAACTCTTGTCTACATTGATTACATTCATTATTTCGACAAAAGATGCACCATTATTGTTTTAGAATTTCCGCCCAAACAATCAGAATTACTGAAAAGGCATTGTGAAATATTTTGTTTTCTATAGCTGGTTATGAGAATCATATAATGTCACGCGGCCATGATTTTGGATTTCTGCAAAGAGCCAGATAATAACGAGATTGTTTTCTGTGTGTCTGGTGTTATGGTGGGGGGTAACTAGTGACCTCGGTAGGGCGTGAAGGACTAGCCGGTACCGCCCTCCTTCCCATGAGACTGCAGTTGCCCCTTCACCGCCGGCTCATACCTGGCTTTCCAATAAGCTCTGAGGTGGCGGCCACCTTGCTGCCAGGGCAGAAAAAGGCGGAAGGGAGCAACACCCTTTCCCTCCCAGGGAGGCATGGCACCATAGTTTAACGCATGGTCCATTCACTTTTCTGCTGCAAGCTGCCAGGTTCTGGATTAAGTCCTTTTGCCTCTGGAGCCATGGCCGTGCCAGAGAGCCGCTTATGAGGGGGAACTCGTTACCTCAGTAGGGCGTGAAGGACGAGCCGGTACCGCCCCTCCTTCCCATGAGACTGCAGTTGCCCCGTCACCACTGGCTCATATCTGGCTTTCCAATAAGCTCTGAGCCGGCGGCCACCTTGTATGCAGTCCAGATGCATTTCTGCCAAAAGCTGCTGGGTTTCAAGATTTGTTTCTGAGTCTCCAGTATCATGGCTATTAATCAGTTTGATCAGGAGCTAGAGAGGCCGTTTGTAGGCGGCAACTCGGGGTCTTGTTGGGATGGGGAGAAAGAATCTGCTCCCCCCCACCCATGTGGTGAGGCCCCGTGTGTCTCGTCACTGCAGGCCCAAACCTGACTGTCCAGTGGCCTCTGGAGGATGGCAGTCACCAGGCCACCAGGGGGAACAGGCCAAGGCACGAAACCTGTTCCCACCGGAGTGGCCCAGTGCCAGTAACCTACTGCAGGAACAGGATGCATTTCTGCCAAAAGCCTTTGGGTTCCGAGATTCGTTTCTGAGACTCTGGGATCATGGCCATTAAGCAGTTCGATCAGGAACCAGAGAGGCCATGCCTCCAATTATATAGCTGAACCGGAGGTTGTTTGTGGGTGTGTCTCCCACATACCTAACTTTTGGCCGTTTACTTTCTTGGTAAACTTTGTCCCAAGTTTTTGGGGTCTGGCCAAAGGAACAGCAGCAATTTTGGGGTATCTGAAAGTCTGACGTTGCCATCAGGCTGCTGATGCACTCACCTCACAGGTACAGATTGACCTGCTCGCGGCACCATACCCCCAGTAATTCTTTTTTTTTTTTTTTTACTTTTTTTAAAAAAAGATTTTTATTAATGAAACACCATGAGGTACAGTTGTAGACTTACAAATTTTTGTGCTTGGGTTTCAGTTATACAATGATCGAATACCCATCCCTCCACCAGTGCCCATTCTCCACCACCACCACCGATCCTAGTATCCCTCCCCAGGAGTAACCCCTGAGCAGCTCCGGGTATGACAAAGAAAGAAAGAAAGAAAGAAAGAAAGAAAGAAAGAAAGGAAGGAAGAAAGAAAAAGAAAGAAAGAGAGAGAGAAAGAAAGAAAGAAAGAGAGAGAGAAAGAGAGAAAGAAAGAAACTTATTCAACTGTTCGAGTTCTCCCTGGCACAACCCCTTGACCACTAGAGTTCGCCTGGCTCTAGGGAGTGCCCTGGTCCAGACTTGTCTTGGAACTGGGCTTCTGTCAGGGAAACCTGGTATTTCTAAGAATATAGATTAATTGGCCTTAATTGCTGGCGGCTGATGGCTTGAGATGTGGCAAACAGACATCTTTAGGTGTCGGAAATACTTCAACCTTGCCTCGGACTTAGAGCAACAAGGACAGTGCTCCAGCAACATTTTCCTAGTCATAACAGTACCCTGTTAACAATACCAATTCCTGTTAACAATGCCAATTCCTAGTCATAACAATACCCTGCCTCTTTCCGCCCCCTGCTCATTAGGCAAATTCCTCCAACCTCCACTTAACTGTTGCCTCCCTGGATAAACTCTGTCATATGACTACAATTCTATGGCCCACGGGGGTGGCCATGTTTTGGCCATCCCGTATGGCCTTGAGCATCCATTGTGTCTGACTCAGGAACAGTTCTTCACTTCCCAGGGTCCCCGTAGTTACCAGATCACTATAGTTAACAAGGTCAAAAGCTCAATTCCAGGGCCTAGAGAAGTAGTTCTGCTCAACTTCCCCAACCAACAACAATAACAACAACAAAAACATCACTAAGATTTTTCTATCCAGCTAGATTATCATTAAGATTTGAGGAAAGGATACAGAGCCTCAGGGATAGGCAACAGCTTAGAGGATTCAAAGCTTTGAAACAATGTTACAAGTATTAAGGAGACTCTCTTACTCTACACCACTGATGTATCAAGAGTAGCACACAACATTTGATTGGGTTTAACAAACATGTTTATAATCTCTTATACAAGGGCTTAATGGCTCCAATACAACAATCTTCACACACTTTAAGGAAACTTTATTGGACCATTTTCAGCGAGTTTTTCAAAACAAGACATAAAAAATTAATTGTTTTGAGGGAAACAGTTGAAATATAGTGGTGGGAAGATGCAATGGTGGTGGGATTGGTGTTTGAATATTAATATAATGAATTATTGTGAATAACTTTATAAAAATATAATAATTTTTTTTTACAAAGAAAGAAGCTTCTTTAAAGGACAGGACAAATTTCTCAGCATGGAACATTTAGTAAGGCACTCACTAATGGTGCTTACAGTTGCTCTCTACTAAATTAAAAAAGGTACGCTTGCTCCTAGCTTGCTAAGGGATTTTATGCTTTTTCTTTTTTTCCTTCTCTTTTTTTTCAATTGAATCTCCGTGAGTTACAAAGTAGCAAAGATACTTATGATTGTTTCAGGTGTGGAATTTTATACATTATCAATAGTGCATTACTGTCTCGTTTATATTAAACATTCTAGGTCTTAATCAGTTTTTTTAATGTCCATAAAGATTTTTATTGCAATTTATTATTTATGCAGACATTTAAGCATTCTCTATAATATAATATTTTCTAATGTAAAGCAAATAAAAAATCATACTTTTGTAGATCTATTCAGATTTTCCCCTTTATATTTTCTTAATTCTCTTCACTCTTAAGTGATTCTCCATTTGTAGGCTTTACCTATTCCATGTAAACTCCAAAACATATTAACAAATAATTAAAAATAAAGTTTTCTTAATGACAGGTAAAACATGATGATTACTACAATGAGACCCAAGTACAAAATAAAACTTAATACAATACATTTTAGGTACCAGACTAAAAAACTTATTTAAGGAAAAAAGAATAGGCATTAGGGGCTGGAGTGCGTAGGGTGTTTGCCTTGCATGCAGCTGACCCAGGTTTGATTCCCAGCATCCCATATGGTCCCCTGCACACTGAAAGAAGCAATTCCTGAGTGCATGAGCCAGGAGTAACCCCTGTGCAACGCTGGGTGTGAAAAAAAAAAAGAATAGGCATTAGATTACATAGTTTTCTTTCTTTTTTAATTTATTTTTTTATTATTAATTCACTGTGAGGTACAGTAACAAAAATTTCACGTTTGAACTTCGATCATATGGTCATCAAACACTCATCACTTCACCAGTGCATGTTTTCTACCACCAAAATCCCCAGTATTTCCCTCCCCCCCATTCCACACCTCCCCCTACCTGTGTGGCAGAGAATTTGCAAAATACTTTCTCTAGTTACCTTCAATATTTTGAGACCAGTCCTACCACCCCTCATACCTGTGGAAAATGCACTGTAGCACTGTCCTCATGTTCATTGATTTGCTTGAGCAGGCACCAGTAACATCTCCATTGTGAGACTTATTACTGTTTTTGGCATATTGAATACGTCATGGGTAGCTTGCCAGGCTTTGCCATGTGTGTGGGCTACTCTTGGTAGCTTGCTGGGCTCTCTGAGAGGGATAATGCAATGCCGAAAATGCAATGCTAGACAATGTGTTTTTTATTGCTTGTTATGGATATAAACTAGAAATTCTAAGATTTTAATAATTAGAGTCTGAAGAAATCGCTGCCGCAAGTTGCTCGGGTCCAAGATTCATTTGTGTATCTCTAGATCATAGTCGTGTGGGAGCTTAAGTAGACAGTGGGTGGATGGGGCGTCATCTTGGAGTCCCATCGGGGTAGGGGGAAGGAGGGCCCACTCCTCCCCTGTCCCACAAGAGTTGGGATTTGCCGTCACCGCAACACGTACCTGGAGCTTCTCGCTGGCTTCTAGAAAATGGAGGCTGCCAGAACTCCTAGAGGGCAGGCAGAGAGACAACACCTGTCCCCATCTGCAGCAGCCCAGAGGAGAGGGACTATTGCTACATAGTTTTCAATGATTTAAATTTCTTTATTTACATTCGTTAAAATCAAATAGCAATCTATCATCACAAACTGATGTTCATTGCTTAATTTTCTTATAATTCCATTTGCCATTTTGTTGGGACAAGCAATATAAAAATGTTTTTTTCAATTCTTTTTTTCAATTCTTCCTAAGTGGGCAGGTGGTGGGAGGGAAACTGGGGACATTGGTGGATGGAAGGTCACACCAGTAGTAGGGTTGGTGTGAAACATTGTATGCCTGAAACAACTGTATTATGAACAACTTTGTAAATCACAGTTTTAATAAAAAGAAAATTAAATTAAAAGAAGACCCTCACAAAACCTATTATCATATAAGCTTCATATTCATATATCATGGCCACAGTCATGGTCATGGTCCTCCCGTTATTCATCGATTTGCTCGAGCGGGCCCAGTAACATCTCCATCATGAGACTTGTTGTTACTGTGTTTGGCATATCGAATATATCACAGGTAGCTTGTCAGACTTTGCCGTGCAGGCAAGATACTCTCGGTAGCTTGCCGGGCTCTCCGAGAGGGGCGGAAGAATCGAACTCCGGTTGGCCATGTTGGCTGCGTGTAAGGCAAATGCCTTACCCACTGTGCTATCGCTCCAGCCCATATCATGGCCATTGCTACATATACAGGAAGGCAACATTTAACCCACTGCATACTTAAATACTTGGCCAGGGAAATTGTCCAGCCAAAAGGGAGCACATCCTGTGTCATTTTAACCATCAAGTTTGGATAGTGCAAGTTAATCTATAGCAACAAAACACAGATTAGTTGTTGCCTGGGAAGGGGAGTGACAATGAACTCTAACTTATAAAGTTTGATATTATGATCATATATATTATCCTAATAGAGATCCAGGCTGTTTTCACTCAGGGTGCCCCAGAGGGAGGCTGGTGAGAGCCCTCCCTGCCCCAAGGGACCCAGTTCCGGCAGCCAACCTCCACCACTCAACCACCATTACGCTCCAGGCCACTTTCCACAAGCTCAGGCTGAGCTTCACATATGAGTGAACATATTCCTGGACTGCACAGACACAAAAGCAGCCACGTGACACATCATAAGACACTGCTTACCCATTTCCATAATTACCACACCATATTTTTTAGAGAAATATATATATATATGGAGAGAGAGAGAGAGAGAGAGAGAGAGAGAGAGCCCGGCAAACCACTGAAAGTTCCTGCCCACACGGCAGAGCCTGGCAAGCTAGCTGTGGCATATTCGATATGCCCAAAACAGTAATAATAATGGTTCTCATTCCCCTGACCGTGAAAGAACCTCAAATACATTGGGAGAGAGGAATAAGGAGAGGTTGCTAAAATCTCAGGTCTGGGATGAATGGAGACGTTACTAGCATCTGCTCAAGTAAATTGAAGAACAACGAAATGACAGTGATAAGTGATACAGTGAATAGAGATTGTGTGGGAGTGTGGAGAGAGAAGTGATGAAGGGTTACGAAGAAACTTGGGAGAGAACAGACATGTTCACGATCTTGAGAGCTGTACAATGTCAACACTGACTAATGTGTTGCTATTAAATAGCTTTGAACAACATGGCATTCCTCAAAAAACTCGAGGAATGAGAAATTGAGGTTCCATACGACCCAGAAATACTACTTCTGGGAATTTACATGGGGGGTGTGTGTCCAAAAACCCACAGCAGAAATGCCATCTGTACTTCTATGTTAATTTCATTACTATTCACAATAACCAGAATCTGTAAACAAGCCGAGTGCCTGAGAACAGATGACTGAATAAAGAAAATATGGTACATCTACACAATGGAGTACTACACAGCCATTAGGAAAAATGAAGCCATGAAATTTGTTTATAAATGGATGGACATGGAGAGTATCATGCTGAGTGAACTGGGTTAGAGGGAGAGGGACAGAAATAGAATTATTAGACTCATTTGTGGGTTAAAAAAAACATGATATGAAACTAATACTCAAGGATTGTAGAAGCAAGGGTGAGGAATGGTCCATGGTTGGAAGCTGCCACAAGTGGTGGTATGGAGAAGACATCTAGGATAGAGAAGGGACCACTATGACTAAGATAGTTGGAACTGATCGATCACTCTGGACAAGAACTGTGTGCTGAAAGTAGGTAAAGGAACAAACACCATAACCTTTTTTTTAAACTTTTTTATTGATTCAAATTTTTATTTTTATGTGATATAGATCCTTTCAAAGCTTTTCATAATTGAATTTTAGTCATATAGAAGTCCAACACCCATCCCTCTACCAGTGTACATTTCACAGCACCAGTGTCCCCAGGTTCCCTCTCATCACCACCACTCCCACTCCCTGATTGCCTCTATGGCAGGCACTTCTTCTTCTTCTTCTTCTTCTTCTTCTTCTTCTTCTTCTTCTTCTTCTTCTTCTTCTTCTTCTTCTGCTTCTGCTTCCGCTTCCTCCTCCTCCTCCTCTTTCTCTTCCTCTCCTTCTTCTCCTTCTTCATCTCCTTCTTCTCCTCCTTCTCCTTCTCCTTCTCCTCTATCACTATCTCTCTCTCCTTTTGGGCATTGTGGTTTTCAATATTGATACTGAAAGATTATCAAGTATATCCCTTTACCTACTTTTAACCCTCAGATCTTGTTCAACTTGATCTTCCCTGCTATTATTGACATACTGGTCTCTTCTCTATCTTACCTACCCTCAGTCACAAACACACTTATGGTTAACCATTGGCCAGTCCTCCTAATCCGTTTTCCCTGGCCATGCACATTAGTCTTCTACTATATACTATTTTTGTGTACCACAAATAAATGCAGTCATTCTATATCTGTCCCTCTCCTTTTGACTCATTTCACTCAGTATGATATTCTCCATGTTCATCCATTTTTAGGAAAATTTCCTGACTTCATTTTTCCTAACAGCCACATAGTTTTCCATTTTTTAATGTGCCATAGTTTCTTTATCCATTCGTCTGTTCTTGGACACTCAGGTTGTTTACAAATTCTGGCTATGGTGAATGGTGCTGCAATGAACGTAGGAGTGCAGATGGTGCTTCTGCTGTGTGTTTTTGTGCCCCCATGGCGTATTCCCATGAATAGTATTGCTGGGTCAAATGGGATCTCAATTTCTAGTTTTATGAGAAATGTCCATATTGTTTTCCAAGAAGGCTGGATCAGTTGGTATTCCCACCAGCAGTGCAGGAGAGTCCCTTTATCTCCAAATCCACTCCAGCACTGGTTGCTCCTGTTCTTTTGGATCTGTGCCAGTCTCTGTGGTGTGAGATGATATCTCATTGTTGTTTTGATCTCCCTGATGATTTGTGATGAAAAAACATTTTTTTTTTTGCTTTTTAGGTCACACCCGGTGATACTCAGGGGTTACTCCTGGCTCTGCACTCAGGAATCACCCCTAGCGATGCTCAGGGGACCGTATGGGATGCTGAGAATCGAACCCGGGTCGGCCGCGTGCAAGGCAAATGCCCTACCCACTATGCTATTGCTCCAGCCCCATGAAAAGCATTTTTATGTACCTTTTGACCATTCGAATTTATTTGAGAGTTTCTGATCATTTCATCATCCCTTTACTGATGGGATTGGACAATTTATTTTCTTTTTATTTATTTTATTGAATCACCATGAGATAAAGTTACAAGTTTTCATATTTGAGTTACAGTCATACGATGATCACTCATCCCTCCACCAGTGCACATTCTCCACCACCAATCTCCTCAGTATACCCCCACTTTCCAATACTCCCCCTGCCTCTATGGCAGACAATTTCCTCCATACTCTCTATTTTTTGGGCATTATGGTTTACAATACAGATACTGAGAGGTTATCATGTTTGGTCCTTTATCTACTTTCAGTGCACATCTCCCATCCTGATCGATCCCTCCAACCATCATTCTCTTAGTGACCCTTTCTCTATTCCAGCTGCCTTCTCCCCCCGCTCATGAGGCAAGCTTCCAACTATGGAGTGATATTCCTGGCCCTTGTATCTACTGTTCTTGGGTGTCAGTCTCATGTTATGTTATTTTATATTCCACAAATGAGTGCAGTCCTTCTGTCCCTCTCTTTCTGACTTATTTCACTTAGCATGATACTCTCCATGTCTATCCACTTATAAGCAAATTTCATTACTTCATCTCTGCTAATAGCTGCAAAGTATTCCATTGTGTAGATGTACCAAAGTTTCTTTAACCAGTCATCTGTTCTCAGGCACTTGGGTTGTTTCCAGATTCTGGCTATTGTGAACAGTGCTGCAATGAACACATAGGTGCAGATATCATTTCTACTGTGTTTTTTTGCATCCTTGGGATATATTTCCAGAAGTGATATTGCAGAGTCATATGGAAGCTCAATGTCTAATTTTTGAAGGAATGTCTATATTGTTTTCCAGAAAGGCTGGACCAGTAGGCATTCCCACCAACAGTGAAAGAGTGTCCCTTTTTCCCCACTTATTTGCCAACACTGGTACTTTTGTTCTTTTGATTGTGTGCCAGTCTCTGTGGTGTGAGATGATATCTCATTGTTGTTTTGATTTGCATCTCTCTGATGATTAGCGATGTGTAGCATTTTCTCATGTGCCTTTCGGCCATTTCTATTTCTTTTTTAAGGAATCTTCTGTTCATTTCTTCTCCCCATTTTTAATGGGGTTGGAGGTTTTATTTTTTGTACAATTCTACTAGTGTCTTGTATATCTTGAATATTAATCTCTTATCAGATGGGTATTGAGTAAATATTCTTTCCCATTCTGTGTGCTCTCTCTGTATTTTAGTCACTGTTTCTTTTGAGGTACAGAAGCTTCTTAAGTCGATGTAAAGGGTTGGACATTTTTTTATTATAGAGTTCAACCAGTGCCTTGTATATCTTTGATATTAACCACTTATCAGAAGTGTATTGGGTGAATATCCTTTCCCATTCCGTAGGTTGTGTTTGTATCCTGGTCATTGTTTCTTTTGAGGTGCAGAAGCTTCTTAATTTAAGATAGTCCCATTTGTTTATCTTTGCTTCCACTTGCTTGGTCAGTGGCATTTTATCTTTGAAGATACCTTTAGTGCTAATATCATGGAGGGTTTTGCCAACCCTTCCTTCAGTGTACCTTATGGATTCTGATCTGATGTTTAAGTCTTTAATCTATTTTGATCTGACTTTTGTGCATGGTGTTAGAGGTCTGAGCCCATTTTTTTTACACATAGCTGTACAGTTTTGTCAACACCACTTGTTATAGAGACTTTCCTTGCTCCACTTCATATTTCTTGCTCCCTTATCAAAGATTAAATGAACATAATAACCTTTAAGTACCTGTATTACAAATCCATCATGCCCAAAAGGAAAGAGAGACAGAGAAAAAGAGAGAAAGAGAGACAGAGAGGCAGAGAGAAGAAGTGTTTGCCATAAAGGCAGACTGAGGGTAAGGTGGCAGGAGGGAAACTGAGGATATTAGTGGTGGGAATGTACACTGGTGATGGAACATTGTATGACTGAACGTATCTCATGGTAATTCAATTTTAAAAAGCTTTGATTTATTGTGTTTCAATTATGTCTAAGAGAAATTGTTAAAAATAAGAAGGAGGAATACAAAAACAATTGCACATAAAGCAGGTTCAAGCACTTTCACAGAGGCCAGCCTCACCCACATTCCCTGTGAGCTCTGATCCTGGGACTATGTCTGTTTCTCTCTTCTTCTCCCATTCTCTCTCTGACTTCCTTGTTCTTCCCTTCTCCTCCCCATCTTTATATCAAATACCTTGTCTACTATTGGCTTTTCACTGTATCAATGATTTTTTGAGTGTTTCTACACATATATCTTTTTAAACTATAAATCTTTCAAAAACTGATGCTCATTTTGCATTTTTGTGCATCTTTAGTGGGACTTAAGCTTTCCTCAGAAATACCTGATCTATGTTTTAGATTCCATAAAATATTCACTGTTGAAAAAGTAGATTAGCATGGTCCACCTGTTTCATGTATATTTAGATGTTATCCAATGACTGAATTAAACACTAGTTATGTAATGAAAATTTAAATAAAAACTTTAAGAGAAAGAAGAAGAGATAAAAATATGGAGAGAGGGAGAAAGAGAAAAGAGAGGAGAGGAGATGGCAGGAGAGGAGAAAGGAGGAGAGGGGAGGGAGAAGAGGGGAAGAGAGGAGAGCAGAGGAGAGGAGAGGAGAGGAGAGGAGAGGAGAGGAGGGAGGAGTTAGAGGAGAGGGGAGGGGAGGGGAAGGGGAGGGAAAGAGAGGGGAGGAAGTTGTTCAAGGAGAAAATGAGCCTTTCCAACAGGAAGAGTGCTGAGACTACACATTTCAGGTTCAGATGCAATCAATCTCCAGGATAGGTAAAGGTAAAGGTAAAGGCCCTCCCGTTGATCGTCGATTTGCTCGAGCGGGCCCAGTAACGTCTCCATTGGAGACGTTTGTTGTTACTGTGTTTGGCATATCGAATACTCTCGGTAGCTTGCCGGGCTCTCCGAGAGGGGCGGAGGAATCGAACTCGGGTCGGCCATGTTGGCCGCTTGTAAGGCGAACGCCCAGGATAGAAGATTGTTAATAATAATCTTGTTAAATTTTAGCTAGTTCTACTAGTTCTACTCAAATGCTTGGTAACCAAGATAAGCAGTGACTCCCAAATTGGACAAAGCAGTTCTAACCCACTATGTAATCTTAGGGAAATTCTCAGTCTATCTGTGCCTCACTATCTCCAACTGTGAGTTGGGGGGGCCCCTAATGCTTAATTCAAAGGGCGAGGATGAAAGGAGTCACTGTGTGGGAAGGTTTCACTCTGCCCTATCAGGGATTCTCAGAGCTGGAAAGGGACCAAATGTAGTGCCAGCTCACACAGCAGAGAGGAGCCAGGATCTGAGGTCAGGGAAATCCATGGTGGCACCTCTCCCAGGTCAGGAAAGTGCAGGCTCCCAGATCAGGAAAGTGCAGGATCGCCCCCTTTTGGAGATCAGTGGTGTAGGCCCCTCTCCTCCTGCACCAAAGGAGTCTGACTCAGCTTCTGAACCAGGGTTCTGAGTCCATTAAGAGGTTTGCTTAACATTGTAAAAAAGATACTCCCTCCTCTAATATGTTAAGAGCTTCAAAGATATGGAAGTTCCGTCTAGATATGGGACAGATGTAGATGGACACATTCATTCACATATACCACAGATCAGGACTTAGCCAGTCCATAGCTCTGCTCCATAAACGTAGGGCAAGATGGAAGACACAACTGTGCCCAGTGGTCATCAATCAAACCAAACCCAGTCTCTGTGCTCCTTAAGTTCAGAGAGCAGTAGGGGAAAGAGACATGGGGGTAGAGAAAGGGTAGAAGTGAGGGACACATATTCTGCCCAAGAGGATCCAGCTTTGTGAAGACAGAACCTGAGGAAGGAGCACCAAAGACCCTCCCCTCTGGTCTCCCCCAGGTCAAATCTGCTCAGGTCTGTCTCCTCCAGAAACTCCATCTGGGGGATAGAGCTGAAGGAAGTGACTAGAGGAATGTTAGTCCTACGAAGTCATGGACTGTGAGAGGTACAGACTCATTAGCACAGGTAGACTCAGAGACAGGAACATCACTACCCACCATCACTCCAGTGAAACAAACCTGACATAACTGAGACCATACAGAGACAAATATACTGCCACACATCCATGAGTAGACACATGCAGACTGAGAGACAGGCACTTTCTCTAGCAGCTCACTGGTGTGCAAACATTCCTTGACATATCAAAATCATGTGCATATAGATAGAGGTACCAGTGTGCATAGGAAGATATTTGCAATTATGAGCACACACACATATACAGATGATGCTGGCAAAAGTAGACACACTCAGCTGCACCCACAGGGCTTGGCAACATCGTACACTCCTATGGACTTTGGCATCTGCCAACACCCAGGGAGAAAGACCATAATAGAGTGGGCAGATCACTGGGCTTTGAGAGCCGGAAGTTTGGATCCCAGACCAACTTCTAAGTTCATGCTCCTCATTAATGATGAGATAGGGGTGGAGATTAGATGAAATTGTATTACGGGGCACAGAGGCTCAGGATAAAAGGCCCTTTTCCTGTAGCAGTGGGAAGAAAGGCAGGTCAACCAGGACCATGGAGCTCAGTGTCCTCCTCCTCCTGGCTGTCCTCACGGGGCTCTTGCTACTCATGGCTAGGGGCCAGCCAGCAACTCGTGGACGTCTTCCTCCAGGTCCCCGCCCCCTGCCTTTCTTGGGGAATCTCCTGAAGATGGACAGAAAAGGTCTGCTCAAGTCCTTCCTGAAGGTGAGACACAGAAGGATGGGGTACAGGGACGGGTCCCCCTCTCTGTCTTGTCAGGTGACAGTGTATATGACTTCTGTCATTTCACTTCTGGAACAATTGAGAGGGAAAAATTTGTCAGTCTTTTCACTGTAAGGCAGCCCTGTTTTCTCTGTCAATAACAGCTCTTTTTAGGAGAAGTGTGCTTACAATACCCATAAGGAGGGAGAGAGAGAGAGAGAGAGAGACAGAGAGTGAGGCAGAGAGAGAGGGAAGAGAGAGAGAGTGAGAGAGAGAGAGAGTGAGAGAAAAGAAAATCACCTGCCATAGAGGCAGGGGGTGGGCACTGGGGGAGAAGATGCTGGGGACACTGGTGCTGGAAAATGTATATTGGCAGAGAGATGGATGTTGGAATACTGTATGACTGAAATGCAATCATGAACAGCTTTGTAATTGTCTATCTCGCAGTGAATGAATAAAAAATTTTTTTAAAGGAGAGATGTGTTTAGACCATGTAAATTTTCATTCTTTAAATACATATATTTAAATATCTCTGCAATCTGGAAAAAACCCAAGTGCCCAAAAACAGATGACTGGTTAAAGAAACTTTGGTACATTTACACAATGGAATACTATGCAGCTTTTAGAAAAGATGAAGTTGTGAAATTTGCATATAAGTGAATCAACATGCAAAGTATCATATTAAGTGAAATGAGTCAGAAAGAGAGGGACAGACATAGGAAGATTGCACTCATTTTTGGAATATAAAGTAACAGAATGGGAGACTAACACCCAAAGATAGTCGAGATAAGTACCAGGAGGTTTGCTTCATGGCTTGGAAGCTGGACTCACATGATGGGGAGAAAGGAAGCTCAGATAGAGAAGGGACCACTAAGTAAAGGGTGTGTAGAAGGCCCATTCGGGATGGGAGATGGGGTGCCTAAAGTAGAATGTAGACAGAACATGATGGCCATTTGATATTTGCGTTGAAGAACACAATACCCTAAAGGAGAGAGAGAGTAAAAGGGAATGTGCCTGTCACAGAGGTGGAGGAGGGGGAGGACTGCGGGAATTGGGGGGGGCAAATGGGAGGGATACTGGGAACATTGGTGGTGGAGAACGGACACTGGTGGAGGGATGGGCACTCAATCATTGTATGACTGAAAGGTAAGCACAAAAGTTTGTACACATATCCCTGTAACTGTACATGGGAGTCTCCCGGTGGACGGTTCCACAATGAAATTGACCACATCATATTCAATCAACGGTTTTGCCTGACCAATGTCACTGTTATCCCAAAATTCCAAACGGGGTAGGACCATTGTGTCCTTCATGCAAAATTTTACTTCACGGAGTGGGGAGAAAGGTCTGCAAAGTTTAAGAGAACTCCTAGAACGACCAACAACTGGGAGCTCTTTTGGCACTATTGCGGCAACATGGGACGATGCCATCGTTGACAATATTGACGAGGAATACGATTGATTGGTTCAGCACCTCCATGCTTGTGTGAGGAACGCCAAGAGAGAGATAGCCACAAAAAGACCTCTTTTCGAAAACTCTTGAGCTTATTTGACAATGTGGCTTTGCGCGAGCCTCAGGCAACTGCAACAGAATGTCTGAACTTGCAAAGCAGTGCAGAGCGATAAAGGAAGACCTCAGAGAGAAGGTCGAATGGAAAATATGGCAGAAGCTGGGAAAAGCATTCACAATGCTACCCTGTCCTTTGCCAACTACAAGACCAAGATGACTGCCCTTCGACATCCTGATGGATCTATCACATCTTCCAGAAGGGCAATGGAGAAGATCATCCATGACTTCTACTCAGATCTCTTTGATACCCACGTCCACCTGCCCACATACCAAATTCGGCAGGATGGATATGTCGTTCCCAACGTTCTCCCTTCCGAAATTCAACAAACCGTTTTGTCAGTAAAGAAGTGAACAGCACCTGGACCAGACAAGGTCAGACCCGAACACCTGAAGAACCTGCTATCTCATCCATACAATGGCTCAGCTATTCACACGCTACCTGTCTGAATGCAAGGTTCCATACCAATGGAAAACAAGCAGCACTGTACTACTGTACAAGAAGGGAGATATCCATGACATTGGCAACTATCTCCCAATCTGCCTATTGTCTGTCATCTACAAGCTGTTCACTCGAGTCATCCTGAATAGGATTGGCAGAACACTAGATGAAGGACAATCATGAGGAGTAAGCCAGGTTCTACAAAGGATTTAGCACGATCGACCATATCCACACGATAACCAAGCTCATTGAGATTTCTCGGGAGTTCAAGATGCTGCTGTCTAACATTCATTGATTTAAAGAAGGCCTTTAATTCTGTTGAGACTGAAGCGGTCATTGAAGCCCTAGCCAAACAGGGCGTTCAAACTCAATACATCAGGATCCTCTGTGAGCTGTATTACGGATTCACCACCAGGATCTCACCATTCTACAAGGAAGTGATCATTCATGTCAAAAGAGGGGTTTGTCAGGGTGATACCATTTCACCAAAACTCTTCAGTGCCACCCTCGAGAACATCATGTGACAACTGGAATGGGAAGAAATGGGAGTGAAGATAGACTGTCGGCAACTACACCACCTCCAGTGTGGAAAGATCAGACTACAGATGATTCTCACGAAGACAATGTTTATGAGAAACGGTCTCGTTCCTAACATTCCATTTGCTCTCAGTGGAATGAACATCTCCGAATACAAGTTATGTGTACCAGGTCGAGAAGTCAACATGACGAATGACCTGGCACCTGAGTTGCGCAGGAGGAAGAGAGCAGCTTGGAATGCCTTCAAGAGCATCGAAGAAATAGCTAAGAGGACAAAGAACCTCTGACTCCTGGCACATCTCTTTGATTCCATTGTTCTCCCTGTAATAACATATGCTTCAGAGACCTGGACCCTACGAATACAGGATGTGAATGCTATTCGGGTCTCCCAAAGAGGAATTGAAAGAGCTATGCTTGGAGTATCACGCTTCACTCAAATGAGAGAAAGAATTCGGAGTTCCAACCTCTGTCAACAGTCAAGAATCAGGGATGCTGTCTCATTTGCCAAGGCGTCAAAAATCAAAAATCGGATGGGCTGAACACGTAATGAGATTTGGAGACAACCGTTGGACTAGAGATATTACTGACTGGATTCCACAGGACGTCAAAAGATCGTGTGGCCGCTCACCTACGAGATGGTCAGACTTCATCAAGACCCTGAACGATTGGTTTGAGGCTCTTCGTGTTCCTCGAATGGGCAGGCACCACTGGGCTACACTAGCACATGACAGGGATGAATGAAGATGTTACTGGCATCCGCTTGAGCAAATCGATGAGTGACAAGATGTCAAGTGATCAAGTGAACTGTACCTCACATTGATTCATTAAAAATAAAAAATAAATCTCTGCAAAGTTTCCCTTCAGAATCAGGGCTGTGTGGTGCAGTCGTTGGTGGTTAAGGGCCATGGAGATGAAGCTGGTGGAGAGTGGGCAGAGCAGCATCCTAGAGGCATCCCTGCCCTGTTGGAAGCACACGTTTTGGGTTCTCAAGCTTGGTGGCATGAAGTTGTTTACAGTAACCTCTTAGGATTCTTTGTAGTGTCTATTGTGATTACTCCCCTGTCATCTCTGATCCTATTTATATCTTTGGATTTCTTTTTTCTTAGTGAGTTAAATAAGTGTTTGTAGATTTTTTACTCATTAAAAAGAATTAAATCCTGTTTCTAAGACCTCCTGTATTTTGTTTTGTTGTTTTTTATATTATTGATTTCAAATCTAATATTTATCGTCTCCTGCTTTTATTTATTTCGGCATTTGTTTGTTGTTCTCTTTCTAGCTTTTCCAGCTAACAATTTATATTATTGGTATGAGCCCTTCTTTATTACTGGTGTGTACTCAAACCCGGGTCAGCCACATGCAAAGCATGTGCCTTCTGTGCCATACAATCTCTCCAAGTTTGAGGAGGCTGAGATAATAGAAAGATAAAGTCAGATCCAGGAGCAAGGACAGAGTGATTGTAAAAACATTTGCCTTGAGACCAAAGAGATATCATAGTAATAAAGGCTTGCTTTGCATGTGGTCAACTCTGGATTAATCCCTGGCACCACATACAGTCCTTTGAGCACCACCAGAATGGACCCCTGGGCAGAGAGCCAGGAGTAAGCCCTGAGCATAGCTGAATTTGGCCGAAAAATGAACAACAACACCAACAAACTCATTTAACTATCTGTGTTTCTGAGGACATCCAATCTTAGGCTTGAATTGAATAATTATAAATCCTTTAGTTGTTGGGTTTGGGGAAAGAAAAACACACCCTTTGGAGAGGCCTGTCTCAACCCCTCTATCAGCTTTTTAATAGTGTAGAGGCTGGAGTGAGCAAAGAGGTGCACACTTACAGTAAACGTGGGTGTGTGTATGCTTGACAGATACGAGACCAGTACGGGGATGTGTTCACTTTGTACCTGGGACCAAGGCCAGTGGTCATGCTCTGTGGGACAAAGGCCATCCGGGAGGCTCTGGTGGACCAAGCTGATGCCTTCTCTGGCCGGGGGAAAATCGCCGTGGTTGACCCAGTTTTCCAGGGTTATGGTAAGAGAGCTTCCAAGGTATCATGAGGGTTGGGTTGGGAGATGTGAATCTAGGAAGGCAAGCCAAGGGGTCCAATGGGATTTGGAGTATTCATAAAACATGTTCTGCAACCCCCAGGTGTGGTCTTTGCCAATGGAGAACGTTGGAAGGTCCTTCGGCGATTCTCTCTGGCCACCATGAGGGACTTTGGGATGGGAAAGAGGAGCGTGGAGGAACGAATCCAGGAGGAGGCTCAGTGTCTGGTGGAGGAGCTGAGAAACACCAAGGGTGAGTCCCAGGGGAAATGGTGGGGTAAGACACACACACACACACACACATACACACAGAGAAAGAGAGAGAGAGAGAGAGAGAGAGAGAGAGAGAGAGAGAGAGAGAGAGAGAGAACCTGGAAATAGAAATTCTCAGATAACCAGAGAAAGGGTTGTAAAGAGAGAAAAATGCAGTGTGCAGTGACCAGAAGACTACCAAACAGATCTGGGGAGGAAGAGAGGGTCAAACAAAGTCCCTTGAATTAGAAGATGTGTTGTGGTGTGCTAGAAAGATCTCAAGGATAATCTTGAGTCTAAGCTCTCTCCTTACTTTTTTCAAGGAAGAAAAACTTATTATTGATCATGTTTATGGAAGGAAGTAGTAGAATTTCCAGGAAAGAAACTAAATAGAAAAAGGGGAATATCTGAGACATGTGCTGTGAGTTTTCTTTCCCAGGGTGAAGGTCAGTGAGTAGCCAGGGAAGTGGGAGAATTCATTTGGTCACACTTCCAGTTGCTTTTGTTTTCTCCATAAATCAGTGTTGTGGAAACAGAAGTGACAGGTTCTCTCAGGAAACTGGAGATAATCAGTGCACAGTGTGAAAGAGAGAGTCTGAGGTCCAGACACAGGGAACAGAGGAACAGGGACAGAGGAAGAGAGAAGGATAAAAAGACAGAGATGAAGGACCAAGACAAAAGGACTTGTGAGATCAACAACGAGAGTGGACAGTGAGGTAGAGACAGAGAGAAAGGGCAGAGAAGATAAAGACATTGGTAGACAAGTGCAGCCTTAAAAGGCACTAAAGTCTTTTATACAAAGGGAGGAACAGGGGGGACCAGGATTAAGGCTGCACCCACCTGTGAATCCTGAACTCATCCTCCATCCTTCCATCTGAGCCTGTGACATGAAGACAGACATCAACCAACAAGGTTGGAATGGCTCTTTTAAGACATGTGAGTCCAGAGGATGAGACAGAGGAATGATAATGGACATTTGGGGAATGGGGAATGAGAAACAACATTTTCTTTTTTTATTTTGTATTTAAAAAATACACTTTATATTAAAGAAAAAGGCCTTTGATTTGTAATTTCCACATTGGGAGAAAAGGGAAAAAAGGATTTTTGAAAATAAGAATCACAAAGAAAAATAGAGGGAATGAACTTATATCCTAAGTTCCCTAAACTCCACAAAACCAACATCCACAGAGACCTTGCTGCCCCCAGAAAAGGTGACAACATTTTCTTTTAAAGCTGCACTCAATTTTGTCATATTGAACATTGGTTCTGTGCGCTGTCTACCCCTCCCCTTTGTCTTCCTTCGTCCTGCTCTGGAGATAGAGGAGGGGTCTCCAGCTTCTGTTGCTGGCTGTGTGGGGTCTGCACCTGGGCCTGAGAGATGACTGTTCGTTCAGTCTCCTCCATGGCAGGAGGATGCAGAGGTTTCTGTGTCTGTCCGTGAAATGGGTGTACCAACAGACCAGTACCTTCCTCATACCTGTGGTGAAAATGAGAAGGGTCACTCTGTGACTGTTATTGTACAAAATATATGACTGACAAATAATATGGGTTCTGCATGACCTCTGTGATTATGATTTTTTTCCTGGGCCATAAAGAGGACAGTGACAAAGCAGTGAGGGCTTTGACATTGTTCAATATGCAGACCTGGGATTTCCAGGCCTTTAAGTGAGTTTCCAATGACCTGCATCCTCTGCCCTTAGGAACTCTCCAGGATCCTACCATATTCTTCCACTCTATCACTGCCAACATCATCTGCTCCATTGTCTTTGGGAAACGCTTCTCCTACCAAGACCCAGAGTTCCTTCGACTGCTGGACTTGTTCTTCCAAACATTTGCCCTCATGAGCTCCTTCTCTGCTCAGGTGAGGAAATATGGAGAATGGTGGGGGTGAGGTGGACACTTAGGGTGAGGATGGTGATGAAATGTGTTAGGGTGCAGGAAATCAGATCAGGGATGAAAGAGGACAGTGACAACAGTATGGGAGAGATCCCAGGAGGCAGAAAGTAGAGTTGAGATGGACAGAAAGAAAGAAGAGGTCAAATATTCAGGGAACCAAAGACATCCATAGATAGACAAAGCAGTTATGCTCAGAGAAGACAGAAGGATAAGGAGAAAAAGATAAGGCAGAGACAAAGGGTCCTCAAGAGACTGCTGAGGAGAGAGAACCATGATTTCATAATCTTCTGTTCCTGATCTCCCAAATAACTGCCCATGTTTCTCATCTGGGAGAAATTCTAAGGTCTATGAGGAGAGGAAACTATTTCTTGAAAACCCCATTTCTCTTTCCTTTTTCCCATTTTATTTAAACACTGTGCTTTCCAAAGTTGTTCATGATGATTTGTCATAGGCATTCAATATTCCAATACTAGTCCCACCACCAATGTCACCTTCCCTCCACATTGCTTCTATTTTTCCAGCCACCCCTCAAGCCTGCCTCCATAGCATAC
Source organism: Sorex fumeus (assembly GCF_029834395.1). Classification (NCBI taxonomy): domain Eukaryota; kingdom Metazoa; phylum Chordata; class Mammalia; order Eulipotyphla; family Soricidae; genus Sorex; species Sorex fumeus. The sequence goes on from NW_026606179.1 coordinate 17,378,430, forward strand.
CCACAATGATTTATTTTATATTGCGTGTTACCACTAAATGAATGGTTAAAAATATTTTCTTAGAAGAAAATTTATGAAAATTGTTGCATCTCACCAGACCCCTTGCCTGCTGAGGGGGCAAGTTAGGGTGGTGGGTAGGAAACTGGGGACAATGGGGAGGAAAATTTACACTGGTGGTGAGATTGATCAGCACCAATCCCACTATCAGTGTGACCTTCCCTCCACCATTGTCCCCAGTTTCTCATGCACCCCCCTAACCTGCCCCCTTGGTAGGCATGGGGACATTAAGTCCTTGTCTGAGGGCTTACTAAGTTGTTGCTGCTAGTTAAGTCGATTAGTTGGCTTCAATATTACATTCTCATCCAATCTAGGATGCTGTTAGTATTGTAGAGTTTGGAGTTTGGACATAGGTGTGGCTGCCTGGGCTTCTGGAAGTAGGAAGAGGTGGGTCCTCATTTCTTTTTAATCCCTATTTTGGTTCCACCTTTCTTTTCCTTTCTTTCCCTTATTGCCATGATGAGACCATAAGTCAAACATAAGCTTGTTTGTTGTACTCACTAGAGGTTGCACATTTCCATTGTCCTCATGCACTGTATTGGGACACTGAGGGTCCCATCTAGCAGAGCCTCATTTATGGACCATTCCTTTTTTTTTTTCCACACCCTGCATGCTCAGGGATCACACCTGGTGGGGCTTATTGGAACACAAGGGATGCCAGGGATTGAACCCTGGTTGGCCATCAGCAAGGCAAGCATTCTGCCTGCTGTACTATCTCTTCAGCCCCTCATCGATTGCTCTTGTCTCATATTGGAAGCACCAGGGTTGAACTCTTGGCCTCGTGGTTGTAATTCAAGTACTTTTGCCACTGAACCACTTCTGGGCCTATCTTCCTTCTTTCTTTTCTAAATTTTGTTTGAACAATGTGGTTTATAAAGTTGTTTATAATACAGTTATTTCAAGAATTCAATGTTCCAGCACCAATCCCACCACCAGTGTGACTTCCCCTCCACCATTTTTCCCAGTTTCCCACCCATCCCCAAATATGCCCTTTTGGCAGACATAAAATAACTTATTTTGTATTGCTCTTTATAACCAAGTGGTAAGTGGAATTATAAAAAACACTTCAGTAAAAGAAAATTTGTGAAAATTGATATATCTCACAATGATGTTATTAAAGTCATTGAGGACTTAGTAAGCTGTTTGTTGCTAGTTTGAGACTTTTGTGTTATTTTTTTCACTTGTTGAGTTTAGTGAGCTTCTTTGCTACTTCGCCATTTAATTTGTTGCGCTCCTACTGGACTGTCAGTTTTGTGGAATTTGGAATTGTTGTGTATCTGCATATGTGGTCACATCCCCTCCCAAGAAGGCCCCAGAGTTCTCCGTTTGAATACCAGTGAACCTGTGAGTTTCACTGGGTTGTCTTGGCATCTCTTCTGTAAACCTGTGAAGCTAGTCCATTTACATGGTGGAAGCTGTGGTACACGAGTCTTCACTTGCATACTCTTATTTACTGCCTAAGTTTTCTCAGACTTTATGGGTGCTCAATCCTTTCTGTCGCACAGGAGAAAGTTAACATATCATTGTCTCATTTTCCCTCTGCCTTTCCTCAAAGTGCCTCATCACAGACCCTGTGTTCTCTGTCAGGCAATCCTCAGGAATCTGCCAATATTATTTCCTATGGGATATTTGGAGACTGTAGTTCTGCAATATTCACAAGTCCCACCAGTTACTGTTCCCCTCATTTCTGATTCAGAAAGGACTTAGTATTCTCTGCTGGGTCAGTCTTAAATTAATCTGTAAGTATAATCTGTTTGGCGTCTCTTCTGAGATTAGTCACAAAGCAATGAAGCTGGGCTGTATGTATAGCAGTGGCTGTGGGGTGTGGGTGCAGCTTCTGGGGCTTCAGCAGGGTGAGGACTCAGCCCATACCCCTCCAGAGGTGGACCCAGAGTTTTCAGCGCACAGATCCATGTACCTGTGAAATTTATTGACTTGGCATCTCTTCTGAGATTAGCAGTGAAGCTGTGAAACCTGGCTCTTTACATGACAAAGGCGCCATATGACTTTTTTCTGGGAATATCTGCATATGAAAAAAATTGATCCCAGGTGTTTTCACAAGAAAAGCTTGCACTGTTGATGGTCTTCTCATAATATTATCCCTTGCACTATTGAAAGTTTTTAAAAATTCATAGATTTTTCTGTAGTTTCCATCTTCCTTCTTTATGTTAAAAACTTTCCTTAAGATTTTAGATAAATATTTCCCTATTTTTTACACTTTAATTAAATTACCATGATTTTAAGCCTTTCATAGTTTGAGTTTTAGATGCACAATATTGCAGCACTGATCCGACCACCAGTATCAGCTTCCCTCCCCTAATGTTCCCAGGATCCCTCCCATATTCCCCCACACCCTCCAGCCTGCGCTCTTGACAGACATCTTTTTAAGTTTGATTGTTAAAGTATGGGTTTCTTGATTTCAGTGTAGTTGACTCTGTGGGTTGGATATTTATTTGACTCTATCATTCCTTAACATCATCACCTTTGTACTTACTTCTCCTACCCTGCCTCCCATTGTTTCTCATCTCACCCTCCCTTCCACTCATTCTTTACTTCTCCACCCTATACTCGGGTCCAAAATCAGAGCAAATATTTCCCTCTTTTAAATTATGTTTAAGATAATTACTTCTTTTTAAATAATTTTAATACAGAGCTGAGCTTTGATCCACCAGAGGTTGTAAAATATCCACCTCTCCAGTCTGAGTGAAAGTCATAGTCACCTCTTTTATATGCAGGGTTCATACCTGGAGTCAATCAGTGACATTCAGGATAGGTAGATTTGTGAATGCAAATCAAAGAAGGGAATTTTTTTTTTTTGTAAACGGGCCTGCACAACTAAAATGTGTTGTGTCATGGTTACTAAGTTAAAGGACTTGGACTGAGTACAGCAGATAAGAAACTTGCTTTGCATTTGTCGGCCAAAGTTCAATTGCTGGCATGCATCAAATCCTCTGGTTACTACCAGATATGATCACTGAACAAGAGCCAAGAGTCAGCTCTGAACACCCTGGTGTGGCCCCACAACTAAAATCACCCCAAAACCAAACAAACCAAACCAGCAGGCTATGTGGTTTCCTTCACCCAGAATTTAAGTCAGGTAGTGACATGGGACTGTCCCCAGAGTTTTCATGACCTCTGACTCAAGAGTCAGATGAGAAATCAGGAGAGACCATGGTAGTTTGTATGGCCAGTCCAAGAAGAGATTTCAATGTTCTCGACCACAGAGAACACGGAGAGAGAAAAATCATCTTGGGAAGTCCAGCTAATACAATAGTTATATCTGAAGAAGAAGCTACCTTGCATCTTACCATTACCTGAATTTTAGGTAATTATTTGCAACAAGTTAGGTACTACATTTGTCATCAGACAGAACAACAGAAGGCCAATCCTAAAGAAGTCAGTCAGACTGAGTGACCTGTTGCCTCATCTGGGTGAGCATCACGTTATCATTCCCGAGACAGCAAAAGAGATGCAGAGAGTCAGGGAGAGTCAGGGAGAGGTTTGAGCAAAGCAGACAAAGTGACCCAGGAAGGAAATCAATACACGCAGAGAAGAGTATAAGGTGAGACACAGAGACAAGAAAGGTGGAGTGCAGAAAGATGGAGAGGTTGGGTATAGATCAACAAAAGACATGAGGATGAGGTTGGAGATTCAGGAAGAGAAAAAATTCAGGAATAAGACAGAATCAGTGTAATAGGGACCCAGGTACAGAGAAATAAAGAGACAGAATGACAAAGATCCTGGAGAGGTTTTGGACCAGTGCTCTTGGCCTTCCCCAAGAGGCTCTAGAATCTCTCTCTGTCTTTTACAGGTGTTTGAACTCTTCTCTGGCTTCTTGAAGTACTTCCCTGGAGCACACAGGCAGATCTGTAGTAACCTGCAGGAGATCAATGCCTTCATTGGTCACAGTGTGGAGAAGCACCGTGAAACTCTGGACTGCACTGCTCCCCGTGACTTCATTGATACCTACCTGATCCGCATGGACAAAGTGAGACTTGAAAGAAGGGATGTGGGGGAAGAGAGGAAAAGGTGGGGAGGTGAGGAGGCTAGGGAAACAGGTACTAAGGAGAAGAGCATAGAGGGAATAGGGAGGGGGATTAGTAAAAAGGGGTTGTATGGTAGGGCATCAAGGAGTAGAAAAATGAGAGAGAGAGAGAGAGATATTGAAGGACAAGTGACAAACTTGCTATCATGGTACAGATCCACATTTACAGAAGGAAGTTCTGAAATGGTGTGAGTCAACAGCAAATAGTGAACCTAGGGATATTCATGTGTGCAGCAAGGCTTCAGGATCCCATGAATTGAATTTTTTTTTTAATGAAGGACAAGTCTGACCCCAGCACTGAATTCAACGAGAGGAATCTCATTATCTCTGCACTCTCGCTCTTCTTTGCTGGCACAGAGACCACCAGCACCACACTCCGCTATGGATTCCTGCTCATGCTCAAATATCCCCACATCACAGGTGGGCAGAATGGGGGCCACTAATCTGGTGGGTCTTTTGTTCTTTTTTGAACTGCATAAATAAGCCAAGTGTTCTGTCTGAAGAAGAGGCAGGATGTGACTCTCAGCACAGAAACACTGACGGTTTTGCACAAGCTCCTAATCACATCAGGAATCTGGTTGATGGATAAAAAAAGATTCTATTGATAATGTTCTGCTTTTTTCTTTCACCACTTAACTCATCCCTTATTTTATTCATCTTTATATATCTTTTCACCCACCATTCATTTTCCTATATTTTCTGTTATTTAATGATTTACTAGTACACCCTCTGATTCCACCATCCATGATTTATCCAAAGACATTTAATTCATTGATTTGGATTATAGGACTTACAAATGAATGTTTTGTTAAATGAGTAGCCTGTCACTAATTCATTGGCTACTACATTTGTTCATGTGTTCATCTTGGTTCATTCCTTATGACTGTACTTTTATTCATCTCATCCATCAGATTCATCAATTCTGCATTTAACATCTCATTCATTAATTTTTTACTTTTATGATAGTATTTTTGATGTTAAATATTTTATTAATTTATTTTTTTAAGACATTGTGATTTGCTTCATTCATTTATTAATCCTTGATATGTATATCTGAATATGTATATAAAGGTACGGTGCCACCAGCAGGTCGACCTGTACCTATGGGGTGAATGCATCAGCAGCTTGATGGTACCTTCAGACTTCCTGATACCCCAAAATTGCTGCTGTGCCTTTGGCCAGACCCCAACAACTTGGGGCTAACTTTACCAAGAAATTAAACAGTCAAAAGTTAGGTATGTGAGAGAGACACACCCACAAACCACATCCAGCTCAGCTATATAAGCTCAAAGCTTCTGCTTCTCTCGGAGAGCCTGGTAAGCTACCGAGGATATCCTGCCCATACGACAGAGCCTGGAAAGCTACCCATGATGTATTCAATATGCCAAAAACAGTAACAACAACGTGCTTTTCATATTCCTGGAGACATTTGTGCTGAGGGGTCAGTGCTGGTCTTGATTTTGGGAACATGTGGTGCCAGAACTTGAATATTCTACTCCCACATGCAAAACAAGTGCTCAGCTCATTAAATTATATCTCTGGCCTTATTAATTAATTAATATATTGTTGAAAAATCCATTTTGCATTGATTATTTTTTAATTCTTTGATCTTCCCATTAATCAATTGGCATGTTTCCTTATTAATCCAGTTGTTTACTTGGTTTATATATGATCTATCACTACTATATTCCTTGTGACACAGCTCAATAATTTATAATATACATACAATAAATATCAATTAACTTTGTACTCATAGGGGAATTCTACTTGATTTGTGGTCTCAAGTTATCAATTTAAAAGTCTACGCAAATTGTGAAGACTTCTCTATGTACATGTTCTTACATTTGCACATGGAAAAAATACATACCATTCATTAGGTTTCAAAGAATGAGAATTTTTGCTGCTTTTTCTTTCTTTACTGTGCCCATTAGAGCTGTTTTCCAGAACCTCAGCAGCATTGTGATATAATCTTTCCGACAGGGTTTTCCTGGTTCATTTCCCCTGAGCTAGGAAAATTAGCCAGAGAACAGTTTCCTTGCTAAATGTTTCTTTGCATGCAGTTCACCATTCCCTCTCTTGTGTGCAGAGAGAGTCCAGAAGGAGATCGACCAGGTGATTGGCTCACACCGTGCTCCAGCCCTCAATGATCGTGTGAACATGCCATATACTGATGCTGTCATCCATGAGATTCAGAGATTTTCGGACCTCCTCCCTATTGGGGTGCCTCACATTGTCACCAAGGACACACACTTTCGCGGGTACATCATCCCAAAGGTGAGACAACCCTGGGTCCTGAATGTCTCCTGTGTGGGCATCCTGGGCTCTCCTAGTCTCTCAATGGAATCCCCTGTGGGGGTTTTACACCTAGGGTGCTCTTGTCCTGAGTTTCAGCCTCATGGGGTGGAGAGGGAAATGCATTATCTTTTGATCTATGACCTTCCCTCAGGGCACTGAAGTATTTCCCATCCTGAATTCTGCTCTCAATGATCCAAATTACTTTGAGAAACCGGAAACCTTCAACCCCGACCATTTTCTGGACGCCAAGGGGGCGTTGAAGAAGAACGACGCTTTCATGCCCTTTTCTATAGGTAAGATGAATCTGAGCTCCAGACCCTAGAGACCAGGGTGCTAGTCATGTTGATTAATCAAGTGGAGACCTTTGTTTATTGAGAGGTTAGACTCTTCTACTGTCATTACTGTCCTGACTGTTCGTCTTCACATCAATCTCGGAGGACAAATAAACCTGAGATATATTTTATCTTGCCTATAACTCAGCAAGACATATTTGTTGATGCTTCTCCAAGTCCAGTTTTACTCTCTTGGGGGCTTAAGATAATGTATCCAACAGTCACTCTGAGTTATATGTCCTTTCCTAGGAGATTTGTGACCCATCTGTAATAGAAATTTGTTTTATGGGTTTCAAAATATGATCTCTTTAGGGAATAAATGTTTGTGTTATCCTTAGTCCTACTTGGCACAGACTGGCAGCACAAAGATGAATTTACTATTTTTTAAAGGAATTCTACAGCAATAAGGGATCTACGGGGGAATTTGAAGGGTCAGTGAGGTAGAGCCAAAGAATGGCCTCCTGAGCTAAAGACCTCATGGATGGATTTGGTCAGTCACTGAGAAAGTGTAATTTGCAGAAAGAACAGCACGGTTAAAGGCTGAAAGTGGGGCATCATGGTGAATCAGTGAAATAACTGGGGTACTGGAGCATCTTCAGGATCTTGACATGCTCTGATTTATTTCTGTCACCATTCTCCACTTTTGGCCACACAGAAAAAAAAATCCCACTGTTCAAGTATCACATTTTTGAAAGAAAGACCACAATATAAGTCCCTAGATTTCATTTTCATCACTGACTTCAGTGACTCAGTGCTCTGAAATTTAGCCAGTGTTGAGTTTCCACCCTAATTTTATCTTGAGTGAAAATGAGAAACATTCTGTTTTTGTTCCACCATTATCAGAGAGACAGAGAGGTAGGGAATTAAAGATAATGAGAGACAGTGCAAATGAGAAGAACACAGAACAGATGGAGAGAGACAGAGAGATAGAACAGAAGCGATAGAGTGAACTTAACACTACAGGCGGGTCATGTATGGTAACATACACATGGATTATATATTTGGGATAGGGAGATAGGTAGAGATAGAGACAGTGACAGAGTTGTAGACAGAATCAGATCTAAAACAACCATGGAAGGAACTAGCTTGAAGAAAGTAGAGAATAAAATTGTAAAGAACAAAGAGACAACACATGCAGTAGGTATAGGCAGAAAAGGTCATAGGGCATATTGCCATAGGAAAGATAAGTCGTGGCATGCATATTAGAACAGAGGTAATACCAGAGAGTGGCCAAGGAGAAAGCCCCAGAAGTGTGGATGATGTTCAGGAGATAACAGATTGATCTGGAATGAGTTGAGCTGCAGGACCTTTTACAAAAATACCAGCCTGGAAAGCTACCTGAGATCATGCCATCTGACATCTAGATGCACCAGCAAAATACCTTCAAACAGACACAATATTTAATTCCCCTGAAAAGTCTCAAAATATCCTGAAATCCCATCTTTTAAAGGTCTTTCCCAGGCTAGTAGCTTGTGGATTAGGAGCCAGGAAGTAAAGCAGGAACATCTCCCTTTGTCCTTACTGTCCACATTGGCAGTTTTCAACTCACTGGGGAAGGTTCTTTCCACCTTGGAGAATCTGATGAAACTCTGGACTCCCAGCACCATTTTCTGCCCTTCCGGCTCAACTTTGAAGCATGTGACTCTGAGTCTGAGATCAGGAGTTAACCCAGACACAAGCAAGAGCAGAGTTAGAGACACTCAACCTTCCCATAGAGAAACGAACACACAAAAACTACACCAACAGGATCCTTTATTCAGGCTAGTGTTATTCTAGAACTATTTCCAGTATTAACTTGTTTGCTCGAGCGGGCCCAGTAACATCTCCATTGGAGATTTTGTTGTTACTGTGTCTGGCATATCGAATACGTCACGGGGAGCTTGCCAGGCTCTGCCGTGCGGGCGAGATACTCTCGGTAGCTTGCCGGGCTCTCCAAGAGGGGCGGAGGAATTGAACTCGGGTCGGCCATGTTGGCTGCGTGCAAGGCAAACGCCCTACCACTGTGCTATCACACCTAGGTAGGTGCAGTGTGTCATATTAGAGCAGAAGGACATAATGTGCTGCCAGAAATGTGAAAACACCCCAGGTGTGGAGGAAATACTGACACCCATCCATGTCCAACCAGAAATGGGTCCACAAACTCTGTTGGGGCGTTGAGAATTCTAACAAAAGATACAGTTGCTCTCTGAACAGTGTATGTGGCAAAGCCACCAGAGATTGCACCTGATTTTAGAGATTAGGGTATTTTTACTAGTGCATCTAAAATTGCAGGTGAGAAGAGATCAAGCCTAGGTGAATTTGTTGCACAAGTGTCTGTGCTTTCAGATGAGACAGGGTATTGTGCATGTGTGTCCATCTCCCAGCCCTTCCTACATTAGTGACCTTCTGTGCCCACAGGGAAGCGCATTTGTCTTGGAGAAGGCATTGCCCGCACGGAAGTATTCCTCTTTTTCACCACCATTCTGCAGAACTTCACCTTGGCTACAAGCATGGCCCCTGAGGACATCGATCTCACTCCCATGGAGTGTGGTGTGGGCAGACTGCCCCCAAAATACAAGATCCGTTTCCTGCCTCGCCATGGAGACTAAGAAAGGGACTCAGAGCATGCTGGTGTCATTAATAATTCCTGCTTCTGCAGAAAGTGCCCCCACCTCTCTCCACATCTTCCTTCCTCAGACAGATCTGCTCCCAACCTATGTATTTCTTTGTCCTGGTGGCCACCTCCACTGGGAAATTCTTCCTGCAGCCTCGCCTCTATCACAATGCAGTCTCACGGGCCACATTGGGGTCACACATTTAGTTTGAGGCGGTGCACCTCCAGTAATCCAAATCTCAAGTGGGTGTGGATCACACTTGCATGTGAGACTAAGCTAAGGATTGAATTCAAAGCCTTACACCTGCAAGGCAGGTGCTCTACCTTAGCTCCATCCCTACACATCTGAGGTGTTGTAAGAAGTTCAACATATATCTCACTGGATTAAAATGAAGGAATCAACTAGATGGAGATCCTTTGGGGAGTTTCTAGGGGAGAATCTATTTTCTTGTCTTTTCAGCTTCTAGAGATCTTAACATTCCTTGACTTGTTAGCCCCCTGTCTACTTTCAAGCCAACAATACTGGGACTGGAGCAAATAGTACTCAGCTATGTTCTTGCTTTGCATGTGACTAGTCAAAGTTTAATCCAAATAGTACCCATGTTCTGCCAGCAGTGAGCACTGAGTGCTATGTCAGGAGCAAGCTCTGAGCATTGCTGGTTTTAATCCCAGAACAATAAATAAATAAATAAATAAATAAATAAATCCTAGAATATTGAATCTGTCTGGTTTTTCTTTAACATCACCGTCTCCCTCTGGTCCATTTCTCCTGCCTCCTCTCCCCACACACTTTGAAGGACATTAAGTGTGTCCACCTGGGTCATTTAAGCCTCTCCCTCTCTTCTATCAAACAGATTAGAAACCAGAATTCTATCTAAACCTGATTGTGCCTCAGATAGGCCCATGTTTGGGGGATTAGAATGTGTACACCAATATGGGGGACATTTTTCTGTCTATTGTATTATCTGACCATAGGAGTGAGGAATTTTTCTGTTCCCATGAGTAGAAGAGGTCCATGGGTCCATGGGTTAAGATTTTTTTTTATGTAGGAGTGCTGCTATTTATTCAGCCACTGATTAGCAGATTGAATTGTGCATGAACTCCACCTTACTTTTTTTCTTTTTTTATAATTTTATTTATTGAATCACCGTGAGAGCAGTTACAAAGCTTTCGGGTCTAAGTCTTGGTCATACAATGAAACACCCATACCTTCACCAGTGCCCATTCTCCACCACCAAAAACCCCAGTATACCCCCATCCTACACCCTCCCCCTACCTGTGGGGCAGATGATTTCCACATTACTCTCTCTCTACTTTGATTACATTCAATATTTTGATGCCAGACCCACCATTATTACTTGTGATTTTACCCCAACACTCAGATTTGCTGAAAAGGCAACAGTAGACAATTTGTTTTCTATTGCTGGTTATGAATAACATATGATGTCACGTGGCTGCAGTAGTGGCTGTGCGATTTTGAAATTCCGAAATTTTAACACTTAAATCTGGAGGGATTTCTGTCAAAACCTGCTGGGTTCTGAGATTTACTCCTGAGTCTCTAGGATCATTGCCGTTGAGCAGCTTGATCAGAAGCCAGAAAGGCCATTTGTGGGCGATGACTTGGGGTCTCTTTGGGGTGCAGAGAACAGGACCGGCTCCACCTCCATCCCATGAGACCTAACATGTCTCGTTACTGTGGGCCCAAACCTGACTGTCCAATGGCCTCTGGAGGATGGCAGCCACTGAGCCGCCAGGGGCAAGCAGGCAGAGGGGCAACACCCTTTCCCCCCTGGGGTGGTCTGGCGACAGTAACCTACTGAGTGCTCCAGACACATTTCTGCCAAAAGCCACTGGGTTTCGAGATTTGTTTCTGAGTCTCTGGGATCATGGTCGTTAAGCAGCTTGATTAGGAGCCAGAGAGGCCATTCGTGGGCAATGACTTGGGGTCTCGTTGGGACGGGGAGGACAGGACCTGCTCCACCTTCATCCTGTGAGGCCCAACAAGTTTCATCATTGCACTTCATCCCATGAGGCCCAACAAGTTTCATCACTGCAGGCCCAATCCTGACTCTCCAATGGCCTCTGGAGGATGGCGGCCACCGAGCCACCAAGGGGGAGCAGGGGACGGGACAGCATCCTTTCCCCCCTGGGGTGGCCTGGCAACAGTAACCTACTGCGTGGTCCAGACACATTTCTTCCAAAAGCCACTGGGTTTCAAGATTTGTTTCTGAGTCTCTGGGATCATGGTTGTTAAGCAGCTTGATTAGGAGCCAGAGAGACCATTCATGGGCGATGACTTGGGGTCTCGTTGGGGTGGGGAGGACAGGACCGGCTACACCCCCATCCCGTGAGGTCCAAAATGTCTTGTCACTGCAGGCCCAAACCTGACTGTCCAGTGCCTCTGGAGGATGGCAGTCACCGAGCCGCCAGGGATAACAGGCCAAGGCATGAAACCTATTCCCACCTGGGTTGGCCCAGCACCGGTAACCTACTGCAGGGACTGGATGCATTTCTGCCAAAAGCCGCTGGGTTTCAAGATTTGTTTCTGAGTCTCTGGCATCATGACCATTAAGCAATTCAATCAGGAACCAGAAGAGGCCATGGCTCCAATTATATAGCTGAGCCGGAGGTGTTTTGTGGGTGAGTTTTCCAAATACCTAACTTTTGGCCATTTACTTTCTTGGTAAACTTTGTCCCAAGTTTTTGGGGTCTGGCCAAAGGCACAGCAGCAATTTGGGGGTTTCTGGAAGTCTGAAAGTGCCATCAGGCTGCTTATGCACTCGCCTCACAGGCACAGATTGACCTGCTGGCAGCACCATACCCCCTCCATGGGTTAAGATTTTAATTCTAAATTAATTCTATACAATCCCGGTAAAGTTCCGTGGGTGATGTGAGGGGAAATTGAGGAATTGTTTCTAATATACAAATCAAAGTGTGAAAACACTTCAAAAGCTTCAGTTTGAAATAGAAGGCCAGTGTTGGCGGAAAACAACTGAAAGATATAAGTAAATGCAAATCTTCATTAATCAAGACAAAGTTTGGTATTGTCACAAAATATAGAATATAAGAAAAGAATCAAAATTTGGGTCATGAAAATAGGCATCTGAGTTTTGACACAGGTGCAAAGTCATTTTAGTGGTGAAAGAGTGTTTTTAGCTAATAGTAATGACAAAAATTGGTTATACTTATGCCCCAAAGAACCACACTCCTCTGCACACACAGACCCAGCACAGGGATGTAAACACCATCACACAAATGCCAACTGCCTCCACATAGGTGAGAACATACAGAGTCATCGAAGACTGCACCCATGCAAAAACAGGCTCAGAATCACTTCAGGAAGTTCATGTGCCAACATCTTTTCATATGCCAAAATCAAGTGATTTTGGTATAGGAGTAATCATGTGTCATCCTCAGCAGTGCCTCCTATGTTAGAACTGCAGGATATTTGACTTTGTTGGTGTCCTTTGATATTTGGTCATAGGTGCTGGGGTGCATGGATAAACACCTGTAAATGTGAGTGCACACACACATGACTAGAATAAGGACGAATGCTCATCTACTAACAGAAATTGGAAAGCATTATACACATGCACACCCACACATGCACACACACGCTTTGGGATTTTGGTGTCTTCATACATCTATGGGTGGAGAACAAATACAGAGTTAGCAGATCACTGGAGTGCATGAGTAGGAAGCATGGGCCGTTTGGTAACTCTCATCTAAGTTCTTGCTACTGGGCAATGGTAAGAGGGAGGAGGGGATTGGATGAAATTATCTACTTGGCATGGTGGTGGTTCAGGGTAAAAAGCCCTTCTCCAGGGAGAAGTGGAGAGGAAGGCCAATCTCCAGGACCATGGAGCTAAACTTCTTTTTCTCTCTGGCTGTCTTCACAAAACTGTTTATGCTCATCTTGTTCTGGGACCCCTATCCCCTACCCCTGACCCCTGTTCCACTTTTTTGGGGAACCTTCCACAGATGAACAGAAAAGCTCTGCTCTAATACTTCCTGATGGCAAGATACAAAACATGTGGTGGTGTGGGGTGCCTACCCATATTGGTCCTTGAAGATCAGTCATGAGAGGGACTAAAGCTTCCTTCCATGGTCAGAGTTGGGGTATGCAGTTGTTGTAAGTACCATAGAGATGAACCTGCTAGAGAGTGGAGAGCAAGAGAAAATGTTTGAGTGTGAGCCATGTTGTACAATTTCATGTTATGTTGCCACCCCGTGCTTGGGCGTTTGCTTGTCACTGAAAGTGAGAGAGACAAAGGAGGTTGTAGCACTGAGAAATAGGAATCTTTAAGGTCAACAAAAGAGAGAACTGTGGCCTATTTCAGTGCCAGGATGACTTGGAGGAGGGATTATTGGAGGATGGTCCCCTCCCACTGAATCATCATTGCTGAGAAATAATGTGTGAATAGAGGAAGGGGCGATGTTGTGGAGCAATAGCTGGACATGCGATTGAGGCTTTGGGTGAATTTCATGTATAATTATTTACTACTTTTTAAATAATACAATTCATATCAACAAGTGTACTATAACCTCTGAGTATCGGAAGGGTTCCAGACTTGTAACCTACATCTTTCCCCCTCAGCACTAAGGGGCCAGGATTCATCTGCACTATGGTGGGGACTCATCAGGTTCTCTTTGATAGTGACTTGGTGGGCTAGGTGAAGAGCTCTCTCCTTCCTAGAGGGCAAACCAGTGTGGTTTAGCTTGGGGACTTCCCTTGTCTCACACCCACAGTAGGAGTTTGACATCGGAAGACAGGGCCAGCAGGAGGGACATCCTCAGCAGTGAATCACACTCTAATGCTGTAGGGCATTTAACCTTGTGTGTATCCTTAGAGATTTGGGCAAAACCCAAGTACTCTCTCCACTCTAATATCCACTTCCATTTTCATAGATAGTTGACTTCCTACAGCACTGCCCCAGCACCTGAAAGTACCCTAAAGGTGTCCAACCCCTCCATGGTCATTACCTCTTGTTCTGGGACTTCTGTCCCCTACCCCTGACCCCTGTTCCCCTCTTTTGGGGAACCTTCCACAGATGAACAGAAAAGATCTACTCTAATACTTTCTGACAGCAAGCAGCAGAAAGAGAGTGAAGATACATGGAAGAAAGGAGAGAGAGAGAGAAAGTGAGAGAGACAGAGAGACAGAGAGATGAGATGAACGGTTGGAAAGGTGACATCATTTTTTTTGGGGGGGGGAAGTGAGATAAGGGTTTGTGTTCTGGGTTTACCTGTGGTCCAGTGAGACAGTTTCCTTGACTCTACAATGAGATGGCATTGATGAGAATGAGGGCCTCATGAGATGCTGTGAGGATTTTAGATGCAACCAACAATCTGGTGGGTAAAAGTGCCTCACCAAATGGCAATTGCTTTAACCTAGTAATTTGTGCGTTTGCTTGTTCAACAATCATTTTCAGCATTTAGAAAGTATTTAATGACTGAATTGAACATAAGTTATGTAATGAAAACTCAAGTGAAAGATTTTGAGAGAGAACATGAACTTCTCAAGATGGGAGAGTGCCAGGAGTCCACATTTCAGGTTGAGATGGAGTGAATCTCCAGGATAGAGATGTCATATCATGTAAAATTTTAGCTATTTCTACTGTGTATTACTCAAATGCTTGATAACCAAGATAGGTAGTGGCTCCCAATTGGACAAAGCAGTTCTAACCCATTGTGTGATTTTAGGTAAAATTCTCAATCTCTCTGCGCTTATCTTCATCTGTGAATGGGGGATCCCTAATGCCTAATTCAAAAGGCAAGGATGAAGGAAGTCCCTGTGTGTGTGAAGGACTTCACTCTGCCCATCAGGGTTCTCAGAGCTGGAAAGGGACCAAGTGCAGTGCCAGCTCACACAACACAGCAGAAACCAGGATCTAAGTTCAGGTAAGTCCATGGTGTCTCCTGTTTCAGGTCAGGAAAGTGCAAGCTCTCAGGTGAGGAGAGTGCAGACTCCACCCCCTTGCAGAGATCTGGAGTATAGGTCCCCCTACCCCTGCACCACAGGAGTCTGACTCAGCTTCTGGGGAGGTTCCTGGGTTGGCAAGAGATTTTCTTAACATTCTCCTCTCAGCTCGCTCACTCCCTTTTAAGGGCTGCAAAGATATGGAAAACCAGGACTGACTTGGAACAGGTGAACACAGATATTTTCACTCACATAATCTATTTTACTGAGGTCCACACCTGGCAGTACTCAGGGATCAAACCCAGGCCCACCACTTGCAAGGCAAATGCCCTATCCACTGTACTATTGCTCTGGTCCTCATTTTCATGTTCTTCAGATTAGGACTGAGCCAACAATGACTGTGTGGTGAGCTCAGGGTAGGCAGAAAACAGAAGTGTGCCCAGTGGTCATCAAAAAAATTGGACCCCATCTCCATGCATCTGGAGTTCATAGAGTAGAAGAGAAAAAGACATGGAGGTAGAGAGGGGGCAGGAGAGAGGGACACGCATTCAAGTCCAAGAGGGTTCAGCTCTGTGAAGACAGAGCCTGAGCTAGTGTAGGCCAGAGGACCTTCTCCCTGAACCTGCCAGCTTTCCCTGCATCAGCTCTGAGTCTGATAGGATCTGTCTCCCCATTGTACCCATCTGGGGGATGGATGTAAGGAAGGGCAGAGAGACATAGATCCTAGGGAGATATTAACTGAGAGAGGTACAGACCCATTAGCACAAATGGACTCACAGACAAGAATGTAACATATGCCCTGCCCACCTTCCACAGTGCAAACCCTCCTCCACAAGTGAAGCCATAGAAAGACAAATATGTTCTCACACATACAAGAATAGATACATGAGCACACTCAGTTGAGACACAGGCCCTTTCCCCAGCAAGCTCATGAAATGCAAAATCATGTCAGCACAGATACAAGTGCCTGGGTAAATGGACAGATATTTGCAAGTGTGAGGACATACTCATGGCTGGAGCAAGCAGTCATGCTCGGCCATACTCACAGAACTTGGCAGCATCCTACATATAGAGACACCCAAGTGGACTTTGGAATCTGCTGAATTCAGGGAGAGAGGGCAAGGTAAAGTGAGCAGATCATTAAACTGTTGGAGTCAAAAATTTGGGCCCCAGACCAATTTCTTCCTAAGTTCATGCTCCTGGTTAATGATAAGAGAGAGGCGGGGATTAGATAAAATTGTATCATGGAACACAGTGGAGGCTCAGGATTAAAGGCCCTTCTCCAGGGAACAGTGGAGAAGAAGGCAGCCCAACCGGAACCATGAAGCTCAGTGTCCTCCTCTTCCTGGCTGTCCTGATGGGACTCTTGGTGCTCATGACCAGGAGCCACCCAAAGACACATAGACACCTCCCTCTGGGCCCCCGGGCCTTGCCCTTCTTGGGGAACCTTCTGCAGATGGACAGAAATGGCCTTCTCTGATCCTTCTTTAAAGCGAGACGCAGAAGGATGGGATCTGAGGGATGCTTCCTCTTTGGGTTCTTGGGAATCATTCATGGGAGGTATTGAGGCTTCCTTCCAGGCTCAGGGCTGGGTATGCAATGGTTGGTAAGGAACATAGGAATGAAACAGGGGGAGGGTGGTCAAGACAGAGGTCCCAGAGGCCACGGGGCCTGAGTTGGATCATGGGTTAATTCATAGTTCTTAGATCCTGGGAAGAAAAGAGATACCCTTACGTGGGAGATATTTTAAGTGTATAGTAACTAGAGTGACCACAGAGTTGCACACTTAGAGCAAACATGGGTGTGGGTATGTTCGGCAGATTAGAGACAAATATGGGGGACGTGTTCACTGTGTACCTGGAACCAAGACTTGTTGTCATGCTCTGTGGCACAAAGGCCATTTGGGAGGCTCTGGTGAACTAAGCTGATGCCTTTTCTAGCCAGGGGAAAATTGCTGCAAATGATTCAGTCTTCCAGGGATATGAAAAGAGCTTCCAAGTTCTCATGAGGGATGGAATTAAAGATGAAGCTTGTGGGAATGTGAATTCAGAAAGAGAAGTAAAGAAGTTCAAAGGGAGTCAGAGTCCACTCCACTGACCAGCCAAGTGGAAACAGATATAAACAAATTGGAGTATCTTAAATTAAGAAGCTTCTGCACCTCAAAAGATATAGTGACCAAGGGGCTGAGTAATAGCACAGTGGATAGGGCACTTGCCTTTCATGCAGCCGACCTGGGTTCTAGTCCCAGCATTCCATATGGTCCCCCAAGCACCGCCAGGAATAATTCCTGAGTGCAGAGCCAGGAGTAACCCCTGAACATCGCTGAATGTGACCCAAAAAGCAAAAAAATAAAGATGTAGTGACTAGAATACAAAGACAATCTACAGAATGGGAAAAGATATTCACCCAATACACATCTGATAAGGGGTTGATATCAAGAATATATAAAGCACTGGTTGAACTCCACAAGAAGAAAACATCCAACTCCATCAAAAATGGGGCAACGAAATGAACAGAAACTTTTGCAAAGAAATCTGGTTGGCTAAAATGCACATGAAAAATGCTCTTCATCACTAATCATCAGGGAGATGCAGATCAAAACAACGAGATATCACCTCACACCACAGAGACTGGCCCACATCCAAAAGAACAAAAGCAACTTGTGTTGGCATGGATGTGGGGAGAACAGGACTCTCCTTCAGTGCTGGTAGGAATACTGACTGGTTCAGCCCTTTTAGAAAACAGTATGGACGATTCTCAAAAAATTAGAAATTGAGCTCCCATTTGATCCAGCAATACCACTTCTGGGAATATATCCTAGAGAGGCAAAAAGTATAGCCGAAATGACATCCTCACTTCTATGTTCATTGCTGCACTGTTCACAATAGCCAAAATATGGAAAAAAACCCCGAGTGCTCGAGAACAGATGACTGGTTAAAGAAACTTTGGTACATCTATACAATGGAGTACTATGCAGGTGTTAGAAAAGACGAAGTCATGAAATTTACATACAAGTGATACTACATGGAAAGTATCATGCTAAGTGAAATGAGTCAGAAAGAGAGGGACAGACATAGAAAGATTGCACTCACCTGGGGAATATAAAGTAACAAAATAGGAGACTAACATGCAAGAATAGTCGAGATAAGCACCTGGAAGTTCACTCTATGGCTTGAAGGTCAGCCGCACATGCTAGGGGAAAAGGCAGCTCAGAGAGAGAAGGGAACACCAAGTAAAGAGTGTTGGGAGGATCCTCCCAGGTGGGAGATGCATGCTGAAAATAGACTATAGACCAAACATGATTGCCACTCAATGCCTCTTTTGCAAACCTCAGAACCCAAAAGGAGAGAGAGAGAACAAAAGAGAATGCCCTGTCACAGAAGCTGGATGGGATGGGGGGTGGGCGGGAGGGATGGGAGGGTTACTGGGATCATTGGAGGTGAAGAATGGGCACTGGTGGAGGAATGGGTACTCGATCATTGTATAATTGAAACCCAAGCACCAAAACTTGTAAGTCTACAACTGTACCTCATGGTGTTTCACTAAAAAGAAAAAAAAAAGGGAGTCAGAGTCTCCTTTCAATGTCCGCTGCAATTCACAATGTGGTCTCCACTTTTAGGTATAATCTTTGCCACTGGGGACATTGGAAGTTTCTTTGATGATTCTCACTGACCACCATGAGGAACTTTGGCATGGAAAAGAGGAGTGTGGAGGAGTGAATCCAGGAGGAGGCTCAATGTCTGGTGAGGAGTTGAAGACTACGAAGTGTAAGCCCTGGGAAAGGGGACAGCGGGGAGAGAGACAGTAAAATGGAGACAGAGAGAAAGATGCAGAGTGAACTGGCAATAGAAATAGGGTTGTAGGTGCTCAAAGGTCTGGTGACTGAGAGAAGGTCAGAGAGGACACACGAAACCAGAAAAGATGCCTATAAAGAGCTAAGGAGTCAGTTTAATGTTAGCACTCTACTAACTTTTCTCAAGGAAAGCAATTCATTACTGATCATGTTTATGGAAGGCAGAATTAGGAAGCAGTGAGAGAGAAGGAAAGATCCAGAGGCACATGCTGTGACTTTTCCTTCCAAGGTTAAAAGGCAGTGATTGATTAGAGAGGGAAGTGGAGGGGCCATGTAAACGACACTTCCAGTTGCTTTTGATTTTTCCCCCAGTGGGAGACAGAGGTGACAGTGTTATTTCTCAGGAGATTGGAAGACCTCAGTGCACAGCATCAGGAAAGGTGACATAGGGACACAGGGAGCAAAGAAACAGGGACAGAGGGAACTGAGGAGAAAGAGAGAGATGGGAGGACCAAGTCAAAAGATTTTTGAGATCAAGACTGAGAGTAGATGGAGCGGTATGGGGGGAGGGAGGGAGAGAGAGAGAGAGAGAGACAGAGAGAGAGAGAGAGAGCAGAGAAAATAAAGATACCAACAGAAACTGGAAACAATCCGAGTGCCTGAGAACAGACAACTGGATAAAGAAACTATGGTACATTTACACAATAAAATACTACACAGCCACCGAGAGAAATGAAGTCATGAAATTTGCCGATAAATGGATGTACATGAGAGTATCATGCTGAGTGAAAATAAAATAACTTCACTCATTTGTGGAATAGGTAAAGGTAAGGTAAAGGTAAAGGCCCTCCCGTTGTTCGTCGATTTGCTCGAGTGGGCCCAGTAACGTCTCCATTGGAGACTTTGTTGTTACTGTGTTTGGCATACCGACTACGTCACGGGGAGCTTGCCAGGCTCTGCCGTGCGGGCGAGATACTCTCGGTAGCTTGCTGGGCTCTCCGAGAGGGGCGGAGGAATCGAACTCGGGTCGACCATGTTGGCTGCGTGCAAGGCAAACGCCCTACCGCTGTGCTGCCTTGCATTTGTGGAATATACAAAAATAATATGAGACTAATACCCTAAGCTAGAAAAATCAGAGCCAAGAGAACTGTTGGAAGTTTGCCACAAGTGCTTGGGGGGGGGGGAAAGAACAGTTAGGATACAGAGGGGACTAGTATGACAATAATAGTTAGAAATTACTGTTAGAAATCACAATGGACAAAAACTGAGTGTTGAAGATAGGTAAAGAGATATACATGATAACCTTTCAGTATCTGTATTGCAAATCATAATAAAAAAAGGAGAGAAAGGAGGAGGAGGAGGAGGAACATGAGGAGGAGGACGAGAAGAATGAGAAGGGAAAGGGGAAGGGGAAGGAGAAGAGGAAAGGGAAGGGGAAGACAATGGGGAAGAGGATGAAGAATAGGAAGAGGAAGAAGAAGAGGAAGAAGGGGAAAAAGACTAAGAGGAAGAGGAAGGAAAGTAGGAGAAGGAGAAGGAGATGGAGAAAGAGAAGAAAGAGAAGGAGAAGAAGAAGAAGAAGAAGAAGAAGAAGAAGAGGAAGAGGAAGAAGAAGAAGAAGAAGAAGAAGAAGAAGAAGAAGAAGAAGAAGAAGAAGAAGAAGAAGAAGAAGAAGAAGAAGAAGAAGAAGAAAATGAGGAGGAAGAGGAGGAAGAGGAGGAGGAGGAGGGGAAAAGGGAAAGGGAAGAGGAGGAAGAGGGGAGAAGGAAGAGGAGGAAGAGGGGAGAAGGAAGAGGAGGAGGAAGATGAGAGGGAGTGAAAGTTTTTTTTTTTCCGAACGTGCCCAGACACACTACACACTGGGTCCGGGCAGATGTGGGGCAAAGGATGACCAGGGTACAGAGAAACCACCCCAGGAGACAGCCGATGGCCATTCATTTTATGGCTTGGAGGCCAGCCGCACACTCTAGGGTTAAAGGCAGCTCAGATAGAGAAGGGAGAACCAAATAAAGGGTGCTGGGAAGATCTGCCCAGGATGGGAGATGCATGCTGAAAGTAGACTATAGACCGAACATGATTGCCACTCAATGCCTCTTTTGCAAACCACAGCACCCAAAAGGAGAGAGAGAAGAAAAGGGAATGTTTTGCCTCCCACAGAGGCAGGGTGGGATGGGGGGATGGAGGGGTGGGAGGGATACTGGAATTGGTGGGGGTGGAGAATGGGCACTGGTGGAGGGATGGGTACTTGATCATTGTATAACTGAACCCAAGCACAAAAATTTGTAAGTCTACAACTGTACCTCATGGTGTTTCATTAATAAACATTTTAAAAAATAATAAAAATAATAAAAAACACTTTATTGCCAAGTACATACATATTTTATAGAGGGTCTAAGCTTAAGAGGATGATCCAATCACATTACTGACCTCTAACCTTTCCAACCCTTCTTTGCCTGGACCCAATCCCAAATAGGGCCAGATGCTGCAGTTAGGAATGACTTGCTGAGTGTAGGTGATAATTCTTGGGGGTTTAGGTAAGACTCAAGGTCGGGTACCTGGTGCCTGTAAAATACGACTAGACACACCCCCTACTGGGTCACTATGCAGGGCCAGGTCTTATCTGTTATGCAGGGACAGATCTTATCTGCTCTGGCACCTGTTGCCATGAGAAAATGGGGACATTGGTGGTGGGAAATGTACACTCATGAAGGGATGGGTGTTGGAACACTGTATGACTGAAACCCTGCCATAAACAACCTTGTAACTCTGTATCTCACTCTGATTCAAAAAATTAAAGAGATTTTTTAATGAAGACACTGGGAGACAGGTGCAGGAAGGCTCTGCAGAAGATAGAGAAGGTATAGGGGACACCAAGAGTAAAACTGTATCCATCTGTAGTTCCTGAGCTCACAGCACCCTTGTCCTCCCACCTGAGTCTGGGGTGTGCAGACATCAGCCAACAAAGGCAAAACTATTCCCTGAAGAACCAAGAGTCCAGAAGTAGAGACAGAGAAAGTATGTGTAACAATTAAGGTATGGGAGAGCTGCATTTATTTTGTTTAAAAGCTGTACAAGACTTTGACAGATTGAGCATCTGCTCTCTATGCCCTCTACCCCACCCTTGGGACTTCCCTTTCCTATTCCAGAGACAGAAAAGGGATCTCACTGCACAGATGTTGATGTTGGTTACCTGATGCTGCATCTGGGCCCCAGAAATGAGCAGCTGTTTAGCTATGCTCAATGCAGAGAGTTCTGTGTGCTCGCATGCAAAATGGCTACACTAGAATACCTGAACCTTCCTCACAGTTGTGATAAAGATGGAAGGAATTACTTGTGGGTGTTATTGGAGTAAATTTAGCACAAAATATGGGCTCATAGATCTGTAATTGTCCTGTTTTCTGGTTCCCCTCTGAGCCAGTGAGGGATGAGTTATCACCTTGCATTCTGTACACCTGGAGATGTTTCTCGTAATCTGCATCCTCTCTCCCCAGGAACTCTCCAGGATCCCACCTTGTTCTTCCATGCCATTATTGAAAACATTATCTGCTCCATTGTCTTTGGGGAATGTTTCTCCTACCAAGATCCCAAATTTCTGCAGCTACTGGATTTGTTTTTCCCATCTTTTGTCCTTGTCAGTTCCTTCTCCAGCTAGGTTGGGAGAAAGGAAGGTTGGTGGGGATTAAGTGAACGCCCAGGGCAGGCATGGTGATGATCTTCTTGAGTGGGTAGAAAATCAGATCAAGGACAGACAAGGGCAGAGACCCCAGGTATGGAAGAGAGGCAGGGAATCAGAAACAAGAGTAGAAAATGATGGACTGAAAGACCAAGAGAAAGAATGGGGCATGATGGGAGAGACCTAAACATTCAGGATATCAGTCAATACCTTCTGTGGTTTTTATATTTTCATTAATTTATTAAGTAAAGTAAAGGCCCTCCTGTTGATCATAAATTTGCTCGAGCGGGCCCAGTAACGTCTCCATTGGAGACTTTGTTGTTACTGTGTTTGGCATATTGAATACATCACGGGGAGCTTGCCAGGCTCTGCTGTGCGGGTGAGATACTCTCGGTAGCTTGCCGGGGCTCTCCGAGAGGGGCGGAGGAATCGAACTCGGTTCAGCCATGTTAGCTGCGTGCAAGGCAAACGCCCTCCCGCTGTGCTAGTTTATTTAAATTTAAATGGTTGATTTAAATATTTTATGGTCCCTCATGAGGTGCATAAATGTTTAGGAGTGTTCAGGAATTCTTCATGGTGTGTCTTTCCTTTGATCATTAAGAAATGATCATCCTATCCCTTGTAATTTTTTTAACCCCTAAACCTAAAACTCTGCTGATGAGGGTCAACTGTAGTTTATTTAAGTCTCAAAATCTTGAACTGGGCTGGAGCAAAAGTCCAGCGAGTAAGGTGCATGCCTTGCACATGGTTGACTTGGTTTCAGTTCCTGGCAGAACATGTAGTCCCTCAAGTCTTGTCAGGAGGGACTCCTGATTACAGAGCCAGGAGTAAGCTTTGAACATAGCCAGATGTGGCCCAAAAACTTGAAGGGGAAAAAATCAGTGGGCTCCTGGCAGCTGGAATTCTTCACAGGAGTGTAAGTCAGATGGTCAGTTAGGACCATCCCCAGAGTTCACATGACCTTCATATGAATAAACTAATGGGAAATTGGGAAGGTCCCTCAGGTGGATGTGTGCAGTTACCTAATGGAGATTCCAATGTCCTCCTACAGAGAATCACAGAGAGAAAAAGTAAGCATGTGGGATTCAGCCAAAAGCAACAGTTATTTCTAGAAGGAGGAAACAGTAAACAAATTTACATCTTACCGTTACACACCTACATTTTTAACTATTGAGTAACTGCATTATTGATAATTATTTGTGACAATAGACACTATATCTGTCATCAGACAGAACAATAGAAGCCCAAACCCAAAGAAGTCAGTGAGGCTGAGTGACCTGCTGCCTCTTCGGGGTGAGCATCACTTTATCATTCCTGACACACCACAGAAGATGCAGAGAGGAGGGGAGAGTCAGGGAGAGGTCTGAGCAAAACAGACAAAGTGCTCCAGGGAGGAAATGGATATTCAGAGAGAGGAGCAGAAGGTGAGACATGCAGACAAGAGAGGTGGAGTGGAGAGAGATGGAGAGGTGGGGTATAGATCAACAAAAGACATGAGGATGAGGTTTGGAGGTTCAGACA
Source organism: Sorex fumeus (assembly GCF_029834395.1). NCBI lineage: Eukaryota > Metazoa > Chordata > Mammalia > Eulipotyphla > Soricidae > Sorex > Sorex fumeus. Next base: position 17,402,659 of record NW_026606179.1, read on the forward strand.
AATGTGGGAAGGAGACAGAATCAGTGTAAGAGGGTTCCAAGTATAGAGACAGAGAGACAGAGATAGACCAAGATACTGAAAAGATGTTGGGGACCCGTGGAGTCCTGTCCCTCCCTGTGACTTGCTAGCTCAGCCACAGGAGGCGCCACAGTACCTCTCTTACCCACCTCTCTTACACACAGGTGTTTGAGCTCTTCTCTGGCTTCTTGAAACACTTCCTGGTCCACATAGGCAGATCCACAGAGACCTGCAGGAAATCACCATCTTCATAGATCTCAATGTGGAGAAGCACTGTGAGACTCTAGACTACACTGCTCCCCATGACTTCATTGATACCTACCTGTTCCTCATGGACAAAGTGAGGCTTGGCAGAGGGGGTGGGAAGGGAGGGAAGAACAATAGGGAGATGAGAAGGGAAGGGAATCAGGTACAAGGGAGCAGAGAGGAAAAGACAGAGGATGGGAAGGGGGAGAGAGAAGAGAGAGAAAGATTGAGAGGGAGGAGGGAGAGGGAGAGGGAGAGTAGGAGGAGTGGCTGGATGGTGTGAGACAACTGGAAACAGATAGGAAACCCAGAGATGTTCACATGTAACGTGGAACCTTACCACCACTGTGCTCTCGTTCTTCTCTGCCAGGACAAAGATAACCAGCACCACTCTCCGCCATGAATTCCTGATTATACTCAAATACCCACACATCACAGGCAGGCAGGCTGCAGTCTACTAATAGATGTAGGTGTTCTAATCCCCCTTTGAGCTGCAGAAGTAAAAACAAAGTCCCTGTCAGAGCAAGAATTAGACCAGAAGCACTGAAGGTTTTCAATGAGCTCCCAATTAAGTCAAGAATCTGGACTGATGGATGAACAAAGAATCTGTTAATACATTCTCCCCCTTTTTTCCTCCATCACTTAAACATCAGTTCACTCCTTTTTTATTCATCTTTACACATCCCTCCATCTGTCTATCCATCCAAGCATTTAACTATCTTTTCTTTTATTCATTAGTTCACTGGTATGCCCTCTGAGTATATGATTCATTCAAAGATATTCAATGTCTTAATGCAGAAACCAGCAGCTTGGAGCAGAAAAGTGAACGGACTATGCGTTAATCCACGCCATCATGCCTGCCCAGAGGGGAAAGGGTGTTGCTCCCTTCCACCCTCCCCACTCTGGAAAGAAAGATGGCGGCTGCATGGGAGCCTTGTGGAGAGCAGGTATGAGCCGGGGGGTGTGTGGGCGACTAAAACCTCATGGGAAGGGGGGCGTTCCGGCTCGTCCTTCATGCCCTACTGAGGTCACCAGTTGCCCCCCACGAGCAGCTCTCCGGCACGGCCACAACTCCAGAGCACAGAAACCAATCTCTTAATTATCTGATTTTCAGTAGAAATACTTCCAGGGTTAATAAGTAAAATAGCAGAAATCCAAAACTGCACGGCCGCTATTGAGGCTGGGCGACAACATTTAATTCTTGAACCCAGCTGTAGAAAGCAAATCATTTCACAACGCTTTTTCAGCATGTCTGATTTGGGGGGGGGGCGGGTAAACTCTAAATAATAATGGTGCATCTTTTATCGAAACAATGAATCTAGTCAAAGTAGATAGAGTGTTAACTAGAATTCATCTGCCTCACAGGCATTGGGAGGGGTGGGAGGTGGGGTTTTATTGGGGTTCTTCGTGGTAAAAAATAAGTATTGGTAAAGGGAAATGTGTTTGATATTTGCATGACTGAGACCTAAACCTGAAAGCTTTGTAACTTTTCCCACAGTGATTCAATAAATAAATAAATAAATAAATAATTAAAAAAAGCCAAGTTTAGACCAAATAGATCATTATTTAAAGTATCTTTTTAGACTTAAAGTTAATTCTTAAATGACCACCACAATCTCCTCAAACAAACAATATTTGAAACTCTTCAATGGAGAAATACTGAGGAAGAGTGGCTTTTCACTCATCAGGAGACTTAAACTAAAGGAAGCATGGATGTCTGCTCTCACTTTCTAATCTTGATCCTGTTACCAAGAAGAAAGAACAGTGTGGATGACTTGATTTCTTTTCAACACAAAAGTTACAGAGTTTTCTCTTTGTTTAAATAAAATTGGGAATTAAAGGAAAAAAAAGATATTCAATGTTATTCATTTATTTGGACTATAGAATTTATTATTTAATGAGCAATCATTGGCAGATTTATTCATTCATGTGTTCATCTTTCCTAAGCTATCTAGGTCAATCCTTATTTTCTTCATCTGTATTTAGCTTCACACTCATCCATTTTTTTGTTTCTGCCTTAACTTCATTTATTTATTACTCCCTAATGTGTTTATCAAACATCTCATTCATCCATTTTTTATTAAACTTACTCATTCCTTCAGTTATTTGTTCATTCACATATTTCTCCATCAGTCTATCTCATCATGCACTCATTCATGTGATTTATGATTGGTTGATAATGTGTAGTTATATATTGGTTGTTTATTTTTGTTTTGAATCACATCCAAATGTACTTGGGCATACTCAAAGCTCTATATTCAGGGGACACTCTTTGTATTAATTGCGGGAATTTGTGGTGCCATAAATTGAACTCCGTGCTCCTATGTACATAAAATATGTTCAGTCCATTGAGCTATCTCTCTGATCCATTTTATTAATTAATAACACATTGGATGAAAAATACATTCGGGAGGGGATATGGTGCCGCCAGCAGGTCAAACTGTACCTGTGAGGCGAGTGCATCAGCAGCCTGATGGCGCCTTCAGACTTCCAGATACCCCCAAATTGCTGCTGTGTCTTTGGCCAGACCCCAAAAACTTGGGGCAAAGTTTACCAAGAAAGTAAACGGCCAAAAGTTAGGTATGTGGGAGACACACCCACAAACCACCTCCGGCTCAGATATATAACTGGAGGCATGGCCTTTCTGATTCCTGATTGAACTGCTTAATGGCCATGATCCCAGAGACTCAGAAACAAATCTCAAAACCCAGTGGCTTTTGGCAGAAATGCGTCTGGTCCCTGCAGTAGGTTACCAGTGTTGGGCCAACCCTGCTGGGAATAGGTTTCGTACCTTGGCCTGTTCCCCCTGGCGGTGCAGTGGCCGCCATCCTCCAGAGGCCACTGGACAGTCAAGTTTGGGCCTGCAGTGACGAGACACGCAGGGCCTCATGGGATGGGAGTGGAGCCGGTCCTGTCCTCCCCACCCCAATGAGACCCCAAGTCATCATCCACGAGCGACCTCTCTGGCTCCTGATCAAGCTTGCTTAACGACCATGATCCCAGAGACTCAGGAGCAAATCTCGGAACCCAGCAGGTTTGGAAAGAAATCCCTCCAGATTTAAGTGTTAAAATTTCAGAATTTCAAAATCGCGCAGCCACTACTGCAGCCACGTGACATCATATGTTATTCATAATCAGCAATAGAAAACAAATTGTCCATTGTTGCCTTTCCAGAAGATCTGAGTGTTGGGGTAAAATCTCAAATAATAATGGTGGGTCTGGTGTCAAAATATTGAATGTGATCAAAGTAGAGAGAGAGTAACATGGAAATCATCTGCCCCACAGATAGGGGGAGGGTGTGGGATGGGGATATACTGGGTTTGTTGGGGATGGAGAATGGCCACTGGTGAAGGTACGGGTATTTCATTGTATGACCGAGACTTAGACCCGAAAGCTTTATAACTGCTCTCACGGTGATTCAATAAATAAAATATATAAAATTATAAAAAAATAAAATTATAAAAAATGAAAAAAGTAAGGTGGAGTTCATGCACAATTCAATCAGCTTATCAATGGCTGAATGAATAGCAGTACTTCTACATAAAAAAATACATTCGGGGGCTAGAGCCATAGTTCAGGGGGCTGGAGCGATTGCACAGTGGGCAGGGCATTTGCCTTGCATGAGGCCAGGCTGAGTTTGATTCTCAGCATCTCACATGGTCCCCCAAGCACCACCACGAGTAATTCCTGAGTAAGTGAGCCAGGAATAACCCCTGTGCATAACCAGGTGTGACCCAAAAAGAAAAAAAAAAGAAAAGAAAAATACATTCAGTATTGTTCCATTTCTTGTTAAAAATATTTTATTTTAGACACTGGTTTACAATAACCATTAATTGGTGGGATTTTATGCATAAAATCCACCTTAAACAGAGATAAACAAATGGGACTAACTTAAATTAAGAATTTTCTGTACCTCAAAAGAAAAGTGACCAGAATACAAAGACATTCTATAGATGGGAAAGGATATTCACTCAATACCTATTTGATAAGGGGTTAATATCAAGGATATACAAGGCACTGGTTGAACTCTACAAGAAGAAAACATCCAATCCCATCAAAAAATGGGACGATGAAATGAACAAAAACTTTCTCAAAGAAGAAATCCGAATGGCCAAAAGGCACATGAAAAAATGCTCTTCATCACTAATCATCAGGGAGATGCAGGTCAAAACATTGAGATATCATCTCACACCACAGAGACTGGCCCACATCCAAAAGAACAAAAGCAACTCACAAAGAAAGGGAGAGAGAAAACCCTAATAAACCGAATCAGAAATGAAAAGGGGGTCATTACAACAGAAACCACAGAAATTCAGAGGATCCTCAGGGAGTACTTTGAGAAGCTTTATGCCACGGAACATCAAAACCTCGAGGAAATGGATAAATTCCTAGACTCCTACAGACTCCCAAGGCTGAACCAAGAAGACCTGGAATACCTGAACAGACCTATCACCATCAAGGAAATTGAAATGGTAATAAAAAGTCTCCCCAAGCACAAAAGTCCTGGCCCGGATGGATTCACTAGTGAATTCTTCCAAATCTTTAAAGAGGACTTACTCCCAATGCTCTTTAAGCTTTTCCACGAAATTGAAATATCAAAAACACTTCCGAACAGTTTCTACGAAGCAAATATCACACTGATACCAAAAGCAGACAGAGATACCACAAAGAAAGAGAATTACAGGCCGATATCCCTGATGAACACAGATGCAAAGATCCTCAACAAACTACTAGCAAATAGAATCCAACTACTCATCAAAAAGATCATACACCATGACCAAGTAGGATTCATCCCAGTGATGCAAGGATGGTTTAACATTCGAAAATCAATCAACATAATCCATCATATTAACAAAAGAAAAGATAAAAAGCATATGATTATATCAATAGATGCAGAGAAAGCAATTGACAAGATCCAGCACCCCTTTATGATGAAAACCCTAGCCAAAATGGGTATAGAGGGGACCTTCCTCAACATAATTAAAGCCATCTACCACAAGCCTACAGCAAGCATCATCCTCAATGGGGAAAAACTGAGAGCCTTCCCTCTAAGATCAGGGACGAGACAGGGATGCCCACTCTCTCCACTTCTGTTCAATATAGTACTGGAAGTACTTGCAATAGCGATTAGGCAAGAAAAAGATATTAAGGGCATTCAGGTAGGAAAGGAAGAAATCAAGCTCTCACTATTCGCAGATGATATGATACTCTACTTAGAGAACCCAATAACTTCCACCAAAAAACTCCTAGAAACAATAGACTCGTATAGTAAAGTTGCAGGCTATAAAATCAATACCCAAAAGTCCATGGCTTTCCTATACGCAAACAGTGAGAGAGAAGAAAGCAACATGAAAAAAACAATCCCGTTCACAATTGTGCCCCAGAAAATCAAGTACCTAGGAATCAGCTTAACTAAGGAAGTAAAGGACCTGTACAAAGAAAACTACAAAACGCTACTTCAGGAAATAAAAGAGGACATGAGGAAATGGAAAGATATCCCCTGCTCATGGGTCGGGAGACTTACCATTGTCAAAATGGCAATACTACCGAAAGCATTGTATAAATTCAATGCAATCCCTATAAGGATACCCATGACATTCTTCAAAGAAATGGAGCAAACACTCCTGAAATTTATATGGAACAATAAGCCCCCACGAATATCTAAAGCAATTCTTGGGAAAAAGAAAATGGGAGGAATCAACCTCCCTAACTTCAAACTGTACTACAAAGCAGTAATAATTAAAACAGCATGGTACTGGAACAAAGGCAGAACTGCAGACCAATGGAACAGGGTTGAATACACTGACATCTCCCCTCAATCATATGATCATCTAATCTTTGATAAAGGTGCAAGTAATGTGAAGTGGAGTAAGGAAAGCCTCTTTAATAAATTGTGTTGGCATCATTGGACGGCTACATGCAAAAAAATAGGCTCAGAACTCTGCCTAACACCATGTACAAAAGTAAGATCAAAATGGATTAAAGACCTCAACATCAGACCAGAAACCATAAGGTACATTGAAGATAAAGTTGGCAAAACCCTCCATGACATTGAAGCTAATGGTATCTTCAAAGATGCCACACCACTGGCCGAGCAAGTGAAAACAGAGATAGATAAATGGGACTATCTTAAACTAAGAAGCTTCTGCACCTCCAAAGAAACAGTGACCAAAATACAAAGACAGTCTACAGAATGGGAAAGGATATTCGCCGAATACACATCTGACAAGGGGTTGATATCCAGGATATACAAAATACTGGTTAAACTCCACAAGAAGAAAACATCCAACCCCATCCAAAAATGGGGCAATGAAATGAACAGAAACTTTCTCAAAGAAGAAATCCTAATGGCAAAAAAGCACATGAGAAAATGCTCTACATCATTAATCATCAGAGAAATGCAGATCAAAACCACAATGAGATACCATCTCACACCTCAGAGACTGGCCCACATTCAAAAGAACAAAAGCAACCAATGCTGGCGTGGATGTGGCGAGAAAGGGACACTCCTTCACTGTTGGTGGGAATGTCCACTGGTTCAGCCCTTCTGGAAAACAGTATGGACGATTCTCAAAAAATTAGAAATTGAGCTCCCATTTGACCCAGCAATACCACTCCTGGGACTTTATCCCAGAGAGGCAAAAATGTATAGTCGAAGTGACATCTGCACTTGTTTGTTCATTGCAGCACTCTTTACAATATCCAGAAACTGGAAGAAACCTGAATACCCAAGAACAGATGACTGGTTAAAGAAACTTTGGTACATCTACACAATGGAATACTATGTAGCTGTTAGAAAAGATGAAGTCATGAAATTTACACACAAGTGGTACAATATGGAAAGTATCATACTAAGCGAAATGAGTCAGAAAGAGAGGGATAGACATAGAAAGATTGCATTCATCTGGGGGATATAAAGTAACAAAGTATGAGATTAATACCCAAGAATAGCTGAGATCAGCACCAGGATGATTACTCCATAACTTAGAGGCCAGCCGGGTATCCTAGAGGAAAGGGCAGTTCAGATAGAGAAGGGAGCACCAAATAAAGGATGTTTGGAGGATCCTCCCAGGAGGGGAGATGCATGTCGAAAGTAGACTATGGACTGAACATTTTTGCCACTCAATGCCTCTTTTGCAGACCACAACACCCAAACGGAGAGAGAGAACACAGGGGATTGTCCTGCCACAGAGGCGGGGGTGGGGGGTGGGGGATGGGGGTGGGAGGGATATTATCCATGGTGGTGAAAAACGGGCACTGGTGGAGGGATGGGTATCTGATCATTGTATAATTGAAACCCAAGCACAAAAAATTGTAAATCTACAACTGTAAAAAAAAATAATAAAAAAAATACAAAAAAAAAAGCAACCGATGTTGGCGCAGATGTGGGGAAGAAAGGGACTCTTCTTCATTGCTGGTGGGAAATCCGACTGGTTCAGTCCTTTTGGAAAACAGTATGGATGTTTCTCAAAAAATTAGAATTGAGCTCCCAGTTGACCCAGCATCACCACTTCTGGGAATATATCCTGGAGGTGCAAAGAAGTATAGTCGAAATGACACCTGCACTTCTATGTTTGTTGCAGCACTGTTTGCAATAGAAAAAACCCGAATACCCAAGAACAGATGACTGGTTAAAGAAACTTCGGTACATCCACACAATGGAATACTATGCAGCTGTTAGAAAAGATGAAGTCATGAAATTTGCGTATAAGTGGATCGACATGGAGAATATCCTGCTAAGTGAAATGAGTCAGAAAGAGAGGGATAGACATAGAAGGACTGCACTCATTTATAGAATATAAAGTAACATAATGGGAGACTAACGGATAGTAGAGATAAGAACCAAGAAGATTGCTCCATGACTTGGAAGCCAGCCTCACATGCTGGGGGAAAAGGCAGCTCAGATAAAGAAGGGACCACCAAGTATAGGATGCTTGGAGGGCTTGCTCGGGATGAGAGATGCGTGCTGAAAGTAGACTATAGAGCAAACATGATGGCCATTTAATTCCTGTATCACAAACCATAACACCCCAAAGGAGAGAGAGAATAAAAGGGAAAGCCCTGCCACAGAGGCTGGGGAGGGGGGAAGGGGGGGTTGTGGGAACATTGGTGGTGGACAATGGGCACTGGTGGAGGGATGGGTACTCGATAATTGTATGACTAAAACGTAAGCACGAAAGTTTGTAAGTCTGTAACTATATCTCAAGGTGATTCATTAAAAAATAAAAAATAAAAATAAAAAAATAAAATCTTCCACCTTCACCAGCATGTCTGCTTCCCTCCATTGTTATCCTAATGTCTCTTCCATCTTATTCATCTTATTCCCTTCTCTGCGTTCCCCACCACCATCTCCCCCATGCTAAGATTTCTGCTGAAGACCAGTTCTCTTTCTGTTGCCTTTGGAATTTTGATATTCCCCTATGTTTATTTATATCCTACATCTGAAAGAGATCATGCTGTCTACTCCTCTCCTTCTGACCAACTTCACTCAGCATGATATTCTTCAGATCCATCAAAATAACAGCAAATTGCATGGTTTCATATTTTCTTATAGCTGAAGATTATTGCGTTGTCTGTATGCACCATAGTTCCTTTATCCAGGTATCTGTTCTTGGACATTTGGGGTTTTCTTGGACATTTTGGCTATTGTGATATATAGCACTAAAATGAACTAAATGAGTGCAAACTTCTTTGCAAAAGAGAGATGTGGGGCCCTTGGGTTAGATGCCAACAGGTTGAATTGTTGGTAGTTTGGAAACTTAATTCCTAGTCTTTTTGACAAGTGTTCATATTGTTTCCCAAAAAATCTGGGTAATATGTCATTCCCACCCGCAGTTAGGTAATGAGGGCTTCTTTTCCTCCTATATCCATGACAAGACTAGTTGCTTACATATTTTTTTTTTAAATCAAGTTGTTTGTGGATTTTTCATTGGATCTTTCACTGCTATATTCTTTGAGACATAGTCCTACTTCATCTATAATACACATACAAAAGGCACTTTTTTCATTCTCTAGTCAGAGGGGAATTTGGCTGGTTCTTGGTCTCAAGTTCTTTATCCGAAATCACTGTCACTGTCACTGTCCTCCCGTTGTTCATCGGTTTGCTCCAGCGGGCCCAGTAACATCTCCATTTTGAGACTTCTTGTTACTGTGTTTTGGCATATCGAATACGTCACGGGTAGCTTGCCAGGCTTTGCCGTGTGGGTGAGATACTCTCGGTAGCTTGCGGGGCTCTTTGAGAGGGGCATAGGAATCGAACTCGGGTCGACCATGTTGGCTGCGTGCAAGGCAAACACCCTACCCGCTGTGCCATCGCTCCAGCCCTTATCCAAAATACTCTTCTAATTGTAGAGTACATGCTTTATGTGTGCTTACCTATGTACACGAAGAGAAATTTCATAACATTCATAAGGTTTAAACGGGTGAGAATTCTTATTGCTTCGTTCCTTCCTTGCTCCCTTCACCCAATCTGGTGGCCAGGGATGTCAATGGTGTAGCCTTTACTATAGAGATCTTGTAGTTCATTTGCCCATGAGCTAGAAAAAAAATAGCCTGAGGACAGTTTCCTTGCTAAATACCTTTTTGAAATTCATTCACAGTTCCCCCTCTTGTGTGCAGACAGATTCCAGAAGGAAATTGACCAGGTGATTGGCTCACACCGTGTTTCAGCCCTCAATGACTGAGCCAACATGCCTAACACAATGCCATCATCTATGAGATTCAGAGATTTGCAGATCTCCTCTCCGTGGGAGTCCCTCACATTGTCACCACGGACACATACTTCCAAGGGTACATCATCCCAAAGGTGAGGCCAGTTGAGGCCTCAATGTCTCCTGTGTGGGCATCCTGGGCTCTCTTAATCTCTCAGAGGAACCCATTTTGGGTTTTATCACAAGAGCGCTCTTGTCCTGTACTTTCCCTGTGAGATGAGGAAATAAATGGCAATATATTCTGATTTGGGGACCTTCCGTCAGGACACCGAAGTATTTCCCATCCTGAACTCTGCTCTCAATGATCTGCATCACTTTGAGAAACTGGAGAACTTCAACCCTGATCCTTTTCTGCACACCAACGGGGCATTGAAGAAGGACGACACTTTCTTGCCCTTTTCTATAGATGAAATGGATCCCACGCTGACTCCCAGAGACCAGGGTGGCTAGTCATCTTGAGATAATCAAGTAGAAGCCTTAGTTTATCGGGAAATTGAAACCTGTCATTCCTATTGCTGTCCTGAAAGTCGATCTTCATTACAATCTTCTATGTAGAGCTTTCAGATGAGAGAGGGCAGAGGATTTGATGACCTCTTCTCTCCGGCCCACAACAACGACCCTCTGTGCACACAGGGAACTGCATTTGTTTTGGAGAAGGCATCGCCCACACAGAATTATTTCTCTTCTTCACCACCATCCTGCAGAACTTTAGCTGCGCCACCAACATTGCCACTGAAGACATTGACCTCACCCCGATGGAGTGTGGTATGGGCAGATTGCCTCCACCATACGAGATTTATTTCCTGCCCCACTGAGGTGACTGAGGGAAGGAGCTTAAAGGCTTGTGGAGTCATTAAAAATCCCTGCTTCTACAGGAGCTGACCTTGCCTCTTTCCATTTCTTCAGAATAACAGACCACAAGACATCAATCTTTCTTGGAGACCACCTCAACCAGGAAGCCCTTTCTGAGGTCCCACCTCCTTTTATCACAAAGCAGCGCTTGTAGTGCTTCCTGGGAGACAGGCACTTAGTTGTAGGGTGTGGCATCTCCCATGATCTACAATCTCAGTCATCATGCATAGTACTCATATGCAGATGTTCTAGGGGTCCACCCCTGGTCCCACCCATCGATTTTAATATTTTTAAAGTCATATAACAACATTGGTGTCACTGTATTAAAATCAAGCAGTCAGCTGGACTGAGTTCCTTTCTGAAAGTCCTAGAAGAAGATCTGTTTTCCTGACTGGTTGCTTCTAAAGATAGCCCACAGTTCTTATGAGTGACCTTCTTCTCTGCCTTCTTTAGGTAGAGAAGAAGGCCACTCATATTTAATATGTCTCATATTTAATATGTCAATCATATTAAATATTTCTATTCTTCAGAAAAAAATTTAAAGCACAGTGGCTTACAAATTAGTTTGCAATAGAGTTTCAGTCATGGAAATTTTCACACCACTCGTATCAGCAGTTAACTTCCCTCTACCACTGTCCCCAGATTTTGTCCCACCCCTGCCCCAGAGTGCCTCCATGACAAGCACATTTCTTTTTTTTTAATTTTTATTAGTGAAACACCATGAGATACAGTTGTAGACTTACAAATTTTTGTGCTTGGGATTCAGTTATACAATGATCAGGTACCCATTCCTCCACCAGTGCCCATTCTCACCACCACTAATCCTAGTCTCCCTCACACCCCCCATTCCCCATCCCACCCTGTCTCTGTGGCAGGGCACTCCCTTTTGTTCTCTCTCTCCTTTTGGGTGTTGTGGTTTGCAAAAGAGGCATTGAGTGGCAATCATGTTCGGTCTATATTCTACTTTCAGCATGCATCTCTCATCCTGGGCAGATCTTCCCAACACCCTTTATTTGGTGCTCCCTTCTCTATCTGAGCTGCCTTTACCCCTAGAGTGTGCGGCTGGCCTCCAAGCCATGGAGTAAACCTCCTGGTATTTATCTCGGCTATTATTGGATGTTAGTCTCCTATTTTGTTACTTTACGTTCCCCAGATGAATGCAATCTTTCTATGTCTGTCCCTTTCTTTCTGACTCATTTTTCTTAACACTTTCCATGTAGTACCACTTGTATGTAAATTTCATGACTTTATCTTTTCTAACAGCTACATAGTACTCCATTGTGTAGATGTACCAAAGTTTCTTTAACCAGTCATCTGTTTTCGAGCACTCAGGTGTTTTCCAGATTCTAGCTATTGTAAGTGCTGCAATGAACAAACAAGCGCAGATGTCACTTTAGACTACACTTTTTTGCCTCTCCGGGGTATATTCCCAGGAGTGGCATTGCTGGATCAAATGGGAGCTCAATTTCCAATTTTATGAGAATCGTCCATACTGTTTTTCGAAAGGGCTGAACCAGTCGGCATTCCCACCAGCAGTGAAGGAGAGTCCCTTTCTCACATCCAAGCCAATACCAGTTGCTTTTGTTCTTTTGGATGTGGGCCAGTCTCTGTGATGTGAAATGCTACCTCATTGTTATTTTGATCTGCATCTCCCTGATGATTAATGATGTAGAGCATTTTCTCATCAAGCACATTTCTTTTATCATTTATTTATTTATTTATGTAGGCTTTTGGAGTCACTCCTGGAGATACTTAGGGGTTACTCCTTGCTCTGCATTCAGGAATTACTTCTGGCGGTGCTGAGGGGACCATATGGGATGCCAGGGATCAAATCCAGGTAGGCAGCATGCAAGGAAAACACCCTACCCATCGTTCTATCACTCCAGCCCAACAAACACATTTCTAAGTTTGGTACTATAGTTTGAGTCTCATGCTTTCAGTGTTATTGACTTTCTGATTTAGATATAAACATGTGACTCCCCTCGACTCCACCATTATGCCTGAGCCCTGGTCACTTCCCCTGTTATCTCCCATCCATCTCTTCTTACCTCCCCCCAAAACACACACATTTCTTTCCTTCCCTGATATCCTGATTTCTGTAATCTAGGGCCAAGGATTTGTAATCTAGATTTAGGTATCCTATTCTTTATACGTAATACTATCATCTCTCTTCTGACCTTTTCTCCTGCCTTCTTTCCCTTGTTTCCCTACTGGTAGTCAGAATATATTCTCAGTCTCAGGTCAAAGTCAAGGTGTTGACAAGGCTGTATAGCTTTTGAAAGTTCTGAGGGAGTGACGTTTCCTCACCTCTTCCAACTTTTAAGGGTCACCTGGTTCTTTGTTTTGTGATCCCTTCCTCACCTCACTCCAACCTCATCATCAAGGACCCATCACCACTTATTCTTCTATTCACTTAAGTCTGTTTCCTTTCTCCCTCTCTCCCTCTCTGTCCCTCCCTCATTACACCTCTCCCTCCCTCCTTATTGCTTCTTAAAGAAAGAAAAATATATTATTCTTTTTCCATTACAAGAATAATTCTACTTGCTTCTTCCTCTATAATTATATATATATTAAATAAATCTTCAAAAATCTGTGTCTATTTTACATTTCAGTGCATCTTAAATATAACCTTAAATTTTCCTCTTAAATACTTGATCTATTTAGATTTCATGCGATTTACAATCAAAAGATAGCTTTCCTTAAAACAGCGTGGTACTGAAACAAAGGCAGAACTGTAGACCAATGGAACAGAGTTGAATATAATGACATCTCCTCTCAAGCACATGATCATCTAATCTTCGATAAGGGGCAAGAAAAGTGAAGTGGAGCAGGGAAAGCCTCTTTAATAAATTGTGCTGGCAAAACTGGACGGTTGCATGCAAAAAAGTGGGCTCAGATCTCTGCCTGACACCATGCACAAAAGTAAGATCAAAATGGATTGAAGACCTCAACATCAGACCAGAATCCATAAAGTTCATTGAAGACAAAGTTGGCAAAACCCTCCATGATATTGAAGCTAATGGTATCTTCAAAGATGTCACACCACTGGCCAAGCAAGTGAAAACAGAAATAGACAAATGGGGCTATCTTAAACCAAGAAGCTTCTGCACCTCAAAAGAAACAGTGACCAAAATACAAAGACAGTCTACAGAATGGGAAAGGATATTCGCCAAATACATATCCGACAAGGAGTTGATAACAAGGATATACAAGGTACTAATTGAACTCCACAAGAAGAAAACACCCAACCCCATCAAAAAAATGGGGTGAGGAAATGAACAGAAACTTTCTCAAAGAAGAAATCCGAATGGCAAAAAGACACATGAGAAAATGCTCTACATCACTAATCACCAGGGAGATGCAGATCAAAACAACAATGAGATATCATTTCACACCACAGACACTAGCCCACATCCAAAGGAACAGAAGCAACTGGTGCTGGCGTGGATGTGGAGAAAGGGACCCTCCTTCACTGCTGGTGGGAATGCCGACTGGTCGAACCCTTTTGGAAAACAGTATGGACGATTCTCAAAAAATTAGAATTTGATCTCCATTTGACCCAGCAATACCACTCCTGGGAATATATCCCAGAGAGGCAAAAAAGTATAGTTGAAGTGACATCTGCACTTTTTTGTTCATTGAAGCACTCTTTACAAAAGCCAGAATCTGGCAAAAACCTGAGTGCCTGAGAACAGATGACTGGTTAAAGAAACTCTGATACATTTACACAATAGAGTACTATGTGGCTGTTAGAAAAGATGAAGTTATGAAATTTACATACAAGTGATACTACATGGAAAGTATCGTGTTAAGAAAATGAGTCAGAAAGAACGGGTTAGACACAGAAAAATTGCATTCATCTGGGGAACACAAAGTAACAAAATCGGAGACTAACACCCAGGATTGGCCAAGATTAGTACCAGGAATTTTGCTCCATGACTTGGAGGCCAGCCACATGTGCTAGGGAAAAAGGAAGCTCAGATAGAGAAGGGAGCACCAAATAAAGGGTGTTGGGAGGATTCTCCCAGGATGGGAGAAGCATGCTGAAAGTAGACTATAGATCAAACATGATTGCCACTCAGTGCCTCTCTTGCAAGCCACAGGACCCAAAAGGAGAGAGAGAGAGAACAAAAGGGAATGCCCTGCACAGAGGCAGGGTGGGATGGAGGGACGGGTGGTGGGAGGGATGCTGGGACCTGTGGTGGTGGAGGATGGGCACTGGTGGAGGGATGGGTACTTGATCATTGTATAACTGAAACCCAAGCACAAAAATTTGTAAGTTTATAACTGTACCTCACTAATTAAAAAAAATTTTTTTTAATTTTAAAAAAAAAAGAAAGGTTTTCATAGCCCAGCAGTTCCAAGTGTATTTAGATGTTATTTAATAACCAAATTGAACATCCATTTCTTGCAACAGATCTTACTAACTTCAGGTTTTTGTGGGTGGCATGTACAAATTACCCACCAACCACAAGATGTTTGCTCCTTGTTTTACAGTTCCCATAGGTACATCTCTGTGGGCTTGTGTATAACTCTCAGCAGCAGCAGTAACAGGAGTGCAACAAGGGTAACCCCTGCATCTGAGCGAGCACCCCTCCAAACAACCAAAATAAACAGAAACAACAAAACTGTTGTAAAAACAAACAACAACTCTCTTCTGTGATGGTTTTATATCAGTTAATGTATCCTTGTCCCTTTCTCTTAAATGGTTATGTCTCATGTCAAGGAGGGTCTGTGGAATGCATTGCACAAGCAGGCAGGTTGTATGTGCCTTATGCAAATCCTATGAAAATTGTTGTAAGACAACCAACTGGATAGGAATAAGGGACCAATTCAAGGAACTAATAAATAAGGGAATGATTAGAAGTTTTTTTTTCTCCAACTTCTCCCTCCTCATTTCTTTCAAAACACCCCTAGCTCACCACCCCACCCTCCTCTAGGAGTGATTGCCCTTATTGTTTTTAGGGATATAGGATGAAAGCCTATCCTCTGAAATTACTTCCTGCTGGAAATAGATACTGTTTTCTTTTATGGACTTTAGAGTGTTCCTCTTTGTTCTCTGCCAGAGTGGCATTGGAGGTGGCATTTAAGGATGGGTCAGGTTCTGAGAGGGTAGGTAAAATGAGCCATAGTAAATATTAGGTGAGTCCATCGGTTGAAGGAAGCAGACCCTTTTAGAATTCACAGACTCTGGGGAGACAAGTTTTGGTTGTAAACCAAGGGACAAATATTAATGACAAAAACTATTAGGATTATATTAAGATCATAGGTATATGATAGCAATAAAATAATAGAGAAATTATTTGCTTAAATGGGGTCCCCTTATATATAAGCATAAGCATGAGTAAGGATGATACCCACAAGTGAGGAGATGAGATCCCTGTTCATATATTACATGGGAGGCTTTGAAGAGATATTTTAGACTTTCTGGATGTTGATGTTATGTTGGTTTACTCTGCCCTTGGGATCAGCACTGTATCCAGGACCCTTGGTTTCCACTAATGAAGAGCCACCAAGTTAGAAAACTCTGCCTCCAAATAAAGGGGACCAGTCCATATCATCAACCAAGGATGATGGATCCAGTTCAGAATCCCAGGAAATGACAACTATGGAAGTAGAGAGAAGAGTTGGAAATGGGTTCTTTCAGAGGGCTTGTAATTCTAGTGAATGTGGTTCTCCTGGGTAATTAATCCCAAGGTGTCTGGGATTCAAAGAGGTTCCCAAGAGTGCACCTGGGCCTCAACTAGTACTTGCTGACCAAATTCTCTTAGAGCCTTTTTGAATGAACTGAGGGGAAGGGTAAGCCTTTGCAGTGAGAAATACTCCGAGTCAATAATAGGTCGGTGTGACTTCAAAGTCACATGGGACTTCAAAGAAGATAAGATACAAGCAAGTGGAAGGGGCAGTGTGCATTTGAAGGTAAGTCAGGGGAAATCCTGTCACCAATTTTGAGAAGTTATTTAACTAAGCTTTCTGATTTGTGTCTTTAAGACCTGATTTACTCTTTCTACCTTCCCTGATGATCGAGATCTCCAAGCAAACTATAAATAATAATTAATCCCCAGAGCTTTGGCCACCTTCTGGGTTATCTTTGCAGTGAAAGAGGGTTGTCACTTTGCAAGCTATAAAGTAACTAAATCTGGGAATTACTTTCTGAAGAAAGATCTTAGTTATATCTTGTACTCCTGGTAGGAAACACTTCCATCCATCCAGTAAAGGTGCCCTCTAAAATAAGCAAGTATTCGAACCCCACTTATGGGGAAACTGAGTAAAGTTCAATTCAGTTGCAATTGTCCCTTTCTGGGACATGTGCCATACCTTTGAGTCCTGGTAATGAACTTGGGAGGCTGAACTCCCTGTGGATTGTTGCAAGCATGGATTTCACAACTCTGACACGCAATATCCAAATATTTCAACGATTTTTCTGAGTAAAGACAAAACAACTGAGGATGCAGAGTTGTCCCTACTCAAAAGACATATAGGCCCTTAGTGCCCTGATACAGGAGATTGAAGCAAATTCAGAGTGTTATTCTTCCAGAGTCACCCATCCCCTCTCTTCATCTCCTCAATGCCCAAGACTGTTCCTCCTCCATATCGGAGAGATAGGTGTCTCTGAGATCTGATTGAGGCACCAAGGCCAAGTAAGTCTGTGCCAACAGCCTATATCTTTTCTACTTCCTTATCTGATGTTGCATCAATGACCCTGGTAATACATTATTGCAACCTGGCAGACAGATGTACAGTTTTGAGAAGTTTACAAATCTGAGAGTCATATTTTGTTATCTGTCAAAAATCTTCTTTCCTAAATCAAGGGGGTGGGGAAGAAGAGAATGGAAGTAATGGGTGAACAGGCACCAGGGCTTCAGTTATACCAGTAATATGGGTGAACAGTATAGCTACATACCCAAAACACAGACTCAACACTGAACACTTAAGATCTAAGTTGCAACCACTGGAATTTTGAAATATGTCTATCAAGTCAACAAGTGGAGATGGAGTGGGGATGGGAGTGGGGAGGGAAAATGGGAGCACTGGTGAAGGGAAGTTGGTACTGGTTGTGGAATTGGTGTTGAAATATTATGTGCCTAAAACTCAGTTGTGAACAACTTTGTGTATTGTAGTTCTTTAATAAGCACTGTAGCACTGTTCTCCCATTGTTCATCTATTTGCTCAAGCGGGCACCAGTAACGTCTCCATTGTGAGACTTGTTACTGTTTTTGGCATATAGAATATGCCACGGGTAGCTTGCCAGGCTCTGCCGCGTGGATAGGATACTGTTGGTAGCTTGCCGAGCTCTCCGAGAGGGACGGAGAAATCAAAACCGGGTCAGCCACGTGCAAGGCATATGCTCTACCCGCTGTGCTATTGCTCCAGCCCAGTTCTTTAATAAAGGGGGAAAAATTTAATCCCTAGCCTTCCAAATAAGAACAGCAGAGCATCTTTGGAATCTGTGAATACATTGACCAACCTGCCCTCTCTTAGTTCCAAGGCTCTAAGCAAGGCTATGAGTTCAGCTAGTAGGGCCATACATCCCACAGATAGAGCACCAGTGAGGGCAAATCTGAATTTCCAGTTTTGCAGGTGCCTTGTTCTACAAAGAGATAGCCACCTGTCATCAAAGTGATGTCTGGATTTTCCATGACATGTCAGGTATGCTGGCATAATTATGTTCAAGACCTTAGAGACAGAAGAATCCTAGTTGTGAGGAGAGCCTGGCATACAAAGTAATGTAACCAGATTTGAGGTCAGACACAGCTTTAGTGTCATGTCTGGATGTTCTAAAAGAAAAGCAGCATAACCAAGGAAATGACTGTCAGTCACCCAAAGTCACTCCTTGATTTCTAGGAGTGGCATTATTTGGTGAGGGGTGTAGATGATTAAGACCCCTCCCAAACAGAATTTAAAGGGCTTCTCTGCTAGCAAAGCTGTGGTCACTACTGCTCTTACACAACCAGGCCAGCCTTCTGCAACTGAATCTAGATTTTTGCACAAGTAAAGCACTAATCAATGCACTGTGCAGTGACTGAGTCAAGATTCCCCAAATTATACCTAACCTTTCAGAAACAGCTGGGAGGGTTTGTCAGATTGGTCAAGGCTTGTGCTGGGGCTTATGTCAAAACCTGTTTAGGGCTGGAAATGCAGCTCCCTATTCTTGTCCACAAAGAACAAAATGACATTTGCATTCTTTAGACTTTTATTCATGGGCTTGGATATTTACCCCCATATCCCAGGGTCCACAATCGACGATATACTAAGTCTCCAAAGATTCAGAGTTACTTTTTGGTTGTGAGTTTGGAGATGTCGAGGATAGCCTGAATTGCCTCTGGGTTTGGGGGGTTAAAATTACACCCAGGTATTTAACTTGTTGGTTGAGTGGGATCTGATTTCTTATGCCTTTATGTCCCCTTAAGACCAGAAAATTAAGGGTCTCAGCAGCATGCTTTCATCACCTTGTTTTGCTTTGTCTCATTTTGCTTTGGAGTCATACCTGGCAGTACTCAGGACTTACTCCTGGCTCTGCAGTCAGGAATCATGCCTGGCAGACCAGGATCGAACTCAGTTTGTTCAGGTTGAAGGCAAGTGCCCTACCCTCTGTACCATGACTTCGGCCCCAACATGACCTTTTTCAGTAGGTCGGCGGATTGTGATATTGGTAATAGGTAACACTGCATCTCTCTGTTGTGATCATTAATCTCTTATCATTTCCACATACTGGATAAACTTTCTTTCTTTTTGTTGCAATGGAATATTCCCAACTTTTACTCAGAACTTGTCCAAATATATGGGGTCTATCCTGAAAAGCCTGAAGTATAGTTCAGATGAGGTGTGTGGACAACTATCCCATGTCCCACTCAAAAACAAATAGGTATTAGGGATTTTCTACAGAAATGCAGAAGAATACATCTTTTAGACCCCAAACTATAAATCACTGGGGTGAGAGAGGAATGGATTGCAAGAGGATATACGGATTTGAGACTATTAGATGATTAAAAAAATCAGTGTCATTTATTACTTTTAAATTCTGTACCATTCTCCATTCCAACTTCGGGTTATCTTATCACCAAGGTTGGAAAGTTATATGGAGATTGGTAAGCTTTCTCCAAAGACCAGGAATCTATCCTGAACTAAATGATAAACCAAGAATATTTGGATCTTTCTTTGCTTTAGGTCTTCAAGGATATTGGTGTCTATTTGGGATGTAATTGAATTCCTTTAGCTAAATATACATTGGTTTTGCCTTTCAGGTTCTCCCTGGAGTGCCCCTTGCCCAGATGGCACTGTTCATTCCATCCAAATTCCCATCCTGGATTTGGACAAAAAGGGTGTCATACATGCATGCCTGAGAGAGACTGAAGCCTTTGTGTGTTTAAGAAAGTCCCTCCCCAAGAGATTATATGGAAAAAATTATCACCATAAAGGAATTTCCAAAAGATGGTCATTCCACAAACAGCAAAGGGGATAAGCATAGCATTGTGTCACCCATGGTTAAGAGTTGCAGGACAGAAAGTAGACTATAGACCAAACATGATTGCCACTCAATGCCTCTTTTGCAAACCACAACACCCAAAAGGAGAGAGAGAACAAAGGGGAATGCCCTGCCACAGAGGCAGGGTGGGATCGGGGGACGGGGGGGTGAGAGGGAGATATTGGGATCCGTGGTAGTGGGAAATGAGCACTGGTGGAGGGATGAGTATTTTATCATTGCATAATTGAAACCCAAGCTCAAAATTTGTAAGTCTACAACTATACCTCATGGTGTCTCACTAATAAATTTTTTTTTAAAAAGTCCTTTTCAGCATTAAAAAAAAAGAGTTGTAGGACAACAGGTCCACCCTGGGGCATTTAATCTGGAATTTCAGACAGTGCAAAGGAAATCAAAGTGTTGTTGGGAGGTCAATGCTTTATTACATGCACCGTCAGAGTCTTGGACAACACTTTCCTAATAATAAACAGAACAAAATGTCCCACAGCTACCGCCATGTAAGCTCATCTACCAGTCCACTTCCAATGACTCATAAATAAATCTCAAAAGAGATCAACCAGCCACAAAAATTTCTCCATACCTGGTCCCAGCTGAGACCGATCAGTTAAACACTTTGGATTTTCTGAAGTGTGCAGCCGCATTTACAGCCGTGTGATATCTCCTAACCCTACAGTACTAACATCCCAGAAGGAGTTGACCAGATTGGATGGGAATGTAACATAGAAGCCAATTCAGTTAGGCTAACAAAAGTATTAAAACACAGAAGGCTCAACTTGGAACAACAACAAGCTTAGTAAAGCCTCAGACAAGGACTTAATGTCCCCATGGTGAGATACAACAATTTTCACATAGTTTCTTCTATTGAAGTATTTTTGATCATTCCATTAGCCATTTAGTGATAACAAACAATATAAAATAAATGATTGTGGATTAGCTACAGGGGCAGGCTTGAGAGGTGGTTGGGAAAATGCGTACAATGGTGGAGGGAAGGCGACAGAGGTGGTGGGATTGGTGCTGAAATACTGAATGCCTGTAACCAATCATCATGAACAACTTTGCAAACCATGGCATTTAAATAAAGTGGGGGAAAAGTTAAAAGGAAATTTTTAAAAAGGAAAATGTCAGCTGGGGGCTCAAGGAAACACACTCTTCTCAGACTCCACAAGCATTCCAACAGTCATCTACTCACTTAAGGTCCCAAACCAACTATTTGTGTGAGGAAAAACCTTAATGTCACTATATTTCCTATAATAATACCCTTTTGGGACTCTTCACACATGCAACAACTTTCTTCTGCTACTGTTCCCTCAGTGTGAAAAGTAACATATTGCATATACAATGCCTTTAACACAGGGTGTCCAGTTTTCAGTGACATTTTCTAGCATGGGCATGACCAAGCTGGGAAGGTGCAGTCACCCTCAGGTTCAGTGCCCAGTCCAGTTTAAAGGGAGATATGGCCACCCATGTCTCCCACACAACCATAGACCATTGCATGGGACTGGTGAGATCATGTGTAGCAGGCCTAGGGCCCAGTTCATTCCATTCTTGCCCCACCCCTGCAGGCAGTTACAATGCCAAGCACAGCCCCCCTCCACCCCCTCTCTGCCCCCCCCCCCCGTTTCCTTCAGACAATGGGAATTGCATCTTAGAATCTCCACCCGCCTCATTCCTAAGCCATGACAAATGCAATAGCTGAGGCAGGTAATTCGTTCTGCTTACCTTAGAGCAGTTATAACCCTTGCTGCAGTAGCCCAAAATAGACTCCAGGCTCCTGTGGACAGATTGCAAGAACAGCACACCAACCACCAGATGTCTCCATGTTCCAGCTTTATAGTTTTTATAGTTCACATAGATACATATCTCTTATGTACATATTTTTAAGTTTGGGGAAGTTTTTTTGCAGGGGGAGTGGGGCTGGAGGATAGTGTAGGGGTTAGACACTTGCTTTGCACATGTTTTTGGCTGACCCCAGTTTGTTTTCTGACACCACATCTGGCCCCCTGAGCATTGCCAAGAGTGACCCAGACACAGAAGTAAGCTCTGAGCACAGCCAGAAACAAGCAAACAAAAAGAGTCTGACTTCTTTATTTAGCTTTATATAAGTATTTTTATTGAAGTAACATTGCACGGCAACATAACATAAGCTTCATGTATGCATCATTATAAATCAACAGCTGTATAGATTCATAAAAAGATAAGAAAATTTTCCATTTTAGAATATTAAAATTCTAGCAGTAGAAATCCTTCCCCCACCTTTTTTTAAATATACATCTTTAATGGAACCTCAGCAGTAGGATTCCAAAAAGAGCAGCATTTGCATCAGAGAAAGCAAGCCCCAAACACCGTCCCCGCAAAAAAGCCCACAAAAAAACCCCTAAAACCCCTATACTGACCTGAGCTTGTAGAAGTTATGTACCTCTGCCTTTTGTTATCTGATTGGTTACACGTTATATTGGTTACACAAAATGAGTGTTTGTGGAACTAACCAATCAGGTCACAGATGCCCTACATAAATAATGATTTTAAAGTTGGTCAGATAGCATAGATAGATACAGGATTGAACAGAGATCTTGTTTATTTGACCCCTCCCTCCTCACCTCCTCCATGACAAGTCTTGTCATTAAAACTTAAGTTAAATTTAAGATTTTAATATGTATTACTAGCCTATTCTTTAAGGGCTGTGTCTTACTTGATCACTCTACCTGGACAATGTAGGTTTAACCTGCTGTGTGACCTTGAGTAAAACGTTTTATTCGGTAAAGGGATACACATGAGAATCTTTCAGTGTATATATTGCAAACCATAATGCCCAAAAGGAAAGAGAGACAGAGAAAGAGAGAAAAAGAGAGAGAGAGAGAGAGAGAGAGAGAAAACAAAAGAGAAAAGTGCCTGTCCATAGAGGTGGGGATTGGGGGGAGGGGAAAACTGGAGACATTGGTGGTGGGAAATGTACACTGGTGAAGGGACGGGTGTTGGAACATTATATAACTGAAAACCAATCATAAACAACTTTGTAGCTATATCTCACTGTCATTCAATTAAAACAAGTATTTAAAAAATTTTTAAACTTGATCTTATATTAGCTTTTTTTATGGTTTCTGGGCCACATCCAGCTGTGCTCAGAATAATTCCTGACTCTGTGCTCATGAATCACTCCTGAAGGGCTCAGGGGACCATACTGGATGCAGGAAATTGAACCCCGGTCAGCCTTATGAAAGGCAAGTGCCCTCCCCACTGTACTATCTCTCCAGTCCCTGGAGTGAAACATTCAATTTCACTATGTCATCTATGAATGAAAGCAGCAATATCATCCACCAAAAGTGAGGCTCAGAGATTTTCAGGACTGGAAAGGGACCCAAGTGCAGTGCCAGCTCCCACAGCAGAGCAGGAGCCAGGACCTGAGGAGAGAAAGTTCATGGGGGCACCTGCCCTAGGTAAGGAAAGTGCAGGCTCCGCCTCCTTGCAGAGGTCAGGGGTGTAGGTTCCCCTCCTCTTGCACTACAGGAGTCTTGCACCTCAGCTTCTGGGAGAGGCTTAAGCAAGGGGGGGGGGGTGACTTAACATGATCTGAAAGATTCTCCCTCCTCCCAGCTCTCTCCCTTTCAAGGGATTCCAAGTGATGGAAATGAAGCCTCAAGTGGAACAGGTGGACTTGGCATATTTGTTCCCTGCAGGTTGAGATTGAGCCAACAGGGACTGTGCATGGGAAGCTCAGGGCAAAGCTGGAGAGAGAAGGGTGCTCAGTGTGATCAGTTAACCTTGATCCCTGTCTCCATGCTCCTAGAGTTCAGAGAGAGCAGGGAAAGAGACATGGAGATAGAGAGAGGGCAAGAGAGGAGGACATGCATCCAAGCCTGAGAGTGTCCAGTTCTGTGAAGACAAATCCTGAGGCAGGTTGGGCCAAAGGATCTTCTTTCTGTACCTGTCAAATCTCCCTCCCTATTCCCCTACCCTG
Source organism: Sorex fumeus (assembly GCF_029834395.1). Classification (NCBI taxonomy): domain Eukaryota; kingdom Metazoa; phylum Chordata; class Mammalia; order Eulipotyphla; family Soricidae; genus Sorex; species Sorex fumeus. Next base: position 17,426,924 of record NW_026606179.1, read on the forward strand.
GCTCTAAGTCTGCTCAGTTCTGTCTCCCTAGCAACACCATCTGGGGTATGTGATTAAAGGAAAGGAAGGGGACCAGATGATTATTGATCCTCCAAAGGCACAGACTGGGAGGTGGACACCCATGAACCTTATCACACAAACCCACCTCTGCACTTGAAGTTTTACAGATGCATACAAGCCCACACACATGCAAAAGTAGATGCAGAAGCACATGCAGAATGAGACACAGAAACACACTCCAGCAAACCCACTGACATGCGAACACCCCTTCACAATCAAAAATCATGTGAGCTGTGATAAATACCAGGAGGGGTGCTGGGAAGATCCGCTCAGGATGGGAGATGCATGCTGAAAGTAGACTCTAGACCGAACATGATTGCCACCCAATGCCTCTTCTGCAAACCACAGCACCCAAAAGGAGAGAACAAAAGGGAGTGCCCTGCCACAGAGGCAGGGTGGGATGGGGAATGGGAGGGTGGGAGGGATACTGGGATTGGTAGGGGTGGAGAATGGGCACTGGTGGTGAGATGGGTACTCGATCATTGTATAACTGAGACCCAAGCACAAAAACTTGTAAGTCTAAAACTGTATCTCATGGTGTTTCACAAAAATAAATAAATAAATAGTCAATCAGATTGAAAAAAAAAATCATGTGAGCACAGACACAGGACCAGGATAAGTAGAGAAAGACTTGCAGGAGTTAGTCCACACAAAGCTGGAACATAAAAGAAGTGTATCTATACCCACAGAAAAAGGCAGTGTGGTATGCATGTGAGTGTGCTTGCAACTGCATGTGCACACAGCATGGAATTTGTCATCTGCCAGCATCTAGGGAGAGAGAAGAAGGGAAAGGGAGTGAACAAGGTAGAGAGGCAGCATGCTATTGGGCTGCTGGAACAGGAAGTTTGTGTCCCTTAGGACTTTTTTCTAAGTTCAGGCTACTGGTTAATGATGAGAGGGAGGCGGGGTTTGGATGAAGTTACATAACAGGGCCTAGCAGCAGCTCATAAGAAGCCCTTCTCCTGGAAGCAGTGGAGAGAAAGACAGGTGACCAGGACCATGGAGCTCAGTGTCCTCCTCCTCCTGGCCGTCTTCGCGGGGCTCTTGCTGCTCATGGCCAGGGGCCACCCAAAAGCTCGTGGACGGCTCCCTCCTGGGCCCCGCCCCTTGCCCTTCTTGGGGAACCTTTTGCAGATGGACAGAAAAGGTCTTCTCAAATCCTTCCTGAAGGTGAGACACAGAAAGACGGGGTGCAGGGGAAACTTCCTCTCTCGGTCCACAGGAATCAATTATGGAAAGGACAGGGGTTTCCCTCCAGGCTTGGGGTGGCTGTACGGTGGTTGTTGATTAAGAGCCATGTGGAGGAGGCTGGTGATCAGAGCAGCGGCCCAGAAGCGTCCCTGTTCAATTGGAAGCCTATAGGCATTGTCCTTGGTGAGGGTAGGAGGGCAAGAAGTTACATTTGGGAGTGATCCACAGGTGTAGAATTTCACACTGCATTGCCAGCCTATCTCTGGGAAACTGCCCAAAACTAGAAGAGAGGGAAAATAGGGCCATTGCACCAATCAAGCAAGTGTCTCCAACAGCTTATTTCAAAGACTGTCCTAAGGCTGTGACAAAATGCTAGGTTGATGAGAAGCAACTCCCAGTGGAGATATTTCATTGATAAGCAGTAATGTAGGGATAGGCTAGCTAATACTGTGGCCTTTATTGCATGGTTTTGTGGGCACAATTTCATACATCACGATCTACTTCTTCATTAACAACACACCCCACCCCATACACACTCTAACCCCCTGCATAATAAGGGTGCAGGCTCTAAATACAACATGGTTTTGTTTCTCCATTCTCTACTTCCAGACAAGGTGATCCCGCTATGAATCTGGGACTTGTCTTTCCTCTGATTAGATTGTTTTCATTTTTATTTCAATTTAAAAGAACAAGTGCTATCATTAAGATGTTCACAATAATGTTAAAGTCTATGGTTCTGACATACTGCTATCACCTCTCACTACTGCTGAAGTCTTCCATTCCCTCCACCAATGTCCTTGTGTTTCTTTTTCTAGTTTGTTTTTTTTTTTGGAGGGGGGTTGGGTGGGGGTAGCATATCCAGCAATGTTCAGGGCTTACTCCTGGATCTTCACTGAGGGATCACTCCTAAGGGTGCTCTGGGGATTGAACCAGGGTTGGCTGCATGCAAGGAAAGCACTTTACCTGCTGTACTAACTCTCTGACCCCTCTAGTTAACCTTTTGGCACAAGAGAGTGCTCCTTTTGGTTTTGAATTAAGAAAGAATTCTATCCCCAATGTGAGATCCTGGGTACATATCATTTTTAGTTGTACTAGTTCTTGGTGTACTACAAGGGTATAGCACTTAGTTGTCAACTCAGAAAGTTTTTTCCTTTGCATAGGGAATCTACCATCATGACAGTAACTTCACAGGTTTCTTTCACAGTGACCTGATCCTCTGGATCTCAAGTTCTCACCTTCTTAGCTGTGAGGACAGGCGAGGCTCAACCTTGGGAAGGCCCTTTGTGCTCATCCCACAGCAGGAGTTTTACAAGGAGAAGACAGGAGCCTGTGTAGATGTTTCTTCAGCAGTTCCTCCTACATCAGAACAGCAGGAAGTTTGGGCTGTCAGGCCCCCTGGGAATTTGCTGAAAATGATTCACTCCTACCCCTAACACATTTCCTTGGGCATTTGTGAGTTCCTCCTTTTCCTAGCCTCTGCAAGGATCCTGTAGAAGACAGATTGACAGAGAGACAGAGACAAAGAGAAAGAGATGGGGGGAAGGGAGTAAAAGAGGGGGAGATAGTGGGAGATGGAGAAGAGAAGTAAGATGTTTTTGGAATCAAACAGAGATATGTTTGGGACCAACTGTTTCTCAATAAGCCCATTTTCTTTACTGTAGAATGAGGCAGTATTGGTAAGAATGTGCATCTCCTAAATTGCCGTAAGCAGGCTAAGGAGAAAGCGCCATGGCTGGAGTGCAGACTTTGCATGTAGGAACCCCAGGTTCAATCCCCCAATGCATGTTAACCCCGAGTACGGAACCAGGAGTAGCCCCCACGTAAAGCTGAGTGTGATCCCAAAACAACAAAAGTTTGCTATCAGGACTCAAGGTTCCATTGTAACCCAGTGTAGAGCAAATGTTCATTAAATAGCAACGACTTTATCTCTTTTTGTTTGTTTTGGGGCCCGCAACCAGTGGTGCTCAGGAACCACTGGCAGGGTTCAGGAGACCATATGGGATGCTGAGGACAGAACTTGGGTCTGCCATATGCAAGGCTGTATTATTGCTCCAGTCCCAAATAGCAACGACTTTGAATCACTGCTGCATTTACTTGGTCACTCAATAATAGTTTCCAGGACACCTTCTGTGTGTTGTGGAATATTGTAGGCATTGATGATGGATATATAAAATAAATAAAAAAGGAAATATTAAGTAGACATGGGATTCACTCAAATAAATCCATGTCAGCGGCTTGAGAAATAGCACAGCTGGTAAGCAGCTTGCTTTCCCATGCACCTGGCCCAGGGTTCCAACCCCTGCATCCCAAATGGTCCCCTAAGGAAGCACTGGGGATTTGGAGTAGGTTTGGGGTAATTGGTTAATACACTGTTTATTTGGGATTTCATTGACTTCAAGTGTTGTAGTGGCAGAGGAGTAAAAACAGGGAGAGCAGTGATGAGTCTTTCAGAAATTAATGTAAAGGATTTTTGTTTGTTTGAGTGCCACACCTAGCTGTGCTCAGGGCTAACTCCTGGCTCTGCACTAGGGATCACTTCTGGTGTGGCTCAGAATCATATAGAAAGCCAAAGATCAAACCCAGGTTCGTTGTGAGCAAGGCAAATGCCCTACTTGCTATACTATTGCTCCGGTCCCATTGCATAAAACATTTTAAATTAAACTTTCTAATGATTTTAAGTTAGCTCTTTTTTCAGGGGTAGAGGGGCTCACCTACCTGACCATGATCAGGGGACAATGTGGTGCCAGGACTCAAACCTCTAGTACTCCAGCGTTCAAACATGTGCTCAGTTCACTGAGATATATCTTTGTTCTCCTTAAATCACTATTTTATCAATGTGGAATAATGCTCCCCAAAAGCACAATTCATGAGTTCATCAGTGAATTTTCTCAAACACTCCTGTAGTTAAAGTTGTTATGACTCAAAGCCCCCTGCATTTTCTTTGCACTGGCTGCCCTACTGCTAGTCCTGATCCCAGTAACTTGTAGTATCTGTTTTGTATTCCTTGTAGTAAAATTCTGATGCATGGATGCTTTTGTACTTTTTTGCTGACACTTCATATCACTGTGAATTTTTCAGATTATTGGTTGCAGTAGTTCTGTTTCATTGTTCCATGACCTTATCCCCCAGAATGAACACATCACTAGTTTAATCTCTGTGTTGCTGAGCGTGTCATCAACAAGCTTCTGTGAATTGACTTTTCCTGGATACACATGTATATATTTTTGTCATTCACATAGCGATGTTGCTTAGTCACCAATCACTTTAGAAGATATGGTCATGTGTTCTGTGTTTTGAGAAACCAAAGGCTGTAATTGCAGAAACCTAGTCTATCACACACCTAGGCTCCATGGTGCAATTTTATGGGAATGGTGTCATGTGTGTGATTCCTCGTTGACTGAAACACAGAGAAGCTGTTTCCTGACTGTGGTGCTGAACAGATTCTTAAAGGTTGGTCTGATGCTGTGATTGTCCAGATTTCATGACACCTTAACAGAGTCCTATATCTTCAATCTGTCTGCCAAAGATGGTTCAGGATTGTGCTCCAGGGAAGACATTAAGATGCAGGCTTTTGTTTGGCTCATAGGATGCTGATTCTTTAGCTGAGATGTCAGAGAGATGTGACTAGAGACAAGGTTATGAACAAGGGTGATATTAAAAACGTTGAACTTTTTTCTTTTCTCTTGTTTCTCTCCTTTTTCTTTATATATAGATATAGATATAGATATATATTAGTAGTAGTAGTAGTGAAACACCATGAGGTACAGTTGTAGACTTACAAACTTTCATTCTTGGGTTTCAGTTATACAATGATCAAGTACCCATTCCTCAACCAGTGCCCATTCTCCACCACCAATGAATCTAGTAGCCCTCCCACCCCCTCCATTCCCCCCACCCCGCCCCACGTCTGTGGCAGGGCATTCCCTTTTGCTCTCTCTTTCCTTTAGGGTGTTGTGGTTTGCAATAGAGGTATTGAGTGGCCATCTTGTTTGGCCTATAGTCTACTTTTAGCACGCATCTCGCATCCCGAGCGAGAGTCCTCCAAACACCCTTTACTTGGTGTTCCCTTCTCTATCTGAGCTGCCCTTTCCCCTAGCATATGCGGCTGGCCTCCAAGCCATGGAGTGAACCTCCTGGTACTTATCTCAGCTGTTCTTGGGTGTTCATCTCCCATTCTGTTACTTTATATTCCCCAGATGAGTGCAGCCTTTCTATGTCTGTCCTTCTCTTTCTGACTCATTTCACTTAGCATAATACTTTCCATGTAGAACCATTTGTTTGAAAATTTCATGACTGAATCATTTCTAACAGCTGCATACTATTCCATTGTGTAGATGTACCAAAGTTTCTTTAACCAGTCATCTGTTCTCCGGCACTCGGGATTTTTCCAGATTTTGGCTATTGTGAACAGTGCAGCAATGAACATACAAGTGCAGATGTCATTTCAACTATACTTTTTTGCCTCTCCAGGATATATTCCCAGGATTGGTATTGCTGGGTCAAATGGGAGTTCAATTTCTAATTTTTGAGAATCGTTCATATTGTTTTCCAAAAGGGCTGAACCAGTTGACATTTCCACCAGCAGTGAAGGAGAGTCCCTTTCTCCCCACATCCATGCCAACACCAGTTGCTTTTGTTCTTTTGGATGTGGGCCAGTCTCTGTGGTGTGAGATGATATCTCATTGTTGTTTTGATCTGCATCTCCCTGATTATCAGTGACGAAGAGCATTTTCTCATGTGCCTTTTAGCCATTTGGATTTCTTCTTTGAGAAACTTTCTGTGCATTTCATTACCCCATTTTTTGATGGGTAGAATGTTTTCTTGTGGAATTCAACCAGTGCTTTGTATATCCTTGATATCAACCCCATATCGGATGGGTATTGGGTGAATATCCTTCTTCCCCATACTGTAGATTGTCTTTGTAATTTGGTCATTGTGTCTTTTGCGGTGCAGGAGCTTCTTACTTTAATATAGTCCCGTTTGTTTATCTCTGTTTCCACTTGGTTGGTCAGTGACATGTCATCTTTGAAAATGCCGAAATGTTGAACTTTTGTGTGCCAAGGGCACTGGTTATTATGTCTGGGTTAGGACAATGGCAATCTTTGTGGCAGAGACATGTATTAGTCTATGCATTGTAGTGGTTAAACAACTGAGGTAACCACAGTGGTACAGACTAATACAATAATAGATGTGATGTGCTTGGCAGATCCGAGACCAGTACGGCGATGTGTTCACTGTATATCTGGGACCAAGGCCCGTGGTCATGCTCTGTGGGACAGAAGCCATCCGGGAGGCTTTGGTGGACAATGCTGATGGTTTCTCCGGCAGAGGGACAATTGCTGTGATAGATCCAATATTCCAGGGATATGGTAAGGACCTTGAAGGTGTCATAAATGATTTTTAGAATGGTAATTGGTAAGGGGGAGTTGGAAATGGGAGATAAGGGAGTACTGAGGGATCCAGAGCCTCCTTTTAACATCTTTCGTAACCTATGTTGTTGCTGTTTTCATCAACAGGTGTTGTCTTTGCCAATGGGGAACGTTGGAAGGTCCTTCGGAGATTCTCTCTGGCCACCATGAGGGACTTTGGGATGGGTAAACGAACTGTGGAGGAGAGAATCCAGGAGGAGGCTCAGTGTATGGTGGAGGAACTTCGGAATACCAAGGGTGAGCACCGGGGGAGGTGAGAGCAGAACGAACTGAGATACAAACACAGAGATATATGCAGGGTGCATAGTAAAATAAAGAGAAGTGTAGTTGTCAATGAAGGGAAGTAATGAGACAAGGACTGATCTCAGAGATTGCCAGACCTGGGGACAGAGAGAAAGTTGGAGAGGACCAAGCAATCCAGAAGAGGTGGTGCTGATGGTGCTAAGACGTAAGCTTAGATGTTAGTTCACTCCCTACTTTGCTCAGGCACACCAGCTCATTGTTAAATTACATCTATGGGAAGCAGAAATAGGACTTCAAAGAAAACTTCCAGAGAGAAAGGAAGAAAAGCAGAGACATGATGTGGGTTTTTCTTTCTGGGAAAAAGCGTAGTGAGTACAGAGAGCAGTGGAAGGGGCCATCCAGTACAAGGAGTACTTCCAGCGGCTTTTGGATTCTCCCCAAATGAGTATTCTTGAGCCACAGAGGTCACGTGGTCCTTTTCCCTGGCAACTTGAGGAGATCAGCACAGAGTGTGAAGGGACTGGAGAGGCAGAAACACTGGAGTAAGAGGAATAGGTACAGAAAGAGCTAGAGGCAATGTGCTCAGAGACAGAAAAGAAAAGACAGAAATGGAAGAACCAAAGATAAGGATTTGCAGAGTCCAGGGGAGAGGAAAAGCAGAAAAGTTAAGGACACTGAAGACAGAGACAGAAAAGACATTGCTGGGGAACAGGGGAAACCCAGGTGTGAGGCTGCACCTCCTTTGCTTTCTGGGCTCACAGTGCCCTCTGTTCCCATATGAGCCTGGCTGGAGTGAGCTGACATCAGTCAACAAGGGAAGCTCTGTTCCCTGAAGACCCACAATCCCAAAGGTGGAGAGACAGAGGGAAGGTGTGTGATAGTTAAGGTTCGAGGAGAGCTGTGTTTTTAAAGATTGAGCATGACAGGGGCCAAAATCATAACACAGTATATAGAGCACTTACTTTGCACATGAATGACCTGGGTTCTATCTCTGGAATCCCATAGGCAGGAGTGATTCCTGAGTATAGAGCCAGGAGTCAGCCCTGAGCCCTGCTGGCTGTGGCTCCAAATCAATAATAAAATAGATTGAACATGATCATTGGAAAACTATATTCCCACCCTTGAGACTTCATTCTTCCAGCTCCCAGAGCCAGAGCAGAGGCACCAGCTGGAGATCCAGGACACTACTGCTAATTATTGACTGCCAAATCTGCAGTCGGTCTCCAGTGATAAGCAGCTGTGTAACACCTCAATTGCTTCCAAGGCAGGAGGATGCTGAGAGCTCTGGTGCACATCTGTGCAATGGGCGTACCAGCAGCCTGGCGCCTTCTTCACAGATGTGGTGAGGATGAGAAGGGACTAGATATGACACTTATTGGAGATGGTCTCACACATAACATGGGCTCCTGAGTGTCCCTGTTTTTGTGCTGTTTTCTGACCCTTCACTGGGAAAAACAGGACAGTGACAAAGTAGTGAGCAGAAGCCTGGGATCCCTAGGCCTTTGAGTGAGTGTCCAGGAACCTGTGTACCTTTCCTCCCAGGAGCCCTCCAGGATCCCACCTTCTTCTTCCACTCCATCACTGCCAACATCATCTGCTCCATCGTCTTCGGGGAACGTTTCTCCTACCGAGATCCCCAGTTCCTACGCCTGCTGGATCTGTTCTTCCAAACCTTCGCCCTCATCAGCTCCTTCTCCAGCCAGGTTGGGAGAAGGGAGGGGGAGTGGGAATGAGGTGGACACCCAGGGCAAGGGTTGGGGAAGTTCTGCTTGGACTGTAGAATTCAGTAGAGGGCTGGAAGAAGGCAAGGATCACAGACAAATAGGAGAAGGAGGGGTGCAGAAACCAGAGGCAAGGAAGATGGTGAGATCGGGTGAGAGACCAAGCAAATGACAGGGTGAAGTGGTGAGGTGGGAAGAGAAAATCAGCGAGACAGACAGACAATGAGATGAAGGCTTGGAAGGTAAAGAAAGAAGGATGAAACAAAGGGAAGAAGATGAGAGAAAATGTTCTTGAGAGAGTGGAAAAGAAAGAGTTCAAGAGTGAAACTTTTGGGGCTGGAGGGATAGCGCAGTGGGGAGGCTGTTTGCCTTGCACACAGCTGACACTGGCTCAATCTCCAGCATCCCATATAGTCCCCCAAACACTGCCAGGAGTAATTCCTGAGTGAAAATTCAGGAGTAATCTCTGAGCATCACTAGCTGTGACCCAAAAATACAGAAAAAAAGAGTAAGATTTTCATGCTTAAATAGGTCAAGTGCCTAATAGAGGCAGCAGACACACAGCAAGATGACCAGAAAGTGAGACATACAGATATGAGAAAAAGAAAGAAGCTCAAGGTGGAGAACCATGAAAATACACAGGATGAGCATGGAAGATTAGGAAAGAGGGGAAATACAAGAAGGAGATGAAACCAGTGTCAAAGGGAAAGAGAGATATGGAGAGAAATAGAGAGGCAGAGGGGTACAGTGAAAGACTCAGGGGCAGAGATCCTGGAAAAGTGTTGGGACCAAAAGGTCTACTCCCCCCTGTGACTTGCTATCTCAGACACAGAAGGCTCTAGATTATCTCTCCCCACAGGTGTTTGAGCTCTTCTCTGGCTTCTTGAAGTACTTCCCTGGCTCACACAGGCAGATCTTTAGAAACCTTCAGGAAATCAATGACTTCATTGGCCACAGTGTGGAGAAGCACCGCGAGACTCTGGACTGCACGGCTCCCCGCGACTTCATCGATACCTACCTGATACGCATGGACAAAGTGCGGAGAGGGATGGGAGGGAAGGGAGGAAAAGATGGGTGAGAAGGGAAGGGAATCAAGTGCAAGGCTGGGGAGGAGCAGTATGGAAGAACATGGGATGGTTAGGGGAGATTAGAGAAAGGGAGAGTAGTAGGATATCAGGGGGAGAAGAGAGAGAGAGAGAGAAAGGAGAGAGAGATCAGAGATATAGTACAGTGGGTAGGGTGCTTGCCTTACATGCAGCCAACCCAGGTTCAATCCCCAAAATCCCATATGATCCTTGAGCACTGCCATGAGTAATTCCTGAGTGCAGAGTCAGGAGTTACCCCCTGAGCATTGCTGGATGTGTCCCCAAAGTAATACAAAATAAAACTAAAAAATAGAGAGAAAGAGAATACAGAACAAGGGGTAAAAGAACAACTGTTGAGTTGGTGGAGGGACCCTCAGAGGAGAAAGAGGGGCTTGAAGAGAAAGAAAACAAACACACCAAAGAGGGAGAAAGGCTAAAACAGAACCCAAGAGAGACTCAGACACACAGAATAGAGAAAAATGGGTGAGATGCTGTCAGACAAGGGACAGATGGGGATTCCCAGAGATGTTTGTGTGTACACATGAGGCTCCAGGTTCCCCTGACTAAAACTTTTTTCTCTGGACGCAGGAGAAGTCTGACCCCAATACTGAATTCCATCACAAGAACCTCATTATCACTACACTCTCGCTCTTCTTCGCTGGCACGGAGACCACTAGCACCACTCTCCGCTATGGATTCCTGCTCATGCTCAAATACCCACACATCAGAGGTGGGCAGAATGGGGGCCACTAATGAAGGTTGGTCCTCTGACCTCTCTTTGAGCTGTAGAAGTAAGACTATGAGGTACTGCAAGAATGAGACATGTATCTCTCTGACTAGGAGCACTGCAGGTTCTGAACAAGCCTCCAAACATCTCACAGTTCTGAGAAGATGGATGTTGATGTTCTCCCACTTTTTACTTCCATTACTTAAAAATCAACTTATCTTTGTTTCCTTCTTCCCTCCTTTTATACAACCTCCATCCATCTGCTCACTCTTTTGTATAGGTGGTGTGTGTGTGAGTAGGTTTGTTATTTTGGGGTCACACCCACTGGTGCACAGGTTTATTCCCAACTCTGCACTAAGATATCACTGCTGTCAGGTCTGGGGGACCATATGGGATGCCATGAATAGAACCGGGGTCAGCAGCATACAAAGCAAGCACCCTACCCACTGTACCCACTGGCCCCTGTAGATCATTTTTTTGGTCATTAACTTACCTCTCTGCCCCTTGATTCTGTCATCTATGGGTTATTCAAAGTTATAGGCTTCCACTCATTTGTTTGGATTACAGGATTTGTCAACTAATGTTTCATGAATGAGCAATGTGTTATTGATCCAGCCAAATGTTGTCTCTCCTATGATTAAGGTTTACCCCTTATTCCTTCCACCTTTCACTTCTTACTTATTCCACCCATATTTCACTTCATCTCTTTCTTCATTTTGCATTTCACAACTCACTCATTTGTGAATCATTGCTCTAGTCATTGATCATTCAATTCATTCATGAAGTATCCTTAATTTACTAATTACTTTTACTAATTAGTTGTTTTTCACTGTATTCCTCTCATAAGTAAATCATTTATAAGATTTATTATTTGATTGAACTCATGTTGTTATCTCTTTAACTCACCTTTTGATTGCTAAGTATGTATATTTATCTATTGATTTGAAATTGATATATTTTTCATTTGGGCCACATTCAGTGTTACTCAGGGACTACTCCTGGATCTGTGCTCAAAGTCATATCCAGCAGGACTCAGGAATTCTGTAGGTGCCAGGCATTTAATTAGGCATCCCACATACATAGTATATGCTCATATCATTAATCTTTCTCTCTGACCCCTGTTTACTAATCTTTCTATATATAAGATATGCTCAGATCATTAATCTATCTCCTGGCCCTCTTTCACTAATCTTTCCATACATAAGTGTATTTCTATTTATTCACTTATTTATCAAATTGTTTATGTATTAATCTATAGGCACCTTTCATTATTATATTCCTGATGACAGTACCTTATCTACAATATAAACACAATAGATCCCTTTCTACTCATTTTAAAGAGAAGTTTTTGGAGGTTCATGGTTTTAAATTCTTAATCTGAAATTCTGTGAAAAAATGGAGAGTACATGTCATACACATGTATTATCTGTGCATGTGAGAAGAAAACATGTAACACTCATTAGGTTTCATAGGGTGAGAATTCTTGCTGCTTCCCCCCCCCCCCCCCCACTGCTGCCTCTGTACCAAGCTGGCTGCCAAGGAAGTCAACCAGGATGTAAGCTAAGAGTTTTTCTGGTTCAGTGGTGCATGTAGCACTGTAGCACTGTCCTCCCATCATTCATCGATTTGCTCGAGCGGGCCCAGTAACGTCTCCATTTTGAGACTTGTTGTTACTGTGTTTGGCATATTGAGTATGTCACAGATAGCTTTCCAGGCTCTGCCATGCAGGCAAGATACTCTTGGTAGCTTGCCAGTCTCTCCGAGAGAGGCGGAGGAATCAAACCAAGCTCAGCTGGGCTGGCTGTGCGCAAGGCAAACACCCTACCACTGTGAAGCTATTAAAAACTGCCAGAGGACAATTACCTTGCTGAAATGCCTCTTTAAAATGTGACTCATTGGCTCCTGCTCTGCATGCAGAGAGAGTCCAGAAGGAGATTGATCGAGTGATTGGCTCACACCGTACTCCCGCCCTCAATGACCGAGCCAACATGCCATACACCGATGCCGTCATCCATGAGATTCAGAGATTCGGGGACCTCCTCCCCATCGGAGTACCGCACATTGTAACCAAAGATACACACTTCCGAGGGTACATCATCCCAAAGGTGAGGTTTGCCTGGGGTCCTGAATCTCCTATGTGGTCATCCTGGGCTCTCTTACTTTCCCAAATTAAGTCCTTCATACCAAAGTTAGTCCTTGTCAGTGTTGCTTGTTTTGTTTAGTTTGGTTTGATTTGAGGCTACACCTGGCAGTGCTCAAGGGCTGACTCCTGGATCTGAGCTCAAGGGTCATTCCTGGCCAGCTTTATCATGAAGATGTTTTTGCACCCCCAAGCACGAAATGAGGGACAGGATAACATTATCTTTTGATCATGTGACCTTCCCTCAGGGTACTGAAGTATTTCCCATCCTGAACTCTGCTCTCAATGACCCACAATACTTCAAGAAACCAGAAACCTTCAACCCTGACCATTTTCTGGATGCCAATGGGACTTTGAAGAAGAATGACGCTTTCATGCCCTTTTCTATAGGTAAGATGGACCATGCTCTAGATCCTAGATACCAGGGTGCCCAGTCATCTTGAGATAATCAAGCCGAGGCCTTTGTTTATTGAGCAGTTATTATCAGTTAGTAGCAGTAGCAATTAGTGCCACTTTACTGACACTATCCCTCTCATCTTCTACAACCTGGAGGGAACTTGAGAAGTGAGATTATACCCCAAAGGTATGACTTATAGACCAGGGAATGCATTTCAAACTGTTGACACTGCAGTATACAGTATCCACTGAATATTACTCTGAGACCAGTACTCTATCGGAAGTTAAAGCCAATGTACTGGACAGTGTCCAAGAGCTGTATAGGTCTTTTCCCAGGACTTTTACAGTCTAGCAGAGAGGATAGACATTTATTATCTGGCATCAAAAGAATGTTCTCATTAAAGAAATGAATGGTTGAAGTGTGTTTCGAACAGGTGCACACAAATCAATTGCTTGGAGGGACAGTTACTTTTGCTCTAAGGAATAATGATTGTGGAAAGGGACTTCAGGGACTTTGGGAGCAATCAGAAAACCAGTGAGGTAAAGCTTCCCTGAATTGAAACTCTTGGCTAAATATGAGAGCGGATGCCATCAGCCACTGGAAAGAGCACGGTCGACAGAGAACAGCAGGGCAAAGCCTGAAGGTGGGGACAGCCTGGTGCATCAGAGAAATATGCCAGCGTATTGGGGCTCTGCAGGATCTCAACAGAGTCCTTGAGTAATACTGAATGTGCCCCAAATTTAAAAGTTAGCTTTTTAACTTTTCTTCGTGTCCATTCTCCATTCCTAGCCCCATACATTGGAAACCCTACTGCCCAGGAATCTCATCCTTTAGGAGAAAGGAAGGCCATTAAACAAGTCTTTAGATTTCATCAGTCATGTCAATGACTCAGGGCCCCGGGGTCTGCCTAGTGCTGTGGCTGCCTCCCTCATTTGATCTTGCATGAGAGTGAAGGAAGAGCATGTTGGAACAGGAGTGGAGTCCTTCCTACCATTTTCATAGGGAGGCAGAGGGAAAATTAAGGACCGAGAGAGACAGAAAATGTGAACAAGAGGGCAGAGAAACATATGGAGAGAAGGGGTTGGAAATAAGGTTAGAAGAGATAGAATGTACACAGATCAACAGAGAGAGAGAAAGTGAGAGAGGGAGAGAGGGACAGAGAGAGTTGCAGGCAGAATCAGATCCAGATAGACTAAAACAAGAAGCCAGTTGGAAGAAAACAAAGAAGAGAGTGTGGAGGGAGTATCCTGTAGCAGATACAGACAGAGAAGGGTGGGGGCATCAGGCTGGTCTTGGGCAGAAAGATAAATCAAGACAAATGTGTTAGACTCAAGGAGATACTAGAGGAGTGTCCAAGAGGAAAGCCCCAGAGTCTGCACAATGCCTCCACATAGGCTCACAGCATCCAAAGCTCTGAAATACCTAGACAAAGTCTGGACTCCCATATTTGAAAGGCCTTCCCCCCAGGTCATCAGTTTATAAAGTAAAGTAGGAATAAAGGTAAAAGTCACCCTTTATGCTCCTTGCTCTCCACATCTACTGTGTGGGGAAAGTTTCCTTTCCACCTCAGAGAATCTAACAGAAGTTGTAGTCTGCTGCCAAAATTCTCTGCCACATTTGAGGGGTTTTTTGTTTGTTTTTGTTTTTGTTTTGTTTGTTTATTTTTGTTTTTGTTGTTTTAGAACTTTGAAGCATGTGTCTCTGGGACTGAGCAGGAGCCAACCCAGATACAAATTAGTGTCAGACCTAGTGTTAGCAACATGCCCTTTCTATAGCTAGAGACAAACACACAACAAGTACACCTCCAGGATTCTTCATCCCACCCAAGCCAGTGTCATTATTTCTATTTTATTTTTTGCTTTGGGGACACACCTGGAAGTGCTCAAGGTTTTCTCCTGGCTCTGTGCTTAGGGATCACATCCAGCAGGGCTCAGGGATCATATATGGTGCTGGGGTTTGAACCCAGGTCAGCTACAAACAAGACAAGTGCCTTACCCCCTATACTATCACTCTGACCCCTGGGTCTGTGTTATTCTAAGAATCTTTAACAGTGTTGACTACTTAACCTCACAATATCTTTTTAAGGTAGGTATAGTCTTCTACATTAGAAAGGAAGAACACTAAAGTACTAAGTCCTTAATAAACACACAGCCCCACGTGTGAATGGGGCCATACACACAGGTGCACTTGCACCAATGTTCAGCTAGGAGTCTTTATACCCTAAGAAACATCGAACCCTTCAGAATCTTAAGGAAACTACACATATTCTCCTGGGGAAATGTATGTGGCAAAGCTATCCAGAGGTCACACCTGATTTCAGGGCTGCAGGAGAGAGCAACCCCAGATGAATCTGTTGCAGCAGCCACAAAGTTCGTATTTTCAGAAGCAGAGCATGTGTGTTGCCCCCTTGCCTACATCATTGACCCTCTGTGCCCACAGGGAAGCGTATTTGTCTTGGAGAAGGCATCGCCCGTGCAGAATTATTCCTCTTCTTCACCACCATCCTGCAGAACTTCACTCTGGCTACCAACATGGCCCCTGAGGACATCGACCTCACCCCCATGGAGTGTGGTGTGGGCAAACTGCCCCCAATATACAAGATCCGCTTCCTGCCCCGCTGAGGAGACTGAGGAAAGGGGCTCCAAGAGGGCTGGGATTAGGGTCCTTCCTTCTGCAAAAAGTGTCCCCTGCCTCTCTCCATGTCTTCCTTCTTCAGAGATCTCACTACAAGCCAGTATCTTTCTCCCTCCTCCGTGGCTGCCTCCATGAGGAATTCCTTCCTCATGCAGATTCATCGTTTGGCTCCTATGTGGAATTAGAAAGATGCATTCCTTTCCTCTGTTAACAGAATTCCAGAATGAGTGCATAGAGTGAAACAAGGCTAACCATAAGAAATTTGGCTCTAGATGCCTGCAGTTCTGTGCCCATCCCCCGGTTCACAGCTCCTCTAATGACTTCTCCCTTGAATCATTCAGTCTCTATATATCCGTTCCTTACACTCCACGATCTGCATTTACATGATCCCATCTCTATCCTCTTTCCAACGACAATCATGTATGATGAACACACCCTTTCATGGACAAGTAAACAGAGTTTGGACCATGAAGTATTGTTTGGGGGCGGGGGGGGGGAGAATCACGTGGTTAGAGAGTCGAGGAGTGAAAAAAATGACTCTATTCACCTAGCTCTGGAACTCAAATTCCTCCCAATCACTCTCTCAACTCCCCTTTTTGCACTTATATTTTACAAAGAATATGACATTCACATAACATAACATGAATCATTGTGAAATGGATCTACTTAGTAGTATTTAATTCACTTACCTGTTTGACAGACACTATCACGCTACTTTGTCACCACAGAAGAAAATCCTTTCTCCATCAACAATCTCTCCCCATTGTCTCAGTCCCCTAGCCAGCGCTAATTTGCTTTCTGTCACAGTGGATGGGCTCTTCTGGATATTTCCTAGAAATGGAAACATAAAATATGTGATCTTGGTGTTTGTCTTCCTTGTCTTGGCATAATATTTTCAAGGCTCTTCCACACTGTGTACCATGGTTGTATCCTACCTCCACCCCAAGCTCCATTCTCATACATACTTCCTCTCGCTGCCCCTCCCCTTGATGAAAGAGCACCCTCAATCCACAGCCCATCAACATGTGTAATTCTAAACTGGCATCTTGAACTCCCTGTTAGCCCATGGGATTCAATAAGCTCCCAAGACCGTCATCCTTGATGAGTTGGGAAACCATTGTATGTCAGTTGTGACTTGCATCATCAGGATCCACAAGGTCTTTTCAAACTTCTCCTTTACCTCAAGACCAGTTCTATGGTCTATTTTATTTTGCGTGTCATATATACAGCAGAGTTTCCTGCATAGCACATTCTACCGCCACACCCTTCGTCAGTGTCAGCTTCCCTCTGTGGGCTTCTTTGTTTGCTTTACTTCTACTGTCTGTGCTTAGGGCTTACTCCTGGCACAGTGCTCAGGGATCATTCCTGGTAGTGCTCAGTGGGTCTGATGTGGAGTATCAAACCTGGATTAGCAGCATACAAGGCAAGTACTGTACCCTTGTGCTATCTGTCTGACCCCAAACTAATCCATGAAGGCATACTTCCGATGTTGCTTTTTCCTGTGCTCTTGATTCCCGGAATAGTTTGTAGCACATGACAGGTGTTTAAAGGACAAAGTAGGGGCTGGAGCAATAGCACAGCTGGTAGGGCATTTGCCTTGCACACGGCCGACCTGGGTTCGATTCCCAGAATCCCATATGGTCCCCCAAGCACCTCCAGGAGTGATTCTGGTTGTGACCCAAAAAGCAAAAAATAAAAGTGAATAAATAAAGGTCAAAGTATTGGCTGAGAAACAGTTCAATCATTCAATCTCCAGATCAGCCCTACAGGAAGGCCAATTTAGCCCCATCAGACTCTACCTCCTCTACATCTCACTTTCTTTGGATGCCAAGAATAATTTCTATCCCCCAATGGCACACGCTGTGCCTGTCAGCTATCTGAATTGCTCATGCCACAAACTGGCTGAGAGCCACCTTGGCAGTGGAACCACCCAAAACTCTACCTCCTAGTGTTCTACTGTTCTCCACCAGTGTCAGCTTCCCTCTGTGGGCTTCTTTGTTTGCTTTACTTCTACCAGCTGTGCTCGGGGCTTACTCCTGGCACAGTGCTCAGGGATCACTCCTGGCAGTGCTCAGTGGGCCTGATGTGGAGTATCAAACCTGGGTTAGTGGCATACAAGGCAAGTTCTGTACCCTTGCTGTACCTTAAGTTGTTGTATTCTTGCTCCAGGTACGTGCTCTCCACTGTAGCACTCATTATGAGTGGTCCTTTGGAACACAACCTCAAGTGATTAAAAAAAAAAACCCTCTTGGCTTCTGTAGCACCTGGTGCTTTTGGACTCCCAAATGCCTCTGGAGAGTTACCAGGAGTTCTGCCAAGGTAGATCATTGGCAACTCTCCAGCCACCACAGAAATAATACACAAACAACCAATAGAGAATCCTGCTTCTAGGGACGGAAAGGAGAGAGACAGGCACACTGGAGACGATGGTGCTCTCGGCTGTCCTGTTCCTCCTGCTCCTCCTCCTTGGTCTCTTGCTTCTCTGGAGTCACCCTACCTCCAGGGGCTGTCTTCCTCCTGGACCTCGACCTCTTCCCTTCCTGGGGAACATTTTGCAAATAGATCCCAAAGGCTTTCTCAAGTCCTTCCTGGCGGTGAGATGGGGGCAGGGAGCAGGGTTGGGTGGCAGGAGGTGGGAAGTTGTAAACAGATCCTAGATAATGAGGCAGTTAAAAATCAGACTTTGGGTTGGGACCTTGAAGGATCTCCTGGAGATGATCTGTTGGTGCAGTCACAATCCAATGTGATGTGCTTCACTGACACAACATAGAAGGAATTGTGGGGAAGTTGACTGAATGGGAAAATTCCCACAGGCTTTTAACTAAGTGCTGCATAAATTAGTGGTGACCATACATCCTTTTGAATGAAATTTTTTGTGTCCTGGGAGGTAGGCAATGAGAAGTGAGATGCTACACCATATCAGTTCTTGTCTAAGAAATTTTTTAATTGTTTTTTCTAGGGGTTGAGCTGGATAACATTCCCACCTGCAGTGGATGAGAGTTCCTTTCTCATCACATCCCCACCCACACAGATTGTTCACAGATTTGTTTTTGATAGGTGCCATTCTTGCTGTTGTGAGATAATATCTCCTTGTCATCTTGATTTGGATTTATCTAATAATTAGTGAGATGAGCACTTTATCATGTGCCTAATGGCCCCTTGTCTTTTTCAGAGAAATATCTGTGCATTTCCTCTCTCCATTTTTATAGGGTTTTTTGAATTTGTTGTTGTTGTTTTCAGTCTTTGTGATTATAGATCTTGCATATTAACCCTTTTTCTGATGTGTTGAGTACAAATATTTTCTTACATTCAGTTGGGTCTCCTTTAGTCATTCTTGCAGGCGTGGTTTAGTTGTAACCAATGTGCTCAGCTTTTGTTTGTCTGGAAAGGTTTTTATCCTTCCCTCAAATCTGAATCATAACTTTGCAGGGTAGTGGACTCTAGGTTGATTTTTCTTATTCAGTTCTTTGAATATACCATTCCACTTTTTTCTTGCTTGTATAGAATTGTGGGATATCTATTGTGATTCTTACATTATTTTCCTTGAGTTGAGGTTTTTCTTCTCTCTTGATGTTTTAAGTAGTCTATTTCTCTTTTTGGTTTTTACTGTTTTGATTACGATGTGTTTTGGTGTTGTTTCTCTTGAGTCTATTTTGTTTGGTACTCTTGAGGCTGTGCCGAGGCTTCCCTCCAGAGACTGAGGAAGTTCACAGTTATTTTTCCTTTCATCAGTTGTTCTTTGTTCTCCTCTTTCTCTTTTTTCCTCTCCTGATGGCATTCCTATGATTCTGAGTTATTCCACTGGCTATACTTGCTATAATGTAAGATTATTCTTATAATCTACAATCTTACATTCACTTCCATTCTTTTACTTCTTTTCTATTTTACTACTTTATTATTGCTGTCAGCTTGTATTTTGTCACAGATATGTTCTTCACATTCAGAATTCTGTTGCTAAGGCTTGCTATTGTATTCTTGAACTTCTGTGATTCCATTTGTATGACCTCTTTCATAATCTGAATCAATTCTTTGTTAAGCTAAATCGAATTTACTTTCCAGTGATTGCTTAATTTCTGTGGTTATTGTATGTAGTGTTGATTTGAGGTCCTTTTCTACGTGGCTAAAAGCTCAAGATTTTTGTTGAACTCAAGGACTTGCCTGAACTCCTGACCCTGTCTATCAGTGCAGCTGAATTCTTTTGTTTCCCTTGTTGTTCTTAGAATTTTGTGGGTCCTAACAGTTGAGCTTTAGATTCCAAATTATTTGAATACTGATCTAATTTGATATTTTAGGCAAAGAACTACTGTATATTACCTGTTATTCTATTTCCATGACCCTGAAATGATATTTCAGTGGGACAGACAGGGGTAGGTCTGATTCTTCCAGTTTAGATATCAGAGTTATTATGGAGGTATTTTATTACCGAATATAGAACCTCAGCAGCCCTTAGAGTTTGTGAGATGGGAGGAATAATGCACCTGCTTGGTTCTGGGTGTCAGTGTGGCCAGTGGGACCACTTAGCACACCTGATTTAATTTACAGAAGACCCCAGCCCGGGGGTTATATAAGGGGTGGCTGCAGTATGGAGGGCAGGGCTGCAGTGGTTCCCCGATGTGTGCAAATGCGGGACTTGGGGTCACAGAGCTGGCTGGAATGGGAAGGACAGGATTCAAAACCTGTATTTATTTTCTGTATTTATTTTCCCTCATCCATCTATGGACCTATTTAGTTTTTCATGCTATTTAGGTTTTTCCCTATCTCTACTACTGCAAATAATGCTGCAACAAGCATGGAGGTACCTGTGTCTTTTTTACTTAATGCTTTCCCCCCCCTTTGGATAAATAGCCATGATTAGACTTTGAATAATATGGCAGTTCTATTTAAGGAAAAAAATGGGCTTTTGGGGTAATATCCAGCAATGCTCAGGGGTTACTTCCTGGCCCTGCCCTCAGGAATTACTTCTGTAGGTATTTGGGGGACCATATGGGGTGTCAGGAATCAAACCTGGGTCAGTTAGATAAGGCAAATACCCTACTTGCTCCAGCTCCTTATTTTAAAATTTTTGAAGAAACTCATCACTGATTGTCGTCGTCGTCCTTCTCCTCCTCGTCCTCGTCCTTGCCCTCCTCCTCCTTCTCTTCTTCCTCCTCCCTCTCTTCCTCCCCTTCCTCTTTCTCCTCCTTCTCCTTCATTTATTTATATTTTGTGTATAGGGCTGGAGCGATAACACAGCGGGTAGGGCGTTTGCCTTACACGCGGCCGAGTTCGATTCCTCCGCCCCTCTCGGAGAGCCCGGCAAGCTACCGAGAGTATTCAATATGCCAGACACAGTAACAACAAAGTCTCCAATGGAGACGTTACTGGGCCCGCTCGAGCAAGTCGACGATTAAGGGGAGGGCCTTTATCTTTAATCTTTATCTTGTGTATAGGAGGTTCCCAAGCAATGTTCAGGAGACATGAGACCCCCCACTGGTGATTCTTGGTTAATTGCTTCAGTGCAAGGACTGAAAATGTGATGTTACTAGGTGGGGATATCCTGGCTACCCTGGTAGTATCAGGATCTTTAAGACCTCACGTAGTGGTGCTGGAAGAACACTCGCCAATGCTAGGGGATCACGTGATGTCAGAAATTGAATCTAAATGAGGCACAAGCTAGGCGTTCACCTTCACCTATGTACTATCTCCCGGTCCCCACACTGATTTCTATGGATGGTGTTTGCAGCAGTTTAAATTCCTACTAACAGTGCAGAAGGGATCCTTTTCTCAGGAGACTTGCCAGCTTTTGTTATTTCTCCTTTTTTATGATGATTATTCTGACAGTGCAAGATGATATTGTGTTGTGGTTTTGATTTGCATTTCCCTGGTGATTAGTGATGCTAAGAATCTTTTCACAGGCCTGTTGGCCATCTCTAAGTCATCTGTGGGAAAATGCTATTTAGACCCTCTGTCCACTTTGGGGGATCAGATCCTTTTGTTGTTATAGAATTGTATAGATTCTTTTACTATCCTGAACATAAGCCTCTAATCTCATGTATGGTTTGCTAATACTTTATCCAGTCCAGCCTGTTGCTTTTTCCTTTTGTTGATTTTTTTTCACTGCACAAAAGAATTTTAGTTTCATGCAGTCCTGTATCTTTGTTTTTCGCTTCTCTTGTCTGTGGGTTTTTGGGCTGGAGCGATAGCACAGTGTGTAGGGCGTTCGCCTTACAAGTGGCCAACATGGCCGACCTGAGTTCGATTCCTCTGCCCCTCTCGGAGAGCCCAGCAAGCTACCAAGAGTATTCGATATGCCAGACACAGTAACAACAAAGTCTCAAATGGAGACGTTACTGGGCCCGCTCGAGCAAATCGACGATCAATGGGAGGGCCTTTACCTTTTACCTTTACCTTGTCTGTGGGTTTTTAAAAAATACAACACTAAGACTGATGTCAAGGAGCTTGCCACCTATATTCTCATTGAAAGAAATTTTAAACTTCATTTATGCACCATGGTTTACGAAGTTGTTTATAATACAGTTGTTTTGAGCATTAAATTGTTCCAACATCAATCCCACCACCAGTGTGATCTTACCTCCAGCGTTGTCACATTTTCCATCCACCCCTCAAGCCTGTGTCTTTGGCAGGCACAAAATAATTTAATTTTTATTGCTTGTTACAACAAAATGGTGGGTGGAATTATTAAAAAGAAGTAGTTGAGTAAAAGAAAAATTGTGAAAATTGTTATAACTCACAATGATGCTATTACAATCATTGTCTGAGGATTTACTGAGCTGTTTGTTGCTAGTTGAGCCTTCTATGTCATTGTTTTCACTTACTGAGCTTCCTGGGCCTCTATGCTACTTTCCCATCTAATTTGTTACACAACAACTGGGCTGTCAGTATTGTGGAATTTGGAGGTGTTGCACAGCTCTAGGACCTTCAGGATCTGAGGAACTGGAATAATTCTTGGCCCACACCCAAACCCACTCCCAAAGAGACCCCAAAGGGTTCAGCCTGAAGACTCGTGTACCTTTGAGTTTCATTAGTTTGACTTGGCATCTCTTCCAAGATTAGTCATGAGGCTGTGAAACTGCCTGTTAATATGGCACTTACAGGACAGAGACCATGGGATGTGGGTGTCCTGTATTTTCTTGAAAGAGCTTTATATTTCAGGTCTTGCATTCAGGTGTTCACGACAGTTTGAGTTCATTTTTGTGTATGGTGTAAAGTTTTGTCCATTTTCCATATTTTGCACATGACCCTTCTGCTTTCCCAATACCACCTACTGACAAGACTGTCCTTTCCCAGCTCTTTATTTTCCTTTGCTGTAAATGTATTGACCTTTTGAATGGGGTTTATTACTGGCTTTCTGTTTTACTCTCTTGATCTACGTATCTGTCTTTATGATAATACCATATCATTTTCTTTACAATAGCCTTGTTATATAATAGGAAATAAGGGAGCATTATGCCTTTTTCTTTTTTTTAAAATTTTTTTATTTTATTTTATTTATTTATTTATTTATTTATTGAATCACCATGGGAAAGGTTACAAAGCTTTCAGATTTAGGTCTCAGTCATGCAAATATCAAGCACATTTCCCTTTACCAAAACTTATTTTTTACCATGAAGAACCCCAATAAAACCCCACCCCCCACCCCTCCCAGTCCCTGTGGAATGCCTTTTTCTTAATATTGCTTTGACTGTTGTGCCTTTTTTGCCTTTTTCTCTATATTGCTTTGAACTAGTTGGCCTCTCTTGTAGTTCCATGCAAAATTTAGTATTGTTTGTTCTGTTTCTGTAAAATATGCAGTTGGAATTTCTATAACTATTTTTTGAATTTATAGATTTTTCTGAGCAGCATGAACATTTTAACCTATTAAATGTTCTAATACATAAGCACGTGTCATCATTTTATTTCTTTGTGTATTCTTCAATTTTTTAAAATAATATTTCATAATTTCCAACATAACAGATTTTTCACTTCTTAAATTTGTTAAATTTGTTCCTAGTTACTCTTTTATTCCTGGGTAGTTATGATTATAAATGGGATTGTTTTTTAAATTTCTCTTTCTGGTAACTTATTGTTAGTGTACAGATATGCAATTAATTTTAATATATTGATTTTGTGACTTGCTACTTTATTAAACCTGCTCACTAGTTCTAACAGTTTTTTATGGAGCATTTAATATTTTTCATACAGAATATGTTATCTGTAAATAGTGGCAATTTTACTTCTTTTCCTATTTGAAGGCTTTTTCTTTTTCTTGCCTAATTGGTTTGGCAAGAACTTCCAATACTAATTCAATAAAAATGGGATTAATGAGCTTCTTTGTCATGTCTCTTATTTTAAGAAAAATAATTCTTAAAAGATCTCTTTCACATGTGGAATATTAAAACCACGGTAAGAAAACAACAAATGGTCAAAGTCATTGATACTGTACATTTGGCATATAGAACTGAATTAAGGTGGGCCATCCTGGAAGAGTTCTCTGGGACACTGGTGGAAGGAAGATGGCACTTCAGTGATGGGGGTTGTGTTGGGAAAATGTACACATGAAAAGTATGACAGCATTGTAAAATCTGGCACCTAGTAAGAATCATTAAAAACATCTTTTTTAGCCTTTCACAGTTAAGTGTGATATTAGCCATGGGCTTGTCATATGTGACCTTGATTAAAGTGGTGGTGTATGATCATAATACTTAATTGAGAACTTTATTATAAATCATTGTTGATTTTTGTAAAATACATTCAATGCATCTATTCAGGTAAGTAGGCGATTTTTACCTTTTTTTTTTTGTATCTTGTTGATTGGTTAAAAAATAGTGTTGAACCATCCTTGGATCCTGCTAATTAATCCTACTTGATGGTATATGATCCCTTTGCTACATTGTTGAATTTGTTTTGATAACATTTTGTTGGGCTGGAGCAATAGCACAGCGGTAGGGCATTTGCCTTACAAGCGGCCAACATGGCCGACCCGAGTTCGATTCCTCCGCCACTCTTGGAGAGCCCAGCAAGCTACCGAGAGTATCTCGCCTGCATGGCAGAGCCTGGCAAGCTATCCGTGATGTATTCGATATGACAAACACAGTAACAACAAGTCTCATGATGGAGACGTTACTGGGCCCGCTCGAGCAAATCGATGAACAACGGGAGGACCGTGAAAACATTTTGTTGAAGATTCTTTGCATGTATGTTTATGGGGATATCTTCTTTTCTTGGTATGTGTGTAATGTCCTTGTTTGGGTTTGGTTAAAGGTAGTTCTGGTCATCTAGAATGATTTGGCAGCTTCCCCACATCTTCAGTTTTGAAGAAGAGTTGAGAAGGATAGAAATTAAATCTTTGAAGGTATAGTAGGGTTTGCAAATAAAGCCCTCTGGTCTCAAGTGTCTGTGCTGGGAGATTTTTTTGTTGCTTCAGTTTACTTATTAATAGCATGTTTACTTAGAGTCTCTAATTCTTCATGGTTTAATCTTTCTGAAATCTTGAGAAATAAAAACTGGGAGAGTTGTTGGGAGAAACAAGAGACTCGGCAGGACACCAGGACATGCGTGAGAGACAGAGTCCAAGTCTCTTTTTCCTCCTTGATGGGGCTGCAGCCAGGGGAATCAAGGCTGCTCAGGAATGAGTGAACAAAGTCTGAGC
This sequence comes from Sorex fumeus, assembly GCF_029834395.1. Lineage (NCBI taxonomy): Eukaryota > Metazoa > Chordata > Mammalia > Eulipotyphla > Soricidae > Sorex > Sorex fumeus. The sequence continues at coordinate 17,452,179 of NW_026606179.1, forward strand.
ATGATGATGTTTTCCTGGGTTTAGAGAGTGAGCTCTGGACCTTGTTCTCACAGCTACGAGACAAATACGGCGATGTCTTTACAGTCTACCTGGGCCCCCGACCTGCTGTTGTCTTGTGTGGGTACAAGGCAGTGAAAGAAGCCCTAGTGGATCAGGCAGAGGCATTCTCTGGTCGAGGACCTATCGCCATCATTGACCCTGTCTTCCAGGGAACTGGTGAGTGAGGGATGGGGCTCCAGATTGGAGAGAGGAGGAGAAAGCATACTATGCATCAGTCAATCCTTCCTTTCTTCCATGCCAATCAGGTGTGATCTTTGCCAATGGAAAATCTTGGAAGGTCCTTCGACGTTTCTCTCTGGCCACCATGAGGGACTTTGGGATGGGGAAGCGGAGCATTGAGGAGCGAATCAAAGAGGAAGCTCAGTGTCTAGTGAAGGAGCTGTGGAAATCCCAGGGTGAGTCCTTTAGGCTAGGAGAAAGCTTGGCAGGTGGAAGGGTTGGTGAGGTGGAGACAGAGAAAGGGAACAAGAGAACATAACTTATGGGGAATGGGAGAAAGAGAGAGAGGGAGAGGAGCAAGGGAGGGACAGAAAGAAGAAAAGAAAGAAAGAAAGAAAGAAAGAAAGAAAGAAAGAAAGAGGAAAACTGAGAATGCTGACAATGATCAACCCAGAAGCAGAGACCTCAAGAAAAGGCTTAAGAAAAGGGTGCAATTGATATACAATCAGGGGAGATACAATGTGTCAACGAAGTAAAAAAGATGGCACAAAGACAAAGGCAGGAGAATTGACTTAAACAGTTAGGGATAAGACTAGAGGAATGCCCAGGAATACCTAGAAAATCAAGCGAAAGCAAGGACCAGTAAAAATAAGAGAAGCCCATGATGAAAAGCTGCAATGTAGAGGTCCAGTGGAAGTGGGTTGATCAAGAGACAGTGCAAGAAAACATCAAACTAAGCTAGCAACATCCAGGTCAGAAGCTCCAGAAGGACTCCACAGAGAAACCCCCATGACAGACCTCTCATCCCTAGGGGCCTATCTGGACCCAACCTCCCTCTTTCATTCCATCTCGGCCAACGTCATCTGCTCAATTGTTTTTGGTGAGCGCTTTCATTACCATGATCCCCGATTCTTACGACTGCTAAATTTACTGAATGAAATCTTCACCATTGCCAGCTCTTTCTACAGTCAGGTGAGGTCAATTATTTCGCAATGGGCCAGAAATTGGGGGTGGATGGACTCTAGGAAGAAATCAGACACTTTCTCTCCTAAACCTTAAAACAAGAAGACATCAAAGGGTCACTTTTCTATACACACACACACACACACACACACACACACACACACACACACACACACTCCCAGGTGAGACAATGAGTCATATTAGAGGTAGGAACCAGGCCTCTGAAAAAGATGAACTTTAAGGGAAAGGACTTCAATGGATACAACAATGAATGGAGCAGGGTGCCACTGTTCTTTTACTACTACGTGTATGTGTCTGTGTGTTAGTCTGCTCAGCTGAGGGACATGATTCCCATGTTCGTGAGTAAGTGGTACTCATATTCAGATGTGGCTGTGCTCTGCAGTACGCAATCTCCACACACACTGTGAAAGCCCTGGGCCCTAAGCACCATCCCAGAAAATAGGGCAGGTTCTGGGGTCTTTGTGCTTCCCCCTAGGTGTTTGAGCTCCTCTCTGGCATCTTGAAACACTTTCCTGGCACCCACACCCATTTGTACAGCAAAATTCAAGAAGTGAAAGATTTTATTACTGAGAATATTGAGATGCACCGGAAGACACTGGATGCCAGCTCCCCAAAGGACTTTATTGATTCTTTTCTGATTAACATGGACAAGGTAAGGACCATTGGGGGTGGATGGGAGGGTGACGGACACTCCTAATTTTGTGGCAGTATGTTTGGATATGATGGATGTACCTATTGTTTAAACTTTAAAATACTTCTTTGCAATGGGTAAAATAACCCACTGATGAAAAACACAAACCCTATTCCTTAGTCTTCGCAGGTGCTCTTCCAGAAATGACTTTAAAAGATAACTTTAAATCAAAATAAAATAAAAACAAACAGTATCAAATTTTGTATCAATTTAGAGTGTTTAATATTTATTACTGTATCACTGTATCACTGTCATCCCATTGTTCATCGATTTGCTCGGGCAGGTGCCAGTAACATCTCCATTCATCCCTGTCATGTGCTAGTGTAGCCCAATGGCATATTGGGGGCTCTTTCAGGGTTAGGGGAATGAGGACCATCATTGTTACTGTTTTTGACATATTAAGTACACCATGGATAGCTTGCCAGGCTCTGCTGTGCGGGAGGGATACTCTCAGTAGCTTGCCGGGCTCTCTGAGAGAGATGGAGGCTTTTGGGGCAGCCTCTACTCACCTTTACAGATGTTCCAAGTCAGGCGTATATGTGGGCAAGATACTTTCAGTAGCCTGCCGGGTTCTCTGAGAGCAAAAAACTAGACAAAGTGAGGTTGCTGGCTGAGAATATGGCCGCGTGCTTCCGGGAGCTTGGTTTTATGGTCTCTGGATATTGGCCGTTGGTTGGATTACACGGCAGTTGGTGGATGTAACTGTCTAGCTACTGAAAGATGGGGAATCTGGGTAGAGGAGGCCCAGTCCTGATCCAAGCAGGCTTGGAGATCTCAGCCCCAAGTCCCGCACACCTGGGTTCCTCTGCCAGTTCCTTCATGCGTGGGGCTCGTCTGAACATGTGGAGAGTGGTCTTAGCATGGCTGTGGCTGGGTTCCAGAAGTCTTCAGCTGTCTGGGTCTCTGCTCGGGGTGGGGAGGGAAACTCAACCCGCCCCCCTCCAAGGGGCCCCAGTGAGGACAGCCAGGCGTGGGGGCAAGAGACTCTGCATTGTTATTTATTTAATATTTATTTAATCATTTGATCACTTGACTTCCCGTTACTCATCAATTTGCTCGAGCGGGCAGCAGTAATGTCTTCATTCGTCCCTGTCGCGTGCTAGTGTAGCCAATTTATTTAATACAGTGGATCTCATTTATTTAATATAATATAAATATTTATTTAATAAATATAAAAATATTTATTACATTTAAAACAATATATCATGGCCAAGTGAGATTTTTCCCCCTGAAATTAAGGATGGTTTGATATCATAAAATTCATTGATATAATTTGCTTCAATACCAGATAAACATCTGGTAATGACAAAGAATATTACATATTCATATGTTTTAAAGGTATTCCATAAAATTCATTATTGCTTTCTGATATTAAAATATATCAAATATTAATGAAATGGGAATTGGTAAATATTTAACATGACAAAATACACATGCCATTCAGTCTCAAATATAGCAAAAGAGAAATGTTCTGTTATTTCTTAATGAATGAGAGACATTATCTAATGTAATCAGATAAAAATTTAAAAAACTGTTGGCAAACAAACTGGTAAAACTATCTTAATTCAGGTAATCCTAATGATACTTAAAAACCACAAAGATAGCAACTAAAGAATTACTATCTCATCCAGCAAGGGGCCTCTGAAAATATATTGCCTCCTTCCATTCTGATTGGCCAGCGACCTGGTCTGACTAGTTGGAGGCCAAGTCTGTCCTGCTGGTAAGAAGGGAATATCTTTTCTGAATAATCATCCAATTGCCACATGGACTGTTGAGCATCTTCAACATCACCCCCATATACATAGCTGCAATATCCAATAAGAACATATTATTATCCAATGACTGAAAAGGACAGAGACTATTGCAACAACAACCGTTTGTTTATCTTTCATGTTTGTTGAGCACTTTCATACACACAAAAACCCTGGATGTTTTAACTGTATGGGTTCTAAAGAAAGTTAAGTTCCTTGCCTGAAATCACACAGCTGGTCACTCATAGTGCCCACCTTTTATTCTAGGTAGTTTTATGCCAGTGCCCACATTTTTTGTTTGGTTTTTGTTTGGGGGACACACCCGATGATCCTTAGGGGTTACTCCTATTCCTGCACTCAGGAATTACTCCTGGCAGTACTTAGGGATCATATGGGATGCTGGGGATCAAACTCAGGTCAGCCACAGACTATGCAAACACCCTACCTGCTGCACTATTATTCCTGCCCCCTACTTTGTGTGTGTGTGTGTGTGTGTGTGTGCAAAATTGTTGGCTTTGAAAGAGTGAAATAAGCAAAAAGATAAATTGGCACAGAGTAATATGGGGTGAAACAGGGAGAAAGAAAAAATGACCCAAAAACTGGAAACCTTTGCAACAGTAGATGTGAAGACTTGGTTTTTGCCCTCCCAGGAGCGCTTTGATCCCAAGAGCGAGTTCCACGAGAAAAACCTTGTCCACACAGTGCTCTCTCTGTTCTTTGCTGGCACAGAGAGCACCAGCACCACTCTCCGTTATGCACTGCTCATCCTTCTAAAGAATCCAGATGTCACAGGTTAGCTGGGTGGATATTGGGCTTTGAGGGGGTGGGGTACTCTGCAATCATACTTGCACAAGTTTGGGGATGGGTGGAAACTGATAACCTCAAGACAGATTGGCTGACTACAACGAAAGAAAAATAAACACCGTCTCCAGTGGGAAATTGTAATTTATAACCAAGCTTTGCGGTTGACACAAAGTTGGCAAGATTCTGCTTGTAGAATTACAATGAGAATTTTTTTTATTTTCGGATATTTATGGGAGGGGATATTACTGTTCCCATCAGTTTTATTATTTTTAAAAGCAACGTTTATTGGTTGTTAAATTTATTGAAAACAAATACTGTATACTTTTTGAAATTAATGAACAGAGCTGTCCTTTATTTAAGCTTTTTCTCCTACCTTTCTTATTCACAGCAAGCTATTCTCAGTTGATTTTGACATTCTCATGGGGGATTGGGATAGAGATACTGCAAATATAAAACAATTATTTTAATACTATTTTAAACTCTGATACCTCAAAAATAAGAGATTTGAGGGGCTGGAGCGATAGTACAGTTGGTAGAGCGTTTGCCTTGCACGTGGCAACCTGGGTTCAATCCCTGCCCATCCCATATGGTCCTTCTGTGCACTACCAGGAGTAATTCCTGGGTGCAGAGTTGGGAGTAACCCCTGAGCATCCCCGGGTGTGACAGAAAGAAATAAAGAAAGAGAGAGAGAGAGAGAGAGAGAGAGAGAGAGAGAGAGAGAGAGAGAGAAAGGAAGGAAGGAAGGAAGGAAGGAAGGAAGGAAGGAAGGAAGGAAGGAAGGAAGGAAAGAAGAGATTTGTTAAACTTTTTTTTCAATGATGTGCTCAATGGTTTGGAAGATAACTTTTGTGCTTAGGCAATATGTTGCAATTTGCAAAAGCATTTTAACTATTGTGTGAGTGGAGTTTGGCAATGAGAAGGTCACTCAGGTTAAGAGTTCACAAGACAACACCCATCTCACTTCCGGTTTTCAGGTCATTCTGGGGTGACTTGGTTGGGTCCATTGTAATGGGAATATGTTCTTGTCCCTCTTTACTACCCACTGTGTGCCATTCTCAGAGAAGATTCAAGCAGAGATAGACAGAGTGATTGGCCCACACCGTCTCCCAGCTCTTGAAGACCGGGCAAAAATGCCTTATACAGATGCAGTCATCCATGAGATTCAGAGATTCAGTGACCTCACCCCAATTGGTGTCCCCCATTGTGTCATCAAGGAGACTTACTTCCGGGGTTATCATCTCCCAAAGGTGAGACCAGAAGGGCATAAATCTTGGGTGAAACTTATAGTTCAGGGGCTGGAGCAATAGTACAGTAGGTAGAGCACTTGCCTTGCATGCAGCCGAGCTAGGTTTTATCCTCAGCATCACATTCAGTCCCACACACACTGCCAGGAGTAATTCCTGAGTGCAGCACCAGGAGTAACCCCTGAGCATTGCCAGGTGTCACCCAAAAAGAAAAACAAAAGGAAGTTATAGTTTATGCTTCTGCTTGTTGGACTACAACGAGAATTCTTTTAGTTCCAGATATTTATGGGAGGGGAGATTACTCTTCCCATCTGTTATATTATTTGAAAAAATTATTGGTTGTTAGATTCATTGAAAAAATATATAATACTTTTGGGAATTAATGAACAGAACTGTTCCTTAATATTTAAAGCTATTTCTCCTACCTTCTTATTCACAACAAGCATTCTCAATTTGATGTTTCTTTTTCCAGACCTTCTTTAAATTCATATGAACATATTACACCTAGATATATGTATATGCAAAGATTGGCAACATATTGATTGGATCTGTCACTTAGGTTATATGGGTGACAAGTGTGCCACATCTCCTTTCCTTCCCATCTTTACATCCATACCATGATCATGTTCCACTTGTTTTTCACTGGATGTGTGCGTTTTCTTTTATAATATAGTGGCTTACTAAAGATATATGTCAGGTCTGTGAATATAGGAAAAATATCAGGTAAAAAAAATCATTAACTGATTTTTTCCCCATGGTTGTATATTTCCAAGCTTAGATGTATTTAGGGGTTATATTTACTATACCTGATTGCCAAATGGTCACAAATTCTTCAAATTACTATGGTTTTCATGCTGGCATTGAGTCCTTGGAGACCTCTGCTGAACCAGCTTTTAGCTGATGTATCCTGGAGAAGTTCAAAGAGTCTTGGGAAAATGGGGAAAGGGCGGTTGATGGGGATGGGTGGAGAGAGACTTGGAGGGCTCAGAGTACAAGTCTTAACAAAATGGAAACAACCTTTTCAAGCTTTCAACCCTAACTACAGAGTTTTATAGTGGGTGGGGCTCATTATCTACATCTATTCCATAATTGATCCAACCGCTCTTTCTGGATGGTCATTTGAGTTCCTTTGGTTTTGGGGACCTTTTAGGACACTACTGTGTACCCCATCATGAGTTCCGTCCTCCATGACCCACTGCACTTTGAGAAGCCAGATGACTTCTACCCTGGCCATTTCCTTGATGCAGAGGGTAACTTCCGTAAGCAAGAAGCCTTCATCCCATTCTCCATGGGTAAGTCACACCCTCTCTCACCTAATGAAGATGTCAGTTATCCCCGCACACATTGTTGATACTGAGGACAAGAATAGAAACAAAAGTACTTCAAGTGTACATCTAAGTAGATGAGCATGTGAATGTGCCAAGAGTGAGTGTGGGGGCACCAAAATCTTTCAGGAGCCAATGACCCTCTCTTCCACTTACCATTTCAGGAAAACGTCTCTGTATAGGCGAGGGGTTGGCCCGCTCAGAGCTCTTCCTCTTCTTCACTTCGATGCTGCAGAATTTCTCCTTGCGCTCCTCCAAAGCACCTGAAGACATTGACCTCACACCACGGGAGAACGGGCTGGGGAAACTGCCCCCTGTGTTCCAGCTCTGTTTCCTTCCCCGCCAGGAAGGGTGGAAGGGAAGCAGAGACTCTCAGAGTCCTGAAGAATGAATCTGGAAAGACCTTCTGACTCTTCCCTGTTCATATCCCAGTGGGAGTTCCCCCTCCTTTCTGCCTTCTGCAACCATTCACCCCAGATGTCCTTAACTATTGACCAAGGGTTTCTGTCAACCAATTGTTTGGGTTTTGGAGGGTTTTTGTTTGTTTGTTTGTTTGTTTGGCCACACCCAGTAAGCTTACTCCTGACTGTGCACTCAGAAATTACTCCTGGTGGTGCTCAGGGGACAATATAGGATGGCAGGGATGGAGCCTAGGTTAGCTGTGTACAAGGCAAGCACTCTACTCACTGTATTATCACTCCACCCCCTTTTGTTGACCAATTATTGACTTTAGAGTTTCAAGGTCACTTGATGTTCCTGCCACCCCTCCCAGTTAGGGAAACTGAGGACTGAAAGGAGGAAAATTTAGATCCAAGGTTACATTAGGATGACCAGCAGCAGAACCAAATGGAGCCTCCCCACAATCTTATCCCTCTCCATCTCCATCCTACTCCTCCCCTTCTCAAGTTCAAAGCCTTCAATAGGTACAACCCCACAATGCCTCTCTTCATCTCAGTTCCAAGCCCTCTAAAGTCATTGAAATAAAATATACATTTCTGCCCTTCGTGGGCCCTCTCTTTTTTGTTGCTTTTGTTTTACTACTTGAGGATCAGGCTGTGTGTGTGTGTGTGTGTGTGTGTGTGTGTACATGAGGGCGTGCCCAGGGCCTCACATGTGTAAGGCCTGTGGTCTATTTCTGAGTCCTACACCAGTCATTGTTTTTCCTTCTGAAATAAAAGTTTTCTAACTTAGAATGTATCATTTAATTAAGAATTTATTTCAGTGGGAAGTAATGGGTGAACAGGCACCAGGGCTTTAGTTATATCAGTGATATGGGTGAGCAGTATAGCCATATACTAAGACACAGGCTCAGTAACACTGAAAAATGAGATCTAAGCTACAACACTGAAACTTTGTAATGTGCCTGTCAAGTTGACAGGCAGGGGATAAGGTGGGGGTTGGAGTGGGGAGGTAATACAAGAACACTGGTGGGAGGAAGTTTACACTGATGGGGGGGATTGGTTATTGAAACATTATCTGCCTAAAACTCAACTATCAATAATTTTGTAAATCACACTTCCTTTATCTAAAAAAAGAAAAGTTTATTTCAATGAATTTTTCCCAACTACAGCTTCGATCTCTTTCCAGAGCATTTTTATCATCTCCAAAGGAAGCCCGATTCTTGATAAGTCAGTACCCCTTCCTTTTGATCTCTCTGGCCACTGACAGCCATGAATCTACTTCTGTTTTTGAATTGACCTATTCTGGAAGTTTTGTCTAAATGGAGTCAGTGTTCAGCTTTGGTCTGCGAGGTTCAATCATGTTGTAATGAGACTAAATAGTTCATTCCTTGGGGGCAGAGTGATGTACAGCAGGTAGGATGTTTGCCTTGCATGCATCTGACCTGGGTTGGATCCCTGACATCCCATATGGTCCCCCGAGCACCACCAAAAGTGTTTCTGAATGCTGAGCCAGAAGTAACCCCTGAGCATCTCCAGGTGCGACTCAGAAGCAAAAAAAAATATATAGTTCATTCCTTTTATGGCTGCATAGACACTGTTTAAAAATACGCCCCATGGGAGAGACATGCTAAAAGTAGTCTATAGACCAAACATGATTGTCACTCAATGCCTCTCTTGCAAAACACAGTACCCAAAAGAAGAGAGAGAGAACAAGGGGGAATGCCCTGCCACAGCGGCAGGGTGGGACTGGGGGTGATGGGGGGATGGGAGGGATGCTGGGAACCATGGTGGGGGAGGATGGGCACTGGTGGAGGGATGGGTACTTGATCATTGTATAACTGAAACCCAAGCACAAAAATTTATAAGTCTATAACTGTACCTCATGGTGTTTCATTAATTAAAAAAATGATTAAAAAAAACAAAAAAAAACAAAATTGAATAAAACCTATTGCTAAATAATAAATATATCTATTGCTAAAATAAATTTATTGCTAAAATAAAAGTTGATTTTCACAGCTTTATTTCCAATTAAAAATTTTCCTTTGAGCTCGATGCCTTTTTTGCAGGCCACAGCACCCAAAAGGAGAGAGAGAACAAAAGGGAATGCCCTCCCACAGAGGCAGGGTGGGATGTGGGGGATGAGGCGGGTGGGAGGGATACTGGGATTAGTGGAGGTGGAGAATGGGCACTGGTGGAGTGATGGGCACTCGATAATTGTACAACGGAAACCCAAGCACAAAAATTTGTAAGTCTACAACTGTACCTCATGGTGTTTCACTAATAATATATATATATATATATCTGTAAAAAAAATGCCCCATGATATCAATCTCCTCACCAGTAGATGAACTGCACTGCACTGTAGCACTGTCCTCTCGTTATTCATTGATTTGCTTGAGCAGTCCCAGTAACACTGTGAGACTTGTTGTTACTGTGTTTGTCATATTGAATATGTCACGGGTAGCTGGCCAGGCAGATGAACATGTGGGTTATTTCTAGCTTTGAGCAACTGTGAGTAGGGTTGTTCTGACGTGAGTGAGTATTCTGGCTTCGTGGCAGAAACAGGTAAGAAAATGCTTTTCTGGTTCTGCTCTGGGAGGCTGGGGTCAGACCTCCCCTCCTGATGCTGCCATCAGCAGTTCCTCTTATTAAAAGAAAGAAGATACTAATCAAGTGTCTAGAAAAGGGCTTGGTGCCAACCTTCGACTCCACAGTATTTCCTCTATGTCTCTGATCTTAGCCCCCAACTTCCATGGAAATGAAATAGAAATTGTGTTATTCACTTGGCAGAGAAGCCAATAAACCCTCATCTTCCAGCTGAGGTCAGAGAGGGGAGGCCACTTCCCTGAAGTCAGAGAAGATTCACAGCCAAGCCCACTGACTCCCAAGGCTGAGCTCTTGTATATGGACTGCACATGGTCTGCACTTATGTGAGTTGGTGAGTCTTTCTTAGCAGCCCTGTGCCTCAGTTTCCCTCCTGTCCAAGTAGAGGAATCCAGCCACAACTTGTCCAGGATCAGGCTATTCCACAGAGAAACTGGCATGAATAACACCTTTCTCCACCTGGGTATTGGGTGGCTCCTATTGGCCAAAATGCTCTACTCTCTCCCCTTCTTCCCTCCTCTCTGCCTCAATCTCTGGCAGGCACAGTATCTTTTAGACCCCACACTCAGGAAGGATACTCAGAAGAAGGGATGTGGAATGTAATAAGAGGCTTATAAACACTCAGAATACAGGTATTTACACAGCTAGGGCTCACCCTTGATCTACTTTCAGAATTTAGGGACGGGCACAGGGTGTGTGTGGTCACATACAGAACTCAAAAATGTTCTTTCTCTCTACTGTTTACTCAGCGTCTCCCAAGTAATCTCAAATGTACACTGCACAACCCCAGAACTGAATCCTTGGCAGCAGGACTAGTGCACTATATTCCTCCAAAAATTACAACAGAGCCTTCACATCTCTCCCCTGGCCAAATTCTCTCATGGAGCCCAAATCCTGAGTCCCCACCTTGTCTGTTTTTACCAGCAGCAGTAGCACCATCACCAACAATTAATCAAAGTTTCTTTCTCAGTAAGGATAATGAGCGCTTTCATTCATCATGTAGTGGACCAACACAAGTCACGTTGCTTACACAATGTAAGCTTATATGCCTACATTGTAGGCATATGTTTCTAAACAGTGGCATATTTGTCACTGGTAACTTGCTTTATTAAGTATTTGATCTGTCAGTTATAAAATAATGTGAACTATTATAACTTTTTGAAAGCCATGACCACCACAGAAATCATCTTGAGGACTCACAGATAGTCCCTGTCAGCACAGCAAAGACTCAGTAAGTGTTAGATGAATAATTTGTGAATTCTTAAGTACTTTGGGGGGAGTGCTGGAGAGATAGACAGTGGATAGGGCACTTGCCTTGCATGCGCCCAACTCGGTTCATAACCTGGCACCCCAAATGGTCCCTGAAGCCTGGTAGGAGTGATCCCTGAGTGCAGAGCCAGGAGTAAGCCCTGAGCATAACTGGGTGTGGCCCCCAAATCAAAATACAGTCAAGTACTTTGAAAACCCTAGAATATTTTAAATATTAGTCCACAAATTATATAAATGATAATATGTTGTCGTTGTCAAGTTAATTAGAGACTGCAATGTTTGTCACTTTTAATGCATTTAAACACTGACAAGGCAGTGTCTTACCCGTTGCCTTGGGAAATTCTTCAGGGCTCAGAAGTTGCATAACATTTAGATTCTAAACTCCTCAATTCTCAATGAATAGGTTTGTAATGGCCACCTGCTTCATGAAGTATAAAATACTTGAAGAATAAAATACTTCTTAAACAGTGTATGGGTTGAGCTGGAGTGACAGGGAAGCACTCGAAAGCAGCTGACCCAGATTCCATCTCTGGCATCACAATTGGTCCCATTGGTTGGTCCTAGGAGTACAGCCAGGAGTAAGCCCAGAGCACAGCAAGGTGAGGTTCAAACATCAAACCAAACCAAACAAATAAACCCCCACTACAACCACCTCTCCCCCCAAATCAGAGCATGATTGATTAAATCAATTCATCTGCAAAATGGTTAGTCAATGACAAAGTATGTATAATTTATTTTGTGTATTTTATACCTAATATTAAAAAATAATATGCTTGACAATTTTTTATTCTTGGCATGCCAAAAGTATTTGAGAAAATCAAAAAATTTTTATCAAAAATTCCTTCTGGGTATGAAATACTTTCTACACCCACCCTCAAAAAAACATGATTTGAAAACTGTAGGAGCACCAAATACATGGTAAAGTATTTTGGAATTCATAAAGTCACTGGTAAACACCAAGGTATTTGTCAATTAAAAAATTTTGCTTGTGATGATGTATTTACCAAAGTAATAGTTATTGCCAGAGATCTCTCTGGGCTTTTGATTTGGTTTGGGGGGGCCATACCTGGCAATGTACAGGAATTACTCCTGGTTCATATGTGGTGCTGGGAATTGAATCCAAGTCAGCTGAATGCAAGGCCAAACCGCTAACAGCTGTGCTTTGTCTCTGGCCCAGACCTTGCTGTTTTTAGAGCAAAATCAGAACAACCTTCCCTTCCTTGACCACCATGTCCGATACAGTGACTCCAGTTCCAGAGAAATTCTGTTTCTGAATAACCCTGGCCCTCTGTGACAGGAGACTGATGAAATGAGTAGTATTTTAAAACATTGGATTTCATTACCTTTCCCAGATCAACATTGGTCCCAGAGTATAGGGGAGAGAAGGAAAGAAAGAGTGGAGGGCCGGGTAAGAAGAAACAGAGAAGTAATCGGGGCCAGGTCAGAAGAATCAGATAAAAAGGTAGTGTTAAGGAATGATAGAGACAATATCCAAACCACAGAGTCAACAACACTGAAATCAAGAGACTCAAACTTTAACAACTGAACTCAGAAAGGTGCCTGTCAAGAGGGCAGGCTTGAGGGGGCAGGATATATGGGAGGGAACCTGGGAACATTGATGGAGGAAGGTTGACACTGGTGATGGGCTGGGTGCTGCAATATTTTATGGCTAAAACTCAACTGTGAAGAACTTTATAAATCATGGTGCTTTAATACTTTAAACAAATATTTTATTTTAATGAATCATCATGAGATACATTTACAGACTGACTTACAGACTTTCATGACTGCGTTTCAGTCAAACAGTGTTCAATTACCCATCCCTCCATCAGTGCCCATTTTCCACCACCAATATTCCCAGTATCCCTCCACCCATCCCCATCTCTTCCGACCTCCTGCCTCTGTAGCAGGCACAAACCCTTTTACTCTCTATGTCCTTTTGGGTGTTACGGTTGCAATACAGATAACAAGCAGCCATCATGTTTGGTCCATAGTCTACTTTCAACATGCATCTGCTATCCCGAGAAATTTATAGATAAATATATATTTATTATAAATAAATTTACTTAAGAATTTACAAATTATTCATCTAATAGTTACTGAGTCTTTGCTGTGCTGACAGGGACTATCTGTGAGTCCTCAAGATGATTTCTGTGGTGGTCATGGCTTTCAAAAAGTTATAATAGCTCACATTATTTTATAACTTATTTTATAACTGACAGATCAAATACTTAACAAAGCAAGTTACCAGTGACAAATATGCCACTGTTTAGAAACATATGCCTACTTTTTCTTTAGTAGGCATATAAGCTTACATTGTGTAAGAGACTTCACCTCTTACAAATAATTGGAATATTATAAAGCATTTAGTGACTTGCTTATCTTTCTGAATTACCAAGTGCTTTGCCATATATAAACATTTCAATAATTAAAAACACTTTAATGTAGATGGATCACTTCACATTTAGAAAAATGTTGCACCTAGCAAAACTCTTTGACATTCAGAGTGTTCTGCAGTATAAAGAGCTCCCTGTTGTTTATAGAACATTTTGTAGCTTTCAAAGTACTATGGCAAAACACTTTAAAATTTATAAAGACTTTAGATGGCACCTGGATGGAGTATATTATGAAAACTCTGCTTTAGAAAGAGTGTTGCCATTTAAAAAAAGTTTTCCTGTTTACAAAAGACCTTAGGTGAATGCATTGTCAGAAAATGATTTTTCTGCTTTATAAAGTATGTTATGTATTCCTTTGCATTGCTCACAAAGGGTTTTACTTCTACCTTCAGAACACATTGAAATATACATTTTAGATGATTGGAGGGATAGTTCAGGACGGGACATGTGTGCTGAAAGTAAATAAAGGACCAAACACGTGATAGCCTTTCAGTATCTGTATTACAAACCATAATGCCCAAAAGTGGGCTGGAGCGATAGCACAGCGGTAGGGCGTTTGCCTTGCACGCAGCCAATATGGCCGAACCGAGTTCGATTCCTCCGCCCCTCTCGGAGAGCCTGTCAAGCCACCGAGAGTATCTCACCCAAAAGGCAAAGCCTGGCAAGCTCCCCGTGACATATTCGATATGCCAAACACAGTAACGTGTAACAATGGAGATGTTACTGAGCCTGCTCGAGCAAATCGATGAACAACAGGAGGACCGTGACCGTGTGAATGCCCAAAAGTAGAGAGAGTATGGAGGAAATCGTCTACCATAGAGTCAGGGGGAGGGTTGGGATGAGGGGGGATACTTGGGACATTGGTGGTGGGAAATGTGCACTAGTGGAGGGATGGGTGTTTGATCATTGTATGACTGAAACTCAAATACAAAAGCTTTGTAACTGTATCTCACAGTGATTCAATAAAAAAAAGAAATATACATTTTAATATCATATTAAACTTTTAAGGAGTTTTCAAACTCCTCCCGTGTTCGCTTGATGATTTTTGCTGACTGCCTACCATGGGGCATGCATGATGTCAGAGCTAGGATTTGTCAGTAAATCAGGAATATATACTAACCCTGGTGGAACTGAAGACAAATGGGATACCTGGTGTTGCAAGGTTTGGGTGATATTTATGTTTTATCTGTAACTGACATGCTTATGGAATAGTCTTGGTTTTATTTTGATCTGTGATAGCCACAGGGTGACCTTGTTTGATGCTAAAGGTTCATAAAATTGCTTATGTTCTACAGATATGCTAAGATTCAGCTGTAACTGTCAGCTCCTGGATCTCTGAAGATACCTTCCTTCCTTCCTTCCTTCCTTCCTTCCTTCCTTCCTTCTTTCCTTCCTTCCTTGCTTCTTCATTTCTTCATTCCTTTCTTTCTTTCATTTTTCTTTCTTTATCCTTTCTTCCTTTCTTTCCTTCCTTCTTTCCTCCCTTCCTCCCTCCCTCCCTCCCTCCCTCCCTTCCTTCCTTCCTCCTTTCTTTCTTTCTTTCTTTCTTTCTTTCTTTCTTTCTTTCTTTCTTTCTTTCCTTCTCTATTTCTTTGCAGAATAGAGGGTGGGCTTCTATCTTGCCTCTATAGACTTGGTTCTATCCAGTGGAACCCTGCAAAAGCAAAGGGCTTAGGCAGATGCATTTAAGATTCCAAATTAATTGACTGGGATTGGAGCTATAGCACAGCGGGTGGGGCGTTTGCCCAGCTGACTCAGGTTTGATTCTTCCGCCCTTCTCGGAGAGCCCGGCAAGCTACCCAGACTATCTCACCCGTACAGCAAAGCCTGGCAAGCTACCTGTGATGTATTTGATATGCCAAACACAATAACAAGTTTCACAATGGAGATGTTACTGGGCCCGCTTAAGCAAATTGATGAACAACAGGAGGGCAGTGACAGTGACAGTGGGTAAATCCAAAGGGATATTATCCTGAGTGGCCCTCACTTCCTCTCCAACCCAGTTAAAGATCCTTAATCACCAGATTCAAATAGCAGCAAATCAGGACATTCAGCCCATATTCAAGAGAAGAATTAGACCCAATCTTTGTCTGGGAGTGTTCATGGGCATGGGCATGTGTGTGTGTGTGTGTGTGTGTGTGTGCGTGTGAGAGAGAGAGAGAGAGAGAGAGAGAGAGATTTTTCTTTCTTTTGCTGATGATGTCTTGTTAGTTGTACATGCATTGTACATTAGGAGTTTGTTTCTTTTTCCTTTTTGGGTCACACCCAGCGATGCACAGGGGTTACTCCTAGCTCTGCACTCAGGAATTCCTCCTGGCGGTGTTCAGGGGATCATATGGGATGCTGGGAATCAAACCTGGGTTGGCCACATGCAAGGCAAACTCCCTACCCACTATGCTATTACTCCAACCCCTAGTTTGTTCATTTGTTTTGACGTTTATTCAAAGCTATTTGCCAAAGTTTTATTATGGTTTAGGCAAAATGATGGCAATAGTGTTAATGAGATGGTATTTAGTATTAATGTAAAATATCACTTCATGCCAAGCACCAAAGTGGTGTGCTACTCTGGACAGTAGAGGATCCATATAGGAACCTATAGGGACCACCTCTTCATTCCCTCACTTCTCCCCACTGTGCTTGGTCATTCATGGAATTTTACAATCCAAGGTGAATGATTTGTCACTGTTTGCTACTGTCCATTCTCTTGTCTTGTCTTTCTCTACACCACAGATGTGTGAAATCTATGTATTTGATCTTCTCCCTCAATGAACAGATCAAGAACTTATCCACACAATGGGCAAGTCTTAAGAACACCACCAGATATATGGGACTTTGTGACTTAGAGCTTTGGGCTCAACAGGGCCGGGAACAAAGATCTCCTGCCCATTTCTCCCTGTCTCTGGCGACTCAGTAGTCATGCTCATAGCTTCCTCTGGCTGGCGCCAGATAATCTTGTCATGGGCCATCATCCAGATCCTATGCCCTTCTCTTCCAGAAGGGAACATAACATGATGCTCGTCATAACCGTGCCACCAGACCCAGCACTAGGCTATTTCACTTGGGGCACCCCAGAAGGGGGTGGGTAAGAGCCAGCCCCGGCAGCCAAAAACCTACAGAACCCAACTGCCGCAGTGCTCACGGTCACTCTCCACACTCTCCACACACTCGGGCCAAGCCTCAACCATGAGTGAACCTATTTCTGGACTGCACAGCCACAAATGCAGCCACACAACACTTCATAGGATACACCCTACCCATACGCTAAGAGTACCACACCATATTTGTTGAGGTTCACAGTAGTAGGCAATCAATATTAGATGGAGATATAGGTATATATACATATTGAATATATATATACAAAAACACACAAGGCTCAACCTTTAACAACATGTTAGTGATCTCTTATAGAAGGTCTCAATGGTCCCTGTCAAAATAGAATAATCTTCGCACTCTTTTTCTAGGGATACTTTTTTGTAGCTGAAGGCCTCCAGGACCAGCCACCACCATGCTGAGACCACTCTCCGCACACCTGAACGTACCGGCAGGGGAACGAAGGCATGCGGGTTCCCGGGGCCGAGATCTCCAAGCCTACTGGGATCGGAGCTGAGCATCCTCCATCCAGATCCTCCGAATTCCACTCACCAACTGGCCCCCTGGCGCCGTGTAATCCCATCAACGGCCAAGACTCAGAGACTATAAAAACCAGCTTTCGTGGCCGCGCGATATCTTATTATGACATCTTACTATCTCATTCCTACTTTGGACAAACTGGCAGGCTACCGAATGTAGCCTGCCCACACGGCAGAGTCTGGCAAACTCCCCGTGGCGTACCCAATATGCCAAATACCAGTAACAATGATGGGTCTCATTCTCCTAAAGAGCCTTGAATATAATCTCAGGGCTAGGATGAAGGAGACGTTACTGGGGCCTGCTCGAGGCAATCGATGAATAACTTTTTTGTAGTATCTTCAGTGGTTTTTCATAACAAACAATATAAAATACATTATTTTGGTTCTGCTTTGGGACAAGGATTGGGGTTTGAGATGGAAACATCTGAAATATGGTGGTGGGAAGGTGTAATGGTGGTGGGATTGGTGTTTGAATATTAAATGTAATCAAATATTGCTAACTACCTTATAACATTTTAAAAATTAAAAAAAAAAAACACCACCAGGAAACTAAAAAGAGCTGAGGAAGGAGTTTGCAGGCTACTGGTTGCTGTTTGTAGTGCTGATGACAAGTTGCCTTCCTAGGAATGGGTCTGGTTTTCCCAAACCTGAATCCACAGCACTTTCTGCACCTCCACCAACCCACACTTTGTTTTGCTCTCAGGTCATTGGTTCACTGTTAACATGTAAGAAGAAACTTGCGACAGGGTAAGATTCCCTGTAGTATCTCCAGTGCCAATTCATTGCTCCACGATCTTACAGGGCTTCCCCTGCCTTTGAACTATTAATGCCATGATTGATGCTAATAAACTTCCTGATAGGGAAGCATCTGATGTTCTGGTTTGCGGGGTTAGATATCAGGAAGAGACGGCCCCAAAGTCACACAGCAGTTCTGGATCTCTAGGTCCTCTCCCTTTTCTGCTGGGGTTGCAGCGGAGAGTCTGGAATAGATCAGGAAGAATTCAAGAGACACTGGCAGAGAAGGTACTGAAGTAACCAGAAGGAGCAAGGTTTTCAATCCTCTTCTTTCCCCTAGCAGAAAAAGAAGCCCAATGACAGCCTCTGACACAACAGGAGAAACAAATCTGGCCTGAGTAGGAAGCTCCTGAGATTTGAGGACTGTTTGCAAGGAGCTTTTCACGGCAGAGCCTGGCAAGCTCCCCTTGACGTATCCATATGCCAGACACAGTAACAACAAAGTCTCCAATGGAGATGTTACTGGGCCCGCTGGAGCAAATCGATGATCAACGGGAGGGCCTTTACTTTACTTTACTTTACTTCCCCGGGGTGAAGGCTGGGTGATCACTGATAGGAAAGGGGGAATTCTGGGAGAAAAGACCATAGGTCCACTTTGGAGTTTAAGGTTCTCAGAATAGTTTCTGGGAGACTCTAAGCTCAGG
This sequence comes from Sorex fumeus, assembly GCF_029834395.1. NCBI lineage: Eukaryota > Metazoa > Chordata > Mammalia > Eulipotyphla > Soricidae > Sorex > Sorex fumeus. The sequence goes on from NW_026606179.1 coordinate 17,470,935, forward strand.
CTTGAAAGGGGCTGCCAAGAGAGGGCGGGAGAGCTATAGGCTGGTAATGTGACCTCAGCTTCTGGACAAGTAAACGGTGGTGGAGCCCTTTTGCAGTAGGTGTATCAGTGGCGCAAGAAGTCTGGCTGCCCTTGTGTGAGAAGCAAGTGTAGGGGAACAGGGGCAACGAATGGGGGCTGGAGCTGTGAAAGCAGTGACCCCAGAGGCCAAGCATCGCTCCCAACTGTCTGTGCACAGGTGTGAGTAAGCATGTTGCCTCTATACTTGCCCCAGCCCCAGCCCTGTTTGCAGAAGTCCTTGTTAGAAAACCAGGTTTCTCTGAGTGAATGAGGGTGGTACATTTGGATCTGATTGGGGTCCTCAGAAGAAGGGAAAAAAATGCTAGAGCATGCTTTTCTACCAGGAGAAGGCCGCTATTTTGCAAGTTGGAGGGTCTGAACCCTAAACCAGATCTGCCAGTGCATTGAATCTGAACATCTCAGCCTCCAGAACTGTGTTCCATAAATACGTTAAGTTATCCAGTCTAGGTCTAGGGCCAGAGAGATAGTACAGTGCACAGGGTGCTTGCCTTGCATGTGACTGACCCAGGTTTTTTATTTGTTTTTGTTTTGTTTGTTTTGGTTTGTTTGGTTTTTTTTTTTTTTTGCTTTTGGGGTCACACCTGGCGATGCTCAGGGGTTACTCCTGGCTCTGTGCTCAGGAATCACTCCTGGCGGTGCTCAGGGGACTCTATGGGATGCCGGGGGATCAATCCTGGGTCAGACATGTGCAAGGAAAACTCCTTACCTCTGTACTATCTCCCCTGGCCCAGGTTTGATTCTCAGAATCCCATAAGGTCCCCCAGGAACCACCAGGAGTGATTCCTGAGCACAGAGCCAGGAGTAATCCCTGAAGTATCAAACAGTTCCCGAGTCTAGGGTACTTTGTTGGTTACAAAGTTATAATTGGTTACAACACATGCTCATACCCCAATCTGGTGCAACAGGTCATGCAAGTGCAGCTTCGTGCACTCTCTGGTGCTTTTGTTTGCATGTTGATCAAGTATCTGTTTCCTAGCTATCCCATTGATCAAGTCTCAGTTTTCTCATATTTGTTGCACCACTCAGGAGGTCAGAACAAAGCAGCAAAGAAAGAATGTTCTTGGGAAAGTTTATCTGAGCTTGACAGAATCCGCAGCAACGCCTCAGACATCACGGCCAAGGCCAAGGAAAGTCAGTGACCTTTGGAGCTCCTGAGACTGTACCAGGTAGCAGAAGCCCCATCCAGCTTCCCCCTCAGGTAGCTTTTGAGGTGTTGGGAAATAGAGGTGGTACAGGTCAACATGACAGAGAAGCGGTAGGAGGTCCATCCGCGTGGTTATGTGCACTCATCAGAAATCAGGGTCCTCTCTTAGTGGCACCCAAGGCCAACTGCCCTGCGCATTGATGATGACTCTGTGAAGCCCGTGGCTGTGTCAGGGTGGGGGAAGAGGTCCGTTGGAAAGCTGAATCAGAGATGAAGTTTGGTGTGGGGGATGATGTTGATTAGGGGGTGCTGTTGGGATCCCCCAATACTTGTGGAAGGGGGAGGAGGAGGAGGACAAGGTAGGTGGACAGAGATGTTGTAGAGGCTCATGCATTCCTTCAAGCCAACTCCTTGGCAGTTCGAGAGCCAATGTAGCTGTCAGGGGGTCCTGCACCTTCGCACCTCACCTCTGTCAGTATAGATGGGGACTATCCTAGAAAGGTGTCACCTTGGGTGGAGTGTCTCAAGCTCCACCCCACCATTCCTGTCCTCCATCCCTTTTCTTTTCTTTTCATTTCATTTCTTTTCTTTTCTCTTGGCCTTTTGGGCCACACCAAGTGATGCTCAGGGTTTACTCCTAACTCTACACTCAGGAGTGACTGCTGGCAGTGCTCAGGGGACCATATGGGATGCCAGGGTTTGAACTTGGGTCAGCCACATGCAAGGCAAATGCCCTATTCACTATACTATAGCTTACCCCCCACACACACACACTTTAATTTTCTTTTTTTTTTTCATGTGCAGATTATTTTGCTTTTTCCCCCCTTTGGTCTCACCCAACTAACTTTAATTTTCTTAAGTTAATTTTTTTATTAAGACTCTATGATTTATAAACTTACTCAGAGTTGAGTTTATGACTTACAATGTTTCAGCACCTTCATTGTCAATTTCCCTCCACCTTAAAAAAATTTTTTTTCTAAACAAGTCAAATTAAACACTTAACATTGCCTGGCTATGTACAGAAAGAGTTGGCAGACACTCATGCCACCAGAACAGACCAGCATTGGGAAAGGATGAGGAGTAAGCCTGACGCACTTGACAGTAACTCCAGAGTAAAGTACAGTGAGGCTGGAGCAGAAATGAAAGCATACTCTCGAGAAAAGCAACATCAGTGACATCCCTGCTTTGGCAGGAGGAAATCCCCCACAAGCACCAGGAAAGGTTCACTTATGAAAGGTACAATGTCCTCTGTCCAGTTTTTCTTTCTTCAAAAGAATTTGAATCATTTGGGGTGAAGGATATATTTGGTTCGCCATCATGTATATATACATGGCTCACCACAATGACTCACGATTTCATAAAACTATTCATGTTTCATGAAATTAACATTTTAACAACACCACAGAGTGACCATTTCCCTGGACCATTGTCTCACAGTCACATCTGTGAGACAGTAGTTCCTTCCTCCATCCCCTACCTCACCATCACCACCAGATTCTCCACATCTCACTACCTGAATAAGCTTTTTTTTTTTCAATTATTTTTTACTGAATCACTGTGAGATAGACCCTTACAAAGCTGTTCATGATTAGGTTTCAGTCATACAGTGTTCCAGCACCCATCCCTCAACTAGTACATTTCCCAGTACCAGTGTCCCCAGTTTCCCTCCCATCACCCCCCATCTTCCATCCCCATCCTGCCTCTCTGGTAGATGTTTCTCTCTCTCTCTCTCTCTCTCTCTCTCTCTCTCTCTCTCTCTCTCTCTCTCTCCCTCCCTCCCTTTTATCTCTCTGTCTCTCCCCCACCCCCCACCCCCGCTTTAAAAATTGCATGTATGTGTCAGGGAAAATGGCATGTTGGTGTTATTGGGGATTTTTTAAAATCTCAATTAAAATTAATGCTCATGGGGCTGGAGTGATAATACATGATAGTACAGCGGGTAGGGTGTTTGCTTTGCACATCACTGACCCTGGTTCCATCCCCAGCATCCCATATGATCCCCTGAGCACCACCAGGAGGAATTTCTGAATACAGAGTCAGGAGTAACCCCCTGAGCATTGCCGGGTGTGAACCAAAAAGCCAAAAAGAAAACAAACTAAATATACTTAAAAAAATAAAATTAATGCCCATGGAAACCGTCTCCTTGGTCCCATGGTGGTTTGGTCCATGATACACTGTTGCATACCCACCATGTTCTGCAGCCTCTTCCTCCTCAGGAGGGAGGAGAGAGTTCCGGAGAGAAGCAGAAAGAGGAATTGGTATTTACAGAGCAGTGCAGAGAGCCTTGGAGCTAAGACAGGGAAGAGACCCATGGCACTGGGGAGGGAAAGTGGAGACAAAAGTTCCCTTGGAGCACGGGGAAGCAAGGGATTAGGACAGTGATCCACAGAGAGGACCGTGGAGACAGCACAAGAGTGACTGGAAGTGAGCACAGAGGACAAAGAGCCCAAGCGGGGAGCACTGAGGGAAACACAGAAGAGTGAGCCCAGCAGCAGAAGTCTGGTTGTAGCTTTCTAAAACACGGAACACAGAAGATAGGTCCAGAAGGCGTTGGGGGGGGTGGGGGGGGGAAGGAGGGGGGAGGCGTTGCACGGGGTCCTGCTCTGGCCAGGTCCAAGCAGCTGAGCCAGGCCTTGCAGTGGACTTGCTCTTCCCGCAGGGGGGCATACATGCTCCGGGGTTCCTACTGGGGAACGCGTGACTTGCTCTGGCCTCTCTGGGGAGCCAGGGCTCCTTGGGCCAGGTTTGGCCACAGGGCCTGGCCGCTGAGAATCAGCCTATCTGTGTTTGGCTGGGGAAGGGGGCCAGTCCGGGCAACGACTCTTGCTCACTTTGTTTTTCAAGGCAACGGTTTAGGTTTCTACAGCTGCAGCCAAGGACTGGGGTTATGAAATCCTCAACGGTCAGGTCTGGTCAGCAACGGGACTGGGGAGGGAGAGGGGAGTGGCCGGCGAGTCAGTACCTCACCCTTCCTTCTTGGCCAGCTCCAGCCCAGCCTCATCCCCTTTCGCCCCACCCCCCACCCCCGTCGTGTCCTAAGCATTCTTCCGGAGAATGTTTGGGGGTGCAGCAGAAACCTCAGCCCATGGACTTGCCATCACAGAACTCGCATTCCAGTCTGCAGAGCTGCAGCTGGGCCCTGCTGTCTCCGCGTCTCTCCCCTCCCCTTTGCCAGCTGCTGTGATTGGTCCCATTTTGGACTACCCCCATCCTACATTTTGGACTTCCAGAAAATTCCTGGGCCCTTTTGGATAAACAAAGAGTTAACAGTTGTCCTACATACAATTCTGCCAATTCTATATACAGATCTGCTTAGGATCACTGAGAGGTTAAGTAATGGGCAGAAACTAAGGCAAAGGGCCCAACAAGGATCTGATTCTTGCATTCCCCATAGCATTCTTGTCAATGTGAAGAAATGCAAAGAGCTCAGTTTCTGTTGAAAAGGGCCTGCACACACACACACACACACACACACACACACACACTCACACACACAAAGCCTCCCTTAACTTAGCCCCATACTAAGTTCTTCCTCACTCAAGGAGCTCCTTTTCTTTTCTCTTCTACTTTCCCATAAACTTTTCTAACTCTGAATCTGAGCACCTTTATTGCTCAGTATTTTCATCCTTGAAAATATTGAAGAACCTGGGCTTATGGACCAAGGCAGAGACCCTCATCATTGCTCCTGTATCACCTCCCTAGCCAAACATCCATCCAGGGCCTGTGAGGAAGAAGGGAGGACTGGGGTGAGTGTCCATGTCTTAGTGTTGCAGCGTGAAGCAAGAGAGAGAGGACCGGCTGGGCTGGCTAGGTGGCAGCTAGTCTCCAGCACCCAACACAGAAATATTTCAATTCCCATCTTGCCACATCTGGAAGGGAATTTTTCTCCCTGAAGGATTTTCGAATTGGCATAAGTGTCCATGATGAATGTGTGCTTACGTGTGTGTGTCTGTCTGTCTGTACGTTGGGGGAGGTGGGGGCGGCAAACCCAGCATATTATATTATACCTGCAAGGCCCACCTGCTAACGCTGAAAGATACTCTGGCCTCTAGGCAGGTTGCTTTTAAGGATTTGCTTCTCAACCCTGATTCCAACTGGACCTTCTTAGATTGGTATTGCCATTTTGTCTGCCACTCATCCTTCATGCTAGTGCTAATCAATTCATGTGTGTTTTCTGGTTCTCTGGCATCAGGAAACTTGCTGGCTGATTCCTAAAATGGTCAACTATGAGCAGAGGAGTGGGTTTCATAGACCTGCAAACCAAACCCTGCTGGGAGCCTCCAACCATTCCACTCTCCAGCTCTCACACCCCAAGTCGCTCTTTTCCCAGCTTTAAACCTACCCAAATCACAAGCAACCAGACAGCCACCTTGGTCATCTCAACCCAAAGGGATCCTCTAGAGTATGGGTTTTTTAAAAAAAAATTATGAAGTAGTTCACAATATTTGATTACATGTAATATTTGAACACCAATCCCTTCACCATTACACCTTCCCACCACCTTATTTTGGATGTTTTCATCCCAAACCCCAACCCCTGCCCAAAAGCAGAACCAAAATAATTTATTTTGTATTGTTTGTTATGAATAAACTGCTGAAAATGCTCAAAAAAAACTTTCCTTAGGGGAGAGTGTGTGAAGACTATTGTATTTCGCCCAGGGGCCATTAAGCCCTTCTATAAAGAGATGACTAATATGTTGTTAAAGGTTGAGACTTGTGTGCTTTTATATATATATATATATAATTTATGTATATATATCTGTAAAAATATATTTCCCTCTAAGATTGGTTGCCTTCTACTTTAAATCCCAGCAAATGTGGTACACTACTCTTGGAATATGAGTGTGTTAGGCATGAGATGTCAGCCTCACGGTCCAGGAATAACTTTACTCATGGGTGAGATTCTGCCCAAGTGTGTGGAGAGCGGCAGCTAAATTCTGGATGTTTTCTGCTGCTGGCCAGGGCTGGGTTTCTTAGGATAGCAAGGAGCCTCACCCACCCCCCTCTGGGGTGCCCTGAATGAAACAGCCTGGTGCGGGGCCTGGCAGCATGGCTATGGAGAGTCATTTTAGAGCATGGTATTTTAAACTCTTCTCCAAAGACAGAGAGCCCCGGTATACATCTCAAGAGAGAAGTTGTGGGCATCACATGTGCTTGGGTGTCACAGGTGCTTGGTCACATGGAGACAAGCAGCACATGGGCTTGGGCAGTTTATGCATACACTTCCTTTGCTCAGGATGGTTTTTATAGAGTTTTTCCCAAGCTGCCCCATGTGCGAAGAGTCCATTGCTAGGGTGTTTGCCAAGGAGTGTTGGGAGTGGTTGATGATCTTCTTTGAAATTCCTCTCCTTGGCCTTTGTTCCTGTTGGAGGTTCTCTGGGAGGGGGGTCCAGCCTGAGACTGTTGGCACCAGATGAAGTTTTATCAGGCCTTAGTACCTGAGCTCACAAGGTGGGCTCTTTGCAGCCTTGGGACTATTGGTTTTATGACTTCCCATGAATTCCGTTGCCATGAGGAACCTTCCCTGTCTACCTGCCTATATCATTCTCACTCCTTTTTGGGAATGCAGCATATGTGAAGCCTGTCCAAAATGGTTCAAACCTGTCCATGGTTGATTCAGGATTCATTTGTGATCGTCTCGTGTTCAGAAACCTTTCACTGGCACCACTTTCTTCCTAGCCCCTCCATTGAGTCACATGAGCCCATCCCACTCGCATTAAAGATGCGGGTCTAGATGAGCCAGTTCCTATGCCCTACTGGCCCCTCCAAGATCCCTGACCCCCTGTCCCTGCTCTCCCATCGCCCTTTCCTGCCTTTTTGCAAACTCTCCCCTTGGCACTGTGCATCTCATTTCTGGGAAAATATTGTTTTCTTTCTCTCTCTTTTTTTTTGGCTTTTTTGGAGTCACATTTGGTGGTACTCAGAGGTTACTCTGGCTCTGCACTCAATATTTACTCCTGGCAGTGCTCTGGGGACCTTATGGGATGCCAGGATCAAGCCTGACAAACACCCTACCTACTGTACTCTGGCCCTGTTTGCCTTCTTTTCATGCTTTTTTTTTGTATTTTTGGGGGGATTGTGGCCACACCCTGCTTGGGGGTCACTCTTGGTAGTGTTCAGGAGACCATATGGTGCTGGGGACTGAAATCCTGCATGCAAATCCTGAGCTTCAGCTTTTGGAGACTTCCCCTAGCCCTAGTATTGTGGTTTGTTTGTTTTTTCTTTTTTTCAAAAGCATTGATTGACCATATCTCTCTCTCTTTTGGCCAGAGTCGGAATTTCTGGGTGCAAATGAGACCACCCGAGAGACTTGGAAATCTGTTCTTGTCATAATGCTGAGTGTGGTCCCATCATGATGCTGGCATAAAGAACTCCTCTGCCCATGTGGTCCTGGCCAAGGCAGAGTGGGACAACAGAGGCTGATCCACAAGGCATGAGTCTGAACCAGGACTCTGCCTTCCTTCGTCCAGGGAGCAGAGCTTCTTACACCCTCTGGCTCCTTTCCCCCATACGTCATCTCTTCTATAGATTCCTTGGGAGGTCATTGAATTCATGTGTAGAAGGAGCTGGAGCATGGGGTCATCTGTGGGCAGAATTAGCTGTCACAGTATAGAGAACAGTATGAAGATTCTACAAAACCTTAAGGAAAGGTGCTGGCAAGATAGAACAGGGTGGAAGGTACTTACCTTATACTCAGTTGATTCTGGTTCTTGGTTCCGCTCTCTGTAGCATATGTGGTCCCCTGAATGCCACCAGGTGCCATTGAGCACAGAACCAAAACTAAGTCCCAAGCACCATGCTCACCACATGTTAAGAATAGAAATACACTGTGATCCAAAATCCCACTTCTGAGTTATTTATCCAAATAGAAAAACATTAATTTGGGCAAAGTGATAGTTTAACAGGTAGGGTGCTTGCCTTGCACACAGCTGACCCAGATTTGATCCCCAGCACTCTATATGGTCCCCCAACCCCTCCAGGAGTGATCCCTGAGTATAGAGTCAGTTGTAAGCCCTGAACATCATCAGGTGTGAGACTCCCCCCCCAAAAAAATAAGCTCCCAGAATACCCATGTTGAGCATTAGTCATGATAGCAAAGAATGGGAAATAAACTGAGGATCTAGGAACAGAGGAGTGTAGGGATGGGGGTTATAGAATACTACCATGCTAAGACACAGCAAAGCATAAAAGAGCTAATAAGAAAATCCTGATATTTGCAGCAATACGTGTGGACCTGGGGAACTGTATTTAATAAAATCAGAGAAAGGTAAGTACCATAGGATGCCACTCCTACAAGCTGGATGAGGGAATGAAACAAATGAACCAACTAAATAAAAACAAACCCAAGATGCAGACTGGAAGAATGCAACAGTGATTGCTGGAAGGGTAGGGGAAAGGGAGGTAGGTAAATTGGGGAAAGGGATTGTGTATATGGGCATGGATGAAAACCATGTTCCCAGGAAAATGTAGATTATTAGATACAAATGTCAATTTAGGAGCTGGTGCAATAGTACAGCCAGTAGGGTTTACCTTGCACACAGTCAACCTGGGTTTGATCCCCAGCATCCCATATGGTTCCCTGAGCACCGCCAGGAGTAATTTATGAGTGCAGAGACAGAAGTGACCCCTAAGCATCACCACGGTGTGATCCAAAAAGAAAAAAAAAGTCCGTTTATAAGGTTGTATACATGAAATCTACATGATGCCATAAAGCAGTATGATTTCAATTTTCAAAAACAGGGAAAGCCTCCAAGGAGTCGGGGTGGGGGTGGGGAGGTGGGGGGAGTTCAGGAGCTATTGCAAAGGGCATGGAAAGCTAAGGCTCACTCTTCCTGGAGTCTGTCCATTTCAGCAGATGAAATGCTCAGAACAAAGCACAGGAAACCTGCTAGTGAAAAATGCCACGTAGAAAATTAAACACAAACTCTGATGGTTTGAGTGTGTGTGTGTGTGTGTGTGTGTGTGTGTGTGTGTGTGGTGTTCCTACAGAGGGAATTGTGAGGACAAACAGCTTGCTTCAAAGGTGTGTATAAGGCCCAAGAGACAGTGGGTAGTACAATACGAGAGGTTCTTGCTTAGCAGGTGACCAGCCTGAGTTCAATCCCCAGCACTGCATATGGCCTTCTGAGCACCACCAGGAGTAATTCCTGAGTGAAAAGGCTTGAGTAAGTCTTCGGCACTGCTTGACACTGCCTAGAATCCTCCCCAAAGCACATATTGTGCCTTCTGGTTTACTGCTCCCTGGAGGGAGGAATATGGAAGCTATTACAAGTTTGCTGTGAGTTCATGGGATGAAGTATGAGGCCAGGAGGGAACAGTTTCCTTCATATCACCCTTCCCAGCTCTCTCTTTTTCCCTCAAGCTATACACCTGGCTGGCTTCCATGGACACCTCTCCCAGTTCCATTCTTCCTGAGAGGGTAGAGAGATCAGGTAATAGTCTCTCCCTCCCTGCTCCCCAGACAGAGAATAAATAGAACAGGAGCAGGGGGAGTGGGGTGGTTTAGATGGGGAAACGAGGGTACACTGGGGAAAACTCCACACAGAAGGCAGCAAGTATGGGGGCTCTCTCAAGTTCCTAGAAAAGAGCTTAAAAGCCACAGAATCAAGATTTTATTGGAAGCCAGGAATGTGGTTCAGTGGAAGATGGTAAACCATCTGAAAGAGATCAAGTTCAATCCTCAGCACCCTCCTTCCCCCATGCCTCTTAAAAATAAAGGAGAGGCTGGAGTGATAGTACACGGGTAGGGTACTTACCTTGCACATGGCCAACCCGGGTTTGATTCCCAGCATCTCATATGGTCCCCTGAGACCTCCAGGGGTGATTCCTGAGTGCAGAGCCAGGAGTATCCTCTGAACACCGTCGGGTGTGGCCCAAAACTCAAAAATAAATAAATAAATAGGTTTCAATGAAACTTGGGACAACCATTGGTTCTGTTGGCTGAGTCAAAGGAATCCAGCTTCTGAGTTGAGTCTTGGACTGCAGAGTTTGGGAGGAGGGGAGCTTGCTCCCAAGCCTCTGCTTCTCACCCTCACCCTGACATACCAGTTAACCATAGAGTGTCTGAGGAGAGGGATCCAGACATAGCACCAGAAGGAAAGAGGAGGTTCTTGGAAGGGGGATGAGGGCGGGGGGCTGTTGGGCATGCTAATCCCTACTCCATCTCCTTGAGGGGTCCTTGGTTTTCTGGTGAGTACCAATCTGTTCCTGTGAAAGATGGTAGTGGCACTAGGTGTGAAACTAATCAGAGCTTTTGAGCAAAGCAAATAAGTCAGCTCAGAGTTAGTACAGACAAAGTTCAGGAACAGCTGTGCCCTGGGACTAGAGCAATAGTACAGCAGGGAGGGTATTTGCCTTGCACGCAGCCCACCTGGGTCCAATCCCCAGCATCCCAAAGCACCACCAAGAATAATTCCTGTGTGCAAAGCCAGGAATAATCCCCGGGCATCGCTGAATGTGGCACATAAATCAATAAAAAAGAAACAGCTATGCCCCCTTCTCCCTGCCAGTCCAATCCTGCCAGTCCAGTTCCCAATCAACATATTGTGACTACCCCTGCCCCCACCTCAGTCTGCCCTCAGCCCATTGCTCAGCCACTGGCACACTCACACTCACACTTCTTAAGGCCAAATGATAAAGGAGCCCTCCTCTAAGTAGCAAGGTTTCCTGAAAACTATAGCACTCTAGGTCCAGCTCCACATGTTGCCATGGTCAGGATGTCTGGGAAGGCCCCAGGGACACCTGGGGTAGGTCAGAGATCACTGATGGAGATGTACTCCCTCGTGATTCTTAGACTCAGGCTAGACTGACATGCAGTCGTGGTTATGTCTGAGCTGAAGCTACAGCAGTCTAGGCAGAAGGGGACAAAGCCCCTTGGGAGAAATTAAAGATACCAGGAGAAAAGTTTACCAAGGAATGATCCTGTCTTAGGTTTTTCCTTCTTTTTCATAGATTTTTGCTGGCATTCAGGAAATAATGGTCAATTCTACATAAATATCCAAAGATTCTTCTTTGGGTTGCTTATTAAAACATTAGAAGAGCTTCCAATTAGGTAGTTTAAATAAGGAGCATCCAAAAACACTAAAAATTGAGCTCCCTTTGGTCCAGCAATACCACTTCTGGGTATATACCCTGGGGGTCCAAAAACACACAGCAGAAACACCATCCGCTCTTATATGTTCATTGTAGCACTATTCATCATAGTCAGAATCTGGAAATAACCCAAGTGCCCAAGAACAGATGAATGGATAAAGAAACTATGGCACATCTACACAATGGAACAATATGTAGTTGTCAGGAAAAATGAAGTCATGAAATTTGCCTATAAATGGATGAACATGGAGAGTATCATGCTGAGTGAAATGAGTCAGAAGGAAAAGGACAAGTATGGAATGACTGCATTCATTTGTGCTATATAAACATATATATATTATAAGAAAAATATCCAATGGACAGGAAAACAGGGGTTAGGAGGACTGGTCAATGGTTAAAACTAACCACAAGTGTGTGGGGGCTGAGGGTAGGTAAGATAGAGAAGAGACCAGTATGACAATAATAGCTGAGAATGATCACATTGGACAAGATATGAGGGTTAAAAGTAGGTAAGGGACATTTTTGTCAACCTTTCATTATCAATATTGCAAATGACAATGCCCAAAAGGGGGGAGAGAGAGAGAGAGAGAGATAGAGAGAGAGAGAGAGAGAGAGAGAGCACCTGCCAAAGAGGCAGGCAGGGTATGTGGGGGAGTGGTGGTGATGTGGGAGGAAACCTGGGGACAATGGTGCTGTGAAATGTACACTGGTGGAGGGATGGATATTGGAATACTGTCTGGCTGAAAACCAATTATGAATGGCTCTAAAAATTAATTAATTTTTAAAAATAATGTAAAATAAATAAATAAGTAGCATCTTGTTGACCTATGTAATACCACGTGGCTTGAGTTTAAATTAGAGCACAGGTAAAGACAACCAATGAATGGCATTTTGCATTGACAGACCATTTTGCAGTTAGATCTTTTTGCAAAAAGTAAAAGAAGTGGAGTTATCAAAGCAGAGGAGGCAGATAAGTGTAAGATCATGATTAACTTTAATATCAAGGATGAAAAAGTGTCATATCCCCATATCACATAAGAAAATGCTAACTCCCTATCTCATAACTAGGAAAGCCAAAAATGGTAACATCTGACCACCTTAGGTTTACAACTTTGTTTGATTTAGTTTGCCGGCTTATATTAACCAAAGCACTTTCTTGACCAATTTTTAACAAGCAGAAAACAGGCTGGTCAAGCTGGGAAATGGGGGGCAAGGTTCCCAATCAACCAACAGAGCTTACTTTGCCCTGGAAACTGTCCCTTCTTTTCTCAGTCCATCAGTTTTCTCCCTGCCATTCTTGAAGGGTCAGATTGATCAATCAATTGTGTATGTGTGTACATGTACATGTGGTGTTTGTAGTCAGTTCATTGTCTGTCGGTCTGAGTGGAACACTCGAATGTTAGAGCCACGTTGAAATCAAAAGTAGAAATCCTTAGACCTGGGCAAGCTGCATTATCACGAGAGGTCAGAGTGATATGCAACCCAACAATTTAAAGGGTTAGGTGCTTTCGGACCCTGTTAGACCAGGAACAAACTGAAAGGCCTCTAAACTGAGTGAGCACAAGGAGAGATTGAAATTCCCAACCTAGATCGTACTGGAAAAGGTTAAAGGGTTCCTGATCCCTGAAGTTCTCTCAGCTCCAGAACCTGTACCGTTTAGAAAGGATGGGGAGCTGGAGCCAAAAGCAGCAGAGAGATAAGAGCTTTGTGAGTCAGTGCAGAGATAACCTTAATAAAAAAGTAGGCTGTTGTACAAACAACAGAGGGACAGAAGCCATTAAAATAAAATTTTCTCATATTTTTTATAAACATTAGCAGTTCAAGTGTTTTCTTGTGCTAATATCAAAGTTTGATAAAAACTAAGGGCCTTTTTCTGTGTCTGAAAATATTTTTGTATTCTTTTTTTTTTTCAAGTCAATCACCAGGCTGGAATGATGACATCATAGCAGGTAGGACGTTTTGCTTGCACGCGGCTGACCCAGGTTCTATTCCTCCGCGCCTCTCAGAGAGCCCGGCAAGCTACCGAGAGTATTCCGCCCACCTGGCAAAGCCTGGCAAGCTACACGTGATGTATTAGATATGCCAAAATCAGTAACAACAAGACTCACAATGGAGAAGTTACTGGTGCCCACTCGTGCAAATTGGTGAACCATGGGAGGACAGTGCTACAGTGAATCACCATGAGATACAGTTACAGACTTACAAATTTTCATGATTATGTTTCAATCAAACAGTGTTCAAGTACCCATCCCTCCACCAGTGCTCTTTCTCCATCACAATGTTCCCAGTGTCCCTCCTGCCCGCCTCTTCCCTCCCCCTGCCTCTGTGACGGACACATTTCCTCTTTCTCTCTCTCCTTTTGGGTGTTATGATTTGCAATATAGGCACTAAGCAGTCATCATGTTTGGTCCATAGTCTACTTTCGGTACACATCTACCATCACGAGTGATCCCTCCAACCATCATTTACTTAATGGTCTCTTCTCCCTCCCACTTGCCTTTTCCCCCAGCACATGAGATTGGCTTCCAAGCCATGGGGCGATCCTCCTGGACCTTATCTCTACTATCCTTAGGTGTTATTCTCCTATTATGTTACTTTATATTCCACAAATAGGTGCAGTCATTCTGAGTCTATCCCGCTCTTTCTGACTAATTTCGCTTAACATGATACTCTCCATGTTCATTCACTTATATGCAAATTTCATGACTTCATCTTTTCTAACAGCTGCATAGTATTCCATTGTGTAGTTATATCAAAGTTTCTTTAACCAGTCATCTGTCCTCTGACACTCGGGTTTTTTCCAGATTCTGCCTATTGTACACAGTGCTGCAATAAACATACAAGTGCAGATGTCATTCCTACTGTATTTTTTGCATTTCTGGAATATATTCCCAGAAGTGGTATGGCTGGGTCAAATGGGACCTCAATTTCTAGTTGTTTGAGAAACGTCCATATTGTTTTCCAAAAAGGCTGGACCAGTCAACATTCCCACCAGAGGTGTAGGAGAGTCCCTTTCTCCCCACATCCACGCCAACACTGGTTGCCTTTGTTTTTTTGGATGTGGGACATGTTTGTATTCTTGTGGAATCTAGTGTAGGAAGCTCATGATTTGAAATAACTAAGGTACAAGAACTACTCAAGTCAAGCCAAAGGAGGTTTTCTCGTGTTTCATAAAAATTGATGGTTCAAAGGTTTTCTCATACTGGCATGTCAGTGTACATATTTGTTCGTATCTGCATTGGATTATTAGAATATCTGACCTAGAAAATCTTGTGAGTTTAAATAATTGTGGTACATAAAACAGGTTCAAAGAGTAATGGTTTAGTTTAAAACATGAGTTTCTGGAGTTATATTTTATATGTTTTTCCTAGAAATAAGAATTTTAAAGATGTTTCCCAGTTAATTTCTAATGTGAGGTGAACTTTTGCCAAGTAAATATTTTGTTATAAAAACGTTATTTGTGGGCATTGTAAACCTTTGGGAGATAATGTTGTACTAAGCTCAGTAAAATAAGAAGTTTAAACTTGTGGGATGTGACTCTAGGGGTCTACATGCATGTTTTAAGTAAGAAAGATAATGGATGAATATATCGTCAGTGGGAAAAAGGAAAGGAACCCTGTTAAAGTGAAGTTGGTTTTGAAATGGAAAAAGTTACAAGACAGATGTGTAGAAGTTTTGAGGTTGTGTTTTAAAGAAAGGAACTAATCAAACTGTATTGTTATTTTTAGAAAACTCTTTAAATTACATATGCATAATCATTCTAGTATCTTTTTGGCAATATCTATGGAAAAGATATTGGGCTGATTATTCGGACTCCTGTTATAGTGTTCTAAGAGAATTGAATCTTAAAAAAAAAAGTTGCGGAAATCAAGGTTTTTCAACATGGGATTAAATTAATTAGACATGTTAAACTGTACACTGGATGCAAAAAAGCATAGTAGAAATGACATCTGTACCTATATGTTCATTGCAGCACTGTTCACAAAAGCTAAAATCTGGAAACAACCCAAATGCCCTAGAACAGATAACTGGTTAAAGAAATTTTGGTACATCTACACAATGGAATACTATGCAGCTGTCAGGAGAGATGAAGTCATGAACTTTGCTTATAAATGGATAGACATGGAGAGTATCATGCTAAGTGAAATGAGTCAGAAAGAGAAGGACAGACATAGGAGGACTGCACTCATTTGTGGAGTATAAAACAACATAACATGAGGTTGACGCCTAAGGATAGTGGGTACGTGGGACAGGTAGATTGCTCCATAGCTGGAAGCCTGCTTCATGAGCAAAGGGGAGAAGGCAGCTGGAATAGATAAGGGATCACTTAGAAAATGAACCAGTCGGGATGGGAGATGTGTGCAGAAAGTAGATAAAGGACCAAACTTGATAACTGCTCAGTATCTGTACTGCAAACCATAATGCCCAAAAGTAGAGAGAGAGTATGGGGAATATTGTCTGCCATGGACGTAGGGAGGGTGGGAAAGAAGGGGTATGGTGGGGCTATTGGTGGTGAGGAATGTGCACTGGTGGAGGGTGTTTGATCATTGTGTGATTGTAATCCAAATATGAAAGCTTGTAACTATCTCATGGTGATTCAATAAAATTTTTTTTAAAATACTGTACAGGGGGTATGGTGCCGCCAGCAGGTCAATCTGTACCTGTGAGGTGAGTGCATCAGCAGCCTGATAGCAACGTCAGACTTTCAGATACCCCAAAATTGCTGCTGTGCCGTTGGCCAGACCTCAAAAACTTGGGGCAAAGTTTACCAAGAAAGTAAACAGCCAAAAGTTAGGTATGTGGGAGACACACCCACAAACCACCTCTGGCTCAGCTATTTAATTGGAGGCATGGCCTCTCTGGTTCCTGATTGAACTGCTTAATGGCCATGATTAGGCAGATCCCAGAATCTCAGAAACGAATCTCAGACCCAAAGGCTTTTGGCAGAAATGCGTCCTGTTCCTGCAGTAGGTTACTGGGGCTGGGCCACTCCAGGTGGGAATAGGTTTCGTGCCTTGGCCTGTTCCCCTGGCGGCCTGGTGACCACCATCCTCCAGAGGCCACAGGACAGTCAGGTTTGGGCCTGCAGTGACGAGACACACGGGGCCTCACCACATGGGGATGGAGCTGACTCTTTCTCCCCATCCCAATGAGACCCCGAGTCGCCGCCTACAAATGGCCTCTCTCGCTCCTGATCAAGCTGATTAACAGCCATGATACCTGAGACTCAGAAACAAATCTTGAAACCCAGCGGCTTTTGGCAGAAATGCATCTGGACTGCATACAAGGTGGCTGCTGGCTCAGAGCTTATTGGAAAGCCAGGTATGAGCCGGCGGTGATGGGACAACTGCAGTCTCATGGGAAAGGGGAAGGTACCGGCTCGTCCTTCACGCCCTACTGAGGTCACAAGTTGCCCCCCACAAGCGGCTCTCTGGCATGGCCATTGCTCCAGAGGCAAAAGGACTTAGTCCAGAGCCCAGCAGCTTGCAGAAGAAAAGTGAATGGACCATGCGTTAAACTATGGTGCCATACCTCCCCAGGAGGGAAAGGGTGTTGCTCCCTTCCACCTTTTTCCCCCCTGGCAGCAAGGTGGCCGCCGCCTCAGAGCTTATAGAAAAGCCAGGTACGAGCCGGTGGTGACAGGGCAACTGCAGTCTCATGGGAAGGGGGGCAGTACCGGCACGTCCTTCACGCCCTACCAAGGTCACGGGTTACCCCCCACGAGCGGCTCTCCAGCACGGCCATAACACCAGACACACAGAAACCAATCTCGTAATTATCTGGCTCTTTGCAGAAATCCAAAATCGTGGCTGTGTGACATTATATGATTCTCATAACCAGCTATAGAAAAAAATATTTCATAATGCCTTTTCGGCAATTCTGATTGTTTGGGGGGAAATTCTAAAACAATAATGGTGCATCTTTTGTCGAAATAATTACTGTAATCAATATAAAAAAGAGTTAAGTAGAAATCATCTGCCTTACAGGCATTTGGAGGGGTGGGAGGGGGGTATACTGGGTTCTTGGTGGTGAAAAACGAGTACTGGTGAAGGGAAAGGTGTTTGATCATTGTATGACTGAGACTTAAACCTGAAAACTTAGTAACTTTTCCCACAGTGATTCAATAAGTAAATATAAAAAGAAAAAATAAATAAATAAAAAATTAAGGTGGAGTTCATGCCCATTTCAATCAGCTAATCAGTGGCTGAATAAATAGCAGTACTCCTACAAAAAAAAATACTGTACACTGGATTCCTGATACAGTGCTCTTAGAAAATGGGAAGTCAAGGCTTTTCGATATGGAATTGAATGAATTAAATATTATGTTAGACTGTATGCTTTTTTCCTACAGATCTTCACTTCTTTTTACTAGGACCCACAGCAAACAGGTGTACTGCATCTCATTTGTGAATAAATTGAAATGTTTGCTTTACTCTTCTTTGCATCTTCAGTATGTTTTTGATGCTTCATGACACTGTGTTGGTTTGCATAAATCCAGATGAAAGCCTTTCCTCTCTTTAAGAGGGTCTGTCCCTCAGCAAGCTACCGAGAGTCTCCTGCCTGCACGGCAAAGCCTGGCAAGCTCCTCATGATGTATTTGATATGCCAAAAATAGTAACAAGTCTTACAATGGAAACGTTACTGGTGCCCACTCGAGCAAATCGATGAACAACGGGAGGACAGTGCTACAGTACTACCCCTCATGCAAACAGGAAAACCAGCTGTGGGACCCCCAAAGCCCTCTTCCAGGGAAACAGTCAAGGGATTGATCTGAATGACAGGATCAGTTATTTAACTGGTACTGTTTCAAGTTTTCTACAAACCTCAGGGGAACCCTAGAGGCAAGTCAGCTCAAGGAAGTACTGAAAATTCCCTGTGCTATGGAAAATGAGGAATCTGGAGATCTGCAGTAACTGACTCAGTCTGGGCCCTGCTCTCAGTGTTAAAAAAAAAAAAACTGGAAACCAGGATCTCACCCAGTCCTGAATAAGGGATGGGATGGACTCCTTTCTGCCAAGACACTCCTACAAAAGGTGAGAGGCAGAGACCTGAGGCCACATCCTGTTCAACCTGAAGGCTTGAGTCTACCTACTAATCATGGGACCTCATCTTCACCTCTTATGGACTGGACTGGGTAACTCTGATGTGTCAGATAAAAAAATTAATGTCACTATTAGTGTATCTACTGTCTTTAGCCAACCCCCAGGACTTCTCAGTAAATAACGGGGTACCCCAGATGGAGAGTTCTCCTATCTAGCTGTGTTTATGCAAAAGAACAAGTCAGGTTTGTTAAATCATCTGGCAAATTTAAAGTGAACATGGAGAGAAAACCATGCTTTTTGTAAGAATCAGATTTGAATAATACAGAGGTGATTGAATAAATGTTTTCTAATAGGCTTGATTTAAAAGCTACTCCCTTTGGGTCACTTGATCACTTGAAATCCCATTACTCATCGATTTGCTCGACCAGGCACCAGTAACGTCTCCATCGTCCCTGTCATGTGCTAGTGTAGCCCAATGGCGTCCGCTCACTCCAGGAACACGAAGGGCCTCAAACTGACCATTCAGGGTCTTGATGAAGAAGTCTGACCATCTCATCCGTGGGCGGCCACACAATCTTTTGATGTCCCTTCGAATCCAGTCGGTAATGGCTCTAGTCCAGTGGTTATCTCCAAATCGCATTACATGTCCAGCCCATCTGATTTTCGACACCTTGGCAAATGAGACAGCGTCCCTGATTCTTGATCGTCGACAGAGGTCAGAACTCCTAATTCTTTCTCTCACTTGAGTGAAGCATGATACTCCAAGCATAGCTCTTTCAATTCCTCTTTGGGAGACCCGAATAGCATTCTCATTCTGTTTTCATAGGGCGTATATTAATGCAGGAAGAACGGTGGAATTGAAGAGATGTGCCCGGAACCAGAGATTCTTCGTCCTCTTAGCTATTTCTTCGATGCTCTTGAAGGCGATTCAAGCCACTCTCTTCCTCCCACACAACTCAGGTGCAAGGTCATTCGTCATGTTGACTTCTCGACCTAGGTACACATAACTGTTGCATTTGGAGATGTTCATTCCATTGAGAGCAAATGGAACGTCAGAAACAAGACCATTTCTTATAAACATTGTCTTTGCGAGATTCAGCTGTAGTCCGACCTTTCCACACTCCTGGTTGAAGTTGGCTAGCATTTGTGCCGCTTGATTAATGTTTGGTGTTATTAGAACAATGTCATCAGTGAAGCAGAGGTAGTGTAGTTGCTGACCATCTATCTTCACTCCCATTCCTTCCCATTCCAGTTGCTGCATGATTCTTGAGAGTGGCACTGAAGAGTTTCGGTGAAATTGTATCACCTGACGAACCCCTCTTTTGACATGAATGATCACTTTCTTGTAGAATGGTGAGATCCTTGTAGTGAATCCATAATACAGCTCATGGAGGATCCTGATGTATTGAGTTTGAATGCCCTCTTTGGCTAGGGCTTCGATGATTGCTTCAGTCTCAACAGAATTAAAGGCCTTCTTTAAATCAATGAATGTTAGACAGAGTGGCATCTTGAACTCTGGAGAAATCTCAATGAGCTTGGTTATCGTGTGGATATGGTCGATCGTGCTGAATTCTTTTCAGAACCAGGCTTGCTCGCATGGTTGTCCTTCATCTAGTGTTCTGCCAATCCTATTCAGGATGACTCTAGTGAACAGCTTGTAGATGACAGACAACAGGCAGATCAGGTGATAATTGCCAATGTTGTGGATGTCTGGATGTCTTCCTTCTTGTACAGTAGTACAGTCCTGCCGGTTTTCCATTTAGATGGAACCTTGCATTCAGACAGGTGGCGTGTGAAGAGCCGAGCCAGTGTATTGATGAGAAATCACGGCAGGTTCTTCAGGTGTTCAGCTCTGACCTTGTCTGGGCCGGGTGCTGTTCGCTTCTTTCCTGAGGAAATGGTGTGTTGGATTTCTGAAGGGAGAACCTTGGGAACGATATATCCATCCTGTGGAATTTGGTATGTGGGTAGGTGGACGTGGCTATGAAGAGATCTGAATAGAAGTCATGGATAATCTTCTCTATTGCCCTTCTGTAAGATGTGATAGATCCATCAGGACATCGATGGCAGTCATGTTGGTCTTGTAGTTGGTGAAGGACAGGCGAGCGTTGTGAATGCTTTTTTCGGCTTCTGCCACATCTGCCAGCACTGCTGCTCTTCTCTTTGAGATCTTCCTTGATTGCTTCTCTGCACTGCTTTGTGAGCTCGGACATTCGCTTGTGGTTGCCTGAGGCTTAAGCCAAGCCACGTTGGCAAATGAGCTCAAGATTTTTTGAAGACAGGCGTCTTTTTGTGGCTATCTCTCTCTTGGCATTCCTCGCATAATCATGGAGGTGCTGAACCAGTAGATCGTATTCTTCATCAATGTTGTCAACTATGGCATCTTCCCATGTTGCCCCAATAGTGCCAAAGAACTCCCCAGTTGGTGGTCGTTCTGGGAGTTCTCTTCTTAAACTTTGCAGCCCTTTCTCCCCGCTCCATGAAGTAGAATTTTGCACTAAGGAGTCGGTTTTACATATATATCACAATTTCTTTATTCAGTCATCTTCTCCTGGGCTCTTGTGTTGTTTTCAGATTTTGGCTATTGTGAACCGTTTTTTTTTTTAAAAAGTGTGTTTCTTATTACAGCTCAGGTAACATGGTCACAACAGTGTTAATGTTTATAATAGACAAAGTCACTGCACCCCACCACCACCATTGAAGTGCCCAGGTCCCTCCAGCTTTGTTCCCATGTCAGCTCTAGTCAATCTTTTTCCTTCCCTCCACCACTCCCCACAGTAATCTGAGTTTTGTAATTCAAATCCAAAGCTTTGTCACCATTTGATATTGTCTATTCCCTTGTTTTGGTCTCTTAAAAGACCACAAATCCCTTTTTCTTTGGCAATCAAATTCTTAAATCTGAGCTAAACTCACGGCCATTCAGAACAGAGACTACATTTCCCAGTATCCCTTGCAGCCAGAGGATGGTCTTGAGATTGCAAGTAAAAGTGATTGGAGCAGAGTTGATATGAGCCACTTCTAGATCATGCCTTCCTACTCCTGTGCCCCCATTGTTCTAACCCTGTCATTGGGTCCTGAGTCCTACTTTAACTTTTTTTTTTAACATTTAGGAGGCGATTTGGTCTTACATAACTTTAGAAGAAAAGAGATAAGAAGGAAGGGAACACTGAGCTTGGCCCAGTGGGAAGACAAAAAAACTCAGAAATGGGCCTTTGTGAAGTTCCAAGTGATCGTTATCATCATTGCCAGAAGACCTCCCCTTCACAGCACTCCTGGGGACAGCTGCAGGTGACAGGTCCCCAAAAACGCTCTTGTGATGTGTGTAGCGACCAATATTCCCCTCACTCTGGACACGTCCCTTGGAAAATTTCCCTCTTAGCCATCAAATCTTCCTGTTCCAACCAAGAGATCACAGCAGGTTTTAACCTAATTGTCCATGAGCCAGTTCGAAGAAGGCATTAGTCCATGGGTTCCACAAGGTCAAGTCATAGGCCCTCTTATTCCAACACTTATGCTCATTGCCCATTACCTACCAAATCAGTGCACCCACATCTATACTGTGAGTCCAGCCTTCTCCCCAGAGTCCAGCCTCCTAATCTTCTATCAGTAGGAGGCACAGAGAAAAGTGTTAGGGAAACTTTTGGCCTCAGAGTTCACCTAAGGAACTAGAGCAGCCCTTACACCTTTACTTCTTCAACCTGATATTCCAGGGGTTTCCCCCTGGGATCTCCATGAAAGGTAAACCTGGAAAGGCTCCTGTTGTGATCACCCCACCAACACTGGCCTATGGAGGTAAAGGGAGAAAAAAAAATCGAACCATATAGTATTGGCATAACTATGGTGACAGGAAAGATTGGAAGACACTTTGCTGCTCGTAGAATTTTCTGCAATATTGGAGGTTGGGAGAAAAAGAGTAGATGCAGGAGAAGGTTGGCTTGAGAGGTGTCTTGGGAGGCAAAGTTTTGGTCCTACCGAAAGATTAATTGTGCCTCTCCCAGGGCAGGAGCAATGGCACAGTGGGTAGGGTGTTTTCCTTGCACGTGGCTAACCTGGGTTCGATTCCCTGCATCCCATATGGTCCCCCAAGCACCACCAGGAGTAATTCCAGAGTGTAGAGTCAGGAGTAACCCCTGTGCATTGCCGGGTATGACCCAGAAAGCAAAACAAACCCCCAAAAAAGTGCCTATCCCCAATTTTTTGTCTACCTAGATCCATCATATGTGACATTTTTAGGAAATAGGGCGTTTGCAGATCCAATTATTTCACTAAGATGAGGTAATTGGAGCAATAGCATAGCGGGTAGGGTGTTTGCCTTGCACACTGCTGACCTGGTCCCTACCCTGGTTCGATTCCTATGCCCCTCTCAGAGAGCCCGGCAAGCTACCAAGAGTATCTTGCCCGCACAGCAAAGCCTGGCAAACTGCCCGTCACGTATTTGATATGCCAAACACAGCAACAAGTGTCACAATGGAGGTGTACTGGGCTGCTCGAGCAAATCAATGAACAACGGGAAGACAGTGACAGTGACAGAGAGGTAGTAATAGATGAAGGTAGGCTCAGATCCAGTGATCATTGTCCAGGGCCAGGGACATTGCTCAGAGGTCAGGGGTACATGCCTTGCTTGTGCAAGTTCCTTAGTCTTTCCCCAGAACTGTATGCTTACCCCTAACTGCCAACAGGTAATCATACTCATGGCCACTGATCAGACGACCAAAGGCCCCTGGGCACCACCAGGTGTGATCCCCAAGCACTGCTGGGTGTAAGTGGCACCATGGCACGACATCACCAGATCCTCACATCGACTCTTCTGGTGCAATTGGCCATGTATCACAGGGAAGACCATGTTTCCCACCCACTCCAAAGGTGAAAACAGGAAAGAGAAGGTCAAGTGAAATCCTTCACACACACAGAGGGGAGGCCATGTAAGCATGGAGTGGCCAAGGAACACCAAGGATCACAAGCACTCATCAGAAACTAGGGCACATTAGGCAACAATACTCCCCTACCTTGGCTATAAGCTTGATTTTTTTAAACATCCAGCTGCCTAAACAACCAAAGAACATATTTTTGTTCTCTTTAGCCACCTAATTTGTGGTATTTTGCTATGACAGCTCTAAGAAACTCTAAGGGAATTATGGTAACAGAGTTAAATTGTTTATGACCACATATCAGGGGCCTAATCAAATATGGTTCCTTAACAAGACAGGGCTGACTTCACAATAAAGGCCATTACGATTCCTCTTGTCCAGGATTTTGTTTATTTTATTTTAGCATCGTAATTTGCAAAATCATCCTGGAATGTGTAGTGTGTGTGTGTGTGTGTGTGTGTGTGTGTGTGTGTGTGTGTGTGTGTTTAGTCAGGGATCAAATCAAAATCAGGGTCTTGCCCAATACAACGTATATGTTTTATTGCTGAGTCACATCCCTGACCTTCTTCCACAGGAAATCTTAGGCCAGGTACTCAAGTTCTTCAAACTCCCTAAAAGTAGATGCACTGAGCAGAAATATTCAGGCAATCCAAGTTTGGGTACAGTATCCCTTCCAGTGAAGTATCGTCCTGCCTTCAACATGAATTCAGAATAATTTGAAACTGTCTTTTGCTTTTCTATCAAGAGAGTAGAAGGCAGTTATGAAAGGGGGGGGGGGCGCACATGGGAGAGACTGAGATTGGTTCACCCAGTTCTAGTTCTTTCTTGCGTACATAAGAGGATTATGTTTCTCAATATCCTTGTAGCCAGATTAGATCTAGCAACACCAATATATGTTTTATCTGAGTAAGAAATAAATCTTTTTTCCTGTCAAGTGGTGGAGCTTTGTCTACTTCTTGTTACAGATGCTAGCTGACTAGATTGAGGGTTCAAGAAACTATGCCTTGGGATCTTATTGAAATGCCCTCTTCTCTTTCTGCTTTCTGAAATCCCCTGTTCTTTTGTTTTTGTTTTGGGGCCACACCCAGCAATGTTCGGGGCTTACTCCTGGCTCTGCCCTCAGAAACTCCTGTCGGTGCTCTTGGGACCATATAGGATGCTGGGATGGAATGCAGGTCTGCCATGTGCAAGGCAAAAGCCCTACCATTGTACTGACCCAGCTCTCAACAATTCTCTGAAGGCACTGCCTCAGGCCCTTGTCATTCCCTCACCTCATCTCCTTCGTCAAACTCTGTCTCTCACATTTCATTTGGCATAAACATCTGTCTGGTACTTCAGCCTAGTAGTTTCCTTGGAAGCCTTCTCTCTGACTCTTTTCCACATCTAAGCACCCCAAATCCACCCCATCTTCAGTCTCATTTATAGTCATCCCCTTTTTTAACTTTTCAGGTAGATTATCTGTGGCCTCTCAGAGGAAAATCTATTCTTTTGTGCTCATTAGCACTGTAGTACTGTGGTCCCATTGTTCATTGATTTGCTCAAGTGGGCACCAGTAACATCTCCAATGTGAGACTTGATGTACCTGTTTTTGGCATATCGAATGCGCCATGGGGAGCTTGCCAGGCTCTGCAGTGTGGGCAGGATACTCTCGGTAACTTGCCGGGCTCTCCAAGAGGAACTGAGTAATCGAACATGGGTCGGCTGCATGCAAGGCAAATGCTGTACTCACTTTGCTATCACCCCAGCCCTTTGTGCTGACTTTGTGCTCATTACACATGTATATTTGAGTGTGGTGGAAAGTGTGTTCATCTTCAAGTAACCAGAAAAGGAAAAACCAAGTCTTAATAGTATTCAGCTTTTTTATAAATTGAAGACTTTTAAAGATTATCCATATAGGGTTAAAATGGTACTCCATAACATCTGACTCTTCTATCTTGCTCTATTCTGTATATGCTTTCCATTCCTAAGATGACACCATGGTGCAAAATAGTTGCTGGAGCTCCATCCATTGAGGCCATATTCCAGATACTATAAAGGGAGAAGGAGATATAACAAAAAGAGAAACCGCACTTACTAGTGGAAATACCGGGTAGGTATTTGGTCAGCTCATTGACCAGAATCTGTTGTGCTGCCAAACCTGACCGTAAGTGTGGCAGGGAAATGTCAGGCTAACTCTGGAGAGCTGTGTGCCTGTCTACAAACTTGGTTTCTGTTATTATGGGGAAAGGACAGAGCAAATTTTAGGAGGCAATTGGTTGTTTCCACTTCAGGTACAAATGTTCTTTTCATTTTTTTCAGGGACAACATCATCGAATTCAAAGTTTATCAATATTTGATTCAAAGATCAAAACTATCAGGTTCCCTAATGTGCCATGTAGGAAATATGCCATGCCATATTTCAAATGTTCTTGAATTATTTTTTCTTAATCTTCATGCTTTGGATTATTTTTCTGAGCAGGAGATAAAGAAATTCAGAAGCCTCGTTCATCATCATTCCCACTCCCCAATGAAGAATAACCTCAAGAACAGAAGAACTGTGGGCCAGAGCAGAACTGTACAGCAGGCAGGGAGCTTGCTTGTGCATTTAACTGGGGTTTGATCCCTGGTATTCCATATGGTCCTGATCATCACTTGGAGTTATTTCCAAGTACAGAGTCTGGAGTAGCCCATGAATATCACTGGGTGTGGTCCCCATTTTAAAAAAAAGGAGAAGTGGTCCTTGAGAAGGAATATTACCGCTGGGGCATGGAGGGGGTGGGATAGGTCTGGGGATGGACCAATGAGACAATGACAGAGGGAAGTAATCACTCTGTACCAGGATTGGATGCTCAAAGGAGGTAAAGTGGCATGCATGATATCCTATCAGTAACAGTAGGGTAATCCACAGTACCTAAAGAGGAGGAAGAGAATGAGTGCCTGCTATAGAGGCAAGTTGAGAGGAAGGAGGGAAAGTGGGGATATTGGTGGAGAGAGGTGGTCACTGGTGAAGGGACTGATGTTAGAATATCATATACCTGAAACTCAATCATGAATAAATTAATAATTCATGATTCCATTTATAAAAAACAAATTTTTAAAGAATAACCTCTGAGTCCAGTCCTCTAGACTTTGGCATTGAGATTCTACAAATTTGTCTTATCTAAAAACAGAACAGTGAGCAAGAGCGATTCTCTGGCTGCACTTTTCAACTCCCAATCCAAGGAAGTCCAAAGAGCACCCTTCCCTCTTGCCACAGCTCTGCACCTGCCAAAACTGATGTCCTTCTCTGGAATGGTGCAATCCACAGATAACAGAAAAATTTAAGAATCACAGAATTCTAGGGTTCTCAAATATGAGGACAAGAACCACAGAACCACATAAAAATGTTAGTTTTGGAAACTATTTAACCATCTTAAAGCCATCCCATCTGACATCGCCCACAAATAGGTCTCTTTTAGACACTGCATGGTCATCTCCCACTCCCATTTACTTTTTCTGCTCAGTAAAGTATTCTCCCCATGTGCCCCCTAAAAACCCCAGCACTGCCAACTTCCAGAACCCAGTGAGAACTGCAGGTACATGGATCCAGTGATGGCAAACTCTAGGCCTCAAGGGATAAGTAATGGGCCAGTGCCTCTCATTCCCCCCCACATCCCCATGGGAGCCTGAAGGTCACGCCCACAAGCTGCCTCTGGCTGTTACTTGAGCTTATTAACGGCCATGATCCAGAGACACACAGAAGAATCTCTGAACCTAGCAGCTCGCTGCAGAGATTTCTCCAGACCCAAATTATCTAAAATTTTAGAACTTCAGGAGCATGCATCCGCTCTCGCAGCCACATGACATCTTACGCTATTCATAACAAGCAGTACACAAGAGAGTATGGGGAAGATTGCCTTAGAGGCAGGGGAAGGGTTGGGGTAGGGGGGATACTAGGGACCTTGGTGGAGAAAGATGTGCACTGGTGGAGGGTTGGGTCATCGCTCATTGAATGACTGAAACTCAAACAGGAAAGTTTTGTAACTGCATCTCACGGTGATTAAAAAATAATAATAAAATAAAATTAACATTCTGAATTAAAAAGTAATGTGGAGTTAATGCCCAATTCAATCAGCTTAATCAAAGGTTGAATAAATAGCAGTACTCCTACATTAGAAAAAAACAAAGTATCCTCTCTTCTATTACAGCAAAAACACAATCCAACATATTTCTCCAAGTTTGCATAGTGAAAAGGGTGAATATATTTTCTTTTTCCAGCTTTTTCTACTCCAAGCAGTACCACTTTTCATTTTAACAAATACCTATTCGATGGTTGCTGCATGCCAACTCAGAGAAGTCTCCCAGACCACCGAAGATGAATATTTTCAAAAGAGAAACAGGCACAGATCCTGTCCAAGAGTTGTGCTCAGGGAGTTTTAGGACAGGTCATAACCACCTGACCTTGATTAAAAAGCCTTACACTGGGCGAGAGAGAGAGAGAGAGAGAGAGAGAGAGAGAGAGAGAGAGGAAATGACCACTATAGAGACATAGAGGGAGGCAGGCTGGGGGTGGCGAGGTTGCAGGAGAGAAACAGGCATCATCGGTGGTGAGGAATGGGAAATGGATACCGGTGGAGGGAGGGGTGTTGGATCATTTTATGACTGAAACCCGATCATGAACAGTATAAAAAGCATAAAAGACTGGTCTTCATGCAAGCTGTTATGTCTTAAGATACTAGACCCCCATGGGGAAGGACAAACTAAACTGGTCTGAGGATCTAGTCTGGAATTTACGGTATAAGCCCAGCAGCCTTGACTTTATTTGACCTCTGTAAATGATCAACCACAATCTGCATGCAGTTCTAAACCTCACACCCCTCCAGATGCTCTATAAACATGCTAGAAGCTCTGCATTAAATGGGCTGTTTTGGCCATTTATTGGTGAGTGCCCCATCTCTTTGTTCCTCTGCTGGGGAGTTCTGGGGAGAACAGGGAGACATAGTGTCATTCACTTATACTTTGTGAACTCACATTCCTTACACACCCTACTAAGATATGTTGGGTAAGGGATGGAGCTTAGGGAGAAGCACCATGAGGCTGGAAATATGAAGGAGAATGGCCTCATGGATTTCACTAGGTAAGTTAAATCTACCTTTAATCATGTAAGAGATTATATGTTATATAATCAAGCCCACCATAAAGCAATTAATTCCTTGATGATATCCATACCTGGAAAATTCGAATTCCAGCATATTTAAATTTCCACACACCTGTTTTCCCAGAGTTTATTTAGGTAGAATCTGGAACCTTGGTCACAACCCTGCTACCTGGAACCATGGGGCTGGGAGGAGTCCTCACCATCTTTCTGGCACTCTGCTTGTCTTGCCTGTTCATCCATGTTGCCTGGAAGAGGACCAGCAAAGGTAAGAAGTGAGAGTGAGAGTGTTTCCCCATCTGCGTCATTATCTCTTGCAAAATTTTTGATTGTTTCCTGTAAAACTGATAAAGCAAGAGATAATGACACAGATGGGGAAACAGGCCTGTTGATGCCTGAAGGGGGTTAACTGAGCAAATATATTATGGAAATGTATT
This sequence comes from Sorex fumeus, assembly GCF_029834395.1. NCBI lineage: Eukaryota > Metazoa > Chordata > Mammalia > Eulipotyphla > Soricidae > Sorex > Sorex fumeus. The sequence continues at coordinate 17,499,711 of NW_026606179.1, forward strand.
TGGCAGAAAGAATGTTAAAGTGAGCAATGAATAAACCTCGAGGATGACCATTAAAGTGTAAACTACTCTTTTTTTACAATTAGTGAGAGTGTTTAACATAATTAGAAATAGCCAATACCAGGCCGTACACTAATATCTACTTAATAAAGGAAGATTTGAATTTACAGAAATTCAGATTTCTGCTTAGCATCTGAATTTACAGAAAGATTGTCTTTAATTTCTGTGAGGTCCCTGTATATTTCCCAGCATCCTCATTTAAGAAGCAGTTGATTGTGTTTAGAGACAATTTCTGAACTGAAAATAGGAATGGGATTCTAATGAATTGAAAATGTCTGTTGTTGCATGGTGTGTTTGTATAACAGCTACCACACACAAAGTATTTGATAATTTGACTGTAATAAAATAGTTTTAAGAAATCAGGAAAGGGGGTCAGAGCAATAGTAGGGCATTTGCCTTGCACACAGGTAGGGCATTTGCCTTGCACGCAGCTGATTGAGGTTTAATCCCTGGCATCCCAGATGGTTCACTGAGCACCGCCAGGTGTGATCCCTGGGTGCAGCACCAGGAGTAACCCCTGAGCATTGCCATGTGTGACCCAAAAAGAAAAAAAATCAGGAAAGGGTTAGCCATACTCCCTACAAATACTTCCCTACCTTTATAAACAAGAAAAAATAACACTGATTAAAGGTTCCAATCAAAACATGATTCCATGCTAATTCTTTCATCATGAATCTTGGTCATTGTGGAGGCAGTGATCACGAATGACCTCAACTCTCAGTCTTTGGAACTCTGTAAATTTTTCTGTATTGGTGATTAATTACTGCTGAGGGACAGGGTGGAGCAAGGTCAACTTGCTTTACTCTGAGATAAGTTTGATTTACAAAGATCTGTGATTAGATCCGTTTCCAGAGAGAAGGACAGAGAGAGCTTCCTCTGCTCTGTTTGCCTGGGATTATTCCCCTTTCCCCTCTCATCACCACCTTCTCTCTTCCTCAGTAGTTGATAGCCTATAAGGATTCTCAGACAGCCTGGTTTAGCCAGTGGACTCTATTGGGAGACTGGGAGCAGGAGGAAGCCAGGACATTTTTTTTAAATAAAGTAGTTCACATTATTTTATTACATTTAATATTCAAAAAACAATCCCGCCACCATTATACCTTCCCACCGCCATATTTCCATATTTTGGATGTTTTCATCCATCCCGAACCTCAACCCCTGCCCCAAAGCAGAACCAGAATATTTTATTTTGTACTGTTTGTTTTAAATAAACCGCTGAAAATGATTCAAAAAAAATTTCCTTAAAGAAAGTGTGTGAAGATTGCTGTATTTCACCCAGGGGCCATTAGCACCTCTATAAGACATTTTAATGGCAGAATTTCCTGCAGCTACGGAGGGTATCCCGCCGCACGGCAGAGCCTGGCAAGCTACCCATGACATATTCAATATGCCAAAAACAGTAACAATAATGGGCCTCATTCACCTGACCTGAAAGAGCCCCCAATACGGCAGCATTGGGAAGGACGACTAAGGAGAGGCTGCTAAAATCTCAGGGCTGGGACAAATGGAGACGTTACTGGCGCCCACTCTGATATACTCAGATCTCCTTGACACCCTAGTCCCCATTATTTCCCTCCTATCTCTTCTTCCCCCCTTTATTTTTTTCCTTCTATGTCCTTTATTCTCCCTATACTGTGGGACCAAGGATTATCTAGGAATTCTTTCAAACATTGCACTCCCTCATCCAGTTGTTCTAGATCCTACATATAAGAGAGATCAACCTGTTTTTATCCTTCTTCTGGCTTACTTCTTTTAAGAATGTTTTCCAGTTTCATCATCCATGTTGCTGAGAATTGTATGATTTCATCATTTCTTACAGCTGTGTAGTAGTATTCCATTGTGTATATATACCATATCTTCATAAAACACTGGTCAGTTGTTGGACACCTAGGTTGATTCCATATCTTGGCTATTATACTAAGTGCTGCAATTAATAATGGTGTGCATGGTTTTTTTGAATGAATGATTTTGTGTCTTGAGGGTAGATGCCCAGAAGAGGAATTGCTGGGTCATATGGCAGCTCAATTCTTAGTTTACTGAGACACTATTTTCCATAACATTTGAACCAGACAACATTCCCAGCATTAGTGGATGAGAGTTCCTTTTTCACCACATCCCCACCCACACAGATTGTTCCCTGTATTTTTGATATGTGTCATTCTTACTGGCATGAGATGATATCTCATTGTTGTCTTGATTTAAATTTCTCTAATAATAAGTGATGCTGAGCATTTTTTCATATGCCTGTTAGCCATCCATTGGTCTTTCTCAGATAAGTCCCTTGTTTATATCCTTTTCCCATTTTGGTCAGGTTTTTACATTTTTGTTGTTGTTGATCTTTGTATGTCTTGGCTATCAACCCTTTCTCTGATGTGCTGAATGCAAATATTTTCTCTCATTCAATTAGTTGTCTTTTAATCTTAGCCCGTGTTTCTTTTGCCAGGCAGAAACTCTTTGACTTGCTGTCATCCCATTCGTTTTTTGTTTTGTTTTGTTTTGTTTTTTAATTCTGTTATTCTGTTGCCTTTGCCAGTGGTGTTGATCACTGAAGACAATATTGAAGTCCAGATCCTGGCCCATTCTGCCGATGTTTTCCTCAGTGTACTTTATAGATTCTGGTCTGATCTCAAGGTCTTTGATTCACACGGTTATGCTCAGGGATTATTTCTGACTGGGGGAACAAGGGGGGCCATATGGAGTGCTGGGGCTCAAACTCAGATCAGCTGCATGCAAGCGCTCTACCCACTGTACTATCTCTCTAGCCAGTTCTCTAGTGTTGTGTGAATATTCGTTCAGTCGGAGGTGCTGAGACAAGGAACATGAAAGAAATTGAATATTGAGGAGGATCACGGGCTCACTCAGACCCTGTGGCAAAGAAAGAGTGTCCCGCTGCCTCTTTTTATTTACTATCCTATTGTGTATGCCCCTAATAGGCTCAATACAGTGATGTCATCAATCATAAAAAAATGGAAAAAAAAAGTTACAGGAAGAACATTGAGACATCAAGGCATACATTGTTCTGTCATGTCTGCAAGTCAAACAGATGCAACCCCCAGAGAGGAATGCAAGGCCAAGCATTCTGGCACCATGAGTTATAGCCTCTTGCACTGGGGTGATAAGGGGAGGATGTGAGAGTGTTGGCATTTCTAAGGCAAGCTGGTTCTGGGATCTGTGGAAAAGGGAAGACTGCTTCTTTGTAATACTAAAATTAGGCTAAAGCTGAAAGAAGCTAAAGAAAGAGATGTTAATCCTTTCCAGACCAGTCCAGACACATGAGTCAGAAACTCTCCCATTTTCATGGGGTCAATAGTCCTGCCTGTTTGCGGGTCAGTATCCACAGACTCTTCCTAACAATCTGGTTGGGCACCAACACTCTAGATTATCTTAATCTTCACCTAATTCTCCTAATTTTAAAAATTGATTGTTACTAGGATCCGAAGAGAAGAAGTAATTCCTGTTCTCTAAAAGAGTGTATCTACCCTATATGAAGAATGAGAAAACTAAAGCCAAGAGGCTAAGTGAGGGGCTGGAGCAATAGCACAGCGGGTAGGGTGTTTGCCTTGCATGCGGTGAACCCGGGTTCGATTCCCAGCATCCCATATGGTCCCCCGAGCACCGCCAGGAGTAACCCCTGAGCATTGCAAGGTGTGACCCAAAAAGCAAAGAGAGAGAGAGAGAGAGAGAGAGAGAAAGAGAGAGACTAAATGAGTTGCCTAATCAAAAACAGGTGGAACTAAAATTTGAACCCAGGACATCTGATTCATAAATGCAATTGCCTAAAATGGATGTTTAGCTGCCTTAAGATATGACATATGGGGGCTGGAGTTGAGGGGGAGGGACCAGGGTGAGGTGGGAGTGCTGGAACAATTAAGAAAAAGGAATGGCCTCTGTGGATTTCCTTAGTTTGCATCCATACCCAGAAAACTTAAATCCCTGGGGCTGGAGTTCTAGTACAACATGTTTGGCACATGTATAAGTTCAGCCACCTCCCTCTGTCTGAATTCTCACAGAAGCTATAAGAAGGCATAACTGCTGCTCTCAAGTGGGTGGTGCTCTTTTTTTTTTCTTTTTGGGTCACACCTGGCGATGCACCGGCATTACTCCTGGCTCTGCACTCAGGAATTATTCCTGGCAGTGTTTGGGGTACCATATGGAATGCTGGGAATCAAACCCAGGTCGGCTGCGTGCAAGGCAAACACCCTAACCACTGTGCTATCAATCCAGCCCTGGATGGTGGTCTTGAACAAGTGGCTGGGGTCACTGAAAAGAGTGGACCTGTGGATTATCTATGTTTGGTGTAAGGCTATGTCTGTCCTAGATTTCTACAGCAACTTATATTTTGTGTTCACTTGATTGTGATCACCTCTGGCTTTTCTTGTCGTAGATTCTATGTATGTTCTTCCACTGATGTCACCCCTACAATGAGAAAATATAGGTGATATCCTTTTTCCTTGATTTCATATTATTTTTATTTGTTTTGATTTTGGGTCACATCCTGTGATTACTCCTGTATCTTCACTCAGAAATTATTCCTGGAGGTGCTCAGGGACCATATGGAGTACCAGGGATATCAAATCTGGGTCAGCCACATGCAAGACAAATGCCCTACCCGCTATACTATTTTTCTAACCCCTGATTTTATGTTCTTGATTTTGCATATCCATAAATGGCAACAAGAGACTAAGTTTAAACGTTTTAACATATTAATTTATGTGTCATGTCAATAGATGATACAACAACCAAATTTAATGATCATATTGACTTCTCTATTCAGTTATCCCTTTGTGCCAGCTTCTATCAGAGGCATTCCTGGAATTAGATCTCCCATGTTAATAGGACAGCCCCAATCATATTGCTTCTTTTCACCTTTTATTTTCTTTTGGGGGGGAGTGGGGCCTGGAGAATATTGGGCCACTCCCAGCAATGCTCAGAGATTACTCCTGACTCTGCTCAGGGATCACTCAGTCCTGACAGTGCTCAAGGGATGATATGAGAATTGAACCCCTGTGGCCACATGCAAGGAAAACACCTTCCCTGCCACTTTCTCTCCAGCTCCCTGGAAATGTTTCTATTTCTACACTCTTGGATACTCTATCACATTTCCCATTCCAAATGTTCCTAAATGCATGCTGTAGAAAGGCTCAATCATGTACTTGATCACTCGATCACTTGACATCCTGTTACTCATTGATTTGCTTGAGTGGGCACTAGTAACATCTCCATTCATCCCTGTCACGTGCTAGTGTGGCCCAATGTCATCTGCTTGTTTTAGGAACACGAAGAGCCTCAAACCGATCGCTCAGGTTTTTCTTTTTCTTTGGATGAAAAAGTCTGACCATCTCGTAGGTGGGTGGCCATGCAATCTTTTGACATCTCATGGAATCCAGTCGGTAACAGCTCTAGTCCAACGGTTGTCTCCAAATCTCATTACGTGACCAGCCCATCTGATTTTTGATGCCTTGGCAAACAAGACAGCATCCCTGATTCTTGACCGTTGATGGAAGTCGGAACTCCAGATTCTTTCTCTCATTTGAGTGAAGCGTGATACTCCAAGCATAGCTCTTTCGATTCCAGTTTGGGAGATCCGAATAGCGTTCTTATCCTGTTTTTGTAGGGCCCAGGTCTCTGAGGCTTGTGTTAATGCAGGAAGAACAGTAGAATCAAAGAGGTGTGCCCGGAGCCAGAGGTTCTTCGTTCTCTTAGCTATTTCTTTGATGCTCTTGAAGGCGATTCAAGCCACTCTCTTTCTCCTGTGCAACTCAGGTGCCAGGTCATTCATCATGTTGACTTCTCGACCCAGGTACATGTAACTGTTGCATTCAGAGCGTTGAGAGCGAATGGAACATCAGGAACGAGACTGTTTCTCATAAACATTATCTTTGTGAGATTCATCTGTAGTCCAACCTTTCCACACTCACGGTTGAAGTCGGCTAGCATTTGTGCCGCTTGGCTAATGTTCGGTGTTATTAGAACGATGTCATCAGCAAAACGGAGACGGTGTAGTTGCTGACCATCTATCTTCACTCCCTTTCCTTCCCATTCTAGTCATCCCATGACATTCTCGAGGGTGGCACTATTACAATGGGTCTCATTCAATCATGTAATTACAATGGGTCTCATTCAATCATGTACAGCTCAAGTTTTTTAATTTACAAGCTTCGTCAACATGCCCAGCCGATGAAATCCCTCTGCTGTATTTCAACATATCCAACTAATATTTACCCAGAAGTTCATCACACTTCAGTGTTTTAAACATCCTTCCATAGTAAAAAAAGAAATAAAGACGTAATTCCTGTAATTATAGAGGAGGGAATACTCATGGGATTGTAGACAATGAAGAATAAACATAGTAATTAAATAATATAATATGTTTCAAAATCCAAGTGATGGAGGGTGGGAGGGATACTGGGATCCGTGGTGGTGGGAAATGGGCACTGGTGGAGGGATGGGTATTTGATCATTGTGTAATTGAAACCCAAGCACAAAAATGTGTAAGTCTGCAACTGTACCTCATGATGTCTCACTATTAAAAAATAAAAAAAAATTTTAAAAATCCAAGTGAGACATGGATAGTGAATGTGGGGTGGGATTTTTATTTGTTTGTTTTGCTTTGCTTAGTTTTGTTTTGGGGCCACACTGGATGATGCTCAAAGATCACTCCAGGCAGTGCTCAGGGAACCATATAGGGTCCTAAAGACCAAACCCGGGTTAGATGCTTTTAAGGTGTTGTAGCCCTAGCCCCTTTTTTCATTTGTTTTGTTTTTGTTAAAGAATGGAATTAATCCTTCAGGGGTCAGAAAGATAATATAGTGGGTAAGATCCTTGTCTTGATTGCAGCCAACCCAGATTTGTACTCTGGAACCCCAAGTGGTACCCTGAGCCCTCCAAGAGTGATTCCTGAGTGCATAGCCAGGAATAAATCCTGAGTACAGCTGGGTGTGGCCAAAAAAAATCTTTAGGGATAAGAGATAAGGCTGCTAGCCTTACTGACAATTGACCCCAATTCTAGTTCCATCTCCAGATTCACACATTTCCCCAAGCACCACCAGGAGTGATCCATTAGCACGAGCCAGAAGTAATTCCTGAGCACCACCCAGTGTTAATTGTGTGTGTGTAACTCTAGTCCACACACACTATTAAACCTCCAGCAGGACTGAGGAGATAGCTCAAAGATAGTACATGTTTTACATGCAGGAGGACCCCGCAACACCACTTGGTTCCCCAAGCACAGCCAGAAACCCCTGAGCACCACCAGGTATGACCTCTAAACAATCAAACCAAAACAAACTAAAAGACCATGTAGCCTTTTCCCAGATTGTTAGAAAGATATAAGGCATACAAACCGAGAACATTACACTATATGCATTTCACTGGCCGCAGACTGGGGCTGAGAATGTCCTGAGTCTATAGCTGAGGTCCCACTCCGTACAAGCAAGGGTTGGGCAAGGACACGATGTAAAAGGAAGACCTGTATTGCAGATGGTTTGTAGAACTCCTCTCCCTCAAGTGAAAACCAATTTAGTGTATTGCTGGGCAATGCAAGTCCAGGTATTTTCGTGCTTACCTGCCTTCACTACAATGCTTTCACACCCCAACACCATCACCAAGTACAGCCACTGGGTCCAAGGTGAGCAGGATCAGGGATGGGAATCAGACTGACAGTGAGGGACAGAAACACTTTCTGCCTCCAAGCACAGCTGAGCCCATCTGTGTGTGCATGTGTATGTGCATGTTTGGATGTGTGTGAGTGTGTGTGTGTATGCGTGTGCACACTCATTCACACAGGCAGGTGACCGACTTCTCCTAAGTAGATACATGGACTCAATTTTCTGTACGTTTCTGCAGGGCAGGCTCTCTTTAATGCATCTGGGATCTGCTCTCACAGACTGGGAACCACCTGCTAACTCTCAAGTCAGTGACTACATGTTCACTTAGAAGTGACAGTCTTGGAGCTGAAGATATATTACAGTACATAGTCAGTGACTACATGTTCACTTAGAAGTGACAGTCTTGGAGCTGAAGATATATTACAGTACATAGTGAGCTTGCTACCTGGGGTCGATCCCAGGCATCCCATTTGGTCCTCCAAGTACCACCAGGAGTAATTCCTGAGTGTGGAGCCAGAAGTAACCCCTGAGTATCTCTGAATGTGAATCAAAAATTTAGAAAAGAAAAAAGTGACAGCCTTCAAGAGTGTGCATATTAAACAGGAAAGCACACTCGTCCGCCCTAGAGCACTGTGCTTCTCAGTCAAGAGCTGCATAAACCCCACCCCAAAGTTTCCAAAGCACCACAAGATTTAAATAAAGTGGTGGCGGTGGTGGTGGGTGGGGGAGGGTGGGGGGCTCAGAGAAGGGGTGAATCGTGGTCCTCCAGAACCTGCAGTTTTCTTGCCTCTATGATTCTTAAGTATGTTTTTTCCTCTACTGCGTGTTTTTGCATCTGGGGTTTCATGAATGGATGAGTTCTTGCTTAATGGAGGGGGAGGAGGATAATCCATCCAGTCACATCCCGTAGCACACAATTTAACACGGAAGTTGAGTGTCAAACTCATTCCTCTGTGTGTATGTGCCTTTAAAAGCCTTCTAGAACCCTAGAGACAGTGCAGCAGGTAAGATGCTTACCTTGTGTGCCATACCCAGGTTGGATCCCTGGCACCATATATGGTTCCCCAGCCTCCTTAGAACTGCAAGGTGTGTCTCCCCCAAAATAAAAAAAGAAAAAGGACTTCCAACGAGCTCTTGTGGTTGCTTGTATGCAGGAACCCTGGGTTTTATCAATGAAATTCTCAGATGCCCAGAACCTTAGATTTAGAGTATTGTAGTGTGTTGGTATTTGTATCTAAGTATTGATACTTCAAGAGTTTTGGAAACAGAGGGGGGAAGAGATTTTCCTTACACACTGAATAAGTTGAGTTTGATCCCCAGCACCCCATATGGTCCTCCCAGGCCTACCAGGAGTCACTGACCCCTGAGGGCAAAACCAGGATTAAGCCCTGAAAATCACTGGGTATGACTTTAAAAAAAAAAACAGTAATGGAAACACTGGCTGGAGCAATAGTATAGCAGGTAGGACTCTACCAACCCAGGTTTGATCTCCAGCACCCCACATGATCCCCTTAGGCTTCCAGGAGTGGTCCCTGAGCACAGAGGCAGGAGTAATCCCTGAACACTGCCTGCAAAATTAGTCCGGGAAACACCGGTGACAGAATCTTTCTTGATGCTCAGAATTTGATCACGGTGGGCTCCCCCACTCCCTGCCAGAACAAATGTGATTTCTCCCAACTGACACTTCTGAGAAAGAGTCAAGAGAAGAAAGGAGGGACTTGAGCTGGTGGGGTTGGGCCAGTGAGACGCCTTTCAGGGCCGATGAACATAGTTAACTTGCTGGTCTTTGACCCACATAGAGGAGAGGACAAATATTAATCTCAGTAATCCTCAAACTGACGCTTGGAAAGGACAAAGCAGCAGAGCTCCAGCAAGGCATTCTGAAGGGCGCAGAGAGAGGGTGAGTTCTAGCCACCAAAGGCTGGATTCTTGTCCAGACAGGCTGCTTTCATCCTTGGGGCTTGGGAAAGCCAACAACCAAAGCTGCCAGGAGACAGCTCTGGGTTCAACAGCAAGCCTGGATTCCCACTCTGGCTCTGCTTCGGATCCCGTGGGCCTTTGTAAGCCCCCCAGAGCTGAACAGCTTTAAAAGCTGAGTGACTGGGCAGGAGAAATAGGACAGCAGGGAAGGCACTTGCCTTGCACCTGGCTGCTGCCGCTGCTACCCTGGTTTGGATCCCCAGCACCATGGGTGGTCTCCTAAACACCATCAGGGGTGACTCTGTGCACAGAGGCAGACATATGCCTGGAGCACCTTCAAGAATGGCCCAAATTCTCTTCTCCTTCCCCTGCCCCTCCCCCTACAACCCCCCTACAACCTTACCCCAAAACTCCTCAGTAACTACAGGTATGGGTGGCATTCTGAGCTATTGTCTGTGGTAAGCTTATTTCCGCAGCTAAACCAAGGGATTTTAGAGCATGTCAAACACACACATGCACATACAGACATCCTTCTGCACACATGTACACGAACATGCACAGACACCTGTCTTGGCCCCAACAACTATAAGTGGCACGTAATACATGCCAGTTCTGCACTGAATCCTTTGCATACATTTGCTAATATGGCTGCACCAACCCTGTGCCATCAGCTAGGCACCATAAAATGATAGAAAAACATTGTTTGGGGGCCAGAGAGATAGTACAGCTGGTAGGGCATTTGTCTTGCGTGTGGCCAACCCAGGTTCAATCCCCAGCATCCCATTTGGTCCCTAAGACTCTGCCAGGAGTAATTCTTGAGTGCAGAGCCAGGAGTAACTCCTGAACCTCATCCCTTCCCCCCCCCCAAAAAAAGACCAAAACAAAAAGCCAAAAAAGAAAATAAAAACATTGTATAACAGTTCCCATGGCTGCAAGTCCACAAGCCAAGAAATTGTCAAGCGAACCAAGAAAGAGTTCAGAGTTAAGGTGCTTTTCTTGACTGTGGCCAATTCCTCCAGTCCCTGAAAACTGCCAGGAACAACACAAGTAGCCCAGATGTCGCTGCAAAACCCAGCCCAACTCCCCACCCCACCCCAACACACACACCAACGGAAATAGACATCAGCAGCATTTTCCTCCCTCTGAAAGCTATAGGAAAATCCTCCCCCACTGTCCTTAGAACTCGGTTTGCTGGTCTTCGTGGGGGTTCCTTGGCAGGTAGCACTTTAATGCTGCCTTGGTCATCACCTCACCCTCTGTGTTTGTCTTCATACAACTGTATTTTTAAAAGGAAAGTGTTCAGGGTGCTTGACCTTGAATGTAGGAGATACAGGTTCAATCCCCATGACCCCCTGAGCACCATCAGGAGTAAGCACACAGTCAGGAGCCTGGCGGTGCTAGAGCTTACTCCTGGTTCTGTGCTCATGAATCACTCCTGGATGAAGTGCTACTCTGGGAGTGCTCAGAACTTACTCCTGTATTTGTTCTCAGGGAACACTCCTGGAGGAACTCCAGGGACCACATGGAGCCCTAGGGATCAAACCCAGGTCAGCCACGTGCAAGACAGACACCCAACCTGCTGTACTAGCACCCAAATCCTTTTCTGGCCTGGACACTGTCCTTGTCTCCTGGGCTTGTTTCTCCCCACCCTACACCAGAGAGATCCTCTTTCCCAGGCTTGCTGAGCTTCCACCACTTCACAGGCTGCTGCATCTGCTGCCACACCTTCTCACCAACCGTTTTCTCTGCCTTGGATTCTTTCCCTGCTATTGCTCAAGTAATATCTACAGGGATTAAGTTCTGCACAAACAAGCAAAACAATGTGGCTGGAGCAACCTGATGGCACAGAAGGTGTTTGCCTTGCAATTGACTGACCCGGCTTTGACCCCTAGCACCTCATATGGTCCCCGGAGCCCCACAAGCTGTTGTCCCTGGTCGCACAGCCCTGACCACCACCAGGTGTGACCTCCAATGAAACAAATACACACATCAAGAAAAACAGGAGGGAAAATGTCTCTTGTCTTTCTAGCAGGATCTCATTTTCCCTGTTAGGATCTATTAGGAGCCAGCAAGAAATTGAAAAGACAAAAGCTGATTTGGAGGGTTCTTCAAAGCCAAAAATAGAGAGGTGACAAGAAGTGTAATATTCAATGGGGCATGGTGGTTGCTCAGCTTCCTAGTATAGAATCTCCTCTAGAAAAACAGAGAACGGACTGGAGCAATAGTATAGTGGGTAGGACGTTTGCCTTGCATGCGGCGGACCCAAGTTCTATTCCTGGCATCCATCTGGTCCCTCAAGCACCACAGGAGTAATTCCTGAATGCAGAGTCAGTAGTAATCCCTGTGTATCTCTGTGTGACCCAAAAAGCAAAAGAAAGGGGGTATGATGCCACCAGCAGGACAACCTGTCCCTGCGGGGTGAGTGCATCAACAGCCTGATGGTGCCATCAGACTTCCTGATACCCCCAAATTGTCATTGTGCCTTTGGCCACATTCCAACAACTTGGATCCAAGTTTACCAAGAAATTAGACAGCCAAAAGTTAGCTGTGTGGGAGCCATGCCCACAAACCACCTCCAGCCCAGCTATACAAGCTCATTTATTTTTTTTGATAGAGAATAAGTTTATTAAGAAAAGCTTCATAAATACCTCCATTCCCTTGCATGATATATTGTTTCAATTTTTTTAACTTTTTTTTATTAGTGAAGCACCATGAGGTACAGTTGTAGATTTACAAATCTTTGTGCTTGGGTTTCGGTCATACAATGATCAAATACCCATCCCTCCACCAGTGCCCATTTTCCACCACCATGGATAATATCCCCCACCCCCCCTCCCACCCTGCCTCTGTGGCAGGGCATTCCCCTTTGTTCTCTCTCTCCTTTTGGGTGTTGTGGTCTGCAAAAGAGGCAGTGAGTGGCAAACATGTTCAGTCCATAGTCTACTTTCAACATGCATTTCCCCTCCTGGGAGGATCCTCCAAACACCCTTTATTTGGTGCTCCCTTCTCTAGCTGAACTGCCCTTTCCCCTAGAATACACGGTTGGCCTCTAAGCTATGGAGTAATCCTCCTGGTGTTGATCTCAGATATTCTTAGGTATTAATCTCATATTTTGTTGCTTTATATCCCCCAGATGAATGCAATCTTTCTATGTCTATCCCTCTCTTTCTGACTCATTTCGCTTAGCATGATACTTTCCATATTGTACCACTTGTATGTAAATTTCATGACTTCATCTTTTCTAAGAGCTACATAGTACTACATTGTGTAGATGTACCAAAGTTTCTTTAACCAGTCATCTGTTCTTGGGCACTCAGGTTTCTTCCAGTTTCTGGCTATTGTAAAGAGTGCTGCAATGAACAAACAAGTGCAGATGTCACTTCGACTACACGTTTTTGCCTCTCTGGGGTATATTCCCAGGAGTGGTATCGCTGGGTCAAATGGGAGCTCAATTTCTAATTTTTTGAGAAACGTCCATACTGTTTTCCAAAAGGGCTGAACTAGTCGGCATTCCCACCAACAGTGAAGGAGTGTCCCTTTCTCGCCACATCCGCGCCAGCATCGATTGCTTTTGTTCTTTTGAATGTGAGCCAGTCTCTGAGGTGTGAGATGGTATCTCATTGTGGTTTTGATCGCATCTCCCTGATGATTAATGATGTAGAGCATTTTCTCATGTGCTTTTGCCATTCAGATTTCTTCTTTGAGAAATTTTCTGTTCATTTCATTGCCCCATTTATTGACCTATTTCACTTAATCACTTAATCACTTAACTTCCCGTTAGTCGTCGATTTGCTCGAGAGGGCGCCAGTAACGTCTCCATTTGTCCCTGTCTCGTGCTAGTGTAGCTCAATGGCATCTGTTCGCTCCGGGAACATGAAGGGCCTCACACCGATCGTTCATGATCTTGACGAAGAAGTCTGACCATCTGGTAGGTGGGCGGCCACGCCGTCTCTTGACATCCTGTGGAATCCAATCAGTAACAGCTCTAGTCCAACGGTCGTCTTTAAATCTCATTACGTGACCAGCCCATCTGATTTTGGACACCTTGGCAAATGAGACAGCGTCCCTGATCCTTGATCGTCGACGGATGTCAGAACTCCGGATTCGTTCTCTCATTTGAGTGAAACGTGATATTCCAAGCATAGCTCTTTCTATTCTTCTTTGGGAGACCTGAATGGCGTTGACCTATTTCAGAGACCCATAAATACTAAAAAAGTTCAAAAGCCGCAGTTTTGCCAGTGGCATGGTGCACTTTGACAGTGAGCATGCTCTGCGAGGTAGCACTGTAGCACTGTCCTTCCGTTGTTCATCAATTTGCTTGAGTGGGCACAAGTAACATCTCACAACAAATTGGAGACTTATTGTTACTATTTTTGGCATATTGAATACGCCACGGGGAGCTTGCCAGGCTCTGCCGTGCTGGCGAGATACTCTCGGTAGCTTGCCAGGCTCTCCGAGAGGGGCGGAGGAATCAAACCCAGAACAGCCGCATGCGAGGCAAATGCCCTACACGCTGTGCTATCGCACCAGCCCTGCAGGGTATAAACTAATATTTTATTTTTCTATAAAAGATGGAAACAAGGGCCATGATCTAGACACACACAAAAGAACCTACAAACAGAGCATCTCTCTGCAGAGATGCCTCTGGACTTTAAGCCAGGCCAACTTCCCTGGGCTCCTCAGACGGGAACAGGTGTTGCCTCTCCACTTGCCCCCTAAGAACCCCAGTGGCCACCAACCCCCAGAACCCAGTGAGAATTGCAGGTACACAGGTCCAGGGAAAGCAAACTCCAGGCCTCAAGGGATAGGGAATGGGCCAGTCTCTCTTATCACCCCTGTCCCCCATGGGACCCTGGAGGTCACACCCACAAACTACCTCCAGCTGCTACTTAAGTTCCTTAACGGCCACGATCCAGAGGCACACAAAAGAATCTCCAAACTGAGCAGCTCTTGCAGAGATTTCTCCAAACCCCAACCATCTAAAATTTTAGAATTCCAGGAGCGCATGGTCACAACATCTTATGCTATTCATAACAAGCAATACAAAAGAGAGTAAAGGTAAAGGCCCTCCCGTTGTTCGTCGATTTGCTCGAGCGGGCCCAGTAACGTCTCCATTGGAGACTTTGTTGTTACTGTGTCTGGCATATCGAATACTCTCGGTAGCTTGCCGGGCTCTCCGAGAGGGCCGGAGGAATCGAACTCGGGTCGACCATGTTGGCTGCGTGCAAGGCAAACGCCCTACCCGCTGTGCTATCGCTCCAGTCCATACTCCAGAGAGTATGGGGGAGATTGTCTGCCATTGAGGCAGGGGGCGTGCTGGGATGGGGGGGATTCTGGGGACCTTGGTGACGGGAGATGTGCACTGGTAGAGGGTTTGGTGATTGATCATTGTATGACTGAAACTCAAACAAGAAAGCTTTATAGACAGAATGTCCTGACTGCACGCCAGGCTGTCTTCCCTGGGATACATCAGACAGGGGCGGACTGAGTTTCCCTCCCTGACCCAAGCAGAACCCTGGCAGCCAAAAACCTCCAGAACTCAACCGCCGAAATGCTCAAGGCCAACCTCCATATACTTGGATGAGCCTCACCCAAGTCAGAACCAGCAGAAAAACCCAGGTATGTGGGACCCATGACTAAGATCTCCAAACCCACTCGGATCGGGACAGGGCCTCCTCCCCACAGTTCCCCAGTTTTCCACACCCACAAACTACCCCCCGGTGCCATGGCCATGTAACCTCATCAAGAGCCAAGATCCAGAGATTATAAACCAAAGCTCCCAGAAGCGAGCGACACAGAATCTACTGGGGCACATGGCCCCCAAATGCAGCCTCACTATCTCTTATACCCTAGCCCACTTACATACCAAAAGTAGCACACATTTGTTTGGATTTAACATACTTGCTTGTATTCTCATATATAAGGGGGCCTAAATGACTACAGAATGAAATATAACAACCTTCACACACCTCCCTCTTATATGGTGAGAAGGTGTTTGCTGGTGGGATTGGTGTTTGAATATTATCTGCAATGAACTGTTGTGAACTACTTCATGAAAATAAAATATGTAAAAATTGTAAAAAAAGGCTTTATAGCTAACTGTATCTCATGGAGATAAAAATACTAACAGTAATAATCGAAATAACAAAATTAACAGTCTGAAAAAAAAAGTATTGTGGAGTTCATGCCCAATTCAATCAGCTTAATCAATGGCTGAATAAATAGCACTACTCCTACATTGGGCTGGAGCGATAGCACAGCGGGTAGGGCGTTCGCCTTACAAGCGGCCAACATGGCCGACCCGAGTTCGATTCCTCCGCCCCTCTTGGAGAGCCCGGCAAGCTACTGAGAGTATTCGATATGCCAGACATAGTAACAACAAAGTCTCCAATGGAGACGTTACTGGGCCCGCTCGAGCAAATCGACGATCAACTCCTACATTATTAATAAAAAAAAAGCAAAAAGAAAAATAAAAACCCTGGGGCTGGAGCGATAGCACAGCAGCTAGGGCATTTGTCTTGCATGCAGCAACTCGGGTTTGATTCCCAGCATCCCATATGGCCCTCTGAGCACTGCAAGGAGTAATTCCTGAGTGCAGAGCCAGAAGTAAGGAGTAACCTCTGTGCATCACCAGGTGAGACCCAAAAAGAAAAAAATCTTATAAATAAATAAGTAATAAAATAAGCGCTGACTTATAAAAATAAAAATATAGAAAAACAGAGAAGGGCACATTAATTATCAAACGAAAGCAGGCTCACACAAAAGATAATGCAAAGAACACTGTTCTATAGTAAAATTTGAAAAGGGGGAAGAATAAAGCAAATAATTCACTAGAAATACAAAATACAGAGTCACCAGGAGGTTTGATTTTATAAGTAACCAAGCCTGACTTTGAGAATTTCGTAGCTAACAGAATGAGAGGGAAAGCATAAAAGATAGGTTAAAGATAAATTTATAGTCTCTGAGTCTTGGCCGCTGATGGGATTACATGGCGCCAGGGGGCCAGGTGGTGGGTGTGACCCCCGCCTACTGGAATTTGGAGGATCTGGGTGGAAGATGCTCAACTCCAATTCGAGTAGGCTTGGAGGTCTCGGCCCCGGAACCCGCGTGGCTTTGTCCCTCTGCCAGTACCTTCATGTGTGCGGAGAGTGGTCTCAGCATGGTGGTGGCTGGTCCTGGAGGTCTTCGGCTGCCGGAGCCCTGGTCGGGGCGGGGAGGAAAGCTCAACCCTCTCCCCTCCAAGGGGCTCCGGGAAGGAACACCCAGGCGCGGGGGCAGAAGACTGCACTGTTCTCGTCCGGAATCTGGATTTTAAAATTTTTTAATGACATCTTATTGTCTTATTGTCTCATTACTACTTTGGACAAACTTGCAGGCTATCGAATGTAGCCTGCCCACAGGGCAGAGTCTGGCAAACTCCCCGTGGCGTACCAAATATGCCAGATACCAGTAACAATGATGGGTCTCATTCTCCTAAATAGCCTTGAATATAATCTCAGGGCTAGGATGAAAGAGACGTTACTGGGGCCTGCTCGAGGCAATCAACGAATAACAGGATGATGAAATGAAATGAAAATGAAAGATAAATTTAGAAAATTAGGGATGCTCCTAAGAGCACTGTCAGCTTCTCTGTGGGGAAGAATAGGGACAACTCACTAATGAAGCCTAAAACACTTAGGGTTAATATCTAACAGGGGACCATGCTCAGGAGTGCTAGGGGGCTTCTCTTGACTTGGTGCTCAAAGGATGCTCTCGGCTCTTGACTTGGAACCCAGGGGGTGCTCTCAACAGTGCTCAGGGCACTATAGAATGTCAGGAATGAAACCTGAGTCTCCTGAATGCCACGCATACACACCAGCCCTTTAAGCTAACTCCTTGGCCCCCCTTATCATTTTTAGGAACCTGTCAGAATGCTTCTATTCTGTATTGTTTCTGTACTTCTCAGTGCAATTCAGCAGTGTTTTTTTTATTTATGAAGATAACGTTCTGTAATTTTATTTTTTATTTTTTTATCATTTTTTTATTAGTGAAACACCATGAAGTACACTTATAGACTTATAAATTTTTGTGCTTGGGTTTCAGTTATACAATGATCAAGTACCCATCCCTCCACCAGTGCCCATCCTCTCCCACCACGGGTCCTAGCATCCCTCCCACCCCCCATCCCCCCCCGTCCCACCCTGCCGCTGTGGCAGGGCATTCCCCCCTGTTCTCTCTCTCTTCTTTTGGGTACTGTGTTTTGCCAGAGAGGCATTGAGCGGCAATCATGTTTGGTCCATAGACTACTTTTAGCATGTCTCTCCCACCCTGGGAGGGTCCTCACAACACCCTTCATTTGGTGCTCTCTTCTCTATCTGAGCTTCCTTTTCACCTAGAGCCTGTGGCTGGCCTTCCATTCATGGAGCAAAATTCCTGGTACTAATCTCAGCCATTCCTGGGTGTTAATCTCCCTTTTTGTTGCTTTATGTTCCCCAGATGAATGCAATCTTTCTGTGTCTATCCCGTTCTTTCTGACTCATTTCGCTTAACATGATACTTTCCATGTAGTACCACTTGTATGTAAATTTCATAACTTCATCTTTTCTAACAGCTACATAGTACTCCATTGTGTAAATGTACCAAAGCTTCTTTAACCAGTCATCTGTTCTCGGGCACTCAGGTTTTTTCCAGATTCTGGCTATTGTAAAGAGTGTTGCAATGAACAAACAATTGCAGATGTCACTTCGACTATACCTTTTTGCCTCTCTGGGATATATTCCCAGGAGTGCTATAGCTGGGTCAAATGGGAGATCGAATTCTAATTTTTTGAGAATCGTCCATACTGTTTTCCAAAAGGGTTGGACCAGCCTGCATTCCCACCAGCAGTGAAGGAGGGTCCCTTTCTCGCCACATCCGCGCCAGCACCTGTTGCATTTGTTCTTGTGGATGTGGGCCAGTCTCTGTGGTGTGAAATGATATCTCATTGTGGTTTTGATCTGCATCTCTCTGATGATTAGTGATGTAGAGCATTTTCTCATGTGCCTTTTTGCCATTCGGATTTCTTCTTTGCGAAAGTTTCTGTTCATTTCCTTGCCCCATTTTTTGATGGGGTTGGGTGATTTCTTCTTGTGTAGTTTAACCAGTACCTTGTATATCCTTGAAATCAACCCCTTGTCGGATGTGTATTTGGTGACTATTCTTTCCCATTCTGTAGGCTGTCTTTGTATTTTGGTCACTGTTTCTTTTGAGGTGCAGAAGCTTCTTAGTTTAAGATAGTCCCATTTATCTATCTCTGTTTTCACTTGCTCGGCCAGTGGCGTGACGTTTTTGAAGATACCACTAACTTCAATATCGTGGAGAGTTTTGCCAACTTTGTCTTCAATAAACATTATGGATTCCGGTCTGATGTTGAGGTCATAAATCCATTTCGATCTTACTTTTGTGCATGGCGTTAGGCAGAGATCTGAGCCCACTTTTTTGCATGTAGCCATCCAGTTTTGCCAGCACAATTTATTAAAGAGGCTTTCCCTGCTCCATTTCACTTTTCTTGCCCCCTTATCGAAGATTAGATGATTATATGTTTGGGAGGAGATGTCAGTATATTCAACTCTATTCCATTGGTCTGCAACTCTGCCTTTGTTCCAGTACCATGCTGTTTAGATTATTACTGCTTTGTAGTAGAGCTTGAAGTTAGGTAGGTTGATTCCTCCCATTTTCTTTTTCCCAAGAATTGCTTTAGCTATTCGTGGGGGCTTATTGTTCCATATAAATTTCAGGAGTGTTTGCTCCATTTCTTTGAAGAATGTCGTGGGTATCCTTATAGGGATTGCATTGAATTTGTACAGTGCTTTGGGAAGTATTGCCATTTTGACAATGTTGATTCTCCCCATCCATGAACAGGGGATATTTTTCCATTTCCTCGTGTCCTCTTTTATTTCCCGAAGTAGCGTTTTGTAGTTTTCTTTGTACAGATCCTTTACTTCCTTAGTTAAGGCGATTCCTAGGTACTTGATTGTCTGGGGCACAATTGTGAATGGAATTGTTTTCTTCATGTCACTTTCTTCTCTTTCATTATTTGCATATAGGAAAGCCATGGATTTTTGGGTATTGATTTTATAGCCTGCCACTTTACTATACAAGCCTATTGTTTCTAGGAGTTTCTTGGTAGAGGTTTTAGGGTTCTCTAAGTATAGTATCATGTCATCTGCGAATAGTGAGAGCTTAATTTCTTCTTTCCCTATCTGGATGCCCTTAATATCTTTTTCTTGCCTAATCGCTATTGCAAGTACTTCCTGTACTATATTGAACAGCAGTGGAGAGAGTGGGCATCCTTGTCTCGTCCCTGACCTTAGGGGAAAGGCTCTCAGTTTTTCCCCATTGAGGATGATGTTTGCTGTAGGTTTGTGGTAGATGGCTTTAACTATATTGAGGAAAGTCCCCTCTATCCCCATTTTGGCAAGGGTTTTCATCATGAATGGGTGCTGGATCTTGTCAAATGTTTTTTCTGCATCTATTGATATGATCATATGATTTTTATCTTCTCTTTTCTTTTGTTGATATGATGGATTATGTTGATTGATTTCCGAATGTTGAACCATCCTTGCATCCCTGGGATGAATCCTACTTGGTCATGATGTATGATCTTTTTGATGAGTTGTTGAATTCTATTGGCTAGTATTTTGCTGAGAATCTTCGCATCCGTGTTCATCAGGGATATCGGCCTGTAGTTTTCTTTTCTTGTGGTGTCTTTGTTTTTTTTGGTATTAGAGAGATATGGGCTTCATAGAAACTGTTTGGGAGAGTTTCCTGTTTTTCAATTTCCTGGAAAAGCTTGAGAAGAACTGGCAATAGGTCCTCTTTAAATGTTTGGAAAAATTCGCTAGTAAATCCATCTGGACCTGGGCTTTTGTTTTTGGGAAGACTTTTGATTACAGTTTCAATTTCCTTGATGTGAATAGATCTATTCAGGTACTCTATATCTTCTTGCTTCAGCTTTGGGAGATGATAGGAATCCAGGAATTTATCCATTTCTTCTAGGTTCTCTTGTTCCGTGGCATACAGACTTTCAAAGTAGTCTCTGATGATCTCTTGAATTTCTTTAGTTTCTGTTGTGATATCCCCATTCTTATTTCTGATTCGATTTATTAACGCTCTCTCTCTCTGTTTCTTTGTGAGTGTTGCTAGTGGTTTATCTATCTTATTTATTTTCTCGAAGAACCAGCTCTTGGTTTTATTGATCTTTCGGATTGTTTCTTTGTTTTCCATGTCGTTGATTTCTGCTCTAAGTTTTATGATCTCTTTCCTTCTGCCTGATTTAGGCTCTTTCTGTTGATCCTTTTCTAAGGTCTTGAGCTGTGAGGTCAAGTTGTTTATGTGCATCGTTTCTACAGTCCTAAGATATGCTTGCAGAGCTATAAATTTTCCCCTTAATACAGCTTTCGCTTCAGCAGTGTTTTTACTAGGGGAACATTCTCAAAAACTGTTTGGGTCTCCTACATATACCACAGGGATGTGTTCAAGAGGATTCCCTAAAGACCTCTCCTGATTATCCCCAGAGACTCTGGAGTTTTGTGGAGGTGAATGACAGAACCTGAGACTGCTTCATCTTGTCAAAGGACTCTCTCTATCAGGCAAATGCTCTGATTGTTTGATCCTGTGCTGGGTGATTGCAGTAGACAGGGGCCTTCGGACTCATATTTCATAGACTAAACTGACCACTTTGTATGTTGGCAAGTGTGCTTGTCTCTGTTTGTAATTTGATCTTGGTAAAATAGATAATTCAAGGAATTGAACCATTTTTCTAGTTTATCCAGTAAATTGATGTGCAATTGTATTAGAGCATTGAACCTCGCTGGGGAATAGATCAGAATAATGGGAACTGTGACAGCGGGCATGTAGGTAAGACAATACTTCCTGTGGCTATATTAAGCAAACTGATTTTGTCTTCTACTTAGAGTCAGTAATTTCCTTAAGATTATAGGAAATATCTTATTTAAATCTAGAACCAGGATACATAGTACAGTGGGAAGGGCACTTGCCTTGCATGCAGCTAACCCAGGTTCAATCCCCAGCATCCCATATGGTCCCCCTGAGCACCACCAGGAGTAACCCCTGAGCATCACCAGGGATGGGGATGGCCCAGAAACAAAACAAAACCAATAAAAGTCTAGTGAGATTTTTTATATGCAACTCTAACTTGAGTCCCTCCTTTGATTATGGTCATGAAGGCTTAACCAGTTGGGACATTTCAGCAGGTGTTAAAAGTTCATTCAGAATCTATGACATAAAGACACAAAACCTAATCAGTGATCAGGGGACCCGCAGAGGCTTGGGCCATCTTTATTTTAATCATTTTTTGAGGAGGACTGGGGGCACTGGCCACACCCAGCAGTGCTCAAGGCTTACTTCTTACTCAGGGGCCCTCTGTGATGCCAGAGACTGAACCAGGACTGGCCGTATGCAAGGCAAGTGCCTTCCCTGCTGTCCTACTATTTCAGCCCTGGTCTCTTTTATCTTTTTTTTTGTAGGAGTACTGCTGTTTATTCAGCCACTGATTAGAAGATTGAATTGTGCATAAACTCCACCTTACTTTTTTTTTCATTTTTTATAATTTTATTTATTGAATCACCATGAGAGCAGTTACAAAGCTTTTGGGTCTAAGTCTCGGTCATACAATGAAACACCCATACCTTCACCAGTGCCCATTCTCCACCACCAAAAACCCCAGTATACCCCTATCCCACACCCTCCCCCTACATGTGGGGCAGATGATTTCCACATTACTCTCTCTCTACTTTGATTACATTCAATATTTTGACACCAGACCCACCACTATTATTTTACCAACACTCAGATCTGCTGAAAAGGCAATAGTAGACAATTTGTTTTCTATTGCTGGTTATGAATAACATATGATGTCGCGTGGCTGCAGTAGTGGCTGCGGTGTTTTGAAATTCCAAAGTTTTAACACTTAAATCTGGAGGGATTTTGGCCAAAAACCACTGGGTTTCGAGACCTTCTCCTGAGTCTCTGGGATCATGGCCATTGAGCAACTTGATGAGGAGCCAGAGAGGCTGTTCGTGGGCGATGACTTGGGGTCTCATTGGGGTAGGTAGGACGGACCCGGCTCCACCCCATCCCCTGAGGCCCAACAAGTTTCGTCACTGCGGGCCCAAGCCTGACTGTCCAGTGGCCTCTGGAGGATGACAGCCACAGAGCCTCCAGAAGGAAACAGGCGGAGGAACAGCACCCTTTCCCCCCTGGGGTGGCTGGGCAACAGTAACCTACTGCAGGGTCCGGACACAGTCACGGTCCTTCCCGTTGTTCATCAATTTGCTCGAGCGGGCCCAGTACACATTTCTGCCAAAAGCCACTGGGTTTCGAGACTTGTTTCTGAGTCTCTGGGATCAAGGCCATTAAGCAGCTTGATCAAGAGCCAGAGAGGCCATTCATGTGCTGCGACTTGGGGTCTCGTTGGGGTGGGGAGGACAGGCCCGGCTCCCCCCCCCCCCCATCCTGTGAGGCCCAACAAGTTTCATTACTGCGGGCCCAAGGCTGACTGTCCAATGGCCTCTGGAGGATGACGGCCACCAAGCCACCAAGAGGGAGCAGGCGGAGGGACACACCCTTTCCTCCCTGGGGTGGCCAGGCGACAGTAACGTACTGTAGGGTCCGGATGCAATTCTGCCAAAAGCCACTGGGTTTTGAGATTTATTTCTGAGTCTCTGGGATCATGGCCGTTAAGCAACTTGATCAGGAGCCAGAGAGGCCATTCATGTGCGGCGACTTGGGGTCTCATTGGGGTGGGGAGGACAAGCCCGGCTCCTCCCCCATCCCATGAGGCCCTGTGCGTCTCATCACTGGGGGCCCAAATGTGACTATCCAGTGGCCTCTGAAGGATGGCGGCCACTGGGCCGCCAGGGGGAACAGGCCAAGGCACGAAACCTATTCCCACCTGGGTTGGCCCAGCACCGGTAGCCTACTGCAGGGACCAGACGCATTTCTACCTAAAGCCGCTGGGTTCCAAGATTCGTTTCTGAGTCTCTGGGATCATGGCCATTAAGCAGTTCAATCAGGAACCAAAGAGGTCTTGCCTCCAATTATATAGCTGAGCCGAGGTGGTTTGTGGGTGTGTTTCCCACATACCTAACTTTTGGCCGTTTACTTTCTTGGTAAACTTTGCCCCATGTTTTTGGGGTCTGGCCAAAGGCACAGCAGCAATTTTGGGGTATCTGGAAGTCTGAAGGCGCCATGAGGCTGCTGATGCACTCACCTCACAGATACAGATTGACCTGCTGGTGGCACCATATCCCCTCTTTTATCTTTTGATGGTAAGAATTCTTTTTTTTTAAAACCAAGATTTAATGTACATTTATTCTTAACACATGAACCATGTAATATAAAGATTTCATACTGAATAAATGATATTCATTCAGTCAAAAAAGGGGGGAAAGGAGGAATTTCTATCAGTTTTAGCCACATTGTTTGAAATACAAAGATGCCGAAGTTATCACTGAGAAAATCTCAGTTGTGTTTCTTGATCAAGAACTTCAACTGAACCTAGAACTTCTTTACATCTAGATGATGGTATAAATCTTTTCAGTACATTTAGGATTTCCCATTGGGTCAGATTTAGTAATTTTTTTTTAATTTTCTTCTCCCCTGTAACTCTGTCTCTGTCTTTGTTTCTGTTTCTCTCTCTCTCTCTCTCTCTCTCTCTCTCTCTCTCTCTCTCTCTCTCTCTTTCTGCCTCTCTCTCCAGCTCTTTCTCTCACTCTTTCTGTTTTCTTTCGGGCATTATGGTTTGCAATACAGATACTGACATGTTATCATGAATATCCCTTTGCCTACTTTCAGCACTAATTTTTTGTCCAGTGTGATCATTTCTATCATTGCCATAGAAACCACAGTGTTTATATGAAGTGTAGGGAAAAATTTTCACATAAGAAGGCTTACCTATTTCATGTAAACTCCAAAATGCATTAGCACAGAATTTATTTAAAAGTTTTATTTTTATTTTTTAGCTTTTGGGGGGGGTTTCACCCTATGATGCACAGGGGTAACTCCTGGCTTTGCACTCAGGAATTACTCCTGGCAGTGCTCAGGGAACCATATGGGATGCTGGGAATCTACCCCTGGTCTGCCGCGTGCAAGGCAAACGCCCTATCCCCTTACTATCTCTCCAGCCCCTAAAAGTTTTATTGATGAAAGTAAAGCATGATTATTACCGTAATGAGATACAAATATAAGATAAAGTTGAATGCAATATACTCTAGATTTCAGAGTTGAAAACTTACTTATGTAAATGAGAATAAGCATTTTATTATATTAAAGGGTTTTAGTTTCCTTATTTGCATAGGAATAAGTATGCTATATTTAATACAAAATAATTAATATAATAATTATTATATTAGATTTAATACATAAGATTATACCACAGGGATGATTATATTTATATTATATACTATATTGTATTAAATATATTATATTTTATTAAAGCTTTTTATTTTCCTCATTTACTTGATCACTTGATCACTTGACTTCCCTTTAATCATCGATTTGCTCGAGCCGGCGCCAGTAACGTCTCCATTTGTCCCTGTCGCGTGCTAGTGTAGCCCAATGGCGTCTGTTCACTCTAGGAACACAAAGAGCCTCAAACTGATCGTTCATATTCCTTCGTTGTGGCAGCTTAGTTCGGCCTTGAGATTTTATCGGCCTCTCCTTTCTCATTCTTCTCAATACTGCCATATTGGTGAAGCCTTCAGGGTCAGGGGGAATGAGACCCATTGTAATTACTGGTTTTGGCATATCGAATACACAACGGATAGCTTGCGAGGCTCTGCCGTGCGGGCGGAATACTCTCGGTAGCTTGCCAGGCTTTCCGAGAAGGATAGAGGCTTTTGGGGCGACCTCTAATTGCCCTTGTAGATGTTACCATATTTGAACCCTATCAAATATGGTACGGCAATTCCAGAAGATGGTTATTTAGTGTCTTATAATGTGTTGTGTCCGGAAAACGTCCTGGAGTGTGGTGACGGCTGGGTAGTGGAGGTAGTGTTGGTAGTGGAGGTCTGCCAGTGAGGTATTTATCTGGTCCTGGTAGGGATAGGGTGGGTTTTCTGTGTGCAATCCAATCCCTGGGTCTCTGGTAGTTGGTGGAAGCAGACAGGGCAGGGTAGGGTGGGGCTCCTGATTTTAATCCCTTCGTCACGTGTGGTTGGTGGGAGCAAGCAGAGAATCTCTGTCCCTGGGTCCGTTGAGCCTGGAGTCCAAGGTCTCAGAGAGTTCCGCTTATCTTGTTCCGTGGGGCTTCAGTTGTGCGTGAGTCTCGGCCGGAGCAGCCGCACGGGTCTGGAAAGCGTCCTGGAGTGTGGCAGCGGCTGGGTAGTTGAAGTGTCGGTAGTGGAGGTCTGCCAGTGAGGTATTTATCCTCATTTACATAAAATTATATTGCAATCACAAAAAAAGATGTCCACCAATCATCTCAGTAATACCTTTTATTTTAGTAATTGCTCATTTTCCTCCATTTCTGAACTCAATACCCCATGATGCTGCCTGTTTAATGGCAGTGACTTCAATTATCTTTCTTTTTTCAGTTTAATATAATTCTAATTATCTTTAGTTTCCTTGTTATTGGGCTTGAGTCTTCCAAATATCTTTTATGCTAATACTATGGAATTCTTCACCTATACTATAGTCTATGTATTATTTTATTCTATTGTATGATTTTTTGTCTTAAATCTCGTTATTTAGTCCATTTGGAAGTTTTTTTAATGGCTAAGTGGAGTTATTTCAGGGACAAAATATAACACACTATCAATAAAAAGAAAAATTATGATGATGATGATATAAGCAGATGCTGAGAAACTACTTATATCATCATAATAATTTGAATAATTTGAAACTACTCCACGTCCATTTGTGATAAGAATTAAATGGGGAAGAAGGAATTTTTTTTTCCTTTTGGGTCAACCCGGCGATACTCAGGGGTTACTCCTGGCTCTGCACTCATAAATTACTCCTGGCGGTGCTTGGGGGGCCATATGGGATGCCTGGGCTTGAACTCGGGTCGGCAGCGTGCAGGGCAAATGCCCTACCCGCTATGCTATTGCTCCAGCCCAGGGAAGAAGAAACTTAGAATACTTTATTAATGACATTAAGTCATTACCGTAATGAGATCCAAGTATAAAATAAAATTTAGTGCAATATTAAAAAATCATTGAGCATATTAGGTATGAGTTTAGATATTGTGGGACACGGACAGCTAGGGGTGAGGATTGAGTCCCAAAACTGGAGGAACTGTAGGGCTGCCTTTTGTCTTCCCAGCAACGTCTTCCTCCCCGCTGGTAAATGTGAGCTCAGTTAAACAATGCCCACCCAGGGATGGTTGAGCAAACCGGGCTCGGAACTAACATCCTGTCTTACCTTGCTTTCACTTTGTGCAAGTGCGTTCTTTACTTTGTGCGAGTATGTTCTGGAAGCTCCCTAAGAAGTTTGGGGTTTTGCCCCTTAGAGAATAAATGAGCTGTCTCTCCGAAGGGCTCCTGGTGGAGTGCGGGTCTTGCCGCCTCCAAGTATTCACCGCCCCCGACCCAGGCTGCTTGAGGTGCCAGAGCAATCGTGTAGCAGGTTGGTGCCAGAGCGGATTTAGGAGAGTCCCACGACTTGAGCAGCCCGGTGTCTCCTGCCTGTCCAAAGCGACAAGAAGTGTTCCTTCAACTGTCTTGAATCTGGACTAGATTCCTAGCTTTTGTATTCTTTGAGCTTTACATTTCAGAATGCAATAAATAGTCCTTTTGGAAATTATCCAGATCTTAATTTGCTTGATGCTTTCTTATGTTTTTTGTGTTTTGGTTTTTTTTGTTTGTTTGTTTGTTTGTTTGTTTTGGCCTCCATAAACTCTAGTCTCTGGCTCAAGGGATAGTACAGGAGTGAAGTGCTTGCCTTACAGGGGTTCAACTTAAATAAATAAATAAATGAGAAAATTCCTTAGGACACTGAAACTATTTAGGGTCTCATCTATGGTGGGTAGAAGAATTTATACATTTGTAGAATCTCATTATAAAAAGCAACTTTTACTCTAAATGTCAAACTTGTTTTATTATAAACTTAGAGTAAAAGTTTCTTTCCTAAGACAGAACCTAATCTATAGACATATTTGTAGTCAGGGGAAGTATGGGACCCTGGATACAGATTATCTAAAATTGAAATGTCCTGGAGCAATAGTACAGAAGAGTAAGGACACTTGTCTTGTACTTGGCCAACAGGGTTCAAACACCAACATCTCAAAGGGTCCTCCAAGCACCACCAGGAGTGGTTCCTGAATTCAGAGCCAGAAGTAACTCTTAAGACTGCAAGGTGTGCCCCCCAAAACAAACAAACCAAAAAAGGGGGGCCAGAGCAATAGTACTGTGGGTACTGTGGGTAGAACACTTCCCTTGCATATGGCCAACCCAGGTTTTATCTCCGGCATCCAGTAGGGCCCCTCGAGCACCACCAGGAGTAAACCCAAGCATCACCAGTTTTGCAAAAAATATAAAATAAAATTGAAATGTCCTATGATGTTCTCGATGGTGGCACTGAAGAGTTTCGATGAAATGGTATCACCCTGCTGAACCCCTCTCTTGACATTGATGATCACTTCTTTGTAGAATGGTGAGATCCTGGTAGTGAATCCGTAATACAGCTCACAGAGGATCCTGATGTATTGAGTTTGAATGCCCTGATTGGCCAGGGCTTCAATGACCGCTTCCGTTTCAACAGAATCAAAGGCCTTCTTTAAATCAATGAACATTAGACAAAGTGGCATCTTGAACTCCTGAGAAAGCTCAATGAGCTTGATTATAGTGTGGATATGGTCGATGGTGCTGAATCCTTTGCGAAACCCGGGTTGCTCCTCATGATTGTCCTTCATCTAGTGTTCTGCCAATCCTATTCAGGATGACTCGAGTGAACAGCTTGTAGATGACAGACAATAGGCAGATTGGGCAATAGTTGCCAATGTCATGGATGTCTCCCTTCTTGTACAGTAGTACAGTCCTGCTGGTTTTCCATTGGAACAGAACCTTGCATTCAGACAGGTAGCGTGTGAAGAGCCGAGCCAGAGTATTGATGAGTATTGATGGCAGGTTCTTCAGGTGTTCAGGTTTGACCTTGTCTGGGCCGGGTGCTGTTTTTTTCTTTAACGATGAAATGGTGTGTCGAATTTCGGAAGGGAGAACATTGGGAACAACATATCCATCCTGTGGAATTTGGTATGTGGGCAGGTGACATGGCTATCGAAGAGATCTGAGTAGAAGTCATAGATAATCTTCTCCATTGCCCTTCTGGAAGATGTGATAGATCCATCAGGATGTCGAAGGGCAGTCATCTTGGTCTTGTAATTGGCGAAGGACAGGCGGGCAATGTCAAGAAAGGGATTCAGCAGGGTGATACCATTTCACCAAAACTCTTCAGTGCCACCCTCGAGAATATCATGCGACGACTGGAATGGGAAGAAATGGGAGTGAAGATAGATGGTTGGCAACTACACCACCTCCGCTTTGCTGATGACATTGTTCTAATAACACCAAACATTAGCCAAGCGGCACAAATGCTGGCTGACTTCAACCGTGAGTGTGGAAAGGTCAGACTACAGCTGAATCTTACGAAGGCAATGTTTATGAGATACAGCCTTGTTCCTGACGCTCCATTCACTCTCAATGGAACGACCATCTCTGAATGCAACAGTTGTGTGTACCTAGGTCGAGAAGTCAACATGACAAATGACCTGGCACCTGAGTTGCACAGGAGAAAGAGAGCAGCTTGGAACGCCTTCAGGAGCGTAGTAGAAATAGCTAAGAGGACGAAGAACCTCTGGCTCCAGGCACATCTCTTTGATTCCACTGTTCTTCCTGCATTAACATACGCCTCAGAGACCTGGGCCCTACGCAAACAGGATGAGAATGCTATTCTGGTCTCCCAAAGAAGAATTGAAAGAGCTATGGTTGGAGGAGTATCACATTTCACTCAAATGAGAGAAAGAATCCGGAGTTGGACGCTGTCTCGTTTGCCAAGGTGTCAAAAATCAGATGGGCTGGACACGTAATGAGATTTAGAGACAACCGCTGGACTAGAGACGTTGCCAACTGGATTCCACAGGGATGTCAAAAGACCACATGGCCGCCCACCTACGAGATGGTCAGACTTCTTCATCAAGATCATGAACGATCAGTCTGAGGCTCTTCGTGTTCCTAGAACGAACAGACACCATTGGGCTACACTAGCACGCGATAGGGACAAATGGAGACGTCACTGGCGCCCGCTGGAGCAAATCGACGATTAACGGGGGAAGTCAAGTGATCAAGTGATTAAGTGAAATGTCCTATTAGCTGGAGGTCACCTTGAAGCTTTATGTAGCTGATGAAGGGATGGTGTTGAAACATTGGATGACTGAAACCCAATCATGAACAATCTGGTAACTGTGTATCTCACAGTGATTGAATTGAGAGAGAAAGAGAAAGAGAAAAAACTGGACAGCTACCTGCAAAAAAAAGAATTCTGACCTTTGCCTAATGCCTGACACAAAAGTCAGATCACAGTGGATTAAAGACCTCAATATCAGACTTGAATTCATAAGGTACATGGAGGAAAATGTTAGGCAGAACCCTCCATGACATTGATGCTAAAAGCATCTTTAAGGATGAAACACCACTGACCATGCAAGTGGAAGCAAACATAAACAAATGGGACTATATTTGTCCAGTTTTCCCAGCACCACTTGTTGAAGAGATTTTCCTTGTTCCACTTCACATTTATTGCTCCTTTATCAAAGATTAATTCATGATATATTTGAGAGTCTGTGATAGAATATTCCACTCTATTCCATTGGTCTGTGGGT
Organism: Sorex fumeus; assembly: GCF_029834395.1. Taxonomy (NCBI): domain Eukaryota; kingdom Metazoa; phylum Chordata; class Mammalia; order Eulipotyphla; family Soricidae; genus Sorex; species Sorex fumeus. The sequence continues at coordinate 17,530,152 of NW_026606179.1, forward strand.
CTGTTTCTAGTCCAATACCATGCTATTTCAATAACTACTGCTTTATAGTACAGATTGAAGTTGGGGAAGGTGATGACACCCATCTTCTTTTTCCCAAGGATTGCTTTAGCTATTGGTGGAGGTTTATTGTTCCATATGAATTTCAGGAGTGTTTTGTCTATTTCTTTGAAAAATGTCATAGGTATCCTGATAGGGACTGCATTAAATCTGTATAGCGCTTTGGGGAGTACTGCCATTTTGATAACGTTAATCCTTCCTATCCATGAACAGGGGATGTGTTTCCATTTCCTAGTGTCCTCTTTTATTTCTTAAAGTAGTGTTTTGTAATTTTCTTTATATAGGTCCTTCGCGTCTTTAGTTAAGCTGATTCCAAGGTACTTGATTTTCTGAGGTACTACGGTAAACGGGATTTTTTTTAATATCTCTTTCTTACATGGCCGACCCGAGTTCGATTCCTCCGCCCCTCTTGGAGAGCCCGGCAAGCTACCGAGAGTATTCGATATGCCAGACACAGTAACAACAAAGTCTCCAATGGAGACGTTACTGGGCCCACTCGAGCAAATCGACGATCAACGGGAGGGCCTTTACCTTTACCTATCTTCTTTTTCATTATTTGTATATATAGAAAGCCATGGGCTTTTGGGTGTTGATTTTGTAGCCTCATGACAGGCATTTTTCTTCTTTCTCTCTCTTTCTCTCTCTCCTTTTGGGAATTATGGTTTTCCAATAAGTATATTGAAATACCATATATATAATATATTTATACATTAAAATTTGTGTGTGTGTGTGGATGGGGGTGTCAGCACTGACGTATCTCCAGTGGATGACCTAATATACCTGTTAGAGTTCTTAGATAGGCCCTCCCGTTGATCGTCGAAGAGTTCTTAGATGGAATCCTAAATTTATTTATGACCTCAAAAATGTTTTTGGAAGTAAAAATCTTTTCTGCAAACAGTTGAGAATAAAATAAGTTATGGGGGCCAGAGAACCAGGACAGTGGTTTAGACACTCATCTTGCACTCATCTTGATCCGGTTCAATCTGGTTTTCTTTCAGGGGTCACTGCTGAGCACAGAGCCAGGAGTAGCCCTTGAGCACTGCCAGCTGTGGCCCAATCCCTACCCCACTCAAAGACTTATAGAATCTTCAACCTCACTTGTTACCTAATCCTGTGACATACCATTTGCAGTCAAGTTTCTCCCTAGCACGTCACATGTAGGTGCAAAACTACAGTTTTTTTAAAATTTTGTTTTGTTATTAGCTCTGAGCAGAATTTCAATGGCTTTGAGCCATCAGTGGAACTTCATTCCAAAAATATCAGACACAAGGCATTCATTCTCAGTCTGATCTGATGTGACTCTATTTATGACATTTAATGTGCCCCACACTTCAAACCTGAATACCAAAGGGCTGATTGCTGATAACCCATCATCTTTGGCATATTTTTCTCATAAGACTTCTCTCTGCCATTCACATCTGTATTCAGTCTCTCCTGTTGTTTTTTTCTCTTTCTCTTTTATTTCACTTTTAGTTTCTGGTAATTCCTTAGACATGAAATTAAAGCCATTCTTTCTTTTAATTGCATTTTTATTTTTTTATTAAAGATCTGTGATTTACAAAGTTGTTGATAGTTAAAATTTAGGAATATAATATTTCAAAACCAGTCTCACCACCAATGTCAACTTCCCTCTACCAGTGTTCCCATACTACCTCCCACTGCCACCCCACACATCCCCACCTGTCAACTTAATAGGCACATTATGAAGTTCTAGTCTGCTTTTCTTGTTCCTGGAAGAGGCCTAAGTTACTCAGAGGCCTCAAAGCCTGTCATGGAAGTTCTGGCTAAGTGGGTCCTAACAATATCATCTCACAACACAGAGATTGGCATACATCAAAAAGAACAAGAACAAGTTCTGCCACAAATGTGAGGAGAAAGACACTCACTTTCATCATTGGTGGGAATGCCAACTGGTCCAATCTTAGTGGAAAATAATATGGACATTCCTTCAAAAACTAGAAATTGAGCCTCCATATGACCCCTCAATACCATTTCTGGGAATATATACCAATGTGAAAATGAGTAATAGCACTGTCCTCTCATTGCTCATCGATTTGCTCAAGCAGGCACCAGTAACATCTCCATTGTGAGACTTGTTACTGTTTTTGGCATATTGAATACGCCACGGGGAACTTGCCAGGCTCTGCCGTGCGGGCGGGATAATCTCGGTAGCTTGCCAAGTTCTCCGAGAAGGAAGGAGGAATCGAACCCAGGTCGGCCACGTGCAAGGCAAACGCCCTACCCACTGTTCTATCACTTCAGCCCTGATAAAACACATTTAAGAAAATTTTAAAAGGTCATATTTTCTCATCTGCACTTGTGTGTTCATTGCAGCACTCTTTACAATAGCCAGAATCTGGAAAAAACCTGAGCGCCCAAGAACAGATGACTGGTTAAAGAAACTTTGGTACATCTACACAATGGAGTACTCTGTAGCTGTTAGAAAAGACGAAATCATGAAATTTACATACAAGTGGTACTACATGGAAAGTATCATGTTAAGTGAAATGACTCAGAAAGAAAGGGATAGACATAGAAAGATTGCATTCATCTGGGGAACATAAGTAACAAAATAGGAGACTAACACCCAAGAATGGCGAGATTAGTACCAGGAATTTTACTCCATGGCTTGGAGGGCAGCCACACATGCTAGGGGAAAAGGGAGCTCAGATAGAGAAGGCAATACCAAATAAAGGGTGTTGGGAGGATCCTCCCAGGATGGGAGAAGCATGCTGAGAGAAGAGTATAGACAGAACATGATTGTCACCTATTGCCTCTTTTGCAAACCACAACACCCAAAAGGAGCGAGAGAACAAAAGGGAATGCCCTGCCACAGAGGCAGGGTGGGATGGGGGGGATGGGCAGTGGGAGGGATACTGGGATCCGTGGTGGTGGGAAATGGGCACTGGTGGAGGGATGGGTATTTGATCATTGTATAATTGAAACCCAAGCACAAAAATTTGTAAATCTACAACTGTACCTCATGGTGTCTCACTAATAAAATTTAAATAAATAAATAAAATAAAAATAAAAATAAAAAATAAAAAAGGTCATGTTTTCTGTCTTCAAAGTCATCTTCTGCAATTTTTTCTAGAACAAATTTTGGATAATATTTCACTTTTATCCCTTTATATTAGAGTCTGTTTAATGTCACAAAAACTTTACATCCCAATTTATTTTACAAACATACTCTGGAGACTCACTTTCTATGATTCTTGCAACTTTTAGGACTGGTTCATCTTAGGCTAAATTTGCTGGATATGTTAAAGAAATTGTGTATTTTCCGGAGGCCCTAGGCGCTCTATCTCTCTCCCCACTTGCTTTCGGTGGTCTCCACTTCCCCCACCCCAGGGAGGCCAACAGCAATGGGTAGGCGAAGGAAGGAACGAGGGCCATGCTGGTCGGTATCAATTGCAGTTGATTCCAATCTCCTCTCCATTCTCCTCTGATTCCCCCCCCCTCCCCTTTATTCTCCTTCTTGCTTCCCCCTCATTCTTCTTCTGGCCTCGAAAATGAGTAATAGAGAAACTAAAGGCAGCACCATAACAGGCTCATAAAGAAGCCAGAGAAACTAGGCCTGGGTTTTGGTTTCTAGAATTCCTGGAATTGAGTCATGATTTCCCCAAAGTGAGGTAACCATAGTGAGATCAACTACAGTTACCAATCAGGTGCAGATAGGAAAGCCTCCCCGATGTAACCCTTACATAACCCTTACGTAACTCCAGCTTAAAACCAACAACTAAGTATAAGCAGTGAAAGGCCCCTCAGACTGCACCCAAAAGGGTAGTCCTCGGTAAGTCCCTGTTATATAATGCTATAGAATAAAAAGTCTCACTTTTGAGACTCAGAGTCACTAGTTCCGAGAAAGCTGCCACTGTGTCCATGAGTCAGACAAGGGCCCTAGCTCAAGCTAGCCAATAAGGACCCTTTGCTTATTGCATAGCAACTTTTCTTTGTGTGATTTCTCTGGGGAGATCTTGGCCTGGTTTAACACAAAAAAGCACAATAGAAATGACATATGCATTTCATTGTCATTTCACAAATATGTATATTCATTGCAAGCACTGTTCACAATAGACAGAATCTGGAAACAACAGAATCTGGAATCTGCCCGACAATAGATGACTGGTTAAAGAAAACATGGTTAAAGAAACATTGGTATATCTACACAATGGAATACTAGCAGCTGTTAGAAAAGATGAAGTCATGAAATTTACTTGTAAGTGGATGATCATGGAGAGTATCATGCTAAGTGAAATGAGTCAGAAAGAGAGGGACAGACATAGAGGGACATGTACTCATTTGTGGAATATAAAATAACATAATATGAGTCTGACACCCAAGGACAGTAGACACAAGGGCCAGGAATATTGCCACATAGTTGGAAGCCTGCCTCATGAGCTGGGGGAGAAGGCAGCTAGAATAGAGAAGGGATCATTAAGTCATTAAGTCAGTGATGGTTGGAGGGATAGTTCGGGATGAGAGATGAGTGCTGAAAGTAGATAAAGGACCAAACGTGATAGCCTCTCAGTATCTGTATTGCAAAGCATAATGCCCCAAAGTAGAGAGAGAGAGAGAGTATGGGGGAAATTGTCTGCCACAGAAGCAGGGGGAGGGTTGGAGTGGTTATGGGTGGGGATACTGGGGACATTGGTGGTGGAAAATGTGCACTGGTGGAGGGATAGGTGTTTAATCATTGTATGACTGAAACTCAAACATGAAAGCTTTGTAACTGTATCTCACAGTGATTCAATTAAAAAAAAAAAAAGCCTGCCATAGAGGGGCGGGGCTGGGCGGGAAATTGGGGACACTGGTTGTGGGAAATACACACTGGTAAAGGGAGAGCTGAACATGATATGACTGAAATTCAATCATGGATAACTTTCATTATTGTGTGTATCTCACTGCATTTATCTCACTGTGATTCTATTAAAAATAAAAATTTTAAAAGATAAAATAAATATGGATTAAAAAAAAGAACAAGGTTTTATTTTACTTTAAGGATGTTAAATAGCAAAATTGCCTTCACCCACCCCCACCCCCCAGACCCTAGCCTGTAACAAGCAAACCAAAAGCGTAAGTCTCTGACACATATAAATTAGATTTCAGGCAGAATAGCTTGATCACAACATGGAAATAATTTGGCTCAGACACTGAATTTAGTAGACTGACAGTGTTAGAAACAAAGTGAAGCCATTTTAGTTGTTAGTAGCCATTTTGCTATTCTGTACAATTATGTAACTGACAGCTGCACTGGGCATAAACCTGAGACTACATCTTGGGACAGGGAACAGAACTAACAAAATTTACTGCCAATAAGTAAAAAGAAGGAATCTAGTGGTCGGTCAGACTTGGAAAGAATAGAATAAAGGGGAATTCAAAGGTGGCAGTAACCAATCAGCTCACAGGTGAACTAGGGAGAAAGAACAATGTGGTTTTAAGGTATTAAACCCTTCCCCACACTTGATGGGGGTCATATTCTGACCGTTTCTCTATGGGGTGTGGCCCTGGCAGGTCAGTCTGTAACGCTCTCTCTCTTTCTCTCTGTCTTTCTCTCTCTTTCTCTCTATATCTCTGTCTGTAACAAATACCTTTATTTTTTATTAATTTTTAAATTTTATTTTTATACATTTGTTTACAATAATTAATTACATTCAATTTTCAAATACACCTTCCCACCACCATTATCACCATTATTTACAAGTTTCCCACCACCACTCAAGCCTGCCCAACAGGCAGATGCTAGATAATTTATTTTGTATTGTTTGTAACAAATCTCTTTAATAAAATCTTTGAACTCCTCATGGGTGCCATGTATTCAAATCACGAACCTTAACAACAGATTACAAAATCAATACTCAGAAGCTCATGACTTTTCTGTATACAAGTAATGAATGAGAAGAGAGAGGTATTAGAAAAACAATCCCATTCACAATCATGCCTCAGAGAATCATGTACCTCAGAATTAGTTTAACTTAAGAGGTGAAGGACAAAGAAAACTACAAAACACTACTCCAAGAAATAAAAGAGGATACGAGAAAATGAAAACACATCCCTGCTCAGGGATTGGAGGGTTAACATTGTCAAAATGACAATACTCCCCAAAGCATTATAGAGATTCAGTGCGGTCCCTATAAGGATACCCATGACAACTTTCAAAGAAATAGATCAAACACTCCTAAAATTCATATGGAACAACAAACCTCCATGAATGGCTAAAGCAATCCTTGGGAAAAAGAAGATGGGAGGCATCATCCTTACCAAACTCAAACAAAGCGGTAGTAATTAAAGATACAATTCCGTAGTCCCATGTTTACAAGGAAGGTGTTTTTAGTCTATGGAGTTAAACATGTAGATTCAACAAGAACCTATTAAGGGGTGATTTGTAAATGAAGGCGGAAACCTCAGCTCTAACACTACAGAACTTATATACAGTTTAGTGGAAGATCTCCAGGAAGACTTGTCAGCTCAATCCCGGCCCAAGAAACTCTCTTGGAAACGCTCAGTCCTTGCCAACCACTTCCTGATAAGTCCTCTCTGCGGATCCAGCACAGACACAGAAAGAGTCCGTGGCTGGCTCCATTTGCTCTCCACCCTCTGAAAGGAAGAAACTATACATGGCCCATCAAATGAAGTTCGCATCATCATAAAATTAGATCCATGACAACGGCCCTTGAGTGAGTCACGGGACCAGTCCTCACAGCCAAGGCCTTCACACTCCAAAGATGGAAGTGGAGAATTTTCTAGAGAAAAGAAAATGTTGGCCTTTTTCAATCAAGTCTCTAACAACAATCAAAGTTTTGTGCCAAGAGCACAGTAGGTAGGGCATTTGTCTTGCAAGCAGCCAACCCAGGTTTGATTCCTCTGTCCCTCTCCAATAACCCGGGAAGCTACAAAGAGTATCCCGCCCACACAAGAGCCTGGTAAGCTACCCATGGCATATTCGATATGCCAAAAACAGTAACAACAAGTCTCACAATGGAGACATTACTGGTGTCCACTCGAGCAAATTAATTGAACAACAGGAGCAGAGTGCTACCGTGCAGTGCAATTTTTTCTTGAGGTTGGTGCCAGGCAACCAAACAATCATGACTTCAAGATAATCGGACACATTTCTAGCAGTATTTTCCACAGGGGCCAAGACAAGGGCTCCACTGAGCCATTATGGCTGGGGAGATAGTACAGTGAAGGCATTGGCCTTACATACAACAAAGCATTGAGACCCGTCAGATGTGGTTCCCCCCAAAAAATCAACAGAGACCCCAAAATTCCATCAACAGGACTATATAGGGGGCCAGAGAGATATTATAGCATGGAGGGCACTTGCCTTGCATGCAGCAGACCCAGGTTCAATCCTCAGCATCCTATATGGGCTTCCAAGCCAGCCAGGAGTGACTCCTGAGTGCAGAGCCACAACTTAGGCCTGAATACCCCCAAGTATGGCCCACAAAACAAAAAACAAAACAAAACCCAAAAAAAGACAAAATCTGGCAGGAAGATGGCTCAAGATAAAGTGCTTGTCTTGCATATTTGAGGCCCTGGGTTCTATCCCTGAGAGAAAGAAAGAGAGAGAGAGAGAGAGAGAGAGAGAGAGAGAGAGAGAGAGAGAGAGAGAAATTGTGCCTTTGAGGACAAAATGGATGGGCATTGTGATGATTATGCTCAGTGAAATAAGTCAGGGAGTGAAAGGCAATTACCAGATGGGTTCACACCTATGTAAAATATAGCTAAAGCCAATGAACTGTCAAAAAAAAATCATTAACCTAATACTGAGATTTATTGAAAATGCTGATGGTTCTCAGAGGGAGAGCAAAAGGGGAGTGCTAGGAATGAGGGGAAGAATTTTGGTTGTTGGACGGCACTGGTACTTGGTGGTAGGGCATAGAGAAGTATGAAGCTGCCCCCTGAAATCCCATCATAGTGAAAACCAATGAGGAAACAATTATGAACCACATTGTAAACCACAGTGCTAAGGGGAAATTTTACATATATAGGCCTAACCTATTCTATGTGAACTCCGAAATATATTAACACAGAATTGCCTTAAAAGTGTTATTAATGACAGGTGAGACATGATTATTACCATAATGAAATCCAAAGGTAAAATAAAATTTAATATAATATACTTTAGATTCCAGGGTTGAGAAATGTATATATGTAAATGAGAATAGGCATTTTTTAACTTTTTTTGGGGGGGGTCACACCCGGCGATGCACAGGGGTTACTCCTGACTCTGCACTCAGAAATTATTCCTGGCAGTGCTCAGAGGACCATATGGGATGCTGGGAATTGAACCTGGGTTGGCCGCGTGTAAAGCAAACGCCTTAATCACTGTATAAAGTTTCAGTCCCAAATAGGCATTTTTAATACTGCATAAGTGGTTTTAATTTTCTTATTTACATAGGTCAAAATCATATAGTAATCACTAATTGGCCCTTACTGGTTTACTTTCTTTTTAAAATTTTATTTTCATAAAATTGTTTATAAATAATTGATTATATTCAATATTTCAACACCAATCCCACCACCATTACACCTTCACACCATCATTATTTCGAAGTTTCCTACCACCACTTAAGCCTACTTCACAGGTAGAAACAAGATAATTTATTCTGAATTGCTTGTTATGAATAAGATGTCTGTTAGGGTCTATCTCACAGTGATTCAACAAGCCCTTACTGATTTATCTTCTGATCATTCTATTTGCCAGTTCTCAAAGTTTTGTTGGAATAAGCAATATAAAGTAAATTTGTTATGTGCCTAAGGGGGCAGTTGGAATTGGGAGGGAAACTGGGGATATTGGTGGCAGAAAGGTCACACTAGTACTGTTGAAACACTAAATGCTTGAAACAACCGTAAAATGAACCACTTTGTAAACCACAGTGTTTTTAATAAAAATCAATTTAAAAATTAAAAGAGAGATAGTCAGTGAAAGAAATAGTTGCTATAGAGCTATTCACAATATGTTTCCAGTTTATTCCTGCAGTTATTAGATGTCTAACATTTTATTTTGGAAACTGCACCCAGCAGCACTCAGGGCTTATTCCCGGCTCTGTCCTCAGGATCACTCCTGGAGGTGCTTAGGGGGTCCTATGCTGTGCTAAGGATCAAATGTCACCACATGGCAAATGCCTTAAACCTGGGGTAAGAAAGTCATTTGAAAAATAACAAATTGAGTTGGTTGTGGGATTTACTTGTATGCTGTGAGCATAAGTTTCCATGGTTAACTCTCATCAGAATGCTCAAAGTGCTGCTTGTCTTCAACCTCACACTAAGTCTTCAGTGTATGGGAGATGGGCGGAAGTATCGTGGCTTGGCAGAACTTCACAGGCTTGTCCTTGACCCCCCAACTCAAGAGACTAAATCTGCTGAAAAACCCAGGCATGCAGGACCAGTGACTGAAAATGTCAGGCCTTATGAGGTTGTTACTGGACAGTCACTTCCCATCTCCCCACCCTTCCCGGGTCCTGATACCATGCCACAAACTGCTTCTGGGTTCCACTGAATCTCATTAACAGCCACAATCCAGAGACTCACAAATGAATCTCAGAACTGATCAGCTTGATGTACGGGTGGCTCCAGACCCCAAATATTTAAATTTTCACAATCCCAGGAGCATGCAACATGGTGTCTCATTTTTTTTGTTGAAACACTGTGAGGTGGACCCTTACAGACATCTTATACTATTCATAATAAGCAATCCAGAATAAATTATCTAGTATCTGCCTGTGGGGTAGGCTTGAGTGGTGGTGAGAAACTTCGAACTAATGGTGGTGGGAAAGTGTAATAGTGGAGGGATTGGTGTTGAAATAGTGAATGTAATCAATTATTGTGAACAACTTTATGAAAATAAAATTTAAAAAAAAATTTTAAAGTAGTGTGCCAATGGAGTACTACGTAGCTGTTAGAAAAGACGAAATCATGAAATTTACATACAAGTGGTACTACATGGAAAGTATCATGTTAAGTGAAATGACTCAGAAAGAAAGGGATAGACATAGAAAGATTGCATTCATCTGGGAAAGATAAAGTAACAAAATAGGAGACTAACACCCAAGAATGGCGAGATTAGTACCAGGAATTTTACTCCATGGCTTGGAGGCCAGCCACACATGCTAGGGGAAAAGGGAGCTCAGATAGAGAAGGGAGCACCAAATAAAGGGTGTTGGAAGGATCCTCCCAGGATGGGAGAAACATGCTGAAAGTAGACTATAGACCAAACATGATTGTCACCCATTGCCTCTTTTGCAAACCACAACACCCAATAAGAGAGAGAAAGAACAAAAGGGAATGCCCTGCCACAGAGGCAGGGTGGGATGGGGGGATGGGAGGTGGGAGGGATACTGGAATCCGTGGTGGTGGGAAATGGGCACTGGTGGAGGGATGGGTATTTGATCATTGTATAATTGAAACCCAAGCACAAAATTGTGTAAGTCTACAACTGTACCTCATGATGTCTCACTAATAAAAATTAAAAAAAAAAAGAAGTAGTGTGCCTTCTTAGCACCATGTAGAAAATTTGAGCTCTATAGTCACGTTCTCTGTGATAATTTTATTCTGTAGGTTGAGAAATAGGAGTCATGTTTCGCTTCCAGACTGATGCTTCTGAGTGTCTGGTTTTCTTGCTCTCTGACGGAGGACACAGACTCATACTGTAAGTCATGATGTGGCACCATTCTACAGTTCCCACCTTCGAAACGGACAGCATTCCTCTGTCCCAAGGCAAGTATGAAATCGTAATGGCACGGGAATTTCTGAGGGCAATGTTCCTGTTTCCTCAAGGATTTTTCCCATTTCAGATTGTTTTCTGTCTTGATACTTATGTTTTTTCCTGATAGTGAGTATTTCAGAGGCCAGAGAGATAGCACAGCGGGTAGGGTTTGCCTTTCTCGCAGACACCCAGATTCAGTTTTCAACACCCCAATAATGTCCCCTGAGCCCCTCCAGGGGCGATCCTAGAGAGCGGGCCAGGAGTAAGCCCTGAGCACTACCAGGCATGGACAAAACAAAACAACAAAAAGAAAGTTTGTCGTCAGTATGACTTTAATTATGCTGTTATTTTTTTTTTCCTGAGAGCAGGATAGTTCTTTCTTAGCCTCTTTTTTTTCTTTTTCTATTTTTTTTAATGTAGGAGTACTGCTATTTATTCAGCCACTGATTAGTTGATTGAATTGGGCATGAACTCCACCTTGCTTTTTTATCATTTTTTATAATTTTATTTATTAAATCACCATGAGAGCAGTTACAAAGCGTTCGGGATTAAGTCTCGGTCATACAATGAAACACCCGTACTTTCACCAGTGCCCATTCTCCACACCCAAAAATTCCAGTATACTCCCATCCCACACCCTCCCCCTACCTGTGGGGCAGATGATTTCCACATTACTCTCTCTCTCTACTTTGATTACGTTCAATATTTTGACACCAGACCCACCATTATTATTTGGGATTTTACCCCAACATTCATATCTGCTGAAAAGGCAACAGTAGACTATTTGTTTTCTATTCCTGGTTATAAATAACATATGCTGTCACGTGGTTGCAGTAATGCCTGCGTGATTTTAAAATTCCTAAATTTTAACAATTAAATCTGGAGAGATTTCTGCCAAAATCTGCTGGGTTCCAAGATTTTTTCTGAGTCTCTGGGATCATGGCCATTAAGCAGCTTGATGAGGAGGCAGAGAGGCCATTCATGGGTGGTGACTTGGGGTCTCGTTGGGATGGGGAGGAAAGGGCCAGCTCCACCCCCATCCCATGAGGCCCCGTGTGTCTCGTCACTGTAGGCCCAAACCTGGCTGTCCAGTGGCCTCTGGAGGATGGTGGCCATCAGGCCACCAGGGGGAACAGGCCAAAGCACGAAACCTATTCCCATCTGGGGTGGCCCGGCGCATGTAACCTACTGCAGGGACTGGACGCATTTCTGCCAAAAGATGCTGTGTTTCGCGATTTATTTCTGAGTCTATGGGATCATGGCCATTAAGCATTTTGATCAGGACCCGAGAGGCCTTGCCTCCAATTATATAGCCAACCCAGAGGCAGTTTGTGGGTGTGTCTCCCACATATCTAACTTTTGACCATTTACTTTCTTGGTAAACTTTGCCCTAAGTTTTTGGGGTCTGGCCAAAGGCACAGCAGCAATTTGGGGGTATCTGGAAGTCTGAAGGTGCCATCAGGCCTCTGATGCACTCAACTCACAGGTACAGATTGACCTGCTGGTGGCACCATACTCCCTCTTTTTTAGCTTCTTAAAAAAAAGTCCTTTTCTCTACTTTACGTAAGGGGTTTTAGGGCCAGATAAACAGTATAGATTCAGACACTTGTCTTGCAGCTGGCTAAACCCAGTTTGATTCCCAACACCACATATGGTCCCCTGAGCACCAGCAGGAGTGACCCCCAGAGCACAGAACCAAGAATATGGACACACACACACACACACACACACACACACACACACACACACCAAGAAATCTACATTATTCACAGATAAAACTGAAATTTGGTGCCAGTGAGACCGTCCAGGCCTTGGCATTATATGCAACAAAGTCCACTTCTAATCCCCAACATCAGATATAATCCCTCGAACACCAGCAGGAGTGATCCCTGAGCACAGGACCAAGAATAAGCCTGGAGCACTGCTGGATATGGCCCATAAAACAAAAACAGTGAAATAAGGACTTCCTTATGTCACCTAGCATTCAAACCAAAGGGAAAACACTAACAGTCAGTACATTCCTGCCCGGGACAGCCACTGCTGGGAAGTTTCAAGGCTACATACAGCTTCGGATACTATGGAATCTGTTTGAAATCTGGATCCAGTCCAAAGTTTAACTCCCTGGGGCCAAAGTGAATAGTATAGCAGGTTGGGCATTTGCCTTACATGCAGCTGACCTGGATTCCATCCCCGGCATCCCATAGGATTTTTCGAGCACCGCCAGGAGTAATTCCTGAGTGCAGAGCCAGGAATTAATTCCTGAGCATCACTGGGTGTGACCAAAAAAGAAAAAAAAACAGTTTAACTCCCAGGCAGCATTTAGACCTGAGTCATTTGTCTGGGAAGAATGATCCTGGTGGCAGAAATTAATCTATTGAAACACACAGATATATGGATTTTGTTACTTAAATCTCCAGGCTCTCATGAAGTCGGGGATGGGCTACCTCCCCCCATCTTCCTGTACCTCCAAAAGTCAAGGCAGCCACACCCATGAATCACCTCCAACAACAATTAAGCCCTTTCACTGGCTATGATCTTGAAACTCATAAATACATCTCGAAAGAGAGCAACAAGTTGCAGAGTTTCTTCCAGACTTCGTGCAAGGCTGAGGCATCTGGAGCACGCCAAAGAAGGTGGGTGAACCAGTATCCGCCCAAACAGAACACAGAAAACCTCCATGCTCCACAATCACCTTATGTTCCTGGAGGAATTCATTGCTCAGGACAAGCCTCATCTAGAAATTAATCTGTTGAAAAACTCAGGAATGCAGGTTTTGTGACTGATATCTCCAGGCTTTCACAGAATAAGGGGTAGGCTACCTACCACCAGACTTTCACAAAATCCCCCATCTCCCTGTGCTTCTGGGAGCCGTGGCAGTCACACACAAGCCCCAAAATGCCACCCAGTTAAAAATTTATCTCCAGTTGTATCACCCCTATTAAAAATTTTGGACAATACTGATAAACTAGGAGTAGTCCACCAAACTGGCTGGGGTGTAATGTAAAAGGCATCCAATCTCAATTGAAAAAAAATATCGATACAGGGGCTGGAGCGATAGCACACTAGGTAGGGCGTTTGCCTTGCACGCAGCTGACCCAGGTTAGATTCCCAGCATCCCATATGGTCCCCCGAGCACTAACAGGAGTAATTCCTGAGTGCAGAGCCAGGAGTAAGCCCTGTGCTTTGCCAGGTGGGACCCAAAAAGCAAAAAACCAACAAACAAGCAGATATCAAAACAATAGACTGGAGCAACAGTACAGAGGGGAGGGCATTTGCCTTGCATGCAGCCAACCTGGGTTTGATCCCTGGCATCCCTCATGGTCCCCCTAGCACTGCCATGTGGAGTAATTCCTAAATACAGAGCAAGGAGTAACCCCTGAGCATCACTGGGTGTTACCCAAAAAGCAATAAAATAAAATAAAATAAAATATCAACACAAAAGGCTTAACATCTTAGTAATTCTTATACAAGAGTTTACTAGCTTAACACAATCTTTACTAACTTTCTTTTGAGAAAACATTTCTTGATCATTTTTTAGCAACTTATAACAAGCAATATAAAATAAATTATTGAGGTCTTTTATGGAGGCCGGCTTAAAGGGGTGGTTGGGAAAATTGGGGTAATAGTGGTAGGAAAGTACAACAGTGGTGGGATTGGTGTCAGTATATTGAATGTCTGTAACAAATCATCATGAACAGCTTTATAAACCACAGTATTTATATAAGGAGTTAGAGGATAATATTTTTTTTAAAAAAAAGAAAGAAAGATCCTGGTGGCCAATCAAATATTCCCTCACCTCCCCAGAGAGAGGGTGGCTGCTGTAAAATCAGCCTATCAGATTGGGATTGAGACACCAAGCGTCGTTGTGGGTTTTTTTTGTTTTTTTTTTTGTTTTGTTTTTAATTGCAGACAGCTCCCTCTGGTGGCATTGCTGTCTCCCTGGTCACACCGGATGGCTGCCTCCTTCCCCTACTGGCCTGTCCCTTGACCTCTCAGCGTCAAGTAGGGTTATGCAAGTGGCCACTTTCATGTCGGGTAAAAAACTCCCCCATCTTGGGGTTCTCCGTGTAGCCAAAACATCAAAATTTTTTTGGATGCAGGAGGAACAGTTGCCAGGTGCTTCCTGCTGATGTCCTGTGCCAGTGAGCAAACTTCAGACCAGATCACTGGCTCCATTTCTTGTGTGTGTTTTATTGCATGGTCCAAGTGAAAACCCAGAACCCAGGGGCCTTGAGTTGGATCCCCAGAACCGCACCCAGATTCCCAGAGGAATCCGGGTGGCCCTTTAGCTGGGAAAAGGGCCTAAGGAGTGTGAGGTCTTCTGTAATCAGCCACGAAGTGTGCGAATCCCCGGGCAAAGCTCAGATCTTCACAATGACAACATCAAAGGAAGGGGAAGGCGCAAAAGGAAGGGGGCAGAGAGATAGGACAGTGGGGAAGGCACTTGCCTTGCACAAGATTCACCCAAGTTTGATCCCTGGCACCCCAGATGATCCCTCTGAGCACTGTGAGTACAGTCCAAAGGGGAAACAAAAGAAAAAAATGTTTACCCATGTTCCAGAAAGATACAGCACAGTAGGTAGGGTGCTTACCTTGCATGCAGTAGACCTGGGTTTGGTCCCCAGTACCCCTTATGTTCCCCTGAATCTGCTAGGAATGATTCCTGAGTATCACTAGGTGCTGGCCCAAATGGGGGGAAGGGGTAGCGGGGGAAATTATTTTTCTAACAATTTTGGTTTATTTATTTATTTATGGTGTCTTTTTGGGTCATACCCAGTGATACTCTGGGGTTTCTCCTGGTTCTGCACTCAGGAATTAGTCATGGCAGTGCTCAGAAGGATGTCAAAGATCAAACCTGAGGCCGGCTGCATGCAAGGCAAACACCTTATCCCTGTAGTATCACTCCAAGCCCTCTAACCTTTCTTATAAAATTTTCTCCTTCCAGAACCATTGTTATCATCATTGCCATGGTCAGGGGGCCCCTATACTTAGTGTTTACTCACCAGGTCACATGCCTAAACTGTGGAGCTGACACACACATAGCTGAGGGATGCTAGAGACTGGACACTTCGTCAGAGTCACCAGGGACCCCAAATGATGGTGCAACAGGGAATGACATGGGGTGCTGCCAGGATGGAATGCACATCTGCTGAGTTCTGTCAGGAGGACCCTCGCCGCCAATCCCTCCCAATCTTTTCTAATTACTCAGTGGTACTGAGTACTACTTGGAATAATGGAAGCGTTTTGGAACTGAATAGTGTTGGTAATAGATTTAACCTTCAGGCCCTCCCTCCTCCCAGAAGTAAGACATAGGGACCCAATGTTCCAACCCTTTCTTCCCTGAATTGGTTCTCCCAGCCTCCACACTCAAGTGTTCTATGATGCCTCATTAATTTTTTTTTTATTAGTGAAACACCATGAGATACAGTTATAGACTTACAAATTTTTGTGCTTGGGTTTCAGTTATACAACGATCAAGTACCCATCCCTCCACCAGCGCCCACCCTCCACCACCACAGGTCCCAGCATCCCTCCCACCCCCCAACCCCCCATCCCACCCTGCCTCTGTGGTGCCTCATTAACCTAACAAAAGTTACATTAATTTCTAAAGTCAAAGTGTTCTGAAATGTTTCCATTAACATCCTGAAGTACAATCATCCCTGAAATTCCAAGGGTTTTATGAAGCACTGCACCAGAAATCCAGATGAAATTTAAATTATTAGTATATTGACATATGATATATTAATGTAATAAGTTATATTAATACATTCTACTATTATCTACTTACTAGTAATGTAGTACCTGCATATAACATTACGGTAGTCCATTTTATAATGGTGCAACTCAGGGGACCATGTGTGGTGCTGGGAAGCAGACTGAGGTTGGCCACATGCAAGGCAAATCCCCTACCTGTTAGGGTCCCGTGATCGGAGGAAACGGGGCAGAGTCAAAAATGAAAGCAAAGAAGTTCTTTATTCGCTTCAAGCACACGTGCTGGTCGACCAGCGTCCTCTGCATAGAGGGCGATCCCGTTTCCCTGCAAGCATCCCCTTTATCCTTTACTTGGGTTCAGACCTTCTTGCCTTGGATTGGCTCCCTCCCAGGACCCTAGGGTCCTGTTTTTTCTTGATTGTCTTATCTCTTCCTTACTGCCCTCACCTGCTAGCTCGTCTTATCCAATTTGACTTCCTTTCCCCCTTTTAGAATATAGCCTGCCGCTTTTCCTTTTATGGTCCTGCAACTTTAATTATTCTTCTGCTTTCCCAAAACTTATGCCAGTGATTGTGTTAGCTAGGTTAAAGATAAACCCAGATACCCTGTCCAGTATGCCTGCTTAGCATTTAAATCATTACAGTGTGGGACTATGGCTAATATGGAGTCCCTAATGTTAGTTCTTGCAGCCTTTCAGAAACCTCCTCAGCAATGGACTTTAACCTAGATAGAAGCCCCACGTGGGGGCAGGTTGGAAAATCCCTGTAAAAACCACCTTGAGGGGCTGGAGTGATAGCACAGCAGGTAGGGCGTTTGCCTTGCACACAGCCGACTCAGGTTCGATTCCCAGCATCCCATATGGTCCCCTGAGCACCACCAGAGGTAATTCCTGAGTGCAGAGCCAGGAGTAACCCCAAAAAGCAAAAAAAAAAACCACCTTGAACAAAGGAAGGGCTTGCATATGCTGCCCGAGGAGTCCATGTGCTGCTTGTGCCCACAGGGCCAAGCACATCCAGCGCCAAAGCACATGTGTCACCCACATCTCTTGAGATACGTACTTTCATGCTTTCATGTCTAATGCTGGGATGTGTATAGGGACTCTCTCCGCCCTTGGAGAAGCTCGCGTTCTCTCTTGAGCACGTTACTCTCCACTCCTCCCACTTTCTTTTCCTTCTTCCCTTCAAAACGTCCAAATAAAATCTGTTTTACTTCACTGCTTGTCTACACCTGAAATTCTTTTCTGCACGATGAGACAAGAACCCAGTAACCCTGGGTCCCAGGTGGCAGAGGTAGATTCAGAGAAAGTGACCATCTTTCTCGTCATTTAACATAAGCCACCCGTGGGGCCCACGACATCAGAAGGAAGGAAAGAAGGAAAAAAAGGAAACAAGGAAAGAAGGGAGGGAGGGAGGGAGGGAGGGAGGGAGGGAGGGAGGAAGACTTGATGCCTTGTTCAAGATGACATATGCCAAAAAAATTGCAGAGCCAGGACCTGGAGTTTCCTGACAGTCCAGCACCCAGTGCCCCTCATGGGGTCCTGAGGAGTGATGAGGAGAGAGGCCATACTGAATGGCCTCCTGAACTCAGAAATTACGTAAATTCCACAGCCAGGATAAGAACCCACATGGGATCAAATGTCAAGAAATTCAATCCAAAGGTATTCAGATTACTGAAGAGTTACTAAATCCCAGGATCTTTGTGTTCTCTGCATCTGGCCAAGGGCAGTTCCTTCTTCCTGGTTAGACTGAGTATCAGAATGCTTCATTCCTTCCTGTTTGCTACATGTTGTCCTGGAGATATCTTGACCATCTGGATGTAGAAAAAAACAAAGTAGTAAGATGCCCCAAAATATTTCTCTCTGCTCTGTCTGGGACACCCTTCTCTGTCCTCAGAATAGTGAGGTCATCAGCTAGAATCAACTGCTTTTCTTGAACTTTCTTTATGTTTTCTGTACTGGCCCTCCCCTGGTAGCAGATATTGTTCATTGCTCTCTGACATTTATTACCTTTCTCTTTTTTTTGCATTTTTATTTATTTTTTATTTAATCGTGGTCAACTACAAAGTTACAGTTATTCACAATTGAGTTTTGGCATACAATGTTCCAACATCATGTAAAGTTCTCCAGGGCTCACTTCCCTCCACCAATGTTCCCGGTTTCCTTCCCGCCCTTCAGTCTGCCTCTACATAGGCACTTTATACCTCCTTTAAGCATTCTGTTCTCAAGAATGACCATTTCCCTCCACCAATGTCATTTTGCAACCTTTCCTGACCTATTTGCACCAGGCCCCACCACAGTGGCTCCCTTCCTACTGGGAATGAGTTTTCATTCTCTTTGTTTCTATTTCGACATTTGTTATTCCCCTACTATGTTTCTTTATATCCTGCATATGAGAGAGAACATTTTGAGTCTGTTCTCACCCTTGACACAGCATGATAGTCTCCAGATCATTCATGTAGAAGCAAATTGTAGGACTGTTTTTCCTTATGACTGAATAGTGTTTCGTTGTACATAGATATCACAGTTTCTTGATTCAGTCATCTGTTCCTGGGCACTTGGGTTGTTTTCAGATTTTGACTATTGGGAACCTTCTTTATTTTTAATTTGTGTTTCTTATTACAGCTCAGGTAACATGGTCACAACAGTGTTAATGTTTATAATGGACAAAGTCACTGCACCCCACCACCACCATCGAAGTGCCCAGGTCCCTCCAGCTTTGTTCCCATGTCAGCTCTAGTCAATCTTTTTCCTTCCCTCCACCACTCCCCACACTGCTCGGTAATCTGAGTTTTATAATTGAAATCCAAGCCTTTGTCACCATTTGATATTGTCTATTCCCTCGTTTTGGTCTCTTAATAGACCACAAATTCCTCTTTCTTTGGCAATAGAATTCTTAAATCAAAGCTGAACTCAAGGCCCTCCAGAACAGAGACTACATTTCCCAGTACCCCTTGCAGCCAGGGGATGATCTTGAGATTGCAAGTGAAAGTGATTGGAGCAGAGGTGATATGAGCCACTTCCAGATCATGCCTTCTACTCCCGTGCCATTATTCTGACCCTGTCATTGGGTTCTGAGTTCTACTTTAACTTTTTTTTTTTTTACGTTTAAGAGGGGATCTGGTCTTGCACAGCTTTAGAAGAAAAGAGGTAAGAAGGGAGGAAACGCTGAGCTTGACCCAGCTTGGCCCAAACAGAAAACTCAGAAATGGGCCTTTGTGAAGTTTCAAGTGATCATCATCATTATCATCACTCACATGCCATCTTATTCCAATACTTATGCTCATTGCCCATCACCCAACAAATCAGCACACCCACTTCTATACTCCAAGTTCAGCCTTCTCCCAAGAGTCCAGCCTCTTGATTTTCTCTCAGTAGAAGGAGGTACAGAGCAAAATGTTAGGAAGACTGTGGCCTCAGAGTTCACCTGGGGACTAGTGCAGTCCTTACGTCTCTATTTCTTCAGCCTGATCTCTCATAAGTTTCCTCCTGGGGACCTCCATGAAAGGTGAACCCAGAAATGGTCCTGTTGTGATCACCCCACCAGCACTGGCCTATGGAGTTACCTAGGGAGTTACCTAGGGAGAAAAAAATCGAACCTTATGGTATTGGCATGACTATGGTGACAGGGAAGATTGGATGATACTTTGCTGCTTCTAGAATTTTCTGCAAGATTCGAGGTTGGGAGAAAAGAGTAGAAGCAGGAGGTTTACTTCCTACGAGAGGTGTCTTGGGAGGCAAAGGTATCGTCCTACCAAAAGATTAATAGTGCCTCGCCCCAATATTTTGTCTACCCACATCCAGAACATTGACATTTTTAGGAAATAGAGTCTTTGCAGATCCTATTATTTCACAAAGATGAGGTAACAATGAGTGAAGGTGGGCTCAGATCCAGTGATCATAGTCCAGGGCCAGGGACATTGCTTGTTCAAGGTCCTGAGTCCTTCCAAGGCACAGTATATTTTCCCCCTGAACTGCCAACACGTAATTATACTCATGGCCACTGAGCAGAGGACCAAAGGCCCCTAGGCATCACCAGGTGTGATTCCTCAAGCACTGCTGGGTGTAAGTGGCACCATGGCACGACATCACCAGGTCCTCGCATCAACTCTTCTGGTCCAGTTGGCAACGTATCAAGGGGAGGGCCATGTTCCCCACCCACTCCAAAGGTGAAAACAGGAAGGAGAAGGTCAAGTGAAATTCTTCACACACACAATGGGGAGGCCATGTGAGTGTGGAGTGGCCAAGGAACACCAAGGATCACAGTCACTCATCAGAAACTAGGGCACGTTAGGCAACAATACTCCCCTACCTTGGCTAAAAGCTTGATTTTAAACATCCAGCTGCCAAAAAACCCAGAAAACATATTTCTGTTCTCTTTAGGCACCTAAAATTTAACTGCACCTCACAGGTGCAGTTCTCTTTAGTTTGTGGTATTTTGTTAAGGCAGCTCTAAGAAACTCTGAGGGGATTATGGGGACAGAGTTAAATAGTTTACTACCACATGGCAGGGGTCTAATCAAATACGGTTCCTTAACAAGGCTGGGCTGGGTTTTCGGAAATGTATCCAGCAGGACTGACTTCATAATAAAGGTCATTACAATTCCTCTTGCCCAAGATTTTGTTTATTTTAGCATATTAATTTACAAAATCATCCTGGAAAGTGGGGTGTGTGTGTGTGTGTGTGTGTGTGTGTGTGTGTGTGTGTGTGTGTGTGTAGTTAGGAATCATAACCAGGGTCTTGACCAATACAATGTAGATTCTCCATTGCTAAGTCACATCCCTGACCTCCTTCCAGAGGAAATCTTAAGCCAGGGACTCAAGTTCTGCAAGATCCCTAAAAGTAGATGTACTGAGCATAAATATTCAGGCAATCCAAGTTTGGGTACAGTATCCCATCCAGTGAAGTATCGTCCTGCCTTCAACATGAATTCAGAATAATTTGAAACTGTCTTTTGCTTTTCTATCAAGCGGTTATGAAAAGGTGGCGGGGGACACGTGAGAAGGACTGAGATTGGTTCACCCAGTTCTAGCTCTTTCTTGCATATATAAGAGGATTATGTTTCTCAATATCCTTGTAGCCAGATTAGATCTAGCAACACCAATATATGTTTTATCTGAGTAAGAAATAAATACTTTTCCAGTCAAGTGGTAGAGCTTTGTCTACTTCTTGTTACAGATGCTAGCTGACTAGATTGAGGGTTCAAGAATCTGTTCCTTGGGATCTTATTGAAATGCTCTCTTCTCTTTCTGCTCTCTGAAACCCCCTGTTCTTTTGTTTTTGCTTTGGGGCCACACCCAGCAACGTTCAGAGCTTACTCCTGGCTCTGCCCTCAGAAACTCCTGTCGGTGCTCTTGGGACCATATAGGATGCCAGGGATGGAATGCAGGTCTGCCATGTGCAAGGCAAAAGCCCTACCATTGTACTGACCCAGCTCTCTACAATTTTCTGGGTTTTTTTTTTTTTTGCTTTTTGGGTCACACCCGGCGATGCACAGGGGTTACTCCTGGCTCATGCTACTCAGGAATTACTCCTGACAGTGCTCGGGGGACCATATGGGATGCTGGGAATCGAACCTGGGTCGGCCATGTGCAAGGCAAACACCCTACCCACTGTGCTATCGCTCCAGCCCTCTCTACAATTTTCTGAAGGCACTGCTTCAGGTCCTTGTCATTCCCTCACCTCATCTCCTCTGTCAAACTCTGTCTTTCACTCATTTTCATTTGGCATTAAAATCTATCTAGTACTTCAGCCAAGTAGTTCCCTTGGAAGACTTCTCTCTGGCTCTTTTCCACATCTAAGCACCCCCAAATCCGCCCCATCTTCAGTCTCATTTACAATCATCCTATTTTATTTATTTCTTTATTTTTCTTGTTTTTATTTCTTTATTTTCGTAATGGATCCCTGTGAGGTGCAGTTACAGACTTACAAACTTTCATGGTTTCATTTCGGTCATACAATGCTCAGTACCCATCCATGTACCAGTGCCCATTTTCTACCACCAATGATCCCAGTGTGCAACCCCCAATCCTCACCCCATCCCCCGCACCTCGTCCCGCTTCTGTGGCAGGGAATACCCTTTTGCTCTCTCTCTCATTTTGGGTGTTGTGTTTTGCAATAGAGGCATTGAGTGATCATCGTGTTCGGTCTGCAGTCTATTTTCGTAACGCATCTCCTATTCCAGGCGGGCCCTCCAAGCCCTTTATTTGGTGGTCTCTTATCTATCTGAACCGCCTTTTCCCCCAGTGTGTGCGGCATACTTCCAAGTCTTGGCGCAATTCTCCTGGTGTTTATCTCAACTATTCTTGGGTGTTAGTCTCCCTTTTTGTTACTTTATATTCCACAAATGAGTGTGATCTTTCTATGTTTGTCCCTCTCTTTTTGACTCATTTCACTTTCCTTGTTGATCCACTTTTAGGCAAATTTCATGACTTCAACTTTTCCAACAGCTGCATAGTATTTCATTGTGTAGATGTATCAAAGTTTCTTTAACCAGTAATCTGTTCTCAGGCACTCGGGTTTTTTCCAGATTCTGGCTATTGTAAACAGTGCTGCAATGAATATACAAGTGCAGATATCATTTTGACAATATATTTTTTTGCTTCTCCGGGATATATTCCCAGAAGTGGTATTGCTGGGTCAAATGGGAGCTCAATTTCTAATTTTTTGAGAAGCGTCTATACTGTTTTCCAAAAGGGCTGAACCAGTTGGCTTTCCCACCAGCAGTGAAGGAGAGTCCCTTTCTCCCCACCTCCACGCCAACACCGGTTGTTTTTGTTCTATTGGATGTGGGCCAGTCTCTGTGGTGTGAGGTGATACCTCATTGTTGTTTTGATATGCATCTCCCTGATGATTAGTAATTAAGAGCATTTTTTCATGTGCCTTTTGGCCATTCGAATTTCTTCTTTGAGAAAGTTTCTGTTCATTTCATCACCCCATTTCCTGACGGGGTTGGATGTTTTCTTATTGTAGAGTTCAACGAGTGCCTTGTATATCCTTGATATCAATCCCTTATCAGATGGGTATTGGGCGAATATCCTTTCCCATTCTGTAGGTTATCTTTGTATTCTGGTCGCTGTATCTTTTGAGGTGCAGAAACTTCTTAGTTTAAGATAGTCCCATTTGTTTATCTCTGTTTCCACTTGGCTGGTCAGAGGCATGTCATCCTTGAAGATTCCTTTAACTTCAATGTCATAGAGGGTTTTGCCGACCTTGTCTTCAGTGAATCTTATGGATTCCAGTCTGATGTTCAGGTCTTTAATCCATTTTGGTTTGACTTTTGTTCATGGTGATAGGTAGAGGTCTAAAGCCCATTTTTTTTGTATGTAGCTGTCCAGTTTTGCCAGCACCATTTGTTAAAGAGGCTTTCCTTGCTTCACTTCACATTTCTTGCTCCCTTATCAAAGATTAGATGATAATGTATTTGAGGATGTGTGTAAGGATATTCAACCCTGTTCCATTTGTCTGTGGCTCTGCCTTTGTTCCAGTACCATTCTGTTTTAATTATAACCGCTTTGTAGTAGAGTTTGAGGTTGGGGAAGGTGATGCCTCCCGTCTTCTTTTTCCCAAGAATTGCTTTAGCTATTTGTGGGAGTTTGTTGTTCCATATGAACTTCAGGAGTGTTTGATCCATTTCTTTAAGAATCTCATGGGTATTCTTATAGGATCACATTGAATCTATATAATGTTTTGGAGTGGTATGGCCATTTTGACAATGTTAATTCTCCCAATCCATGAGCAGGGGATATGTTTCCATTTCCTGTGTCCTCTTTTATTTCGTGAAGCAGGTTTTGTAGTTTTCTTTGTATAGGTCCTTTACCTCCTTAGTTAAGTTGATTTTGAGGTACTTGATTTTCTGGGGCATGATTATGAACGGGTTATTATTTTTTTCATGTCACTTTCATGATTATTATTTTAATCATGATTTTTCATGATTATTATTTTTTTCATGTCACTTTCCTCTGTCTCATTATTTGCCATAGATTTTTGGGTATTAATTTTATAGCCTGCGACTTTACTGTACAAGTCTATTATCTCTAGGAACTTCTTGGTGGAGGTTTTGGTCATCCCCTTTTTTAACTTTTCAGGTAGATTATCTGTGGTTTCTCATAGGAAAATCTATTCTTTTGTACTCATTACACATGTATATTTGAGTGTGGTGGAAAGCGTGTTCATCTCCAAATAACCAGAAAAGGAAAAAATGAGGCTTAAATAATAGTATTCAGCTTTTTTATAAATTGAAGACATTTAAAGATTATCTGTGTAGGGTTAATGTGGTACTCCAAAACATCTGACTCTTCTATCTTGTTCTAGTATGAATATGCTTTCCATTCCTAAGATCACATGGTGCAAAATAGTTGCTGGAGCTCCACGAATTGAGACCACATTCCAGATACTATAAAGGGAGGAGATATAAAAAAAAAAGAGAATCACCCTTACTAATGAAAATACCAAGTAGGTATCTGGCATTTCCAAATACCTACTTGACAATTTTGCTCATTGACCAGAATCCATCTGTGCTGCCAAACCTGACCGTAGGTGTGGCAGGGAAATGTCAGGCTAACTCTGACAGCTGTGTGCCTGTCTACAAACTGGATTTCTGTTATTAGGGGAAAGGAACAGGGAAATTTTAGGAGGCAATTGGTAGTTTCCACTTCAGATACAAATGTTCTTTTCATTTTTTTCAGGAACAACATCATCAGATTCAAGAATTTGATTCAAAAATCAAAGTTATCAGGTTCCCTAATATGCCATGTGGAAATATGCCATGCCAGATTTCAAATGTTCTTGGATTATTTTTTCTTAATCTTCATGCTTTGGATTATTTTTCTTAGCAGGAGATAAGAAATTCAGAAGCCCTGTTCATCATTATTCCCACTCCCCAATGAAGAATAACCTCAACAATAGAAGAACTGTGGGCCGGAGCAGAACTGTACAGCAGGAAGGGAGCTTGCTTGTATGCATTCAACCGGGATTTGATCCCTAGTATCCCATATGGTCCTGATCATCACTAGGAGTTATTTCCAAATGCAGATCCAGGAATCACCCATGAACATCACTGGGTGTGGCCCCCATTTGAAAAGAAAAGAGCAGGAGAAGTGGTCCTTGAGAAGGAATATTGCCGCTGGGGCATGAAAGGGGTGGGATAGGTCTGGAGAGAGACCAATGGGACAATGACAGAGGGAAGTAATCACTCTGTACCAGGATTGGATGCTGAAAGGAGGTAAAGTGGCATGCATGATACCCTATCAGTAACAGGATAGTCCACAGTGCCTAAAGAGGAGGAAGGGAGTGGAGTGCCTGCTATAGAGGCAAGTTGGGAGGCAGGAGGGAAAGTGGGGATATTGGTGGAGAGAGGTGGTCACTGGTGAAGGGATTGAGGTTGGAATATCATATGCCTAAAGCTCAATCATGAATTAATTTATAAATTCATTATTCCATTTATAAAAAACTGCCTCTTGGAGAGCCCAGCAAGAGCCTGAAAAAACCTCCAATCATTGGGAAAAGACGAGTAAGAAGAGGCTGCTAAAATCTCAGGGTTGAGGAATAGAGACATTACTGGTGTCTGCTTGAGTAAATCGAAGATCAATGGGATGATAGTGATACAGTGATTTATATAAAAAACAAATTTTTAAAGAATAACTTCTGAGTTCATTCCTCTAGACTTTGGCATTGTCTACAAATTTGTCTTATCCAGAGACAGGGACAGTGAGCAATAGCTATGCTCCGGCTGCACTTTCCAACGCCCAGTGTAAACATCCAAGGAAATCCAAAGAGCACCCTTCCCTCTTGCCACAGCTCTGCACTTTGCCAAAACAGATATCCTTCTCTGGAATGGTGCAATCTGCAGATAACAGAAAAATTTAAGAATCGCAGAATTCTGGGGTTCTCAAATATGAAGACAGGAACCATCGAATCATATAAAAATGTTAGCTTTGGAAAACTATTTAACTATCCTAAAGCCATCCCATCCAACATCATTCACAAATAGATCTCTTTTAGACACTTCATGGCTATCTCCCGCCCCCACTTGTTTTTTCTGCTCAGAAAAGTATTCTCCCCTTCTGTCCCCTAAAAACCCCAGCACCTCCAGCTTCCAGAACCCAGTGAGAATTGCAGATATGCTGGTCCAGTGACGGCAAACTCCAGACCTCAAGGGATAGGTTATGGACTGGTACCTCTCATTCTCCCCCGCCCCTTCCCCATAGGACCCTGGAAGTCATGCCCACAAACTGCTTCTGAATGCTACTTGAGCTCCTTAATGGCCATGATCCAGAGACACACAAAAGACTCTCTGAACCTAGCAGCTCACTGCAGAGATTTCTCCAGATTCTAATTATCTAAAATTTTAGAATTTCAGGAGCACATGACATCTTACGCTATTCCTAACAAGCAATATAAAAGAGAGTATGGGGGAGATTGTCTGCCTTAGAGGCAGGGGGATGGCTGAGTTGGGGGGGGGGGAATACTAGGGACCTTGGTGGAGAAAGATGTGCACTGGTGGAGGGTTGGGTCATCGCTCATTGTATGGCTGAAATTCAAACAGAAAAGTTTTGTAACTATATCTCACAGTGATTAAAAATAATAATAATAAAATAAAATTAGCATTCTGAATAAAAAAAATTAATGTGGAGTTCATGCCCAATTCAATCAGCTTAATCAATGGCTGAATACATAGCAGTACTCCTACATTAGAAAAAACAAAAAAAGTATCCTCTCTTGTATTACAGCAAAAACACAATCCAACATATTGCTCCAGGTATGCATGGTGAAAAAGGTAAATATACTTTCTTTTTCCATCTTTTTC
Source organism: Sorex fumeus (assembly GCF_029834395.1). Lineage (NCBI taxonomy): Eukaryota > Metazoa > Chordata > Mammalia > Eulipotyphla > Soricidae > Sorex > Sorex fumeus. Next base: position 17,557,435 of record NW_026606179.1, read on the forward strand.
TACTCCAAGCAGTATCACTTTTCATTTTAACAGTACCTATTCGATGATTGCTGCATGCCTAAAGCACAGAAGTCTCCCAGGCCACCAAAGATGAAGATGAATATTTTCAAAAGAGAAACAGGCACAGATCCTGTCCAAGAGTTGTGCTTAGGGATTTTTAGGGCCAGGTCATAACCACCCGAACTTGAATAAAAAGCCTTTCACTGGGGCAGGGAGGGAGGGAGGGAGAGAGAGAGAGAGAGAGAGAGAGAGAGAGAGAGAGAGAGAGAGAGAGAGAGAGAGGTACTCACTATGGAGACATAGAGGCAGACAGGAGGTGGGGAGGTTGCAGGAAGGAAACTGGGGTCACTGGTGGTGGGAAATGGACACCGGTGGAGGGAGGAGTGTTGGATCATTGTATGACTGAAACCCGATCATGAACAGTATAAAAAGCATAAAAGACTGGTCTTCATGAAAGCTGTTATGTCTTAAGAGACAAGACCCCCATGAGGAAGTACAAGCTGAACCAGCCTGAAGATCTAGTTTGGGATTTACTGTAGAAGCCCAGCAGTCTTGCCCTTTTTTCACCTCTGTAAATGACTAATCACAACCTACGTGCAGTCCTATACCTCAAACTCCTTCAGATGCTCTATAAATATGCTAGCAGCTCTGCATTAAATGAGAAATTTTGACCATTTATTGGTGAGTTCCCCATCTCTTTGTTCCTCTGCTGGGGAGATCTGGGGAGAACAGGGAGACATAGTGTCATGAACCCCTACACTTTGTGAACTCACATTCCTTACACACCCTACTAAGATATGTTGGGTAAGGGATGGAACTTAGGGAGAAGAACCATGAGGCTGGAAATATGAAGAAGGGGAAATGGCCTCATGGATTTCATTAGGTAAGTTAAATCTACCTTTATTCATGTAAGAGATTATATGTTATATAATCAAACCCATCTCCCGCCCCCCACCCCCATTAAGCAGTTAATTCCCGATGACATCCACACCTGGAAAATTAAAATCCCAGGGTGTTCAATTTCCACACACCTGATTTCCCAGAGTGTATTTAGGCAGAATCTGGAACCTTGGACACAACCCTGCTACCTGCAACCATGGAGTTGGGAGGGGCCTTCACCATCTTTCTGGCACTCTGCTTGTCTTGCCTGTTTATCCTCATTGCCTGGAAGAGGACCAGCAAGGGTGGGAAGCTGCCCCCTGGCCCTACACCAATACCCTTTCTGGGAAACATTCTGCAAGTCAGTACTGAAGCCACCTATCAATCTTTCATGAAGGTGAGTCCTCCTGCTTCTTTCATAGTTAGAAGAAATCATACTATAGGCAAATGCATGTGAAACAAAGGCTTTGTATGCTAAGAATTCTGAGATTCCAGAATCTTGACCTCTTGGAAACTTGATGGAATTATACATTGGAACTTCAGATTCCCATCATCTAAGTACTTTGAAATCACAATACATTTAGGGGTTTTTTTGGAGGGGGTTGGGAAAGGGGAGAGGGAGACATGGACTGAAAGTGTTCAGACTTACTTCTGGCTCTGTGCTCATGGAGATAATTCTCAGGGAACCAGATGTGGTGCCAGGGATTTATTCAGAGTCAGCCTCATACAAGGCAAATTCCAAAACCCATCTACCATCTCTCCTCCAGCAGATCTTGTTATCTTCAAACACATCTGGTTATTGTAGAAGTGTGAGACTCCATTTTATTAAATAAGAAATGTAGTATTTCTGAGAGAAACATGCGTTCTGGATTCATCTCATCCAGGTCCATCATTCTCCATATAGTTAAATGAGGACTTGAAATCAGTGCTAGAGATTCTTTCCCAGGATCACAGGAGTCAGGGTGCTGTGCCTTTTCCTGAATAGCCATTACCAGCACAGGAATCAGCTTTATCTGTTATTTTCACATTTGTATCACATTGAAATCAACCCCTTGGGATGGAGCAATAGCACAGTGGGTAGGGCATTCACCTTGCACGTGGCCAACCCGGGTTCGATTACCAGTATCCCATATGTTTCCCCGAGCACTGCCAGGAGTAATTCCTGAGTGCATGAGCCAGGAGTAACCCCTGCGTATTCATTGCTATTCATTCAGCCATTGATTAAGCTGATTAAATTGTAAGCCCCTATTCTTGTATCTTCCTTCTTTCTTAGCTCAGGGAGAAATATGGCTCAGTCTTCACCGTATACATGGGACCCCGACCAGTAGTTGTTTTATGTGGTCATGAAGCAGTGAAAGAGGCCCTTGTAGACAAGGCAGATGACTTCAGTGGCCGTGGAGAACTGGCTTCAATAGAGCGAAACTTCCAAGGTTATGGTAGGTAACAGCAGCAACATTGAAAACAAAACGATTATCAAGTGTGCCCCAGGTTCTCTGATAAGTACTCTCCCTGCATGACCCACATTGACTCCTCTGAGGAAACTTTTAATATCTTATTAATTTTTCTAATGTGGAAGCTGGGCATGAGAAAAACTTGGTGATACCACAAGTTTACTTTTAATCTAAACCATATAACTCGGTTGTACTTTTGTAGTATTATTTTGTATATTTGGATGAATTAGTTTCATATTTTGTGTGCCCACTAAAATAATTAGACTTCTTATTGTCTTATACTTATATATTCTACTCATAGCTGACGGTCTCCTCATTTTAGGCAGATACATTCCTAGCATTACTTATATAACCATCTAAATAGCTCACAAACTCAATTCCAAGCAACTTAACACCACCCATTCCCTATTTCTGCCTATCCATCTATCCTTCTACCTTTCCTCTTATTTAGTCACATTTCCATCGGTCTATTTCCCCATCTAACTTATCTGTGTATCTATCAATTAATTTCTCATTTTCTTATCTACCTATTATTTTACTCATCAATTCATAAGTCTTCCATTGTTCATCCATTATTATTATTGGAAGAGTGGTTCAGCCCACATCCAACTGAACTCAGAGCTTACTCCTGGCTCTGTGCTCAGGGATCATTCCTGGTGGTGCTTGGGGAATAATATGTTGAGCCAAGGGAGAATCTGGGGTCTGCTGAATACAAGGCAAGTGCCTTACCCCTTATACACCCTCTCCTTTCCCCATTCATATATTTCTAATCTCTCATCCATCCATCTTTTCAACCATCTATCCATCTACCTCAAACAATCCTCAAACCATCCTCAAACCATTTACCTCAAACCATCCTTCACCCAGACATGATTTCTTTCATACATTAAAATTATCACTTATCCTAGTAGTAAACTCTTCCTTCCATTCACCAAACCACCAAAAGAATTACATGTTCTATCACTAATTTTTAAATTAGTAATAACAGTAATGCACATATGATTATTTCAATGTGTTTCTACTACATGGTAACTCTCTTTGTAGAGATACATTGGTATACAGGTCTGAGTGACTGTGTATAAATTTGGGTATATTTGGAGAACCAACTTTTATACAGAAAATAAAAGTAACCTCCCTGTTTGGGGGAAGTCTATATGTTTTGTATGTTTACCTACCTCAACATTTCTATACTTTCATCTATTTACCCATTTTCAGGGATCAATCCAGCAAGAAATTTTTCTTCAAGGGCCAGGAGTATTGGCCCATGGTAGGAAGATTGTCACCAAGGGGGAGGAGGATTACAGTTAGAACATAGAAGGAACAACTATACAATGATAGTTGGAAATGATCACTCTGGGAAAATAACTGAGTATTGAAAGGAGGTAAAGTGATACATTTGATAAACTTTCAGTAACAGTATTGTAAGGCACAGTGCCTAAAAGGAAAATCACAATGAAAGAGAGAGAGAGAGAGAGAGAGAGAGAGAGAGAGAGAGAGAGAGAGAGAGAGAGAGAGAAGTGGGGGAAGTCTGCCATAGAGACAGGCTGGGGTGCATAGGGAGGTAAGAGGAAGGGAAACTGGAGACATTAATGGCAGGAAATGTGCACTGGAGCAGGGAATGGTGTTGGAACATTGTATGACTGAAACTCAATAACAAACAAACTTGTAACTGTATACCTCACAGTGATTCAATGAAAAAATAAATGGGAAGGAAGGAAGGAAGGAAGGAAGGAAGGAAGGAAGGAAGGAAGGAAGGAAGAGAAAAAAATTTTAACCTCTACCAACCATTTCTAACCTGATTTTCTTTCTTTCAGTTGAGTCCTGTACTGTAGTGTGAGGATTCTGTAGGGCAAGAACCTTAGTCTCTCCATCTAAACTAAGGGTTGGGAATTTTTCTTTTTTCTTTTTTTTAATTAATTTTATTAAATCACCGTGAGATAGTTACAAGCTTCCACGTTTGGATTACAATCTCACAATGATTAAACACCCATCCCTCCACCAGTGCACATTCCCCACCACTAATATCCCCGGTATACCCCCCCTTTCCAACCCTCCCTCTGCCTCCATGGCAGATATGATTCCCCATAATCTCTCTCTCTACTTTTGGGCATTATGGTTTGAAATAAATACACTGAGAGGTTATCATGTTTGGTCCTTTATCTACTTTCTGCACACATCTCCCATCCCAACCGATTCCTCCAGCCATCTTTTTCTTAGTGATCCCTTCTCTATTCCAGCTGCCTTCTCCCCTTTGCTTATGAAGCAGGCTTCCAGCTATGGAGAAATCTATCTATCCCATGTATCTAGTGTCCTTAGGTGTCAGCCTCATGTTATGTTGTTTTATACTCCACAAATGAATGCAGTCCTTCTATGCCTGTCCCTCTCTTTCTGACTCATTTCACTTAGCATGATACTCTCCATGTCTATCCATTTATAAGCAAAGTTCATGACTTCATCTCTCCTGACAGCTGCATAGTATTCCATTGTGTAGATGTACCAAAGTTTCTTTAACCAGTCATCTGTTCTAGGGCACTTGGGTTGTTTCCAGATTTTAGCCATTGTGAACAGTGCTGCAATGAACATATAGGTACAGATGTCATTTCTACTGTGCTTTTTTACATCCTCAGGATATATTCCCAGAAGTGGTATTGCAGGGTCATATGAAAGCTCGATTTCTACTTTTTGAAGGACTGTCCATATTGTTTTCCATAAAGGCTGGACTAGTGGGCATTAAGGTTGGGAATTTTTCTGAATTTTGCATGCACAGTATCATAATCAGGCACCATCCTGTCAAGCACTGAGTCGGACACAAGAAGGGGTGGAGAGGTAGGAGCTTGACCAAGAGATTCTTGCAGGTGTTGCTTTGGCTAACGGAGAACGATGGAGGATTCTCCGACGTTTCTCACTGACAATTCTTCGGGACTTCGGAATGGGAAAGAGAAGCATTGAGGAGAGGATCCAAGAAGAGGCTGGCTTCTTATTAGAGGAATTCCGAAAGACTAAAGGTATGCGGGAACAGTTGGGGTAGGGTTCCAAGGTGATGTGAAGCTGTTGCAAGAATCATCACGGTCATCATCGGTCATCACGGTCCTCCCGTTGTTCATCGATTTGCGGGCCCAGTAATGTCTCCATCATGAGACTTGTTGTTACTGTGTTTGGCATAGCGAATACACCACAGGTAGCTTGCCAGGCTCTGCCCTGCGGGGGAGATACTCTCGATAGCTTGCTGGGCTCTCCGAGAGGGGCGGAGGAATCAAACTCGGGTGGGCCATGATGGCCGCTTGTAAGGCAAACGTCCTACCGCTGTGCTGTCGCTCCAGTGTTGCAAGAATAGTCCTGAAAATCTGAAACCTTGCTGGGAGAAAAACTCTGCCATAGAAGAAGACAGAACAGTTTAAATATTTATAAAGATGTCTAATCAGACTTCATGCTCCAAATTAACGTGAAAGAATCTCAGAGACCAATTGTATAGAAACCTTAATCAAAAGATATCAGGGAAGGGTCTTATAATGGGTAAGACATTTATTTGTCTTGTGTGCAGCCAGCTTGGGTTTGATCCCAGCATCCCATATGGTCCCCTAAGAAACACCAGGGAGAATCCCTGAGTGCAGAGCCAAGACTAACACCTGAGCTCCACTGGGTGTGTTCCCCGCCCCCCTAAAAAGATACAAGGCAGTTTTATAAGCTCCTGATGTCATATGCGAACTTCAGCAGTACGTAAATTCATACCTTTTTCTGGTGCCAAAAGAAAGTTTTGTTATATACTTGCACACATATTGTGGTTAAATAAAAACCTAAACCAATTCTAAGTATGCAATTCAGTAAAAATGACCTTGTTCAGATTATTGGGGAAAGGATATGTGGAACTATTTCATCTTATAAATGTAAACATCTATTTTACTAATTTTTAAAAGAATCCAGCTGAGAGGCAGAGAAAAAGAGAGATGAATGGACAAGAGACTGAGAGATACATTTCTGTATATTAGATATTTTTGTCAAGGGGTCCATGGATGTCAAACAGTACATGAGGAGCTTTCACTGTTCATGAGTCACTATATTCCTTGCAAAAGTATATATTTGTGAGCACATAAATTATTACAGGGAAACTGCCCCAGATTCACTGACTCTGCCATCATCTTATTTATGTCGGTTGTAACTGAGGTCAAGAAAAGATTTCTTTAATAGCTCAAATGGAATCATTAGAAGAGAGACATAGAATCAACTCATTTTTTTATTCCACTCAATTTTTAATATTTTATCATGGGAGAGTTGGGGGCCATACCGGGCTATGTTCAGGGATTATTCCTGGCTCTGAATTTAGGAATCACTCCTGGTGGTGCTTAAAGGACCATATAGGATACCAGGGATCGAATTTCGGGCCAGCTGAGTGCAAGGCAAACATCCTACCAACTGTACTATAGTTCAGACCCCAGAATCCAGTCATTCTTTAAAATGAAAAATTAAAAGAAAAAGAAAATGCCCTATATCACCACCTTTTTTCCAAAGCTATAAATTTCCAGCACACAATTAAATAGTAATCACAGTGATTAAGCTCTACCACACTTCTTGAGCTCTTTCTACATGTCAAGTGTGCTAAGCATTCAGCATGAATAGTGATATGGAATCCTCATGAACCAATGAGGTAGTTACTAAAACAGCTGATAATTAGGAATAAGATTCTTCACATGTGACTTCGACAGTGGATCCAGGGCTCACCTCCATGACAGGATCCTGATAATTGCCTCTATACATAGACTATTTTTTTTCACCAGGTAACCCCATCGAACCCACTTTCTTCCTAAGCCGCACCGTCTCCAATGTCATCAGTTCTGTTGTCTTTGGGAGTCGCTTTGACTATGAGGACAAGCAGTTCCTGAAGCTGCTGAAGATGATCAATGAGAGTTTTATGGAGATGAGCACGTCCTGGGCACAGGTGCCTTCCAGCCTTCCCTCCCACCAACTTCAGTTAACTAGCATTGAGTGTGCCTACCCATCTCTCTCATTTCTTCCCACAAACCCAGGAAGTAGGTGCCCTGAGTCTCAAAAGCAAAAGTATTTGCTTAGCCTGGTTTAGATGCTGAAATTAAGTGTAAAGACTTAAGTTCCACATTTGGTCCATGGTGGACCCTAAGGCCATTGTGAACAAACACTTCTCCACCTTTGCCTATTCCCTGCAGCTATATGACATGTATTCTGGAGTCATGCAATATTTGCCAGGAAGACATAATCGTGTTTACTACTTAATTGAGGATCTCAAGGATTTCATTGCCCAAAAAGTCAAAACCAATGAAGCATCCCTTGATCCGCAAAACCCTCGAGACTTCATTGACTGCTTTCTCGTCAAAATGCATCAGGTACTTCTTCCTCTTCCTCCCTCCTTTCCTCCAACTCCTCAACCTCAAGTGCCTGAAACTTTAACTCACCCATAAATATTTGAGAGACGAAGAGCAAAATGTGGTTCGCTCATTTACATCTTCATTTATACAAAATATTTAGAATGTGTAAAATCATAAAGTTGTTTATTTTTTAAGTCTGCTCTAAACATTTGAGGATGATAGAAATACAAGTGTTATGACTTTGAATCAAAAATACCAGTGATTTATAACTGCAGAAATGTAGTCATTAAAGTTTTACATTTGAGCTTGAACATTTAAAGACTTTCAAATTCAGAGCTGGAACTTTACAGTTAGAGTTTATAAGTGCAGACTTAGAGGTGTATACCTTTAGAAGCTTATACTTTTTTTGAAGAGGCTCTTTAAATTTTAGAATTAATTATAGTATAGAAGCTGTCTACTTGAAAGTGCAATATAATATACCCTAATGATCTAGAACTTTTATATCCTGTAAAGTAATCTGTGTCCTCGCTTCCTATTCTCCCCTCTGTTCATTACAGTCCTATACACAGGTCTTCCGCCTACTGTTTCTCTAACACACTTGTCTCAGAAACTCTGCTAGATGACCCCTCTCCCAGACATCTATCCACTTGGTTTCTGCATTCATTTTAACTTTACACAGGAGAGTTTAAGAAGGTGGGGACAGAAGAGGGTGATTCTGTTTCTATGCTTTTCATTTTCAGGACAAAAATAATCCCCAGACAGAATTCAATCTCAAGAACTTGGTTCTCACCACTCTCAACCTCTTCTTTGCTGGCACGGAGACTGTGAGTTCTACACTGCGCTATGGAATGCTACTGCTGATGAAGCATCCAGAGGTGGAAGGTGGGTTACATCAATTCCCTTAAACAGCTCCCAAAATTGCACTTCATCATGCAGATATAGGGCAGAATCTGATTCCTGGCCTTTTCCAGCTTATACTAGTATTTCCTTTCATTACTTTTCAAACACTGCCACATAACACCTTCAACAGAGCTTTTTGTTCACATTGTTACATCTCCTCTGACTTTGACTCTGCTATTTCTCAACATAGGCCTGCGATTATATTTAGGGCCAACTGGATGTTTCCCATCTCACGATTCTTAATTATATCTACAATATTTGTCATGTAAGAAATCATTCACAATTCCAGAGACTAGGAGCTGGGTATATCTTTAGAGGATTTGTTTTTATTAGTATTAAATTATCATTGATTATAATATTATGGAATTTCAGGGGTTTAGTTTCATGCTTTTGTATGTGTTCATTCTTATCATTCCCATCACAAAATTTCCACTTTCATCTCACCATCCAGAGATTCCTCATTCTTCCCAACCCATTCTCTTCCTCTTGGGAAACTACTACCATTTTTGAGAGTAAATTTGGTTTTATTTTTTTGCTTTAGTTATTCATGTTCCACATATGAGTGAATCCAGTCAGCATTTCTTGCACTTTCATGTTTATGTCACTTAGCAAAACTAAGGAAGTGATATCTTTGCGGACAATTACCTCACCAATTCTAGTGGCTGAATCCAGTAGCACCCATCTTTAATAAGCCAGTCTAGTCTGGTGGGTCAGCTCTAATAATAAAGCTATAGGAATAAATAGTGTTTGTTACTCGATTCAGTAAAGTCTCCCATTTTGGTTCCTCTTCCATCTTATGTAGTTTCCCACAAGTCAATGGCTTTTCCCACTACAGAAAATGGACAAGACTCATCTGTGTTTCCACTCAAGTTCGTCTAACCTCTCCTTCATTATTGGAATTAATATGAATAATCAAACATGGGGGTGCACGTTCTCTATTATGCATTGTCCTGGTTACTTGCATACTGTATTTTTGGTAAACGTTATCAGTACATGAGCTTGTTAGACCATCGCATTCATTTCAAGATGAAGAGTCAGAGGACAGGCTCTTCATTTCAAGAACACTCTCCTAGTAAGAATGACTTACCAATATACACCAATAGTGTTCTAAGTGAAAGCTATACCAAAAATGTTCATAGTGACTGTCACATGATGAACATCATTTGGTTTGAGTTCTGTCCTAGTTAACCCTGGAACTGGTTTTATCCCATCAAAAATCTGTATATGAAAGCCCAACTTCATGGCTTTCAAGTAAAGAACAAATGCCGTAGCAGACAAAGTTCCATTCTGTGTGTCTCCCAACAGTTGAATGGATGTTTCCTGACCAGCAATATGTCAGAAATAAAGAGACAGCCCACAAACACATGGTTGGTTCCTTCAGTGTCCCATGGTTGATAAATACAAATCCATGTCCAAACTCTAGCCTCTTGTTAAATCTCCCGTGTCTCTGTGTCCCTGCCTATGATGCTTTCTAACATTTTCCAGCCAAGATCCATGAAGAGATTGACCAAGTGATTGGGCCACACCGGATCCCAAGTGTGGAGGACCGGGTCAAGATGCCCTACACGGATGCTGTGATTCACGAGATACAGAGGCTAACAGATATTGTGCCCATGGGTGTCCCTCACAACGTCATTCGAGATACCGAATTTCGAGGCTACCTTCTGCCCAAGGTGCGTCTACATCTTCATTGCCATCCCTTCTCCAATCACTGTACCTTTCCCTCGTCCTGGTTTGCTGCACCCACATCACAACACAGATTCTCCTAATTAATCCCATTTTCTCCCAGGGTACAGACGTGTTCCCCCTGCTTGGCTCAGCCCTCAAAGATCCCAAGTATTTCCGTTACCCAGATGCCTTCTATCCTGAGCATTTCCTGGATGAGAAGGGCCATTTCAAGAAGAATGAAGCCTTTGTACCCTTTGCCTCTGGTAGGTTACTGTGGTAAGATTCTCTCTTGGAACATTCTAGATGTGTCCCCAACCATTGTTGGGGTCTGAAGGGGAAGAAAAATCCTAATTTCATTTGATCATGAAACCCTAGAATCCCAAAATCTGGGAGTCATAGAGCCATGACAGCCATAATAAGAAGGTAATATCATTCAGCAAGGGTCAGAGAAGATGTCTAGTGAGAACCAGATAGAAACCACTTTAGATTTTGCTGTCCATGGTGCCTCTGTGTGGACATTGCAATCAGAACTCTTACCACCACTCATGTACAAAAGGAACTATAGGTTATACATAAATAAATGATTCCTATTCTGGTGCTTATTTAAGGACACTGAAATTATAATCATTAATTGTGTGTACACAATTAATCCCATCAACGGCCAAGACCCAGAGACTATAAAACCCAGCTCTCAGAAGAGCGCAGCCACAAATGAGGCCACACAACATCTCATTATCTCATTCTTACTTTGGACAACCCTGCAGGCTACCACATGTAACCTGCCCAGACAGCAGAGTCTGGCAAACTCCCCGTGGTGTACCCAATATGCCAAATACCAGTAACAATGATGGGTCTTATACTCCTAACCCTGAAAGAGACTTCAATATGGCACTTTTTAAAATCTCAGGGGGGCTAGGGCAAAGGAGACGTTACTGGTGCCTGCTCGAAGCAATAAACAAACAACAGAATGATTGTCATTGTGAATTGTGTGTAGTTTTGTCTGGGGGCCATTCCCAGCTATGCTCAGTGATAACTCCTGACGGGGCTTAGGAAACAATGTGTGGTGTCAGGGGTTGAATCTGGGTTGACTCTGTGCAAGGCAAGCATCTCATCTGTTGTTCTATCTCCCAACCCCCTCATTTAATTTTTTTTCTCATTTTTTAATTCATTTTTTAGAGCATTACAAAGCCATTCATGATTGGATTTCAGTCATACAGTATTTCAACACCCATCCCTCCAAGAGTGTATATTTCCCAGCACCAGTGTCCCCAGGTTCCCTCCTATCACCCCACAATTCCCAACCCCCTCACTTAATTTTTATGTAGCTGTAGCACTGTAGCACTGCCCTCCCATTGTTCACTGATTTGTTCGAGTGGACACCAGTAACCTCTCCATTATGAGATTTGTTGTTACCATTTTTGGCATATCAAATACGCCATGGGGAGCTTGCTAGGCTCTTCCATGTGGGGGGATACTCTCGGTAGCTTGCCGGGCTCTCGGAGAGGGACAGAGGAATAGAACCCAGGTTGGCCGTGTGCAAGGCAAACGCCCTACCTGCTGTGCTATCCACTACCACAATATTTTTTTTAAGCTTTTAAACTAAAGATATAGAAAACAAGGACTGGAACAAACAATACAGCAGGTAGGTGCTTGCCTCCATGCGGCTGACCAAGGTTTAATCCCCAGCACTCTCATGTGGCCCTCCAAACCACAAGAGGAGTGATCTCTGCATAACCAGGAATAATAGTAATCCCTGAGCACCACCAGCAGTGCTCCACCCCCCCCCCGGAAAAAAAAAGTAAAATAAAGAATTCTTAGTTTTCAGGTAGAAAAATAAAAAACACCATGGATTTGTCCTATCAGAGAAGCTTGATCAATGACATAATGTCCTCGAGCAATGATTTATTTGTTTATTTGTTTAGTGGTGCTGATAACCAAATATAGAGTCTCACATGTGCCAGGCAAGTGCTCTACTGCCGAGCCACATCCCAGGCCTCTGTAACAATAACATTTTAGGCACAAACCATTTGAACCTTTGGTCAGTGCAGTGGCTAGGAAAATAGGCACAATCCTACCATTTCCAAGTGGAGTGCTGAGGGATGAGTTACTTCGGCTCCCTGCCTATAAAATGCAGAGTAATCTCTCAAAACCATTGGAACAGGAACTGATGCATCTAACTGTAAGCATCTCTGTCAGATCAGTCTTTCGGAAACTGAAGTGGAGGGGAAAAACCTCAAATCTGAGAATCTTTAGGACCGTTTCATCTTGGAATCTGATGCCCAAGACATTGAGCAGGAACCTGCCTGGTGACTAAATGGCATGTCTTAGCTGAGCACTGTATATAGCAACCCTTTGAGATTTTACAATAACTCTATAAGTAGAGAAATCCTGACCTCAGAGATGCTGATGGGATAGAGGAAGCTCGGTGGGTGGTTGAGACCACCCCTGTGCATCCATATTCCAATGCAAATGTGACCTGTTCTCCCCTTGTGTCACAGGAAAGCGTGTCTGCCTTGGGGAGGCCATGGCCAGAATGGAACTCTTTATCTACTTCACCTCCATCCTTCAGAACTTCTCCCTGCGCTCTCTGGTGCCACCTGCTGAAATTAATATCACACCAAAGCTCTCAGGCTTTGGCAACATACCTCCCACCTATGAGCTCTGCCTCCTGGCCCGCTAAGCACCCTCTCCTGGGAGCTGTGGGAAGCAGTGGAGAACAAATTTCAGTTTCCCTGTAGCAGAGCACCCACCCATCTCTCCCTGCATCGTCTCACAGCCCCAAGAGAAGGCACTATTTCTACTTTCGTGGAACCACCAATCTGAGAGGGTCACTGAAAATAGGAAGCTCTGTGTTGTCTCTATGCAGGAGGAAAGCAATGTCTATCCTAGATACCTACAACAGCCCGCAGATTCTATGTTCCCTTAATCATGATCACCTCCGCTTATTCTTGTAGAGTTCATGTTCATATCTTGTTCCTTTATCTTTGTCTTAATCATGACCAAAATGAGGGTCACTAGCCATTCTTCTGATTTTCATAGCCAACACCACCAAATGCCAACAGGACCAAACTCAAACTAAAGATTATTGAGTGTAATAAATTTCTTAGTGTATGTGAATCCAACATGGCACTCAATTAAAAGAGCCTTATAACTTCCCTGTTTTAATTTTGCTTTCTGCTAGTTTCCTCTAGACTTCCAAAATGTTTTGGGGTCATCCTTGTAATAGACCAGCCTCAGACATCTTGTTTGTTTCCTCTCCCTTCCCATTCTCTTTTTTTTTCTTTCTCTCTCCCTCCCTCTCTTTTTTCCTTCTTTCCTTCCCCCATCGAGCCCTCCTTCTTTCTCTCCCTCCGTTCCTTCCTCTTTTCTTTCCTTCCTTCCTTCCTTCCTTCCTCCCTCTCTACCTCACCCCTCTTTCTTTCTATCTTTCTTTCTTTCTTTCTTATTTTTATATCATATCCAAAGATAGAGACTATAAAATCCAGCTCCTGGAAGCGCGCAGCCACATTCACAGCCGTGCGACATCTTATTATCTCATTGCTACTTTGGACAAACTGGCAGGCTACTGAATGTAACCTGCCCACACGGCAGAGTCTGGCAAACTCCCCGTGGTGTACCCAATATGCCAAATACCAGTAACAATGATGGGTCTCATTCTCCTAACTCTGAAAGAGTCTTGAATATGGCACTTTTTTTAAAAATCTCAGGGCTAGAATGAAGGAGACGTTACTGGGGCCTGCTCGAGGCAATCGACGAATAACAGGATGGTCATGATCATGATCCAAAGATACTAAGAGCTTACTCCTGGCTCTGTGCTCAGGAATCACTCCTAGGAGTATTCAGTGACTGATAATGCTGCAGGGGATTGTACCAGGGTTCATGAAAGCATGCAAAGACTTAGTGTGCAAGTCAAGCACATTAAGCCCTGCACTATCTTTCTAGCCCCATCTCTCTCTCTCCTCTCTCTCCTTTTTTTATCCTTTTTGGGTCATACCACAGATGCACAGGGGTTACTCCTGGCTCTGTACTCAGGAATCACTCCTGGTGGTGCTCGGGAACCAAATGGGATGCTGGGAATCAAACCCGGGTCAACTGGCAAGGCAAACGCCCTCCCCACTGTACTCCAGCCCCTGGCCCCATTTCTTTTAACCACCTTTCTGGTTGTTCTTATTATAACCTTCCATCCCAAATGATGTCAGTGGACTTCAAGTGATTTATGATGGCCACTTTCTCCTGATCCATTTCTGCTATCCTGGGACTGGCTGGGAAGGCTAGGACTAATAAAGTCTGCAATGAGCCCCTGCATAGAATGGACCTCAAGACCAAGCCCCACTAAGAAGCCATCAAGCCACACCTGACATCCACTTGTTCTGCACAGCACAGGAGTTAATCCCCACCACCTGATTTCTCAGGGAGGCCCTGGACTCAGGCTGAAGCGAAGAATTGCTCTTTGCAGGAAAGGAAAGCCAGTCCTAGGCCTTACCCTGGGTTTCTTTGCATTCTCACAGAAAAGAATTTTAGGAATAGATGAGCAGAGAAGTAAAAACAGATTTTTTTATTTGGAGGTGTTTGAGGAAGGAGGAGGGAGACAAAGAGAATAGTGTGCTCAGGAGAGAACATGAACTTCTCCAGAGGTGGAGCCAGCTCTGCATAGCCTTTAAGACTGACTTTTATATGTGTGCGTTCAAAAAAAGTGTGTGTGGGCTCTCTTGCCATTCAGTGTCCATGCTGCATTTCCACCCCGGATGGGTGACAGAATGGAAGAAAGAAGGAGGAAACAGGGTCCAGGCTGGTTGGTGATCAATAGCCATTTATTTCAATCTAGTCTTCCTCTGCCTCCTTCCAGTCTCACTCACTGCCTATATTCTTCCTCCTCCTTTCCCTATGCTGGTCTCCCCACATCCCATCTTTCTGCCTTAGTCAAGAGCCCAACAACCAAGGTTGGGGATAGCCACTACACCTAGGTGAGATAGCACAATCAACATATGAAAGCCCTCTTCTAGGGAAGCTCTACTAAGGTAAAGATCTCATCCTGCTAGGAGCCCATAGTCATCTTAGATTTACTTCTTAATAATGTTTCTAGTCATTCTGTATGGACACAGTAAAGGTAAAAAGGTAAAGGCCCTCCTGTTGATCATCGATTTGCTCGAGCGGGCCCAGTAACGTCTCCATTGGAGGCTTTGTTGTTACTGTGTTTGGCATATCGAATATGTCACGGGGAGCTTGCCAGGCTCTGCCATGCGGGCGAGATACTCTCAGTAGCTTGCCGGGCTCTCCGAGAGGGGCGGAGGAATCGAACTCTGGTCGGCCATGTTGGCTGCGTGCAAGGCAAACGCCCTACTGCTGTGCTATCGCTCTAGCCCAATGGACACAGTAAGAGATATATTAAGTTTAAAGTTTAAAGGGTGACTCTCCTGGGAATATCTCGCTATAGATCCCAAACCACAGTCCTCAGGCCAGATTATTCCTTCCTAACCCTAGTAGGGTCCTTGTACAGTCACTTCATTTCATGACAGAATTTGTCCATGAACACGACCATGCTCTTAAACTTAATTATAATTTTTATGGCACTTGGCCTGTCCCGTATTGATGTAAGGGTGGCTTACAGCTTGCCCTGGATCCATCTAGCATCTTCTTAGGGACCCTTCTTAGGGACCTTGCTAGGAACTAAGGGCAACTGAGGCTTAAGTCAAATAAATATGACAGACACCCAATTATTATCCAGTGTCAATTAACTTCCAAGTTATAAAAGCAACTCCCAAGTTGTCTTCCTATATATACAAAATGGACATTTCTTTAAAGTAAATTGCAAAGCACATAAAGGAAGGAGGAAACCCATATTTCACTTACAAATACAAATCCAGGGATCTCTGAAGAATTTGACTTTAAAAGTTACATGTTCTGGTTAGAGAAAATAAGTGATTAACAGGTATGGGAAGCAGAGCACAAAGGAGAAGTTAAAGATGAATACTGAAGAAATGGGAGTGTTCAGGAGCATTGTGATGGGTGTTACTCAGTAAACCTAAGTTCCTTAAGGTTGAAGAGAAAGGATAAACCAATGTTATCCTACAATATGAATAACGGATTTTCTTTAGGTTGACTTAGCCTGGAGTTTTCTGAACGTGCAGGCACATGAGGCTGGTCAGATGCTATCATAAAAGAAGAAATTTCTAGCTTTGGCGGAAATTTGGGGAAAATGTCCTAATCACAGTCCAAGTCTCTGCTGAAGTTTTATCCTTTCTGTAGGAAGGAGGAGTCCAGCCTCCTGGGGGTCAGCTGCTGGTGCCAGATAAAGGTCTTATCAGACCTTAGTTCCTATGTCCACAAAGTGGTTCCTGACAACTTTAAGACTAATTGGTTATGTCCCAGGAATTCCATTGCCATGGGGGCCCTTTCTTCTCTACCTGTCTGCCTCATACTCCCCAGATATTTTCTAAAGAGTGTTAAATTCACCTGAACTCTTTTTTTAGTTCTAAACTCTGTCAACTTGCTCAACTGGTGAAAATTCTCCCTCATATTACATTTTGTTCCACTTATATTTATATAGTTTCCACTGAACCCCCATTAGACTCTTCAGGTAATTGGGGCCCATTGGTGAGCAGGAAGCCATGACTTGCTCTCATGGAGCTTATGTTGTCATGGGGAAGGCAAGCAATGAAGAATAAATGAATATGAAACTGATGTAGGTAGGCAGATAAGGTAGGCCCCTTCCCAAGGCAATGGCAGCAAATCTCCTGGATAGCAATAGCCCTGAACTAATGGAGAACTAACCGGCATTAGTCCACCAGTCTGTGACAGACCCTGTGGAGGCTGGACATCTACAGGGATGACAGTGTAAGAAACAGTGAACAGTTAAGGACCAGAGAGAGATTAACCAGAAACTCCAAAGCTGTTCCTTTGACACCTGACCAACCCCCTCCAACAGAAGCTCCTGCAGAAACAGAAGTCAGGAAAGGAATTTCAAAGAAGACCATCACCACTATCAACCCCCTAGGTAACCTCCCCAGCAACGAACTTTTACCTAGGTAGAAGTCCCACATGGGGGCAGGTTGGAAGAAACCCTATGAAGGCCACCTTGAACAAATATGCTGCCTGAGCACATGTGTCCTGTCGCCCGCATCTTCCCTCTTGAGATATGCATATGCATATGCTTTAGATATGCATATGCATATGCTGCCTGAGCACATGTGTCACCCGCATCTCCCCTCTTGAGATGTGTACTTTCATGTTTTCATGTCTAATGCTGGGATGTGTGTAGGGGCTCTCTCTCCGCCCTTGGAGAAGCTCGGGCTCCCTTTTGAGTAGGTTATTCTCCACTCTCTCCCACTTTATCTTCCTCCTTCCCTTCAAAACTTCCAAATGAAAACTGTGTAATTTCACTACTCTTCTACTCCTGAAATTCCTTTCTGCGAGGCGAGACAAGAACCCAGTAATCTTGGGTTCCGGGTGGCAGAGGCAGATGGGGAGAAAGTGACCGTCTTTCTCCTCCCTGCTTCATATAAGTCACCTTTGGGGCCCACCGACATCAAAATGTGATAGGAAAATTCAATCCATATAATCCATGTAATATGGTTCAAAAAAGAGTGTGGGAAAACGAATAGTGATTTTGGGACTGAATTTTCACATGGGTGGTCAAAGAGAAAAAAGAAGATGAGCAACTTTCCTTTTACTTTTCAACCTTGTGAAATTTCCAAGCATATTATTGATAGTCTGAGACCTCACTCAGTGCTGACAGAGGAACAGAGAGAAGTAATGTAAAGAAATAGAAGTTTGTTGGGGTTTGCTCCCAGGAGGACTGGACCCTACTACATTCCAGTGAGGTTGGGGTAGAAGTGTGCCCTGGAAGAGACTAAGTGGGATTTTAAGTTGTCTTGGGTGGGAAACGGAACAGAGACCACTGGGAGTGGTACGACTGGTATGGAACCATGGAATGCAGCCTAGGGGTTGCCAGGCTTGGAATGGGCCATAAGCCCTGTCTTCAGTGTCAAGAAGGCAGAGTGATCTCTGATTTCAAAAATGTCACTATCTTGTCCCGATTTGGTTCTGATCCTAAGCAAAGTTACAGTTATTTTGTAAAGCAGTGTTTACAGTTATTTTGTAAAGCAGTGTTTGGGCTACCTTGAAGGACATGAGGACATTTGGAGTACCATTCCCAGTGCTGAGGGCAGATGGGGATAAAGAGCAGGCCTAGTATTGCATATTGAGGAAAAACAGTTTGAAATGCAATCAGCCCAAAGGCATGGAAGCCTTTGACACAAAGGACTCATCTCAGGAGCCCAGAAAGCCAATGAGATGCAGAACTCCAGGTCCAGTGCACAAGGCTTCCTGAGAACACAGGAACCCCCTGGGAGGAGAGGCTGCAGCAGTGCAGCAAAGGCCAAGTGGAGAATAGCAAAAAGAATAGCAAAAGACAGGGACTGGTGTGATAGCACAGAAGGTAGGGCTTTTACCTTGCACACGGCCGACCCGGGTTCGGTTCGATTTGTAGCATCCCATATGGTCCCCCAAGCACTGCCAGGAGTAATTACTGAGTGCATGAGCCAGGAGTAACTCCTGTGCATCGCTGGGTGTGACCCAAAAAGCAAAACAAAAGAATAGCAAAAGACCATCAACCACCCCAGACTCCCCCTCAACAACCACCCTAGCAAGGGGCTGGGGTGGTAGGTGGGGGTGCAGCAGTATTCTTGGAGAAGTGTATAAAAGGTCAACTCAAACAAAGGAATGGCATATATGTGCCATGAAACAAACACATGTTGCCCAAGAGCACATGTTGTTGCGGTACATGGTGTTCAAGTACAACTTCCCTCTTGAGATGTGTACTCTGGGCTCTCTCCAACTTTGGAGAAGCCTGAATTCTCTCTTGAGAATCTCTCTCTCTCTCTCTCTCTCTCTCTCACACACACACACACACACACACACACACACACTGTGAGAAGCAGAAGATTCCTCAATATTCTCATAGAAAAGGGGGGAATGTGGGAAGCAGAAGATTACTCAGTGAGATGCTAGGAAAAGGGGAATATGAGAAGCAGCTAGCTCACTTCTTCTCACCCTCATTGTGAAAGTTGTAGGGGGCAGCTCTGGCCAAGAGGGATAAATGATTTAACGGAGTTAACTAGTTTACAGCAACAGACAACCCAGAGAAGCTCCTGCAGGAACATAAGGTCAGGAAAGAAATTCCAAAGAAGACCATCACCATTCTCAACCCCCCTGGTAACTGCCTTAGCAACAGACTTTTATCTGGTAAAAGCCCATGTGGGAGCAGGTTAGAGAACCCTATAAAGGCCACCTTGAACAAAGGAAAGGTGCGCATATGCTGTCTGAGCCCATGTTCTGCTTGTGCCCACATGGCTGAGCACCTGTGCCTGAGTACATGTGTTGCCCGCATCTCCCCTCTTGAGATGTGTACTTTCATGCTTTCGTGTCTAGCTGATAAGAAGCTTTCTTGATGTATAGCAACTGGAAAGTCTTCTTAATTGGTAATGTTTGTTTTCTTGATAATTTGCTTTTGTTTGCCTTTGTTCACTTTGGACTCTGTAAGTTACTCTTGCCTTTGGAATTGTCTTTCTTCAAGCTCTGACCTGACTGCGAAGTCAGGACACCTCAGCCCCAGCTAGCTGGCAAAATAAAATCCCGATGTGCGGTTTGCATTCCCGCTGGACTCTTTGTCTCTCTGGATATTGAGGGGTAGTCTTCGGTTCTAACAACACACACACACACACACACACACACACACACACACACACACTGCCTCTTTCCTTCCCTCCCTCCTGTCCTCTCTCCTTTCCCTTCATCAAAATTTCCAAATAAAAGCTGTTTTTAAACTTTAACAACATGTTAATGTTGATCTCTTATAGAAGGGCTGAATAGCCCCTGGGTAAAATACAACAATCTTCACACTCTTTTCTCTAAGAAAACTTTTTTTGTAGCATTTTTAGCAGTTTTTCATAACAAACAATACAAAATAAATTATTTTGGTTCTGCTTTGAGGCAGGAATTGGGGTTCAGGATGGAAACATCCGTAATATGATGTTGGGAAGGTGTAACAGTAGTAGGATTGGTGTTTGAATATTAAATGTAATCAAATATTGTGAACTGTCCCAGCCACTGTCCTCCCATTGTTCATTGATTTGCTCGAGCGGGCCCAGTAATGTCTCCATTGTGACACTTGTTATTGTGTTTGGCATATCGAATATGCCACAGGTAGCTTGCCAAGCTCTGCCGTGCAGGTGAGATACTTTCGGTAGCTTGCATGGTTCTCTGAGAGGGGTGGAGGAATCTGTAAGGTCCCGTGGGACCCTGAGGGAAATTCCAGAGCTAAACTCTGCTAATTTGTAACTCTTCCTTACCTGCCCCCACCCCACCCCAGTAGGGCACTGAACTGTAAATCCTGCCTCCATTATTGACTCTTCTTAATTGAGATGTAAATCCTGCCTCCACTGTTGACTCTTCCTTATCTGCCCCTCGGCTAGAAACTCTTCCCTCATCCCCCTCTACCCGAAATGCAGGTGCCCTGAGCTGTAAATCATGGGGAGCCAGGTAGTCATAGAAGATAACCAGATGTCTGAGTTATGAGATACCCGCTAACCACAATGCTCATGTATGTAAATGCTGATCTTTGAATCTATAGGCTAAGGAGTGATATACTTTTTTAACCAAATAGGTTGGTTAAAAAAGTATATGTTGTTACGAATCTATTGGCCATGAAATGTGCGGGCTCTGCTGTAACGGCCAGTGAAGACCTATATAAGATCTCCTTTGAAGAAGCTCAGGGTCTTGCCTAACTAACCTACTGGACCTGCGTGTCGGTGGGATGACTTGACCCTGGCTAGTCAGCTCAATAAACTACCTGCTTGCTGATTGCATTCCTGCGTGGTCCTTGTCTGCATCAGAGATCCTGAGCCGTGCCCTAACAAAATCAAACCTGGGTCTGCCAGGTTGGCCACATGCAAGACAAATGCCCTACCTGGTGCGCTATCACTTCATGGTGCTCAAAGTTACTTCTGCTCTGCACTCACTCCTGGCAGTACTTGGGGGATCACAGGGGGTGCCAGGATCAAACCTAGGTTGGCCATCTACAAGAAAAACACCCTACCCACTGTACTCTGTGCTCTGGCCCCTAGCACTTAGTTGGGAGTACCCCCTGAATACTGCCAGATGTGCACAAAAAAACTAATAAAGGGAGACATTTATGGTTTAACAAACAATAGGAACTTTGAGGCTGAATCAATAGTACAGTAGATAGAGCACTTGACTTGTACTTGGCCAACCTGAGTTTGGTCTCCAGATTGTGAACTACCTTATTAAATGTTTTTAAAAATTTAATTTAAAAAAATTTTTAAAAAGATGTTTTTATTTCACTGTTCATCTCTTCCTAAAATTCTTTTCTGCAGAAAGGTGACTAACCCAAAAGACCTGAGTAAGTTCTTACACTGACACTCCTTTCCTGCAAAGAGCAATTTTTTGCTCCTGCCTGAGTCCAGGGTGTCCCAGAAGTCGAGTGATAGTTATCAAGTCCCAAACCGCACAGAAAAACTGGAGATTGACAGCTGCTTCGTGGGGCTGGCAGGACAAGAAGTCGCTGCTGAGAAGTCCATGCTCAGGAGGAACTCTGAGACCAATAAAATCGCAGACTTTATCAGTCCTAGATTTTTTCCAGCACTTCCTGGGTTGACAGAGGTGGATAGAGAGAAAGAGGAGAATTTTCTGCATGAGAATGGTGCCTCTCTCCTCCCCATTTCACATAAGTCACCCCAGAACTTCCACTGGCAATATCAGGTTACCAAGGTTACAAAGTGAGACCATGACAGTCTTAAGGAGATCCCAAATGCATTCCATGATTATGATTATGTTGGGTCACCCAGACTCACCCGCAGCTCCCATTCTCTGGTGCTAGCCTGTTTGAAATGTGAACAGGGGTCTATTTTTCTCATCACCACCACCAAAGTGTCCAAGACTGTTCACTACCCTTTTTGGGGGGGTGGGGGTCACACTGGCATTGCACAGAGGTTACTCCTGGCTCTGCACTCAGGAATTACCCCTGGCGGTGCTCAGGGGACCCTATGGAATGCTGGGAATCCAACTCCGGTCTGCTGCATGCAAGGCAAGCACCTTACCCACTGTGCTATTTTTCCAGCCCTCGCTGCTCTTCTTTTGTCGCTTCTAGTTCTCTTCTTCCTTCTACCCTACTCCCTTCTCCTACTCTCAATATTGTTTTGTAATCAAAGGCTTTGTCATCTTTTATACTGTCTATTCCCTTATTTTGATGTTGATGGGCCCCACTGGTGACTTATATGAAATGGGGAGGAGAAATATGGTTACTTTCTCCCCATCAGCCTCTGCCACCCGGGACCCAGGGTACTAGGTTCTTGTCTCGCCTCGCAGAAAAGAAGTCCAGGAGTAGACAAGGAGTGAAGTAAAACAGATTTTATTTGGAGGTTTTGAAGGGAAGGAGGAAGAAAAAGTGGGAGAGAATAGAGAGTAACATACTCAAGAGAAAACCTGGGCTTCTCCAAGGGCAGAGAGAGCCCCTACACACATCCCATCATTAGACATGAAAGCATAAAAGTACACATCTCAAGAGGGGAGAGGCGGGCGACACATGTGCTCAAACAACACATGTGCTCAGGCACCACGTGGGCACAAACAGCACATGGGCTCTGGCAGCATATACGTGCCCTTCCTTTGTTCAAGGTGGCCTTTATAGGGTTTCTTCAACCTGCCTCCACTTCACGTGAGCCTTCTATTTAGGTCAAAGTCCTTTGTTAAGGAGGTTACCAAGGGGGTTGGGAGTGGTGATGGTCTTCTTTGAAATTCCTTTCCTGGCCTTTTTGTTTCTGCTGGAGCTTCTGTCAGAGAGGGGTCCAGCCTCCTCAGAGTCCTTTGCTGGAGCCAGATGAGGGTCTTATCAGGCCTTAGTTCCTGTTTACTGCAAGGTTGGCCTTTGCAACTTCAGAGCTATTACTTTCCAGGAAATTTACTGCCATCACCTGGGGAGGGGGCCTTCCCTATCTGCCTGCCTGCCTACATCAATTTCATCTTCCTACAGATCACCTAATATTTTTGCTTCTCCTTATATCACTAAACATGATTCCTTCCAGTTTCTTTCAAATAATTTGTCACTAATTTATTTTAGGATTTTGAAAGGAAAAGTCTTTAATTTCCAGGCCATAGTGATTGTACAGTATGTAGGGAATGTGCCTTGCATGCAGCCAACTGGGATTTGATCCCCGGCATCCCATATAC
Source organism: Sorex fumeus (assembly GCF_029834395.1). NCBI lineage: Eukaryota > Metazoa > Chordata > Mammalia > Eulipotyphla > Soricidae > Sorex > Sorex fumeus. Next base: position 17,580,914 of record NW_026606179.1, read on the forward strand.
TCGGTACCACCAGGAGTAATTTCTGAGTGCAGAGCCAGGAGTAACCCCTGAACATCGCCAGATATTACTCCCCACCCCCCCAAAAAAGGAAGGAAAGAAAATCTTTAATTCATAATAGATACAAATCCTGAACAACCTTACTGTTTATTCTACTATTCCTATAAGGGAAAACTCTGGAATTTTAATCTCTATGGAGGATGACCTATAGGTAACACAGTATTTGTAAAAGAATAACTTATATGTATGAAGTGTATCTTGATCATTTCATATATCGCCATTATCATGAACTATGATGTAGGATTGTCTTTAGGATAACAGTCAAGTCTAAGGGAGGTAAGTTAGGAGTACCCTAGCTATTGAATAGTCAAGAGATTTATTGATTAGGAAAAGGAAATTGAGTATTTCTCTCTAGAACACATTATCAGTTTTACAGGAAACAATCAAAAGTTCTACAGGAGATAATGATGCAGCTGGGGAAATAGGCCTGTTGATGCCTGAAGTGGGTTAACTGGGCAAATATATTGTGGAAATATATTTTGCAGAAAGAATGCTAAAGTGAGCAATGAATAAATCTCTAGGATGACCACTAAGGTGTAAACTACTCTTTTTTACAATTAGCGAGTGTTTAACATAGTTAGAAATAGCCAATTCTAGGTCTTACACTAATATTTACTTAATAAAGGAGAAAATGTTTAGCATCTGACTTTACAGAAAAATTTTCTTTAATTCCTGTGAGGTCCCTGTATATTTTCCAGCATCCTCATCAAAGAAGCAGTTGGTTGTGTTTAGAGACCATTTCTGAACTGAAAATAGGAATGGGATTCTAATGAACTGAAAAAGTCTGTTGTTGCGTGATGTGCTTATATAACAGCTACCAAACACAAGTATTTGATTATTTAACTGTAGTAGAATGGTTTTGATGTCGGTGGGCTGCACAGGTGATTTATTTAAAGCAGGGGAGGAGAAAAACTGTCACTTTCTCCCCATCCACCTCTGCCATCCAGGACCCACGGTTACTGGTCCTTGTCTCGCCTTGCAAAAAGGAATTTCAGGAGTAGACAAGCAGTGAAATAAATATATTTTATTTGGAGGGTTTTTTAAGGTGTGGCGGGAGAGAGAGAGAGAGAGAGAGAGAGAGAGAGAGAGAGAGAGAGAGAGAAACACACTCAAGAGAGAATGCAGGCTTCTCCAAGGGTGGAGAGAGCCCCTAGACACATCCCAGCATTAGACACAAAAGCATGAAAGCACATATCTCAAGAGGGGAGATGCAGGTGACACATGTGCAAAGGCACCACATGTGCTTGCCCACATGGACGCAAGCAGCACGTGGGCTCAGACAAGCATATGCACACCCTTCCTTTGTTCAAGGTGGCTTTTACAGGCTTTTCTCGGGTTGTCTTGATCCTTGATCCGGAACATTCTGGAGTCTTCTTGGGGCTGAATGGCTAAAATTAATCGGATTAAGGGAGAGGTCTGAAAGTTTGAGGAGAGGAACTTCATGGGGAGGAGTCCAGTCTCCTCCGGCTCTGCTGAAGGTCTTACCAGGTCTTTGTTTTCCGTACCCACAGGGTGGATCAGTCTTAAATTTTTCCTCCCAGAAGTTTTGTTGACCTAAGTTTCATTGTCGAGGGCCTTTCCCTGTCTATCTACCTAGTTCTTAGTACATCAGTTTTAAGAATTGAAGAAAGGGGGTCAGAGTAATAGTATAGCAGATAGGGCATTTGCCTTGCACACAGCTGATCAAATGCCTGGCATCCCAGATGGTTTACTGAGCACCACCAGGTATGATCCCTGAGTGCTGAGCCAGGAGTAACCCCTGAGCTACAAATATTTCCCTACCTTTATAAACAAGGAAAAATAACACTGATTAAATGTTCCAATAAAAACATGATTCCACCAACAACAGATGAAATGTTTGTACTTGAATGAGAAATATTACAGTAATTCAATCATTTGTTAATAACAGGTTCATCATTTGGACTATAAAAGTCAAATGCTCAACTTCAAGGAAAGTTGTTGGTGAATATATTATAACATTTTCAGACAGTATATAGAAACAAAATGCTTGTATTTGTACTATAAAGAAATGTAATTTTGCTGTTAACTCTGCACTTTTTATTGAAAATATATTATAACTTTGCTTTTAAAATTTCTTATGAAACCATTTGCAAATTACACAATTAAATAAAATACTTTAGCCAGAAAAAAAAAAAAACCACATGATTCCATGCTAATTCTTTCATCATGAATCTTGGTCATTGTGGATCATGATCATGAATGACCTCAGCTCTCAATCTTTGGAACTCTGTAAGCTTTTCTGGGTTGAGTAATTAAGTACTTCTGAAGGACAGGATGGAGCAAGGTCAATTTGCTTTACTTTGAGATAAATTTGATTAACAAAGATTTGTGATGAGATCAGTTTCCAGGGAGAAGGACAGAGAGAGCTTCCTCTGGTCTGTTTGCCTGGGATTACTCCCCTTTCCCCTCTCATCACCACATTCTCTCTTCCTTGGGACTTGATGCCTTATCCTACAAGGATTCTTAGACACCATTGGCCAGTGGGTTAGCCAGTGGAGTCAATTGGAAAGCTGGAAGCACGAAGAAGCCAGGACATTTCTTTTCTTTCTTTCTTTTTTTTTTTTTAGAAAGTAGATCACAATATTTAATTACATTTAATACTCAAACACCAATCCCACCACCATTACACCTTCCCACCACCATATTTCGGATGTTTCCATCCCAAACTCCAACCCCTGCCCTAAAGCAGAACCGAAATAATTTATTTTGTATTGTTTGTTATGAATAAACCGCTGAAAATGATTCAAAACAGTTTCTTAAGAGAAAAGTGTGTAAAGATTGTTGTATTTTACCCAGGGGCTATTCGCCCTTGTATAAAACATTAATAGCATGCTATTAAAGGTTTGAGCCTTATGTGCTTATGTAGCACTGCAGCATTGTCCTCCCATTGTTCATCGATTTGCTCGAGTGGGCACCGGTAATGTCTCCATTATGAGACTTGTTGTTACTGTTTTTGGCATATCAAATATGCCATGGGGAGCTTGTCAGGCTCTGCCATCTGGGCGGGATAATCTTGGTAGCTTGCTGGGCTCCCAAGAGGGGCGGAGGAATCAAACCTGTGTCGGCTGCGTGCAAAGCAAACGCCCTACCCACTGTGCTATCGCTTCAGCGCCTGGGAGGGTTTTATTTTAATTTATGTATTTTTAAAATAGAATCACTGTGAGCTACACCTACAAAATTTTCATGTTTGAGTTTCAGTCATACAATGATCGGACATCCATCCCTACACCGGTGTATATTTTCCACCACCAATGTCCCCAGTATTCCCCCCACCCCCGCCATCCCACCCTACCCCTGCCTCTGTGGCAGACAATTTTCTTCTCACTCATTCTCTACTTTGGGGCATTATGGTTTGTAATACAGATACTAAGAGACCATCACACTTGGTCCTTTATCTAGTTTCAACACACATCTCCCACCCTGAACTATCCCTTCAACTGCCATCGACTTAGTGATCCCTTCCCTATCCTAGCTGCCTTCTACCCCTGCTCATAAGGCTGGCTGCCAGGAGATTTCTTACCTTCCTTTCTGCCCTGAATATGCCTCCCTTCTGTTTCCCTCCTGGATCCAGCATCCTCAGAAAACTAACAAGCACTCTGGTGCACTTCCTCCTCCTTTGTTCTATAGCCTATAAAAACTAGCGAGTTTCTGCCTTTTCTACTTAAATTATTTTTTTTATTTTGTCACTGTGATTTAAAATTTTAAAATACTGTCAGTGATTTCCCCTTTCAAACATTGCACTACCTCATCCACTTGTTCTAGATACTACATATAAGTGAGATCAATCTGTTTTTGTTTTTCTGGCTTACTTTATTTAACATACTGTTTTCCAGTTTCATCATCCATGTTGCAGAGAATTGCATGATTTCATCATTTCTTACATCTGTGTCGTATTCCATTGTGTATATATACCACATCTTCATAAAACACTAGTCTGTTGTTGGACACCTAGGTTGATTCCATATCTTGGCTATTATACTAAGTGCTGCAATTAATAATGGTGTGCATGGTTTTTTGAATGAATGATTTTGTGTCTTGAGGGTAGATACCCAGGAAAGTAATTGCTGGGTCATATGGCAGCTCAATTCTTAGTTTGCTGAGATACTGTTTTCCATAAAGTTTGAGCCAGACAACATTCCCACCAGTAGTGGATGAGAGTTCCTTTTTCACCACATCCCCGCCCACACAAATTGTTCCCTGTATTTTTGATATGTGTCATTCTTACTGGTGTGAGATGGTATCTAATTGTTGTCTTGATTTGGATTTCTCTAATAATAAGTGATGCTGAGCAGTTTTGTATATGCCTGTTAGCTATCCACTGGTCTTTCTCAGAGATGCCCCTATTTATATCCTTTTCCCATTTTTGATCAGGTTTTTATATATTTTTTGTTGATCTTTGTGAATACTTTGTATGTCTTGACTATCAACCCTTTCTCTGATGTGTTGAATACAAATATTTTCTCTCATTCAGTTAGTTGACTTTTAATTTTGCCCCGTGTTTCTTTTGCCATGCAAAGAAACTCTTTGATCTGATGTCATTCCGTTTGTTTATTTTTAATTCTGTTATTCTGTTGCCTTTGCCAATGGTGTTGCATCACTGAAGACAGTTTTGAAGTTCAGATCCTGGCCCATTCTGCAAATGTTTTCCTCAGTGTACTTTATGGATTCTGGTCTGATCTCCAGGTCTTTGATTCACACAGCTGTGCTCAGGGGTTACTCCTGACTCTGCACCTAGGAGTTACTCCTGATAGTGCAAGGGGGGGCGGGGGGTGGCATATGGAATGCTGGGACTCGAACTCAGATCAGTTGCATGCAAGCGCCCAGCCCACTGTACTATCTCTCTAGCCCTGTTTCTCTATATTTTCTTAATCTTCACCTGACTCTCCTAATTTTAAAAATTTATTATTACTAGAATCCAAAGAGATGTAATTACTGTTCTCTATCAAGACTCTCTAAAAGAGTGTATCTAACCTATATGAAGAATGAGAAAACTGGTCAAGGGACTAAGTGAGTTGCCTAGTCAAGAAAAGATGGAACTAAAATTTGAACCCAGGACATCTTATTCCTAAATGCAATTGCCTAAAAGGAATGTTCAAGTGCCTTAAGATATGGCAGATGAGGGCTGCAGTTGAGGGGGAGGAACTGGGGAAATGTGGGGGTACTGGGAAAACTAAGAAAAGGGAATGACCTATGTGAATTTCTTTAGATTACATTCATACCCATAAAACTTCAATCCCTGGGGTTGGAGCTATAGTACAGCGTGATTGGCACATATATAAGTGTGGCCACCTAACTTTGTCTTAATTCTCATAGTAGCCATAAGAAGGCACTATTGCTGCTCTCAGTGGATGGTGGCCTTGAACAAGTGGCTGGTGGTCATTGAAAAGAGTGGACCTGTGGATTATCTATGTTTGGTGTAAAGCTATATCTGTCCTAGATTTCTGCAACAACTTATATATTGTGTTCACTTGATTGTGATCACCTCTAGCTTTTCTTCTTGTAGATTCTATGTATATTCTTCCATTGATGTCACCCTGACAATGAGAACATATAGGTGATATTCTTTTCCTTGATTTCATATTCTTTTTGTTTGTTTTGTTTTTGGGTCACATCCTGTGATTATTCCTGCATCTGCACTCAGGAATTATTCCTGGAGGTGCTCAGGGGCCATATGGAGTACCAGGGATCAAATCTGGGTGAGCCACGTGCAAGACAAATGCCCTACCCACTATACTATCTTTCCAACCCCTGATTTCATATTCTTGATTTTTCATATCCATAAATGGCAACAAGAGACTAAGTTTAAACTTTTTAATATATTGATCATATTATGTAATGTTGATAAATGAAACAGCAATCAAATTTAATGACCTTATTGACTTCTCTGTTCAATTATCCCTTTATGCCTACTCCTATCAGAGACAACCCATGTCAATAGCCAGCCCCACTCATATTGCTTCTTTTTACCTGTTATTTTCTTTTTGGGGGAGTGGGGCCTGGAGAATATTTTTTTTATGATTTCTAATTTTATTTTATTTTTTTTAATTTTTTTTCTTTTTTTATTAGTGAAAAACCATGAGGTACAGTTATAGGCTTACAAATTTTGTGCTTGGGTTTCAGTTATACAATGATCAAGTGCCCATCCCTCCACCAGTGCCCGTCATCCATCCCCACGGGTCCCAGCATCCTCCCCCCAACCCTCATCCCCCCCCCCCCGTCCCATCCTGCCTCTGTGGCAGGGTATTCCCCCTTGTTCTCTCTCTCTTCTTTTGGGTACTGTGTTTTGCAAGAGAGGCTTTGAGTGGCAATCATGTTTGGTCTATCGACTACTTTTAGCATGCTTCTCCCACCCTGGGAGGGCCCTCACAACACCCTTCATTTGGTACTCTCTTCTCTATCTGAGCTTCCTTTTCACCTAGAGCCTGTGGCTGGCCTTCCATTCATGGAGCAAAATTCCTGGTACTAATCTCAGCCATTCCTGGGTGTTAATCTCCCTTTTTGTTGCTTTATGTTCCCCAGATGAATGCAATCTTTCTGTGTCTATCCCGCTCTTTCTGACTCATTTCGCTTAACATGATACTTTCCATGTAGTACCACTTGTATGTAAATTTCATAACTTCATCTTTTCTAACAGCTACATAGTACTCCATTGTGTAAATGTACCAAAGTTTCTTTAACCAGTCATCTGTTCTTGGGCACTCAGGTTTTTTCCAGATTCTGGCTATTGTAAAGAATGCTGCAATGAACAAAGAAGTGCAGATGTCACTTCGACTATACCTTTTTGCCTCTCTGGGATATATTCCCAGGAGTGCTATAGCTGGGTCAAATGGCAGATCAAATTCTAATTTTTTGAGAGTCGTCCATACTGTTTTCCAAAAGGGTTGGACCAGCCGGGGGCCTGGAGAATATTGGGCCAGTCCCAACAATATTCAGAGATTACTCCTGATTCTGCTCAGGGATCACTCAGTCCTGACAGTGCTCAAGGGATGATATCAGGTGTCGAGAACTGACTCCCTGTAGCCACATGCAAGGAAATCGCCTCTGCCACTTTTTCTCCAGCTCCCTGGAAATGTTTCTATTTCTACACTCTTGGATACTCTATCACATTTCCCATTCCAAATGTTCCTAAATGCATGCTGTAGAAAGGTTCAATCACGTACAGCTCAATTTTTTTATTTACAACCTCCATCAACTTGCCTAACCGATGAAATATCTCTGTTATATTTTAACTTATCCAACTATTATCTACCCAGAAGTTCATCACAGTTCAGTGATTTAAACATCCTTCTATAATGATTTTTAAAAAGGATATGGGGTATATGGGGTTATGGTACCGCCAGCAGGTCAATCTGTACCTGTGAGGCGAGTGCATCAGCAGCCTGATGGCACCATCAGACTTTCAGATACCCCAAAATTGCTGCTGTGCCTTTGGCCAGACCCCAGAAACTTGGGGCAGTTTACCAAGAAAGTAAACGGCCAAAAGTTAGGTATGTGGGAGACACACCCAAAAACCACCTATAATTGGAGGCATGGCCTCTCTGGTTCCTGATCAAACTGCTTAACGGCCATGATCCCAGAGACTCAGAAACGAATCTCGGAACCCAAAGGCTTTTGGTAGAAATGCGTCCTTTTCCTGCAGCAGGTTACTGGCGCTGGTCCACTCCAGGTGGGAATAGATTTCATGCCTTGGCCTGTTCCCCCTGGCGGCCTGGTGACCACCATCCTCCAGAGGCCACTGGACAGTCAGGTATGGGCCTGCAGTGATGAAAGACATGCGGGGCCTCACCAAATGGGGGTGGAACCGTCCCTTTCCTCCCCATCCCAACAAGACCCCAAGTCGCCGCCTACAAACAGCCTCTCTGGCTCCTGATCAAGCTGATTAATGGCCATGATCCCAGAGACTCGGAAAAAAATCTCAGCTTTTGGCAGAAATGCATCTGGACTGCATACAAGGTGGCCGCTGTCTCAGAGCTTATAGGAAAGCCAGGTATGAGCCGGCGGTGATGGGGCAATTGCAGTCTCATGGGAAGGGGGCCGGTACCAGCTCATCCTTCATGCCCTACCAAGGTCACGAGTTGCCCCCCATGAGCGGCTCTCTGGCACAGCCATAACACCAGACACACAGAAACCAATCTCGTAATTATCTGGCTCTTTGCAGAAATCCAAAATCACAAGGCCACTATTGCGGCCACATGACATAATATGATACTCATAACCAGCTATAGAAAACAAAGTATTTCACAATGCCTTTTCAGCAATTCTGATTGTTGGGAGGGAAATTCTAAACAATAATGGTGCATCTTTTGTCGAAATAATGAATGTAATCAATGTAGAGAAGAGTTAAGTAGAAATCATCTGCCTCATAGGCATTGGGAGGAGTGGGAGGGGGGTATATTGGGGTTCTTGGTGGTGAAAAATGAGTATTGGGGAAGGGAAAGGTGTTTGATCATTGTATGACTGAGACTTAAACCTGAAAGCTTTGTAACTTTTCCCACAGTGATTCAATAAATAAATATAAGAAGAAAAAAATAAAACTAAATAAAATAAAAACAGGATATAACTCCTGTAATTATAGAGGAGGGAATACTCATGGGAGGGTAGACAATGAAGAATAAACACAGTAAGTAAATAATAGAATATGTTTAAAAATCCAAGTGAGACATGGGTAGTAAATGTGGGGTAGGATTTTTATTTGTTTTGTTTTGTTTTGGGGCACACCAGATGATGCTCAAAGATCATTCCAGGCAGGGCTCAGAGAACCATATGGGGTGCCAGAGACCAAACCCAGGTCGGATGCTTGCAAGGCAAGCACCCCACCCACTGTATTATATCCCTGGCCCTCTTTTTCATTTGTTTTGTTTTTGTTAATGAATGGATTTAAACCTTCAGGGACCAGAGAGATAGTACAGTGGGTAAGGCTCTTGTCTTGCATGCAGCCAAACCACGTTTGTTCTCTGGAATCCCATATGATACCCTGAGCCCTCCAAGAGTGATACCTGAATACACAGCCAGAAATAAATCCTGAGTACAGCTGGGTGTGGCCAAAAAAATAAATAAATCTTCAGGGATTATAGATAAGGCTGCTAGCCTTACACACAGATGACCCCAATTCTAGTTCCACCTCTAGAATCACACATGTTTCCCCAAGCACTACCAGGAGTCATCCATTAGCACAGAGCCAGAAGTAATCCCTGAACTGTCACTGTCACACCACCTGGTATTGTGTGTGTGTGTGTGTGTGTGTGTGTGTAACTCTAGCCCACACACACCATTAAACCTTTAGTAGGACTGAGGAGATAGCTCAAAGATGGCACATGTTTTACATGCAGGAGAACCCCTCAACACCACTTGGTCCCCGAAGCACTACCAGGAACCCCTGAATGTTGAGGTCTTCTCCGGGCCTCTGTTCAGCATGCTCCCTCGTCCAGCAATGGGTTGCCACTCGGGGTCCGAGGACAGGGCTGAGCTTCCCTCCAGCTAAGGGGAGGGTCTGGGGAAAAGAGCAAACCTTGCCATCACCTCCTCCAAGAAATAAGAAATAAGAACACGAGCACAGTGGGGTTCCTGTAAAGCAGTTCCACTTTATTGAGAGACATCAAGCCTTTATATAGGTAGAGGATGGTGGTGGGAGAGTGCAACTGGTCACATACACAGAGTGATCAGAGCAAATGTGTTTCCTATAGATAGGGTCACACCTTCACTGCATATTTGCCAAAACATCCTGTCCCCAGGTAACACTGAACTGTGATATGCATTGCAACAGGCTTCCATTCAAAGCAGACCAAAAGGTGTTTCTCTCCCAACACATCTGCCCACTGAGTCCAAGGATTAGTGTTATACTTCAAAGCAGACCAAAAGGAGTTTTTCTCCCAACACTGAGCACCATCACGTATGACCCCTAAACAACCAAACCAAAACAAACGAAAAGATCATGTAGCCTTTCCCAGGTGGTTAGAAAGATACAAGGTGTACAAATTGAGAACTCCCAACCATTATTCAAAACCAGAAGGTCCTATTAGCCATTTATTGTCAACAAGTAATATAAAATAAATTATTTGGGGCCTGCTATGGGGGAAGGCTTGAGAGATTCTTGGGGAAATGGAGACAATAGTGGAGGAAAGGTCACAGTTGTACTGGGATTGGGATTGGAATATTGAATGCCTGAAACCCATCACATGAACAACTTTGTAAGCCACTGTGTTTAAATAAAGTGCCGGGGATAAAAAGAAGAAGATTCTGTTTGCAAGGAGAAACCAGCAAGGAAAAACTCACAAGAACATGAGTCTAGGCTTCAAGATATCCAAGGAGGCTATTGAGGGCACCTTCATGGACACAGATCTGGTTGGACCACCACAAAAAGTGAGCACTAAGTTTGAGCCCAGTGAACCTAGGATCTAGATTCACCCTGCTGAATTTAAGAATCTGGTGAAACCAAACTATGTACTTCCTGCTCAAGGTCCATACATAGAAGACAATCCGTACACAAACACCACACAGAATCTCAACTCAGGTAAAGGGATTTCCCAAAAACATCTGTAAAGATTAGAAGATGTACCTCTACCTTCAAATGTGTGGATCACTGGGGCTGGAGCAAAAGTACAGTGGGTTGGGCTCTTTTCTTGCATGCACAGAATACCTGATTCAATCCCTGGCAACCCATATGGTCCCCCACGCACCACAAGAGTAATTCCTGACTGCACAGTCAGAAGTGACCCCTGAGTATCACCGGAAGTGGACTAAAAGCCAAAAACCAAGCAAACAAATGTGCAGCCTACCAATGCAAATCCACAAGGATCATAAATAATAAGGGAAATATGAAACCACCAAAGGGAACTAATAAAGCTCCAATGACTGTCCCCAAAGAGATCAAGATATATGAGCTATATAACTATACATTTAAATAATCCTCTTAAAGAAATTCAGTGAAGTATGAGAAAACACAGATTAACTACCAAACAAAACTAGAAAAACAATATGTGACCAAAACAAGAATTTCAAGAAATACTCCATTAAACACACATACACACGCACGCACGCACGTTGAAAATACAGTAACTGAACCAAAGAATTTAATGTAGAACTTCACTATGCAAGCAGAAGAATTAGTGAACAACAACAACCAAAAAACCAGGTCCTTAATAGTACAGCAGGTAGAATATTTGCCTTTCTCTCACCCAACCCAAGCTTAATTCCCTGCACCTTATGTGGTGCCTTGAACACTGCCAGAAGTGATCCTTGAGTACAGATCCAGTAAGCTCTGAGCACTGACAGATGTGGCCTAAAACCAAACAAATGAAGAAGGTCATTTGAGATTATCCAGGCAGAAAACAACAAAGAAAAAAGAATAATAGACATATATGATACGCAAATCTTCCACATCCAAAAAAGCCAATTACGTATATATTCTTCTCTCGTGCACATGAAACATTCTTCAGGGGAGGTCACTTACTGAGACAAATTCCAGTGTCCATAGATCAGAAAAATTGAAATCATTTCAGATGTCTTCAGACTACAAAGCTAAAAAGAAATTAACTATAGAAAGAAATCTAAGAAAATTACAACAATTGGAAATTGAACAACATTCTGTTCAATAACCAGTGGGTCAAAGAGGAAACCAAAGAAAAAAATCAAATATTCCACTATATGGTCAAGAACAAAGACAAAAACTATTAAAATCAATATAGAACACAGCAAAAGTAGTATTAAAAAGGAAGTTTAAAGCAATACAAGTTTATATTAGGAAAGAAAAAAATCTCAAGTGAACTAGCCTTAGAAGTTGAGAAACTAGTAAAAGAATAACAAATTAACGCCAAAGTAGAAAGAAAAGGATAATATATAGAGCAATATAGAGAGCACATTTGTGGAATATAAAGTAACAGATGGGAGACTAACACCCAAAACAGTGGAGATAAGTACAGGAGGATTACTACTCCACAGCTTAGAAGCCGGCTTTGCATGCTGGGGGAAAAGGCAGCTCAGATAGAGAAGGAACCATTAAGTAAAGGGTGCTAGAAGGGCCCACTCAGAATGGGAGATACAGATTGAAAGTAGATTTTAGACCAAACATGATGGCCACTTAATACCTCTACTGCAAACCACAACACCCAAAAGGAGAGAGAGAGAGAGAGAGAGAGAGAGAGAGAGAGAGAGAGCGCAAAAGGGAATGCCCTGCAACAGAGGCAGGCTGGGGTGGAGGAGATGGGGCAGGGGTGGTGGGAGGGATGCTGGGACCAATGGTGGTAGAAAATGGGCACTGGTGGAGAGATGGGTACTCGACCATTGTATGACTAAAACTCAAGCACAAAAGTTTGTAAGTCTGTAACTGTACCCCACGAATATTCACTAATAAAAATTTTTTTTAAAAAATTGGGAGCAGAAATTAATGATAGTGAAATTTAGACAAGGACACCGACACCTCCGACACCTCTTTTATCCCATGTTCCCAGGAACAATTCTTCTCCAGTGTCGAAAACGACGTGATGAGATTGGTGCCTTTTTGTCTCGGTCAGACCAATGATGTCGTACTTGATCTTTCGCGCTTGTACCATCAGGTCTTCGATGGATGCATCTGATGCTAGCGTACGTGCATTGAAAGTACAGATGATCATTTTTGTCTTCCTTCATTGTGGCAGCCTAGTTCGGCCTTGAGATTTTATTGGCCTCTCCTTTCTCATTCTTCTCAATGCTGCCATATTGGTGACACCTTCAGGGTCAGGGGAATGAGACCTATTGTAATTACCAGTTTTGGCATATCGAATACACAACGGATAGCTTGCGAGACTCTGCCGTGCAGGCAAAATACTCTCGGTAGCTTGCCAGGCTCTCCGAGAGGAAGAGAGGCTTTTGGGGCGGCCTCTAATCACCCTTGTAGGTGTTTCCATGGTTCAAACCACATTTGAACCCTATCAAATATGGTACGGCAATTCTGGAAGATCGGTATTTAGTGTCTTATAATGTGTCGGTCCAGAAAGCGTCCTGGAGTGTGGCGGCGGCTTGGTAGTGGAGGTAGTGGAGGTAGTGGAGGTCTGCCAGTGAGGTATTTATCTGGTACCAGTAGGGGTAGGGTGGGTCTTCTGTGCGCAATCCAATCCCTGGGTCTCTGGTGGTTGGTGGAAGCAGACAAGGCAGGGTAGGGTGGGGCTCCTGATTTTAATCCCTTCGTCACCTGTGGCTGGTGGGAGCAAGCAGAGAATCTATGTCCCCGGGTCCATTGAGCCTGGAGTCCAAGGTCTCAGAGTTCCGCTTATCTTGTTCTGTGGGGCTTCAGTCATGCCCTTCTCAATACAGACTTGGACTTGAGCATTGATTCATTCGAATGCCTAACAACCCAAATCGGACGGACGTTTACATTTGAATAGATGTGGCTCACTGTCAGTAGTTTCTATCTTCGTTGTCTATGCACCAACATCCAATTATGATGAAGGAGAAATTAAGAAGTTCTACATGGAGCTGGAGAAGTTCTATAAAGACCACACCTTCTACAAGATCATTGTGGGTGATTTTAATGCAAAGATAGGACCGAGAAGATCAGCCGAAGAACTTCACATCGGGACCCATGGTCTAGAATGGAACGAACAGGGTGAGAAACTGTTTGAGTTCATCATGTCAACTAAGACCATCCATGGTAACTCAAGGTTCCAGAAGGCCGAATCTAAACGTTGGACATGGGAGTCTCCCGGTGGATGGTTCCACAACGAAATAGACCACATCACATTCAATCAACGGTTTTGCCTGACCGATGTCACTGTTGTTCCAAAATTCCAAACAGGATCGAACCACTGTCTCCTTCAAACAAAATTCTACTTCACAGAGCAGGGAGAGAGGGCTGCAAAGTTTAAGAAGAGAACTCCCAGAACGACCACCAACTGGGAGCTCTTTGGCACTACTGCAGCAACATGGGAAGATGCCATTGTTGACAACATTGACGAAGAATACGATCGACTGGTTCAGCACCTCCATGATTGTGCAAGGAATGCCAAGAGAGAGATAGCCACAAAAAAAACGCCTGTCTTCGAAAACTCTTGAGCTTATTCGCCAACATGGTTTGGCGTATGCCTCAGGCAACTGCAAGCAAATGTCTGAGCTCGCAAAGCAGTGCAGAGATGCGATCAAGGAAGACCTCAAAGAGAGAAGAGCAGAAGTGGTGGTAGATGCAGCAGAAGCTGGGAAAAGTATTCGTAACACCCACCTGTCCTTCATCATCAACAAGACCAAGATGACTGCCCTCCGACGTCCTGATGGATCTATCACATCTTTCAGAAGGGCAATGGAGAAGATTATCCATGACTTCTACTCAAATCTCTTCGATAGCCATATCCACCTGCTGACATACCAAATTCCACAGGATGGATATGTCGTTCCCAATGTTCTCCTTTCCGAAATCTGACACACCATTTTGTCAGTAAAGAAACGAACAGCACCTGGCCCAGACAAGGTCAGGCCTGAACACCTGAAGAACCTGCCGTCAGTACTCATCAATACACTGGCTCGGCTCTTCACATGCTACCTGTCTGAATGCAAGGTTCCGTCCCAATGGAAAACCAGCAGGACTGTACTACTGTACAAAAAGGGAAACATCCACGACATTGGCAACTATCGCCCGATCTGCCTATTGTCTGTTATCTACAAGTTGTTCACTCGAGTCATCCTGAATAGGATTGGCAGAACACTAGATGAAGAACAACCATGCGAGCAAGCTGGATTCCGCAAAGGATTCAGCACCATCGACCATATCCACACTGTAACCAAGCTCATTGAGATTTCTCGGGAGTTCAAGATGCCGCTCTGTCTAACGTTCATTGATTTAAAGAAGGCCTTTGATTCTGTTGAGATGGAAGCGGTCATTGAAGCCCTAGCCAATCAGGACATTCAAACTCATCAGGATCCTCCATGAGCTGTATTACAGATTCACTACCAGGATCTCACCATTCTACAAAGAAGTAATCATTGATGTCAAGAGAGGGGTTTGGCAGGGTGATATGATACCATTTCATCGAAACTCTTCAGTGCCACCCTTGAACATCATGTGACAACTGGAATGGGAAGGAATGGGAGTGAAGATAGATGGTCGGCAACTACACCACCTCCGCTTTGCTGATGACATTGTTTTAATAACACCAAACATTAGCCAAGCTGCACAAATGCTGGCCAACTTCAACCGTGATTATGGAAAGGTCGGACTACAGCTGAATCTTATGAAGACAATGTTTATGAGAAACAGCCTCGTTCCTGACCCTCCATTCACTCTCAATGGAACGACCATCTTCAAATGCAACAGTTATGTGTACCTAGGTCGAGAAGTCAACATGACAAATGACCTGGCACCCGAGCTGCGCAGGAGGAAGAGAGCGGCTTGGAACGCCTTCAAGAACGTCGAAGAAATAGCTAAGAGGACAAAGAACCTCCGGCTCCGGGCACATCTCTTTGATTCCACTGTTCTTCCTGCATTAACATACGCCTCAGAGACCTGGGCCCTATGCAAACAGGATGAGAGCGCTATTCAGGTCTCCCAAAGAGGAATTGAAAGAGCTATGCTTGGAATATCACGTTTCACTCAAATGAGAGAAAGAATCCAGAGTTCCGACCTCCATCGACAATCAAGAATCAGGGACGCTGTCTCGTTTGCCAAGGCATCAAAAATCAGATGGACTGGTCACGTAATGAGATTTAGAGATGACCGACCACTGGACTAGAGCTGTTACTGACTGGATTCCACAGGATGTCAAAAGACCGCGTGGCCACCCACCTACCAGATGGTCATACTTCTTCATCAAGATCATGAATGATCGGTTTGAGGCTCTTCGTGTTCCTAGAACGAACAGACGCCATTGGGCTACACTAGCACGCAACAGGAACAAATGGAGACATTACTGGCGCCCACTCAAGCAAATCGACGATTAGCGGGAAGTCAAGTGATCAAGAGATCAAGTGAAATTTAGAAATGATTCAATGAGTAACTGAAACTGGGAGCTGTTTTTTTAAAAGAATGAACAAAACTGACAAACCCTTAGCTAGACTCAGAAGAGAAAGAAAGTCATATGAATCAGATCTGGGATGAAACCAGAAAATTCACAATCAACACCACAGAAATGCAAAAAAATCATTGTAGGTTTCTCTGAGCAACTTTATGCCACAAAACTGAAGAGCTGAGAATAAAAAATGGATGCAGTTTTATAATGATATAAGCTCCCTAGACTAAGTAGAAACAGATCGACCATGTTAAAGAGCAATTAAAAATTTTCCCAAGAACAAAATTTCAGATTCAAACGGGCTCACTTAGTGAGTTCTGACAAAACTTCAAAGTACTCTTCAAGCTCTTGCAAAATATTAAAGAAATGGGAATTCTTCCTAATAGCATTTATGAAGACATTATCGCAATACCAAAAGCAGACAGAGCTAAAAGATACTACTCAAAAATAATTGTTTTCTCAGGTTAATATCCCTGATGAAAATCCCCTCAACAAAATATTTTTATTTTTCTTCTATTGTTTTTTGTTTTGGACCACACCTAGTAATGCTCATTGCTTACTCCTGGCTCTGCACTCAAGGATCACTCATGGTGGGCTTGGGGGATCATATACGGTGCTGGAGATTGGACCCAGGTCTACCATGTGCAAGGCAAGTGCCCTTTACCCATTATACTATCCTTCTAGCCAAAAGAAAAAGATCTTATGGAACAGAATCCAACAATATACCAAAAGAATTATATACCATTATCAAGTAGAATTTATTTCAGGAATGTAAGGATGGTTTGATATATGCAAATCAATAAATATAATGCACTATATTAACAAGAGTAAATAGATCTGATCATAGATCCCTGTGATCCAGAGACTTGACAGGATCAACATCCATTCGTGATAGATTTAAAACCTCAACAAGGATTGAAGCGATAATAAAGCAGGTAGGGCATTTGCCTTTCATGTGGTTGAGCCTGGTTTGATCCTCAGAATCCCATATTGTCTCACAAGCACCACTAGAAATAATTCCTGAGTACAGAGCCAGAAGTAACCTCCAAAGCATCGCTGGCTATGACTCCCAAAACCAAAAAAAGTAAAATAAAATTTTAAAAAATCAACAAAATACGATAGAAGGATTATACTTCAAATGGAGAGATGTCACTCAGAGAGATCAAGATTCAAGTTCCAAGACAAGCTATGGAGAGCTAATGTATAACACAGTAATCTGATGTGGCCAGCCTCTAACATACTTGAGAGGTGCTAAGAATAGGCTTGGAGTGATCTTACCACCAAAGAAAATAGAAAACAAAACTCCTTTTTCAATTCATCATGTTGTCCATCTTAAACTTAAACAGTATAGGGCCATTGTATCTCAAGAAAGCTGGGGGAGAAAAAAATAAACCTCAACTTTAGATGAGCCTTAAATATTATAAAGTGTTGGATATTAACCCTAAGTGCTTTAGTCTTCATCGATAAATTACCCCTTTTCCTCCCCTCCCCCCACACAGAAGCTTACAGTTGCTTTTAGGAGTGACCCTAATCCCCCAAATTTATCTTTCCTTTGTGCTTTACCTATCACTGTTACATTCCCCAAGTCAATCTTGGTTACTTATAAGTCAAAACTTCTGGTGGTTCTTTACTTTGTATTTGAAGTCAGTTGTTTGCTTTCCGTTTCCGGTATACCTTTTCATATTTACTATAGTGCAATGTTCTTTGCTTAAACACAGAAAGACCATTAATGCTATGTTCCTAATATTTGGGGGTTGACTGACTCAATTATATCTACTCCTGGGCATCCATCAAAATTGTTTGACTCAGGCTTCAGTTACCATAGTTCTTAACACCCACAAAAGGAATTGGGGGATCCCACTGTGGGCCTTGGATCGACCCGGGGCAAGCAGCAAAGCTACACTGGCACCGAAATTGTACAGTCTAGAAAGCATAAAAGCACGGTCTTGATGCAAGCCATTATAACTTAAGAGATAGGACCCCCAAGGGGAAGGAAAACTGAACCAGTCTGAGGACTTAGTCTGGGATTTATGGTAAAAGCCTTGCATGCCCTCGGAGTCCAGAGAACTAAGTTTGGAATTTGACTTACTGTGTTTATCCAAATAACTGCAAGTATTAATAAGAAGTAAACTTAATTATTTAATATGTACAACTATAGGGAAAGAGAAAAGCAATATAGATGTCCCTGGAAGACAGAGTGTCTCCTAGAGTGAATGCCCTCAAGAGAATTGCCTCTATCATATGCTTTACCTCACAAACGATCAATCACACCTAAGATGCAGCCCTAAGCCTCAAACCCCCTTAGATGTTCTATAAGTATGCTGATAGCATTAAATGAGCCATTTTGACCATCAGTCTGTTCTCCCCAGTCTCTTTGTTCCTCTTCTGGAA
This sequence comes from Sorex fumeus, assembly GCF_029834395.1. NCBI lineage: Eukaryota > Metazoa > Chordata > Mammalia > Eulipotyphla > Soricidae > Sorex > Sorex fumeus. The sequence goes on from NW_026606179.1 coordinate 17,599,351, forward strand.
AGGTCTGGGGAAGTGGCTCTCTGCCAAGCCACCAAATGAAAACCTGGGAGGACGAAAATGGGAAATCCCCTGATGAAGTCTTAAGTACTTAGGGTTAATATTCAACAATAAGTCAGGGTTATCTCCTGACTCCTCTTAAATTATTTGAACAACTAGTATACATCCTTCAGCATTAGAAAAAAACTAATAATGCCATTGGGTGGGGGAGACATTTTTGACTTACAATTGAAGAGGACAGAGTTTCCCAGCTACATGTGTATATTTATTGCTATCCAGTTTTCCAATGGTTAATTGGCAGAGGAAATGAAACTTATAGCATCAGCTTCCTGGGGCTGCCAAAGTAAATCATCACATACTTGGGTTTCTGAGAATAGAAAAGTATTATCCAAGAATTCCAAAGGCCAGGGGTCTGAAATAGGGTGATGGCAGGACTTGCCTCTTCCAAGCTGAGCAGGAGGGTCCAGGGGGTGAGGGTAGCTATTTGGAGGCTCACTCTGATTTTCTGCTAGTTGTGTGCAATCCCTGGCATTCCATGGCTATAGGCTGTACTTCTCTAGTCTCCTAGTCTTCTCTTTGTCCCTTCCTCTGTGTATCTCTTTATCTGTTTGTCTTTGTGTCTGTTTGTTCCTCTCTCCCCATTGCTCTTATAAGGAAACTTGCTGTTGGATTGACAGCCGCTAAGAATATCCAAAATGATCTCATCTCATCTTTTAGTTTCACCTCTAAGATCTTTTTTGTCCAAACAAGGTAACTGGGATAAGATCTGGAAATCAGAGCACAGCATATCCCTTGGGAACCACCATTCCAACAGAAATGAGTGTAAAACACACATGTGAACTATTTAAAGAAACAAGTATGGGAGGCCAAAGCAATAATTCAGTAGGCAGGGCATTTGCATTGCAAGCAGCCAACCTGGGTTCGATCTGGCATTCCATATGATCCCCAGAGCACCACCAGGAGTGATCTCTGAGTGCAGAGTCAGGAGTAACTCCTGAGTGTCACCAGGTGTAACTCAAAACAAAGAAGTAATAAAAAGAAAACAGGTATGGGAGATAGTTCAACATGCACCAAAGATCCCCAGGTTTTATCCTTGTCATCACATGGTTCCCTAAACCCCACTAGGAGTGATTTTATACCCCCAGAAAGTCACCTACCACACTGATGGCAGTGACTCAAAAAGCAAAAGCAAAAAAAATTGATAAAGAAACTGAGGGCTGGATAAAACATGTAAGCACTTACTTTGCACATGGTCTATCCAGTTTGATCTTCAGCACCACATATGATCCCCCAAACACTTCCAGAAGTGATCCCTGAGTACAGAGCCAGGAGTAAGTCCCAAATACAACTGGATGTAGCCCATTCCCACCCCAAAAAAGAAAAATGGGGAGATAAGAAAAGAAGGAAATGAAGGGAAGGAAGAGGAGGGGTAAAAGAGGAATAAGAGGGGAATGGAGGGGAGAAGAGGGAGGGGAGAAGAGAAATGGAGAGGAGGGAAGGGAAGGGAAGGGAAGGGAAGGGAAGGGAAGGGAAGGGAAGGGAAGGGAAGGGAAGGGAAGGGAAGGGAAGGGAAGGGAAGGGGGGAAATGGAGGGGAGGGGAGGGGAGGGGAGGGAAGGGAAGGGGAGGGGAGGGAAGAGGAGGGGAGGGAAGGGGAGGGGAGGGGAAGGGGAAGAGGAAGAGGAAGGAAGAGGAAGGAAAGGGAAGAGGATAAGAAGGGAGGGAGGGAAGAAGAGGGAAAGGGAAAGGGAGGGGAAAGGAAAGGAAAGGAAAGGAAAGGAAAGGAAAGGAAAGGAAAGGAAAGGAAAGGAAAGGAAAGGAAAGGAAAGGAAAGGAAAGGAAAGGAAAGGAAAGGAAAGGAAGGGAAGGGAAGGGAAGGGGAAAGAAGGGAAGGGGAAGGGAGGGAAAGGGAAGGTAGGGAAGGGGAAGAGAAGGGAAGGGAAGGGGAAGGGAAGGAAAGACTCATCATTGATCCTAGGGAATGAAATACTAATATTTTAGAAGCCCACTGCATGGAAGGGGAGGGGAATGGAAAGTGAGGTAAGGGAAGGGGAAAGGAGGGAAGGGGAGGAGAGGGAAAGGGAAGGGATGGAAGGGGAAGGGAAGGAGAAGGGAAAGGAAGACTCATCATTGATCCTAGGGAATGAAACATTAATATTTTGGAAGCCCACTGCGTGCCTCTTCCCAATATACCCTTGTCCCCCCCGCCCAAGAAACCATTTCCATTCTGAATTTTCTGTTTAACATTCACTTACCTGAGGCATGAAGGAATAACACAGGGGCTTAGAACACCTGCCTTGGAAGTACCTTCACAACTTCAGATTCTCTGGAGTTGCCACATGCCACATGGGATCCTGGGGCCTCTGTTGTCTGTGATTCTTGCCACCATCAGCAATTTCTGGCAACACCATAGGCAGGGCATCCCTTGGCAAGCAATGCAGCTAAAATGATGTGTGAACACCACGACCAGAAAGTTGAGACCCTTAGCAATTACATGTGCATGTAACACTCCTGAGAGAATCAGTAAGCATGGAATCAGCAAATCAGTAAGCATGGAACGCTGATGAGTGACCCCTGGCAAGCACCACAGCTAAAACATGCAAGGACCATCATCAGAACATCATCAACAACAAGGTGGCATGAGCAGGGAGAAAATGTAAAATAAATCGATAAGAATGATCTGAAGAGACATGCACTTGCCTTTCTTTTGACTTTACCAAATGGAAGTTCAACTTCACGCTCCATCATCATAGCATATGGGTATGGCCTGTTTTGACTCTTTCTATGAATGGGACCAGGTACTTCAGTGATTTTTACCCCCATTCAACATTATGTTTTGCATTTTGTCCATGATATGAATCCAGGTGGAGAGTTCCTTTTTATTCTTGAACGAATATGTCACTGGCATGTCCCCACTTCGTGAAAATACCCCAGTATACTTATCCATTTTATGGTTGATGGGCGCAGGGTGAGGGGGTATCATTTCAAGTCATTTTCATAACCTTGTCATGTCAATGTTTGCACAAGTATTTTCAGGAACTGTAGATTTAGAAGGGAGATTATTGACCCTGGCAGATGGCCCAAAGTGCTAGAGTGATTCTCAAGCCCCACCACATTTGTCATTGTTGTTGTTTTTTTTCCCCTTTTTGGGTCACACTCAGTGATGTTCAGGGGTTACTCCTAGCTCTACCCTCAGAAATTACTCCTGAGGGTGTTCAGGGCACCATATGAGATGCCAGAGATTGAACCCAGGTCAGCCATGAGCAAGGCTTTTACTAGATACCTTTAGATTTTTCTGGATTTGATAAATCTCAGTTTGAGGGATCCAGATTTGATCCTCAGCACCCCATATGTTCCCCGGAGTCCACCAGGAGTTATCCCTGAGTGCAGAGCCAGGAGTAAGCCCTGAGCACAGCCAAAACAAAAAGATTCTTTTTTTCTGGGGCCAAAGAGATAGTACAGCAGTCAAGGCACTGGCCTTGCACATGGTCGATCCAGGTTCAATCTCTGGCACCCCATATGGCTCTCTGATCCCCACCAGGAGTGATCCCTGATCATATAAGAGTACAATCATTTTTCCTCTTTTATTTTTGTCATCTATCAAACCGCACACACACACACACACACACACACACACACACACACACACACACATACACACACACACAGCCCTCATCTGTAAGTTCTGCAGTCTTGCTGTTTGCCCCAGAAGAAAATACTTCAGTGGCTGTGGACAAAACTCTCCAAATTATCAGACACAAAGAACCTTGACGTTATTCAATTCTTTGACCTTCCCCTTCACTCCATTTCAGCCAACACTTGCACTACTCCACCCTAATCCTTATCATCACTCTGAAATTTGAAAAGTAAACATTTCTATCTCTGGCCAAAAGCACTTGTTGTTCATATTCATACTCACCATCTCACTGCCAAAGGCCTGGGTAGTCTCAGGGTGGCAGACCCAGTCTTTGGTTAATATTTCAAAGAACACAGAACAGTTGCGATAAACCTTCCTCCAAAAACACCAGTTTTTATTTTTAGCATTTGGAATGTCTGGTTTCAGGCTTACTGAGAAGTTTTATACGAGCCACAAGATCTCAGGGAGTTCTCGGAAGTTTCCTAAAAGGGGGCGGGGAGGAAGGGGGTGAATAAACATTAACACTATTGTAAAGATGAGACTCAAATTATTATAATTTTAAATTTTTTAATAAGTTTGCCTGGGCAGGGGGACTTGAGTCCCTAGCAGTGGTTCTGGAACTAGAGCCTTATATGCCTGAAAATTTTTATTATTAACAGGCTTACCCTTTGTAATGCCTAAATAAAATTTCAGGGGGTAAAAACAAATCGTGAGGGCTTTTTTTGGGGGAGGGGGTCCATTTTTGTTGGTTGGTTTGGCTTGGGGACCACACCAGAGGTGCTCAGGGGCTACTCCTGGCAGGCTCAAGGGACCATACGAAATGCCAGGGTTCGAACCCAGGACGTGCAAGGCAAGCGCCCTACCCATGGTACTACCTCTCTGGCTCCCAAAAGGAACATGTTAATACTATTGTAACCATGTTACCTAAACAATAGTTAAAATCTTTTTTTCTAAGAGAAGATGAGGGGTGGAGAGATAGTCCAGCTGATGAGGCACCGACCCCCTGTCCCAGAGCAGAACCCCCGCCCTACACACTCCTGAGCCCTCACTTTCACTATTCCCCTGAGCTCTCACTGCTGGGCCCAGTGAACTGAGAGGTCTGGAGGGTGGGCCTGGGCTCACCTGTATGCCCTGCATCCTGGGCTTTGCTGAGCACTGGCTGAATGACCCTGGACTTGGCAGAAGGGCTCAGGAGGTACAGGGAGTGTGGGAAAGAGACTCTCCAGGGTGCGGTAAGCAGCAAACCGCCACACACCAGCCTCGTGAAGGCTTTCCCTGTTTCTGTGACCCTTGAGAACAGAGGGAGTGAAACAGCCAGAGGGGGAGAAAGACTCAGGGACCTGCCTGTGCTTGACAAAAAGAAAGGAAGCAGAACCAGGGCTGGGTGTCATCAAAGACAGGCTCACGCTTCTCTCAGTTGCTCCAGTGTGTGCGTGCGTGCATGCGTGCATGTATGTGACTGCTTGCGGGTCACAAACCCTGGGGATAGCATGCAGGAGGCCCATGGGCCCAGCCCGGCTCATCAGCTGCACCATGCACCAACAGGAGCACACAGCTGACAGCTGGTCAGAAACAGACATGCACAAGTGCACACCCCCGATGGGTGTATCCCGAACACCTGTACCCCTATCACCCATAACCACTCCAAAGTCACACAAGCACAGCATGCAGCCTGAATTTACGTTCCACCAGAGCAGCAGCTATGGATATCAACAGGCCCAGCATCCCCAAAACACACTCCCAAAACACACATGCTCAATTGCTCAAATTCCCTCCATCAATGTGGATGGGTTGGCATGTGTGTGCATGGGGCAACCCCCACCCCTCCAGCCCAACCCATTCCCGAGAAGGGCATGCACCCAGAAGAAGCCACAAACATAAAGGTCTCGATAAGGAGAAGAAAGGCAGAGGCATGAAGGAAACACCACTGGGCAGAAGGACATACTCATAGCGAGGTCCAGTAGCACACAAGAGGGGCAGGCAGGTGGTGGGGGAGCAAGAGGGTCAGAGGCAAAGAGGGAGAGACAGAAAGAGGCTGTAAACCCATTCAAAACCAAGGCAGGAGGAAAAAAAAGTAAAACCATATGTCTGACCCTGGTCCCCGACTTCCCCCTGCCCTCCAGGAGGCTGCCAGAAAGATCCATGAGAGGGATTTGAGGAAGATGAACCTGAGGAAGCAGCCCTGGATCCAGAGGCTCAGGCTCAGCTGTGGAGGAAGGAAGGAACCAGGCAGGAAGTTCTTCTCTGACCCTGAACCAGAGACAGGAAGCTGGAGCAGGGGTGTGTGTGTAGAGTAGATCATTCCCACTCCTTCACCCTACAGGAAAGAACAGTGCAGAGGGACTAAGCCCTTAACCCCATTCACTTCACAACCATAAACCCACTGATTCCACCCTTAGAGGCTACCAGTTTAGGGCTGTCCCCGTCAGAGACTCACACCGGGCGGTTACCTGCTCAAGATCACACGGCAAAGAAAGGAAAGATTAGGGTTCCAATCCATGTCTTAATCTTGCTCTGAACTGCGTTCCTGTTATCCAAGAAAGGGACACTGAGGTCCGGCAAGGGGAAAGGATTTTCCCAGGTTCCCCATCAACTCCCGTGGGCCGTCAAGCCCAGGCCCATGTCCTTTAGCCAGCCAGGAGCATGAGGTCACACTTGGAAGCTCCCCTCTAATCATGCACCGGGTCTCCTGTTCCTGGCTCTTCCCCTCCCTCTCCCTGCCCCCCTCCCTCAGCCCAGCCACAGGGCAGGTAAGAACACACAGTCCCCTTCCTGGTGCCAAGCTCATTGAGAAAGAGGCAGACACACACACACACACACACACACACACACACACACACACACACCACCCCACCCCCATTTCTACCTCCCTCCTAGGCCAAGAGGGAGGAGGGAAGGGAGTGGGCCAGTGGCCAGCCCAGGTGCAGGCCACTAGTGGGGATTAGGGCGACTGAGACCTAACTCTAGCTAATCCTCCTTCCCTCCTCTTCCCCATCCAAAACCAACAAACAACTCAACTTGCCTCTCCTGCGCTGTTTTGTTCAGGTCCTTTGTTCCCTGCAAATAGGGCAGCTGGACGCACATACCACATTTGCAACCTGCCAGGCCTGGGGAAGGTCAACCCCTCTGGACACCTGCCCAAGGGTAGAGAGGTCAGATGCTGCCTGGGGGCCCCACTGGGGGCTCTCCTGGACCGACCCAGAGCCAATCCACCTTCCTCCAGGTGCTATTGGTACCAGCCTCAGAGGGTCTCTGGTGCCGCTCTGGTTCCCTCCTGCAGCCAGCCTCAAGCACTGGTTGCCTGGTGCTCCTCTAGAGCCTCTTGGCACATGCGTGGACCCACAATTCTCTTGTGTCATGTCCCTTGCCAACTAATGTCCACCAGGGGCCCAGATCGATGCCCATGTGATGGCCCAAGTTCCCTGGGCCCTGCCAATGGCAGCGGCAGAGCCTGCCCGAATTCTCTGTGTGGTCAAGTCTGATGCCCACACAGCACCCCCTTGCTGCAGGAACCCCCGCTTAGCCCCAGCCTGAGCATGGCCGAGACCAGTCAACAGAGGAGGGGAAAAGGCGCAGGCCCAGCTTCCCCCAGGTAATGCCTGTGTGACTCAGAGTGTGGTTTTCTGGGTTCTGGTCCTTGTCCTTGAAATCAATGTTCCGTGATCCTTTTTTCTTTTTCTTTTTTCTCTTTTATTTTATTTATTTATTGGTTGGGGAACACACCCAACAGTGCTCACGGCTTACTCCTGGCTCTATGCTCAGGGATCTCTCATAGTTGGCTTGGGGAACCCTATGAGTTGTTGGGGACTGAACCCTGTTGGTTGCATGGGAAGCAAGTGCCCTCCCCACTATACTATCACTCTGGCCCCTCCACTTATTTCTAACAGGTTCCTCTGAACTCACTTCCTTCCTGGGGTCCCCTGTGCTGCCCGTTAGCCTTCTAGTCTCATGCTGTGAACCCATTTCTTCACCTGTGGTCCCCTTGAGGTATCCTAAGGGGATATACTAAGAGTCTAGGCTGCAAAATGAGGAAGACAAGGCAGAGGTAGTTAAGGGGCCCATCAGGCAATAATGAAAGAACGACCAGACCACAACCCCCAGCATCCCTTAGGTCCCCAACCCTTTGCACCATATCTCCCAGACTTTGACATTTACCCAGAGTTCTCCAGTCATTGCTCTTTCTCCGCCTGTTAAGAGTACCTCAAAACAGAAGGCACCACCAAGTAAATGATGGTTGAAGGGCTTGCTCGGGATGATAGATGTGTGTTGAAAGTAGACTATGGACCAAACATGATAGCTGCTTAGTACCTATATTGCAAACCATAACACCGAAAAGGAGAGAGTAAGAGGGAATGTGCCTGCCACAGAGGAAGGGGTTCAGAAAGGGTGGGGGTGGTAGGAAGGACACTGGGAACGTTGTTGGTGGAGAATGGGCACTGGTGGAAGGATGGGTACTTGATCATTGTATGACTGAAACGTAATCATGAAAGTTTGTAAGTCTGCAACTGTATCTCATGGTGATTCATTAAAATAAAATTTTTTATAAATAAAATAAATTTTTTAAAAAATTTTAAAAGAGCACCTCAAAACAGCCTTCACACTCAAGCAGGACCTTTTCTCCCCCAGAAAATTCTCTGCCCACAATAGGGGTGAGGGTGGGGGAGGAAACCAAGCCCAGAGAAGAGAAACAGAGGAAGGAAAATAGAGGCATCTCATGTCACACCCACCCTCTGCCATCTGGTCTTAGTATACCTGAGATAAAGCAGAGAATGTGAGAGTGACACTAAGCGCAGCTGTGGAGAGTCCAGCAGGCATTTCCAGAACATCAGTGAGAAGATGGACCTTTCCCATAGAGACACTTGTACTGTTCAGACTATTTTGGGGGTCAGGGGAGTAGGAGTGGGGACTTCTCATTTCCCAAGGCCTGGCCAGCCCGACTAACCAACACCACCCGTGAGTCTTCTCCTTTCAAGGAAAGGAATGGAAAATTCCAGCCAATTCTGGTCCTGGACTTTAGCCCTTTCCCAATCCTAGATGAGCATTTCTATGGTACCCGCTCACTTTGAGGATGTGAAGAGGATTCTGAACCTGCGTCCAAATCAAAAGGAGGTCAAGGGTAAGGGATCAGAGGTCAGCTCTTTAATCCAGCTAGACTGCCCATACATACTATTTCCAAGATCTTCACATCTACCCACTGAGAGCCTCTGGCACCTCAAAACCCTCATTCCCTGGAATATCATCGCTTGAGAATCATTTTTGGATAGGGAGAAGTTGGAGTTCAGAGGTGATCCCGAGGGTGGAACCCTGACACTATCACCACCACAAATGAATGAGCCTGGCCTGCACTCAGTCCACTGAGCATCTCTGCGGCCACTGGTAACTTTCAAACCTACATCTCTTCTCAGACCCCACAAAACACCCCACATCTCCCCAACACAACCTGTCTCGTTCCAACACCTTCAAATCCAGATCTCTGGGTTCTTCTCTCCTGAGACCCCAATCACTCTGGAGTTCCCTCTCACACTGACATACCCCGCAAAATTCAAAATCCTGGCAGGGTTGGGTAGAGGGTGGAACCTGCATGCAAACATTCCAAGATCTTCTATTCTGGGATTCCTCTACAGCTCCCGTGACTCCCCATCCGGCAAGTCCACTGCCATGAAGGCACCCTAAATCCTGCACACTGGCTCTGGCTCCCTCCTCCACCCCTTTGGGCTGGGAGCCAAGAGAGGTGGGTAGGCTGGTGAAAGATGGAGCTGGGAGGTGGAACAGTTATATAACCGGGACAGGCGTCCACTCTGCACGCCCAAAAAGTATAAAGGCATCAGGACCCCACACTGGCCAACCCCTGCTGACCGTTACTCTCAGCGCCACCATGCTGGCCTCAGGGCTGCTCCTGGTGGCCCTGCTGGCCTGCCTGACGATCATGGTGCTGATGTCAGTGTGGCACCAGAGGAAGCTGGCCGGCAAGCTGCCCCCAGGGCCTACCCCTTTACCCTTCATCGGGAACTACCTACAGCTGAACACTGAGCAGATGTACAATTCTCTCATGAAGGTGCAGACCGCGGAGGAATGGGGGGGTGGGGTGGGGTGGGGAGGGCAGGCCAGCTCGGGTCTTAGGATAGGTCAGCTCTGTACTGGGTGGACCTGTTCCCTCTGAGCCCCACCCCGCTCATGCTCCCGTCCACCAGCTCAGGGACCGCTATGGGCCCGTGTTCACCGTGTACCTGGGTGCCCGGCGCGTGGTGGTGCTGTGTGGTCAAGACGCGGTGAAGGAAGCGCTGGTGGACCAGGCGGAGGAGTTCAGCGGCCGAGGAGAGCAGGCCACCTTTGACTGGCTCTTCAAAGGCTATGGTAAGGGGCAGCAGCCAGGAAGACCCCTGAGCCTCAGTTTCCCCCTGGAATCCCCCTCTATTCCAAGTGGCCTCGCCTATGTCCACTGTTCCATCTCTCTCCCTCTCTCTAGAGTTTCTGCTTTGGAACCCGGATCCCTCACTCCCTGTCTCTGTCTTTTTTCTCCTTCCCACCATCTCTGTGCCTGTGTTTGGCCCCCTCTGTGTTAGAACTTGTCCAGCTTAGTCTCTGCTGCCCACCCCTGCCCGCCCCAGCATTTCTCTCACTCCAGTGCCCACTTTGCCCTGTATGCCTCTGTGCGCTGATGTGTGCAGGCCTCTCTCACTGCCAGGCTCCAGCCCAGATCCATCTTCCTGCTACCCTGCCCCCTGCCTCCCACCACCGCACCCTCTGTGCCCCCACACCCAGGCTCTTGCCTCCCCGCAGGTGTGGCCTTCAGCAATGGGGAGCGTGCCAAACAGCTGCGACGCTTCTCCATCACCACACTGCGGGACTTCGGCGTGGGCAAGCGTGGCATTGAGGAACGCATCCAGGAGGAGGCAGGCTTTCTCATCGAAGCCTTCCGCAGTACACGTGGTGAGCTGAGAACAGCAGGGAGAGGAGAGTAGAGAGATGGAAGGCAGAAAAAGAGGGAGAGAAGGAGAGGAGGCGAAGGGAGGGAAGGAAGAAAAGATGGCAGAGAAGAGGGGAGGATGGAGTGGAGGATGGAGGAAGATGAAGGAAGAAGAGAGCAAAGAGGGAAGGCAGACGGAGGAAGTGGAGCTGGTGGGAGAGGAAATAGGGGAAGGACTACTCCATGACTTGGAGGCCAACCACACATATTAGGGAAAAGGGAGCTCAGATAGAGAAGGGAACACCAAATAAAGGTGTTGGGAGGACCCTCCCAGGATGGCAGAAGCATGCTGAAAGTAGACTATAGACCAAACATGATTGCCACTCAATGTTTCTTTTGCAAACCACAACACCCAAAAGGAGAGAGAGAACAGAGGGGAATGCCCTGCCACAGAGTCAGGGTGGGATGGGGGGGATGAGGTTGTGAGGGATACTGGGATGCGTGGTGGTGGGAAGTGGGCACTGGTGGAGGGATGGTATTTGATCATTATATAATTGAAACCCAAGCACAAAAATGTGTAAGTCCGCAACTGTACCTCATGATGTCTCACTATTAAAAAAACTTTTTAATAAAATAAATTTTAAAAAATGAATTTAAAAATAGGGGAAGGAGAAGAGAAGGAGGGGAGGAGGAAAAAAGGGGAAAGAGGACAGAGAGGAGAGAGGAGGAAGAGAAAGGAGAGGTAAAGGAGGGGAGAGAGGGAAGCCATGGAGAGAGAAGGAGCAGAGGGGAAGGGGAGGAGAGAGCAGAGAGTTAAAGGGAGGAAGGGGAGAGCAGGGGAGAGGGAGAAGTAGGAACTCTAAGGAAGAAGAGATGGAGGGAGGTCAAGGAGGGGAAGAAGTGAGGGAGGAGAGGTGAGAGAGGGAGGAGAGTGGAGAAGGGGGAAGATAAAGAGGGAAGGAGGGGAGTAAGGGGAAAGGTGGGGGAGGGCTGGTACTAGAAAGGGTCTAGGTTGGGGTAGCCCTGGGGATCTCCAGCCCTGGGTCTCTGCTCCCCGCCCCCAGGGCCCCCTCTGAGTACTCTGAGCAGCCTCCCATCACCCAGGTGAGACCCCCCCGACACCCCTTCCCTTATCCATCCACAGGTGCATTCATCGATCCCACCTTCTACCTGAGCCGCACTGTCTCCAATGTCATCAGCTCCATTGTCTTTGGGGACCGATTTGACTATGAGGACAAAGAGTTTCTGTCACTCCTGCGCATGATGCTGGGCAGCTTCCAGTTCACAGCCACGTCCACAGGCCAGGTAGCCCAGGGTCCCTGCAAAACCAGCCCACATGGGGTCTGGACACTGGACACTGGTCTCCAGGGACATATAGATGCCCAGATCCCTCCTCCAGATGCCAGAGCAGGGGGAACACTCAATCAACAACTGAGGGGTCTGGACACTGGACACTTGTCTCCAGGGACATATAGATGCCCAGCTCCCTCCTCCAGATGCCAGAGCAGGGGGAACACTCAATCAACAACTGAGGGGTCTGGACACTGGACACTTGTCTCCAGGGACATATAGATGCCCAGCTCCCTCCTCCAGATGCCAGAGCAGGGGGAACACTCAATCAACAACTGACTTCTCATCTGGGCAGGGGCTCTCGGGTGACTTTCCATCTTTCCACATAAATTTCTTTGTTGGGGTTTTTGTATTTTCATTTTTGTTTGTTTGGGGTATTTTTTTTGCTCTGGAGCCACATAGTGGTGCTGAGGGTTTGCTCCATGCTGTACACTCAAGGACCTCTTCTTGGGGGTGGAGATATTGGGGGACCTTATGGGGTGCTGTAAATCAAGCCACAGTCAGCTTCATGCAAGAAATTGCCCAACCCACAGTACTTATTTTCACTCTGGATCCCTCCATTTGAATTTCTTAACATTCTGACAAGTGACTTCTTCATCCCACCTCCTGAGAAACTGAACACCTGGTCCCACAACAGCCTGCCCCACCAAATTATCTGCCGTCTGCACAGTCAAATTCTCTGAATAGGGACTTTCCTACACAGAGGACTTAAATGTCTGAGAGTCTATATAGGTGGATACTGAGACCCGTAAGCATGGACTCACCTGGATGCCAGTTCCCCCAACACCCAAACCAGTCTCACCCAATCCTCCCTTTCAATACCTGTCCCATGGCCTTTATGTGCCCAAGTGAACATATGGACACCGAAACAGGCATGTCCCCCATTATAACTCCTGAACATCAACCCCACTTTAATAACTGTGCCTTTGATCCCCAAAATACCTAGGCAGTTGTCTCCACTTGAGCCCACCTGAACAGGTAACCCTAGACCCAACCTCACTAGAAAATCTGAGCACTTCGACTGAACATCACAGAGCCACTAAGATCTGACTCCCAAATATGTACCCCAATCCTTCTCACCAAAATTCCTAGACTGGGCCCTTGACCTTCACTCAGGTGAAAACACTGGGGTCTTTCCAATCCCATCCCATTAAACACGTAGGGTTGTAGAACTAGTAATGCAGGAAGGGGCTGGTCTTGCACACAGAGGATCCAGGTTCAGTTCCCAGAATCAACTCCTTTCTGCCCTCCTTGGACAGGCCCTACTGCCCTGAGGGTCTGCCTGGTGCTGTTAGCCCAGCCCCCTCAGCCTGCTTTTCTTCCTTCTCTCCATGCAGCTCTATGAGATGTTCTATCCAGTCATGAAGCACCTGCCTGGGCCACAGCAACAAGCCTTTAAGGAACTGCAGGGGCTGGAGGATTTCATAGCCAAGAAGGTGGAACAGAACCAGCGCACCCTAGACCCCAACTCCCCACGGGACTTTATCGACTCCTTCCTAATCCGCATGCGGGAGGTATGGGCCAACCTGGACTGCGAGGAGATGGGGGTGGGGGGGAGCTCCCCACTGACACCTACTCCCATCTTCATCCTCCAATTTTTCCCCATCACCAAACTTGTACCTCAGTTCCAGGGCAAGAAACCTCAGAACAAGCACCCATTGCACCCATGTTCTTGCCCCACGGCAGCACCCACCAGTCTTCACCCCATCGGAACACACAACTGCCCCTGGTTTTGTGTGTGAGAGAGTTCTGTTTGTTTGAAGGCCACACCCAGCAGTGCTCAGGACACACTCCCAGCTCTGTGCACAGGAATTATTCCTGGAGTGCTAGGGTATGTGTGTTTGGGGGAAAGGGTAGTGGAGTTGGGGGAAGGAACCATATGGTGTGCCTGGGATTGAACCTGCATCATTCACATTCAAGACAAGCAAGCTGTACTATCACTCCAGCTCCAAGCCTCTCAGTTCTACATGAGAGGAAGAGGAGAAGCCACTGCTGGAGAAATGAGGCCCGGAAGCGGGGCATCTGGCTCACGTCCTGGTCTCTGACTCCAGCACAATTTGCTCCTGCATCCTGGTGTCTCTGTGCACAACTGACAGCTGTGCTCAGTAGCCCTGGACTGTCAATTTCCATGGGTGAGGACAGGAAAAGAGACTGGTGGAAATGGAAGTTTCAAAGGAGACGATCAGGAAATGATACCACCCATGAGGACAAGATATTGGCACTTCAGAATGTGTCAGGGCTGGAACAATACTGCAGCGAGGAGGGCGCTTGCCTGATATGCAGTGGACCTTGGTTCAATCCCCAGCCCTACCAGAAGGGATCCCTGAGCACACAGCTAGGAATCAGCCCTGAGCCCTGCCAGAGGCCTAAAACAAAAAGACAAAACAGAACTGTGCTAGGAAAATCCTTCTAGGTCTCTCTGAGTCCCTCTGAGTCCTTTTCTCATGCCATCGGGGTCCATGTTGGATCCTCTCTAACATTCTCTCCTGCCCTCTCTTTCTGAACATTCCTACCACAAGGACAACTAAGCTGATAATTTTCACCCCTAAGCTGATAAATTTTCTGGATCCCAGAGAGGGAGCTTGGCAGAGAGGAGACTCTCTCCCAATCTGTATCTGAGACTGGCGGATGCCAGAGCAAAGCCCAAAGGGACTGTAGACCCAGCCTGAAGCTCCCCTCTCCCTGCAGGAGCAGAAGAACCCCAACACTGAGTTCTACATGAAGAACTTGGTGCTGACCACCTTGAACCTCTTCTTCGCGGGCACTGAGACAGTCAGCACCACCATGCGCTATGGCTTCCTGCTGCTCATGAAGCACCCCGATGTGGAGGGTAAGGCTGGAGGAGGCCAGGAAAGGCGCCACATAGACCCTCAAAATCTTCCTGAACCCAAGGGCCTCAGAGACCCTGTAGATAGCCAGCAGAGACACCAGCCGAGTTACAGCCACTGCTCAAAGAGGCTGTGTCCAAACTGATTGATAAATAGCTACTGTGTTGAGCCAACCCGGGCTCCCCCACCTGCCCTTCCCCATAACCTGCCTCCTTGCAGCCTCTGGCATGACCTGGTAAATCAGGGCCCTGAACCAGCAATGCACGTGGCCTACATCTGGCCTTGAACATGGTCGCTGGCTCCATCATACAAAGCTATCATGCATGTCACCTACCACTTCTACCTTCCACTAACCGGACACATTGTCCCCTCTCCCCAGCCAAAGTCCATGAGGAGATCGACCGGGTGATTGGCAAGAACCGCCAGCCCAAGTTTGAGGATCGGGCCAAAATGCCCTATGTGGAGGCCGTGATCCACGAGATCCAGAGATTTGGAGATATGATCCCCATGGGCCTGGCCCGCCGAGTCACCAAGGACACCAAATTTCGTGGCTTCTTCCTCCCCAAGGTGATGTCTGATCCCAGGCTGTGGGACCTCCATACCTGCTCTCTGTGCCCTTGCAGCTCCCCGTCCCTTAGGCAAAGGCATTCTCCAGCCTTTGTCTCATAATCGGAGATGCCCCCTGCCATTCCTTCCCTCAGCCTCCCATTAGGGATACCCAAACATGTATCTCCCCCAGAGCCCTGGCCTCAGGAAACAGAACCGCCAAAGAGAGCCCTCTGTCTCCAAAGAGAGATCCCCATGGACCCCAAACTTCCTGTCTTGGGGGATATTGATCAAATGCCCACTAAAGATCCTTCCTCAAAGAGCCCCCAACACCAAGTGCTTTCAGCACAACAAATCCCTACTCTGAAGCTTTATCTAGCCCCGTCCTCAGGGGCAGGAGAGAGAGCACAGTAGCACAGCAGTAGTACAGCGAGAGAGGCATTTGCCATGCACACGAGCAGCCCAGGTTTGACTCCTGGCATCCCATATGGTCCCCTGAGCACTTCAAGAAGTAGCTCCTGAGCATCATGAACTGTGACCTGAAAAACAAGGCACTTGTCTTGCATATAGCAAACCCTGGTTTGCTCCCCGGCACTGCAGGGCCAAAACTAAAACAAGTGCTCTTTCCCTGTTCCTTCAGGGTACCGAAGTCTTCCCTATGCTGGGCTCCGTGCTGAGGGACCCCAAGTTCTTCGCCAGACCGCGAGATTTCAATCCCCAGCACTTCCTGGATGAGAACGGCCAGTTTAAGAAGAATGATGCCTTTGTGCCCTTCTCCATTGGTGAGAGAACCCTGTCTGCCTCCTGGTCACTTTCCACCACCAACAGGACTGCCTTCGTCCCCACTCCCCTCCCTAAAGTGTAGCCTAAAATCTCTCTCCAACCCATAGACCACAGTTCGCAGCCCTCATTAGCCCCCTGACACGGAAAGGGTGGAGTGTGCCGCTTAGGAGATGAGTGTGAGATTTGTCCAAGGCCACTGGACAGATCCTCCAGACCCCTAGGCAGAAGGCGGCAGTGCAGCCCCCCATTTGGACGTGGTTGTGACTTTCCCACTGCCTCCGTTGCCATATGCCCATCTCAGCCTCAACGGGAACTAAAGTGCTGAAAGCCCTGGACCCCGGCTATTCCGATCCAGCACCCTGGGTAAAGTGGGGGGCATGTGAAGCTTTCCCCAACCACTTTTGCTTCCCTTCCTTAGGAAAGCGCTACTGTTTCGGAGAAGGCCTAGCTAGGATGGAGCTCTTCCTCTTCCTCACCACCATCATGCAGAACTTCCGCTTCAAATCTCCGCAAGCTCCCCAAGACATCGACGTGTCCCCCAAACACGTGGGCTTCGCCACCATTCCACCAACCTACACCATGAGCTTCCAGCCTCGCTGAGCAGGGGTCAGCAGGGGAGAGGAGGGGCTAGTAGGGGGGGCGGGGGAGGAGCTAGCGGGTAGGTGCGGCAAAGAGCAGAGCTATTTGAAGATTGTATGTGGGATGAGGAAAGTGGGAGAATTAGGAGGCAAGAGAACGGCGCTGGGGGCTTGCATAGAGAACAGACTGTTCACCTTTTTAGAGAGAGTCTCGGGATCTGGGAGGAGAGGCGGGGGCGGGAGCCTTAGGGGGCTGCTGTGAAAAGAAACCGCAATACCAGATATGAGGCATTGCGGCCCGGAACTCGGTGTTGTTAACCCCATGCTGAAAGCATTACACACTCTTACTGCTCACAAACCTTGAAGATGAGAAGTATTCATGCGCATGTGCATTTCTCCGCTGGGGCTCAGAACGCCCTGAGTCAATAGCTGTGGTTCCAGGCCTTACAAGCAAGACTGGGTAAGCATGCGCATGCAAAGGGAAGCAGGTCCTGCAGATGGTTTACAGAACTCCTCTCCCTCAAGTGGAAAACCAATCTAGTGTATTGTTGAGCAATGCAAGTAGCTCTGTCCAGGGTGTTTTCATGCTAACCTTCCTTCACTACAATGCATTCACACCCACCACCATCACCCAAATACTGCTACTGGGTCCAATGTGGGCAGGATCAGGGATGGGAATCAGACTGTCGGTGAGGGACAAAAACACTTTCTGGCTTCCCGTGCAGCTGAGCCCTTCTGTGTGTGCATGTGCATGTTTGTGTGTGTGTGTGTGTTGTGTGCGTGCATGTGCACGCACATACACACAGGTGGGTAACTACAACTTTCTCCTGAGTAGATGCAAGGACTCATTTTGCTGAGGGTTTCTGCAGGGAGGGCTCTCTCTGATGCATCTGGGATCTGCTCTCGCAGACTGGGAACCACCTGCTTACTCAAAAATCAGTGATTACATGTTCACTCAGAAGAAAAGTAGGTAGTGCTCTTGCCTAACACCCAGGGTTGATCCCAGGCATCCCAGTGTTCTCCCGAGTGCAACCAGGATCAATTTCTGAATGCAGAGCCAGAAGTAACGCCTGAGCATTTCTGAGTGTGACCCAAAAATTTCAAAAAGGAAAAATTTTCATCCTTTGAGAGTGCACAAATACATCCATCCCCCATAGAGCACAGTGCTTCTCAGTCAAGTGCAGTGTAAACCCTGCCCCAAAGTTTTCAAAGCACCACAAGATTTAAATAAAGTGGGGGTTTGGAGGGGGAGGGGTAAGACATGGTCCTCCAGACCTTGCAAGTTTCTTACCTCTATGATTCATAAGTAACTTCATTTCCTCTGCTGTGTGTTTTTGCATCTGGGGTTTCATGAATGGATGACTTCTTGCTTAATGAAGGGGAGGATGTTAATCTATCAGATCACAGCCTATAGCACTATTTAACGCCCAAGTTGAGAATCAAACTCATTTCTGAGTGTGCATGTGCCCTTAAGAACCTTCTAGGACCCCAGAGTGTGCAGCAGGTAAGATGCTTACCTTGTGTGCCCTCCCAGGTTGTATCCCTGGCACTGTGTACTGTTCCCCAACCTCACCGGGAATGATCCCTGAGCACAGAGCCAGGAATAAGCCTTAAGCACAGCCAGCTGTGACCACCCCATTCCCCCCAAAAAGAGTCTTGGAAACACCACTGCCAGAATCTTTCTCAGAATTTGAGCACGAGAAGTTCTCCTTCTCCCTGTCAGGGCAAATGTGAGTTCTCCCAGTTCAATACGTTTGAGAAAGAGTCAAGAGTCAAGAGAAGAAAGGAGGGACTCGAGGTAGTGGGGGTCGCCTCTCAGGGATCATGAACATAGTTAACTTGCTGGGTCTTTGACCCACACAGAGGAGGAGACAAATATTAATTTCAGTAATCCTCAAGCTGGTGCTTGGAAAGGACGAAGCAGCAAAGCTCCAATAAGGCATTCTGAAGGGTGCAGAGAGAGAGCGAGTTCTAGCCACCAAAGGCTGGATTCATGTCCAGACAGGCTTCTTTCAGCCTTGGGGCTTGGGATAGCCAACGACCAAAACTGCAAGAAGACAACACTGGGTACATAATCAAGCCTGGATTCCTATCCTGGCTCTGCTACAGACCCCTTGGGCCTTTGTGAGCCTCCCCAGAGCTGAAAAACTTTAAAAACTGAGTGACTTGGCTGGAGAAATAGGACAGGAGGGAAGGTGCTTGCCTTGAATGTGGCTGTTACTGGTGCTACCCTAGTTTAGATCCCCAGAGCCATGCGTGGTCTCCTAAACACAAACAGGGTGACTCAACAGGGGAGAGCACAGAGGCAGGAGTATGTTGGAGCACCTTCAGGAATGGCCCAACCTCCTCTTCTCCTCCACTATACACCTCCCCCACACCCTAAAAAATATTCTCGTTGATAACAGGTATGGGAGGTAGAATGAAGTACCGTCTCTGGTTCATTTATTTCTACAGCTAAACCAAGAGATTCTAGAGCATGTCAAACACACGTGTACACATACAGACATGCTTGTGCACACATGTACATGAACACACACCTGCCTTGGCCCCAACAACTGCAGGTGGCTCACAGCACGTACCAGGCTCTGTGCTGAGCCCTTTGCATGCATTTTCTAATGGCTGCACCAACCCCATGCCATCAGCTAGGCACCATAAAATGATAGAAAAGCATTCGGGGAGGCCCAGAGTGATAGCACAATAGGGAGAGCATTTGCCTTGCATGTGACCAACCCAGGTTCAATCCCCAGCATCCCATATGATCCCCCGGGACCATATTATTACCATATTATTACCACCAGGAGTAATTCCTGAATGCAAAGCTAGGAGTAACTCCTGACTTGCCAAGTGTGGCCCAAGAAGTCAGAAAAGGAGCCAGAATGATGTACAGTGGGTAGGGTGTCTCAGCCAACCAAGGCTCAAACCCAGCATCCTATACTGTCCCCTGAGTACCACCAGGATTAATTCCTGAATGCAGAGCCAGAGTAACTCCTGACCATGGCCAGGTATGACTCCACTCCCCCAAAAAAGATAAAACAAAAAGCAAAAAAGGTTAAAAGAAAGAAAAGAAAAGAAAAGAAAATCATTGTTTCACAGTTCTGAAGGCTGCAAGTCCACAAGCCAAGAGGTTGGCAGCAGGACTGAGAGGGACTCCAGGAGTTAAGATGCTTCTTTTGACTGTGGCTAACTCCCCCAGTCCCTGAAAACTGACAGGAACAGCACAAGCAGCCAGATGCCGCCCCAAAACCCAGCCCACCCACACAAACACACTAAATAAAATAGATATCAGCAGGATTTTGCTTCCTCTGAAAGCTGTAGGGAAATCTTCCCCCACCGTCCTTAGAGCTCTTGGTTTGCTGGCCCTCAGGTGGCCCTATAATGCTGCCTTGGTGATCACCTCTCCCTGTGTGCCTATTTTCACATGTCTTAATGTCTTCTTAAAAGGACAGTGGTCAGGGTGCTTGACGTGAAATGTAGGAGATTGGGTTCAATCCCCAGCCCTCCTCTGAGCACCACCAGGAATGAGCACAGTCAGGAGTTAGCCCTGAGCACTGCTGGGTGTGGCTCCAAAACGAAAAGATTGTCATAGAGTTGTCATAGAGCATAAGTGACTCTTATGGGTTAAGGCCTCAATGTAACTTTTTGCAAAGGAGAAACACAATTGAGCACACACACATACATACACACACACACACACACACACACAGAAAGACTTTGATGGGTGGACCCCATAATTCATGGTCTGAGGGGTGCCCTTTATGAGCCTATGTCACAGATGAGAGTGAGGGAAGGAACCCTACAGGTATCAGGCCACAACAAAGGCACCCTGTGGGGGGAGAACCATAGGTGCCTCTCTCCGTGGCTTAGACAGGACCCAGATGGAGTTCCTGTCCCCAGGGGCACTCGGGAGCATGGAAGAGAGATGACTTGCGGGAGTACTTTGGCAGAAGGAAATAGAAGGATGAGAGTTCAGAAGTCACCTTTCCCTGAGTCCAGCCCATCATCATCCAGGTGTGGCTGCCCCAGCCTGCAGCAACCCTGGCACACCTGCTGGACATCGGTCATTTTTATCCTCTTTTGTTTTTTTTTTCATTTCTTTTTTTTTTATGATGATGATGATGATTAAATTAACCCATGGGAGTTGATTTAATGATATACTAGAGGGTAATGTATGCAGGTGGGTTGGCAGGAGTGGAGGGAGGGGTGTTTGCTGTTGTTTGGGGCCTGGAGGTGCTAGAGCTTATCCCTGGTTCTGTGCTCATGGTTCACTCCTGATGGGCTGAGGGATTGGCATGTCAAAGATTGAAACCAGGTCAGCATGTGCAAGGCAAATGAATACCCTCTGTGCCATCACTCCAGCCCCTATGGCTTGCGTTTTAAAGTGCAAAGTGCCTACGGGATGAATTCCAGATTCCCCTACTCGACTCCAAATGTTTGTCTTTTTGTTTGCAGGAGGTGGGATGCCACACTAGGGGTGCTCAGGGCTTACTCCTGTCTGTGTGCTCAGGGAACACTCCTGGAGGGACTCCAGGGACCATATAGAGGCCTGGGGATCAAACCCAGGTCAGCCATGTGCAAGGCAGACACCCAACCCACAGTACTAGCACCCAAATCCTTTTCTGGCCTGGACACTGCCCTTGTCTCCTGGCCTGGTTTCTCCCCACCCGGCACCAGAGAGATCCTCTTTCCCAGGCTCACTGGGCTTCCACCACTTCACGGACTGCTGCATCTACTGCCACACCTTCTCACCAACCATTTCCTCTGCCTGGGATTCTTTTTTTTTTTTTAATGTAGGAGTACTGCTATTTATTCAGCCACTGATTAGCTGATTGAATTGGGCATGAACTCCACCTTGCTTTTTTTTCATAATTTTATTTATTTTTCTTCTTATATTTATTTATTAAATCACTGTGGGAAAAGTTACTAAGCTTTCAGGTTTAAGTCTCGGTCATACAATGATCAAACATCTCTCCCTTCACCAGTACTCATTTTCCACCACCAACAACCCCAATATACCCCCCTCTCACTCCTTCCAATGCCTGTGAGGCAGATAATTTCCACTTAACTCTTCTCTACATTGATTAAATTCATAATTTCAACAAAAGATGCACCATTATTGTTTAGAATTTCCCTCCCCACAACAATCAGACTTGCTAAAAAGGCATTGTGAAATACTTTGTTTCTATAGCTGGTTATGAGAATCATATAATCTTGCATGGCCGCAATAGTGGCCCCGTGATTTTGGATTTCTGCAAAGAGCCAGATAATTACGAGATTGGTTTCTGTGCGTCTGGTGTTATGGCTATGCCAGAGAGCCACTGGTGGGGGGCAACTCATGACCTCGGTAGGGCGTGAAGGACGAGCCAGTACCATCCCCCTTCCCATGAGACTGCAGTTGCCCTGTCACCGACAGCTCATACCTGGCTTTCCTATAATCTCTGAGGCGGCAGCCACCTTGCTGCTGGGCTGGGGGGGGCGGCGGGGGAGGAGGAATGTGGAAGGGAGCAACACCCTTTCCCTCCCGGGGAGGCATGGCGCTGTGGTTTAGTGCATGGTCCATTCACTTTTCTGCCGCAAGCTGCTGGGCTCTGAACTAAGTCCTTTTGCCTCTGGAGCCATGCCTGGGGTTCTTTCCCTGCTATTGCTCAGGTAATATTGACAGATTAAGTTCTGTACAAACAAACAAAACAATGGGGCTGGAGCAACAGGATGGTGCAGAAGGTATTTGCCCTGCAATTGGCTGACCTGGTTTTGACCCCTGGCATCCCATATGGTCCCCCAAGCCCCACCAGCTTTTGTTCCTGGTCGCAGAACCCTGACCACTGCCAGCCCTGACCACACCAAAGAAATATGCATCAAGCAAAACAGGAGGGAAAGTGTCTCTTGTCTTTCTTTCTAGCAGGATCCCATTTTCCCTATTAGAATCCAGCAGGATCCAGCAAGAAATTGGGGGATGGGGGGGTGTGACAAAAACCTGGTTTGGAGGATTCTCCAAAACCGAGAACAGAAGGGTGACTGGGAAATGTAATATACAAACAGGACATGGTGGCTACTCAATTTCCTGGTATAGAATCTCCTCTAGAAAAACAGAGAAGGGTCCAATAATCTTCAAAATAAACCAGGCTCCTGCAAAAGATAATGCCTGCTACATCCCTCAGGACTCTAAATGCCAAGATGAAGTGAAGTATCAGTAAATCCAGACATCGATGAGCAGAAGTGTGGAAAGAGTGAGGCTAAGGTTTAGAAAAGAAGCCCAGCTGGACACATCGAAATAAATTCAGGTTGCCAAAGAACAAATGAAGTTAGGTGAGCAAAGGCTCATTGGTCTTTTCAGCCAGTGATGCTGAACAACTAAATAAACGAGTGCCAACTCTCAGTTGTTGGACATTAACCCCAAGTGTTTTAGACTTCATCAATGAATTGCTCCCTTTTCCTCCTCCCAGCAAAGCTGACGGTGCTCTTGTGAGCATCCCGAATCCACTGAGTTTCTTTTTAACCTTTCTTTGTGTTTTACACCTCATTGTCACAGTTCCCCAAGTGAATCTTGGTTACTTATAAGACAAAACTTTCTGGTAATTCTGGACGTTGTATTTGTAGTGAGTTACTTGCTTTGCTATTTCCCCTATAGCCTTTTCATATTTTGCTATATCCTGATTAAGATGTCCACCGATTGGAATATTAAACACCTATGACAAATTCTCATGAACAAATTTGCAGACCATAGTGTTTTATTTTGTTGATTATTTTAATATTTGTATATCTAATTTTTTAATAATTCGATCACTGTGATATACACAATTACAAAGTTGTTCATATTGGGTTTCAGTCTTATAGTGTTCCAACACTGTTTCCTTTACCAGTGTACATTTCCCACCATCAATATCCCCAGTTTCCCTCCCCCAGACCCCTTAACCTGCCTCTTGGCATTCACCTGTCTCTCTCTCTTTCTCTCTCTGTCTCTCTCCCACTTCTTCCTTCCCCTGTTGGGCACTGTGGTTTGCAAGGTTATCACGGGTACTGAAAGGTTATCATGTGTATATATCCCTTTATCTCCTTTCAGCACTCAGTTCTTGTCCAGAGTGATCATTTCCAACAATTATTGCTAGAGAAATCACAGCATTTACTGTTTACATGAAGTATAGGGGGGAATATTGACATAAGGTGGTCTTACCTATTTCATGTGACTCCAAAATATATTAGCACAGAATGTCTTTAAAAGTTTATTAATGACAGGTAAGGTATGATTTTTATCATAAAGAGATTCAAATATAAAGTAAAATTGAATATAATATAATTTTTAGATTCCAGAGTTGAAAACTTACTTATGTGAAAGAGAATAAGCATTTTATTATATTGTATTAAAGGGTTTTATTTTTCATATCCCGCCCGCACGGCAGAGCCTGGCAAGCTCCCAGTGGCATATTCGATATGCCAAAAACAGTAACAAGTATCATAATGGAGATGTTACTGGTGTCCACTCGAGCAAATCAATGACCAATCATACCTTTTCTTTCAACAACTACTCATCATTTTCCTCCATTTCTGAACTCAACATCCCATGATACTTCCTTATGTTTAATGGCAGTGATTTCAATTTTCTTTTTTTTTTTAGTTTAATATAGCTCTAATCCTCTTTAGGTTTCCTTGTTATTGGGTTTGAGCCTTCCAAATATCTTTTATGCTAATATATGTAATGTTTCATCTATGCTGTTTTCTATGTGCTATATTATTTCTGTCTTAAATTTAGTTATTTAATCTATTTGAAAGAAAGTCTGGTGTGTTTTATTTTCATCTCCAAGTGGAGTTTATTTCAGGGAAACTATATAATACATTATATAACAATAAAATGAAAAATCATCATCATCATGATATCAGTAGATGCTGAGAAAGCATTTGAAATATTTCACATTCATTTATAATCAGAATTAAATGGGGAGGGGCCAAAACAATAGTTCAGCAGCTAGGGGGTTTGCCTTACACACAGCAAACCTTGGTCCAATCCCTGGCATCCTATATGGTTCCGCAAGCGACACCAGGACTAATTTCTGAGTGCAGAGTCAGGAGCAACCCTTGAGCATCGCAAAAGCTGAAAAACAAAGAAGAAGAAGAATTAAATGGGGGAAGAAGGAACTTTCGTAAAAAGTTTTATTAGTAACAGGTAAGGTATGATTATTAACATAATGAGATCCAAGTAAAAAATACAATTAAATGAATATAAAAAATCATTGAGCATATTAGATATAAGTTTGGATACGTGCCTTTAATTGTCTTTAATCTGGACTAGATTCTCAGCTTTTATATTCTTTGACCTTCACATTTTGGAATTTCATATTTTATATTGCAGTAAATGGTGGTTTTGTAAATCCAGACCTTAATTCGCTTGACTTTTTTTATGCATTTGGGGAGGGGTGGGGAACACACTCAGCAGTGCTCAGGGCTTACTCCTGGCTCTGCTCAGGGATCACTCTTGGTGGGCTAGGGGGACCCTATGGGTTCTTGGAGATCGAACCCAGTCTGCAATGTGTGAGGCAAGTGCCCTCCCCCCTATATTATCACTCCGGCCCCTCCACCTATTTCTGACAGGTTCCCCTGACCTCGCTTCCTTCCTGGGGTCTTCTCTGCTGCCAGTTAGCCTTTTAATCTCGTGCTGTGAATCCATTTCTTCACCTGTGGTCCACTTGAGATATCCTAAGGGGATATCCTAAGGGTCTAGGCTGCAAAGTGAGGAAGATGAGGCAGAGGTGGTTAAGGGGCCCTCAAACATTGATGAAGGGACAACTAGACCAACCCCACCCCCAGCATCTCCTCAGGACCCACCCTTTGCACCATCTCTCCCAGACTTTGACATTTACCTAGAGCTCTCCTGCCATTGTTCCTTCTCCCCCTGCTAAGAGCACCCCAAAACAGCCTTCACACTCAAGCAGAATCTTTTCTCCCCCGGAAAATTCCCTGTCCAGAAAAGAGATGCACCCACCCTCGGCCATCTGGCCTTAGTATACCTGGGATAAACAGAGAATGTTAGAGTAACATGAAGTGCAGTTGTGGAGAGTCCATCCAGCTGTATTCTGGACAATGGCCGTGGGAAACAGGGCCTCTCTGGTAGAGATGCTGGCACCATTCAAAGCTGTTTTGGGTTCAGAGGAGTAGGGGTGGGGGCTTCTCATTTCTCAAGACCTGGCCAGCTCAACTAGACTGACACCATCTGTGAGTCTTCTCCTGTCAGGGAAAGGAATGGAAAATTCCAGGCAATTCTGGTCCTGGACTTTAGCCCTTTCCCAATCCTAAATAAGCATTTCTTCTTTTTTTTTCTTCTTTTGGGGGTCACACCCACCAATGCATAGCGGTTACTCCTGGCTCATGCACTCAGGAATTACTCCAGGCAGTGCTCTGAGGACCATATGGGATGCTGGGAATCAGAGCTGGGTCAGCCACATGCAAGGAAAACGCCCTACCCACTGTGCTATCACTCCAGCCCCCTAGATGAGTATTTCTATGGGACTGGCTCACTTTGAGGATGTGATGAGGATTCTGGACCCAAGTCCAAATCAAAAGGAGATCAAGAGTTTGATCCAGAGGTTTGGTCAGAGGTTGATCCAGCTAGACTCCCCATATATACCACTTCCAAGAGTCCCACATCTACCCACCTGAGAACCTCTGGCACCTCAAAACCCTCATTCCCTAGAATCTCCCCTCTTGAAAACCATATTTTGGGGAAGTTGAAGGTTAGAGGCAGTCCCAAGGGGGAAATCCTGACACCCTCCCCCCCAAAAAATGAGCAAGCCTGGCATTCACTCAGTTCACTGAACTATCTCTCTGGCCTCAGGTGACCTTCATCACAAATCCACATCACTTCTCATGCCCACAAAACACATCTCCCCAACACAACCTGTCTCATTCCAACACCCTCAAATCCAGATCTTTGGGTTCTTCTCTCCTGAGTCTCCAATCATTATGGAGTCCCCTCTCACACTGACATACCCCACAAAATCCAAAATCCCAATGGGGAGAAAGGTGGTGGTACCTCCTACAAACATTCCAAGATCTTCAATTCTGGGATTTCTCTACAGCCCTGGTCGCCCACATTCCCACAAGTACACTGCTGTGAAGTGGCCCCTGGATCCTGCAGGTCACACCCTGCAAACTGGCCCTGGCTCCCTCCTCCACCCCTTTGGGCTGGGAGCCAAGAGAGGTGGGGAGAATGGTGAGGGATGGTGTTGGGAGGTGGAACAAAAGTTACATAACCAGGACAGGCGTCCACTCTGCACGCCCAAGTAGTATAAAGGCATTGGTCCCGGCGCCAGTCAGCCCCCACTGGCCGTTACTCTCAGAGCCACCATGCTGGCCTCCGGGCTGCTCCTGGTGGCCCTGCTGGCCTGCCTGACGGTCATGGTGCTGATGTCAGTGTGGCAACAGAGGAAGCTGGCAGGGAAACTGCCCCCTGGGCCCACCCCATTACCCTTCATCGGGAACTACCTACAGCTGAACACCGAGCAGATGTACAATTCTTTCATGAAGGTGCAGACCTCAGGAGAATGAGGGGGCTGGGAGAGGGCAGGCCAGCTGGGACATGGGGGCTCAGGATAGGTCAGCTCTTGTGCTGGGCGGGCCTGCTCCCTCTGAGCCCCCCTCTCCCCATGCTCCCATCCACCAGCTCAGGGACCGCTATGGGCCCGTGTTCACCGTGTACCTGGGCGCCCGGCGCGTGGTGGTGCTGTGTGGCCACGACGCGGTGAAGGAGGCCCTGGTGGACCAGGCGGAGGAATTCAGCGGCCGAGGAGAGCAGGCCACCTTCGACTGGCTCTTTAAAGGCTATGGTAAGGGGCAGCGACCAGTAAGATCCTTGAGCCTCAGTTTCCCCAGGATTCCCCTCTATTCCTGGTGACTTCACCCATGTCCCCTGTTCCTATCTCTGTCTCTGTCTCTGTCTCTGTCTCTGTCTTTGTCTCTCTCTGTCTTTGTCTCTCTCTGTCTTTGTCTCTCTCTCTCTCTCTCTCTCTCTCTCTCTCTCTCTCTCTCTCTCTGGAGTTTCTGCTTGGAACCCGGATCTCCCAGCTCCCTGACTCTTTCTGTCTTTTTCCTCTTTCCCAGCTTCTCTGCGTCTGTGTCTGGCCCCCTCTGTGTTTGAACTCGTCCTGCTGAGTCTCTGCTGCTAGCCCCTGCCCGCCTCTGCCCGCCCCAGCATTTTTCTCGCTCCTGCGTTTGCCCTGTGCCCCGTGCGCCTCTGTGCGTCTGCCCCACTTCTGGCTGGGCTCCAGCCCAGATCAACCTCCCCACCACGCCGGCCCCGCGCCCCCCGCACCTCACCCCGACGAGGTTCGCGCCTCTCCGCAGGCGTGGTCTTCAGCAGTGGCGAGCGCGCTAAGCAGCTGAGGCGCTTCTCCATCACCACGCTGAGGGACTTCGGTGTGGGCAAGCGCGGCATAGAGGAGCGCATCCAGGAGGAGGCAGGCTTTCTCATCGAAGCCTTCAGAGGCACTCACGGTGAGCCAAGGGGAGAGCGTGGGGAGAGGAAAGGAGAGAAGGAGTGGAAGCAAGAATAAGGGGAGAGAAGAAGAGGAGGGGGCGGGGGAAGGGGAGAAGAGGAGGGAGGAGGAAGATGGAGAAGGAAGAGGTCAAAGAGGGAAGAAGGGGGGGAGGATGTGGAGCTGGAGGAAATGGGAGAGGAGGGGGGAGAGAAAGAGAGAAGAAAGGGCAGAAGGAGAAAGGGAGAAGAGGAGGGAGAGGAGAGGGGAAGGAGGAGGAAGAGGAGAAAGAGAAGGAGAATAGAGGGATGGGGAGGAGGGAGAAGGGATAGGTGACAGAGGGGATAGAGGAAAGGGGAGGAGGAGGAGGAAGAAGAGGTAGAGGAGGAGAGAGAAGGGGAGAAGGAGAGAGAAAAAAGAAGTAGAGGGTGGGGAATGGGCACTGATGGAGGGATGGGTATTCAATCATTGTATAACTGAAATCCAAGCACAGAAATGTGTAAGTCTAAAACTGTACCTCATGGTGTTTCACTAATAAAAATTTTTAAAAAAAGAAGTAGAGGGGAAGGGGAGGAGAAAGGAGGGGGTTAAAGGAGGGGGAGAGCAGGGGAGAGGGAGAAGTAGGGACTCTAAGGAAGAAGAGATGGAGGGAATGGGGGAGAGGCCAAGAAGGGGAAGAAGGTGAGGGAGGAAGAGTGGGATAGGGAAGAAGAGAAAGAGGGGAGGAGGGGAGGAAGTGGAGGGGTGGGAGAGGCTGACCATTAGAAGGAGTCTAGGTTGGGGTAGCCCTGGGGGCTTCCAGCCCTGGGTCTCTGCTCCTCCCCCAGGGCCCCCTCTGAGTCCTCTGAGCAGCCTCCCATCTCCCAGGTGACACCCCCCCAACACCCCTTCCTTTATCCATCCACAGGTGCATTCATTGATCCCACCTTCTACCTGAGCCGCACTGTCTCCAATGTCATCAGCTCCATTGTCTTTGGGGACCGATTTGACTATGAGGACAAAG
Organism: Sorex fumeus; assembly: GCF_029834395.1. Lineage (NCBI taxonomy): Eukaryota > Metazoa > Chordata > Mammalia > Eulipotyphla > Soricidae > Sorex > Sorex fumeus. The sequence goes on from NW_026606179.1 coordinate 17,628,438, forward strand.
AGTTTCTGTCACTCCTGCGCATGATGCTGGGCAGCTTCCAGTTCACAGCCACGTCCACAGGCCAGGTAGCCCAGGGTCTCCGCAAAACCAGCCCACATGGGGTCTGGACACTGGACACTGGTCTCCAGGGTCCTGTAGATGCCCAGCTCCTTCCCCCAGATGCCAGGGCAGGGGAGACACTCAATCAACAACTGAGTTCTCACTGGGCAGGTGCTCCGGGCCGACTTTCTATCTTTCCACATGAATTTTGTTCTGTTTTGTTTTGCTCTGGAACCACATAGTGATGCTGAGGGCTTCCTCCAGGCTCTGCAACAGGGATCACTTGGGGAGGGCAGTGCCGGGGGACCATATGGGGTGCCAGAGATCCTAGTCAATAAGCCTTGTGCAAGGCAAATGCCCAACCCACTGAACTTACTATCACTCTAGCCCTTTCATTTGAACTTTTTTTTTCTTTTTGGGTTGATGCTCAGGGGTTTCTCCTGGCTCTGCACTCAGTAATTAGTCCTGGCATTGATTGAGGGGCCATATGGGATGCCAGGGATCAAACCCAGGTCAGGTGCATGCAAGGCAAACACTCTTTTCTTTGGACTGTTGGACTATCACTCCAGCCCCTCCGCCTGAATTTCTTAATTATGACAAGTGACCCCATCAGCCTACCTTTTGAGAACCTGAATGCCTGGTCTCACAACATCCTCTCCACCTAAATTACCTGCCATCTACACAGCCAAACTCGCTAGATAGGGGCTTTCCTAGGCAATGGTCTTAAATGTCTGAGTCTATTTGGGTGGATACCAAGACCCTTAAGCATGGAATCACCTAGATGCAGTTCCCCGAACACCTAAACCAGTCTCACCCAATCCAGCCCCTTCAATACCTGTCCTATGCCCTCTATGTCCCCAAGTGAATAACTGGACACCTGAACAGGCATGTCCTCCATTATAAAACATAGACAACCGCCCCATTTTAATAACTGTGCCCTTGATCCCAAAATACATAGGCAGTTGTCTCCACCTGAGCCCACCTGAACAGTTGTCTCTCAACCCAACCTCACTTGAAAATCCGAGAACTTCCATGAGCAAACAGAACCACTAAGATCCAACACCCCAATCTTTCTCACTAAAATTTCTGGACTGGGTCCTCGACCTTCACGCAGGTGAAAACATTGGGGTATTGCGAATCCCATCCCACCTAAATACTTAACACTTGGGGCTGTAGATCTAGTACTGCAGAGAGGGCTGATCTTGCACACAGAGGACTCAGGTTCAATCCCCAGAATCCCAAATGGTCCCTGGTACCCCGCCAGGGATTGAGAACAGACCCAGGAGTTAGGCCTGAGCACAGTCAGATATGAACTAATGACAAAAGAAAAAATATGTATATATAATCAATTTATGGGGCCAGAGAAATAGTAAAGGAGGTAAGGTGCTTGCCTTGTACATCAGCCCACAAATCAAATCAATGATGAATTTTTTGTGGCCCCAAAATTAATCCACCAATAAATAACCTAACCCCTCTTTCTGTCCCCCTCAGACAGACCCCACTTCCCTGTGGTCTGCCTGGTTCTGTCAGCCTCCCTCAGCCTGCCTTCCCTCCTTCCCTCCATGCAGCTCTATGAGATGTTCTACCCAGTCATGAAGCACCTGCCTGGACCACAGCAACAAGCCTTTAAGGAACTGAAGGGGCTGGAGGATTTCATAGCCAAGAAGGTGGAACAGAACCAGCGCACCCTGGACCCCAATTCCCCACGGGACTTTATTGACTCCTTCCTCATTCGCATGCGGGAGGTATGGCCCAACTGGCCTGCAGGGAGATGGGGGTGGGGGGAAGCTCCCCACTGTCATCTACTCCAACCTCCGTTCCCCAATCTCGCCCCATCATCACGCTTGTACCTCAGTTCCAGGGCAAGAAACCTCAGGGCAAGCACCCCTTACACCCATGTTCTTGCCCCACAGCAGCACATGCCAGTTTTCACCCCATCAGCATGCACAACCAACCCTGTGTGAGAGAATTCTGTTTGTTTGAAGGCAACACATTCAGCAATGCTCAGGGTTTAATCCCGGCTCTGTGCTCAGCAGTCACTCCTGGCGTGCTCAGGGAGCCCAGGATCAAACCATCCACTGTACTCTCTCTCCATCCCTCCATCCCTTGCCCCCCATTTTACACAAGAGGGAAAGGAGAGAGAGAGAGGGAGAGAGAGAGAGAGAGAGAAGCCACTGCTGGAGAAATGAGACCCGGAAGTGGGGCACTGGGCTCATGTCCTGGTCTCAGACTCCAGCACGCTTTGTTCTTGCCTCCCAGTGTCTCTGTACACAAGTGACAGTTGTGTTCAGTCTCCCCGGAGGGTCAGTGTCCATGGGTGAGGACAGGAAAGAACGCTGGATAGAACTGGAAAGTTTAGAGGAGAGGATCAGGGAATGATGCCACCCATGAGGACAAGATATTAGAGTAATAGTACAGCAGGCAGAGCACTTGCCTGTCACACAGTTGACTTTGGTTCAATCCCCAGCTCTGCTTATGGTCTCCTGAGCCCTGGCAGGAGTGATCTCTGAGCACAGAGCTAGGAGTCAGTCCTGACCACTGCCAATGGCCCAAAAACAAGAAAGCAAAAAAAAAAAATGTGTCTAGGAAGATCCTTCTATGCCTCTCTGAGTCCTCTCATGCCATCTGGGTCCATCATCTAGCTTGGTCCTTGTTTGTCTTTCTCTCCTGCCCTCTATTTCATTTCGTTTTTAATTGAATCACAGTGAGATACACAGTTTCCACAGTTACAAAGTTGTTCATGATTGAGTTTCAGTAATATAATGTCCCTAGAGCACCCCCTCTCCCGCACCTCACTTTGGGCATGATGGTTTGCAATACTGAAATACTGAAAGATTATCATGTATATGCCTTTGCTACTTTCAACACTCAGATCTGGTCCAGAGTGATCATTTCCAACTATTATTGTCATACATGATCCCTTCTCTATCCTAACTGACTTTTGCTCTGCACACACTTTGCAAGCTTCCAACCTTTGACCTGACCTGTCTTTCTAAACATTCCTAACACAAGGACAACTAAATAATAATTTCACACAGGCTGGACAAAAAGCAACCAAGAGCATTTTGGGTCAAACCAGTATCAAAGTCCTGGAGTGCAGAGGTAGTGTGGCAGAGAGGAGACACTCTCCCAATCTGTATTCGAGACTGGTAGAAGCCAGAGGGACTGTGGCCCCAGCCTGAATCTCTCCTCTACCTGCAGGAGCAAAATAACCCCAAAACTGAGTTCTACATGAAGAACTTGGTGCTGACCACCTTGAACCTCTTCTTCGCGGGCACTGAGACAGTCAGCACCACCATGCGCTATGGCTTCCTGCTGCTCATGAAGCACCCCGATGTGGAGGGTAAGGTTGAAGAAGGCCAGGAAAGGGGCCCCCACAGACTCTCAAAACCCGCCTGACCCCAAGGGCCTCAGAGACCCTGAAGATAGCCAGGAGAGACACCAGCCAAGTTACAGCCGTTGTTCAAAGAGGCTGTGTCTGAACTGATTGATAAATAGCTACTGTGCTGAGCCAACCTGGGCCTCCCCGCCTGCCCTTCCCTGTAACCTGCCTCCTTGCAGCCTCTGATTCTGGCATGACCTGATAAATCAGGGCCCTGAGCCAACAATGCACGTGGCCTACATCTGGCCATGGACATGGTCACTGGCCCCATCACACACGGCTATCATGCATATCACCTACCAGCTCTACCTTCCATTAACCAGACACATTGTCCCCTCTCCCTAGCCAAGATTCATGAGGAGATCGACCGGGTGATTGGCAAGAACCGCCAGCCCAAGTTTGAGGATCGGGCCAAAATGCCCTATGTGGAGGCCGTGATCCACGAGATCCAGAGATTTGGAGATATGATCCCCATGGGCCTGGCCCGCCGAGTCACCAAGGACACCAAGTTCCGCGACTTTTTCCTCCCCAAGGTGCTGTCTGACCCCAGGCTGTGGGACCTCCATACCTGCTCTCTGTGCCCCTGCAGCTCCCCCTCCCTTAGGCAAAATCATTCTCCAGCTTTTGTCTCCTAATCAGAGATGGCCCCTGCTATTCCTTCCCTCAGCCATCCCATTAGGGATACCCAAACCCTGTATCCCCCCCAGACCCCTGACCTCAGGAAACAGGAACCGCCAAGTTCCCTGAGCCTTCTGTCTCCAAAGAGAGACTCCCATGGACCCCAAACTTCCTGTCTTGGGGAAATTGCTCAAATGTTCACTAAAGCTCCTCCCTCAAAGAACCCCCAACACTAGGTGCTTTCAGCACAATGGACCCCCACTCTGAAGTTTTACCTAGCCCCCTCCTCAGGGGCAGGAGAGAGAGCAAAGGGCCAAAGCACTAGACCAGCAAGAAGAGCATTTGCCTTGCATATGAGCAGCCCAGGTTTTTTTTTTAATTTTTTTTTTTTTATTAGTGAAGCACCATGAGGTACAGTTGTAGATTTACAAATCTTTGTGCTTGGGTTTCGGTCATACAATGATCAAATACCCATCCCTCCACCAGTGCCCATTTTCCACCACCATGGATAATATCCCCCCCACCCCCTCTCCCACCCTGCCTCTGTGGCAGGGCATTCCCTTTTGTTCTCTCTCTCCTTTTGGGTGTTGTGGTCTGCAAAAGAGGCATTGAATGGCAAACATGTTCAGTCCATAGTCTACTTTCAACATGCATTTCCCTTCCTGGGAGGATCCTCCAAACACCCTTTATTTGGTGCTCCCTTCTCTAGCTGAACTGCCCTTTCCCCTAGAATACCCGGCTGGCCTCTAAGCTATGGAGTAATCCTCCTGGTGTTGATCTCAGCTATTCTTGGGTATTAATCTCATATTTTGTTGCTTTATATCCCCCAGATGAATGCAATCTTTCTATGTCTATCCCTCTCTTTCTGACTCATTTCACTTAGCATGACACTTTCCATATTGTACCACTTGTATGTAAATTTCATGACTTCATCTTTTCTAAGAGCTACATAGTACTCCATTGTGTAGATGTACCAAAGTTTCTTTAACCAGTCATCTGTTCTTGGGCACTCAGGTTTCTTCCAGTTTCTGGCTATTGTAAAGAGTGCTGCAATGAACAAACAAGTGCAGATGTCACTTCGACTACACATTTTTGCCTCTCTGGGGTATATTCCCAGGAGTGGTATCGCTGGGTCAAATGGGAGCTCAATTTCTAATTTTTTGAGAAACGTCCATACTATTTTCCAAAAGGGCTGAACTAGTCGGCATTCCCACCAACAGTGTAGGAGTGTCCCTTTCTCGCCACATCCGCGCCAGCATCGATTGCTTTTGTTCTTTTGAATGTGAGCCAGTCTCTGAGGTGTGAGATGGTATCTCATTGTGGTTTTGATCGCATCTCCCTGATGATTAATGATGTAGAGCATTTTCTCATGTGCTTTTTTGCCATTCGGATTTCTTCTTTGAGAAAGTTTCTGTTCATTTCATTGCCCCATTTTTTGATGGGGTTGGATGTTTTCTTCCTGTGGAGTTCAACCAGTACTTTGTATATCCTTGATATCAACCCCAGCAGCCCAGGTTTAACTCCTGGCATCCTGTATGGTTCCTCAAGCATCTCAAGAAATAACTCCTGAGCATCATGAACTGTGATCTGAAAACAAACAAAACTGGCACTTGTCTTGCATGTAACAACCTTTGTTAGCTCCCCAGCACTGCAGGACCAAAACTAAAACAAGTGCTCTTTCCCTGTCCCTTCAGGGTACCGAAGTCTTCCCTATGCTGGGCTCCGTGCTGAGGGACCCCAAGTTCTTCGCCAGACCGCGAGATTTCTATCCCCAGCACTTCCTGGATGAGAAAGGCCAGTTTAAGAAGAATGATGCCTTTGTGCCCTTCTCCATTGGTAAGAAAACCCTGTCTGCCTCCTGGTCACCTTCCACCACCAACGGGACTGCCTTCATCCCCACTCCCCTCCTTAGCCTAAAATCTCTCTCCAACCCAGAGACCACAGCTCGCAGTCCTCATTAACCCTCTGACACAAAAAGGGAGGAGTGTGCCACTTAGGAGATGAGTGTGAGATTTGTCCAAGGCCACTGAAATCCTCCAGACCCCTAGGAAGAAGGCGGCAGTGCATCCCACCTATTTGGACGTGGTTGTGACTTTCCCACGGCCTCCATGGCCATATTCCCATCTCAGCCTCAGCAGGAACTAAAGGCTGAAAGCCCTGGGGCCCAGCTATTCCGATCCAGCACCCTGGCGAAAGTGGGGGGCATGTGGGCCTCTCCCCAACCACTTCTGCTTCCCCTCCTTAGGAAAGCGCTACTGTTTCGGAGAAGGCCTGGCTAGGATGGAGCTCTTCCTCTTCCTCACCACCATCATGCAGAACTTCCGCTTCAAGTCCCCACAGGCCCCCCAAGACATCGACGTGTCCCCCAAAAACGTGGGCTTCGCCACCATCCCACCAACCTACACCATGAGCTTCCAGCCCCGTTGAGCAGGGGTTGGGCCTGGGAGGGGATGGGATAGTGGTTGTTGGGGGCTGGAAGGGGAGGAACAAGCTCTTGGGCGGGGCAAGGGGTGAGGATATTTGAATTTGTATATGGGATGAGGATAGTAGGAGCTTTAGGAGGCAAGAGAAAGCACTGGGGACTTGCAGAAAGGAAGTAGGAACAGATTTTTCACCTTGTTAGAGAGGGTGCTGGGAGTTGGGAAGAGAAGCAGGGGAGGGAGCCTTATGGACTTGCTTTAAAAAAATAACTGCAATGCCAGATATGAATTACTAACCCTGAACTCGGTGTCGTTAGCCACATGCTAAAACATTACACAGTTTTATTGCTCACAAAACTTGAAGATGCGAAGTGTTCTTACGTATATGCATTTCACTGGTGGCACAGCTTGGGGCTCAGAGCACCCTGAGTCTATAGGTAAGGTCCCACTCCATACAAGCAAGATTTGGGCAAGGACTCTCATGCAAAAGGAAGCTCAATCCTGCAGATGGTTTATAGAACTCCTCTCCCTCAAGTGAAAACGAATTTAGTGTATTGTTGAGGAATGCAAGTAGCTCTGTCCAGGGCATTTTTGTGCTCACCTGCCTTCACTACAATGCTTTCACACACCACCACCATTACCAAGTACAGCTGCAGGATCAGGAATGGGAATCAGACTGACAGTGAAGAACAGAAACACTTTCTGGCTCCCAGCGCAGCTGAGACCTTCTGTGTGTGCATGTATATGTGCATGTTTGGATGTGTTTGTGTGTGTGTATACGTGTGCACACTCATTCACAGAGGCAAGTGACCTACTTCTCCTTAATAGATGCACAAACTCAGTTTTCTGTGGGTTTCTGCAGGGCGGGCTCTCTCTGATGCATCTGGGTTCTGCTCTCACAGACTGAGAACCACCTGCTTACTCTCAAGTCAGTGATTACATGTTCGCTTGGAACTGAAGATATGTCACAGTGGGTAGTGAGTTTGCTAGCTGGGGTTGATCCCAGGCATCCTATATGGTCCCCCCGGACATCACCAGGAGCAATTTCTGAGTGTAGAGCCAGAAATAACCCCTGAACATCTCTGAATGCGATCCAAAAATTTAGGGAGAAAAAAAGTGACGGCCTTCAAGAGTGTGAATGTTAAACAGGAAAGAACACTTCTCCCCCTTAGAGCACTGTGCTTCTCAGCGAAGTGCTCCATAAACCCGGCCTCAAAGTTTCCAAAACGCCACAAGATTTAAATAAAGTGGCGAGGGTTGGGGGGGTTCAGAGGTGGGGTGAGAACTAAGGTAAAAGGTAAAAGGTAAAGGCCCTCCCATTGTTCATCGATTTGCTTGAGCGGGCCCAGTAACGTCTCCATTGGAGATTTTGTTGTTACTGTGTTTGGCATATCGAATACATCACGGGTGGCTTGCCAGGCTCTGCCGCGCGTGGGCGAGATACTCTCGGTAGCTTGCTGTGCTCTCCGAGAGGGGCAGAGCAATCGAACTCGGGTCAGCCATGTTGGCTGCATGCAAGACAAACACCCTACCGCTGTGCTATCGCTCCAGCCCTAGGGGTGAGAACTAGTCCTCCAGAACCTTTAGGGTTCTTACTTCCACGATTTTTAAGTATGTTCCTTTCCTCTACTGTATGTTTTTGCATCTGGGATTTCATGAATGGATGAGTTCTTGCTTAATGGAGAGGGAGGAGGATAATTTATCAAATCACGTCCTGTAGCACACAATTTAACACCCAAGTTGAAATTCGAACTCATTCCTGAGTGTGCATATGCCTTTAAAATGTTCTAGGACACCAGAGACAGTGCAGCAGGTAAGATACTTACCTTGTGCGCCATATCCAGGTTGGATCCCTGACACCATATATGGTTCTCCGGCTTCACCAGGATGATGCCTGAGAACAGAGCCAGGAGTAAGTCCTTAGAACTGCAAGGTTTGTCTCCCCCAAAACAGAAAAAGAAAAGAGACTTCTAACAGGCTCTTGTGCTTGTTTTGTATGCAGAAACCCTGGGTTTGATCAATGCAACTTTCAGATGCCCAGAACCTTAGATTTAGAGTATTGGAGCGTGTTGGTATTAGTATCTAAGTATTGATACTTATGAGTATTAGAAACAGAGGGGCAGAGAGATTATACAACAGAGCATTTGCCTTGCAGGCTGACTAAGTTGGGTTTGATTCCCAGCACCCCATATGGTCCTCCCAGGCCTCCCAGGAGTGACTGACCCCTGAGGGCAGAGCCAGGATTAAGCCCTGAACACCACTGGATATAGCTTTTAAAAAAAAAGTATTCAAAACACTAGGGCTGATGCAATAGTATAGCAGGTAGGGCTCTACCGACGCAGGAAACACCGGTGCCAGAATCTTTCTTGATGCTCAGAATTTGATCACGATGGGCTCCCCCACTCCCTGCCAGAGCATATTGAGTTCTCCCAGCTAACACTTCTGAGAAAGAGTCAAGAGAAGAAAGGAGGGGCTCAAGCTAGTGGGGGTCAGCAATGAGACGCCTCTTAGGGCCATGAACATAGTTAACTTGCTGGTCTTTGACCCACACAGAGGAGGAGACAAATATTAATCTCAGTAATCCTCAAACTGACGCTTGGAAAAGACAAAGCAGCAGAGCTCCAGCAAGGCATTCTGAACTGCGCAAAGAGAGAGGGCGAGTTTTAGCCACCAAAAGCTGGATTCTTGTCCAAACAGGCTGCTTTCAGCCTTGGGGCTTGGGGAAGCCAACGACCAAAGCTGCAAGGAGACAGCTCTGGCTACAACATCAAGCTTGGATTCCCATCCTGGCTCTGCTGAGGACCCCTTGGGCCTTTGTGAGTATCCCCAGAGCTGAAGAGCTATAATAAAAGAGTGACTGGGCCAGAGAAATAGGATAGGAGGGAAGGCACTTGCCTTGCACGTGGCTGCTGCCACTGCTACCCTGGTTCAGATTGCCAGCACCATGGGTTGTCTCCTAAACACCATCAGGGGTGACTCTGAGCACAGAGGCAGGAGTATGCCTGGAGCACCTTCACCAATGGCCCAAATTGTCTTTTCTTACTCCCAACCCTTCCTGCCTACACCCTCCCACAACCTTGCCCCCAAAATTCCCCAGTGACTACAGGTATGGGTGACAGAGCAAAGTACTTTCTCTGGTTAGCTTATTTCCACAGCTAAACCAAGAAATTCAAGAGCATGTCAAACACACACATGTACATACAGACATGCTTGTGTACATACGTACACAAAACACACACATCTGCCTTGGCCCAAATAGCTGTAAGTGGCACATGACACATGACAGCTCTGTGCTGAGCCCTTTGCATGCATTTGTTATTACAGCCATACCAACCCCGTGCCATCAGCTAGGCGCCATAAAATGATAGAAAAGCTTTGCTTGGGAGCTGAAGTGATAATACAATGGGGAGCACATTTGTCATGCATGTGGCTGACCCAGATTCAATCCCCAGCATCCCACTTGGTCCTCCGTGCTCTGCCAGGAGTAATTCCTGAGTGCAGATCCAGTAGTAACCCCTGACTCTCCCGCCAAAAAAAAAAGAAAAAAAGAAAAGAAAAGAAAAACATTGTCTAACAGTCCTGAAGACTGTAAGTCCACAAGTCAAGAAATTGTCAGGGAAGGGGGTATGGTGCCGCCAGCAGGTCAATATGTACCTGTGAGATGAGTGCATCAGCAGCCTGATGGCAATGTCAGACTCAGATACCCCAAAATTGCTGCTGTGCCTTTGGCCAGACCCCAAAAACTTGGGGCAAAGTTTACCCAAAGTTTACTTGAGAAAGTAAACAGCCAAGAGTTAGGTATGTGGGTGACACACCCACAAACTACCTCCACTCAGCTATATAATTGGAGGTATGGCCTCTCTGGTTCCTGATTGAACTGCTTAATGGCCATGATCCCTGAGACTCAGAAATGAATCTCAGAACCCAAAGGTTTTTGGCAGAAATGCATCCTGTTCCTGCAGTAGGTTACTGGCGCTGGGCCACTCCAGGTGGGAATAGGTTTCATGCCTTGGCCTGTTCCCCCTGGTGGCCTGGTGACCACCATCCTCCAGAGGCCACAGGACAGTCAGGTTTGGGCCTGCAGTGACGAGACACACGGGGCCTCGCCACATGGGGGTGGAACCGACCCTTTTCTCCCCATCCCAACAAGACCCCGAGTTGCCACCTACAAACGGCCTCTCTGGCTCCTGATCAAGCTGATTAATGGCCATGATCCCGGAGACTAAGAAACAAATCTCGAAACCCAGTGGCTTTTGGTAGAAATGCATCTGGACCGCATACAAGGTGGCCGCTGGCTCAGAGCTTATTGGAAAGCCAGGTATGGGCCGGCGGTGACAAGGCAACTGCTGTCTCATGGGAAGGGGTGGCAGTACTGGCTGGTCCTTCACACCCTACGGGGGTCACGAGTTGTCCCCCACAAGCGGCTCTCCAGCATGGCCATGGCTCCAGAGGCAAAAGGACTTAATCCAGAGCCTGGCAGCTTGCGGCAGAAAAGTGAATGGACCATGCGTTAAACTACAGCGCTACTCAGATTGGGGCCGAGCATCCTCCACCCAGATCCTCCAAATTCCAGTAGGCGGGGGTCACACCCACCAACTGGCCCCCTGGCGCCGTGTAATCCCATCAGCGGCCTAGACTCAGAGACTATAAAAACCAGCTCCTGGAAGAGAACAGTGCAGTCTCCTGCCCCCGCGCCTGGCTGTCCTCGCCGGAGCCCCTTCGAGGGGAGTGGGTTGAGCTTTCCTCCCCGCCCCAACCAGGGATCCGGCAGCCGAAGACCTTCAGGACCAGCCACCACCATGCTGAGACCACTGTCCGCACACATGAAGGTACTGGCAGAGGGACAAAGCTATGCGGGTTCCGGGGCCGAGATCTCCAAGCCTACTCGGATTGGGGCCGAGCATCCTCCATCCAGATCCTCCAAATTCCAATAGGCGGGGGTCACACCCACCAACTGGCCCCCTGGCACCATGTAATCCCATCAGCGGCCTAGAGTCAGAGACTATAAAAACCAGCTCCTGGAACCGCGTGGCCGCGCGACATCTTATTATCTCATTCCTACTTTGGACAAACTTGCAGGCTACCAAATGTAGCCTTCCCACACGGCCGTGCGACATCCTATTATCTCATTCCTACTTTGGACAAACTGGCAGGCTACCAAATGTAGCCTGCCCACACAGCAGAGTCTGGCAAACTCCCCATGACGTACCCAATATGCCAAATACCAGTAACAATGATGGGTCTCATTCTCCTAAAGAGCCTTGAATATAATCTCTGGGCTAGGATGAAAGAGACGTTACTGGGGCCTGCTCGAGGCAATCAACGAATAACAGGATGATTTGTGATTTGTTGTTTGTGATGCCTCCCCGGGAGGGAAAGGGTGTTGCTCCCTTCTGCCTTTTTCCCCCCTGGCAGCAAGGTGGCCGCCGCCTCAGAGCTTATAGGAAAGCCAGGTATGAGCCAGCGGTGATGGGGCAACTGCAGTCTCACGGGAAGGGGGGCGGTACCGGCTCGTCCTTCACACCCTACTGAGGTCACGAGTTGCCCCCCACGAGCGGCTCTCCAGCACGGCCATAACACCAGACACACAGAAACCAATCTCGTAATTATCTGGCTCTTTGCAGAAATACAAAATCATGGCCGCGTGACATTATATGATTCTCATAACCAGCTATAGAAAACAAAGTATTTCACAATGCCTTTTCAGCAATTCTGATTGTTGGGGATGGGGGGAATTCTAAACAATAATGGTGCATCTTTCGTCGAAATAATGAATGTAATCAATGTAAAGAAGAGTTAAGTAGAAATCATCTGCCTCACAGGCATTGGGAGGGGTGGGAGGGGGGTATACTGGGGTTCTTGGTGGTGAAAAATGAGTACTGGTGAAGGGAAAGGTGTTTGATCATTGTATGACTGAGACTTAAGCCTGAAAGCTTAGTAACTTTTCACACAGTGATTTAATAACTAAATATAATAAGAAAAAATAATAAATAAATCACTGTCACTGTCCTCTCGTTGTTCATCAATTTGCTCGAGCGGGCCCAGTAACGTCTCCATCGGAGACTTTGTTGTTACTGTGTTTGGCATATCGAATACATCACGGGCAGCTTGCCAGGCTCTGCCCTGTGGGCGAGATACTCTCGGTAGCTTGGGCTCTCTGAGAGGGGCGGAGCAATCGAACTCGGGTCGGCCATGTTGGCTGCGTGCAAAGCAAACGCCCTACCGCTGTGCTACTGCTCCAGCCCAATCACTTAATCACTTAATCCCCGTTATTCATCGATTTACTCGAGCAGGTGCCAGTAACGTCTCCATTCACCCCGGTTGCGTGCTAGCGTAGCCCAATGGCATCTGTCTGTTCTAAGAACATGCAGAGCCTCAAACCGATCATTCAGGGTCTTGACGAAGAAGTCTGAGCATCTTGTAGGTGGGCGTCCACGCGATCTTTTGATGTCCCATGGAATCCAATCAGTAATGGCTCTAGTCCAGCGGTTGTCTGTAAACCTCATTACACGTCCAGCCCATCTGATTTTTGATGTCTTGGCAAATGAGTCAGCGTCCCTGATTCTTCAGCGTTGACGAAGATCAGAACTCCGGATTCTATCTCTCATTTGAGTGAATTGTGATATTCCAAGCATAGCTCTTTCGATTCCTCTTTGAGAGACCCGAATAGCGTTCTCATCCTGTTTTCGTAGGGCTCAGGTTTCTGAGGCATGTGTTAATGCAGGAAGAACAGTGGAATCGAAGAGATGTGCCTGGAGCTGGAGGTTCTTTGTCCTCTTAGTTATTTCTTCAACGCTCTTGAAGGCATTCCAAGCCGCTCTCTTCCTCCTGCGCAACTCAGGTGCTAGGTCATTCATCATGTTGATTTCTCGACCTAGATATATATAACTGTTGCATTCGGAGATGGTCGTTCCGTTTGAGAGTGAATGGAGCGTCAGGAACAAGGCTGTTTCTCATAAACATTGTCTTCATAAGATTCACCTGTAGTCCGACCTTTCCACATTCAAGGTCGAAGTCAGTCAGCATTTGTGCCGCTTGGCTGATGTTTGGTGTTATTAGAACGATGTCATCAGCAAAGCGGAGGTGGTATAGTTGCCGACCATCTATCTTCACTCCCATGCTTTCCCAATCCAGTCGTCGCATGATGTTCTCGAGGGTGGCACTGAAGAGTTTTGGTGAAATGGTATTACCCTGCCGAACCCCTCTCTTGACATGGACGATTACTTCTTTATAGAATGGTGAGATCCTGGTAGTGAATCCGTAATAGAGCTCATGAAGGATCCTGATGTATTGAGTCTGTACGCCCTGATTGGCTAGGGCTTCTATGACCGCTTCCGTCTCAACAGAATCAAAGGCCTTCTTTAAATCAATGAATGTTAGACAGAGCGGCATCTTGAACTCCTGAGAAACCTCAATGAGCTTAGTAATCGTGTGGATATGGTCGATGGTACTGAATCCTTTTCGGAATCCGGCTTGTTCACATGGTTGTCCTTCATCTAGTGTTCTGCTAATCCTATTCAGGATGACTTGAGTGAACAGTTTGTAGATGACAGACAATAGGCAGATTGGGCGATAGTTGCCAATGTTATGGATGTCTCCCTTCTTGTATAGTAGTACAGTCCTGCTGGTTTTCCATTGGGATGGAACCTTGCATTCAGACAGGTAGCGTGTGAAGAGCCGAGCCAGTGTATTGATGAGTACTGATGGTAAGTTCTTCAGGTGTTCAGGTCTGATCTTGTCTGGGCCAGGTGCTCTTTGTTTCTTTACCGATGAGATGGCATGTTGGATTTCGGAAGGGAGAACATTGGGAACGACATATCCATCATGTGGAATGTGGTATGTGGGCAAGTGGACGTGGCTATTAAAGAGATCTGAGTAGAAGTCATGAATAATCTTCTCCATTGCCCTTCTGGAAGATGTGATAGATCCATCATGATGTCGGAGGGCAGTCATCTTGGTCTTGTAGTTGGTGAAGGACAGGCAGGCTTTAATGAATGCTTTTCCCAGCTTCTGCCACATCTACCAGCACTGCTGCTCTCCTGTTTTTGAGGTCTTCCTTGATGGCTTCTCTGCATTGTTTTGCCAGCTCGGACGTTCGCTTGTGGTTGCCTGAGGCATGTGCCAAGCCATGTTGGCGAATAAGTTCAAGAGTGTTCGAAGAAAGATGGGTTTTTGTGGCTATCTCTCTCTTGGCATTCCTCACACAATCATGGAGGTGCTGAATCATTCAATCGTATTCCTCATCAATGTTGTCAATGACGGCTTCTTCCCATGTTGCTGCAACAGAGCCAAAGGGCTCCCAGTTGGTGGTCGTTCTGGGAGTCCTCTTCTTAAACTTTGCGTTCTTTTCTCCTCGTTCTGTGAGGTAGAATTTTGCACGAAGGAGACGGTGGTCTTATCCCGCTTGGAATTTTGGGACAACAGCAACATCGGTTAGGCAAAACCGCCGATTGAATATGATGTGGTCTACCCACTTGGAATTTTGGGACAACAGCAACATCGGTTAGGCAAAACCGCCAATTGAATATGATGTGGTCTATTTCATTGTGGAACCATCCACCGGGAGACTCCCATGTCCAACGTTTAGATTCAGCCTTTTGGAACTGTGAGTTACCATGGAAGGTCTTGGTTGGCATGATGAATTCAGACAGTCTGTCACCCTGTTCGTTCCATTCTAGGCCATGGGTCCCCATGTGGAGTTCATCAGCTGATCTTCTTGGTCCTATCTTGGCATTAAAATCACCGACAATGATCTTGTAAAAGGTGTGATCTTCTTTATAGAACTTCTCCAGCTCCATGTAGAACTTCTCAATTTCTCTTTCACCATAACTGGATGTTGGTGCATAGACAACAAAGACAGAAACTTCCAGCAGTGAGCCACATCTATTCAAGTGTAATCATCCGATTCAGATTGTTAGGCATTCGAATGAATCAATGCTCATGGCTAACTTTGTGTTGACAAGGATACCGACACCACCGATGCCTTTTTTTTTATCACATGTTCCAAGGAACAGTTCTTCTCCAGTGTCGAAAACGGTGTGATGTGATTGATGTCTTCTCGTTTTCGGTCAGACCAATGATGTCGTACTTGATCTTTCGCGCTTGTACCATCAGGTCCTCAATGGATGCATCAGAGGCCAGCGTACGAGCATTAAAAGTACAGACAATCATTTTTGTCTTTCTTCGTTTTGGCACCCTATTTCTACCTTGGGATTTTATCAGCCTCTCCTTCCACATCCTTCTCGACTCTGCCGTATTCAGGGTCAGGGGAATGAGATCCATTTTTTTTTACTGGATTTGGCATATCAATTTGGTCTATTTGGCATAGAGCACGGATAGCTTGCCAGGCTCTGCCGTGTGAGTGGGATATTTAAGGTACCCTGAAAACTTGGAGAAATGTAAATAAAAAGTCACGCGGCCGCGAATGCGGCCATGCGCTCCCAGGAGCTTGGTGTGATAATCTCTGGATCCTAGCCGTTGTTGGGGTTACACAGCAGTTGGTGGATGTAACTGTCTAGCTACTGACAGGTCCAGTCCCAAACCGTGCAGGCTTGGAGATCTCAGCCCCGGGTCCTACACACCTGGGTTCCTCTGCCAGTTCTTTTATGCATGAGGCTCATCCAAGTGTGTGGAGAGTGGTCCCAGCATGGCCTTCGCTGGGGCCTGGAGGTCTTCAGCTGTTGGGCCCTGGTGAGGACAGTCAGGCACAGGGTAGGAGACTCCAGCCCAATAAATAAATTAAATTTTTAAAAAAAGAAATTGTCAGGGGAACCGAGAAAAAATCTAATTAAAGTGCTTTCCTAGACGGTGGCCAACTCCCCGAGTTCCTAAAAACTGCCAGGAGCAGTGCAAGCAGCAGAGACGTTGCCCCAAAACCCAGACCCCCCACACACACACACACACATAGACATCAGCAGGATTTTGCTTCCTCTGAAAGCTGTAGGAAAATGTTTGCCCAACGTCCTTAGAGCTCTTGGTTTGCTGGTCCTCTTGGGGGTTCTGTGTCAGGTGGCCCTATAATACTGCCTAGGTCATCACCTCTCCCTGTGTGTCTGTTTTCAACATGACTGTCTTCTTAAAAGGACAGCAGTCAGGGTGCTTGACTTGGAATGTAGGAGATCTCGGTTCAATCCCCAGCACCCCACTGAGCACCACCAGAAGTGAGCACAAGCAGCAGTAAACCCTGAGCACTGCTGGGTGTGGCCCCACAATAAAAAAGGACAGTGGTCATAGAGCATAAGTGACTGGGGTTAAGACTTCAATGTAACACTCACAAACAAGACAGAATCTCCTGCCCCCGATCCAGGCTGTCTTTACCAGAGTCCCTCGGAGGAGGGGCAGGTTGAGTTTCCCTCCCGGCCCCAAGCAGAACCCTGGCAGTCGAAAACCTCCAGAACCCAGCCACAGCCATACTCAAGGCCACTCTCCACATGCTCTGATGAGCCTCACGCATGAAGAAACAGGCAGAGAAACCCAGGTATGAGGGACCCATGACTGAGATCTCCAAGCCTGCTCAGATCAGGACTGGACCTCCTCCACCCAGATCCCCAGTTTTCCGTAGCTTGACATTCACACCCACAAACTGCCCCCAGCGCCATGTAATCTCACCAATGGCCAAGATCCAGAGACTATAAAATAAAACTCCCAGAAGTTTTATGCAGTATTTCCAAGAGCACGCAGCCATATTTGCAGCCACGCAGCATCTTATACTCTAGCCCACTGATATAAGTAAAGTAGCACACATTTGTTTGGTTTTTAACATACTTGCTTGTATTCTCTTATATACGGGCTTAATTTGCTCCAGAATGAAATATAACAACTTTCATATATTTCCCTCTTATTGTGGTGGGAAGATGCTCGCTGGTGAGGTGGGTATTTAAATATTATCTGTAATTAATTATTGTGAACTACTTTATGAAAATAAAGTGTATAAAAATTGCAAAAGAAAAAACTCACAAACGAATCTCAGAATTGAGCAACTTGCTGAAAAGATGCCTCTGGACCTTGTGACAGGCCTATTTCACCAGGTGCCTCGAATGGGAGCAGACATCATCCCTCCACCTGCCCTCGATGAAGCCTTGCAAACACAAACCTCCAGAACCCAATGAAAAACCCAGGTACACGGGACCAGTGACTGCATACTCCAGGCCTCAAGAGATCAGGGATGGGTGATCCTTCCCATCTCCCCCCGCCCATGGTGTCCTGGTTGTCATGCCCACAAACTGCTTCCAAGTCCCATTTTAGCACATTAACGGCCTTGATCCAGAGAATCACAAGTGAATCTCATAACCGAGCAGCTCACTACAGAGATTTCTCCAGACCCCAATTATTTAAAATTTTAGAATTCCAGTAGCATGGACATCTCATGCTATTCATAACAAGCAATACAAAATAAATTATCTAGCATCTGCCTGTGTCACAGGCTTGAATGGTGGTGAGAAAATTCAAAATAAAGGTGGTGGGAAGGTATAACGATGGAGGGATTGGTGTTGAAATATTTAATGCAATCAATTTTTATGAACAGCTTTATGAAAATAAAATTTTTAAAAGACTTTCAGTGTATCTTTTGTAAAGGAGAAACACAACTCAGCACATACACACAAACTCACACACACAACACACTAGGCCCTGACAGGTGGACCCCATAATGCATGGTCCGAAGGGCACCCTTGATGAGCCCATCTCACAAATGAGAGTTAGGGGAAAGAACCCTCCAGAAGTAAGGCCACGGTGAGGGTCTGCAAAGGCAGCCTGTGTGGGGAGAACCATGGGTGCCTCTCTCAATGGCTTAGACAGGACCCAGATGGAGCTCCTGTCCCCAGAGTCACTTGGGAGCATGGAGAAAGGAGTTACTTGCAGGAGTAGTTTGGCAGAAAGAGATAGAAGGATGAGAGTTCAGAAGTCACCTTTCTCCTAAGTCCAGCCCATCATGATCCAGGTGTGGCTGCTCCAGCCCATAGCAACCCCAGCACACCTGCACATACACAACGGTCATTTTTATCCTATTTGCTTTTTCCACTTTTTTAATGATGATTAAATTAATCCATGAAGTTGATTTAATGATTCACTAGAGATTATGCATGGGGGGGGGCGGGGGGAGTGGCAGGAATGGGGAAGGTGTTTGCTGTTGTTTGGGGCCCAGCAATGGTAGAGTTTATCCCTGGTTCTGTGCTCATGGTTCACTCCTTGATGGGCTCAGGGAATGGCATGTCAGGGATTGAAACCAGGTCAGCCATGTGCAAGGTAAAGGCACCACCCTCTGTGCCATCACTCCAACCCCTATGGCTTGCATTTTGAAGAGCACAGTGCCCAGGAGATAAATCCCAGATTCTCTGGCTTAATTCCAATTTTTTGTCTAGGTTTTTTTGGGGGAGGGGTGCCATACCGCATACTGGGGGTGCTCAGGGAACACTCCTGGAGGGACTCCAGGGACCATATAGAGGTCTGGGGATCAAACCCAGGTCAGCCGTGTGCAAGGCAGACACCCAACCCACAGTACTAGCACCCAAATCCTTTTCTGGCCTGGACACTGCCCTTGTCTCCTGGCCTGGTTTCTCCCCACCCGGTACCAGAGAGATCCTCTTTCCCAGGCTCACTGGGCTTCCACCACTTCACGGACTGCTGCATCTGCTGCCACGCCTTCTCACCAACCTTTCCTTCTGCCTGGGATTCTTTCCCTGCTATTGCTCAGGTAATATTGACAGGGATTAAATTCTGCACAAACAAGCAAAACAATGGAGCTGGAGTAACAGGATGGCGTAGAAGGCTTTGCAATTGGCTGGCCCAGATTTGACCTCTGGCACCCCATATGACCCCCCGAGCCCTACCAACTGTTCACCCTAGTTGAAAAGCCCTGACCACCGCCAGATGTGGGCCCCAAAGAAACAAATATGCATCAAGCAAAACAGGAGGGAAAGTGTCTCTTGTCTTTCTAGCAGGATCCCATTTTCCCTGTTAGAATCCAGCAGGATCCAGCAAGAAATGTGGGGGAGGGAGGTTGCAGGGGAGAAACCTGGTTTGGAGGGTTCTCCAAAGCCAAGAAGAGAAAGGTGACTGGGAAATGTGATATACAAATGGAAGATGGTGGCTACTCGACTTCCTGGTATAGAATCTCCTCTAGAAAAACAGAGAAGGGTCCGATAATCCTCAAAATAAACCAGGCTCCTATGAAAGATAACACCTGCTATATCCCTCAGGACTCTAAATGCCTTCATGCTTGATGAAGTCAAGTACCAGTAAATTCAGGCACTGATGAGCAGAAGTGAGGTTAAGGTTTAGAATAGAAGCCCGACTGGACACATCAAAATAAATCCGTGTTGCCAAAGAACAAATGAAGTTCGGTGGGCAAAGGCTCACTGGTCTTTTCAGCCAATGTTGCTGGAACAGCTACATAAACAAATGCCAACTCTCAGTTGTTGGATATTAACCCTAAGTGTTGTAGGCCTCATCAGTGAATTCCCCTTTTCCTCCTCCCAGCAAAGCTTACAGTGCTCTTGTGAGCATCCCTAATTCCCTGAGTTTATCTTTAACCTTCCTTTGTGTTTACACCTCATTGCCACAGTTCCCCCAAGTGAATCTTGGTTACTTATAAGCCAAAACTTTCTGGTAATTCTGGACATTGTATTTGTAGTGTATTACTTCCTTTTCTATTTCCCCTACAGCCTTTTCATACTTTACTATAGTGCAATGTTCTTTGCTTAAACACAGAAAGACCTTAAAGCTATATTCCTAATATTTGGGAGTTGATTAACTTTGAAATATACCTACTCCTGGACATCTGTCGTAATTACTTGACTCAGGCTTCATTTGTTGTAGTCCCTAAACCCCAAAAGGGAGTTCCCACCGTGGGACTTGAGATGGATATGGGATGAGTGGTGAAGCTACACCTGCATTGAAATGGAATAGTTTAGAAAGCATAAATGCATGGTCTTGTTGCAAGCTGTTATGACTTAAGAGACAGGGCCCCCATAAGGAAGGACAAGCTGACCTGACCTGAGGACTTAGTCTGGGATTTATGGTAAAAGCCTCGCTTGCTCTCAGAGCCCAGAGAACTAAGTTTTGGAATCTTTGTCTCTTACTGTGTTTATGCAAACAACTGCAAGTTTTAGTAAGAAGTAGAATTAATTGCTAATTGTTTGACTTAATTGATATATATATATATATGACTAGAGGGAAATAGAAAAGCAATATAGATATCCCTGGGAGACAGAGCATCTCCTTGAGTTTATCTCCCCCCAGAGAATTGCCTCTGCTGAAGTGTTTTACCACATGGACATGCAGTCGTATACCTCAGACCCCTTCAGATGTTCTATAAGTATACCAGCAGCTCTGCATTAAACAGGCTATTTTCACCACCAGGCTGTGGTCCTCTGTCTTTCTGTCTCTCTGTCTCTCTGCTGAGGAAACCTGGAGAAGAAAGGACTCAGCTCTTTTTGGGGGGCGGGGAGGGGGGAGGAGTCACACCCGGCGATGCACAGGAGTTACTCCTGGTTCATGCACTCAGGAATCTCTCCTGGCGGTGCTCGGGGGGCCATATGGGATGCTGATGCTGGGAATCAAACCTGGGTCTGCCATGTGCAAAGAAAACGCCCTACCCACTGTGCTATTGCTCCAGCCCCAAGGACACAGCTCTTGGACACCGAATGCACACATTGCCGCAGCACCCACACATACTTTGTGAACTCACATAGTGATGTTTGAATGTCAGAGAAATACACCAATGGGTGAGAGACCTGTGTGTCTCAATCAGACAGGAGCTGTTCCTTCATTCATTTTATTGGCCCTGTTAAGCTCTAACTGACATGGGCTTCATGGCCAGGTTTCACACCTCAGAACTTAGTTGTATACTATGAGCTTCTCTTCCTTCTTCCTAAAGGGGGAGGTGTGTACAGCTGAGTCATTTTATAAGCCAGTTCCATGCTTTATGATTTTATTGGGGGGGTTGGTTGTTTGGGGGACACGTTCAGGAGTGCTAAGCGCTCCTCTTGACTTGGTGCCCAGGGGGTGCTCTCAGCAGTGCTCAGGGCACCACAGGATGTCAGGAATGAAACCTTGGTCTCATGTATGCCAAGCATACATGCCAGCCCTTTGAGCTAACTCCTTGGCCTCCCCTTATCATTTTAGGAAACTGTCAGAATGCTTCTATTTTGTCTTGTTTGTGTACCTCTCAGGCCAATATGGCAGTGTTTTTACTAGGGGAACATTCTCAAAAACTGTTTGGGTCTCCTATGTATACCACAAGGATGTGTTCGAGAATGTTCCCTCCAGACCTCTCCTGATTATCCCCCAGAGATTCTGAAGATTTGTGGAGATGAATGACAGAATCTGAGACTGCTTCATCTTTTCAAAAGTCTCTCTCTATCAGACAAATGTTCTATTATTTGATCTTGTGCTGGGTGATCCCAGCAGAGGGAGCCTTCAGACTCATAGACTACACTCACCACGTTGTATGGTGGCAAGTGTACTTGTCTCTCTTTGTAATTTGATCTTGGTAAAATAGATTATTAAAGGAATTGAATAATTTTTCTAGTTTATCCTATAAATTGGTGTGTGATTTTATTAAAGCATGGAAGCTCACTGGGGAATAGATCAGGATATTGGGAGCTGTGACAGTAGCCATGTCGATAGGACAATACTCCAGTGACTAAGTAGGCTGATTTTATCTTCTACCTTTGAGTCAGCAATTGCCTTATGATTATTGGAAGTGTCTTTTCTTTTTTGGCATTTTGGCTTTTTGCAGCACACCCAGCGATGCTCAGGGCTGACTCCTGGAGGTGCATTCAGAAATTACTCCTATCAGTGCGTGGGGGACCATATAAAATGGCAGGGATCAAACCCTGGTCGGCTGCATGCTAGGCAAATGCTCTCCTTGCTGCACTATTGCTCTGACCCCATATAGGAAGTGTCTTATTTAAGTCTACAACTGCATACATAGTACTGTATGGAGGTCATTTGTCTTGCATGCAGCTAACCCAAGTTCGATCCCCGGCATCGCATATGATCCCCTGAACATCATCAGGAGTAACCCCTGAGCGTCACCAGGGATGGGGATGGCTGGAAACAAAACAAAACCAAAAAAGTCTAGTGAGAACTCCATGTACAATTCTGTCTTGAGCCCCTGCTTTGATTAAGTTCATAAAGGCTTCGCCAATTGCGACATTTCAGCAGTTGTTAAAAGTTTGTTCAGAACCTGTGTCATAGAGACATAAAAGCTAATCAGCCTCTTTCATCATTTTGGGGGGTGACAGGAGGAATGGCCACAACTAGCAGTACTCGAGGCTTACTCCTGACTTGGGGACCCTATGTAATGCTGGAGGGTGAATGAGGACTGGTCGTGTGCAAGGCAAGTGCCTTTCCTACTGTCCAACCACTTCAGCCCTGGCCTCTTCTCACTCTCTCTTTCTCTCTCTCTGCCTCTCTCTCTCAAGGCTGCTTTTTCATAAAAGTCCAGACGTCAAATATGATATATGTCTTTCCCCTGAGCTCAGGTACCTACCATATAAAGATAATCTTCCATAACCAGAAAGCAATGACCAAAATCTGCAATCGTAGCATTATCTATTATCAAACCCACAGTCTGGATTAAGATGTCCACCAATTGGAATATTAAACACCTATAACAAATTCTCATGAACAAGTTTGCAAATCAGTGTTTCATTTTGATTTTTTTAGTATTTGAATGTGTTATTTTTCAATAATTGAATCACTATGAGGTACACAGTTACAAAGTTGTTCATGATTGGATTTCAGTCATACAGTGTTCCAACACCATTCCCTTCACCAGTATACATTTCCCACTATCAATGTTCCCAGTTTTCCTCCCTCCAGCCCCCTCAGGCTGCCTCTTGGCAGTCACTTCTCTGTCTCTATCTCTCTCTGTCTCTCTGACTCTGTTATTGTCTCTGTCGCGCTCTCTCTCTTTCTCTCTCTCACTCTCTCCCTTCCTTCCTCCCCTGTTGGGCATTATAGTTTGCTAGATTATCACATATACTGAATGGTTATCATACATATCCCTTTACCTAATTTCAGCACTCATCTCTTGTCCAAAGTGATCATTTCCAACAATTATTGCTATAGAAAGCACAGCGTTTACAGTTTACATAAAGTATAGGGGGGAATATTGACATAAGTTGGCCTGACCTACTTCATGTAAACTCCAAAATATATTAGCACGGAATTTCTATAAAAGTTTTATTAATGGCAGATAAGGCATGATTATTACCATAAAGAGATCCAAATATAAAATAAAATTTAACGCAATATACAATAAATTCCAGAGTTGAAAACTTATGTATGTGAATGATAATAAGCATTTTATTATATTGTATTAAATGGTTTTATTTTCCTTATTTACATAGGTCAAAATTATAATTTAGCAATCACAAAAAAAAAGATGTCCACCAACGGTCCTAATCATACCTTTTCTTTGAGCAATTGCTCATTTTCCTCCATTTCTTAAATTTAGTTATTTAGTCTATTTGAAAGTTTGGTGTGTGTGTGTGTGTGTGTGTGTGTGTGTATGTATGCTTTATCTCCAGGTGAAGTTTATTTCAGGGACACAATATAATACACTATAACGATAAAATGAAAAATCATTATGATGATGTAAGTAGATGTTGAGAAAGCATTTGAAACTATTCCACATCCATTTATGATCAGAATTATATGGGGAGAGGTCAGAGTAATCGTACAGGAGCTAGGGATTTGCCTTACATGCAGCAAACCCGGGTTTGATCCCTGGCATCCCATATGGTTCCCCGAACAACACCAGGACTAATTTCTGAGTGCAGAATCAGGAGCAACTCCTGAGCATCGCCAGGCATGACCCAAAAGCCAAAAAACAAAGAAGAATAATTAAATGGGGGAAGAATGAACTTTCTTAAAAAGTTTTATTAATAACAGGTAAGATATGATTATTACCATGATGAGATCCAAGCATAAACTTGAATGCAATATAAAAAAATTATTTAACATATTAGCTATAAGTTTAGCTATCTGCCTTCAATTGTCTTTAATCTGGACTAGATTCTCAGCTTTTATATCTCTGACCTTCAGATTTTAGAATTTTATATTTTATATAACTATTGGGCTGGAGCAATAGCACAGCAGGTAGGGCATTTGCCTTTCACGCAGTCAAGAGAGCCTGGCAAACTATCGAGAGTATCCTGCCTGCACAGCAGAGCTTGGCAAGCTCCCCGTGGCATACTCGATATGCCAAAAACAGTAACAAGTCTCACAATGGAGAGGTTACAGGTGCCCACTCGAGCAAATCAATGAACAATGGGAGGACAGTGTTACAGTGCTATATAATTATTAAATAACTATTCCAATAGTTGTTTTGGAAATCCAGACCTTAATTTGCTTGATGCCTTCTTATGCTTTTTTTTTTTTTTTTGCCAAGGAACACACCCAGCAGTGCGAAGGGCTTACTCCTGGCTCTGTGCTCAGGAATCACTCCTGGTGGGTTCGGGGGACAATTTGGGTTGTTGGGGATCGAACCCACTCTGCCAATGTGAGGTAAGTGTCCTCCCCTGTGTACTATCACTCCGGCCCCTCAACCTATTTCTGACAGGTTCCTCTGACCTCACTTCCTTCCTGGGGCCCCCTGTGCTGCCAGTTAGCCTTCTAGTCTCATGCTGTGAACTCATTTTTTCACCTGTGGTGCCCTTGAGATATCCCAAGGGAATATCCTAAAGGTCTAGGCTGCAATGTGAGGAAGACAAGAAAGAGGTGGTTAAGGGGCCTTCAGGCAATGATGAAGGGACAACTAGACCAACCCCCACCCCCAGCATCCCCTCAGTCCCCCACCCTTTGGACCTTCTCTCCCAGACTTTGACATTTACCCAGAACACTCCTGCCATTGTTCCTTCTCCCCCTGCTAAGAGCACCCCAAAACAGCCTTCACACTCAAGCAGAATCTTTTCTCCCCCAGAAAATTCCCTACCCACCGCTGGGAAATCCAAGTCCAGAAAAAAGATGCAAAGGAGGGGAAATAGAGGTATCCCATGTCACACCTACCCTCTGCCATCTGGCCTGGGATAAAGCAGAGAATATGAGAGTAACATGAAGAGCAGTTGTGGAGAGTCCATCCCGGTGTTTTCTGGAAAATAATCGTGGAAAACAGGTCTTCTCCAGTAGATTCTGGCACCATTCAGAGATGGTTTGGGGGTCAGGGGAATAGGGGTGGGGGCTTCTCGTTTCCCAAAAACTGGCCAGGCTGACTAGACTAACCGACACCATCTGTGAACCTTCTGTCAGGGAAAGTAATGGAAAGTCCCAGCCAATTCTGGTCCTGGACTTTAGCCCTTTCTCAATTCTAGATGAGAATTTCTATGCGATCGGCTCACTTTGAGGTTGTGATGAGGATTCTGGACCCCCGTCCAAATCAAAAGGAGATCAAGGGTAAGGGGTCAGAGGTTGATCCAGCTAGATTCCCCACATATACCACTTACAAGAGTTCCACATCTACCCTCCTGAGAATCTCTGGGACCTCAAAACCCTCATTCCATAGAATCTCACCTCTTGAAAGCCATCTTTCGGGGAAGTTGGAGGTTAGAGGCAGTCCCGAGGGTAGAACCCTGACACCCCTCCTCTCAACTGAGCAAGCCTGGCATGCACTCAGTTCACTAAGCTATTTCTCTGGCTTCTGGTGACCTTCAAATCCACATCACTTCTCATACCCAATAAAAACACCCCACAATTCCCCAACACAACCTGTCTCATCCCAACACCCTCAAATCCAGATCTTTGGGTTCTTCTTTACTGAGAATCCAATCACTCTGGAGTCCCCTCTCACACTAACATACTTCCAAAATCCAAAATCCCGACGGGGAGAAAGGTGGTGGCACCTGTCTGCAAACATTCCAAGATCTTCAATTCTGGGATTTCTCTATAGCCCTGGTTGCCCACATTCCCACAAGTACACTGCTGTGAAGTGGCCCCTGAATCCTGCAGGTCACACCCTGCAAACTGGCCCTGGCTCCCTCCTCCACCCCTTTGGGATGGGAGCCAAGAAGAGGTGGGGAGAATGGTGAGGGATGGAGCTGGGAGGTGGAACAACGTTACATAACCAGGACAGGCGTCCACTCTGCACGCCCAAGTAGTATAAAGGCATTGGTCCCGGCACCAGTCAGCCCCCACTGGCCGTTACTCTCAGAGCCACCATGCTGGCCTCCGGGCTGCTCCTGGTGGCCCTGCTGGCCTGCCTGACGGTCATGGTGTTGATGTCAGTGTGGCAACAGAGGAAGCTGGCAGGGAAACTGCCCCCTGGGCCCACCCCATTACCCTTCATCGGGAACTACCTACAGCTGAACACCGAGCAGATGTACAATTCTCTCATGAAGGTGCAGACTTCGCGGGAATGAGGGGGCTGAGGGAGGGCAGACCAGCTGGAACATGGGGGCTCAGGATAGGTCAGCTCTTGTGCTGGGCGGGCCTGCTCCCTCTGAGTCCCCCTCTCCCCACACTCCCATCCACCAGCTCAGGGACCGCTATGGGCCCGTGTTCACCGTGTACCTGGGCGCCCGGCGCGTGGTGGTGCTGTGTGGCCACGACGCGGTGAAGGAGGCCCTGGTGGACCAGGCGGAGGAGTTCAGCGGCCGAGGAGAGCAGGCCACCTTCGACTGGATTGCCAAAGGCTACGGTAAGGGGCAGCAGCCAGGAATAGCACTGAGCCTCAGTTTCCCCAGGATTCCCCTCTATTCCCGGTGGCCTCCCCCAGGTCCCCTGTTCCTATCTCTGTCTCTCTCTCTCTCTGGAGTTTCTGCTTTGGAACTCAGATCCCCCGCTCCCTGTCTCTGTCCTTTTTCCCCTTCCCACCATCTCTGCGTCTGTGTCTGGCCCCCTCTGCGTTAAAACTCGTCCCACTGGGTAACTGGTGCCCGTCTCTACCCGCTCCTGGCAGCCCGAGCATTTCTCTCCCTCCTGCGCTTGCCCTGTGCCCTG
Source organism: Sorex fumeus (assembly GCF_029834395.1). Taxonomy (NCBI): domain Eukaryota; kingdom Metazoa; phylum Chordata; class Mammalia; order Eulipotyphla; family Soricidae; genus Sorex; species Sorex fumeus. Next base: position 17,655,840 of record NW_026606179.1, read on the forward strand.
TGAGCCTCTGTGCGCCTGCCTGGCTCCTGGCCCGGCTCCATACAAGACCACCTTCCCCGCACACCGCCCCGCGCCCCTTGCGATCCCCGCCATCCCACCCCCACGCTCACGCCTTCCCGCAGGTGTGGTCTTCAGCAGTGGCGAGCGTGCTAAGCAGCTGAGGCGCTTCTCCATCACCACACTGCGGGACTTCGGCGTGGGCAAGCGCGGCATAGAGGAGCGCATCCAGGAGGAGGCAGGCTTTCTCATCGAAGCCATCCGTGGCACTCAGGGTGAGCTGCGGGGAGAGGCCAGTGCCTGGGGAGGAGAGGAGAAGAGGAGTGGGGGGGGGGGGGGCGTGAAGAAGGGGAGAGAAGGAGAGGAGGGGGAGGGGGAAGGGGAGCAAAGGAGGGAGGAGAAAGATGGAAAAGGAAGAGGACAAAGCGGGAGAAGGAGAGGGGGGAGGTGGAGCTGGAGGAAATGGAGGCAAGAGGGCAGAGGGAAAGGTGGGGGAGAGAAGGAGAGGAGAAAGGGCCCGAGAGAAAGGGAGGATGGGAGGGAGAGGAAAAGGGAGGGAGGAGGGAGATAGAGAGGAGGATGAGGAAGAGGAGAAGCAAGGAGGAGAGAGAGAGGGAAGAAGGGAGAAGGGACAGGGGACAGAGGAAAGGGGAGAGGAGGAAGGAGAGGTAGAGGAGGAGAGGTAGGGAGGCCAAGGAGGGGGAGAAAGAAAGAAAAAAAGAAGTAGAGGGGAAGGGGAGGAGAGAGGAGGGAGTTAACGGAGGAAGGAGAGAACAGGGGAGAGGGAGAAGTAGGGGCTCTAAGGAAGAAGAGATGGAGGGAATGGGGGAGAGGCCAAGGAGGGGAAGATGGTGAGGGAGGAGGAGTGGGAAAGGGAAGAAGAGAAAGAGGGAAGGAGAGGAGGAAGTGGAGTGATGGGGAAAGCTGGCACTAGAAGGGGTCTAGGTTGGGGTAACCCTGGGGGGTTCCAACCCTGGGTCTCTGCTCCTCCCCCAGAGCTCCCTCTGAGTCCTCTGAGCAACCTCTTATCACCCAGGTGACAGCCCCAACGCCCCCTTATCCATCCACAGGTGCATTCATCGATCCCACCTTCTACCTGAGCCGCACTGTCTCCAATGTCATCAGCTCCATTGTCTTTGGGGACCGATTTGACTATGAGGACAAAGAGTTTCTGTCACTCCTGCGCATGATGCTGGGCAGCTTCCAGTTCACAGCCACGTCCACAGGCCAGGTAGCCCAAGGTCCCCGCAAAACCCAGGTTCAATCCCCAGAATCCGAAATGTTACTCGGAACCCTGCCAGGGATTGATAACAGACCCAGTAGTGAGGCCTGAGCACAATCAGATATGGACTAAAGACAAAAGAAAAAAATACATATATAAAATTTGTGGGACCAGAGAAATAGTAAAGGGGGTAAGGTGCTTGCCTTGTACATCAGCCCACAAATAGAATCAATCAATGAAGGATTTTTTTTCTGGCCCCAAAATTAATCCATCAATAAATCACCTGACCCCTTGGTTGGATGGATCAATGCCTTTCAACTCCTTTCTACCTCGCACTCAGACAGGTCCTCTCCTCTTGGGGTCTGCCTGGTTCTGTCAGCTTCCTTCAGCCTGCCTTCCCTCCTACCTCCATGCAGCTCTATGAGATGTTCTACCCAGTCATGAAGCACCTGCCAGGGCCACAGCAACAAGCCTTTAAGGAACTGCAGGGGCTGGAGGATTTCATAGCCAAGAAGGTGGAACAGAACCAGCGCACCCTGGACCCCAACTCCCCACGGAACTTTATCGACTCCTTCCTCATCCGCATGCAGGAGGTATGGCCCAACCCAAAACTGTAGGGAGATGGGCGGAGGAGGGGGGGAGAAGCTCCCCACTGTCACCTACTCCAACCTCTGTCCTCCAATCTCACCTCATTACCATGCTCCTAAATTTGTTCCAGGGCAAGAAACATCAGAGCTAGCACCCCTGCACCCAGGTTCTTGCCCCACAGCAGCACCCACCAGTCTTCACCTCATCAGCATGCACAACCGCCCCCAGTTCTGTGTGTGAAATAATTCTGTTTGTTTGAGAGCCACACTCAGCAGTGCTCAGTGCTTACTTCGGGCTCTGTGCTCAGCTGTCACTCCTGGTGTGCTCGGGGTGCACAGGATCGAACCCTCCACTGTACTATCGCTACATCCCCAGGCCCCCAGTTTTACAAAAGAAAAAAAAAAGGAGAGAGGTAGCGAGAGTAGAAGCCACTGCTGGAGAAATGAGGCCCAGAAGCGGGCACTTGGCTCATGTCCTGGTCTCTGACTCCAGCACGCTTTTTTCCTGCAACCCCATGTCTCTGTACACAAGTGACAACTGTGCTCAGTGGCCCCAAAGTGTCAGTGTCCATGGGTTAGGACAGGATAGAACACTGGATAGAACTGGAAAGTCCAGAGGAAAGGATCAGGGTATGATGTCACCCATGAGAACAAGGTATTGGCGCTTTGACTGTTTGTGTCATGGCTGGAGCAATAGTGCAGCGGGCAGAGCACCAGCCTGGACCGCAGCCGACTTTGATTCAATCCCCAGCTCTGCTTATGGTCTCCTGAGCCCTGGCAGGAGTGATCCCTGAGCACACAGCTAGGAGTCAACCCTGAGCACTGACAAAGGCCCAAAAACAAGAAAACAAAACAAAGTTGTGTCTAGGAAGATCCATCTAGGTTTCTTTGAGTCCTCTCATGCCATCTGGGTCCATCATCTAGCTTGGTCCCTGTTTGTCGTTCTCTTCTGCCTTCTCTTTCATTTTGCTTTTAATTGAATCATAGTGAGATACAGTTCACAGAGTTACAAGTTGTTTGTGATTGGGTTTCAGTAATATAATGTCCCAAGAGCCCCCGCCTATCTCCCTTTTGGCATGATAGTTTGCAATACAAATACCGAAAGATTATCATGTATGTCCTTTGCTACTTTCAACACTCAGTTCTTGTCCAGAGTGATCATTTCCAACTATTATTTTCATTCTGACCCCTTTCCATCCTAACTGACCTTTGAGCCACACACACTTGGCAAGCTTCCAACCTTTGACCTGACCTGTCTTTCTAAACATTCCTAACACAAGGACAACTGTATCACTGTATCACTGTCATCCTTTTGTTCATCGATTGCCTCGAGCAGGCCCCAGTAACTTCTCCTTCGTCCTAGCCCTGAGATTTTAAAAAGTGCCACATTCAAGGCTCTTTCAGGGACAGGAGAAAGAGACCCATTATTGTTATTGGTTTTTGGCACGGGGAGTTTGCCAGACTCTGCCGTGTGGGCAGGATACATTTGGTAGCCTGCCAGGTTCTCCAGAGTAAGAACTAGATAATAAGATGTCTGGGAGCAGGGTTTTATAGTCTCTGGGTCTTGGCCATTGATGAGATTACATGGCGCCAAGGGCAGTTGGTGGGTGTAACACCTACATACTGGAAGATGGGGGATCTGGGTGGAGGAGGCCCAGTCCCAATCTGAGCAGGCTTGGAGATCTACGCCCCAGGTCCCGCACACCTGGGTTCCTCTGCAGGTTCCTTCATGTGTGAGGCTCATCCAAACGTGTGGAGAGTGGTCTTAAGCATGGCTGCGGCTGGAACCGAAGGTCTTCAGCTGCCGGGACTCTGCTCAGGGTGGGAAGGGAAACTCAACCCACCTTCCTCCAAGGGATAACTAACATGATAATTTCACACAGGCTAGAAAAAAACAACCAAGAGCATTTTGGGTAAAACCAGCATCAGAGGTAAAACCAGCATCAGAGGCCTAGAGTGCAGAGGGAGAATGGCATAGTGGGGTCAGGTCCCTCTCCCAATCTGTATCCAAGACTGGTGGATGCCAGGGCAAAGCCAAAAGTGACTGTAGGACCTGAAGCTTCCCTCTCCCTGCAGGAGCAAAAGAACCCCAACACTGAGTTCTACATGAAGAACTTGGTGATGACCACCCTGAACCTCTTCTTCGCGGGCACTGAGACAGTCAGCACCACCATGCGCTATGGCTTCCTGCTGCTCATGAAGCACCCCGATGTGGAGGGTAAGGATGGAGGAGGCCAGGAAAGGGGCCCCCACAGACCCTCAAAACCCGCCTGACTCCAAGGGCCTCAGAGACCCTGCAGATAGCCGGCAGAGACACAAGTTGAGTTATAGCCCCTGTTCAAAGAGTCTGTGTCAGAACTGATTGATAAATAGATCCTGTGCTGAGCCCACCTGGGGCCCCCTTGGCTGCCCTTCCCTGCAACATGCCTCCTGGCAGACTCTGATTCTGGCATGATCTGGTAAACCAGGGCCCTGAGCCAACAAAGCACGTGGCCCACGTCTAGCCGTGACACGGTCACTGGCCCCATCATACCTGGCTAACATGCATGTCACCTACCAGCTCTACCTTCCACTAAAGGGAAACTTTGTCCCCTCTCCCCAGCCAAGATCCATGAGGAGATCGACCGGGTGATTGGCAAGAACCGCCAGCCCAAGTTTGAGGATCGAGCCAAAATGCCCTATGTGGAGGCCGTGATCCATGAGATCCAGAGATTCGGAGACATGATCCCCATGGGCCTGGCCCGCCGAGTCACCAAGGACACCAAGTTCCGCGACTTTTTCCTCCCCAAGGTGCTGTCTGACCCCAGCCTTTAGGACCTCCATACCTGCTCTCTGTACCCCTGCAGCTCCCCGTCCCTTAAGCAAAGGCATTCTCCAGCCTTTGTCTCCTACTCAGAGATGCCCCCTGCCATTCCTTCCCTCAGTCTCCCATTAGGGATACCCAAAAATGTATCTCCCCCAGAGCCCTGGCCTCAGGAAACAGGAACCACCAAGTTCCTTTACCCCTCTGTCTCCAAAGAGAGATCCCCATGGACCCCAAACTTCCTGTCTTGGAGATATTGATCAAATGCCCACTAAAGATCCTTCCTCAAAGAACCCCCAACACCAAGTGCTTTCAACACAGCGAATCCCTTCTCTGAAGCTTTATCTAGCCCCGTCCTCAGGGGCAGGAGAGAGAGCACAGTAGCACAGCAGTAGTACAGCGAGAGAGGCATTTGCCATGCACACGAGCAGCCCAGGTTTGACTCCTTGCATCCCATATGGTCCCCTGAGCACTTCAAGAAGTAGCTCCTGAGCATCATGAACTGTGACCTGAAAAACAAGGCACTTGTCTTGCATATAGCAAACCCTGGTTTGCTCCCCGGCACTGCAGGGCCAAAACTAAAACAAGTGCTCTTTCCCTGTTCCTTCAGGGTACCGAAGTCTTCCCTATGCTGGGCTCCGTGCTGAGGGACCCCAAGTTCTTCGCCAGACCGCGAGATTTCTATCCCCAGCACTTCCTGGATGAGAATGGCCAGTTTAAGAAGAATGATGCCTTTGTGCCCTTCTCCATTGGTGAGAGAACCCTGTCTGCCTCCTGGTCACTTTCCACCACCAACAGGACTGCCTTCGTCCCCACTCCCCTCCCTAAAGTGTAGCCTAAAATCTCTCTGCAGCCCATAGACCACACCCGAAGCCCTCATTAGCCCCCTGACACAGAAAGGGAGGAGTGTGCCGCTTAGGAGATGAGTCTGAGATTTGTCCAAGGCCACTGGACAAATCCTCCAGACCCCTAGGCAGAAGGCGGCAGTGCATCCCACCTATTTGTACATGGTTGTGACATCCCCATTACTACCATGGTCATATGCCCATCTCAGCCTCAACAGGAACTAAAGCACTGAAAGCCCTGGGGCCCAGCTATTCCGATCCAGCACCCTGGCGAAAGTGGAGGGCATGTGGACCTCTCCCCAATCACTTCTGCTTCCCTTCCTTAGGAAAGCGCTACTGTTTTGGAGAAGGCCTGGCTAGGATGGAGCTCTTCCTCTTCCTCACTACCATCATGCAGAACTTCCGCTTCAAGTCCCCACAGGCCCCCCAAGACATCGATGTGTCCCCCAAAAACGTGGGCTTCGCCACCATCCCACCAACCTACACCATGAGCTTCCAGCCACGCTGAGCAGGGGTTGGGCCTGGGAGGGGATGGGATAGTGGTTTCCAGGGGCCAGAAGGGGAGGAGCTAACTGATGGGAAGGGTGAAGGGCGGGGCAATTTAAAGATTGTGTGTGGGTGAGGAAAGTGGAAGCCTTAGGAAGCAAGAGAAAGAGGCTTTGGGGGCTTGCATAGAGGAAGAAGGAACAAACTATTCCCTTGCTAGAGAGGGTCTTCGGAGTTGGGAAAAGAGGCAGGGGAGGGAGCCTTAGGGATTTGCTGTGAAAAATAACTGCAATACCGGATATGAGTTACTGACCCTGAACTTGGTGTTTTTAGCCCCATGCTAAAAAGCATTACAGACTCTTACTGCTCACAAACCTTGAAGATGTGAAGTGTTCTTGCCTAAATGCATTTTACTGGCGGTAGTGTTGGGGCTCATAGTGCCCTGATTCTATAGCTGAGGTTCCACTCTGTACAAGCAAGATTTGGGCAAGGACTCTCATGCAAAAGGAAGCTCATTCCTGCAGATGGTTTATAGAACACCTCTCCTTCAAGTGAAAACAAATTTAGTGTATTGTTGAGGAATGCAAGTAGCTCTGTCCAGGGCATTTTTGTGCTCACCTGCCTTCACTACAATGCTTTCACACCCCAACACCATCACCAACTACAGCTACTGGTTCCATTCTAGGCAGGATCAGGGATAGGAATCAGACTGACAGTGAGAGACATAGCTCCCAGCGCAGCGGAGACCTTTTGTGTGCATGTTTGGGTGTGTGTATGTATTTGTGTGTGTGCACACTCATTCACACAGGCAAGTGTCCACCTTCTCCTGAGTAGGTTCAGGAACTCAATTTTCTGTGGGTTTCTGCAGGGTGGGCCCTATCTGATGCATCTGGGATCTGCTCTCAAAGACTGGGAACCACCTACTTACTCTCAAGTCAGTGATTACATGTTTGTTTAGAAGTGACGGTCTTGGAGCTGAAGATACATTACAGCATATAGTGAGCTTACTACCTGGGGTCGATCCCAGGCATCCCATATGGTCCCGCTGGGCACCACCAGGAGCAATTTCTGAGTGTAGAGCCAGAAGTAACCCCTGGGCATCTCTGAATGTGACCCAAAATTTAGAAAATAAAAAAGTGATAGCCTTCAAGAGTGCATATTCTAAATAGGCAAACACACCAGTCCCCCATAGAGCACTGTGCTTCTCAGCCAAGTGCTGCATAAACCCTGCCCCACAGTTTCCAAAGCGGCACAAGATTTAAATAAAGTGGTGGGGGGTGGGGAGAGGGTTCAGAAGAGTGTTGAGATCTGGTCCTCCAGAACCTTCAGGTTTCTTACCTCTGTGATTCATAAGTATGTTCGTTTCCTCTACTGTGTGTTTTTGCATCTGTGAATTCATGAATGGATGAGTTCTTTCTTAATGAAGGGGAAGGAGAGTAATTCATCAAATAACATCCTGTAGCACAATTTTTAACACCCAAGTTGAGTGTCAAACTCATTCCTCTGTGTGCATGTGCCTTTAAGAATCTTCTAGGACCCCAGAGACAGTGCAGCAGGTAAGATGCTTACCTTGTGCAACATACCCAGGTTGGATCCCTGGCACCATATATGGTTCCCCGGCCTCACCAGGAGTGATGCCTGAGCACAAAGCCAGGAGTAAGTCCTTAGAACTGCAAGGTTTGTCTCCCCCAAAACAAAGAAAAGAGACTTCTAACGGACCCTCTCCATAGGGTCCCCCGAGCACCACCAGGAATGATTCCTGAGTGCAGAGCCAGAAGTAAACCCGAGAATCACCAGTGTGCAAAAAATAAAACAAATATAAAATAAAATTGAAATGTTCTAACAGGACATAGATGGAGGTCACTTTGAAGACTTATGTGACTGGTGAAGAGACAGGTGTTGAAACATTGTATGACTGAAACCCAAATAACTGTGTATCTCACAGTGATTTAATTAAGAGAGAAAGAGAGAGTTATGTGTCATTTTACACTCCAGAAGCCTTTGCCATAAAGCTGTGTGTCCACAGACTCTGGAAACTGGAGGAATGTTTGGGGGGCGGGGAGAGCTTTTGGGCTCACACCTGGCGATGCTCAGGGAGTACTTCTGGCTCTGCACTCAGAAATTATTCCTGGTGGTGCTCAGGGGACCATATGGGATGCCAGGAATCGAACCCAGGTCAGCCACATGCAAGGCACACACCCTCCCCACTGCTGTATGGATCTGGCCTGAGTGTAACCTTTTGACACTGGATTCTTTCACCAAACTCTTTGAGGTTCATCCAAGCTGCCTGTGAATAGTTGGTCTTTTTTTATTGCTGACAAGTTTGATTGTGTGGTGCTGCCAAGATTTACTCACCCATTCAGCTCCAAAATACATTTAATTTGTTTCCAGTTTGCAGAGATTATGAATAAACATGATTATGCTGTAAAGATCCACGCATAGGGCTGGAGAGATCGTACAAGACGTAGTGCACTTACAGAGTGTGACGTTGACCTCAGTTCAATCTCTGGCACTGCATATGGTCCTTCAAACTTCTCCAGTAGTCATCCCTGAGCACAGAGCCAGGAGTAAGCCCTGAGCATTTCTGAGTGTAGCCCCAAAACCAAAAGTATAAGTAGTCATGTATAGATTTTGGTGTGAGCACAAGTTTTTATTTCTTTTGTTCTGGGAAAGTGAGTGTTGGTCCATACCTGGTGATGCTCAGGGGTCACTCCTGGTGGCTCTCACGGGATTATACGTGGTGCTGGGGTCATTCACATGCAAGGCAAACTCCTTAACTCCTACACTGTTGTGGAATTCAAAAATCCAGCAAAAAATCAAGCTGCACATCTTGAGAAATAGAGAAATGCTCTTTTATTTTGCTAGTGGATCCAGTTGAGCTTGTGCCCCTGAACTGGGCCCAGAACAAAGTTGAAAGCTCTGTTTTCTAGAATATCTGATGAGGGTGAGGGCTTTTGCAGGCATCTGGCAGGAAACTACAGAAGCAGCAATTCCCAAGCAGTTTGCAAAGCAGGGTCTGGACCACTTCAGGGCCACATCTGGAGGACATGCCAGGGTTTCCAAGGTTACAGAGCCAGGCTATGACCATCTTAGGGACATCCCAAATGTACTCCATGTTTATACCATGTCCCCCAGACTCTGCTGCCCCTGACAGCTCCAACTCACTGCCTTCTAGCCTGTTCGGGTCTGTTTTCCTCATATATATATATATATATATATATCCCTCTCTCCCTCTCTGTCTCTCTCTGTCTCTCTGTCTCTCTCTGTCTCTCTCTCTGATTTCCACAAGCTTTTATTGTTTGAGAATAAATAGCTAGAAGAGATTCTGGGTCATCTGGTGACATGTACATGGAACATTTTAAGAGATTATCAGAGATAAGGCACTGGTAGAACTTTACAAGAAAAAACATCCAACCCCATCAAAAAAGGGGAAAAGAAATGAGCAGAAAGTTTCTCAAAGAAGAAATACAAATGGCTAAAAGACATATGGAAGGGCTGGAGAGATAGCACAGCGGGTAGGGCGTTTGCCTTGCACACAGCCGACCCGAGTTTGATTCCCAGCATCCCATATGGTCCCCTGAGCACCGCCAGGAGTAACTCCTGAGTGCAGAGCCAGGAGGAACCCCTGTGCATTGCCGGGTGTGACCCAAAGAGCAAAAAAAAAACAAAAGACATATGGAAAAAATGCTCTACATCACTAATCATCGGGAGATGCAAATCAAAACAACAATGAGATATCATCTCACATCACAGAGACTGGCTCACATCCAAATGAACAAGAGCAACCAGTGCTGGCGCGGATATGGGGAGAAAGGGATTCCCATTCATTGTTGGTGGAAATGTTGACTGATCCCCCCTTTTTGGAAAACAATATGGACATTCCTCAAAAAAACTAGAAATTGAACTCCTATTTGATTCATTAATGCCACTTCTGGGAATATACTCTGGGGTTCCAAAAACACACAGCAGAAATAGCACCTGCCCCTTAAAAAATAAAATAAAAGAGATAATCAGAGAAAAAATTTTTATGCTTCTTACAAATCTAAATACCGCCTTCTCCAGTTCAGGAGCCAAGATGAGGAAATCAGGGACAGATTTCATTGTGAGAAGGACCTTCATGCCACTTCTGAGTCTAATATCAAAAATGTATGAATGGTCAAGCAGAAAATATCAGAACTGGAGAGATAGTACAACTGGGAGGGTGCTTGCCTGTCATGTGGTTAACCAGGTTCAATACCTGTGATTCCCTGAGCACTGCCAGGAGTGATGATCCTTGAGCAAAGAGCCAGGAGAAAACTCTGAATACAGCTGGGTGTGGTCTAAAAACAAAACAAAAAGCAAAAATAAGAACAAGATATTACATGATAAGAAGAAACAAGAAGCATTAATATGGGGCTGAAGAGATAGTACAGCAGGTAAAGTGTTTGCCTTGCACACGGCTGACCCAGGTTTGATCCCCAGCATCCCATGTGGTCCCTTGAGCACTGCCAGGAGTGATTCCTGAATGCCGAGCCAAGAGTAACCCCTGATCATCAACAGATGTGATAGAGAAGGAAGGAAGGAAGGAAGGAAGGAAGGAAGGAAGGAAGGAAGGAAGGAAGGAAGGAAGGAAGGAAGGAAAGAAGGAAAGAAGGAAGGAAGGGAGGGAGGGAGGGAGGGAAGAAAGAAGCGTTAATGCATAGTATCTTAAAGAACAGGAATGCCCTGAGAATAGAATGCTTACAGGAAATGAATATGTAAAGAATGGTCTTCAGTAGGACATGAAAATATGCTCAGCATCACTAATCATCAGAGAAATCCAAATCAAGACAACAATGAAATACTATCTTGCACCAGTGAGAATGGCACATATCAAAATTGCTAGGAACAATCTGTGATGGTGGGGATGTGGTGAGAAAAGAACTGTCTTTTTTTTTTTTGCTTGTTTTGGGTCACACCCAGCGATGCTCAGGGGTTACTCCTGGCTCATGCACTCAGGAATTACACCTGGCGGTGCTTGGGGGACCATATGGAATGCCAGCGATCAAACCTGGGTCTGCCGCATGCAAGGCGAACGCCCTATTTGCTGTACTATCGCTCTGGCCTGAAAGGAACTGTCATTGACTGTTGGTTGGGAATGTTGTCTGATACAACCCTTGCGGAAAATAGTATGGAGAGTTTTCAGTAAACTTAGAATTGAACTGTCATATGACTCAGCAGTTCCACTTTGGGGCATCTGCCCCCAGGACATGAAAACACTCTCAAAAGGACATATGCACATCATTATTTATTGATACACTCAGATAATAACTAAGATATGGAATCAACCTAGGTGTCCAGTACAGATGAATGGATTATGATGATGTGAAATAGATACATAATGGAATGCTATGTGGTGCAAGGAATGATGAACTCATACAATTTGCTGCAACCTGGTTGGAACTAGAAGAGATCATATTGGGTGAAGTAAGCCAGAAGAAGAAAGACAAACACAGGATGATCTCACTTACCTGTGGGATATAGAATACAGGATGAGGAATTGTACTGTAATAAAGGGGGGGGTGCCTAGATCATCCTTGACACCGGTGTTTGGAAAGGAGAAGTGCGGAGAAGGAAAGAAATCAAGGCGGAAGGAAGAAGAGAATAAGAGTAATGGGTTAAAAAAAGAAGAAGAAGAAGTAATGGGTAAATGGACATCAGGGTTTCAGTTATATTGGTGATATGGGTGATACAGCCATGTATCCACACAGACTCAACAACACTGAAAGCATGAAATCTAAAGTGTGACCACTGGGGGGCTGGAGTGATATCACAGTGGGTAGGACCTTTGCCTTGCACGCAGCTGACCTGGGTTTGATCCCCAGCATCCCATATGGCCCCTCGAGCACTGCCAGGAGCAATTCCTGAGTACATGAGCCAGGAGTAACCCCTGTGCATCACCAGATATGACCCAAAAAAGCAATAAATAAACAAACAAATAAATAAATAAAGTGTGATCACTGGAACTTTCTAATGTTCCTGTCAAGTTGACAGGTGGGAATGGGGTGGGGGGCGGGGGTGGGGAGAGAGTATGGGAACACTGGTAGAGGGAAGTTGACACTGGCATTTGGATTGGTTTTGAAATATTCTATTTCTTAAAATTAGCTATCAACATGGGACTGGAGAGATAGCACAGCGGGTAGGGCGTTTGCCTTGCACGCGGCCGACCCACGTTCGATTCCCAGCATCCCATATGGTCCCCTGAGCACCGCCAGGAGTAACTCCTGAGTGCAGAGCCAGGAGGAACCCATGTGCATCACCAGGCGTGACCCAAAAAGCAAAAAAAAAAAATTAACTATCAACAACTTTGTAAATCACAGCTCTTTAATAAAAAAATTAAATTAAAATAAACTTTTAAAAAAAAGAATGTAGTGCCAGAGTGATAGTACAGCAGGGAAGGTATTTGCCTTGCACGCAGTTGATCCGAATTCAATCCTGAGCATCCCCCAAGCACTGCCAGGAGTAACTTCTGAGTGCAGAGCCAGTCGTAACCCCAGAGCATCACTGGGTGTGAACCGAAAAAAAAAAAAAGTGGCCTTAACTTCATGTCTGAGGCGTTACCAGAAGCTAAAAGAGAAAGGAAAAGACAAATAAATAAATAAATAAATAACAAGAGGAGAGACTGAATACAGATGTGAGTGGAGTGGCAGAGTGAAGTCTTAAGAGAAAAATATGCCAAAGATGATGTGGTTATCAGCAATCAGCCGTTTGGTATTCAGATTCAAAGTGTGGGGTGCATTAATGTCATAAATGGAGTCACACCGGAGCCTGAGTGATAGTACAGCGGGTAGGGGGTTTGCCTTGCACACAGCCAACACAAGTTCAATCCCCACACAGCCAGGAGTAATTCCTGAATACAGAGCCAGGAGTAACCCCTGGACATCACTGGGTGTGACTCAAGAAGCAAAAAAAAAAAAAAAAAAAAGAGTCAGACTGAGAATGAATGCCTTGTGTCTGATCTTTTTGGATTGAAGTTCCACTGATGGCTCAAAGCCATTGAAATTCTGCTCAGAGCTAGTAACAAAGACAAAATTTAAAATTTAGTTTTGCACCTAAGTGAGATGTATTAGGGAGAAACTTCACTGCAAATGGTATGTCACAGGATTATGTGACAAGTAAGGGTGAAGATTCTATGAAATTCCTTGAGGGGGTAGGGATTGGGCCACTCCTGGAAGTTGTCAGGGTAGCCCTGGTTCTGTGCTCAGCAGTGACCTCTGGAAGAAAACCAGATTGAACCAGGGTCAACCATATGCACGGTCTGTATCTGAACCACTGCCCTGGCTCTCTGGCCCCTATAGCTTATCTTATTTTATTGTCAATTGTTCTTTGCAGAAAAGATTTTTAAAAAACCTTTTGTAGCCATAAATAATTTTAGGATTCCATCTAAGAACTCTGTGGTAGATTAGGTCATCCACTGGAGATACCTCAGTGCTAACACCTCCACCCACACACACAAAAATAAAATAAATTTTTATGTATAAATATATATTATTTATATTGTACTTCAGGGCTGGAGGGATAGCACAGCGGTAGGGCGTTTGCCTTGCAGGCAGCCAGCCTGGCCGAGCCGAGTTCGATTCCTCCACCCCTCTCGGAGAGCCTGGCAAGCACCGAGAGTATCTCGCCCACACGGCAAAGCCTGGCAAGCTCCCCAAGACGTATTCAATATGCCAAAGACAGTAACAACAAGTCTCAAAATGGAGACATTACTGGGCCTGCTCAAGCAAATCGATGAACAACGGGAGGACAGTGCTATTGTATTTCAATATGGCTGGAGCAATAGCACAGTAGGTAGGGCATTCGCCTTTCACGCGGCTGACCCGGCCACCCAGGGTTCAACTCTCCGTCCCTCTCAGAGAACCTGGCAAGCTACCAAGAGTATTTAGCCCACAAGGCAAAGCCTGGCAAGCTACCCGTGGTGTATTCGATATGCCAAACACAGTGACAACAAGTCTCACAATGGAGACGTTACTGGGCCCGCTTGAGCAAATCAATGAACAAGGGGAGAACAGGGACAGTGACAGCGACAGTATTTCAATATACTGTATTGGAAAAGCATAATGCCCAAAAGGAGAGAGAGAGAGAGCAAGAGAGAGAGAAAGAAGAAAAATGCCTGCCATAGAGGGGCAGGGCTGGGAGGGAAACTGGGGAGATTTGTTGTGGGAAAAACTCCACACTGATGAAGGGACAGCTGAACATGATATGACTGTAATTCAATCATGAATAACTTTGTAACTGTGTATCTCACTGTGACTCAATTAAAAATAAATAAAATTTTTTAAAAAATAAATATGATGGGGGCTGAAGAGATAGCACAGCGGGTAGGGCGTTTGCCTTGCACACAGCCGACCCAGGTTCGATTCCCAGCATCCCATATGGTCCCCTGAGCACCGCCAGGAGTAATTCCTGAGTGCAGAGCCAGGAGTAACCCCTGTGCATCGCAGGGTGTGACCCAAAAAGCAATAAATAAATAAATAAATATGATGGAGGCTGGAGCAATAGTATGGCAGGTAGGGCATTTTCCTTGCATGCAACCGACTTGGGTTCGATCCCCAGCATCCCATATGGTCCCCTGAGCACTTCCAGGAGTAATTTCTGAGTGTAAAACCAGGAGTAACCCCTGTGCATCGCCAGGTGTGACCCAAAAAAGCCAAAAAAAAATGGACTTTTTTTAAAAGGACAAGGTTTCATTTTACTTTAAGGATGTTAAATAGCAAAATAGCCTTCACCCACACCGCCCCCCCCCCCAGGCCCCAGCTTGTAATAAGCAAACCAAAAACATAAATCTCTGACATATATACATTAGAGTTCAGGAAGAATAGCTTGATCACAACATGGAAATAATTTGGTTAGACACTGAATTCAGTAAAGTGACAGTGTTAGAACCAAAGTGAAGCCATTTTAGTTGTTAGTAACCATTTTGCTATTCTGTATGATTATGTAACTGACAGCTGAACTGGGCATAAACCCAAGACTGCATCTTGGGAAAGGGAACAGAACAAACAAAATTTACCATGCTTGCAGATAGTGCCAGCCAATCAGTGAAAAAAAGAAATCCAACGGTCGGCCAGGAATGGAAAGAATAGAACAAAAGGGCACCCACAAGTGGCTCTAACTAATCAGCTTACGGGTGAGTTAGGGAGAAAGAACAATGTGGTTTTAAGGTACTTAAACCCTTCCCCACACTTGGTAAAGGTCATACCCTGACCATTTCTCTATGGGGTGTGACCCTGGAAGGAGGTCTGTAATTCTCTCTCTCTCTCTCTCTCTCTCTCTCTCTCTCTCTCTCTCTCTCTCTCTCTCTCTCTCTCACACACACACACACACACAAATCTATTTTTATTAACTTTGACATACATTTTATTTTCATAAAGTTGTTCACAATAATTTATTGCATTCAATTTTCAACACCAATTCCACCACCACTACACCTTCCCACCACCATTATTTCAAAGTTTCCCACCACCACTCAAGTCTACCTCACAGGCAGATGCTAGATAATTTATTTTATTTTGTATTGCTTGTAACAAGTACCTTTAATAAAATCTTTGAACTCCTCATGGGTGCCTTGTATTCGAAACACAGACCCTAACAACAGGTTACAAAATCAATACCCAGAAGTCCATGGCTTTTATATACACAAATAATGAATGATAAGAGAGACCTATTAGAAAAACAATTCCATTCACAATCATGCCTCAGAGAATCATGTACCTCAGAGTCAATTTAACTCAAGAGATGAAGGACAAAGAAAACTACAAAACACTACTCCAAGAAATAAAAGAGGACACAAGAAAATGGAAAAACATCCCCTGCTCATGGATTGGGAGGATTAACATTGTCAAAATGGCAATACTCCCCAAAGCATTATAGAGATTCAATGCAGTCCCTATAAGAATATTCATGACAATTTTCAAAGAAATAGATCAAACACTCCTAAAATTCACATGGAACAACAAACCCCCATGAATAGCTAAAGCAATCCTTGAGAAAAAGATGGGAGGCATCACCTTTCCCAAACTCAAACAAAGCAGTAGTAATTAAAGACACTGAATTAAGCCCTCTGGCTACTCAACAAGCTACTCCAGTCATGCTTCCAGAGACCCAGAAACAAATCTCAGAACCCAACAGCTTTTGACAGAAATGCATCCAGACTCAGCATTAGATTACCAGCCCTGGGCCACCCTAGGTAGAAATAGTTTTTGTGCCTTGGCCTGTTCCCCCTGGCATCTCAGGGTCCACCATCTTCCAGAGGCCTATGACAGCCAGGTAGGGTCCTGCAGTGATGAAACACTGGGATGCAGGGCCTCATGGGATGGGGGCGAGGCCAGCCCTTTCCTCCCCTGCCCCAACAAGACCCCAGTCGCCGCCCATGAACGGGCCCTCTGGCGACTCAACAAGCTGCTTCAGTCATGATCCCAGAGACTCAGAAACAAATCTCAGAACCCAGCGGCTTTTGGCAGAAATCCTTCCAGAGTTAAGTATTAACATTTCAGAATTCCAAATTCTGAACATGCTATTCATTATCAGCAATAGAAAACAAATTGTCTAATGTTGCCTTTTCGGCCAATGTGAGTATTGGGGTATAATCCCAAATAATAATGGTGGGTCTGGTGTCGAAATATTGAATGTGATCAAAGTAGAGAGAGTAACGTGGAAACCATCTGCCACACACGTAGGGGGAGGGTGTGGGCTGGGAGGTATACGGGGGTTTTTGGTGTTGGAAAATGTGAACTGGTAAAGGGACGGGTGTTTCATCATTGTATGACTGAGACTTAAACCCAAAAGCTTTGTAACTGCTCTCACGGTGATTCAATAAATAAATTTATTAAAAAAAAAACACTGAATTTAATAGTCCCATGTTTACAAAAAGGTGTTTTTAGCCTATGGAGTTAAACATGTAGATTCAACAGGAACCCATTAATGGGTGATTTGTGAATGAAGGCCGAAACCTCAGCTCTAAGACTACTGAACTTACATACAGTTTAGTGGAAGATCGCCAGGAAGAATTGTCAGCTCAATCCTGGCCCAAGAAACACTCTTGGAAATGCTCAGTCCTTTCCAACCACTTCCTGTAAGTCCTCTCTGCAGATCCAGCACAGACCACAGAAAGTGGCTGGTTCTGTTTGCTCTCTACCTTCTTAAAGGAAGAAATCATACATGGCCTTCAAGTCAAGTTCACACCATCATAAAACTGGATCCATGACAGCTGCCCTTGAGTGAGTCGTGGGACTAGACCCCACAGGCAAGGCCTTCACACTCCAAAGATGGAAGTGGAGAATTTTCTGGATAAAGTCTGGGAATGTTGGCCTTTATCAGTCAAGTCTCTAACAACTATCAAAATTTTGTGCAAATAATTTTTTCTTGAGTTGGTGCCAGGCAACCAAACAGAGTCATGGCTTTGACATAAACAGTTGCATTCCTAGCAGTATTTTCCATAGGGGCCAAGACAAGGGCTCCACAGAGCAGTTATGGCCAAAGAGGCAGTACAGTAAAGGCATTGACCTTTCATGCAACAAAGCACTGAGCTTCACCTGTTGTGGCTCCCTCCAAAAAATCAACAGTGACAAAAAAAATCCATTAACAAAGGACAGTATAGAGGGCCAGAGAGATAGTACAGCAGAGAGGGCACTTTCCTTGCATGCAGCAGACCCAAGTTAGATCCTCAGCATCCTATATGGTCTACCAACCCATCCAGGAGTGATTCCTGAGTGCAGAGCCAGGACTAATTCCTGAGCACCCCCAGGTTTGGCCCACAAAACAAAAAATAAAACAAACCCCCAAAAAAGACAAAATCTGGCAGGAACATGGCTCAGTGGTAAAGTGCTTGTCTTGCATATGTGAGGCCCTGAGTTCTATCCCTTGCGCCAGAGAGAGAGAGAGAGATGGAGAAATTGTACCTTTGGAGACAAAATGGATGGGTATTGTGATGATTATGCTCAGTGAAATAAGTCAGGAAGTGCAAAGCAATTACCAGATAGTAAATATAACTAAATATTTTATAATATTTACATAACTAAATGTAAAATATAACTAAAGCCAATGAACTGGCAAAAAAAGCATTAACTCTTCTCCCAAACCCTGATGAGACCCCAAGTTGTTGTCCACAAACGGCTCCTCTGGTTACTTATCAAGCTCCTTAATGGCCATGATCCCAGAGGCACACAAACCAATCTTGGAACCCAGTGGTTTTTGACAAAAGTCCCTCCAGACTTAATTACTAAAATATCAAAATTCCAAAATCATATGCTCTTCATAATCAGCAATAGAAAACAAATTATCTAATGATGCCTTTTCAGCAGGTCTGATTATTGGGGGGAAATTCCAAAAAATAATGGTAGGGTTTTTGTCAAAATATTGAATGTAATCAAAGTAGACAGACAGTAAAGTGGAAATCATCTGTCACACAGGCAGGGGGAGGGGTGAGATTGGGGGTATACTGGGCTTCTTGGTGGTGGAAAATGTGCACTGGTGAAGGGATGGGTGTTTGATCATTGTATGACAGAGACTTAAACCCAAAAACTTTGTAACTGCTCTCACGGTGATTCAATTTAAAAAAAAAAAAAGCATTAACCTAATACTGAGATTTGTTGAAAATGCTGATGGTTCTCAGAGGGAAAGCAAAAGGGGAGTGGTAGGAATGAGGGGAAGAATTTTGGTTGAGGGACGGGCACTGGTGCTTGGTGGTAGGGTGTTAGGACATAGAGAGGTATGAGGCTGGCCCTCTGAAATTCCATCATAGTGTAAACCAATGATGAAACAATTATGAACAACATTGTAAACCACAGTGCTTGTATCAAGTGTAAGGGGAAATTTTACATATGTAAAGTTCCATGTAATGTCCAAAATATATTAACAGAATTGCCTTAAAAGTGTTATTAATGACAGGTGAGACATAACTATTACCATAATGAAATCCAAATGTAAAATAAAATTTAATGTCATATACTCTAGATTCCAGAGTTTAGAAATGTTTATATGTAAATGAGAATAGGCTTTTTTTTTTTACTTTTTTGGAGGGAGGGGAGCACCCAGAAATGCGCAGGGGGTTACTCCTGACTCTGTACTCAGAAATTACTCTTGGCGGTGCTCAGGGAACCGTATGGAATGCCAGAGATAGAACCTGGATTGGCATCGGGGAAAGCAACCACCCTACCTGCTCCAGTCCCAAATAGGCATTTTTTAATACTGTATTAAGTGGTTTTAATTTTATTATTTACATAGGTCAAAATCATATAGTAATCACTAATTGGCATTTACTGATTTACTTTCTTTTTTTAATTTTTAAATTTTATTTTCATAAAGTTGTTCACAATAATTGATTGCATTCAATATTTCAACACCAATCCCAGCACCATTACACCTTCCCACCACCATTATCTCGAAAAATCCCACCACCACTCAAGCCTGCCCCACAGGCAGGTATAAGATAATTTATTCTGTAATAATTTATTCTGTATTTATTCTATTTGGGAATAGAAATCTGTGCTCTGTCGTCATGTTGAGAAAATCTGTGCTCCATAGTCACTTTCTCTGTGATCATTTTATTCTGTAGGTTGAGAAATAGGAGTCATGTTTTGCTTCCAGACTGATGCTTCTGAGTGTCTGGTTTTCTTGCTCTCTGACAGAGGACACAGACCTGTTCTGTAAGTCATGAAGTGGCACCATTCTGCAGTTCCCACCTTCCAAATGGACAGTGTTCCTCTGTCCCGAGGCAATTATGAAATTGTAACGGCACGGGAATTTCTGAGGGCAATGTTCCTGTTTTCTCAAGGATTTTTCCCATTTCAGATTATTTTGAGTCTTGAGACTTGTATTTTCTCCTGATAGTAAGTATTTCAAAGGCCAGAGAGATAACACAGCAGGTAGGATTTGCCTTGCACGCAGACAACCCCGATTCAGTTTCCAACAACCCAGGAGGGTCCCCTGAGCCCCGCCAAGATGATCCTTGAGAGCAGGGCCAGGAGTAAGCCCTGAGCACTACTAGGTGTGGCCCAAAACAAAACAGAAAGAAAGTTTGTGGTCAGTATGAATTTTATTATGCTGTTATTCATTTTTTTCTGAAAGCAGTATAGCTCTTTTTAGGCCCTTAAAAACAAGACCTGGGGACTGGAGAATTAGTACAGCGGGTAGGGCATTTGCCTTGCACACAACCAACCCAGGTTCGATCCTCAGCATCCCATATGGTCCCCCGAGCACTGCCAGGAGTAATTCCTGAGTGCAGAGTCAGTGATATCCCTGTGTATCACTGGGTGTGACCAAAAAAGCAATAAATAAATAAATAAATAATAAATTTTTTTAAAAAATAAAATAAAAACAAGTCCTTTTCTCCTCTTAAATAAGGGGCTTTAAGGCCAGAGAAACTGTATAGATTCAGACATTTTTCTTGCAGGGGCTGGAGTGATATCACAGCGGGTAGGGCTTTTGCCTTGCATGCGGCTGACCCAGGTTCAATTCCCAGCATCCCATATGGTCCCCTGAGCACCGCCAAGGATAATTCCTGAGTGCAGAGCCAGGAGTGACCCTTGTGCATCGCCGGGTGTGACCCAAAAAGAAAAAAACAAGACTTGCAGTTGGCCAATCCCAGTTTGATCCCCAGCATCACATATGGTCCTCTGAGCACCAGCAAGAGTGAACCAGAGCACAGAACCAGGCATATGGACACACATACACACACACACACACACACACATACACCAAGAAATATACATTATTCACAGGTAAAACCTGAAATTTGGTGCCAGTAAGATCTCGTACAGGCCTTGGTATTACATGCAGCAAATCCCACTTCTAATCCCCAACATCAAATATGATCCCTCAAACACAGGCCTGAACACAGGGCCAGCAATAAGCATGGAGCACTGCTGGATATGACCCATAAAACAAAAACAATAAGGGCTTCCTTATGTCACCTAGTTCAAACCAAAGGAAAAACAAACCTAACAGCCAATTCATTCCTGCCTGGGGCAGACACTGCTGGGAAGTCTCAAGGCAACATCCAGCTCCAGACACTAAGGAATCTGTTTGAAATCTGGGTCCAGTCCAAGTTTAACTCCCAGGCAGCGTTTGGACCTACGCACTTGTCTGGGCAGAATGATCCTGCTGGTAGAAATTAATCTGTTGAAATACACAGGTATGTGAGTTTTATAATATATCTCCAGGCTCTTGGGAAGTTGGGGATGGGCTACCTTGTATCTCCCTGTATCTCCAGAAGTCAAGGCAGCCAGAACCATGAACTGCCTCCAAAGCCATGTAAGCCCTTTCACTGGCCATGATCCTGAACCTCATAAATAAATTGCAAAAGAGATCAATAAGTTGCAGAGGCTCTTCCAGACCCCATGCAAGGTTGAGTCATTCAGAGCACCCCAGAGAGGGTGTGTGAGCCAGCACCCACCCAGAGCACAGAAAACCTTCGTGCTTCACAATTGCCTCTATATTCCTGGAAGAATCTACTGCTCAGGAAAAGCCTTGTCTAGAAATTAATCTGTTGAAAAACTCAGGTATGCAGTTTTTGTGACTGACATCTCCAGGCTTTCATGGAGTAGGGGGTGGGCTACCTCCCCCCATCTCCCTGTACTTCTGGGAGCCCTAGCAGTCACACACAAGCCCCAAAATGCTTCCCAGTTAAAATTTTAACTCCAGTTGTATTACCTTGTTAAAACTTTTTTTTTATTTACTAGAAATACTTTCCTCATCTTTCTTAACACTGCCGTATTGGTGGCTCTTTCAGGGTCAGGGGAATGAGACCCATTGTATTTACTGTTTTGGGTATATCAAATATGCCACGGATAGCTTTCCAGGCTCTGCTGTGTGGGCAGGATACTCTCAGTAGCTTGCCAGGCTCTCTGAGAGGGATAGAGGCTTTTAGGGTGGCCTCTAAACCCCCTTGCAGGTGTTCCCATGGTTCAAACCATACTTGAACCCCATCAAATATGGTGCGGTAATCTTGGAAGATGGGTATTAAGTGTCTTATGATGTGTCACGCAGCCACAAAGCAGCCGCGTGGTCCAGAAAGCAGCCTGGAGTGTGGCAGCTGGGTAGTGGAGGTAGTGGAGGTAGTGGAGGTCTGCCGATGAGGTATTTATCTGGGACCGGTAGGGTGGGGCTTCTGGGTGTGATCCCTGGGTCTCCAGAGATTGCTGGAAGCAGGCAGGGCAGGGTAGCATTGTGCTTCTGGGTTTAATCCCTGGGAAGCTGGAGATTGGTGGGAGCAGGCTGAGGATCTCTGTTTCCAGGTCCCATTGAGCCTGGAGTCCAAGTTCACAAAGTTCTGCTTACCTGGTTCTGTGGGGCTTCACTCGTGTGTGAGTCGAGGATGAGGAAAGAGAGGCTGATAAAATCTCAAGGCCAAATGAGGCTGCCAAAACAAAGGACTAAAATGACTGTCTGTACTTTCAATGCACGTACACTGGCATCGGATGCATCCATCGAGGACCTGATAGTGCAAGTGCAAAAGATCAAGTATGACATCATTGGTCTGACCGAAACAAGAAGGCATCAACCACATTACACCTTTTTCGACACTGGAGAAGAACTGTTCCTCAAAACATGCGACAAAAGAGGCATCGGTGGTGTTGGTGTCCTTGTCAACACAAACTTGGCCATGAGCATTGATTCATTCGAATGACTAACAACCCGAATCGGATTATTACACTTGAATAGATGTGGCTCACTGCCGGCAGTTTCTATCTTCATTGTCTACACACCAACATCCAATTATGATGAAGGAGAAATTGAGAAGTTCTACATGGAGCTGGAGAAGTTCTATAATGAAGACCACACCTTCTACAAGATCATTGTTGGTGATTTTAAAGCCAAGATAGGACTGAGAAGATCAGCCGAAGACTCCACATCGGGACCCATGACCTAGAATGGAGCAAACAGGGTGAGAGACTCTCTAAGTTCATCATGTCAACCAAGATTATCCATGGTAATTCACAGTTCCAGAAAGCTGAATCTAAATGTTGGACTTGGGAGTTTCCCAGTGGACAGCTCCACAATTAAATTGGCCACATCTTATTCAATCGACGGTTTTGCCTGACCAATGTCACTGTTGTCCCAAAATTCCAAACAGGATCAGACCACCATCTCCTTCATGCAAAATTCTACTTCACAGAGCGGGGAGAAAAGACTACAAAGTTTAAGAAGAGAACTCCCAGAACAACCACCAACTGGGAGCACTTTGGCACTATTGCAGCAACATGGTAAGATGCCGTCATTGACAACATTGACGAAGAATACAATCAACTGGTTCAGCATTTCCATGATTGTGCGAGAAACGCCAAGAGAGAAATAGCCACAAAAAGATGCCTGTCTTCGAAAACTCTCACGCTCATTCACCAATGTGGCTTGGCGTGAGCCTCAGGTAACCACAAGCAAATGTCCGAGCTCACGAAGCTGTGCAGAGAAGCGATCAAGGAAGACCCCAAAGAGAGAAGAGCAGCAAGTGCTGGCAGACACAGCAGAAGCCAGAAAAAGCATTCGCAATCCCTGCCTGTCCTTCGCCAACTACAAGACCAAGATGACTGCCCTCCGACGTCCTGATGGATCTATCACATCTTCCAGAAGGGCAATGGAGAAGATTATCCATAACCTCTACTTGGACCTCTTCAATAGCCATGTCCACCTGCCCACATACCAAATTCCGCAGGTTGGATATGTCGTTCCCAATGTTCTCCTTTCCAAACTCTGACACTCCATTTCATTGGTAAAGAAGCAAACAGCACCCGACCCAGATAAGGTCAGACCCGAACACCTGGAGAACCTGCCATCAGTACTCATCAATACACTGGTTCGGCTCTTCACACACTACCTGTCTGAATGCAAGGTTCCGTCCCAATGGAAAACCAGCAGGACTGTACTACTGTACAAGAAGGGAGACATCCATGACATTGGCAACTATCGTCCAATCTGCCTGCTGTCTGTCATCTACAAGCTGTTCACTCGAGTCATCCTGAATAGGATTGGCAGAACACTAGATGAAGGACAACCATGTGAGCAAGCTGGGTTCTAAAAAGGATTCAGCACAATCGACCATATCCACACGGTAATCAAGCTCACTGAGGTTCCTCAGGAGTTCAAGATGCCGCGCTGTCTAATGCTCATTGATTTAAAGAAGGCCTTTGATTCTGTTGAGACAAAAGCTATCATCGAAGCACTAGCCAAACAGGGCGTTCAAACTCAATACATTAGGATCCTTCGTGAGCTGTATTACGGATTCACTACCAGGATCTCGCCATTGTACAAGGAAGTGATCATCCATGTCAAGAGAGGGGTTAGGCTGGGTGATACCATTTCACCGAAATACTTCAGTGCCACCTTCAAAACTGTCATGCGATGACTGGAATGGGAAGGAATGGGAATGAAGATAGACAGTCGGCAACTACACCACCTCCACTTCACTGATGACATTGTTCTAATAACACCAAACATTAGCCAAGCAGCACAAATGCTGGCTGACTTCGACCGTGAGTGTGTAAAGGTTGGAATCCAGCTGAACCTTACGAAGACAATGTTTATGAGAAACAGTCTTATTCCTGACATTCCATTCGCTCTCAGTGGAACAAACATCTATGAATGCAACAGTTATGTGTACCCAGGTCGAGAACTCAACAAGACAAATGACCTGGCACCTGAGTTGTGCAGGAGGAAGAGTGGCTTGGAACACCTCTGCAAATCCGACAAACCATTTCATCGTTTTCACTAATGAAAATTAAAAAATAAAATAAAATAGGGGCTGGAGCAATAGCACAGCGGGTAGGGTGTTTGCCTTGCACGCGGCCAACCCGGGTTCGATTCCCAGCACCCCATATGGTCCCCTGAGCACCGCCAGGGGTAATTCCTGAGCACAGAGCCAGGAGGAACCCTTGTGCATTGCTGGGTGTGACCCAAATAGCAATAAATAAATAAATAAATAAATAAATAAATAAAAAGAAAGTAAAAAGAAAGAAATGAACAGCACTTGGCCCAGACAAGGTCAGACCTGAACACCTGAAGAAACTGCCGTTAGTACTAATCAATATGCTGGCTCAACTCTTCACATGCTACCTGTCTGAATACAAGGTTCCGTCCCAATGGAAAACCAGCAGGACTGTACTACTATACAAGAAGGGAGACATCCACGTCATTGGCAACTATCGCCCAATCTGCCTATTGTCTGTCATCTACAAGCTTTTGTGTCATCCTGAATAGGATTGGCAGAACACTAGATGAAGGACAACCATGTGAGCAAGCCGGGTTTCGAAATTTTTTTTAAAGAAAGAAAGATCCTGGCGGCCACCAAATATTCCCTCACCAGGCTGGAGCAATAGGGCACCAAGTATTTCCTCACCAGGCTGGAGCGGGTAGGGCATTTGCCTTGCGAGTGGCCAACCTGGGTTCCATTCCCATCGTCCCATATGGTCCCCCAAGCACCGCCAGGAGTAATTCCTGAGTGCATGAGCCAGGAGTAACCCCTGTGCATCGCATTTTGTGACCCAAAAGGCAAAAAATAAATAAATAAAGTAATTTTTTTAAAAAATTCCCTCACCTTCCCAGAGAGAGGGCGGCTGCTCTAAAATCAGTCTGTCAGATTGGGGTTGAGACAGGAAGCATCGTTTTTTATTGCAGACAGCGCCCTCTGGTGGCATTGCTGCCTCCCTCGTCATAGCCGCTGGTTGCCTCTTTCCCCTACTGGCCGTCCTTACCCCTTGACCTCTCAGCATGAAGCAGGGTTATGCAAGTGGCCACTTAGGTAAGGAACTCTTCCAACTTAAAGTTCTCTGTGTAGCCAAAATGTCACATTTCTTTGATGCAGGAGGGACAGTTGCCAGTTCCTGCTGATGTCCTCTGTGGGTGAGCAAACTTCGGACCAGATCACTGGCTCCATTTCTTGTGTGTGTTTTATTGCACGGTCCAGGTAAAAACCCAGAACCCAGGGGCCTTGAGTCGGATCCCCAGAACCGCACCCAGATGCCCAAAGGGATCTGGGTGGCCCTTTAGCTAGGAAAAGAGTCTAAAGGATGTGAGGTCTCCTGTGCTCAGCCACGGAGTGTGCAAATCCCGGGCAAAGCTCAGATCTTCACAATGACAACAGCAAAGGAAGGGAAAGGTGCAAAAGGAAGGGAGCAGAGAGATAGGACAGTGGGGAAGGCACTTCCCTTGCACAAGGCTCACCCAAGTTTGATCCCCAGCACCCCAGATGATCCTTCTGAGCACTGTGAATATAGCCCAAAGGGAAAACAAAAGAAAAAAATTTTACCCATGTTCCGAGAGATATAGCAAGTAGGTAGGGTGCTTTCCTTGCATGCATTTGACCTGGGTTTAATCCCCATGCCCCATATATTCCCCTGAATCTGCTAGGAATGATTCCTGAGCACCACTAGGTGTGACCAAAAAAAAATGTCTTTCTAACTATTTTTATTTACTTATTTATTTTGGCTTTTTGGATCACACCTGGTGATGCTCAGGGGTTACTCCAGGCTCTGCACTCAGGAATTAGTCGTGGCAGTGCTCTGAGGGATGTCAAGGATCAAACCTGGGGCCGGCTGCATGTAAGACAAACACCTTAACCCTGTACTATCACCCCAAGCCCTCTAATTGTTTTTCTTATTTTTCTCCTTCCAGAACCACTATTATCATCCTTGCCATGACCAGGAGCCCCCTATACTTCATGTTTGCTCAGCAGGTCACATGTCTCAGCTGTGGGGCTGACACATCCGTAGCTGAGGGATGCTGGAGATTAGACACTTTGTCAGGGTGCCCGGAGACCCCAAATGACGGTGCAGCAAGGAACGACATGGGGTGCTGCCAGGATGGAATGCACATTCTGCTGAGTTCTGTCAGGAAGACCTCCGCTGCCAATCCCTCCCAATCCCTTCCAATTACTGAGTAGCACTGCACTGTCCTTCCGTTGTTCATTGATTTGCTCGAGCAGGCACCAGTAATGTCTCCATCGTGAGACTTGTTGTAACTGTTTTTGGCATATCAAATATGTCACGGGTAGCTTGCCAGGCTTTGCTGTGCAGGCGGGATACTCTCGATAGCTTGCCGGGCTCTCCAAGAAGGATGGAGGAATCGAACCCGGGTCAGCCACGTGCAAGGCAAATGCCCTACCCTCTGTGCTATAAATATATTAATATATTCTACTATTGGGCTGGAGTGATAGCCCAGCAAGTAGGGCATTTGCCTTACATGTGACCGACCCAGCTGACTCTGGTTCGAATCCTCCATAATAGTAATGTAATAACCTGTATATAACATTATTGTAGTCCATTTTATAATGGCGGGACTCAGGGGACCATGTGTGGTGCTGGGGAGCAGACTGAAGTCAGCCACATGCAAGGCAAGCCCCCTACCCACTGTACTATGGCTCCAGCCCCTAGAATAGTCAATTTAAAGTCTTTGAATCTGTGTCATCTATTGATTATCTTCCTGTAAAACTGGGAATGAATCCCACTTGTGGAGGGGTTGCCTTTTGGGGTCCACCTTGCGATGCTCAGGGGTTACTCCTGGCTCTGCACTCAGGAATTACTCCTGGCAGTGCTTAGGGGACCATATGGGGTACTGGGAATCGAACCTGGGTTGGCTGTGTGTAAGACCAATGCCCTCCCCACTGTCCTATCACTCTGGCCCCTGAATCCCATCTTTAAATATCTGCCTGTTGTAGGATAACATTGCTTTGTCCTTTCTCCCTTGCCACAGGAGCTTAGGTTTATCAGGTTACACCCATCACAGTGCTCTCGAGTCACTCCCATTCCTTTGTTTATCTGTAAACACTTCTCTATGTTCTCTTCTCCAACCAGTTAATCAGTTTTTCCCCCTAATCAGACTCTGTTAATTTGTAAGGTCAGATCCTTCTAGGACACTGAACTTGTATTGTCAGTTTATACTGCCTTTCTCCTCTCCTTATGTCTTTTGGATAGTTTACTTTAAAGAAATGCCTTTTTTTGTATAGATACAGGATGACCGTTAACATTAT
The DNA here is from genome assembly GCF_029834395.1 of Sorex fumeus. Lineage (NCBI taxonomy): Eukaryota > Metazoa > Chordata > Mammalia > Eulipotyphla > Soricidae > Sorex > Sorex fumeus. The sequence goes on from NW_026606179.1 coordinate 17,683,756, forward strand.
GCTTTGTAACTTAGGATTTAATTGGCTTTGAATATTATTCACTCCTGGGCATCTGCTTTCTTGACTTAAGCCTGAGCTGCCCTTGTTTCCTAGCACCCCAAAAGCAGGGTCCCAATGAGGGACTGAACCAACCCAGGGCAAGCGGTGAGCTACCCTGGCATTGAAATGGGCCAGGCCAAAGTGCCACGATTCTTAAGTATAAGTTAAGAGTTTGATCATAGACAGATACTGTCATGATCCAAAGGTAACAAAGAGACTAGAACCCTGTTAAGGATAGGAAAGACTATCTGGCCTGAGCAGTGTAGTCTGAGATTGAGATGGCCCTAGGAGAGCAATTCTATAAGTTTAAGGTATTTCTTACTCTATCCATACAAAATGATTTATATTATGAATGCTTATATGTTTGTTGGACAAGGAGAGGAGAAACACACCCATGGGATTCCGCTCTAGGGTGGGTCATCCTGCTGAGAGAGTATCTGTCCTAGAAGCAGCTTTCCCCAAGGGAAAGAATTCTACCCCTATTGATTGTGACCACCTATGTCTAATTGTTGCCCCAACCCCTCATGCTTTGGGCTTTAACTGTACTGTAAGACTGGGCTGGGGGATCAGAATCCAGACTCCAGAGCAAGAGGAGAAAGGGAATCAGGATCAGTATCCAGATTCCAGAGTCAAAAGGAGGATGAAGGGGGATCAAGAAGGAGAATGAAGCAGCATGGGGGAGGAAGAAGCAGGAGGAGAATTGGAGGAGAATGGACATGGGAATGAAATAAATTGCAACTAAGACCAACCAGACTGGCCCTCGTTCCTTCCTTCACCTGCCCATCGCCATTGACCTCCCCGAGGTGTGGGACCCAGCGTGAGACTGCCGAACGCGGGCAGCAGGAGAGATAAACCACTGCTGCAGCTGCCACTGCTGTCGTTTTTGAGTTTACACAGGCTGTGGCAGATAGTTTTTCACAGTAGCATGGACATTGTAAATTTTGTGTCATGGAGATTTTGAATTTCCTCTCTGCTATTCCCTAGATCTCTCAAGCTTTTGTCTGAGCAAGTCAGTAATGTGGTTAAATTCTAAATTAAATTCTAAGCCTGCACTTGCTTAGACACCCTAGAATTTCTTCAGTCCAGGCTATAAGCTGTTCGGTTGTGGGAGGTGGAGGGGGTAGTTGGGGTTTGTTTGGTTTTGTTTTTTCTTCTATCACTCTGAATATGTCACTCAAGCTGAGATAGGAAACTGGCAGAATGAGCTGTCTCCCGTGTCCTTCCCTATTTGGCTCACACCCTGAAAACGATGTCAGAGTGTGGTTCTCACACCTGTTAAAACCAGTGGAATTCAAGTTGGCACCCTGTGGATAACCACAGGGCCTACTCTTCCTCCTTTCCCCTGACTGCACTGTATCAGCTGGGAAAAGGGCATCTCTCTCCCACTGTGCAGTGTCCAGTTACTATGACAACACTTGAGAGAAACTAAACCCTGCAATGCTACAAAGAGCGAAACCCCAGAGTTGTTCTGGGGATTTTGGCTCTTGTTTTTTTTTTTTTTTAATGTAGGAGAACTACTATTTATTCAGCCACTGATTAGGCTGATTGAATTGGACATGAACTCCACCTTACTTTTTTTTTCATTTTTTATAATTTTATTTATTATTTTGGGCTGGAGCGATAGCACAGTGGTAGGGCGTTCGTCTTACAAGCGGCCAACATGGCCGACCCGAATTCGATTCCTCTGCCCCTCTCGGAGAGCCCGGCAAGCTACCAAGAGTATCTCGCCCGCACGGCAGGGCCTGGCAAGCTCCCCGTGACGTATTCGATATGCCAAACACAGTAACAACAAAGTCTCCAATGGAGACATTACTGGGCCCGCTCGAGCAAATCGACGATCAAGGGGAGGGCCTTTACCTTATTTATTAAATCACTGTGAGAGCAGTTACAAAGCTTTCGGGTTTAAGTCTTGATCATACAATGAAACACCCCTACCTTCACCAGTGCCCATTCTCCACCACCAAAAACCCCAGTATACTCCCATCCCGCACCCTCCCCCTACCTGTAAGGCAGATGACCTCCACATTATTCTCTCTCTCTCTCTCTCTCTCCTTTGATTACATTCAATATTTTGACACCTGACCCACCATTATTATTTGGGATTTTACCCCAACACTCAGATCTGCCAAAAAGGCAACAGTAGACAATTTGATTTCTATTGCTGATTATAGATAACATATGATGTCGCATGGCTACAGTAGTGGCCGTGTGATTTTAAGATTTTGAAATTTTAACAATTAAATCTGGAGGGATTTCTGCCAAAACTTGCTGGGTTCTGAGATTTGTTCCTGAATCTCTGGGATCATGGCCATTAAGCAGCTTGATCAAGAGCCAGAGAGGCCATTCATGGGTGGTGACTCAGGGTCTCGTTGGGCCGGGGAGGAAAGGGCCAGCTCCATCCCATCCCGTGAGTCCCCGCATGTTTCATCACTGCGGGCCCAAACCTGACTGTCCAGTGGCCTCTGGAGGATGGCAGCCACCTGGCCATCAGGGGGAACAGGCCAAGGTATAAAACCTATTTCTGGGGGTATGGTGCTGCCAGCAGGTCAATCTGTACCTGTGAGGCGAGTGCATCAGCAGCCTGATGATGCCTTCAGACTTCCAGATATCCCAAAATTGCTACTGTACCTTTGGCCAGACCCCAAAAACTTAGGGCAAAGCTTACCAAGAAAGTAAATGGCCAAAAGTTAGGTATGTGGGAGACACACCCACAGAACACCTCCAGTTCAGCTATATAATTGGAAGCATGGCCTCTCTGGTTCCTGATTGAACTGCTTATAATGGCCATGATTCCAGAGACTCAGAAACAAATCTCGAAACCCAACGGCTTTTGGCAGAAATGCATCCGGTCCCTGCAGTAGGTTACCAGCGCCAGGCCACCCAAGGTGGGAATAGGTTTTGTGCCTTGGCCTATTCCCCCTAGCGGCCCAGCGGCTGCCATCCTCCAGAGGCCACTGGAAAATCAGGTTTGGCCCATAGTGATGAGACACGCAGGGCCTCACAGGATGGGGGTGGATCCAGCCCTTTCCTCTCCACCCCAACAAGACCCCGAGTCGCTGCCCATGAACAGCCTCTCTGGCTCCTATTCAAGCTGCCTAATGACCATGATCCCAAAGACTAAGAAACAAATCTTGGAACCCAGTGGCTTTTGGCAGAAATCCATCCAGACCCGCAGTAGGCTACTGTTGCCAGGCCACCCCAGGGGGGAAAGGGTATTGTCCCTCCGCCTGCTCCCCCTAGGCAGCTCGGTGACCACCATCCTCCAGAGGACGTTGGGAAGTCAGGTTTGGGCCCTCAGTGGCGACACATGCAGGGCCTCACAGGATGGGGGTGGAGCCGGCCCTTTAATCCCTGTCCCAATGAGACCCAGAGTCACCGCCCATGAACAACCTTTCTGGCTCCTGATCAAGCTGCTTAATGGCCATGATCCCAGAGACTCAGGAACAAATCTCGGAACCCAGCAGGTTTTGGCAGAGATCCCTCCAGATTTAATTGCTAAAATTTTGAAATTTCGAATGGCTAAAAGGCACATGAGAGAATGCTCTACATCATTAATCATCAGGGAGATGCAGATCAAAATAACAATGAGATATCATTTCACACCACAGAGACTGGTCCACATCCAAAAGACCAAAAACAATTGGTGTTGGCACAGATATGGCAAGAAAGGGACACTCCTTCACTGCTGATGGGAATGCCGACGGGTTCAGCCCTTTTGGAAAGCAGTATGGACGAACCTCAAAAAATTAGAAATTGAGCTTCCATTTGACCTAGCAATACCACTCCTGGGAATATATCCCAGAGAGGCAAAAAAGTATAGTTGAAGTGACATCTGCACTTGTTTGTTCATTGCAGCACTCTTTACAATAGCCAGAATCTGGAAAAAACCTGAGTGCCCGAGAACAGATGACTGGTTAAAGAAACTTTGGTATATCTACACAATGGAGTACTATGAAACTGTTAGAAAAGATGAAGTCATGAAATTTATATACAAGTGGTACTACATGGAAAGTATCATGCTAAGCGAAATGAGTCAGAAAGAGAGGGACAGACATAGAAAGATTGCATTCATCTGGGGAACATAAAGTAAAAAAATAGGAGACTAACACCCAAGAATAGCTGAGATAAGTACCAGGAGGATTACTCCATGGCTTAGAGGCCAGCCGCACATGCTAGGGGAAAAGGCAGCTCAGATAGAGAAAGGAGCACCAAATAAAGGGTGTTGGGAGGTTCCTTCCAGGATGGGAGATGCATGATGAGAGTAGACTATAGACTGAACATGATTGTTACTCAATGTCTCTTTTTCAAACCACAGCACTCAAAAGGAGAGAGATAACAAAAGGGAATGCCCTGCCACAGAGGTAAGGTGGGATGGGGGGATGGGGGTGGGAGGGATACTGGGATTAGTGGTGGTGAAGAATGGGCACTGGTGGAGGGTTGGGTATTCAATCATTGTATAACTGAAACCCAAGCACAAAAATTTGTAAGTCTACAACTGCTGTACCTCATGGTGTTTCACTAATAAAAATTTTTTTAAAAAATTCGGAATTTCAAAATCACACGGCCACTACTGCAGCCACACGACATCATATGTTATTCTTAACCAGCAATAGAAAACAAATTGTCTACTGTTGCCTTCTCAGCAGATCTGAGTGTTGGGGTCCACTGTCCACTGTCCTCCCATTATTCATAGATTTGCTTGAGCAGGCCCAGTAACATCTCTTTTGCAAACCACAGCACTCAAAAGGAGAGAGATAACAAAAGGGAATGTTTTCTTCCTGTGACATATTCAATAAGCCAAACACAGTAACAAGTCTCTAAATGGACTTGTTACTGTGTTTGGCATATTGAATATGTCACGGGTAGCTTGCCAGGCTTTGCTGCGTGGGCGAGATACTCTCGGTAGCTTGCCAGGCTCTCCGAGAGGGGCAGAGGAATCGAACTCGGGTCGGCCATGTTGGCTGCATGCAAGGCAAATGCCCTACTGCTGTGCTATCACTCAAATAATAACGGTGGGTCAGGTGTCAAAATATTGAATGTAATCAAAGTAGAGAGAGAGTAATGTGGAAATCATCTGCCCCACAGGTAGGGGGAGGGTGTGGAATGGGGGTATACTGGGGTTTTTGGTGGTGGAGAATGGGCACTGGTGAAGGTAGGGGTGTTTCATTGTATGATCAAGACTTAAACCCGAAAGCTTTGTAACTGCTCTCACAGTGATTCAATAAATAAAATTATAAAACATGAAGAAAAAAACGAACAGCACCCGGCCCAGACTAGGTCAGACCTGAACACCTGAAGAACCTGCTGTCAGTACTCATCAATACACTGGCTCGGCTCTTCACACACTACCTGTCTGAATGCAAGGTTCCGTCCCAGTGGAAAACCAGCAGGACTGTACTACTGTTCAAGAAGGGAGACATCCATGATATTGGCAACTATCACCTGATCTGCCTATTGTCTGTCATCTACAAGTTGTTCACTCGAGTCATCCTAAATAGGATTGGCAGAACACTAGATGAAGGACAACCATGTGAGCAAGCCGGGTTCTGCAAAGGATTCAGCACCATCGACCATATCCACACGATAACCAAGCTCATTGAGGTTTCTCTGGAGTTCAAGATGCCGCTCTGTTTAACGTTCATTGATTTAAAGAAGGCCTTTGATTCTGACGGAAGCGGTCATTGAAGCCCTAGCCAATCAGGTCATTCAAGCCCAATACATCAAGATCCTCCGTGAGCTGTATTGCGGATTCACTACCAGGATCTCACCATTCTACAAAGAAGTGATCGTTGATGTCAAGAGAGGGGTGCGGCAGGGTGATACCATTTCACCCGAACTCTTCAGTGCCACCCTCGAGAACTTCATGCGACGACTGGAATGGGAAGGAATGGGAGTGAAGATAGATGGTCGGCAACTACACCACCTCCGCTTTGTTGATGACATTGTTTTAATAACACCAAACATCAGCCAAGCGGCACAAATGCTGGCCGACTTTGACCATGAGTGTGGAAAGGTGAATCTTACAAAGACAATGTTTATGAGAAACAGCCTTGTTCCTGACACCCCATTCGCTCTCAATGGAACGACCATCTCCGAATGCAACAGCTATGTGTACCTAGGTCGAGAGGTCAACATGACAAATGACCTGGCACCCGAGCTGCGCAGGAGGAAGAGAGCGGCTTGGAACGCCTTCAAGAACGTCGAAGAAATAGCTAAGAGGACGAAGAACCTCCGGCTCCGGGCACATCTCTTTGATTCCACTGTTCTTCCTGCATTAACATATGCCTCAGAGACCTGGGCCCTACGCAAACAGGATGAGAATGCTATTCAGGTCTCCCAAAGAAGAATAGAAAGAGCTATGCTTGGAATATCACGTTTCACTCAAATGAGAGAAAGAATCCAGAGTTCTGACATCTGTCGACGATCAAGAATCAGGGACGCTGTCTCATTTGCCAAGGTGTCAAAAATCAGATGGGCTGGTCACGTAATGAGATTTAAAGACGACCACTGGACTAGAGCTGTTACTGACTGGATTCCATGGGATGTCAAAAGACCACATGGCCGCCCACCTACCAGATGGTCAGACTTCTTCGTCAAGATCATGAACGATTGGTTTGAAGCTCTTCATGTTCCCAGAACGAACAGATGCCATTGGGCTACACTAGCACGAGACAGGGACAAATGGAGACGTTACTGGCGCCCGCTCGAGCAAATCGACGACTAACGGGAAGTTAAGTGATTAAGTGATTAAGTGAAGAAAAAAAAAAAGAAACCTATTCCCACCTGGGGTGGCCCGGCACCAGTAACCTACTGCAGGGACCAGATGCATTTCTGGCTTTTGGTTTTTGGCTTTGTTTTGTTTTATTTTATTTTGTGAGTAGGACCTTCCATTCCTTGGAAAACTCATGAATTTTCCCCTGCTTTGCAGGAAATCAAAGACAATGATGATATATAGAATGACTGCATTAATTTATAGCCATATATGCATATGTATATATATAGTAGAGGAGGACTGGTCAGTGATTGGAATCAACCACAGAAGGCAGAGGGTAGGTAAGATAGAGAAGGGATCAATATGACAATAATAGCTGGAAATGACCACATTGAACAAGAACTGAGTGTTAAAAGTAGATAAAGGATATACCTGATATCTGTATTGCAAACCACAATACCCAAAAGATAGAAGTAGGCAGCGGTGGGTGGTGGACGGTGATGGGAGGGAAACCGGGGACACTGATTCTGGGATATATACCCTGGTGAAAGAATGGGTGTTGGAACACTGTATGACTGAAATTTAATCATGAACAACTCTTTATGGGTCTATCTCAAAGTGATTCTATTTTAAAAATTAAAAAACAAAAAAAGAATGATGAAAGACTTAGCAAAAAGCTTCTCAGAAAGTCAGCTTAAGGGGCTGGAACGATAGTATATAAGGCATTTGCCTTGCACACAGCTGGCCTAGGTTAGATCCCTGGCATCACCAGGAGTGATTCCTCCTGAGTGTAGAGCCAGGGTAACCCCTGAACACCATGACCAACAACAACAACAAAAAAAAAAAAGGTCAGCTTGAGTTCTGTTCCTTTGACTTGAATAAAAGCCTCATTCCTGTCTGACCTCACATCTTTGTGATTTTGATCCAAAGAGAGTATCGGGCCCATCTACCCTGGAACTCTTTGTCTTCTGGTCTTGCCTGCCTCCAACTGGAAGCCAGTAATTCAGCCTAGCATTGCCCCAGCAGGTCCTGAGTATCTTTTTTTTCCTTTGAGATTTTTCTCTTGGTCTTTTTTAGTTTGTTCTGCTTCTGTTTTGAGACCTCACATCATGGTGCTCAGGGGTCTCTCCTGGCAGGGCTTGGAGGACCATATGGGATGGGATGCCGGGAATGGAACTCGGGTTGGCTGCATGCAAGGCAAATGCAAGGCAAGTGCCCTGCCTGCTGCACTACCTCTCCAGCCCCCAGGTCTTGAGCATTTACACCAATATCTGTCTCCGTATTTCTCCTGCAGAGGCTTTGCTGAGCTTGCTGAAACAGTGCATATTCGGTCATCAGCAAATGGGGGGATTGGGGGCCATTATTGCTTCTACTATTATTCTGTGGTTGGAGCAAAGATCCATTGTCTGGACATATAAAAACCAATTACCCCAAAGCACTGACTTGGGAGAAGAGAGAAAAGTCATATCATGGCTAGAAGACAGGAAACTAAGCAGTGGCATGCTAATTCTGGGGCAAGGAGAGGTTTAAAGGCTTCCGAAGGGCATGAGTAAACTCAACTGCACTTGGATTGGTTCACAGCCGATTCTTCCAACCCCAGCACCACACATGGTCCCTGATCAGTGCCACGACTGATCCCTGAGAACACAGCCAGAAGGAAGCACAGCTGAGTCTGTCTCAAAATTCACCCAGCTCCCCTCCAAAAGGGGAGGTTCTGAACACGGCTTTCCTCAAGACTCAAAGGCAACGTGGACTCCATTGATGGAGCACCCCACTGTTCTTATAGCCTCTGAACACGGCACCTTCATTTTACTGATTCCACCCCACCCCACAAATCCTACAAATCCTATAATTCTCTCATCTTGTCTGCCTGCTGAAATGCCCCATGGCACAAACAAGGATTTACTAAATCTGTTCTATTGGATCATAGGTTTGTCCATGGGCGGGTTGAGGATATTGGACTGAGATGCGTGTATAAGCACCTCATGTGCAGTGAACGTGCACATCCATGCATGCATCCCTTAAGAAACAGTCAGGGGCTGGAGTAATAGCACAGCGAGTAGGGCGTTTGCCTTGCACACAGCCGACCTGGGTTAAAACCCGGCATCCCATATGGTCCCTCAAGCACTGCCAGGAGTAATTCCTGAGTGCAGAGCCAGGAGTAACCCCTGAGCATCATTGGGTGTGACCCAAAAAGGAAGGAAGGAAGGAAGGAAGGAAGGAAGGAAGGAAGGAAGGAAGGAAGGAAGGGAGGGAGGGAGGGAGGGAGGGAAGAAAGAAAGAAAGAAAGAAAGAAAGAAAGAAAGAAAGAAAGAAAGAAAGAAGGAAGGAAGGAAGGAAGGAAGGAAGGAAAGAAAGAAAGAAAGAAAGAAAGCAAGCAAGCAAGCTTATACTCATCTTCCAGAAACAAAAAGAGGCTCACACAGGCTCTAGGCCTGTCTCAAGGGCACAATATAAATGAGATTACAGGTTGTTTTTGGTTTTGCTTTGTTTTTCTTTTTTTCTTGCAGTATTGTATTAAGCCTCCAAACCTGATGCCTCTTGCGAATCTAAAGAACATTTAGCTACAAACCTGGGCCCCATCTCAGGATGGGGGTGGAGCCGGCCCTTTCCTCCTCATCCCAACGAGACCCCAAGTCGTCGCCCATGAACAGCCTCTCTGGCTCCTGATCAAGCTGCTTAATGGCCATGATCCAAGAGACTCAGAAACAAACTCGGAACTCAGCAGCTTTTGGCAGAAATGCATCCAGTTCCCGTAGTTGGTTACTGCCACCAGGCCATCCCAGGTGGGAATAGGTTTCGTGCCTAGGCCTGTTCCCCCTGGTGGCTCAGTGTATCCATGCCTCGAGACAGGTGTGTGAGGGTGTCTGACCTCTCCTGCATCTGGTGGTGGATCTGAACAACCCCACACCCTGCTGACTTCATGTCCTGCCCCCTGAGGCTAGTTTTTTGCCCCCCCCCCCCCATGCATTCTTTCATAATGCTAGTCAGCTTCCTGGAACAGGCTCTGGGCACCACTGTCCTTAGCCTGTCCCTGCCTCCTGTGCCTCCTTGATGTGGCAATTCGCTGTTTCTGCTTTCCCTGTGTCCTTGGGCCAGAGAAGTAGGGCTCCTGGCAGACCTTTATTCTCCTGGCACAAGTATGCACGGCTCTTGTATCTCTGTGGAATTATCCTTAGTGTGGGGACACACAGCAGCTGCCTAGGAGGGAACCAGGTGGCAGGTGGGGTTGGGCATCAGACTCTTGGTCTCATAGCTGAAGGCTGCCCCACCGTCCAGATGTCTCCCAGCGTTGCCAGTCACACTGCTCCCCCGTCCCCAGTGCCCTCCAACTCAGATGCCCCACAGAGGACAAGGACTCCCCTCATTTCCCTGCAGGGGATGGTGGGAAAGGAGTGAGGAGGCGAAAGAAGAGGGAGGGGAACGGGTTAAGAGAAAAGAAGAGGGGCTGGAGCAATAGTACAGTGAGTAGGGAGTTTGCCTTGCACATGGCCTACCTGGGTTTGATTCTCAGCAGCATCCCATATGGTCCCTCAAGCACTGCCAGGAGTAACTCCTGAGTGCAGAGCCAGGAGTAACCCCTGAGCATTGCCAGGTGTGACCCAGAGAGAGAGAGAGAGAGAGAGAGAGAGAGAGAGAGAGAGAGAGAGAGAAGGGGAGGGGAGAGAGAAAGTGAGAGAGAGAAAGAGAAAGAAGAGGTGAAAAAAAGGAGAAACAAAAGAGAAGAACGGAGCGAGGAAAAAGAGAAGTGAAGGGGGGGGGGGAGGAAAGAGGAGGGAGAAAGAGGAACCCTGGAACAGTGGTCTCTATCCCCACCTAGGAAGCAAAGGGCCTGGAGCAGTGTGAGGCTTCTGGTGGTGAGGCCACAGGTGCTGTGGGGGTTCCTTAGTGTAGGGGCTTCATCTGGCCTGCTCCAGCCCTGGGCCCTTCCACGTGCGCACCATTAGCCTGGGTTTGCGGGTCCACACCTGGGCAGACCCACAGAGGCCAGTGGGGGTCCCTGCTGCTAAACCGCCACGTCCAACTCTGCAAACCCCCAAAAGTGGGTGGAGCTGAAAAGCTAGCACAGGGATGAAGGGGCTGGCTTTGCACGCGACAGGTCTGGGTTAGATCCCAGGCACCCCCAGAGGGTAACCTGAGTCCACCAGGAGTGTTCCCTGAACACAGTCAGGTATGGTCCCAAAGCCTAAAGTCAAATAATTAATAATAATAATAATAATGTAGTCTGATCCAGGCACTGAGAAACGTGGCCTTGGTCCATGGACACCCCAAAACTGTGGTTCTTAGGTGCCCCTGCCACTCCAGCTGAAGCAGGGGTGCGGGTGGGTATCGGTAGAAGGGAGGGTGTACACTGGGTCAAAGTGAAGGTCGCCCTCAGGCTTGGATCAGTGAGTCAATGCTGGGGTGTCTTTCAAGACCCCCCCAGCACTGACCAGGTCCTACACCACAGGTGTAGGACTTTGACGGGATGCAGGGGTGGGGGGGTGGGGGGTGGTGCACTAATCCAGACTCAGTGGGCGAACAGAAGCGCCCCCATCCCGTTCCACCTATCCGTGCTGGGCGCCGCGGGATGCCCTGCTGGGATTGGACGCCGCCAGGGCCAATCACGGGGCGGTACGTGGAAGAGCCGCTCTTATGAGGGATGTCTGGGGCGCTCTGGCAGTTGCTGCGTGTGACAGTGTGCTGGAGCCCTTCTCTCATTCCCACGGTAAAACCCCTCCTGCTCTCCTTGGGTGGTTCCTGAGGCTTTGACTCCCGCAGTGCAAACCGGGGGCCCTCTCCTCCCTCCCCCTCAACCTGTTCGGTGGGGGGTCCCCTAGAATTGTGGTCCTAAATGGAATTTACCCCCTAGGGCAAAGGAAAAGGAACTAGAGACTCACTTTGTACCTCCCCACAAGGGTTGGGATGACAGCACCCTTCTTGCTCCTGAACGCCTACCGGGAGCTGGAATCTAAATTCGGAAGGTCCTAAAACAGTGCTCCCGCTGGGGAAACTACTGGATCCCCGAGAAGGGACTGGAATACTCCATTTTTTTTTTGCAGTTATACACATTAATGATGATGGTGCTTCCAGACCCGATGAACCTACTGAGTTGCAACAGATGGGAACCCCTATTTTGAGGCCAGGATGGGGGGGGGGAGGGAATGATGAAATCTGCACCTAATCTGCATCTAATCTATTTCTCTTCCTTCCCAGTGGGAGTTTCAGAAGTAGCATCCCACCTGGGCCTCCTGGTGACTCTGGTGAGTGTTCTGTCTCTACCGTCTGACTTGGGAACTTGTCTGCCGAACCCACGATTTCCTGCCTTAACCCCAGGCTTGTCTGTCCAGTCATTGTGGGGATGGTGTGCAGATGCTGAGGAATGAGACTTTTGCCCAGCGTGGCCCAAGTGGCGGGGTCGGTGGAGAACCTTTGGAAAAGCAGCATCCCCCTCTGTCCAGCTGAAATCATATGTGATTTCAAAAAGACACCAGTTTTGTGTCCTGACCTCTGACCCTAAAAATTATCCCATTTGGGTGTGTCTTAATTCATCCATCTCCTGGTTTAAAAAACTGTTCTGGGCTTGGGACCAGAGCAATAGTACAGTGTGGAGGTCATTTGTCTTGCACACAGCCGAGCTGGGTTTGAGCCCCAGCATCCCATATGTTCCCCTGAGCATCGCTGGGAGTAATTTCTGAGTATCATCAGGTGTGGCACAGAAAAAAGCAAAAAGAAATCAATTCTTCTGGGCTGGAGAAGAAAGCTCTAGGGGCGGGGCGAAGTTTTACCTGTGAAGTTTCCCTGGTCACGGTTCCCCAAGCACCAGGGGTTATGGCCCAAAACGACAACAATCAAGGAGTGCCTGTGTAACAGGTGGTGTGTGCTCCTGCACTGCCTCCCTATTTGCAGTGATGGTTTCTGGGGTTTCAGCTGGAAGCACTTAGAGGCACGGAGCCAGCTGTGTTGCTACGTGGGGGCCGGCAGCACTGACCCTCTCCATTTCCCTGATTGGACTTCACTGAGACCTTTCCCCAGGTGGAAGTCTCTCCTCAGCACTTGATTCTTCAGTGGCCATGGGGGTTAAGACTGCTGGGTATCAGCCTCGGCTATCTAGGTTTACCCCAGGAGAGCCTGTGGGTGTCTCGTTGAGGTGACGGTTTGACATGCCTTCTGGGTTGTGATTTCCTGTGAGGTGATGAAGTATGTAGGGGACAGAGATCATGGCACAAGCCACCGGGGAGGGACTCTTGTGAGTGGTGAGCATGGTGGCCAGTGGGTGACTCTGGGCCACCACAAGGGTGGGCATGGGGTAGAGCCAGCTCCAGAGTTGGGGGGTTTTCCTGTTTGGGACTCACTTGGGCTCAGATAGTGGGGAAGTCCTTGATGATGCCTCTCTTCTACTTTGGAATGTTCTAGAAGTCCATCCCAACACATACACACAGCCTTTTTTTCCCCTCTGGCATTAACACTACCTGTAGTATGGGACTCCCTCCCCAGCATAGGAGGGACCAGGTCAAAGGGCACCCACAGTGTCTCCAAACCCCACCCCCCAGAAGAAGGCATCATTGATTAGAAATGCCGGAGATACTAGCTAAGAGAGCCCCATGGGTAGGGGTCTGCCATGAGCCCTGGATGCCCAGGACCCTACCACAGCAGCAGAGTAGATAATTCTAAAGCCTAAAGTTTCCAATATTAAAGCTCAGTGAGGCTGGGTGGGTCAGGGGCTCCCCAATCAGCATTGCCCTTGGAAGGGGCACACCTTTAGCGGGGAAAGGAGGGGTGGAGGCTCGTAGGCAGGAGCCTGCTGGCTCTCACTCCTTCCTCCCAAAAAAATCATCCCTCACCCCAGTGGCTTCTTTGAAAGGAGCCTCTGAAGCTTGGGAGGGACCCAGACCTGGCTGTTTATCACCCCCTAACCTCCTAGGGCCAGTGTCTGTGCTGAAGGAGATCGGGAGGTGGTCGGCCCAGATGAGCTACAGCGTGGCTGAGAATCGAGGGAAGGTGCTAGAGACTCCCAGCTGTCTTGAGGGTCCCTGTCTCCTGCAGGCCAGGAGAAAGGGTTTGTGTGTTTGGTTTGGGGTTAGGGATCCCTAACTGTGCTCAGGGATCACTTTTGATGAGGCTCAGGGCATGCTAGGAGAGGGGGGAAGATTGACCCAGGTCAGCCGTGTGTCCTTTCTCTTCATCCCAGTATTTTTTCAGGAAAACTGACTCCCCTCAAGCGCTAAAGCCCCTGGCACAGCCTTGTCCCCCTCACAGCTCATCCCACCTCCTGAGGCACCCTCAGCCAGTGGTTTGTCATGGGGTCTTTCTCCCAGACCTGGTCCATGTTCCCTCGAGTTCATGTCTGAGAGAACCATCCGGTCTCTCTCCCACTTTTCACTTAGTCCAACCCCCGTAGTCCCATCCATGCTACCACAGAACCCGACCCTCCCTTCGCTGTCACTGAGTGAGGCTCCTGGGTGCAGAGACCGCATTTGTCTACTTCTGTCTTTTTTTTTTTCCTCTTCTTTACTGACCAGTTTATTTTGCCCCCAGAACATTTTGGCAATTTGTTTTTTATTTTATTTATTTATTTTTTAATTTATTGAATCACCGTGAGAAAAGTTACAAAGCTTTCAGGTTTAAGTCTCGGTCATACAATGATCAAACACCCATCCCTTCACCAGTGCACATTTTTCACCACCAAGAACCCCAGTATACGCCCCCCTCCCACCCCTCCCGATGCCTGTGAGGCAGATGATTTCTACTTAACTCTCTACTTTGATTACATTCATTATTTCGACAAAAGATGCACCATTATTTGGAATTTCCTCCCAACAATCAGAACTGCTGAAATGGTATTGTGAAATAATTTGTTTTCTATTGCTGGTTATGCAGACCATATGAGGCCACGATAGTGGCAGCAACAATTTTAGATTTCTGATATTTTACTAATTAAGTTTGGAGGGATTTCTGCCAAAAGCCGGATAATTACAAGACTGGTTTGTGTGCCTCTGGTGCCATGGCCATGCCAGAGAGCCACTCGTGGGGGCAACTCGTGGCCTCGGTAGGGCATGAAACCACTTCTCTGTCTTATTCCCAGATTTGGTGACCGGGGCTGTGTGGCTGACAGTTTAGAGGAAAGACAACCGAGGTTTTATTTCCTCTCGGCCACACCCAGCAGCTTTGGGAGTGCTGCCCACTATCCTCAGGGCCTGCCAGAGGGCTGGAGGGAGCTTCAGTCCCTCACCTTGTCTCCATCTCCCTCCCCCATGTCCAACCCACCGGACCTCAGGTCCTGCAGGACACGATGGAGCTGTCCTCACAGCTGAACCTTGACCTGCAGGCACTTCTGGAGCAGCTGGACCACAACAAACTAGGTGAATTCAAGGGCCAGCTGAGGGCCCTGGACCTGCACCAGGAGCTGGAGGATGCCCACGGGGCCCTGCTGGCTGACCTGCTCACCCACCACTGCTGCCCCACCTGGGTGGAGGTGGCAACCGTCTCGACCTTGGCAACCATCAACTGCATGGACCTGCTTAAGAGGGCCAAGCAGGAGATCCGGGGTAAGTGGGATGGCTCCCGGCTCCCCAGGAGGCAGTGGGGCGAGAGACAGAATAAGGTGGGGGGCCTCTGTGCCTCCAGAGTCAGGGTTCAGTCCCATTCTCACACTGGATCTGCTCCTCTGGGGGTTCACCTGCCCCCACATGTCCTGTTCATTCATTGTCGTATGCCATTGTCCACAGGCCCTGCCAGGCCCCCCTTCCCCACCTCCCTCCTGGCCTGCCAAAGGCAGCCTTCCCAGTGCTCACACACACTCACACTCACCCACACTCACCCACAGACTCACACAGTGCACATACATGCATACACATACACGCATGTACTCATACACCCATGCACGTACATCATGCGCATACATAAACTTATTCGCACATGCACACACTCTCACGCACTTAATCTCACACTCATTTGCACTCAAACTCACACTCACTCGCACTCACATCAAGCCCGCCCCACCTTTGCACTCAGCAGTGGGAGGTGGGTTTGGGGTCCCTGGGCATCTATGGTACCAAGACATCCCTGGTGCCCAGGTGCTGGCCTCCTATGTCCACATGCCTACTGGGCACAGTGACCTAAGAGACCCAGAAGGAGTTTACAAACAAGTTTATTTCATAAATAAGAATCCCCTGCAGGTTTTATCCCTCCAGGCTCTGTGTGCAGATAAATGTCAGCATCCTCATGGCCAGGCTTTCAGCTCCCAGCTGCCTCCCTGGGCCCAGGGTAGTAGAGATACAGAGTCTGGGCTAATCTGCCAATCTCTTCTCTTTCCAGAATCACTCAAGAGATCCTTCCAGAAGGAGCACAGGCCTCCCTCTACGAGTAACCCCCCTCTAGCCTTTCCTGATAGGGAATTGAAGTTCCCAGGGCCTTTGGATTAGACTGAGACAGTGCTTCCCACTTAGCTTACATCTCATGGCCCAGGATCCTGGCCACGTTGGTTCTCATTAATATCCTTGTCACCCATCTGGGCTTAACTCTCAGCCCCCATTGTTGAGGCACCTGAGCCGCGTTTCCATGTGGCACTGCTGACAGAGTGCCCAGCCTCTGCTGTCTCCCCTGCTCACTGCAGCTAGCCCAGCATCCCGGGAACCCCACCCTGCAGAGCTCAAGACACCGGAGATGTAGGAGACTCCAGAGATTACTCAGACAAATTTTGAAGAAATGGAGGAAATGGTGTTGGGGCCAGACTAGGCCGTCAGGACAACCCCGTGTAAACTGTTCCGCAAATGAGGAGCCTACCTGGGTTCAACCTGACAGCCTAGTCTGTCCCCAACACCATTTCTTCCATTTCATCAAAGTTTGGTTGAGTAACCTGGAATCTCCTGCATCTCCAGTTTTTCAAGCTCTGCAGGGTGCAGTTCCCGAGATACTAGGTTAGCTGGAGTAAGCAGGGGAGTCAGCAGAGGCCGGGCACTCCGTCGGCAGTGCCGCCTGGAAAATGCGGCTCAAGAGCCCCAATAATGGGGGCTGAGAGATAAGCCCAGATGGGTACAAAGGATGTTAATGAGACCCAACGTGACCAGGACTCTGGGCCGCGAGATGTAAGCTAAGTGAGGAGCACTGTGTTAGTCTAATCCAGAGGCCCTGGGACCTCCAATCCCCTATCAAGAGGCTAGAGGGAGGTTACCTACAGAGGGAGGCCTGAGCGGGTGTTCTCCGAGGAAGCAAGAAAGAAGCACTCGTGCCCTGCACCAGGTGGGGGCCTTCCTCTTCAGACTCTTCAGAGGACCACACCCATGATCTGTGGGTGGTGTTCGGCATCCAGGTGCACATGGAACTCAGGCCGGCCTTACTGCGGTGCCTGCGGAAGCCCAGCCAGGGCGAGCTATACACGCTAGCCGGCCTGCAGGAAGTGCTCTGGTGTCTGCACAAGTGTGGGGCCGGGGAGCTGGCCCAGGACCCCATGGTGCAAGTCCGCAAGATGGCCGTGCCACTGAGCCCCAGGACCCACCTCACGCAGCTGGTCTTCTCCCTCCCGCACTGCCGCGACCTGCAGAAACTGACTCTGCCCATGAGGAAGAAAGTGTTTCTGCACCTGACCGCAAGACAGAGTTCCAGTTCAGGAGGTAATGATGCGTGCTTCTCAGGCGGCTGGGGTCTGCAGCCTAGGTGGGTTTGGACAGGCGGCGTTCCCCAGGATGACAGAACAGGGGCATGAGTCAGAGCCATGCCCAGGGCCCACTTTTGTCTCCTGTTCCTTTGCCAGAGCCATGTCCTGCTTCTTCAGGGGACAGCTGGACCCTGCCTGTGCCGAGCTCAATGGCTTTAGGTGAGTCACATGGAGTTCACACTGGGGAAGCCTTAATCCCCCAAACAGCCTCCACCTGGGTCCTCCAGCCATGCTTCCAGGACTTTTGCCCACTGCCCCTGAAGAGCTTCCTGGAGAGGCAGGAGGGTTGGGCCAGCCATGACCAGGGAGTCAAGCAGGGTCAGCTGTGTGCACCCAGCCTGCTGCCCGCCTCTTCCTGTGGGAGGCTATTTCTGTAACTCTAGAAAAGGCATCGTCCTCTGCATCACCCATCTGGGCTCAGAAGTGTCCTGCTGATGCAGGCAACTGTCGGCCCAGCCAGGGCCCTGGTCCATGCAGGGGGTGTGATAGGGCTGCAGCTGGCTATGTTTGGGGTCAGGACCTGCCTAAATTCTCATGCCCTGTGTATGGTCACATTATTCATTCTGTTTGGGAGTTCCTCTGGGGAGCCCTGCACATGGGCTGGAGTCTCTCACAGCGGCCAAGAATGCTTAGGTGGTCACTGGCCTGTGGCCAAGCTCTCAAGCCACTCTGGGTGACATGCTTGTGGCGGTCACTACTCCTGACCCGACTGTTACCTGTGCAGGAATCCTGACCACTCCATGGCCTCTACCCCGCAGGCTCCGAGGTGACTCTACCTCCTTACTCGCTCCCTGGAGAACCCTCTGCTCTGTTCAGGGCCAACAAGCACCCGAGACTCTGTCCGTCACCTACGGTAGCCTCAGCAGCGCCACAGTGAAGGTGCTGTGTGAAGCCATCACCTCTGAGCACTACAGCCTCCAGGGATCATGTGAGTGGCCCCCTCCTCCAGGAAGCTCTGGGGACTCCTCTCCACCCTCTCCCCATCGGCTCCTCAGTGTGGGAATAGAGGGGAAGGTATTGCCCTTAAATTTATTTACCTTGTAAGGGAAACCCAAATATCTCTGGCTTGTGGGAACATGGGGGGTGGAGTTTAGAAGCACGGTACCTGGGGGTCAGAGGTGGTACAGTGGGTAGAGCCCTTGTTTTGCAGGTGGCCAGTCTGGGGTTCGATCCCTGGAACTACATAGGGTCTCCCAAGGACTTCTAGGCAGGATCCCTGAGAACAGCTGTGTGCCAAAACTCCCCATCCATTAAAAAACAGATCTGGGGCTTCTGATCACTTCTGGAGGAGATAAGGCTGTATCAGAAGGGGGGGGGGAGGGCGAGGGGGAAGGGGCGTGGCAGAGAAAGAAAAGTGTTCTGGGAGCAGGTAGCAGGTGACATGACTAATATCCCCCCACACACACACCTGTGCAGACATGGCTGGAGGGTCCTGCCTGCAGCCTCACGGCCTGTGGCCACTGAGACTCCTCCTAGAGGTCCTTGAGGTGCCACAGCGTCTGGCCTTGCCATCAGCCAAGGGTCCGTCTTGTCTCACCCGTCCCTCCAACAAAGAAAGCAGGTCCCAAGCAGACAAGAGCTCATGTGGAAAAACTGTTTCCTATTTCCTGGAAGGAGTGTGGGGATCACTCCTGGTGGGGCTAAAGATTCCAGGACTCGAACCCCTGTGCGCCGTGTGCAAGCCCAGCACCCTCGTCACTGTTCTGTCCCTACGGCCCTAGACTCCTGCACTTTGAATCCGAGCGTCCTCACCCAGCGAGACCCCAGTCTAAGCCTTCCCCGCCTATTCCTAGGCACACCAGTACAGCCACAGGTGCCCATCCCACCCATGGCGCCTCCCCCAGCCTCCGGCATCCTTCCCCAGCTGACATGTACCGAGACTTCTATGCTGCGCTGACTGGATGTGAGAAGCTGCCGCACCTGAGCCTCTGACTCAAGAAGCAGAGCAACATGATCTTCTCGTTGTGTGAGCTCCTGCGGCTGCCTGCCGCCTGCCGAGTCCCAGGTACCTGCATCCCAGACAAGCTCCCCCCGAGGCTGCAGGCCCCTGAGTCTGGCTGGAGAGCGGGCTGGTGTTTGAATCCTACTGTGTCCATCAGTGGAAAGCCAGAGTTCAGAGACCGCCCCAGGGGAACCCTCTACCATAGAGCACTTCTCCCATGAGGAATCGCCAGAAGACTGGGGGACTGGGTCATGAGTTTGGTTCCTAATGAGCAAATGGAAGGACATGCAGTGTTGGGGGGAAGTCACACCTGGTGATGCTCAGGGATGACTCCCGGCTCTGCACTCAGGCATCACTCCTGACAATACTTGGGGGATCCTATGGGATGCCAAGGACTGAACCCGGGTCAGCCATGTCCAAGGCTAACGTCCTCCTCCTGTACTTTGGCTCCAGCCCAGACATGCTCTATTAATTCAGCTGATGTCACAAAGAGCCATCAATTGTGCTTCAGCTTCCCAGCTAACTCTGGGGTCTTATTTTCATTCTTGGCTCTCAGAAGTGTCTCAGTTCTTTTTTTTTTTTTCATCACTATGGGGCACATACACCACAAGTGCCAATCAGCTTGCTGTGCTCCTGGAGGGTCTGGTTGGTGTCCAGCTTAAAAGTGGACACGAAGCTTTGTGAAGTTACCCTGACCGTGCTAAAGAGTTTAGAAAACCTCAGTCCAAAGTCATGCCATCTGGGGCCAGAGAGAGGAAACCATTGCCAGGTCAAGGCCCGGCCTTGCAGACAGCTGACCTGATCCAAGTCCTGGCACCACCTGGTCCCCAAGTGCTCAGAGTGGCTCCCAAACTGCGATGTTCCCGTGAAGTTCCATTCCACCCATAGCAGTGCGGATTCTGCCACTCTGTCATGGTTCACCAATGTTCTTGATGGTCGCAGTCAGCAAAGGCCGCCCTGCTGGGAAATGTGTTAAAACAGTGTGAGTAGTGGTGGGGAAGGCACCTGCTTTGCACATGACTCAGCCAGTTCTACCCCCAACACCCCGTAAGTTCCCCCAAACTGCACCAGGAGTGAGCCCAGAGCTCAGAACCGAGTCAGCCCTCGACACTGCCAAGTATGGCCCCAACATCAAAAATAATTTTAAAGAAATGCATAGCTGGGGTCCAGGGAGACAGTGCCCTGGGGGTGGCCTGCAACTGGCCCGGGTTCAATCTCCAGCACTGCATCAGGCCCCCTAGCTCAGTTGAGCACCCCTGCATGTGACCCCAAAAAAAAAAGCGCCGCATCCCTGGGCTTCTGGGCCTGAGGCTCTGCACATTACTTTCCCAGCAGTGCTGGGCCCCCCAGGTCCTGCTCTGAACCTGGCTGGGTGGGAGGGTGGGGCTCAAGGTGCTGGTCCCCAAGGATGACTGTCTCCTCCTTGGCAGGCTCTTGCTCTCCACTACCACTGCCCAGTGGGCTGACCTCTTCTGCTTGCTGCAAATCAACTGATCACTCCTGTGCTTGGATCTCAACGACAGTGACCTCTCTGAGAGGTCATTGTCATTGAGATCCAAGAGGCCAAGCTGCTCTGCAAGACCCTCAAGCACCCCCAGTGCCACCTGCAGCAACTGTTGTGTGAGTGTCCCTCTGACCTAGTGCACGGCAAGGCAGCACCGATCCCCAGGCTTGCTGGGGCCTGGAGATAGCCAGGGAAAGGGGAAACAAAGTCAGCACATGCACATACATGTGTGTATGCATGTGTGTTTGTGCATGTGTGTGCGCGTGTGCACATGTGTGCTGTGCATGCACGTGTGTGCGTGTGTATGCATGAGTTTTTTGTGCTTATGTGTATGCGTGTGTATGTGTGTGTATATGTGTGTGTGCGTGGAGTGTCCCCAGTCTCACTCCTTCCACAGGTCGGAGAACTGTCAGCTCACAGAGGACTGCTGCCAAGGGCTGGTGTCAGCCCTGGTCATCAGCCAGATGCTGTGCTTAGCCAGGAACTTCACCGGGGACCAGTACCAAAGGTTCTGAAGCAGGGTCTATGTTACCACACCTGTAAGCTGCAGACACTCATGTAAGTGTCTGCAGGCCCTACAATAATGCTACTGATTTGGGGGTGGCCAGGGGCTGGTCCCCCTGTCGGGAGTTGGAGGCTGTGGCCAGCTCCCGGATCACTGCCTATGAGCCTGTGGTTCAAACACATCAGTCATGCCGTGGGTAGAATTGGCGGCTGTCTGTTCACTCCTGGTGCTGGCCTAAACCTTCTATGCCCGGCTGGAGGAAGGGAGGGAGCTGGACCTGGCTGCCAGTCACTGTGTCCTCCCCAGCTTCTGGGGGTGGCCGGTCCCTCATCTCCAGGCATCCTCTGTGAGTGGATGCTGGTCATGCTCATGAGTCCTGTCCCTGTGTCACTGCCCTACGGGCTCCTGGCCACACCCCATGGTTCTAAGGCCCCCAGAGTCCTTCCCTGCCCTGCCCACCGTGTAACCCACAGCACACAGCCCCCTACACACGGGGAGCAAGGTGGTGAGCACGGGCCCTGCAAGAAGGGCCCGTGCTCGGGACTGGAGTAATAGCACAGCAGGTAGGGCGTTTGCCTTGCACGCAGCCGACCCGGGTTCGATTCCCAGCATCCCATATGGTCCCCCAAGCACGGCCATGAGTAATTCCTGAGTGCATGAACCAGGAGTAACCCCTGTGGATCGCTTGGTGTGACCCAAAAAAAAGAAAAAAGAAAAAAAAGAAGGGCCCATGCTCCTGGTCTGGGGCCCCCAGGGGAGCTGACAAGATGTTCTCTTCTAGATTCCAATCCTGCAACGTCACCAATGACGGCTGCTGCGACCTGGAAATGGTGCTGAAGCAGAACACAAGCCTCATGCACTTGGACCTGGGGCTCAACCCCATCGGGCTGGCGGGAGTGAAGTTCCTGTGTGGTGCCCTCAACGACCCACACTGCCCCCTCAGAAGCCTGTGGTGAGTCAGGGGATGTTCGCTCTGGATCTGGAAGGAGCATCAGTGTCGCCACCCTCCCCTTCCTAAGACAAAGGGTTAGAATGATTGATAATTCTCACCTACTGTGGCACTGGGAGGGTCATGCCCACTGGTGCTGGTTATTCCTGATTCAGGTCTCAAGGACAGGCAGTTTCCTGGGCCTCCCTTGCAGGCCCAGCCTGGACACTAACCTCCTGCGGCAGCATTGTTCACAAAGGGAAGTGTTTGGTTTCTGTTTGGGGGGCCACACCCAGCAGTGCTTCGGGCTCACTCCTGGTTCTACACTCAGGAATTATTCCTGGTGGGGCTTGGGGGACCATATGGGGTGCTGAGGCTCAAACCCGGTCAGCCACGTGCAAGGCAAGCACCCTCCCCACTGGACTGCTGCTGCAGCCCTTCAAAAAAGTTTTTTTAGGTCACAAAGTTTAAAGAACTGCAGAGACCTTAAATCAAATGCAAGGTGGGGAGAGAGAAGGGAAGCTGGGGTTGGAGCCATATGCACCTACCTTACACCCCAGTTCTAGTTCCTGTGAGAACTGTCAGGTCATGTCTAAGCACCAAATTAGGAATAGTCCCTGTCACTGTTAGCTGTGGCCCAAAATGAGGACAAAGTAAGCAAAAGGCATTAAGCTTATTAATTTAGACTATATTGCAGAATTCAAGGATTTGAAATCAGGCCCAGAGAAATAGGACAACAGGGAGGGCATTTGCCTTCCATCCATCGGACCTGGGTTCGATCCCTGGCATCCCATATAGTCCCCTGAGCCCTGCCAGGAGTAATTCCAGATGCAGAGCCAGGAGTAAGCCCTGAGCATCACCCAGTGTCACATCCCCAAAACAAATCTTTCGACTAGAAAGAAATGGAAGGAGAAAGGCCAACGGAGAGCCATAGATCAAAGGGCTGGTCTCCAGACTCCACTGGGAGCCAGAGCATATGGTCCGAGTCTTGCTGACCGCAAGTCGCACCCTTGCAGGCTGCAGGGCTGCGGCATTGGCCACCTGGGCTGTGAGGAGCTCTCGGCAGCTCTGCACACCAACAAGAACCTCCTCTGCCTGGATGTGGGCCAAAACGCCTTGAGGTATCGGGAGGTCAGGATGCTGTGTGACATCCTGAGCCATCACAATTGCACCCTGCAGAGACTCAAGTGCCTGGCGTCCTGGGCCCACTCCAGGTAGCCAGGTAGGGGCCGAGTGGGGGCCCCCAGGTAGGGAATCACATTGCTAGCAGTTCGTTTCCCTGCCACTTGTATCTGGCCAAGAGACCATCTCCCTGCGGCGCCTTCTGTGGGCTTCTGCAGGCAAGACATGTCAGCAAGTGACCCATAGTAGGGGCTTCTGGAGCAGAGGAGCAGGGCGGGTACCACCCTGGCACTGACTCTGCCCTTTGATGCTTTTGGGAGGAGCAGGAACTGGTCACAGGGTCCATATCTGCCTCAGGGTCAGAAGCTGCTTGTGAGTGAGTCCGTGAGTCAGCCTGGCCCTGGCTGTCTTCTTCACACTCTGTGTGGGCACTAGCCTTGTTGCCAACAGCCCCATCCCAGTCCCCGGGGCCCTGCCAGGGCCAAAAGATGAAGAAATGCAAAGCTTTTGGGATTGACCTGCTTAAAGGAGCTCGTCATTCTGCATCAGCCGAAAAGTGGGTGGTCCTGGGAAATCAGGAGCACTTCCCTAGTTGGGGGGAAGGGGGTTCCTTGGAGCAATTATGTAAATGGCACGTGGCCTGACACTGGGGGTTGCGGGCACAGGAAGGAAATCAGTTGGGAAGGGGGAACAGGTGGAGAAACGCTGGTTTGTGGGTAGGCAGGTCAGCTGAGTCTCATGTCCTCTCAGCTCCTCTCTCCATACAGCCAGCACCCCAAACCTCACTGGGGCTGCTGGGATTGCAGTGTGGACCTGCCTCATTTCATCTCCAATCCAGTCAAGATTGGAGCTGCCCTGGGCAATGTGGGGCTCCCTGGTGATGGCACCCTGAGGCAAGTGGGCACCCACATGTCTCCTCAGGAGTTTCCTGGAATCAACCCAGCCATTTCCCTTCTATGTCCCTCAGGCTGGATGTGGACATGGACAATCTGAGTCCGGAAGCTGCTGACTCAGACCCAAACCAGCAACCGGGATCTGACAGTGGAGAAGGATGACAACAGCCTGGGCAGGCCCTGGCCATCTGCGCAGCTCTTCACTCTCCCCACCCCACCCTTGTCCTTTGTCTAGCCCCTGGTCCTGGCCCCTCCTGACACCACCCTATTCACCACCCATTGGTGGTGGATGAAGGGGACAGGAAAACAGAGATGGAGGAAGTTTTACTTCAGATGTACCTTTCCAATAAAAATACTGAACGTCCTAAACAAATATGATGACCTCTTAACATCTGTATTGCAAACCATAATGCCCAAAAGGAGAGGGGGGTGAGAGAGAAGTGCCTTCCATAGAGGCAAGTAGGGGTTGGGAGGTTGGGAATGTGGGAGAGAAACAGGGTACATTGGTGGGGGGAGTTTACACTGGTGGAGGGATGGGTGTTGGAACACTGTATAACTGAAACCCAATCATGAGCTGCTTTGTAAGGGCCTATCTCACATTGATTCAATTAAAAAAGCAGAAAAAACAAAAAGCTTTGAGATAAAAACTGGAGCAGAGTCACTCCCAAATAGGCTCTGAAGTCACACGGTGCCATAAGTGAAATGAAATTTCTTTGGGTCATGAATCAGCCTCCTTGGGGCTATCCCAACTGTCCTCTCCCACTGCCGTTTAGGCAGGCTTCCAACCATGGACCAGTCCTCCTGGCCCTTGTTTCTACTGTCCTCAGGTGGTAGTCTCATACTGTTTTTTTATATCCCACAAATGAGAGCAGTCGTTCTACATCTGTGCCTCTCCTGACTCATTTCATTCAGCTTGATATTCTCCATGTCCATCCATTTATAAGTGAATTTCATGACTTCATTTTTCTCACAGCTGTATAGTATTCCATTGTGTAGATATACCATAGTTTCTTTAGTCATCAGATCTCAGGCACTGGGGTTGTTTCCATCCTGGCTCTTGTGAACAGTGCTACAGTGAACATACAAGTGCAGAAGTAACACACTGTTTCAGAGTAGCACACTGTTCTAATGACTATTACTCTGTGAGATACTCTGTTGGCAGGAAGTCTGGTGCCTCCATTTTTCATCCTTCTCCCAAAGAATCGTTTTCTGGGTCTTCTGTCATTCTATACGAATGTTAGTCTTCTACTTTCTTGAACAATGCCACTGGTGTTTTTCATTGTTTTATATCTATGTTTATCGAATGTAGGCTATCGAATGTAGCCTGCCCACAGGGCAGAGTCTGGCAAACTCCCCGTGGCATACCAAATATGCCAAATACCAGTAACTATGATGGGTCTCATTCTCCTAAAGAGCCTTGAATAGAATCTCAGGGCTAGGATGAAAGAGACGTTACTGGGGCCTGCTCGAGGCAATCGACGAATAACAGGATGATGAATTAATGAATGAATGAATATCTATGTTTATGTTAAGTGAAACGCTATTTTATTTTATTTCATGACTGCATCCTGGGTGCTCAGAGATTATTCCTGGCTCTGTGCTCAGGAGTGAGCCCTGGCCACGCTGTGGAGACCACGTGAGATGCCAGGGACTCAAAACTGTGAGGCGAGGTCTGGCTCCTGGGGTTTCTCTCCAGCACCCCAATGTCATTTAAACAACACTCTTCTAGCCCATGGACCCAAGACACTGACAGGGAATCAATTACAGATACTAACAAAAGATCAGTCACAGATACTTACAGGGGATCAGTCACAGACACTGACGGGTATAGTTTCTGCAGTGGAGACCAGCCATTGTCCTCACACTGACATTCCTTGTGGCACAGATCACATATGGGTTTGAGATTGGTTCCATCCTAGCTGACGTTGGAAGTGAGTGATCCTAGCTAGCCTATGTATACTTGAGTATGCGTGTGTGTATGTGTGTGTGTCACCTGTGCATGCATAATCCTCATACACATACCCAGACATAAAATGCTCCTTAAATATGCAGTTTGCTGGATTTGTGCCAATGTAGGGATTCACATAATCTCCCCAACAGTCAATCTGCAAAATGTTTCTATTACTCAGAAACATTTCATGTACCTTCTAGTCATTTCTGAACCCAAAGGGAAGGAAACAGCCAGGAGTTTTCTCCACAGGGATCACTTTTGCCAACTCTAGCATTTCATAAAATCTGCTGGGAACAAAGGGTGAAGACAGAAAGAGGGCCTGGAGGGACAGTACAATGAGTAGGGCACTTGCCTTGCACATAGCCAACCTGGGTTCAATCCCTGGCATCCCATATGGTCCCCTGAACCCTGCCAGGAGTAATTCCTGAGTGCAGAGCAGGACTGATCCCTGAGCATCAATAGATGTGGCCCAAAAACAAACCATAAAGACAGAAATAGAAAGGCATAAAGAGAAGTAAAAGGAACGTGTGCCAGGATTTGGTGACCCAGACCCAGCTCTCTGCTTGTCCCTGGAGATGAGGCTGCTGGAGAGATACCTGTCCCGTTCCGTGCCCCTCGGTGTTCAGGAGAGCAGCCAGCTTGGATTCCAACAATCTGGCAACTACCTGAAGAGAGGGTGGGCCAGCGCCAGCGAATTGCTTGCTTGACACTTTCCTGGAATTAAATATAAAGCCTTTCTGTCAGCTTCTCAGCGGACAGAGCCTACTCACTTGCCCACCTGGAAGAAAGAGCGTTTGAGAAATGTCACTTTTATTCCAGGGGCTCTGTGACCAATGAACCCCCCCCCAAAGAGGGTTGGGGCCCAAGATTAAGGGCCAGCCAGTAGGACAGGCGTCCCCAGGAAGAAAGCAAGATCAGAAGCGAGCTGGGAAACCCTGACATTGGGTTCCACAAGGCAGCCCCGACCTCTCCGACTCGAGCTGGGGGCAGCAGAGGGGACCGGACTGAGACACAGTCAGGAAGACGCTGCCCACAGGACCCAGAACACCCACACAGATACATGCACCCTCGGGTTGCTAGCAAGAGCCAGGGTCAGCTGCAGACCCAGTGCCCTCAGCAGTGAGTGGGTGAGCTGTGCCCAGAGATTTAGGGGAGCCTGAGCAACTCTGGACAAGGGGAAGCCCTTCCACTCACAACCATGTGGTACTAGGGCAAGGCTTGAACCTTGCCATGGGTGGGTGCCTGGGAGCGGGAATTTTTAAAAACCCTGTCACACTCTCTCTCTCTCGCTCGCTCGCTCTCATTCTTTCTCCTTGCCTCTCTCTTTTCTCTCTGTCTCTCTCTGCCTCTTTCTTTGCCTCTCTGTCTCTCTCTGTCTCTGTCCTCCCTGTCTCTCTTTGCCTCTCTCTCTGTCTCTCTCTTTGTCTCTTTGTCTCTCTGTCTCTCTCTGTCTCTCTTTGTCTCTCCCTGTCTCTGTCTCTCTGTCTCTCTGTATCTCTCTCTCTCTCTCTCTCTCTCTCTCTCTCTCTCTGCATGTCCACTATTGAGGTTTTAATCCACTGAACTTGAAGGACCAAACATTAGCCAAGCGGCACAAATAACACCAAACATTAGCCAAGCGGGACAATTGCTGGCCGACTTCAACTGTGAGTGTGGAAAGGTCGGACCCCAGCTGAATCTCACGAAGACAATGTTTATGAGAAACAGTCTCGTTCCTGATGCTCCATTCGCTCTCAACGGAACGACCATCTCCGAATGCAACAGTTATGTGTACCTAGGTCGAGAAGTCAATATGATGAATGACCTGGCATTCATCCTGAGTTGCGCAGGAGGAAGAGAGTGGCTTGAAACGCCTACAAGAGCGTCGAAGAAATAGCTAAGAGGACGAAGAACCTCCAGCTCCGGGCACATCTCTTTGATTCCACTGTTCTTCCTGCATTAACATATGCCTCAGAGACCTGGGCCCTATGAAAACAGGATGAGAACGCTATTCGGGTCTCCCAAAGAGTATCCCAAAGAGGAATTGAAAGAGCTATGCTTGGAGTATCCCATTTCATTCAAATGAGAGAAATAATCCGACCTCCATTGAAGATCAAGAATCAGGGACACTGTCTTGTTTGCCAAGGCGTCGAAAATCAGATGGGCTGGACACGTAATGAGATTTGGAGAAGACCACTGGACTAGAGACATTACCGACTGGATTCCATGGGATGTCAAAAGACCGTGTGGCCGCCCACCTACAAGATGGTCAGACTTCTTCTAAAAAATAATAAATAAATAAATAAATAAAAGACCCTGAACGATTGGTTTGAGTCTCTTCGTGTTCCTAGAACGAACAGATGCCACTGGACTACACTAGCACACAACAGGGACGAATGGAGACATTACTGACGCCCGCTCGAGCAAATCGATGAGTAATGGGAAGTCAAGTGATCAAGTGAACTTGAAGGACATTTTTAAGATCATGAAGAATTGATTCAAAGACATCAAGCACAGATCGTGCAGTAGCTGTCTCATGTGACACGTTGGCTCCTGCCTATGGGAACTCCTTGGTGCGCACCTGACAGCTGGATGAGGGAGAAATACAACATAACGCCCTGAGCTTAGCTCCAAAGATTCTATACCTGGAGCCAGAGAGATAATTCCATGGGGAAAGTGCTTGCCTTGAATGCTGTCAGCCCTGGTTCGAATCCCTGGCACCACCCATGGTCCCCTGAGCAGTTCCAGGAGAGTTCCCTGAGCACAGAGCCAAGAGTTAGCCCTGAGCACAGCCAGGTATAATCCAAAGAGCAAACAAAAAACAAGGACTCTAAACATGGGAAAGAGCAGGAAAATCAGCACCAGCTCAGTGGGGTATCTGGGAAATGGAAACGATCATTTCTTTCACCATTTGATCGATTTTATTCCCTGCCACCTGCTCCTTCACTTTATTGTCGATTGCCTCGAGCAGGCCCCGGTAACGTCTCCTTCATCCTAGCCCTGAGATTCTATTCAAGGCTCTTTAGGAGAATGAGACCCATCATTGTTACTGGTATTTGGCATATTGGGTACGCCACGGGGAGTTTGCCAGACTCTGCCGTGTGGGCAGGCTACATTCGGTAGCCTGCCAGTTTGTCCAAAGTAGAAATGAGATAATAAGATGTCATAATGACATCTTATTATCTCACTTTATTGTAGTTGATGTTATTGTTGGGGTGACACGGTCATACACATGCCTCACTGGGTGCTTTCCAGGGGTCACGCAGAGGTGGGGTGCCCACACGCACTCCCCGGGGCTCGCACTCCCGGGTTCCGGCTACGGCACTGGGAGTGAAGAGGTGTCGCTGCAGCTCACACATGTGTCCACCAGAGGTCGGACTTCCCTGCCCAGTCGCTCAACATGCATTTTTTTAGTTGAGATGCTCACTGGCAGGGCAAGGGAGGACATGGCCCGTTTTTGGTTTGGGATTATTGTTTGTTTGTTGTTTGTTTTCTTTTGGGGGCCATGCTGTGCTGTGCTCAGGGTTTACTCCTGAGCTCTGTGCTCAGAATGCTCAAGTCCTGGACAGCTTGAAAGGACCATATGTGGTGTCAGGAATCGAACCCAGATCAACTGCACACGTGGCAAGCACCCTGCCCACGATGCTATCACTCAGACCCCCAAACCCCATTCTTTGTAGGGCTCACACACACCCAGCTGCAGTCTTTGGTCTTTGCAGTCTTTGGTCTCTGCTGTCTGTGATCTTTGCAGTAGCAGAGACCAACCACAGACAGCAGAGCTGCACGGGAGACACCGGGAAAATCAGGACTATATATTCGCAGGGCAGGTGTTCTAATCCTAGAGCCCTTGAAAACACTTAGACTAACAAATAAAGTTAAATAAATAAATTCACTTAATCACTTATCACTTAACTTCCCGTTAGTCGTCGATTTGCTCGAGCGAGCGCCAGTAACGTCTCCATTTGTCCCTGTCGCGTGCTAGTGTAGCCCAATGGCATCTGTTCGCTCTGGGAACATGAAGAGCCTCAAACCGATCGTTCATGATCTTGACGAAGAAGTCTGACCATCTGGTAGGTGGGCGGCCACGCGGCCTTTTGACATCCCCTGGAATCCAGTCGGTAACAGCTCTAGTCCAGCGGTCGTCTTTAAATCTCATTACGTGACCAGCCCATCTGATTTTCGACACCTTGGCAAATGAGAGAGCGTCCCTGATTCTTGATTTATTTATTTATTTATAAATTTATTTTTAAATGAATTTTATAAAATTTATAAAAATAAATAGGGGCCGGGGGCTGAAGCAATAGCACAGCGGGTAGGGTATTTGCCTTGCACGCGGCCGACCTGGATTCAATTCCCAGAATCCCACATGGTCCCCTGAGCACCTCCAGGGGTAATTCCTGAGTGCAGAGCCAGGAGTAATCCCTGTACATCGCCAGGTGTGACCCAAAAAGAAAAAGAAAATTGTAAAATAAACAGGGGCTCGAGAGATCGTACAGCAGGTGGAGCACTTGCCAGGAGAGGGACCAACTATGGTTCTATCTCCAACACCCCATATGCTCTCCTGAGCAGTTCCTGAGTGTAAAGCCAGGAGTAACCCCTGAGCATCGCCCAAAACCCAAAAACTGGAGCGATAGCACAGCGGGTAGGGCGTCTGCCTTGCACGCAGCCAACATGGCCGACCCGAGTTCGATTCCTCCGCCCCTCTCGGAGAGCCCGGCAAGCTACCCAGAGTATTCGATATGCCAGACACAGTAACAACAAAGTCTCCAATGGAGACGTTACTGGGCCCGCTCGAGCAAATCGACGATCAACGGGAGGGCCTTTACCTTTACCTTTAGTAATAATAAATAAATACATTTTACATAAGGAGCAAGAAAGATTACTACTTAAAGAGTATTTCTAGAGGCCAGACCAATGGCACAGCCAGTAGAATTCTTGTCTAGCATGTGACCAACCCAGACTTGATCTCTAGCATCCCATATGGTCCCCCTGATCTCTGCCAGGAGTGATTCCTGAGCACAGAGCCAGGAGCAAGCCCTAAGTTCAGTCTGATGTAACCAATAATAATAATGAACACTATTTCTAAAAGAACTGCTACTTCCCAAAGTAGAAACCAAACCTAAAAGGGAACACTGAAGGCAAGAAATGCTAGTCAGCAAAGAAATTGCTTTAACGTGCAAAACTCAGCTAGGGCATTGCCTAAATGGTGGGTGAAAATTAAAATAACTAATTGAGGGGTCATTAGAAGGGCTTAAAATCATGAATATCTGTAACCAGAGCGACTAGAGAGAGTCGGGTGAGGATTAAGCAGCTTTAATATCCTTTTGCTGAGAAAAGGGATTAGAGCTACTGATTAACTTTAAATCTTTGAAGTAGGCTATTCTCAGAAGGAAATGGGATGAGAATGAAGGAACTAACCCATGCGTAACAGTATGAGTAAATTTCATAAATACAGTACTGAAGGGGAGGGAGCAATAGTACAGTGGGGAGGGTACTTGCCCTGCATGCGGCTGACCGGGGTTCGATCTTTGATACCTCATGTGGTCCCCCAAACCTGCCAGGAGTGACCCCTGAGCACAGAGCCAGGAGTAAGCCCTGAGCATATTATATTACACTGGGTGAATGAAGACCAGAAAGCACAGACTATATATTCTTTCCACAGGAAGCAGACAGTCAGGCAGAGCTAATCTCTCCTACAGGGTCCGTGATATGACTCAAGCGTGTGAGAACATGACCACCACTTGTCCTAAATCCTGTCCTGGCCCCTGGAGCACTGTTGAAATGACCTCTTTTATTTTTCCAGTGTATTCTACACTCTTAGAATCCAAAACAGGATTTGTACATTGAGGGAATAGTAATAATAGGAAGAAGATACAGACAGTATTTTAGTTGCTTGATCTGGGTGGTTAGTACCTCAATATATTTATTTTATCAAAATACATTCAAAGGATTTCTCTATGGAATGTGGAATATGGATGACGAAATGTATGGTAGTAAAGGGTGAGGGGTGCCTAGATCAGCCTTTACCTCAGTGTTTAGAGAGGAGAAGGACAGAGAAAGAAAGAAATCAAGGGGGAAGAAGAGAATGGGAAATAATGGGGGTACGGGCATCAGGGCTTCAGTTATACTATATCACTATACTGGTGATATGGGTGAGTGGGATAGCCCTATCTCCAAAACACAGACTCAACAACACTGAACACATGAGATCTACGATCATTGTATGACTGAAACCCAAACAGGAAAATGCTGTAACTGTATCTCACGGTGATTTAAAATAATAATAATTAATAATAATAGAATTAACATTATGAATTAAAAAAGTCATGTGGAGTTCATGCCCAATTCAATCAGCTTAATCAATGACTGAACAACCAGCAGTACTCCATTAAAAAGAAAAAAAAAAGAAGAAAGAAAGAAAGAAAACATGAGATCTACGCCGCAACCGCTGGAACTCTGCAATGTGCCTGTCAAGTTGACGGGCAGGGGATATGGGGGTGGTTGGGATAGGGAGGGAATATGGGAATATGGGAACACTACTGATGGAGAGAAGTTGACACTGATGGTAGCATTGGTATTGAAGTATTGTATGACTAAAACTCAAATATCAATAACTTTGTAAATCACAGTTCTTTAATTTAAAAAAATTAATATATTCAAGAGGCCAGAGTGGCAGTACAGCATGGAGGGCATTTGCCAACCTGGGTTCTATCCCCAGCATCCCATATGGTCCCCAAAACATGCCAGGAATGATCCTTGAGCGCAAAGCCAGCAAGTAGTAAGCCCTGAGCACTGCCGGTGTGGCCACCAAACAAACCAGAAATGTATTCAACTATTCACTTGGACCTACATGCTCTTCCACATCTGTATTACATGTCAAGCAAGAGTCAGACACATGCAGTTCTTGTCCCCTCCCCCTTATTGTTGCAATGGGGAGGGCTCACACTTGGTGGCAGTTCCCCCTGGAGGCCACAATCTTTGCCTGTGCTCCCTACACCTGCACCTTAGATCACCTGCTTTGGGTGGCTTCAGGCCTCCCTACCCAGTGATGTGGGTAGTGCCAGGAATCGAACCCAAAGCCTGAGGGCTGCAAGGAGAATCTTCTCTCTGAGCTGCCCCCTCCATTCTTTTTCCCATTTTTTTTTAAACTGGGGCACCAAGATTTACCATGTTGTTCATGGTTTGGTTTCGTGCCCACAATGTCCCAACACCATCCCCTTCACTAGAGTGCCCTTTTCCGGGGGTGGGGGCAGAGCAACAGTACAGCAGGTAGGGCGTCTGCCTTGCCCTGGGCCAGCCAAGGTTCAATCTCCAGCATTCCATAGGGTCACGTGAGCAGAAATAATTCTTAGCGGAGAGCCAGGAGTAAGCCCTGAGTACTACTGGGTGTGTGCGGCCTGAAAAACAAAACCATAAATAAAACATTTCAAGAGTCTGTTATCAGTACAATCACTGGTCAAAAAATGAGAGTAAAGACCAAAAAAAAAAAGTCTAGTAAGCTGAAAGCACAACAATAATAAACTCAGTAGTTAAGACAAACATCAGTTTTCTCTTCTAGTTCCAGCATTTGGGGAACAGTTGAAGGTGGCACAGACCTGACGAGGTCCAAGTGTCCACAGCCAGCCCTAAACATGGCAAAGAAATAGCATTGAGAAACCCCAGTCCTCGATATAGAATGACTGCATTCATTTGTGGTATATAATACACACACACGTGTGTGTGTGTGTGTGTGTGTGTGTGTATGTGTGTGTATATATATCGAACCCAAAGCCTGAGGGCTGCAAGGAGGATCTTCTCTCTGAGCTGCCCCCTCCATTCTTTTTCCATATATATATATATATATATATTATATAATATATATAACATATATATATAACAAATATCCATGGCCAGGGAAAATAGGGGTTAGGAGGACTGGTCAATGGTTAAAACTAACCACTTGTGGGGGGGGGGCTGAGGGTAGGTAAGATAAAGAAGAGACGAGTATGACAATAATATCTGGGAATGGTCACACTGGACAAGACCTGAGGGTTAAAAGTAGGTAAGGGATATTCTTGATAATCTTTCAGTATCAATACCAATATTAAAAATCACAATGCCCAAAAGGAGAGAGGGGAAGGGGAAGAGAAGAAAATTGCCTGCCATAGACGCAGGCAGCGGGTGAGGGGTGGAGGGTGATGGGAGGGAACCTGGGGACACTGGTGCTGGTAAATGGACACTAGTGGGTGTTGGAATACTGTAGGACTGAAATCCAATCATGAACAGCTTTGTAAGGATCTATCTCACAGTGATTCAATTTTCATTTCATTTCATTTCATCATCCTGTTATTTGTCGATTGCCTCTAGCAGGCCCCAGTAACGTCTCTTTCATCCTAGCCCTGAGATTATATTCAAGGCTCTTTAGGAGAATGAGACCCATCATTGTTACTGGTATTTGGCATATTTGGTAGCCATGGGGAGTTTGCCAGACTCTGCCCTGTGGGCAGGCTACATTCGATAGCCTGCAAGTTTGTCCAAAGTAGAAATAAGATAATAAGATGTCATAAAAAGATGTCCGGGAACTGGATTTTATAGTCTCTGAGTCTTGGCCGTTGATGGGATTACACGGCGCCAGGGGGCCAGGTGGTGGGTGTGACCCCCGCCTACTGGAATTTGGAGGATCTGGGTGGAGGATGCTCGACTCCAATCCGAGTAGGCTTGGAGGTCTCGGCCCCGGAACCCGCGTGGATTCGTCCCTCTGCCAGTACCTTCATGTGTGCGGAGAGTGGTCTCAGTGATTCAATTAAAAGTTAAAAAAAAGAAAGAGAGGAAGGAAGGAAGGAAGGAAGGAAGGAAGGAAGGAAGGAAGGAAGGAAGGAAGGAAGGAAGGAAGGAAGGAACCCCAATCCTAAAGGTAGGAATCTCTTGTCTTGTTCTAGGGCCACAGGTTATGCTTCGGAATCACTCCTTGTAGGGCTCAGGGAGCCTTTGGGCCGACCCGATCTCGCCAGCCAGGAGTCTCTTCAAGAAGGACGCCCCCAAATCTAGAGGAACCTGCACTTAGCCAAGGAGCATGACAAGAAGGGCCTGAAGGAGAGACGCCCATGCTCAGGGCTGAGTGCAGGGCCGGCCACCCGGCCGAGGCACTCAAGGCTTGTGCCACACAGCCCAGAGCATGGGCCCAGGCAGCCCCAGCACCAGCTCAAACCCCCAGAGCTTCCCAGAACCCCACAAGGCCCCACAGGGGGGCGCCTGCCTGGCAGGGAGAGGGGAGAAGGACGGATCTGAGCCCAGGGCCATGGTCTTCCTGGGTCCCGCCTGTGCTGTTCTTATAAATAAACCTCAGGACAGGAAAAACAAGCAAACAGACGGCAGCACGGAGCCACACTCACTTCCTAACAGGCAAAAGATTCAGAGATTGGACTCAGGGCTCAAGGCTCAGGGCCAGCACAGAACACGGCCCTCACCTGTGTGCGAGGAGGGTGGGGACGGGGTGAGTCCTAGAATGGGCAAAACAAAAATAAACCCACCCACACCCATCCCCGTCATCTTTCTTACAAATAACCTGACACAGAAACGACTGGAAGGTTCCCAAAGCAGGAATGGAGCAGGTCCACTTGCAGAGAACAGCAAAAATGAACGGATGTGGCCAGCCTGGAAGTCACACTATGTTCCCCTACGATTCTGTTATTTGCGCAGAACTTAAAAAATAAAAATAAAAAACTGTTTGGCAGGTACGGGAGATGCAGGTACTGGGCGGCGGTCCTGGGAATGCGAGAGAAACTGGAAGTGAGATTCTGTGGCAGCTCCTGGCCTGAGGATGGGAAGAGAGGCCAAGGCTTGGGTTGTGCGGGAGGAAATGGAGTCTCACCTCCTATTCCGGCCTTTCTCCTCTGCAGAGACAGTGGAGGGCGGGCGATTCAGGACCTGGGTTTTTCTGGGTTCCAGCACCCCAGAGAGATGAGGAGGATGGGGTGGATTTGAGCTGGCAGACAGGACAGTGGTTTCAGAACCAGCCCTCCGACAGATTGCAGTACATTCAGAAGTTCTTATGGAAATATATTTCAATTCAGGAGTCAAGGGAGAGCTGATCCCTAACATGGGCCCCCAGGCTGAGTGCAGCCCCGCCCCCCTCATCCCACCCCACCCCACCCCCGCCACCCCAGAGTCTCGACAAAGAGGGAGGCAACTTTGTGTGTTCAAGCGCCACAACCCAGGTGTGCATTCTGCAGGTTGTGAGCACCATACGTGAGTGAACGGGCCCTGACCACCATGACAGGAAGCACAGAAGGAAGGGGCAGGAGAGTGAAAATGTATTTGATATTGCATCTGAAAACCAACCAATCAGTAAGTAGAGTATTTGAGTCTGGAGCAATGGTTCAGCAGCACTTGCCTAGCTCACTGTTGATCCCCATACGGCATCCCACATGGTCCCCAGAGCCCCACCAGGAGTCAGCCCCTAGCACAGAGCCAGGAGTCAGACCTCAGCACAGACCCAGAAGTCAACCCTGAGTGCCACCAATGTGGCCCCAAAACAAAAGAATACCTATTTTTTTTCCTTTTTTGTTGATGTTTTTGTTTTGGGGCCACACCTGGCCATGCTTATGGGGTTACTCCTGTATCTGGATCCAGGAATCACACCTGAAAGTGCTCAGGGAACCATCTAGGGAGCTGGAGATCAAACCCAGCTCAATTGCATGCAAGTTTAACAACCTACCTGCTGTACTATTGCTCCAGCCCCCAAATATCTGGTTTTTTAAATATGTATAGGTATGTATGCATACAAAATGTGCATATTTTATATCTTCTAGTGGGGGTTTTGTTTGTTTGTTGGGGGGGGCCACACCCGGGTGTCCTCAGGGCTTGCTCCTGGCTCTGTGCTCAGGGTTCACTCCTGAGGGTACTCAAGGGACAATTCATGGTGTCACAGATCAAACCAGGGTCTTGAAACCTGCAAGGTGAGTGTCTGACCCCCTAGACTATTTCTGCAGTCCCTGAGTCCTGCTTTTAAAGAGGAACTGGAGGAACCCAGGGAGGGGGCTCCAAGGGGGAGATCTGTGGGGTTTGTCTGTATCCGTTGCAATACAGAGTTATGCCTCCTGTAAGTTTTAAATCCTCTCCCCAAGTCTCTGAAAAACCTCTCTAGTTATTCACATTTGTCCTGCCAGCCAGTTCACCCCTTCGCGGGCATCCCTGCTCTGCCCTCTATCCAACCTACAAACACACTCGGGCCACAGAAATTCAAACTCCAGGGCAGGTTTCATAATAAACCACAGACCTCAGGTTTCAGGCCTTTTCTGATAGGTGTTGGCAATGCGACTGTGAGTCCTTGGTTGTTTGTGACCAGAGAAGGGGGAGGAAAGGCTGTGGGCAACAACACAGTGCATGCCCGAGGGTTAGGAACCCCCAAGTCAGAGGGTAACCTTTGGCCTGCACTTTCCTTATGGGGAAAAATGAGCGCTTTGAACACTAAGACTCTTTAGCTCCAGAATTCAGCAATTATTAGGATTGGGCTCTCAGAAGCAAAACCGTGAGAAAATCTTCACTCACTTAAGCTTGGAGTCAAGGTTTGGTTTTTGTTTGACTGTTTGGTGTTTGGGTCCCACCGGGCAGTGCTCAGGGCTTACTCCCGCCCTGCACTCACCTTCACTCCTGGAGGGCTCGGGACACCACCGGGCCAGCCGCTGGCCAGGCAAGCGCCTTACCAGCTGTAGTATCTATCGCCCTCTGATAGGGTGTTCTGTTGTGTTTTGTTTTGTTTTATGAATTCTGAATACCCAAATCCCAACATTCACTATTTCAGAGGGATGGACAAATCTAGTTCTAAGACTCTAATAAATTCATACTCACTCCTCAAAATCCAGAAGGACCGCTCAGAAGCTCCAAGACTTGCAAGCATAAAGTCACGCGTTTGACACCACCCAGGGCACCAGAAAAGTTCCAGCTGCTTTGCTGTTTGTCCTGGCAGCTTTGCAGTCTGAGATCCCAGACCTCTCGGAGAGCTTTCCCACCACCCCCCAGCCCAACTGGTGGGCATAAGCCGCACAATGAAAGGACATGACCCCCCAGCAAGCACAGCAACTGGCAAGGGAGAGAAGCAATAGTACAGCAGGTAGAGCACTTGCCCTGCATGCAGTTCCATCCCTGGCTTCCCATTTGGTCCCCTGAGCACCTCCAAGAGTGATTCCTGAGACCAGCACCAGAAGTAGGCCCTGAGCATCGCCAGGTGTGTATTCCCCCACCAAAAAAAAAAAAAAAAAAGAATCTGGTACTGCTCCCCCACTGCAGCTCCCATTAGCCAAACCCATGCAAAGGCAGACATCAAGGGAACATGAGTGAGGCCAAAGACACAGTACAGCCGGGCTGGAGAGATAGGTAGGTAGGGCATTTGCTTTGCATGCGGCTGACCCGGGTTCAATTTCAAGCATTCCATATGGTCCCCCGAGCACCACCAGAGTAATTTCTGAGTGCATGAGCTAGGAGAAACCCCTGTGCATCACCTGGTGTGACCCAAAAAGCAAAAAAAAAAAAAAAAAAAGACACAGTACAGGGGCCAGAGCAATAGTACAGCAGTGAAGGCATTTGCCTTGTATGGGTCCAATCCCCTGCATCCCACATGGTCCCCTGAGCACTGCCAGGAGTAATCCCTGAGTACAGAGCCAGGAGTAACCCCTGAGCATCACCGGGTGTGATCCAAAAAAGCCTTAATTAATTAACTAATTTTAAAAACAGTACAGGTTTAAGGCACTTGCCTTGCATGCAGCCAACCCCAGTTGGATTCCTGGCACCAAATATGGTCCCTTGAGCCACTGGATATGGTTCCCAAAAACCCAGCCCAACAGGAAAAAGAAGAAAGAAGCTGGGTTATATAAAAGAGAAGTCATGGGCCG
Organism: Sorex fumeus; assembly: GCF_029834395.1. NCBI lineage: Eukaryota > Metazoa > Chordata > Mammalia > Eulipotyphla > Soricidae > Sorex > Sorex fumeus. Next base: position 17,722,836 of record NW_026606179.1, read on the forward strand.
GAGCAATACTGCACGCAACCAACCCAGGTTCGATCCCCAGCATCCCATATGGTCCCCCAAGCACTACCAGGGGTGATTCGTGAGTGCAGAGCCAGGAGTAACCCCTGAGCATCGCCAGGTATAACCCAAAAAGCCAAACTCATAAACACACACAAGTCTTGGAGAGTGGCCCTGGGCAGACAAATAGATGATCCCCATGGCTGGAAAAGCAAATGTGAGAAACAGCAATTCCCAGCGCACAACACCAATGAATATGGAAAGATGCAGAAGAGCCATGGGGAGTCGAGAACTGACTCTGTCCTGGTTCTCCTGCACATGCGTGCACCTGGGAGTTAGTGTCCTGGTATCACGCTGTGGTTTTGTGAGCTAACGGGACCATTTGGGGTCACTGGGGAGAAGTAACAGGTGTGTGTCTTCTGAGCATGAGCATTTAGGGGTTCATGTGAGATGGTTCAGTATGTGTCCAGAAGGACCTGAATCACCAGTATCATATGACACCCACAGTTGGGTTATAAAGAAGAAGCTTTTGCTGCCGACCAAGCCGTCCCAGCTGCTCAAGGGGACACCTAGCAGGGTTCACATTCATCTGGGGAACAACTCAGTGGAAGCCAGAAACACATGTTTCCACCAGGTGAAGAAATTGAAGAAGAAAACGGTGATGTCAGCATGCTTAGGGGGACCCCAACATGAACTCTGAATGTCAGCCCATTTTTTCTTCATTCCTTCCTCAGCAGACATCAGCAGGCGTCATCTGGGCTGCTGTTCCTCCAAGGTCATTTCTCTTCTTTCGCTGGCATTTTGAATCTGCTGAATCCATCATTGCATTTTTAATTCATCTGCTGGATTTTTTTTTTAAATTTCAGAGCCCAGCAAGCGACCGAGAGTATCCTGCCCACACGGCAGAGCCTGGCAAGCTTCCCGTGGCATATTCGATATATGCCAAACACAGTAACAACAAGTCTCACAATGGAGATGTTACTGGTGCCCGCTCGAGCAAATCGATGAACAATGGGAGGACAGTGCTACTACAGTGCAGTTTTTATACTTTTCAGCTTCAGAATTTCCCCCCTTTTCTATCATTGGTGATTTCTGTTGCTCTTCATTTATTCATTTCTATTTGACATCATACTTTCCTTTCATTCTTTACACTTTGTTTCTTTCAATACCTTGTTGTTTGGGGGGGGGGGGGGTGGTCACAGTCTGCTGTGCCGAGGGTGAATTCCTGTCTCTGTGCTCAAGGATCACTCTTAACGGGGCTCACGGGACCAGATGGGGTGCCAAGGATTTGAACTGGGGCCTACTGCATACAAGGCAAGTAAGGGTCTTTCCCACTCTATATCTCTCCAGTCCCACTTTTTTGAATAATTTAAAGTATCTGCAACCTGTTATAACCAACTTGGTGGGCCTTTGGAGAGCATTTCAACTGCTTTTTTTCCCTTTTATACTTTTTATTTGTTGTTGTTCCGTATTGGATTATTTTTTTCTGAAACTTTAGATAACATCATGATAGCAACCCTGGGTTCTCAGCCCTCCCCAGAGATGCTGTTGCTGTTTTTGTCTGTTTGTCTAGTAACGTGTCAGCATTCATATGTGGCTGCTAATGTCTCTGCCCAACTCTTTTAGACTTGTTTTCATCTTCAAGCCTGATTTATCAGGAAGACCCAGGAGTTCACAAGCCTTCCTGGTCATCTGAGGTTACTCAGAACCCAGAGTCAGTAACTTTCCCGCCCCCGTCTGTATGCAGCTTGAGTAATGCAATCATAATTCAGGCTTTTGAAAGTCTTTACTGATTAAAACAAAACAAAAAAGATTAAAGTAGGCAAGAAGAAAGGAAGGAAGGAAGGAAGGAAGGAAGGAAGGAAGGAAGGAAGGAAAGAAGGAAGGAAAGAAGGAAGGAAGAAGGGAGGGAGGGAGGGAGGGAGGGATGGAGTGAGGGAGGGAGGGAGGGACTGAAGGAGGGAGGGAAGGAAGGAAGGAAGGAAGGAAGGAAGGAAGGAAATCTTTGGGGGCCAGAGTGATAGTACAGCAGGTAGAGTTGTATCTTATATGCAGCCATCCTGGGTTCAACCTCCAGCACACCATATGTGCCATGAGCCTACCAATAGTGATCCCTGAGCACAAAGCCAGGAGCAAGTCCTGAGCAAGTTGGGTGTGGCAAAAAAAAAGAAGACAAAGAGAAAGTCTACACTGGTTCTTCTCCTTCTCCTCCTCCCCCTCTACCTCCTCCTCCTCTACCTCCATCTCCTCCATCTCCTCCTCCTCCTCCTTCCTTTTCTTCTTCTCTAACTCCTTCCCCTTCTCCTCCTCCTTCTCCCCCTCTGGCTTTCCTTGATGTATAAATGAGGCGTCACATTCAGCCCAAAATCATCCCACTCCTTGGAGCCCTGTCCATGTCCCCCGAGCAAGTACACAGCTTTGTACATGCCCATAGTCTCTCTGGTGCACTCAGACCTACGGGAGCTTAATAGACCTACGGGAGCGTACTATCTTGTTCCCCAACTTTCCATGTTAAAATTGATTTACTGCTGGCAGGGCAAGGCGGGGGATAGGTGTTCCCCTATCATGCTGGGGTTACCAGGGCTATCTCCAGCAGTGCTCTGGTCATGTGGGGCCGACAGGAAAACTTGGGAAGAGGCCTGTGCTGTAGCCCTCTGAAATATCTCCGCAGCCCTGTATGACATTGTCTGGCTAAGGGTTGCGCCACACAGGATCCTACTCTCTGCCCGCTCACCCTGAGGCTGGCTGGCCCCCAGTCCACCAAGGAAGTTGCTACTGTTCTTCAATAATGGTCCCCACATGGGCCCTGTTTCAGGCTCCGTTCCAGCTCAGCTCAGCCCTTTCCATTAGCAAGGCCACTTGTTTTCACAGCCAGCTCCTCTGGACTGAACTAGCACCACGCAAGGAGTGTGACTCAGTGTTAAGAGCACCGGCTCCACCTATACGAGACTCTGGCTTCAGTCCCTGCAACAAAAAAAAATAACAAATCAATAAATAAAATAAGCTCATCAACGGGGCCAGAGTGATAGCACAGTGGGGAGGACATTTGCCTTGCACATGGCCAACCCGGGTTTGATCCCCAGCATCCCATATGGTCCCCCGAGCACTGCCAGGGGTAATTCCTGAGTGCAGAGCTGGGAGTAAACCCTGAGCTTCACTGGGTATGACCCAAAAAGCAAAAAAGAGAAAAAGAAACTCATCAACTCGGAGCTGAGACAGAAAGGGGACCTGGGCTGAGCGCAGGCTGAAAGGCCAGAGCAGCTGCTATTTTCCTGAGGGTGGACATTATTTTTTTTTCTTTTTGGGTCACACCCGGCGATGCACAGGGGTTACTCCTGGCTCTGCACTCAGGAGTTACTCCTGGCGGTTCTCAGGGGACCACATGGGATGCTGGGAATTAAACCTGGGTCAGCCGCATGCAAGGCAAAAACCTACCCGCTGTGTATCACTCCAGCCCCAGTCTTGCTTTATTTAATAGATATGTCTGAACTTGCTGCACGCTGCTGCTCACTTTCCAAGGTCCTTGATAGTTTTTTTGGACCATTTTGTCCCATTTTATCATTTCTTTTTGTGGAGAGAGAATTTGCCACGCTCCTATCTTTGCCTCAGCCTCCAGGGGGAAAAATGATATCACAGGGCTAGAGAGATAGTACAATAGGTAAGACACTTGCCTTGCACATGGCCGGGCTCTGCTTGTGGTCCCCTGAGCATCGCCAGCAGTGATCCTTGTGCACAGAGCCAGGTGTAAGCCCAGAGCACTGTTGAGCACTGTTGGGCATGGCCCAAACCCTCCCAATCCCCTCCGCCAAAAAAATACATTTCAGGGGGCTGGAGCAATAGCACAGCAGGTAGGGCATTTGCCTTGCATGCAGCTGACCTGGGTTTGATTCCCAGCATTCCATATGGTCTCCTGAGCACCACCAGGGGTAATTCCTGGGTGCAGAGCCAGGAGTAACCCCTGTGCATTGCTGGGTGTGACCCAAAAAAGCAAAAAAAAAAATACATCTCATTTTAATTTATTAAGTAGTTAAATTTAAGCAATCTAATAAGTAACAATTCAATGGCTTTTTGGGGGGTATACACATAAATTAAATTTTTGTAATTTTTTATTTAAAAATTTTTATTTAAATTTTTTAAATTATTCTAGTAAATAATTTTAGGTGGGGAATAGAGGGCTGGAATACATGCTTCGCAAAATGGAAAACCCAGGCACCACAGTGCCCCCCAAACAACACTCCAGGGATAGCCTCTCAGCAAGTGTACCCACCGAAGAGAAGAATCATTTTACTTCAATTTTACTGAAAAGAAAATTTTAGTTTGTGTTTCACCAGCCATTAATTTGTCATTAGTTATCATATGCATATAAAACTGCCTAGAACCTTCCCAATTTTACCTATATGACTATTTTCTTCTTTTTGGGGCAGCTCCCAGTGTGCACAGGTATCATTTCCGGTTCTGTACTCAGGGATCACTCCTGGCAGACTTGAGGAACCCTATGGGGCACTGGGGATCAAACACAGTTGAAGTACATGCAAGGAAAGCATCCTACATGCTGTACCATCTCCCCAGCCCCATACCTCTCCTCTCTCTCTCTCTCTCTCTCTCTCTCTCTCTCTCTCTCTCTCTCTCTCTCTCTTCGCGCCCCCTCTTCTCTCTCTCAATTTCCCTCTCCCTCCCTCTGTCTCTCATTTTGTGTATGGGTCTCAGTTTAATCCCTCATACCTCATATGGTCCCCTGAACATCATATGGGTCACTCCTGACCACAGAACCAAAAACGGCCCGTCAACTTGGAGAAGGAGGAGGAGGAGGAGGAGGAGGAGGAAGAAGAAGAAGAAGAAGAAGAAGAAGAAGAAGAGGAAGAGGAAGAGGAAGAAGAAGAAGAAGAAGAAGAAGAAGAAGAAGAAGAAGAAGAAGAAGAGGAAGAGGAAGAGGAAGAGGAAGAAGAGGAAGAAGAAGAAGAAGAAGAAGAAGAAGAAGAAGAAGAAGAAGAAGAAGAAGAAGAAGAAGAAGAAGAAGAAGAAGAAGAAGAAAGAGGAGGAGGAAGAAGAGGAGGAGGAGGAGAAAAGGGAAGAGGAAAGAGGAGGAGGGAAAGGGAAAAGAAGAAAGAGAAAGAAGAGGAGGAGGAGGAGGGAGAGGAGGAGGAAAAGGAGGGAGAGGAGAAGGAGGAGGAGAAGGAGGAGGAAGAGGAGAGGGAGTGAAGATGAGTAGGAGGGAGAAGAGGAGGAGGGAGGAAGAGGAAGAGGAGGGAGGAAGAGGAGGAGAGAAAGAGGAGGAGAACCTAATGGCCTCTGGCCCCAGAGCCCAGTGAACAGCATCAAATCTCGTGGCCACAGGACCCTCAACATCTTTTACTGCTCTTCAAAGTCTCCATCTGACTCACTGACCCTCTCACAGTCTTCAGCACATACAATTATTAGCTCCATCTCACAAGTAATTGAACTGCGTCCCAGGGAGGCTGAGTCACCTGCCCTGTGCACCCAAAAACAGACTCAACTCAGACTCGAACCCAAGCTGCTCAACCTCAGACCTGAGCACATCGCTGCCCCCTGCATGCCACCAAGGTCCTTCCTATGTTGGCTTCTTGGATCACAGCTCTTCTATCCCAGGTTCTGAGTCCTGAAGACAGGCGTGGAGAGCCTGGATGGGGAGCACTTCCAGGCTCAATCCCAGGGTGAGCCAGAACCAGTTCTTCCCCATTCACAGACATGCCCCAGAGTCCAGATTATTCCAGCAACTTCCTGGTGTCTTCAGTGCTCCCTGCAGTCTTTTATGAAATAAGTCTTCTCTCAGGGACGGGACCAAAAAGAGCATAGCAGGGAAGGCTCTTGCCCTGCATGTGGCCAACCTGGGTTCAATCTCTGGCACCCCATATGTTCCCCAACCTTTCCAGGAGTGATCTCTGAACACAGAGACAGGAGTAAGTCCTGAGCACCACTAGGTACAGCCCCAAAGTAAAAACAAACCCCAAAAAAGTACTTGATCACTTCACTTGATATATATCATATCCCGTTACTCATCGATTTGCTCAAGCGGGTGCCAGTAACGCCTCCATTCATCCCTGTTGCATGCTAGTGTAGCCCAATGGCATCTGCTCGCTCCAGGAAAACAAAGAACCTCAAACCATTCGTTCAGGGTTTTGACAAAGAAGTCTGACTATCTCATAGATGGGCGGCCACACAATCTTTTGAGGTCCCGTGGAATCCAGTCGGTAATGGCTCTAGTCCAGCGGTCATCTCCAAATCTCATTACATGTCCAGCCCATCTGATTTTCAACATCTTGGCAAACGAGACAGCGTCCCTGATTCTCCATCGTGGATAGAAGTCCAAACTCCAAATTCCTTCTCTCACTTGAGTGAAGCGTGATTCTTCAAGCATAGCTCTTTCGATTCCTCTTTGGGATACCTGAATAGCGTTCTCAGTTTGTTTTCATAGGGCTCAGGTCTCTATGTACTATGTACTCTAAGTACTATGAAAGGGAAAAGATGTCAAGAGGTAGGTACTTGCCTTACACATGGTCAATCTGATCTCCAGCACTGAATAGGGTTTCCCAAGCACCACCTCAAGAATGATTCCTGAGGGGCTGTAGCAATCGTATAGTGGATAGGGCATTTGCCTTCCATGCGCCCAACCTGGGTTCAATTCCCAGCATCCCTTATGGTCCCCCGAGCACTGCCAGGAGTAATTCCTGAGTGCAAAAGACAGGAGTAACACCTGTGCATCGCCAGGTGTGACCCAAAAAGCCAAAAAAAAAGAATGACCCTTGAGCACAGACACACAACCAGGAAGGAGTAAGCCCTGAGCCCTGCCAGGAGTGATTCCCTGAGCACAGAACCAGGAGTCAGACTGGAGTACTGCCTGGTGTGGCCCCAAAACAAAACAAAACAAAATGTAGAGCTGTCTAAAGGACCCATCAGTGGAAACCAAGTGAAGCTGATGTGATGCATATATGAATGAGGAAATGCTATTCAGCTACTAAATGAAGGAAAATCTGAGTTGCAAAGACTGAGTGAGGGATTAAGCACCTGTCTTGCATACAGCTGACCCTCTTTGGACATTTGACACCACATAGGGTCCCCAAGCACTGCCAGGGTTATTCCTAAGCACAGAGTCAGGAACAGCTCCTTAATACTATCAGTTGTGTCCCAAAAACAAAAGGGGAAGGGAAGGGAAAGGAAGGGAAGGGGAGGGGAGAGGAGGGGGGAGGGGAGGGGAGGGGAAATGTAAAAAGGAAGAAAGAAAAATGAAAGGAAAGGAAGAAAGAAAGGAGGAGGGAAGGAAAGAATGAAAGAAAGAAAGAATGAAAGAGAGAAAGAAAGAAAGAAAGAAAGAAAGAAAGAAAGAAAGAAAGAAAGAGAGAGAGAGGAAAGAAGGAGGGAGGGAGAAGAAAGAAATAGAAAGAAAGAGGGGCTGGAGTGAGAGCACAAAGGGTAGGGCATTTGCCTTGCATGCAGCCAACCCGGGTTCAATTCCCAGCATCACATATGGTCCCCTGAGCATCGCAAGGAGTGGTTTCTGAATGCAGAGCCAGGAATAACCCCAAAGCAATGGTGGTTGTGGCCCAACAACAAAAACGAATAAACTAGTTAATTAAATAATAATAATTCTTGGTCTGAGCAATAGTACAGTGGACAGGGCATTTTTTACAGTGGACCTGAGCATTGCCAGGTGTGATCCCAAAAAACAAAAAGAAAAAAAATTTTTTAAAAAGAGAGAGAGAGAAAGAAAGAAAGAAAGGAAGAAAAATAAATTTTGCCATTTGCAACAAAATGGAAGGAACTTCAGGGGATTATGCAATGCAATAAATCATCTAGAAAAGGACAAATGATTTCACCCACATATGCAATATTAAGACATGAAACTCATGAATAAGCAAAACAAAATCCAAATAAACAAGCAGTTACTAGGAGGAAAACTAAGGTTACCTAAAGGCAAGAGAATTGGGGTGGGAGAAAGAGGGCAAGTATATAAGAAAGGGTGGTGGAATTTGTTCGAAATTTTTTCTTTGTTTTGGGGTCATATCCAACAATGCTCACAGCTTACTCCTGGTTCTGTGTTCAGGGATCACTCCTGGCAGTTCTCAGAGGATCATATGAGGGGGCAGGTTGTAAGTCAGGGCCAGCTGCTTGCAAGGCAAGTGCCTAGCCCTGTACTATCTCTCCAGCCTTATTTGTAAATTTAAAAACAAGAATTCTAAGGCTGGAAAGATAGTACAGTGGTTAGGGCGCGTGCCTTGCACACTGTCAACACAGGTTTAATCCCCAGTATCTCTTATGGCTCCCAAGCCAGCCAGGAGTGATTGATTCCTGATTGCAGAGCCAGGAGTAACCCCAGAGCAATGGTGGGTGTGGCCCAACAACAAAAACAAATAAACTAATTAATTAAATAATAAGAACTCTTAGCCCGACAAAAAGGCACATGAGAAAATGCTCTACATCACTAATCATCAGAGAGATGCAGATCAAAACCACAATGAGATATCATTTCACACCACAGAGACTGGCCCACATCCACAAGAACAAAAGCAACCAGTGCTGGCGCGGATGTGGCGAGAAAGGGACCCTCCTTCACTGCTGGTGGGAATGCCGGCTGGTCCAACCCTTTTGGAAAACAGTATGGACGACTCTCAAAAAATTAGAATTTGATCTGCCATTTGACCCAGCTATAGCACTCCTGGGAATATATCCCAGAGAGGCAAAAAGGTATAGTCGAAGTGACATCTGCAATTGTTTGTTCATTGTAGCACTCTTTACAATAGCCAGAATCTGGAAAAAACCTGAGTGCCCAAGAACAGATGACTGGTTAAAGAAACTTTGGTACATTTACACAATGGAGTACTATGTAGCTGTTAGAAAAGATGAAGTTATGAAATTTACATACAAGTGGTACTACATGGAAAGTATCATGTTAAGCGAAATGAGTCTGAAAGAGCGGGATAGACACAGAAAGATTGCATTCTTCTGGGGAACATAAAGCAACAAAAAGGGAGAGTAACACCCAGGAATGGCTGAGATTAGTACCAGGAATTTTGCTCCATGAATGGAAGGCCAGCCACAGGCTCTAGGTGAAAAGGAAGCTCAGATAGAGAAGAGAGTACCAAATGAAGGGTGTTGTGAGGGTCCTCCCAGGGTGGGAGAAGCATGCTAAAAGTAGTCGATAGACCAAACATGATTGCCACTCAAAGCCTCTCTTGCAAAACACAGTACCCAAAAGAAGAGAGAGAGAACAAGGGGGAATACCCTGCCACAGAGGCAGGATGGGACGGGGGGGGAGGGGGGGTGAGGGGGGGGGTGCTGGGACCCATGGGGATGGATGACGGGCACTGGTGGAGGAATGGGCACTTGATCATTGTATAACTGAAACCCAAGCACAAAATTTGTAAGCCTATAACTGTACCTCATGATTTTTCTCTAATAAAAAAAGAAAAAAAAAAAAAAAGAACTCTTAGCCCGAGCAATAGTACAGTGGACAGGGCATTTTTCTTAGGTTCAATCCCCAGCATCCCATATGGTCTCCACCGAGCACTGCCAGAAGAAGTGATTCCTGAGCACACTGCCAGGAGTAACCCCTGAGCACCACCAGGTGTGACCCAAGAATGATAAATAAATAGCACTGTAGTACTGTCACACTGTCCTCCCATTGTTCATCAATTTGCTCAAGTGGGCACCAGTAACGTCTCCATTGTGCCACTTGTTGTTACTGTTTTAGGCATATCGAATATGCCACAAGGAGCTTGCCAGGCTCTGCCGTGCGGGCAGGATCCTCTCGGTAGCTTGCCGGGCTCTCCGAGAGGGGCAGAGGAATCAAACTCAGGTCAGTCGCGTGCAAGGCAAACGCCCTACCCACTACACTATCACTACTGCCTGATAAATAAATAAATACAAATTTTTTTTACCCAAATTTAGAAAGGACACTGGAGTGATAGCACAGCGGTAGGGCGTTTGCCTTGCACGCAGCCAACATGGCTGACCCGAGTTCGATTCCTCCGTCCCTCTCGGAGAGCCCGGCAAGCTACCAAGAGCATCTCGCCCGTATGGCAGAGCCTGGCAAGCTCCCCGTGACGTACTCAATATGACAAACACAGTAACAACAAAGTCTCCAATGGAGACGTTACTGGGCCCGCTCGAGCAAATCGATGATCAACGGGAGGGCCTTTACCTTTACCTTACCTTTACCTAGAAAACCCCAGAAGAGCACATTTCTAGTCTAAGAGGTTGGACTTTGGGGCCAAGTGATAATATAGCGGGAAGGGCATTTGCCTTGCCAATCCAGGTTCAATCCCCGTCATCCCATATGGTCTCCTGAGAACCACCAGGAGTGATTCCTGAGTGCAGAGCCAGAAGTAACCCCTGAGCATCGCCAGGTGTGACCCAAATAGAAAAAAAAAAGTTGAACTTGCCATCCCACACCTGTCAAAAACTTCTCTCCCCCCTTCCTGCCCCCACACCACCACTTCGAAGCCTTCAGGCTGCTGGACTCAAATCCTTCTCTAAGTCCCTCTTCCAAGTCTTGTCAGAGAGAATGGGTGTGGGATTGACGGATACCAGGGCCTCTACTCCACATGGCAGGCAGACAAGGGGAAGGGAGAGATCCTTAATCCATCTAATCCCAAAACCCATAGAAGTAGGTGTTATGACAGACCTTGGCAGAGGCGTGCAAACACTCACCTCCCAGCCAGCACCGCCCAGTGCCACTGTATCCAAACTGCGGCCCATGCCCAGCTCCGCGTCCCTGAGGGACCACTCCCTGCTGAACCCCAGTCCTGGCCTCAGATAGAGAGTTAACCAGATGTTCTTCATAAGGGGGAGGTACTCCCAAGTGGTGCTCAGGAGGACTGAAATTACCTCAAACCCTGGGCAATTCTCAACCATGAGGCTGACAGCTCAACACCGGTTTAAATGCCTGGGCTCACCTGGCTCATCCCACGGTGCTCTGGTGCCCCCCACTTCGCACTTGGCAATGTTCGGGATACCCTGGAGTGCCGGGGATCAGCACCTGAACCCCTGCCAGCTCTCCAGCCAGGAAAAGGAAAGCAGGAGATGATAGGGCAGGAGGGCCATCCAGGCTGGTCCCAAGGCCCCAAAGGATCCCAGCTCCCACCACGACCCCAGCCCTTCCATCTGTGATACATGGATAGGAGCCAGCCCTGGGAATGTAGACCACGGGGAGGTCTTGGTTTTGATCCCTGGCACCTTCAACACATTCCCCCCAAGAAAATCACTTTCAAGGTAAGATACGAACTGTGAAGGAGCTCTAGACCCCTTGCTCCAAATGGAGCCGAGTGGGCCTGAGAGATAGGACAGGGGTTAGGGTGCTTGGCTTGCTCGGCCCAATCTCAGTTCCATCCCTGGCACCACAGCTGAGTATGGTGGAGGGGGCTGGGGTGACCAGAGCAATAGTCCAGCAGATAATGCATTTCCTTGCATGTATCTGGCTCAGGTTCGATCCCTTGGCATCTCATAAGGTCCCCCAACCACGGCCAGGAGTGATTTCTGAGTGCAGAGCCAGGAGCAAGCCCTAAGCAATGCAGGGTGTGGCCCAAAATTCTAAAAAGAAAAAAGAGAGGGAGAAAGACAGAAAGGAAGGAAGAAAGGAAGGAAAGGAGGGAAAGACGAAAGGAGGGAGGGAGGAAGGAAAGAGAAAGAAGGAAAGAAAGAGAAAGGAAGAAAAGGAAGGAAGGAAGGAAGGAAGGAAGGAAGGAAGGAAGGAAGGAAGGGAGGGAGGAAAGGAGGGAGGGAGGGAGGGAGGGAGGGAGGGAGGGAGGGAGGAAGGAAGGGAAAGAAAGAAAGAAAGAAAGAAAGAAAGAAAGAAAGAAAGAAAGAAAGAAAGAAAGAGGAAGGGAGGGAGGCAAGGAGGAAAGAAGACAGTTGTCCACCATCGTTGCTGATTATTGTTCTGGCACTGATTTTAGGGTGCATGCATGCTAGGGACAAGCCCCAGGTGAACAGACCTGAAGTGGGACACTACAAAGATTAAGAAAGGAGACAGAAGTAGAAGAGAAAAAGCCTGTAGTCAGGGGCTAACGGCCTAGTGGACTGCGAGCCCCAATATCCCCCAAGCACAGCATTAATTGTTTATCACCCCCAAACAGAAAAAGAGAACAACATTCTTTGGTCAAACGCCCGTGTTGGACTTTTACATATCCGAGAGTCTTTAAGTTACAGTAATCATCGCCTCTGTAATGAGCTTTCACAACAGGATGTTCTTTGTGGATGGAGGTAGCAAACAGGTCCAGGAGCCCCATGCGAGAAACATTCCAGGGCAGCATTCATACAGGGACTCCAGCATCCCTTCCTGCTTGTCTGGAATCCCCAACGCCAACACGTGACACTTTGGCTGCAGGTCAGAGGCTTTGCAGGCAGCAGACAGGAGAAACCCCATACACCTGTCCCTGCCTCTCGACCCTGCAGAGTGTGGTGGGGACGAGCCTGGCTAGGAAACTGGGACCTGGGAATGTTATTTCCTCTTCCTGACCCCGGGCATACCTGGCAAGGTGAAGGTGACGCCTTCCTGCTGGAGTGGCCAGGATGAAGCAAGCCAGTGTTCTAGGCCAGAGCAGTCGACTTCTCTGTGGCCACTGACTGCCCTGTCACCCTTTCACCCTGTCGGCTCCCTTTTTTGTTTAGTTTTTGTTTGGTTGGGGGGGCCACCCCCCCCACACACACACACCAGTGCCCAGGGTTGTCTCCTGATTCTGGGATCACTCCTGGTGACGGTCTCAGGGGACTCTATGGGGTGCCAGGGACTGGAGCCAGTTCAGCGCCTTAGCCCCTGCGCTAATTCCTCTGCCCCCCACGTGACTATTTTGGTGTTACCCACAGAACAAGGTTGGGAAGGTCACTCTCTCCTGAGACAGCGCCATGTCCTTCCCACAACCTTGCAGTGACAGCCTTGGAGGAGAGGGGAGAGGCACAGAGGAAGATCCCGATTTACCACGTTGCCTGTTCCTCGGTGCCTGCCCTTTCCCCAGAGCCCCTTTTAAGCACCCCAAGGTGAAGTTGCTAAGCAAGGAGCGGAGCAGGGCTGTGCAGTGTCTTTTCGGCGTCAGCACCAGTCAGCTCCAGTTGAGTCAGGTTCATTTCACCAAGGGAAAATGCATCCAGCAGGAGGTAATGAACAGTGCAAAGTCACCAGGCTAGAGAATAGTTCCTCAGATCTCTAAACTCAACAGAGCCACAATCCCAGGACTCAAGCATCTGAGTCAGACTTCGGAGGTTGGCGAAAGCTAGCTAGACTATGTGTCTTCACAGAAGCTTCTGGCAGGACTTAGCAGGAGGATCAAAGGCTGTCTGTGTGTCATGCCCACCCCCCCCCCAGCCCCCAACGCCCTACCTCACCGTGTGTTTTTCAACACCAACTTGAACTCAGAGTGCTCCTACCTCCACAGAAACTTCTAGAAATTGGTAACATGCAGCCCTTCCTGGGCCAGGGAGACGCTCAAAAGGTAAATGCATGTGGCCAGCATACAAAAGACCTCGAGTGGGGCTGGAGGGGGCTTGCCTTGCACTCGGCCAACCCAGGTTCAATCCCGAGCATCCCATAGGATCCCCCAAGCACCACCAGAAATGATTCCTGAGCAGAGAGCCAGGTAACCCCTGAGCATTGCCAGGTATGTGGGTGTGGTCCAGAGAGAGAGAGAGAGAGAGAGAGAGAGAGAACCCCGAGTTTTATCCCAAGAACCTCTTGGCCTAGCATGGTCGAGTGTAGTCCTGGCGATCCCAAGGATGGTCCCTATATATGTAAACTTCAAGGGCTGGAGGGGCTGGAGCAATAGCACAGCAGGTAGGGCGTTTGTTTTGCACGCAGCCAATCTGGTTCGATTTCCAGCATCCCAAATGGTCACTCAAGCACCGCCAGGAGTAATTCCTGAGCGCATGAACCCCTGTGCATTGCCGGGTGTGACCCAAAAAGAAAAAAAATTCAAGGGCTGGAGAGAAAATACAGGGGCTAAGGCTAAGGCTCCAACCTGGCCTGTGGTTGACCCAGCTTGAGCCCCAGCACCATCTACAATGATACAATGATCAGTCAAGAGTGATCTCTTGAGCCCTTTTCCCTGACTGGCAGCAGGGAGGCAGCACGGTGCCTGGAGTTACTATAAAAGATGCAAACCATTTTGACAATGTTAAGTCTCCCGACCCATGAGCAGGGGATATCTTTCCATTTCCTCATGTCCTCTTTTATTTCCTGAAGTAGCGTTTTGTAGTTTTCTTTGTACAGGTCCTTTACTTCCTTAGTTAAGCTGATTCCTAGGTACTTGATTTTCTGGGGCACAATTGTGAATGGGATTGTTTTTTTCATGTTGCTTTCTTCTCTCTCACTGTTTGCGTATAGGAAAGCCATGGACTTTTGGGTATTGATTTTATAACCTGCAACTTTACTATACGAGTCTATTGTTTCTAGGAGTTTTTTGGTGGAAGTTATTGGGTTCTCTAAGTAGAGTATCATATCATCTGCGAATAGTGAGAGCTTGATTTCTTCCTTTCCTACCTGGATGCCCCTAATATCCTTTTCCTGCCTAATCGCTATTGCAAGTACTTCCAGTACTATATTGAACAGCAGTGGAGAGAGTGGGCATCCCTGTCTCATCCCTGATCTTAGAGGGAAGGCTCTCAGTTTTTCCCCATTGAGGATGATGTCCACTGGTTCAGCCCTTCTGGAAAACAGTATGGACGATTCTCAAAAAATTAGAAATTGAGCTCCCATTTGACCCAGCAATACCACTCCTGGGAATTTATCCCAGAGAGGCAAAAATGTATAGTCGAAGTGACATCTGCACTTGTTTGTTCATTGCAGCGCTCTTTACAATAGCCAGAAACTGGAAGAAACCTGAATGCCCAAGAACAGATGACTGGTTAAAGAAACTTTGGTACATCTACACAATGGAGTACTATGTAGCTCTTAGAAAAGATGAAGTCATGAAATTTACATACAAGTGGTACAATATGGAAAGTATCATGCTAAGCGAAATGAGTCAGAAAGAGAGGGATAGACATAGAAAGATTGCATTCATCTGGGGGATATAAAGTAACAAAGTATGAGATTAATACCCAAGAATAGCTGAGATCAGCACCAGGAGGATTACTCCATAACTTAGAGGCCAGCCAGGTATCCTAGAGGAAAGGGCAGTTCAGATAGAGAAGGGAGCACCAAATAAAGGATGTTTGGAGGATCCTCCCAGGAGGGGAGATGCATGTCGAAAGTAGACTATGGACTGAACATGTTTGCCACTCAATGCCTCTTTTGCAGACCACAACACCCAAAAGGAGAGAGAGAACACAGGGGATTGCCCTGCCACAGAGACAGGGGGGATGGGGGGATGGGGGTGGGAGGGATATTATCCATGGTGGTGGAAAATGGGCACTGGCGGAGGGATGGGTATCTAATCATTGTATAATTGAAACCAAAGCACAAAAAATTGTAAATCTACAACTTTAAAAAAAATAAAATAAAATAAAGGGGGAAAAAAAAAAAAGATGCAAACCAGCAGGAGTTCGTCAGAGCTCTGGCAGCTTTTCTCAAAGAGTCCAGGAAGACAAAAGTCCCTGAATGGGTGGACAGTGTCACACTGGCCAAACATAAGGAGCCGGCGCCCGGGCATGAGAACTGACTCTGCACGCCAGCTGCTTCTGCAGCGGGGCACCCGGACCTGTCACCTGTCGGAGGGCGCGCAGGGGCGGCCCCAGGACCAAGATCTACGGGGCGGGGCGGGGCGGGTAGGGAAGCGGCCCAGGAACGACCTCGCACCCAGCCACCTCAGCAGAGGCTCCAACATCATGGCACGCCGCGACCTGTGGGGACTGACTATGGAGAAGGACCAAGATGAGGCCGTAAGCCAACACCTCAGGGACAAAGAGATCTGCACAGAATCGCCCGACAGGTGGCCGCTGCAAACAAGAAGCATTAAAACTGATGCTGCTGGTTAATAAAGTGTCTGCTTTGTTTTTTTTAAGACACACACACAGAGATTGCTTAGCACAGACCTGACCCCTGAACACTGCAGGTGTGGCCCCAAAATGATATAAAAATTAAAATAGGGCCAGAGCAATAGTACAGTGGGGAGAGCATTTGCCTTGCATGTGGCCCACCTGGATTCAATCCCCAGCACCCCATAGGGTCCCTGTCAGGAGCGATCCCTGAGCACAGAGCCACGAGTAAACCCTGAGCACCACCAGATGCGGTGCTCTATAAATTCATAAAAATACAAAAATAAAAACATAATTTAGCAGGGTTAGAGAATTAGTAGAGGGTTAAGGTAGTTGCCTTGCATGCAGGTCAACCTTCACTCCATCCTTGGCACTACATATTGTCCCCTAAGCACTGCCAGATTTGATCAAACACAAGTCCCCTCTCCCTCTTCCCAAAAATAAAAGGTTGCAGAGAGGGGCCTGAGTGATGCACAGAGGGGTGGACGTTTGCCTTGCACGTGGGTTCCCCAAGCACCACCAGGAGTAATTCCTAAGTGAAGAGCCTGAAATAACCCCTGAACATCACCAGGTATGACCCAAAAACAAAAACAAAAACAAAAAAAAAGACAAAAAAAAAGGGTGCAGAGGTGTCCTGGAGGAGACTCAATTGCAGAGCACATGCTTGGGGTCCTGGGTTCAAGGCCTGGATTGAAAAAGAAATGAATACATAGATAAATAAAAATCAATAGAAACTTGCCTGCAGCCTCAGTCCAGGTCTGTCTGATTTTTTCCTGCCCTTTCCTGTTCTCTGGACAAGCAAAAATAATAAGGGTCATCAATAAGTAATTTAACCTTTGGAACTCTGTGCATTTCATAATGCAGTACAGTTATCAAATTCCAAGCTCCTTCAGACATGCACTGACAGTTTAAGTTCCAGTTTGGACCTATTAGGAGAGGTAGGAATGTGTCAGGAAGACCCACCCACAGGCCCTTTCATAATAAGAACCACTGTGACCCCTTCCAGCAGCACCAAACCCAGGAGCCTTCTGCTGGATACTGAGTATTTTTTTTTTTTGGCTTTTTGGGTCATACCTGGCGATACACAGGGGTTACTCCTGGCTCTGCACTCAGGAATTACCCCTGGCAGTGCTCAGGGGACCATATGGGATGCAGGGAATCAAATCTCGGGTTGGCCACATGCAAGGCAAACGGTCTACCCTCTGTGCTATTGCTCCAGCCCCTGGAGGCTGAGTATTTGACTCCAGGGCCTGAGGTGGGGGAATGGGGTGGGGGGTACATCCATAAGACTGGGAACTACAATCCAAGACCGAAGGCCTCGACAAGGTGCATCCACAATCTATCCAAGGGTGCCACTTTCTCTGTTTATTTCCTAAATAAAACTAATTCACTTTGGGCCAGATGTATAACACAGGGTCTGTAAGGTGCTGGCTTTGCACATGACCCACCCAGGTTTGCGCATGACCCACCCCAACACCACATATAATGATCCACAAACACTCACTGCCAGGAGTGATCCCTGAGCACCACTAGGTGCTCCCCCCCCCAAAAAAAAAAATGCTACTTCATTCACTGTGTGTGTGTGTATGTGTGTGTGTGTGTGTGTGTGCGTGTGTGCTACAATCACTCCATGTAGAACCAAAGTCTCTTAAAACAAATAAAATTATCAGGGACAGAGTGATAGAGTACAGTGGGGATGCATTCAGTCAACCTAGGTTCTATCCCCGGCATCCCATATGGTCCCTCCAGCACTGCCAGGAGTGATTCCTGAGTGCAGAGCCAGGAGTAACCCCTGAGCATCACTGGGTATGGCCCAAAAAGCCCCCCAAAAATAAACAAATAAAATAAAACAAAATCCTTCTCATCTCTACCCCTCCTTCTTTGCTCCCTTATCTTTTATTTTAAAAAGCTGAGTCAAACCCAAGCACAAAAAATTGTAAATCTACAACTGTACCTCATGGTGTTTCACTAATAATAATTTTTTAAAAAGTGCTAAGGGAAAAAAAAAAGCTGAGTCATTCACCTCAATCACCAAAAAGAAATAAAAAATAAGAACCAGAGCAATAGCACAGTGGGTAGGGCATTTCCCTTGCATGCGGCTGACACAGGTTCGATTCCCAGCATCCCATATCGTCCCCCCAGCACCACCAGGAGTGATTCCTGAGTGCAGAGCCAGGAGTAACCCCTGAGAATCGCTGGGTGTGATCCAAAAAGCAAAAATAAATAAATACATAAATTTTTAAAATAAATAAATAAAATTCTACTACTATGAAATTTCAAGAGTTTCTGTCATGGCTATGCCAAGACATCTCAAATGGGAAGAGGCTCCAACCTCATGCCTCATTTATTTGATTAGCTTTTTAAAATTTCTGCCTGGGGGACTGGAGTGATAGTACAACGGGTAGGGCATTTGCCTTGCACGTGGCCAACCCGGGTTCAATTCTCAGCATCCTATATGGTCCCCTGAGCACTGCCAGGAGTAATTCTTGAGTGCAAAGGCAGAAATAACCCCTGAGCATCGCCAGGTGTGACCCAAAAAGCCAAAAAAAAAGATAAAAAGTTAAAAAATAAAATAAAATTTCTACCTGGGTGTCCAGAACTATAGTATAGTGGGAAAAGTGTTTGCCTTAAATGCCACAAACCTGGGTTCAATCCCCAGCATCCTATATGACCCCCAGGCACTGTCAGGAGTGATTTCTGAGTGCAGGAGTTTCCTGATTTCCACATTTCCTTAGTGATTCCTGAGTAACCCCTGAGCACTGCCAGATGTGGCCCAAACATCAAAAACAAACAAAAAAAGAGAAATGAAAAAAAAGAAGAGAGAGAAATGAAATAAATACTAAATGCATACCTGTAGTCAGTATTGTATGTGTTTGATCCCTGGCCCCACAAGTAAAATTAAATACCTCAATTTATTAGCGAAAATCTGGCACTACTACCTTAAGATTCCTTTTTTTTTTCATTTTGTTTTGTTTTGGGGCCACAATGTGCAGGGCTCACTCTTGGGGTGCTAGGGATTAAACTGGGGAGGGGGTAACACCATGTACAAAAGTAAGATCAAAATGGATTAAAGACCTCAACGTCAGACCGGAATCCATAAGGTACATTGAAGACAAAGTTGGCAAAATCCTCCATGACATTAAAGCTAATGGTATCTTCAAAGATGTCACACTGGCCAAGCAAGTGAAAACAGAGATAAACAAATGGGACTATCTTAAATTAAGAAGCTTCTGCACCTCAAAAGAAACAGTGACCAAAATACAAAGACAGTCTACAGAATGGGAAAGGATATTTGCCAAATACACATCCAACAAGGGGTTGATATCAAGGATATACAAAATACTCGCTGAACTCCACAAAAAGAAAACATCCAACCCCATCAAAAAATGGGGCGATGGGGGCTGGAGCAATAGCACAGCAGGTAGGGCGTTTGCCTTGCACGCAGCTGACCCGGGTTCGATTCCCAGCATCCCATATAGTCCCCCGAGCACCGCCAGGAGTAATTCCTGAGTTCCTGAGTGCATGAACCAGGAGTAACTCCTGTGCATAGCCGGGTGTGACCCAAAAAGTAAAAAAAAAAAAAAAAAAAATGGGGCGATGAAATGAACAGAAACCTTCCCAAAGAAGAAATCCGAATGGCTAAAAGGCACATGAGAAAATGCTCTACATCATTAATCATCAGGGAGATGCAGATCAAAACAACAATGAGATATCATTTCACACCACAGAGACTGGCCCACATCCAAAAGACCAAAAGCAACCGGTGTTGGCGCGGACATGGCGAGAAAGGGACTCTCCTTCACTGCTGGTGGGAATGCCAACTGGTTCAGCCCTTTTGGAAAACAGTATGGACGATCCTCAAAAAATTAGAAATTGAGCTTCCATTTGACCCAGCAATACCACTCCTGGGAATATATCCCAGAGAGGCAAAAAAGTATAGTCGAAGTGACATCTGCACTTGTTTGTTCATTGCAGGACTCTTTACAATAGCCAGAATCTGGAAAAAAACCTGAGTGCCCGAGAACAGATGACTGGTTAAAGAAACTTTGGTACATCTACACAATGGAGGGGCTGGAGTGTTAGCACAGCGAGTAGGGCGTTTGCCTTGCACGCAGCCAAGATGGCTGATACAGGTTCGATTCCCAGCATCCCATATGGTCCCCCGAGCAACACCAGGAGTGATTCCTGAGTGCATGAGCCAGGAGGCCAGGAGTAACCCCTGAGCATCTCCGGGTGCGACCCAAAAAAAGCAAAAAAAAAAAAGATAAAAACATCTACACAATGGAGTACTATGTAGCTGTTAGAAAAGATGAAGTCATGAAATTCATATACAAGTGGTACTACATGGAAAGTATCATGCTAAGCGAAATGAGTCAGAAAGAGCGGGATAGACACAGAAAGATTGCATTCATCTGGGGAACATAAAGTAACAAAATATGAGACTAACACCCAAGTATAGCCGAGATAAGTACCAAGAGATTTACTCCATGGCTTGGAAGCCAGCCACACATGCTAGGGGAAAAGGCAGCTCAGACAGAGAAGGGAGCACCAAATAAAGGGTGTTGGGAGGTTCCTCCCAGGATGAGAGATGCGTGATGAGAGTAGACTCTAGGCCGAACATGATTGCCACTCAATATCTCTTTTTCAAACCACAGCACTCAAAAGAAGAGAGATAACAAAAGGGAATGCCCTGCCACAGAGGGAGGATGGGATGGGGGGATAGGGGGTGGGAGGGATACTGAGATCAGTGGTGGTGGAGAACGGGCACTGGTGGAGGGATGAGTATTTGATCATTGTATAACTTGAAACTCAAGCACAAAAATTTATAAGTCTACAACTGTACCTGGAGCGATAGCACAGCGGGTAGGGTGTTCGCCTTACAAGCGGCCAACATGGCCGACCCGAGTTCGATTCCTCTGCCCCTCTCGGAGAGCCCGGCAAGCTACCGAGAGTATTTGATATGCCAGACACAGTAACAATAAAGTCTCCAATGGAGACGTTACTGGGCCCGCTCGAGCAAATCGACGATCAACGGGAGGGCCTTTACCTTTTACCTTTACAACTGTACCTCATAGTGTTTCACTAGTAAAATTTAAGGAAAAAATAAAAATAAATAAACTAGGGAGAGAGGCACGCTCACAGCCCTTTTAGCTCTATACTTTCTCTCCAGCCCAAAAGGGAATATTTAACCTTTCATTTATCTTCGTTTTCATTTGGACACACCTAGAGGTGCTTAGGGCTAACACCTGACTCTGTACTCAGGGATCACTAGGGGGACCCTATGGTTGGCCAGGGAGCTAAGTTGGATTACTTCTTGCTAAGCAAGTGCCATGTCCCTTATACCATCTCTTGGTTTGGGATATTTAATACAGTGATGTAGAACAAGGCCTGGTAGTGTCTAGCTAGAGGCCTGAGGTCTTTATCAGAGCAAAACATTCTTTTCTTTTACTTTGGTTTGGTTTGAAGGCCACGCCCACTTGTGCTCAGGGCTTGCTCCTGGCTCTGTACTCCTGCTGGGCTCTGGGGAGGCGCCAGGAACTGAAACCTTGTTGGGCACAAAGATAAATGAAAGGTTAAATATTCCTTCTCCCTTGGGCTGCAGAGATAGTTTAGGGGTAAAGGGGCTATAAGGTAAACAACACCCTCCCCACTGAACTATCCCTCTGACCCACAAGTCTTATGGTTACTTCCTGGCCCAATCAGAGTCAATAGACCACAATGGGGCAGCTTGTCCCCAGGCAAGGTGGTCACAGTCATGCCTTCCAAACTGCAAGCCTCAGGCAAGTCTCTTAGACTAACTCTAGAGATTCTGTCTAAATTTTTAGGTTGGGGGCAGGGGTGCAGAGGAGAGAAGCAATAAAGTTGCAAAAGGCTTTGAATCTCCCAAAACTTGATTCCCAATTTTGACCAACTGGTTTGAGTTAGCTTTTCACCTCTTGCAACACAGTACAAGCCCTGGCCCCAGTCTTTGGAAAGGAAGCCTTTGTGAAATCCAATTCTACACCCCAACTCTCCTGAATGCCAACTCCACCCATGTCTGAATTTTTTTTTCTTCATTTTGTTTTTTGGTTTGGGGGCCACATCCAGCAGTGTTAGCAGTTTACTCTTGGTTTGGCATTCAGGAATTACTCCTGGTAGGGGTCCAGGTTGCCAGGGATCCAACCTGTGTGGGCCATGTACATGGCAAGCATCCTACCCATTGGACTGTCACATCATCCCCTCCTCCTTTTCCTTTTTTTTTCTTTTCTTCTTTTTTTTTGGGGGGGGGAGTAGGTCACACCATCAATGCACAGGGGTTACTCCTGTTCTGCACTCAGGAATTAGTCCTCACGGTGCTTGGGGTACCATATGAGATGCTGGGGATCAAACCCAGATCTGCCACGTGCAAGGTAAATGCCCTACGGTCTGTGCTATCACTCCAGCCCCCCAGACCCTCTTTTCCTAGGTTTATTGGGACCTTTAGATATTCTTGAAGCTTCTCCTTTTCTGATCAGGTTCAACCTTCTCAATGGCACATAAGTCCTGCTTCTGAACAGTTCTAGATGGTTTCCTCACTGTCTCTATTTCCAAAAAGCTCAATACTTCCATGTTTGGGTTTTGTTTTTTGTTGTTTTGGTTTTTGTTTTAGGTTTGTTTTGTATTTTTGTTTGTTTGTTTGTTTGTTTGTTTTGCTTCTTTGGCATACCCACTGCTCTGTTCAGAACTTATTCCTGGCATCTGTGCGCAGGGATCAAACCAGCGTCAGCCTACCTTACCAGCTATACTATCTGGCCATCTTATACTGACCATGAGGTCAGTATTTGCATCTCAAAGGGATGTGGTCTTATGAATTTGGATTACTTCAGGGCTGGTGACTAGGCAATTTCTTCTTAGCTTGATTATTTCCAGAAAAAACTCATTACTGGAGCCCCACACATACCCCATCTGTCTGTCTACAACACATCCGTCCATTCATCTATCTGTCTTCCAGTGCATTTCACAGTGGCTGGAGAGGACACTTGCCTTGCACATGGTTGGCCCAGATTCAATTCCCAGCATCCCATATGGTCCCTCATGCACCACTGAGAGTGATCCCTGAGTGCAGAGCCAGGAATAACCTCTGAGTATCACCGGGTGTGACCCCCCCCCAAAAAAAAAAGCCAACAACAATGCATTTCACAATCCTTGACAGGCATGAGAACAGATTGTCCCCTTAACAATCCACAGGTCACATCAATCAAATTGTCATCATTCATAATGAGATTCCCCTCGACACTTAGAAATAACATTTTTCACCAAGATTAAGGATGGGAGAATCCTCAAACTACATTTGTGGCTTAGCAGTAGACCACTTGCCTTGCAAGTGTGAGACCCTGGATTCCATCCCCCACACTGCAAAAAATAAATAAATTGATGGGACTGGAGCAATAGTCCAGTAGGGAGGGCATTTGCCTTGCATGTAGCTGACCCCAGTATCCCATAGAGTCCTCCAAACAGCGCCAGGAGTAATTTCTGAGTGCAGAGCCAGGAGTAACCCCTGAGGATCACCAGGTATGAACCAAAACAAGTAAAAATAGATAAATAAATAATTTGTTGTAACAGTGTTCACTTAATCACACTGAGTCCATCTGAAGGCGTCAAAGCAAGAATTCTATTAGCATTGAAACTGACTGCAGCAAGGCAGATCAGTCTGAAGCTACGGCCCAGAGCAGAGGCAGAGAGCACTTTATCAGGAGGTTGGGGGCAACAGAGCACACTTGTGGGACAAAGGGGAGAAGAGCATAAGAACAGAGTTTCTTGATTGGCTGCTTTGTGATGATCCACTGAGGTACAGTGAGGCAGGATGGGCACAGCATGAGTCTGGGGGCGTGGGGGAGCGGGTCCCGATCCTTGTTGCTGGAAATCTTTGGGGTGGGTGCATATTCTGTTTTAAGCTCCATATGGACATACGTTAGTGCTATTGGTTGTATCTGTAGTCCCCTTTCGGATGGGTCTGACTTTCCTGTTCTGTCTTTTGTCATAACCCGATGACTTATGACCTTTCATCTTTACCTGGTTCCCAGAGTGGATCACTCAGAGGCCTCTGGCTCCCTCCCTGTACTTGGTTGCTTAGAAATATATCAAGATTACTAGAGATGGGCTGGAGCGATAGTACTGCAGGGATGGCACTTGCCTTATACACAGCAGACCTGGGTTCAATCCCCAGCATCCCATATGCACCTCCAAGAGTGATTCCTGAGCTCAGAGCCAGGAGTAAACCCTGGGTACTGCTGAGTGTGGCCCCAGAAACAAAAAAGAAAGAAAAAAAGAAAGAAAGGAAGGAAGGAAGGAAGGAAGGAAGGAAGGAAGGAAGGAAGGAAGAAAGCCAAAAACTGCAAAACTGCAATTTAACCCTTACATATCACAAAATAAAATTTGAGAATCTTAGATTTTCCAAATCTTAGAATCAGGAACCACCCATGGCCCCCCACCCCCTACAAACACACAATTTAGAATCTGGGATCTTCCTCCTTTCGCCTTTACAGATGATGTACACAGCTTCTCAGTGGCAGTGAAGCACTCCAAGGAAGACACCCCCACCCTGCCCCATTCATCGCGATTCTTTTCCCATTCTATTGAAACCCAGACAAAAATTAATATTAGACCAAGGGTCCTGGAGCCATAGTACAGCAGGGAGGGTGTTACCCTAGCATACGGTAGACCTGGATTCAATCCCTGGCATCCTGTATGGTCCCCCAAGCACTGTCAGGAATGATTCTTGAGTGCAGAGCCCGAATACCTCCTGAGCATTGCCAGGTGTGGCCCAAAAGAGACAAAAAAAAAAAAAATTAAGACAAAAAAGACTAAAGGGAAGAATAGTTTATACTCAATTAATCTGCCTCCCAAAAGCCTCACTGTTCCCCCACTCGTTCCCCATCCCGTGTGTGTGTGTGTGTATGTGTGTGTGTGTGTGTGTGTGTGTGTGTGTGTGTGTTTAGTGGAGGATTGCTGCCACTGGTCATGGAGTCAGCGTTGGAACATTGTATGCCTGAAACCCTATAACCAGCAGCTTTTTTGTGTTTTCTTTTTATATTGAGGTTCTATAGTTTACAATATATTGATAATGATTCCAGCACCATACCCATGACTAGTGTACCCATCTCCCTTCCCAAAGCACCTCAACATTCCTCCCTCTCACCTTCACCCCCAATTCAATTGTGTGAATCAGGGGCTGGAGAGATAGTGCAGCAGGAAGGGTGTTTGCCTTGCATGCAGCCAACACTGGCTCCCTCCCCAACATCCCATAGTGTCACCCAAGCACTGCCAGGAGTAATTCCTGAGTGCAGACCAGGAGTAAGCCCTGAGCATCAACGGGTATGGCTCCAGAACAAAATCCAACTTTATGTGACTCAGTTTCCCCATTAGGCAACAAATCGTAGAGAGAAATATATATAGAAAAACTATAGAGAGAGAAAAAATATTATATATACATATACATATATATATATATATATATATATATATATATATCTCGGAGAACCCAGCAAGCTACTGAGAGTATCCCACTCACACGGCCAGAGCCTGGCAATCTCCCTGTGGTGTATGCCAAAAACAGTAACTATAACAGGTATCATTCCCCATCAGAGCCTCTAATCATTGGGGAAAATGAGTAAGGAGAGGCTGCTAAAATCTCAGGGCTGGGAGGAATAGAAATGTTACTGGCGCTCGCTCGAGTAAATCTACAAACAACAGGGATGACACAGTTTCTCCATTATGTTGCCTGGAAACCTTCATTGTTACCTTGATATGGATCTTTAAGTTCCACATATAAGTGTAGAATAATATTGATTTGTCCTTTCTCCCTTGCACACAGAGTTTAGGTTTATCGAGTTACACCCATCACAATGCTCCTGAACCACTCCAATTTCCTCGGAATTCATCTTTAACTTTTCCTCTGAGCTTTGCTTCACCTGTTAATCACCTGTATCCCCAAATCAGAGTCTGTGACTTGTAAGGTCAGATCCTTCTAAGGATTCTGGATTTTGTATTTCTAAGTGAAATATTGCTTTCTCTTTCCCTGTGTCCTTTGCATAGTTTACTTTAGAGCAATGTCCTTTTTATATAGACACAAGAAGACAGTTAATGCTATGCACTTAAAACTTGGGAGTTAATTGACTCCAAATAGTATTCTTTCCTGGGCATCCAGTGTCATATTTACTTGACTTTAAGTCTCAGTTGTCCTTAGTTCCTAGCACCCCAAACGCAGGATCCCAACAAAGGGACTGGATGGACCCAGGGCAAGCTGTAAGTTACTCTGTCATTGACAGGACAGACCAAGTGCACAAAACTTTTAAGTTAAAAGCACAGTCGTGGACAAATTCTGTCATGATTCAAAGAGAATATGATGTAGGCAGACAGGCAGATAGGGAAAGCACTCTCTGAAGGTAAGGGCAGTAAAAATTTCCTGCGAAATAATAGCCCTGAAGTTGCGAAAGCCAACTTTGCAGAAAACAGGAACTAAGGTCTGATAAGACCCTCACCTGGCGCCAGTAACAGACCCAGAGAAGCTCCAGCAAAAACAGAAAAACAGGAAAGGAATTTCAAAGAAGACCATCACCACTTCCGACCCTACCACCCTTGGCAACCTCCTTAGCAACGGACTTTTACCTAGGGAGACTTTTACGTGGGAGCAGGTTGGGAAAACAAAAAAAAACCCTTATAAAAACTACCTTGAACAAAGGAAGGGCACACATATGCTACCCGAGCCCACGTGCTGCTTGTGCCCATGTGGCTGAGCACATATGTTGACCGCATCTCCTCTCTTAAGATGTGTATTTTCATGCTTTCGTGTCTAAGCTGGGACGTGTGTAGGGGGCTCTCTCAATCCTTGGAGAAGCCTGCATTCTCCCTTAAACACCTCTCTCTCTCTCTCTCTCTCTCTCTCTCTCTCTCTCTCTCTCTCTCTCTCTCTCTGACCCTGCTAGGGTTAGGAAGGACTAATCTGGCCTGAGGACTGTAGTCTGGGATCTATAGTGAGATGTCCCCAGGAGAGCCACCCTTTAAACTTAATATCTCTTACTCTGTTCATACAAAACGACTAATATTATTAAGAAGTCAATTTAAAATGACTGTTTAAGTGTAAATGGACTAAGAAAAGGAGAAGTAAGACCTTAGATAGCATTTCTCCCTTAAGCAGATCTCCTAGCAGGATGAGATCTTTGTCTTTTTACATTGTGCTCTCTCACCCGGTGTAGTTATGACCCTCAACCTGAGTGGTTGGGCTCTTGACTGAAGCTGTGAGATTGGGCAGGGGAAAACTAGCATGGGGGCAGTAGGGGACAGGAATGAGGGCAGTATGAGACTGGAATGGGGCGCTCAGTGAGAGTGGAATAGGCTAACAGGGAGAATGGAGTAAATGGCGGGATGGAGATTGGAATAAACGGCAATTGATCAACAACCGTCGTGATGGCCCTGTTCCTTCCTTCATGCGTGCATCTGTGGGCAGCAGCTGCAGGCCGGGGTGGGAAGTGACTCATGGCCACTAATGCACGTGGTGAGAGAGCACACACACATTTTGTGAATTTTGACATATAAGCAAGATCATTCATAAGGAAGCGTTTTTTAAATAAAAATCTATGAGGTCCTCCACCCCTCTCGGAGAGCCCGGCAAGCTACCAAGAGTATCTCGCCCGTACGGCAAAGCCTGGCAAGCTACCCGTGACGTATTCAATATGCCAAAACACAGTAACAACAAGTCTCACAATGGAGACGTTACTGGGCCCGCCCCAGCAAATCGATGAACAATGGGAAAAATAGAATAAAATAAATAGAATAAAAAAATAGAAAAATGAAATAAAATAAAAATAATAAATAAATAAAATTAAAATAATAAAATAAAAATAAATAAATAAATAGAAAATAATGGAATAGAATAAAAAAATAGAATAAAATAAAAATCCCATCTAGATGACACAGGCACAGTTTGGTTGTCTTGGTTGTTGCTTTGTTTGGGGGCAACACCCAGTGATACTCAGGACTGACTCCTGGCTCTGCACTCAGGAATCAGTGTACCGGGGACTATATGGGATATGGGGGGATCAAACCCAAATCGGCACTACACAAGGAAAGCGCTCTCCCCACTGTACTATCTCTCTGGACCCAGGGGGACAGTTTGAAGCTGGCCCACTGTCATGTGCAGGGAGAAAGGGGGGAGGAGGAAATGAAACTTAATCCCCATGATCCCAAAGCTGACAGGCAACAAGGGTGTGGTGGCCACAAGCATCAGCTTGGCAGGAACAGCCTGAACTCTCCTGTTCAAACCAAGGCTTCTCATTGGCACCACACCATTTGCAGCCAAAGTCTTTTTTTTTTCTTTTTGGGTCACACCCGGCGATGTACAGAGGTTACTCCTGGCTTATGCACTCAGGAATCACTCCTGGCAGTGCTCAGGGGACCATATGAGATGCTGGGAATTGAACCGGGGTCGGCCACGTGCAAGGCAAACGCCCTACCCGCTGTGCTATTGCTCCAGCCCACATAGCCAAAGTCTTGAACATTTCTGGGGCATATGGGGAGTGTGTTGAGGAACAGAGGTGCAGAGTCTTATCCAGGCTCTGACATAATTCCTTCTGGAACCTTGGGCACATGGGTGACCACTGCTTTCTCCTTCATAAACCCTTGGAAGAGCCAAGGGTGTGGGCCGGAGCGATACTATCCAAGATATATATTCCATATAGCAGATCGGGTGTTTGCCTTGCTTCTGACTGACCCCAGTTTGCTCCCCAGCATCCCATAGGGTCTCCTGAGTATCGCCAGGAATGATTCCTGAGTGCAGAGCCAGGAGTAACCCCTGTAGGATAACATTGGTTTGTCCTTCCTCCCTTGCTACAGGGAGCTTAGGTTTATTGGGTTACACCCATCACAGTGCTCCCGAGTCACTCCCATTCCTCTGTATTTATTTGGTTTTTTTGTTTGTTTGTTTTTGTCTTTTTGGTTTTTGGGTCACACCTGGCTGATGCACAGGGGTTACTCCTGGCTCATGCACTCAGGAATTACTCCTGGGGTGCTGGGGGACCATATGGTATGCTGGGAATCGAACCAGGGCCAGCTGCGTGCAAGGCAAATGCCCTACCCACTGTGCTATCACTCCAGCCCCCTGAATTTATTTGTAAACTCTTCTCTGTGCTCTCCCCAACCAGTTAATCACCTTTTTCCCTAATCAGATTCTGTTAGCTTGTAAGATCAGATCCGTCTAAGGACACTGTACTTGTAAGTTGCGTCTTTTGCATAGTTTGTTTTAAAGCAATGTCCTTTCTGTATAGACACAGTTAATATTATGCTTTTGTAACTTGGGAGTTGATTGACTCCAAATAATATTTATTCCTGGACATCTGCTTTCTTGACAGTTGCCCTTAGTTCCTACCACCCCCAAAGCAGGGTCCTAATGAGGGACTGAATGGACCGAGGGCAAGCTGTGAGCTATCCTGGCATTGAAATGGGCCAGGCCAAAGCGCCACAATACTCAACTATAAGTTGAGGGCATGATCATGGACAAATGCTGTCATGATCCAAAAGTAACAACAAGATTAAGACCCTGCTGGGGTTAGGAAGATTAACCTGGCCTGAGAACTGCAATATGGAATATATAGTGAGATGTCCTCAGGAAGAACCAAACCTTAAATTTATATCTCTTACTGTGCTGGAGCGATAGCACAGCGGGTAGGGCGTTCGCCTTACAAGCGGCCAACATGGCCGACCCGAGTTCGATTCCTCTGCCCCTCTCGGAGAGCCCGGCAAGCTACCGAGAGTATTCGATATGCCAGACACAGTAACAACAAAGTCTCCAATGGAGACGTTACTGGGCCCGCTCGAGCAAATCGACGATCAACGGGAGGGCCCTTTTACTTTACTGTGCTCATACAGAATGACATTGCTAGAAATATTAGAAGTAGATTTACTACAACTGTTTAAGTGGATTACTAGCTGAGGAAAGAAGAAAGCAACACATACTGGATGGGATCCCACCCTTGAGCAGATCTCCTAGTAATCTGGTGTAATCTCTTTAGATGAGTTTTTTTCCTTGAGTTAATCTCCTGGAGGAGTGGTCTTACATCTCTTTGTTGATTTGTTAATGTTCAACCCACCTTTGTATCACCACCAGATGAGATACAAAGGTATCTGCACCAGAGAGAGAGACAGAGACAGAGACAGAGACACAGAGAGAGAAACAGGAGGGGGATCAGAGGAGAGTGAAGAGGTGATTATAAAAACTGCAATTGATACCAACGAGCCTGGCCCTCGTTCCTTCCTTTGCCTACCTATCACCATTGGCCTCCCCAGGGTGGGGGAAGCGGAGACCACCGAATGCAAGTGGCAAGAAAGATAGAACATCACTGCCCTTAGAAAATACACAAACCCCTAAATATTGCTGCCTCCGACACACACACACGAAAAAGAAAAGCCAAAATGTGAGCAGATGATTAAGGATCTGGGAACAGCCAATAGTTGAGAGATCTTTATCCAGGTCCTGGAGTGCTCCCTCTGGAGCTCTGTGGATCAGGCTCTGTTGTAGCACTTGACACCTGTCAGTGGATTTGATCCTTTTTACCATCACTGCCATCGTGCCCAGAGGGCTCAGTGCTGTTGTCTTCATTGCACAGGTGAATAAACTGAGCCAGAGACATTACGCATCTCAGGCAGTTTGACTCCCAAACTCTCCCTTACACTGCAACACATGGGAAAATAATAAGCAAAAGAAGACAGATAAAAGATGCACTTGGGACCAGAATACAAAGACAGCTCATAGACTGAGAGAAATTATTTACCCTCTACTCATTCAACAAAGATATAGCCAGGATACATAATGCACTGCTAGAGCTCTACATGAAAAAATATATTCAACCCTATCAAAAAAGAGAAGAGATGAACAGTAACTTGTTCAAGGAAAAATTATAAATGGCCAACAAGCAAAGAAACATGCTCTGCATCAGCAATCATCAGGGAAATGCAAATTAAAACAACAATGATGTATCATCTCACACCAAAAAGACTGGCACTCATCCAAAAGAACAACCAGTGTTAGCAAAGATGTGAGGAAAAAGGGACCCTCATTATGGCTGGCGGAAAAACCAATTGGTCCAGCCTTTTTTGGAAGACGATATGGATATTCCTCAAAAAACTAGAAATTGGACTTCCATAGTACCCAGCAATTCCACTCCTAGGAATATACTCTAAGGGCCCCAAAGCACAAATCAGAAAAGATATCTGTGGTCCTATGTTTATTGCAGCACTATTCACAGTAACCAAAATATGAAAACAATCCAAATAACCAGGAGCAGATGAGAGGATAAAGAAATTATGGTATGGGGCTGGAGCGATAGTACAGCGGGTAGAGCATTTGCCTTACACACGGCCGACCCAGGTTCAATTCCCAGCATCCCATATGGTCCCCTGAGCACCACCAGGAGTGATTCCTGAGTGCAAAGCCAGGAGTAACCCCTGGAAACCAAGCCATATCTACAACAATGGAATATTCCTCAGTTGTGAGAAAAGATGAAGTCAGAGAGAGAGAGAGAGAGAGACCCAGAGTGATCTCTCTCATATCTGGGATATAAAGAAAACTCGCAGGGGAATATCAAATGCCCAAAGGCAATAGAAACAAAGAGAAGTAGAACGGGTAGTCAGTGAGAAGCTTGGCACTAGGGCAGGGGTGTGGGGAATAAATTAAGAAAGGAACTAGGTCACTGGGGGAGAGGGAAAGTGTCTGCCACAGAGGTAGGCTGGGGAGAGGCAGGAGGGAAACTGGGGACATTGGTGGAGATCAGTGGGCACTGGGGAAGAGATTGCTGTAGAAACAGTATATGCCTGAAATTCAATTGTAAATATCTTTGTAACCTTGTAATTCATGGTGATTCAATTTAAGGAGAAAAAAGTGTATTGGGGGCATAAGTGTGAAGCAGGGGAATAAGATGCTTGTTTTGCAGGCCTCCAACCCAGGTTCAATCCCTAGTACCCCACAGGATCCCCTGAGCCTGCCAGAGTGCTCCCTGAGCACAGTCAGAAGCAACAGCACCACCAGGTGTGACTCAAAAGCCAAAAAACCAAACAGCTGATTTTCAGTTGCTCAAAAGTGGAATAATTTTAGAAATTCTTACCCCAAACTGCTAAGCCCCCCAAAAAGGAATGGGCCCCTTCCAACAAAGTTCACATAATTGAACTGAAAATAAATTCCTAAAAGCCAATCAGAGGGGGGGAAATAAAAACAAGAGTGTAAGCAGTGGTTTACAGAGAAGGAAATTAAATGATGAATATTCAATTCAGTCCTCCTGCAGAAAAGCAGATTAAAAACAAAACAAAAGTTCACACATCAAATTAGCAAAATATTTGCCTTGACAGGCTCAGGTGTTGAAGGATAAGCCGACCCCCTGCCAACCGCCCCCAAATCTTTATAAACTCTCAAGGAGGCTATAAATTAGCCTCCAACTGCTTTGCAGAGCAATCTGGCAATGCATAACCAAGTTCTTACCGCACATACACCACAACCCAGAAATTCGTCTCTGAGCAATCAAGCCTGAAAGTTCATCCATGTGCATGGAAGCATAACCAATCAGTATGGGGCAACTCTGCAAGAACAGGGCCATTTTTGTCTTGTTCTAGTCTTTGCCAGTTTCCCTGTGCCTGGAGTTGGTCCTCAGCTAATATTTGAGTTGATTAAGGAAGAAATCCAAAACAAGGTTATATTATATCTTTGTTATTTTTTGCTTGTTTGTTTGGTTCGGGTCCACACCCAACAGTGCTCAGGGCTTACCCCTGGCTTTGTGTCAGGACTATATGTAGCATCATGATTTGAACCAGGGCTGGCCGTGTGCAAAGCAAGAGCACCTTAACCCCTGTGCTACCTCTCCAGTCCATGGTCATATTATGAAAGATCCCAGTAGATCTGTCAAGGAGGTGAAGACCAGAGGCAGCAGGATGAGGAAGGATTCTGGTGGAAACTGTGATCAAGGTACTCCCCTTCAATATTCATGAATGCCCCTATAAAGTCTGATTCTGTTAACCAGAGAATCTCTGCCTCCACTCCCAGGCCAGGAGTGTCTAAAGCTGTCTAGTTCACCAAGAGTTCATCCTATGGGATGAGACCCATTACTTAGCAGTTCTTTCAGGAAACAAAATCCAATTCCTCTGCAGTGAATTAATTCAAAGCTTCACCAGCCCTCAGTGCCAGCTCCACTTACATTTAATTGGTGCTGTCTTGGGAGGTGATTTGGGCTGAGTGGTGCCTGGAGCTAACCAGGAACAGAGTCTCAGCCAGCCAGCAGAAAAGTCCTGGGACAGGCCAGAGATTCTGGACTGTGTCCTCTGAGTCTCTGGGTCTCTCTGTCTGACTCCTGCCTCTGGGATCTCCCCAGGCCCTTCCTGTTGTCTTTCAGACTTGCTGCTTTGTCATCCCCTGTCTCCAGCACCCCTGGCCTGCTGGCCTGTCCTCCCAGCCTGTGACCACAGATCCCTGACTCCTCCCAGCCCTGAGATGCAAAGCCTGCAGTAACTCCATCCAATCTGTAACTCTCCCAGGCCACTTTTACATGTGTGTGTTGTTGTTGTTGTTGTTGTTGTTGTTGTTGTTGTTGTTGGGCCATACAGTGCTCAGGGGTAACTACTGGCTCTGCACTCAGGGATTGAACCTGGGTCAGTTGAATGCAAGGCAAGAGTCTTTGCTGTACTATTGCTCCAGCCCCTCCCCCTGCTTTTCTCTCTTTGTTTTTTTTTTGGGGGGGGGGCACACTAGGCAGTGCTCAGGGCTGACTCCTAACTCTACACTCGGGGATCACTCCTGGCAGGGCTCAGGGGCCCTATAAGGTGCCAGGGATCAAATCCGGGTCGGCCACATGCAAGGTAAGTGGCTGTGTTACCGTTCTGGCCCCTCTCCCAGGCTGTTCTGCCCTTCTCCAGCCCTGCCCCCTTTGCTCTTTCCAGGGAAGAGACCAGCTCACTTACCTGTTGGGCTCCTCCACCTCTACTCCAGACCCCAGGGGCTGCTCCCCCAGATCTTCACATCATTGGTCTCGCACCCCCCTGCTTCCAGGTGCTCGCACCCCCCTGCTTCCAGGTGGGCTCTTCAGGTCTGAGGTTGAATAAGGAAGGTGAGGAGAGATAATGCAGGGGTTGGAGGCATGCAAAATAAACATCTTATCCCCCTGTACTATCCCTCTGGCCCCCAAATACCTTTTTCTCCCCTCAAATTGAAGGTGCATGCCAGACTTGGTTTCAACCCAGGCACCATGTGACCCCCCCAATACTGCTGAGTGATGCAGGTGACCCCCAAGCCTGTAGATCCTCAGGAGCAGCACACTGACCCAAAGAGGGGCCCCCAGCCTCCGGAGCATCACTTAGGAGTCACCTCCCCCCGCCCCCAGAAAAAAGAACAAAGAGAATGCTCTCCTATTGCTGAAAGGCTGAGGAGATAAGAAAGGAAAGTGTGTCTCAGAAAGAACGAGGTGCCACGGAGACTGTGGGGCTCTATTCTACATTTGGGTACCCCCCCAACCCTCTTCCCCACTCACGAATGCCCCAGTAAAGTCTGATCTCCAATAACCCGAGTCTCTGGCTGAGAGTCTGTGCAGCTCAGGGAAGCCCAACTTGCCATATGTAGGCTGAAGGAGTGGATGGAAAGTCAGGAAGGATTTGGGGGATGGGGTGGAGAGGGGGCCGCTTCTCTCTCCCTTCTGCAGGAATCCTGAGTGCAGAGCCATTGGGCAGGTTTGGGATTCTCAGCTTCCAGCACAACTCGGTTCTCACTCCTGCTAAAGCTTTCCCGGGATGGTCAGAATCTCTCCAGGCTGGTCGGGGCCCCCCAAAATGGAGGCTGTCATTTCACCTCACCTTTTCTCCTATGCCTTGCTGCTGAACAGGGAAAGGGTCAGCCTCGGGGCACAAGCCAGCCTGAAGGGGACGGGGATGGGGGCAAGCCTGCCTGTGGAACCCCCTCCCTCCTAGTTCTTCAGGTGTTCAGGTCTGATCTTGTCTAGGCCAGGTGCTCTTTGTTTCTTTACCGACGAGATGGCATGTTGGATTTCGGAAGGGAGAACATTGGGCACGACATATCCATCGTGCGGAATGTGGTATGTGGGCAAGTGGACGTGGCTATTAAAGAGATCTGAGTAGAAGTCATGAATAATCTTCTCCATTGCCCTTCTGGAAGATGTGATAGATCCATCAGGATGTCGGAGGGCAGTCATCTTGGTCTTGTAGTTGGTGATGGACAGGCGGGCATTACGAATGCTTTTCCCAGCTTCTGTCGCATCTACCAGCACCGCTGCTCTCCTGTCTTTGACGTCATCCTTGATGGCATTGTTGGACATCCTCTGAATTGTTTTGCCAGCTCAGTTGTTTGCTTGCGGTTGCCTGAGGCATGTGCCAAGCCACGTTGGTGAATAAGTTCAAGAGTGTTCGAAGAAAGGTAGTTTTTTGTGGTTATCTCTCTCTTGGCATTCCTCGCACAATCATGGAGGTGCTGAATCATTTGATCGTATTCCTCATCAATGTTGTCAGTGAGGGCATCTTCCCATGTTGCCGCAATAGAGCCAAAGAGTTCCTAGTTGGTGGTCGTTCTGGGAGTTCTCTTCTTAAACTTTGTGTTCTTTTCTCCTCGTTCTGTGAGGTAGAATTTTGCACGAAGGAGACGGTGGTCTGATCCCGTTTGGAATTTTGGGACAACAGCAACATCGGTTAGGCAAAACCACCGATTGAATCTGATGTGGTCTATTTCATTGTGGAACCATCCACCGGGAGACTCCCATGTCCAACGTTTAGATTCAGCCTTTTGGAACTGTGAGTTACCATGGAAGGTCTTGGTTGACATGATGAACTCAGACAGTCTCTCACCCTGTTCGTTCCATTCTAGAACATGGGTCCCGATGTGGAGTTCATCGGCTGATCTTCTTGGTCCTATCTTGGCATTAAAATCACCGACAATGATCTTGTAGAAGGTGTGATCTTCTTTATAGAACTTCTCCAGCTCCATGTAGAACTTCTCAATTTCTCTTTCACCGTAAATGGATGTTAGTGCATAGACAACAAAGATAGAAACTGCCAGCAGTGAGCCACATCTATTCAAGTGTAATCATCCGATTCGGGTTGTTAGGCATTCAAATGAATCAATGCTCATGGCTAAATAAATAAATAAAATGTTAAAAAAATATATTACTTCATACACACACACATACACACACACATTCTTTGTCTCTGATTCCTCTAAATACTAAAAGAAGGAGCTGCATGCACCTATACACCCAGTCCAACTCCTGAGCACAGCCCTGCACCCCAGGCCCCAGGATTGCTGTCCAGTTCCCCAGTTCTGAAAAAGGCTCATGACCACAGGGTCAAGGGGCTGGGGCGGGGAGGAGCCCTCTGCCACCACAGGCTGTAATAGACAAAGGGGGGGAATTCCACTTGTTCCCTGACCTCCCACCTAGAAGACATATGGGTACTTAGAAGATTCCACTCATGAAGGTCATGCTAAGGAGATGTTAGAGCCAGCAACGTCCAGTGGGTGTGGAGTGGAGTTATGGGACCCTTTTGAGTGGCACATTAGTGCCCAAATGGTTCCAGGTGAAATTATAAATCTTCATCCTCAGCTTCTCCCCTCTGACCTCAGTCTTCTCCCAGCTACTCACTACACCATAGACTTGGGGCTCAGTGAGCCCCCTAGTTCTGCTGCAGCCCCTCCATCATCTCCTCTGTGGCAGAGGAGCGATCAAATTAGACAAGGGTCATGAGTAATAGTACAATGAGAAGGACATTTGCTTTGCACGCAGATGACCCAGGTTAGATCCCCGGCATCCCATAGGGTCCCCGAGAACAGCAGGAGTTCTTCCAGAACACAGCCAGGAGTAACCCCTGAGCATCATCAGGTGTGGGCCCAAAAAAAGGTTTTTTTTAATTAAAATTAAATTAAGTTCCATGGGGCTGAAGAGATAAGACAGCGAGTGAGGCCTTGTAGCAGTAAGGCCTTGCATATGTGAGGCCCTCGGTTCTATCCTTGGCCCCAGAGGAAAAAGAAGAAAAATGAAAGCAGTGAGAAAGCTAGGTGCTGGGTTCAGACTCAAGTCTTCCGTACAAATAGAGATCTCCGAGCTCAATCCACTGAGGGGCTAAAAAGCAAGAATAAGCTCTTCCAGCTCTTTTCTTTTTTCTTTTTGGGTCACACCCAGCGATGCTCAGGGGTTAGTCCTGGCTCTGCACTCAGGAATTACCCCTGGCAGTGCTGGGAGGACCATATGGGATGCCGGGGATCAAACCCAGGTCGGCTGCGTGCAAAGCAAACGCCCTACCCAGTGTATTATCACTCCGGCCCCTTATGTCATTTTCTTCAATTGAAAAAAAAATTCAGGGCTGGGACCTGGTGCAATGAGACAGCAGAGAGATACTTACTTTTCACACAGCTGACCTAGGTTTGATCCCCAGCATCTCATAAGGGTCCCTTGAGCACCGCCAGGACTCATTCCTGAGTTCAGGGCCAGGAGTAACCCCTGAGCATTGCCATGTATAACCCTAAATAAATAAATAAATAAATAAAATCTAGGTCTGGGGCCAGAAAAAGCACTCTCCTCACACGTGGCTGACTCCATCCTGACACTGTGTATGGTTCCCTCTCCCTCCAGAAGTGATCCCTGAGTAAGGTTGCATGCGGCCCAGAAATTGTGTGGTACTAGAATTAGGACAGAGTCTCAGATCAATGGAACAGAATCCAGAGATAGATCCTCAGATATATCGGCAGTTATTCTTCTATAAAAGAGCAAAAGAGTATGAAGTGGCACACGAAAAGCCTCTTCAACTAGTGTTGCTGGGAAAACTGGGCAGACACGAGAGAGGAGAGAGAGAGAGAGAGAGAGAGAGAGAGAGAGAGAGAGAGAGAGAGAGAGAGAGAGAGAACTCATACCCATGTCTAACACCATGCCCAAAATTCGAATAAAAGTGGCTCAAAGACCTCAACATCAGGCATAAACCCATAAGAAACACTGAGGAAAACATAGGCAGAATTCTGATATTGAAGCTTGAAGCTAGAAGCATCCATCTTTCCAGAGTCAACGCCATTGGCCCAGTAAGTAAAAGAAAAGATAAACAAATGGGACCACACCAAATTAAGAAGATTCTGCATCTCAAAGGAAACCATGACCAGGATTCAGAGACAACCCACAGAGTAGGAGAAAAGAGTTTCCTGCCATACGTCTGTTAAATGGTTAATATCTGAGATTTATAAACCGCTGGTAGAACTTTACAAGGAAAAAACATCTGGGGCTGAAGCAATTGTACACAGGATAGGGCACTTGCCTTGCACACGGCCAACTCAGGTTTGATCCTCTGCACCCCACGTGGTCCCCAATCATTGCCAGGAGTGATTTCTGACTGCAGAGCCAGAAGCCCTGAGCACAACCAAGTGTGGCCCCAAAACAAACCAAAGTAGAGAGAATGCTTCGAGCAAAACAAGTGAGCCCAAGGCGCCTCTTCAGAAGCAACAGAACACCATATTTCATGGGACTGGAGAGATAGTACAGCCTTGCAGGCGGCTGACCCAAGTTTGATTCCCCAGCATCCTCTAGGGTCTCCTGAGCAGGAATAATTCCCGAGTGCAGTGCCAGAAGTAAGCCCTGAGCGTAGCCAGGTGTGGCCCCAAACAAAACAGAACACGGTATTGCATTAGAACCTGGGGAATAACACGAATATCCTTGAACCCTTAGTGACACAAATACTGAACAAATAAAGAAGCAGATCAACAGAGGTAACTCTACCTTGTGAACTCACTCCAGCTGATAAATGAAGAAGGAAACCACAACCCATTGAAAACAGGGCAGGGAGAGGTTTTGAAGGGCTGGAGGACCCAGATTCAATTCTCCCAGCTCCATACAGATCCCCGAGCTCTGGGAGAGTGGCCAAAGCTGCTTGAGATACCCTCCCTGCATGAAAAAAAGAACCATGGGGCCAGAGCAGAGGAGGGCACTTGCTTTGCATGCAGCCGACCTAAGTTCCATCCTCAGCATCCCATATGATCCCCTGAGCACGTCCAGGAGTGATCCCTGAGTGCAGAGCCAGGAGGAGCTCCTGAACATCGCCAGGCTTTCCCATCCCGCCCCCCACCATGCCACCAAAAAAAAAAAAAGAACAGAGGTCAGAAGAGACTGTGTTCGGGGGCGCTGGAGAGCTAGTATAGCGGGTAGTGCATTTGCCTTGCACACGACCAACCCGGGTTCAATTCCCAGCATCCCATATGGTTCCCTGAGCTCCGCCAGGAGTAATTCCTGAGTACAGAGCCAGGAGTAAGACCTGAGCATTGCCGGGTGTGACCCAAAAAGAAAAAAAAAAAAAGAAACAGTACAGGGGTTTTTGCTTTACACATGGCCAGTCAGGTTGAATCCCTAGCACCACTTTTAGTCCCCTGAAGAGTGACCTCCGAGCCAGGAGCAAATCCTGAGTATAGGTCAGCCGGATGTAGCCCAAAAGACCAGAGAGAATGTAAGAAAGAGGAATCTTCAGAGATTGGGTTTGCTTTAGAAGACACAAAATGGGGTCAAGTGACAGTAAAGCAAAGAGGGCACTTGCCTTGCATACAACCGACCCAGGTTCAATCCCAGGTTCAATCCAGAACTCGGAAAAAGCCCTGAGTACTGCTGGGTATGACCACCACACACATCAGAAAAAATAAAAAAGGTATTGGAAGACACAAAATAAAGTGTGTGGAAAGAGAGAAATCTGTTAGTCGAAGAGCTGGAGGGATCCACATTCAGCCAGGGAGGGAGTCATGAACCATGACATTCCAGAGCTGATTTCTTATGTTGACAAATACACTTGGGTTATGCAAGATGCAAAATGTTGCCATGAGAGAAAACCGGGCAAAGGGCACAGCCAACTTCTCCATGCTATTTGCAATCTTGCAACTTCTTCTCTACTTCTGAAAGGGTTGCAGGGTGGAGGTGTGGGGGAGATAAGGGGAAGAATCACCACTGGTGATGCTCAGGGTTTACTCCTGACTCTGGTTTCAGGGATCCCCTTGGCAGGTCTTGGAGAATCGTAAATTGTGTCAGAGGTGGAACCCGGGTCAAGTTACAAGCAAGGAAAACACTTCCATTCCTATACTATCTTTCTGGCCCCAGCGTTGCAAAATTTTAGTTATAGTTTCAACTAGAACGGACATTTTTTCTGGCTGGGGTATACCCTGTGGTGACACTTCCCAACCTATCTTCCATACTCCACTAAAAACAAAAATTCAGGAGCGATAGCACAATGGTAGGGCGTTTGCCTTGCGTGCAGTCGGCCCGGCCGAGCCGGGTTCAATTCCTCCACCCCTCTTGGAGAGTCCGGCAAGTTCTTGCCCACACAGCAGAGCCTGGCAAGCTACCCATGATGTATTCAATATGCCAAACACACTAACAAGTATCACAATGGAGACATTACACTGGAGGACAGTGCTACAGTGCTACAATTATTTTAAGACTCTTGAGGTCAGAGAGATAAAACAGTGAGTAGGGTGCTTGCCTTACATCAGCTGGCCCAGGTTGGATCCCTGGCACCCCATATGGTTCTCCAAGCTCACCAGGAGTGATCCCTGAGCCTAGAGCCAGGAGTAAACTCTAAGCACGGCCAATTCTTACTCACAAACAAAGCCAAAAAAGGCTCTTTAAGAATCTATCATTTGGGGCTAGAGTGATAGCACAGAGGGTAGGGCATTTGCCTTGCACGTGGCCGACCCGGGTTCAATTCCCAGCATCCCATATGGTCCCCTGAGCACCACCAGGACTAATTCCTGAGTGCAGAGCCAGGAGTTCCCTGTGCATTGCCGGGTGTGATCCAAAAAGCAAAATATATATATATATATATATATATATGTATATATATATATCATTTAATGACGTCAAGCAATAGTATAGCAGGGAGAGCGCTTGCCTTGCATGTGGCCAGCCTGGGTTCAATCCCTGGCATCCAATATGGACCCTGAAGCAATGCCAGGAGTAATTCCTGAGTACAGAGCCAGGAGTAACCCTTCAGTACTGCCAGGTGTGACCCAAAAACAATAACAAAAACAAAAAGTGTTCACTGACTTACCTCAGGAAAATGAAAATCAAAATGACAATAAGGTACAATCACCTCAAGTCAGTGTGACTGGTACATACAAACAGACTGGCTACAACAGTCACCAGGGATGTGGTCAAGAAAGAACCTCACCTACTGTGAGTTCAAAGTATGGGCGCATGACACGTGTGTTCAGTGGCCAACAGTCGCCTTGCCGTCTCAGCCGGCCAATGGTGATGGGCACAGGAAAGAGAGAACAGGCCACCAGGCTGGTTGGTCACTAGTCACCATTTATTTCAGTCTCACCACCGCTATTCCAGTCTCCCAGCGTCAGTAATAGAGAAGGCTCAGGAGCTGAGTGTAGCAGTTACACGTAGGAGTGGTTGCACAATCAGCAGATGTCAAGCCCTTCCTTCAGAGGAAGCTCCTTGTAGGACAAAATCTCATCCTGTTAGGAGATACACCCAATGGTGGAATTCCATCTAAGGTGTATGCTTTCCCCTTTCCTTAGCCAGTATTCATTTAAACAGTTATCTTAAATTTACTTCTTTTTTTGTGTGTGTGTGTTTTGTTTTGTTTTGTTTTGTTGCTTTTTTGGGTCACACCCAGCGATGCACAGGGGTTACTCCTGGCTCTGCACTCAGGAGTTACTCCTGGTGGTGCTCAGGGGACCATATGGGATGCTGGGAATCGAACCCGGGTCGGCAACAGGCAAGGCAAATGCCCTACCCGCTGTGCTATCTCTCCAACCCCTTAAATTTACTTCTTAATAAAATTTCTAATCATTTTGTATGGACACAATAAGAGATACATTAAGATTAAAGGGTGGCTCTCCTGGGGACATCTTGCTATATATCCCAGACTACGGTCCTCAGGCCAGGTTAGTCTTTCCAACCCCCAGCAGGGTCCTTATTTAGTTACATCTTTTTGGGTCATAACAGAGTTTGTCCATGACCATTCTTTTAAGTTATTATATGTTTTATGGTGCTCAGCCTGTCCCTGTTTGATGCCAGGGTAACTCACGGCTTGTCCCTTTTAGATGCCAGGGTAGCTTATGGCTTGCCCTGGGTCCATCCAAGTCCCTCACCAGTATTCTCCTTTTGGGGTGTTAGGAACTAAGGGCAGCTGAGACTTAGGTTGAGTAAATACGACAGAGGCCCAGGAATAAATTTTATTTGAAGTCACCTGGTTCAATCAGCCTGAGCACTGCTTGGGAGGCCCAAAAGTAAACATAGAAAAGGAGAAAATGGAAGAACGGCAAAGCACTCTATTTTGTTTGTTTTGGTTTTGGGACCACATCCGGTGCTTCTCAGGGGTCACTCCTGCCTCTGAACTCAGGGATAACTTCTGGTGTTCAGGGACCGTATGGGATGCTAGAGATGAAACAGATGAAACTGTGGTCAGTTGCATGCAAGGCAAGCACCCTGCCACTGTACGATCACTTCAACCCTCCAAAGCACTTTAATATCATTCCCTCATTGACTGCCCCAAGCACTGTGCTCTGGGTCAGTGTCCTGGTCATTCTGTACTGCTCTCCTCCCTCATGACCTTCCTCCTACCTTAGAGGCAGAGGCCAGAGGGACTTCGGAACCCCCTCAGAGTTCCACCAATGAACAGCTGAATTAATCTCTAGCTTCAGTTTCAGAATCAGAGAGAGGTCATCTGAAGCTGGGGTGGATGTGAAGGGGTAGGCAGAGGACGCCCCTGCCCCGACAGTTTCCACCTTTCAGCATTGGGTGGTGGGGGCACACCTGGCAGTGTTCAGGACTTACTCCTGGCTCAGCATGCAGGGATCACTCCTGACAGCAGGGGGACCATAAGAGGGGGCCGGGAATCGAACCCAGGTTGGCCGTAAGCAAGGGAAGTGCCCTCCGGGCTGGACTATCTCCATGGCTCCCCACCTTTCCGCATTTGATGTGAGATCTTCCCTTTTGTCCTGCTCTTCCTCTGCGACAAAAGAAACCCTGAATCCAGAAAGAACAGGAACAAGAACATCCTAAATCCTTCGAATATGCCACAAATTAGTCTTTAAGGCGTGTGTGTGTGTGTGTGTGTGTGTGTGTGTGTGTGTGTGTGTGGTAGATTTTTCTAGTGTTCCCCTTTGGTTAGGTTTTGTTTCTTTGCTATAGTGGGGGTAAATTGGGGCCACAACCAGCACATCTTAAGAGCTGCTTCTGGTTCTGTGCTAGGGGACCACTCCTGGTAGTACTTGGGGGTAGTACCGGAGATCAGCCCAGGCTCAGCAGCATTCACAGGAAGCTCCACACCCCTGGGCCCTCCCTCCAGCCCTGTGTTTCCTTTTCAGCTGCTTTTGCCCATACCTCATTGCAACAAGGCAATCTCCAGTTGACTCAGAAGATAAATGTTAGTGATTCTTATTAAGGCTGAAGCATGTGATTTGCAGACAGGAGTCCCAAGTTCCCCCTCCAGCACTTCCTTGAACCCC
Organism: Sorex fumeus; assembly: GCF_029834395.1. Taxonomy (NCBI): domain Eukaryota; kingdom Metazoa; phylum Chordata; class Mammalia; order Eulipotyphla; family Soricidae; genus Sorex; species Sorex fumeus. The sequence goes on from NW_026606179.1 coordinate 17,766,220, forward strand.
AAATACCACCCAAAAAAAGAATACAGATTGTATGATCCAACACCAGGCGTGAAGCTCAAGGGTGAAACCCAGCTTAGCAAGTATGAGCCTCTGTTCAGACCACAGCATATACTTACATAGTTACTCAGCATATACTTACATACTTACCAGACAAATGTATATGACTCTGTCATTAAACAGCAGCATGAGATCCAGGGAGAGACTTCAACATGCTAGAACCCACTCTTACCTGCAGGAGACCCAGGTTCAATCCCTGGCACCACCAACAGTGATTCCCCAATTCCCTAGCTGGGAGTATCCCTGAGTGCTGCCAGGGTGCGGCCCCAAAACAAGGCAAACAAGAAAAAAAAATAGATCAGCGCTGTGCCAGGAACATTTCTGACAAAAATTCACTTATTTGTTTAACCAATTTGGAGCCTTGACACCAAGCCAGGCTAGTCTGTAAAGTATTAACTTCATTTTATCCATGAAGAACCACAGGACTGAGAGGTCCAAGAGTGGGTTCCCTACCACAAATGCTTTGGTTTTGTGCTTCAGAGTTGGGTTTGTTTGTTTTGTTTTGTTTGTGGGGGGAGGGGACATGCTGTTATTTTGTAGTTTGGGGACCACAATCTGGTAGTGCTCAGGGGCTCCTCTCAGCTATTCCTGGTGCTGCTCAGACAACCATTCGGTTCTGGGGATGGAACCCCCACCTCCCACATACGATGCTTATGATCACTTGGCCCAGTGCACACTCAACAGCATTGCAGTGCTGAAGCAAGAGAAGGATCCTGATGTGCTGTAGCAAAGTACACTCTTGGTCCATGTGCCACAGTGATGGGAAAGGCAACAGGAGCTGGGAGAGATAGTACAGGGAGGTTGTCTCATACGGTACTCCGAGCACTGACAAGTGAAGCCCTGGAAATCCCCCAAGTGGCCCCTGTTATGGTCCTAGATAATACCAGCACTGCAGGGACCAGGCAGTGTCTGATCCTTGAGCCCTCACTTTGAATCACACCAATCCAGCTTGAATAGCATCCACTCAGGCTGGAGTGAGAGCACAGCAGGGCAGGGTTCAATTACACACAGCCAACCTGGGTTCAATTCACAGCATCCCTTATTGTCCCCCAGCCCGCCAGGAGTGATCCCTGAGTTCAGAGGCAGGACGAAGCCCAGAGCACCACTGGGTTTGTCCCAACATTCAAAACAAAACAAAAAAGTTCCCAAAACAAACATAAATAGGGAATCAGATGTAAAATAACTGGGGGGCCGGAGTGATAGTACAGCTGGCCGGGTGTTTGCCTTGCACACGGCTGATCAGGATTTGGTACCCAACATCACATATGACCCTCCGAGCACCGCCAGAAGTGATTCCTGAGTGCAGAGCCAGGAGTAACCCCTGAGCATCTCCAGGTGTGACCCAAAAAGCCAAAAAAAAAAAAAACAAGCCCTGAAAGACAAAAAACAGATGTAAAATAACTTAGTACCCAAAGATCCTATTTTTCCCCCCATAGACTCTTTCAAAAATCATATTCTACAATCTGCCACTTTGAAATATTTGCTTTTCAAATATAAATTAATGTAATACTGGTTAAAATAATATTGATAATCATTTTTTCTGGTGTTCTATTTTTTGGGTATTTTTTTTTTGCAGGGGGCACACCTGGCTGTGTTCAGGGGACCTGGTTCTACACTCAAGGATCATTCCTAGCAGCACTTGGCAGACCATATGGGTGTCAGAAATCAATCTTTTTTTAATTTTTTAAAATTTTTTAATGTTTCTTTTGTTTTGTTTTGCTTTTGGAGTCACACGCAGTGATGCTCAGGGGACACTCCTGGCTCTGCACTCAGGGATCACCCCCGGCAGTGCTCGGGGGACGATATGGGATGTCGGAGATCGAACCCAGGTCAACCGCGTGCAAGGCAAACCCCCTCCCCACTATACTATCACTCCAGCCCCTTTTAATTTTTTTAATTGGAGACAATGGGGCCAGAGAGATAATATAGCAGGTAGGACATTTGCCTGGGGATTAAATGCAGCCAAGCCTGGTTTGATCCCCAGCATCCGTTATGGTCCCCTGAGCCTGCCAGGAGCAATCCCTGGCCACATGGCCAGGTGTGACCCAAAAACTAACTAACTAAATAAGAGTCAGTAAAGAAAAGGGGAGTTAGCCAAAGGGTGGGAGACTCGGGCCAGGGAAGCACTGGCCTCACCAGCGGGGCCTCTGGCCTGCAAAGCCGAGACACAACGGGGCCAGAGCTATAGAACAGCAGGAAGGACATTTGCCTTGCATGAAGGCGACCCGGGTTCAATCCCCAGCATTGGTTCCCATGTGATTCCCAATTCCTCGGGGCATTGCCAGGAGTAATTCTTGAGTGCAGAACCAGGAGTAATCCCTGAGCTCCCTGGGTCTGACCCCCCCTCCAAAAGAAAAAGAACTAGAAGAACTATAAGAGCACAAAGTCCCCCCTTCTCAAAGGACCCCCCAGTTCCCCAGCCTGGCACTCCTACCACACCCCTCTTGACTCAACTCTAGAGTCTGGGTAAAAGGGTACTTTAGGGGTCCGGGGACATAGTGCAGGGGGTAAGGTCTTTGCCTTGTAGGAGGCCCACCCCAGTTTGACAGACACGGCACAGAACCAAGAGTTAGCCCTGAGCACCACGGGGAATGGTCCCAAAAGACCAAAAGTAAATAAAGTAACCTGTGGGATGCAGATGAGCCTAGTGCAGGTATGTGATCCCATAAGCAAACCTTCCCACCTCCTCCCAGGCCTGCCCTAACCGGCCTTTCTGGGGCCCCTCCTTGTCCTACAGGCCCAGGACCAGAAGTGTCGTGTTCCCCGGGACCTCCAGGCACTTCCTCCCCTACCATGGGAACAACAAACACCACGGGCCCCTGGAAGCCAGCTCTCAGACCTAAGGACATTTGCCTTCCACTCCCAGATCCCCGGAGTCCTGACCCGGCCAGGTCCTGGCACTCACTCTCCCCCACGACCCAGCCAGGAGTTGAGTAACTGAGGCCATTCTCGGGGCAGGAGCTCAGAGTGGAGTAGGACTCAGTCAGTGGGGGCCAGGGGGTGGGGGTAGAGGAGCACTGGGCATGGGGGCCGGAGTCCTCCTTCCCGGCTTTCCCCCTGCCTTCCCTCCTGCCACGGGCCCCACCCCCGCCCCGGCAGTCTGAGAGACACAGGGACAAGGAGCCAGAAGACAGAAATGGTGGCCCCACATGGAGAGCAGGCGAGACGGCCCAGAGACTCAGGGCTGGAGCAGTGGGAGAGACACAGAGACGCAGACAGCTGGGAGAGCAGAACCCCAGGGCCCAAGGAGGGCAAAATCTCCAAGGGGTCACTCGTTCCACATCACATGACCAGTCCATAGTCCAGGGAAACTTAAACCCAGAGAAAAATCAAACCAGGTGGCCCAAACCCCCAACTTCCTCCATCATTCTCCCACGTGGCCATCACCCTTGAAACCAGAAACCAGATCTTTTGCTTGGCTCGGGGTAGATGGCCAGTGACCATGAGGAGGTTTCAGCAGGAGGGCAGAGAAAGGTTCTCCGGGCCGGTTCCACCCAAGGCGTCAGTCCAGCTGGCTGGGTGCCCCAGAGCTGCAGGCGAGGTAAATCGGGAGGGAGGAGGGATTAGAGAGAGTTGGAGAACAAGGGAAGGGGAGCGAGAGGGTGTAGACAGAGATGATTTAAGGGTCACCCCCGGGCCTCCCCCCAGGACACCCAGAGCTTGAGAGCGGCCAGCAGAGCCACATCGGTTCCCACTGGTGCCCCAGCAGCGCAGCAGGTAAAGAACCCAAGAAGTGGAGCCAGGCATGGGGTGGGGGGGGGGGGCTGTCTCTACTACCTCCTGGAGGGCACTTGATGTCTCTGGGCTCTCTGACACCTGGCCATTCACCTGACCAGTGTCCCCTTCCCCAAAGGCTTCCCTACCCACCCCCATTGCTGGCAGCAATCCGATCCCGGCAGTGTGACCCCAGATCTCTGTCTCCCTCCCTGGGTTCCTTTAATTCCCTCTGCCGCTGGCTGCATTCCTCTCCAAGGGCCCTTCTGTCTGTGCTTGGCTCTGTCTGTCCAGCTCTCCATCTCTCTGTCCCTCTGTCTCCACTGACTCTGCACTCCTGGCAGCTCTCTCTGTCTCTGTCTCTCCCTCCTGATGGTCTCTGACTGTCTCTAGCTCTGTTTCTCTGAGCTCTCTCAAACAGGCCCCTTCCATGATTTCCTCTCCTCCCTCTCCCTCTCCCAGTCCTGTCTTTATAGTTGATTCTGTTCAGATTCAGTCTCCAGAGAGACGATAGACAATAGATATTGGTAGAAATAAAATAAAAAAATAGATCATAGGTAGGGGCTGGATCGATAGCACAGCGGGTAGGGCGTCTGCCTTGCACGCAGCCAACATGGCCGACCCGAGTTCTATTCCTCCGCCCCTCTCGGAGAGCCCGGCAAGCTACCGAGAGTATTCGATATGCCAGACACAGTAACAACAAAGTCTCCAATGGAGACGTTACTGGGCCCGCTCGAGCAAATCGACGATCAACGGGAGGGCCTTTACCTTTTACCTTTTAGATCATAGGTACATAGGTATTGATCAATGAGAGAAGATAGATGAATGCCAGATAATAGATGAATGGTAGATTTTTGAAAAATAGACAAGGCAGGAGAGACAGGAGCTTGTCTTGCACGTAGTCAATGTAGGTTTGATTCCTGACACCACATATGGTCCCCCGAGCACCACCAGGAGTGAACCCTGAGTACAGAGCCTGGAGTAAGCCTCTGAGAAGCTCCAGGAATGGCTCCCAAACAAACAGAAAGATAGCAAATAATAGAGGATAGGTAGGTAGTGGGTGGATGGATGATAAGCAAACAGTTATAGATGTTGAGATCATCTATGTTTTCCTCTGTCACCTGGTCTCGGCATCCATCACTAGTTTTCTTTGTTTTTGTTTTGGGACCACACCCAATGGTGCTCATGGCTTACTCCTGGCTCTGTGCTTAGGAATCACTCCTGGTGGATTTGGGGGATCATCTGTGGTGCTGGGGATCACAAGAGCAAAGCAAGTGCCCTACTCAGTGTACTATCTGTCCAGCCCCTCTGTTCTCTATTTCTCTCTCTCTCACTCTCTCTTTCTCTCTCTTTTTCTCTCTCTCTCTCTCACTCTCTCTCTCTCCCTGTCACTGCCTTACTGTTTTGTCGGAGGAACTACACCTGTGGTGCTCAGGGGTTAATTTGGCTCTGTGCAGGGCGGGGGACCCTAGGCAGTGCCAGGATTTAGAACCTGGGTCACAGGGCCAGAGCAATAGTACAGTGGGGAGTGCAGATGCCTTGCACCAGCCAACGTGGGTTTGATCCCTGGTATCCCATATGATCCCCCAAGCCCACCAAATACTAAAAAATTAAATTTTTTAAAAGAAATTGGCCGGAGTGCTAGTACAGCAGGAAGGGCAATTTCCTGGAACACGGCTGACCCAAGTTCAATTCCCAGCATCCCTTATGGTCCCCCGAGCACTGCCAGGAGTGATTTCTGAGTGCAGAGCCAGAACTAACATGGGTCACAGTCAGTATAACCTCATGCAGGGCAAATGCCCTCCCCCCTGAACTCTCTGCACCCCTCTCCCCTCCCCAGCGCTTCCTGTTTTTTCTGTCCCCGAAGCCTCCGCACCACCATGGACAGTGTCAGCACCGCCATCCTGCTGCTGCTTCTGGCCTTCATCTGCCTCTTCCTCAGGATGGGAAGGGACAAAGGCAAGCTGCCCCCCGGGCCCCGGCCCCTTCCTCTCCTGGGAAACCTGCTCCAGCTGCGCTCCCAGGATATGCTCAGTTCCCTGACCAAGGTGAGGAGGCCGGCAGGGAGCGGGCGGTGGCCAGCCCCAGCCCCAAGTGACCGCTGTCTTCCTGCCCCCAGCTGAGCAAGGAGTATGGCTCCGTGTACACTGTGCATCTGGGGCCCCGGCGGGTGGTGGTCCTCAGCGGGTACCAAACCGTGAAGGAGGCACTGGTGGACCAGGGTGAGGAGTTCAGCGGCCGTGGGGACTATCCCGTCTTCTACAACTTCACCAAGGGCAATGGTAAGCCTGGCCCAACCCTGACCCCGACCCACTCCATACTGAGGCGGGGGACGTAGGGAGGGGACTGTCCTGTAGTTCTTTTTCTGTTGTTGGCTTTTTGGATTACACCTGGTGATGCTCAGGGGTTACTCCTGGCGGTACTCAGGGGACTATATGGGATGCTGGGGATCAAACCTGGGTCGGCCACTTGCAAAGCAAATGCCCTACCCACTATGCTATATCCCTAGTCCTTGTCCTACCATTCTGAGGCCACTCTGGGACTCTGTTTTCACCAATTATACCAGATGAGCAAGAACCCAAACCTTCCCCACCCACCTTCCAGCCAGTCCCCCCCCAACTGGAATCACACTTTCAGGCGAATCCCCTTCTGCACCCCACTCCAAACCCCCTCTCATGCCAATCCCTGTCTGTCTGCATCACCAGAAGTTAATCTCAAACAATTTAAAAAAAAAAGTCTGGTCCTGACCCCCACTGTCCCCCTCTACCTTCCCTCTACATTCCCTATGTCAGCCTGAACTTGAACTTGACCGCAGCTCACTCTTATGTCCATTCCCAGGGATAAATCTCCTCTTGGCCCCAGACAATCAGTCCTTGGGTTAAACTACATGCCACAGCCCCCTCCTATCAGCCAGCCACCCCTTCAACTTGCCCAGTAGCAGTTTTCGTTATCAACCTTCACCCCTCCACCATCACCAAGACTAATTTCCACACATATCAACCCCACCCCCAGCACAACCTGACCGCAACCTGACGGACATTCTCATCCCACTCAGCTCCACCCCCTTCACCAGCCCCATAATGTCCATCCCATAACCCCAGTCCCGTATGCCCTATGTCCAGCTCCATCGATGCCCATTCCATGCCATTCCACCAACTGTGAAATTCCTTCCTTAACCTAGCCTCATTCTTTCCCAGTCTCCTGACCTTCTGAGGTTCAGAAGTCATTGAATTTTGTTTTGTTGGATGGCTTTGTTATTATCGTTACATGAATCTCTTACTCAAAGGAAGTCATGTAACAAAGCTGAGTTCAATAAATTATGGGGGAAGGAAGGACAGAAGGAAGGAAACTCTAGTTCATTTGATGAGAACGTCCTACAGACCTGTTTCATGGACTATCCTTTTCTAAATAATTCCTAGGGGTTGGGGGCTGGGAGAGAGAGAGAGAGAGAGAGAGAGAGAGAGAGAGAGAGAGAGAGAGAGAGAGAGAGTACTGGAGGTAAGGCACACAGCTTACCCCAATTCAAGTCCCAGTTCCGTGTATGGTCCCCCAAGCACTTCTAGGGATCACTCCTAGGCCTAAGCAGAGACAGGAATATCCCCTGAATACCACCAAGTGTGGCCCAAAAACAGAAAGGAGGGAAGGGGAAGAGTAGAGAGAGGAGGTAGAAAGAGGAGGTGGAGGAGGAGGAAGAGGAGGAAGAGGATCAGGAGGAGGAGAAGGAGGTGGAGGAGGAGGAAGAGGAGGAAGAGGATCAGGAGGAGGAGAAGGAGGAGAAGGAGGAGGAAGAGGAGAAGGAGGAGGAGGAGGAGGAGGAGGAGGAGGAGAAGGTGGAGGAGGAGGAGGAGGAGAGGCACTGGGTGGGTTCCAGTTACCGAAGGAGCTGGAATTAAAGAATTAAAGCCTCTCAGGTTAAAAGAATGAGAAAGGAGGGGAGGGGGAAATTAGGCAGAGGAGGGAAGAAAAGGAGGAGGAGGGGGGAGGAAAAGGAGGAGGAGAAGGGGGAGGAGGAGGAGGACCAAGAGGAGAGGCACTAGGTGGGTTCCAGTTACCATAGGAGCTGGAATTAAAGAATTAAAGAGCCTTAGGTTATAAGAAAGAAAAACCAAAACAAACGAAAGGACAAGACACTACATTGAGAGCACTTTCCCTGGGCTTGACCTTACCTGCCCAGACACACCTGAAGGTGTAGATGGGGCACTTGTGAGCAGAGACTTGCTCCCTGAACACAGAAACATCAATACAAGAGCCCAGGAGAGAGTTCAAGGGGCCAGAGTTCAGGCTGTTCATGCAGCAGCTCCGGGATTCACCCCGGCACTGCATGGTCACCTGAGCACCGCTGGCAGCCATCCCGAGCACAGGGAAGCATATAGTTACTGAGCACCACAACTGTGGCCAAAACAAGCAAGGTAGGCTGGGGACATGACTTGGCAACACAACACACGCCTTGTACACATGCGGTCCAGAGTTTGATCTCCAGTAATGACAAAAAGGGAACAGAAGGAAAGAAAATCTCTGTAGACATACACACACTGTCTGTTTCTGTTCATTCAGTGCCCGGCATGGAGGGTGACCACGGGGTCCTGCCACTCTCTCCCTAGCTGCGGGCCTCCAGGCCAGTGGCCTCCCTGCACCTTCTGCTCTCTTGAGGTTGAGGGCTTTGTTACAAAAAGAGAAGGAAGGGGCCAGGATCTCTGGGTACTACCAGGTGTAACCCAAACATTCCCCCATCTTTCCCCCAAAAAAGAATGCTGAGGGGTGGGAACGATAGTACAGTGGGTAGGGCACTCACCTTGCACACGGCCAACCTGAGTTCAATCTTCCGGCATCCTATATGGTACCTGAGTACCACCAGGAGTAATTCCTGAGTGCAGAGCCAAGAGTAATCACTGAGCATCGCCAGGTGTGACCTCAAAACAACAACAACAAATGGATGCTGAAGTCAACCAGTCAGAAAGAGGAAGCCACAAGGGGTAAAGAGTAACTAGACTGTTCTGAAAGTAAGAACAGCTTGTGCCAAAATCTGCACTGCGGGGAGAGAACAGGCTGTGTCTGGTTCCTGGAGAAGCACCAAGTGCCTCCATGTTCATCTAGGGGTTCTGTGGGGGAGGGCTAGATTTTATGGAGGGTTATTATTGTCATCATTTGCAGTGGCATTAATAGTGTTTTAGGGTTTCCATGTTCTGCGGCCATGCCCCCCACTAGGGGCTCAACATCTCCTTCCCCCTTGAGCTCCCCCAAGCTCGAATCCTAGCGCCCCACCCACTACTATGCGTCCCTTAGTTTATGTCCGGTCCCTGAGGCATTCCCAAATCCATGTATGGTCACCAGCAAATCCAGCCTAACACCTCCTGTTGGACAATCCCAGGGACACAGTGGTCAGCCAGGCAGGAGCCCACCTGCTTTAGCAGTCTGATGGCAGCATTAGCTCCATCACCACTCCCCCCTCCCAAAAATGTCTATCAGAGGTGAACACAGGGAAATAGAGGCAGTATCCTCAGGACCAGGGGGCAAAGAGGACAAATATATGCCAAGTCCCAGGCCCTGGCAAAGCATGAAGAGTCACCCCCTGCTCCTGTACCATGGGAAGGGGATGCTTCCTGGAAGGACTGGGGATCTGGAGAGATTGCAAACACGCCCCCCCCCCATCTTTCTCTCCCATCCCCTTCCCTGCCCGTCTCAATCAGTCCCAGGAAATCACAATCTCTGCCGCTCCTCATTGATGAGATGTTATTGTTGTTCTTTTTATAGGAGAGTACCACACCTGTGGGTACCCAACGGCTCTAACTTGCTCTGTGCTCAGGGCTTCTCCCTGGCGGTGCTCAGGGGATTATATGTGATGCTGAGGCTCTGGTCTCTGGGATACACAAAGCAATTCCTGTACTTTTTTTTTTTTCATTTTGGATCACACCCGGCGATGTTCAGGGTTTCCCCTGGCTCTGCCCTCAGGAATTACTCCTGGCGGTGCTCAGAGGACCATATAAGATGCCAGGGACGGAACCCGGGTCAGCCGCATGCGTGGCAAACACCCTCCCCACTGTACTATCGCTCAGGTCCCAACCGCTGTATTTTCTTTAGTTCTTGACCCTCCTTCTGTTCCCAGGCATTGCCTTCTCCAATGGGGACCGGTGGAAGGCCCTGAGAAGGTTCTCAGTCCAGATTCTGCGAAACTTCGGGATGGGCAAGAGGAGCATCGAGGAGCGGATTCTGGAGGAGGGCAGCTTCCTGCTGGAAGAGCTCCGCAAAACCAACGGTCAGTCCACGCCCATCCGTCTTGGTGGTCTGGGTGGCCAAATGCCCTAATTGGGGATCAGGGGGAGGCTGGACAGGAGCATCTTGCTTGGCAGGCCCAGACCCCGAAAGTTCAACTCGTAGCTCTGTTGTCGGGATCCCCAGCTATGTTGTCAGGGCCCCCAGCTGTGTTGTCAGGGCCCCCAGCCATGTTGTGGGGGTTCCTCACTGTGTTGTCGGGGCTCCTAGCTGTGTTGTTAGGGATCCTCACAGCGCAGGACCAAGCATGGTGCTCCTGGCTACTGGATCTGCTGTTTGTCTGTGGCTAGATTCCTGGATTTGGGGTGCTTCTTGTTGCCATGTTTTCCTTCAGGGTGAGACTGTCCTGCCCAGGTGCTGGTGTGCCCCTGGGTCGTGCTGTATGTTGAGCCAATGTTGTACTTTGCATGCTGTCTGGTGAACAGGGTCATGATGCAGGACATTATGGGCTCCCCGCTGCCTTGCCAATATTATGCATGCACACGCGTGTGTGCGTGTGTGTGTGTGTGTGTGTGTGTGTGTGTGTGTGTAGCAAGGTAGTTTTTAGTGAAACTTATTTAGAAAGATGCCAGGCTGGAAAGATAGTACGGGGGGGAGGGGGGCGAGTTTACCTTGTACACAGCTGATTCGGGTTCCATCTCCAGCAGTTCATATGGTTCCCCAGTACCACCAGGAGTGATTCCTGAGTGCAGAGCCAGAAGCAACCCCTGAGCATCACCAAAAAATAAGATAAAGAGAGAGAAAGAGAGAGACAGACAGAGAGAGATGAGGGGATGGGTAGGGCACTTGTATTGCACACAGTCAACCCCTGTGTTCTATCCTCAGCATCCCATATGGTCCCCTAAGCCCTGCCAGGAGTAATTCCTGAGCACAGAGCCAGGAGTAAGCCCAGAGCATTACTGGATGTGACATCCTCACTCTACCCCCCCCACACACACACACACAAAAAGATGTGAAGGGAGAGATGAAAACTGTGTATTCACGCGAGAACACAGGCTTCTCCAGAGTGGAGATAGACAAGCAAAGAGACAGACAGTAGAGCTGGAGCAATAGTACAGTGGGAAGGGCATTTGCTTTGCATGCTGCCAACTCGGGTTCGATGCCAGGCATCCCATATGGTCCCTAAGTACCACCTGGAGTAATTCCTGAGTGCAGAGCCAGGAGTAAGTCCTGAGCATCTCCAGGTGTGACCCCACCCCTCAACAAAAAAAAAGAAAGAAGCACAGAGACAAGCAAAACGAGATACGTGTTTCAAGGAAGAATACTGGCTTGAGAAGCAAGTTACATCCTTCTGGGGGACAAGGCTGTCACTCTGTACACTGGCTGGTCCCAGGGTTTGGTGGTCCGTGTGTGGATCTGGTCGGATGCTTGCCTCTCTGGGCTGTTTCTGCTGGGGTTCACTGTATTTCAGCCCCTTGGGGAACTGAGCCCACACCCACACCCATCCCTGCCCTCCCTGTCAGGTGAGCCCTTCGACCCCACCTTCGTGCTGAGCCGCTCCGTGTCCAACATCATCTGCTCTGTGCTCTTCGGAAGCCGCTTCGAATACCACGATGAGCGTCTGCTCACCATCATCCGCCTCATCAACGACAACTTCCAGATCATGAGCAGTCCCTGGGGAGAGGTCAGGGGTGCAGTTTGGGGGGAAACGAGGTGGGGGGGATACACAATCCAAAGGAGAAAAGCAGGGGCGGAGAGATAGTGTAGCGAGGGGGGTGTTTGCCTTTTATGTGGCTGACTTGGGTTCAATCCCCGGCATCCTACATGAACCCCCAGCACCACCAGGAATAATCACTGAGCATAGAGCCAGAAGCCCTGAGCACCACTGGGTGTGGCAAAAAAAAAAGAGAGAGAGAGAGAGAGAGAAAGATAGAAAGAAGAAAGGAAGGAAGGAAGGAAGGAAGGAAAGAAAGAAAGAAAGAAAGAAAGAAAGAAAGAAAGAAAGAAAGAAAAGAGAAAAGAGGTGCAGGATAGATCCTTGCACACGGCTGACACAGGTTTGACCCATGGCATCCCATATGGTCCCTTGAGCACCTACAGGAGTGATTCCTGAGTGCAGAGCCAGGAGTAATCCCTTAGCATCACTGGGTATGACCCAGAAAAGAAAAGAAAGAAAGAAAGAAAGAAAGAAAGAAAGGAAGGAAAAGAAAAGAAAATGGCGGGAAGGGTAACAACGCATCCCCTCCCCACCCTGTCTCACACACGTGAGACGGCACACGAATGTGTCCCCACACTCCCCCTGCACACGTTAGTTATCTATGGGTGTTACACACACACCCCACTCTTTCTCACCCCAGTTCTACAACATCTTTCCAAGCCTCCTGGATTGGGTCCCTGGGCCACACCGCCGCCTCTTCCAGAACTATGGGTGCATGAAAGACCTCATCGCCCGCATCGTCCGCGAACACCAGGCCTCCCTCGACCCTAACTGTCCCCGGGACTTCATTGATTGTTTTCTCAACAAGATGGCCCAGGTGAGCCAGGAAAGTCCCTCTCAGGTGGAGCCTGCTGCCCCTGCCCCAGATGGACGCGGATCCCGTGTTGAGTGAGCCTGGGCAGGAGCTCCGGGATCCCGGGAAGGGAGCTACACTGTGGGCTCCGGGTTGGAGGCCAGGCCAGCCGGGCCACAGCCAGTTAACAGCTCATTAAGACGTTAAGGCTCAGCATGAAACCTTAATAGGGGGCCCTGGGGCAAAGAATTTCCCTGCTCCGTGCTCCCCGGGTCCCCCGAGGAACGGAGGAGAGCCCAGAAGGGACTTCACTGGCTGGTCCAGTCCACTGGTGCTGCCTGCGGGGAACCCCGAGTTCCAGACCGAAGCCTGATTTCCCTCCCCTTCCCCCTAACCCCCCCAACACGCAGGAGAAGCAGGACCCTCTGAGCCACTTCTACATGGACACGCTACTGATGACCACACACAATCTGCTCTTTGGCGGCACCGAGACGGTGGGCACCACGCTGCGCCACACCTTCCTGGTGCTCATGAAGTACCCCAAAGTGCAAGGTGCGCGCGCCCCCAGATGGGGCGGGACCTGTCCACCTGCAAGCCCCGCCCATAGAGAGAGCCACGCAGCCCCCAAATGCCCCTCCCGCCGCCAATCCCACACAGCACAGTCAACCCATCCCCATACACATGCCCAACCCTATTCACACAGCGCGCAGGGATCACGCCCGCCTCCAAGAACCCCCCTCCCCCCACCCCCGCTCGCCTCCGTCCCTGCTCAAGGTCCCGGGGCGGTCACGCCTACATAGGCCCCGCCCACCCGTGTCCCGCCCCCATTAGGATCCTGCAGGCCTCTGTCCCGCCTACATATGCCACGCCCACCGCTGTTTTTTCTCCTATAGGACCCCGCCCTCCTATACCCCGCCCATGAAGGCCCCGCCTACCTTTGCCCGCCTTGAGTGCCCCCGCCCATCTATAGCCCCGCCCCCTATGGCACCGCCCACCTCTGTCCTCGGGACTCCCCGGATTCTGAGCCACCCAGGTTGGGGTCGGCTGCTTCGCCGCCACCTCCCAGCCCCCGCAGCAGGCGTATGCCTTCTCCCTCCCAGGCGCAGGCTCGCCCGCACGTGCATCCCTGCCGCCGCGCCTGGATCCCTCCCACGCAGGGCCCCGCACCCGCCCTTGACCCTCAGCAACTCTCTTCCTTCGGTCCCCAGCTCGAGTGCACGAGGAGATCGACCGCGTGGTGGGACGCGCGCGGCTTCCCACGGTGGAGGACCGGGTGTCCATGCCCTACACAGACGCGGTGATCCACGAGGTGCAGCGCTTTGCGGACGTCATCCCCATGAACCTGCCGCACCGCGTTATTCGGGACACCAACTTCCGCGGCTTCGTGCTCCCCAAGGTGCGCAGGGCACCGGGCAGCCCCTTCTAACCCGCATCCCCGACTCTCTAACAACCATTACCCTGCCCTGAGGGACCGTAGTACAGCGGGGAAGGTGCTTGTCTTGCACACAGCCGAACCGGGTTGTCATCTGCATCCTGTATGGGTGGTTCCCCGAGTTTGCCAGGAGTGATTCCTGAGTGCAGATCCAGGAGTAACTCCTGAGCACCGTTGGGTGTGGCCCCTCCAAACATCAACAACAACAACAACAAAATACCCCATAACCCCGACCTTAGTTACTAGCACCCTGAGTCTTAGATATTTGAGGTCTCTGAAGATTCTCCCAGCCCTCCACAGACACCTGCACACATACACCTGCTATTACCAGTCTGCTCCACAAGTGTATTTAACATTCTTCACAACTCTCAATCACAGCACTAAGTACCCAGAACTAAGAATCCCCAGACAAGGGCCTGGAGCAATAGCACAGAGGGTAGGGCGTTTGCCTTGCACGCGGCCGACCTGGGTTTGATTCCCAGCATCCCATAAGGTCCCCCAAGCACCGCCAGGAGTAATTCCTGAGTGCAGAGCCAGGAGTAACCCCTGAGCATCTCTGGGTGTGACCCAAAAAGCAAGTAATAATAATAATAATAATAATCCCCAGATACCAACACACATTGATGGAGTCCTGTGTCCCACTGCCTTCTAACCAGGTCCCCACACCTCCAGCCCAGTAAAGTGGAAATTCTTGAGAACTTCAACCCCCATCCCCTTTTTTCTCAGTGATTACTCTCAGCTCTGTGCTCATGGAGTCACTCCTGGCAGTCCTTAGGGACCATATGGGACTGGGCCCACCCATAGGCAATGCATGTACTTTGGCCTCTGTGGCTGTCTCTCTGGCCCTTTTAAGCTACTGGATCTGGGGATCCAGAGTAATTGCACAGGGCGCTTGCTTTGCACAGAGCCAACCTGGGATTTGATCCCCAGCACCTGTGGATATGGTCCCCTGAGCCCGGCCGGGAGTGATTCCTGAGCACAGAGCCAGGAGTAACCCCTGAGCACTGCATCAGTAAATTAATGATTCTGGAGAGCTGGAGAGATAACACAGGGATAGATAAGGTGCGCTTGCCTTGCATGTGGCTGGCCCAGGTTCTATGCACAGCACCTCAAAGCACCACTAGGGGTCACTTCTGTGCATACAGCTAGGAATAGCCTCTGAGCACTGTGGCCAAAGCAAGAAGGAAAAAAAAAAGTGGGAGAGATGGGTGTCTCCCACCACACCTGGTGATACTCAGGACTTACTCCTGTCTGCACTCAGGAATCACTTCTAGTGCTCTCAGGGGACCCTATGGAGTTCTGGAGATTCAAACTGGGTTGACCATGTGCAAGTTAAATTCCCTATCTGCTGTGCTATCTCTGCAGCCCAGCAAATGTTAACAATAATAATAATAATAATGGTAATTAAGTAACTGCTTCTGCCTCCCCACCCTCAGGGCACGGATGTCATCACTCTTCTCAATACAGTCCACTATGACCCTAGTCAGTTCGTGACACCCCGGGAATTCAACCCTGAGCATTTTCTGGATGACAATAAGTCCTTCAAGAAGAGCCCTGCCTTCATGCCATTTTCTGCAGGTGAGTGCAGGAGATAGAACAGCAAGAATCAGTCTTCCTGGCCCTTAACCCCTTATTCCCATTACGGTCGCCAGTCTCAACCCTTTCACTTCGTTATCCCCAACCATCCTCAGCCTTGGGTGTGCAGAGATACTTATCCTCCCTCCTCACTCTGCTCCTACAGGCTAAAGGGGGGGAAAGGAGGGGGCGGGGGAAATCGGGCCAGAGCCACAGTACAGCATATAGGGCTCTTGCCTTGCACGAGACCAACCAGGCTTCGGTGCCTGTCATTCCACATGGTGCGCTGAGTCCACCAAGCGTACTCTCTGAGTGCAGACTCAGGAGTCAGCCCTGAACATCGCCGACTGTGGTCCAACGAAGTAAAGGAAACTGGAAAAAATTGAGGGAGGTCAGAGGATTATAAACTTGAAATTGGTCGCTACTAGTCTTCCACTAGGTGGCGCCATTGAGGCGGTTCTAGTTTTTCTTGGTGTCGTTCATCCTTCAACAAAAAGAGACCCAAGCAAATGGAGGTTACAAAGGAACTGAACTTCATATTACCCACTATCTGCCAGGCGCTGCTTCTGAGAAGAGTTGGGGGCCGAGTAAGAGCAGATTCCAACTCTCTCATGGCCTAGCAGAATGGCCTTGGATGTGTTCACCTTTCTATACCTCAACATGCAATTTTTAAGATGACAGGACTGGGACCAGAGCAATAGTACAGTGGGGAGGGCATTTGCCTTCCATGCAGCCGACCCGGGTTCGATCCCCGACATCCCATATGGTCCCTCGTGCATAGCAATTCCTGAGTGCAGAGCCAGGAGTAGCCTCTGAGCCCCCCAAAAGCCCCGCCCCCTCGAAAGAAAAAAAGATGTTAGGGCTTGTCTTAGGACTGAGTGGAACTCAGCAGGAGAGAGTATTGTGAGGCCAATAGTGGCTTCAATTTGGTTTGGGAGAGGGAAGAAAGGAAGGGAAGGGAGGGAGGGAAGAGTGAGGGATGAAAGGCGGAAGGGAGGGAGGGAGGAAGGAGACCAATGAGATAGTATGGTGGGTATGGCAATTGCCTTGCACACTGCTACCCTGGATTCAATTCCCAGCACCACATGTGGTCCCCCAACCCACCAAAGTTATCCCTGAGCACTGCCAGGCATAAACACAAAAATAAACCGAAATAACTCAGCATTGCTATGAGGATTCAATTTTTTTTAAAACAATTTTATTTATTTATTTATTTTGCTTTTTGGGTCACACCAGGCAATGCACAGGGGTTACTCCTGGCTTTGCACTCAGGAATTACTCCTGGCAGTGCTCGGGGGACCATATGGGATGCTGGGAATCGAACCTGGGTCAGGCATGTGCAAGGCAAACACCTATCCGCTGTGCTATAGCTCCAGCCCCTGAGGATTCAATTTTAATAGCAGTAGTAAGAGACATAGCTCAGTAGTAGAGCACAGGCTTTGCATGTGTAAGGCACTGGGTTCAAGGGGCTGGAATGATAGATAGTACAGCAGGTAAGGCGTTTTCCTTGTATGTGGCTGATCAAGGTTCCATTCCTGGCATCACATATGCCCCCCTGCCCCCCAGCAATGCCAGGAGTAAGTTCTGAGTGTAGAGCCAGGAGTTAATCCCTGAGCATCTTCGGATGTGATCCCAAAAGCCCAAAATAAATAAATAAAGGCACTGGGTTCAATCTCTAGCATATGTACTCACAGATTTAAAAAATGAGTATCAAAAAAAAAGTCAGCTGCAGTGATGCCCCTAGTGAGACCTATCCAAGCATTAGGTTCTCTCCACTGCAACTGTAGTACCAACCACAACAACCTAAGGACATCCCATGGGATGCTCCGGAGCAGAGTGGGGGACCTGGGGGTGACTTCTAGCCACACTTACCAACAGTTCTGGGCTAGGACCCAGAGGTACTTGGGGGTCACCAAGGCCATATCCAGAAAGGGATTGCCAGGAACACATCTCAAATCCTTGTACATGCAGACATGCACCCCTAGCCCCTGAGTTCTCTACCTAACCCCAATATCCTCCTTCTCCATATCCAGAAACAGTGGCTTTGCCCAAGATCACAAAAACACCACTGGCATAGCCTGAATTAGAACCAGGGAATTTGTTTGTTTGTTTGGGAGGGTATGGGCGGGAGGTTGGGCCCACACCTACCTGTTCTCAGGGCTCATTCCGCGCTCTGCACTCATGGGTCACTACAGGTGGTCTCGGGAGATTATATGGGGTCCCGGGGATCAAACCCAGATTGATTATCTGGGTGCAAGGCAACTGACCGCTCAGCTCCGGCCCACCAAGATTTGCTTTAAAAGCCCTTTCCCGGCCACTAGAGGGGCAGAATCTAGGACGTCCCCGCTGTTTGTCCTCCTGCGTTTGTCTCCGGAAATGTGGGGGTGGCGCACCCCATCTTCTCTCCCCACCCCTTCCCTCGCAGGCCGCCGGCTGTGCCTGGGAGAGTCGCTGGCGCGCATGGAGCTCTTCCTGTACCTCACGGCCATCCTGCAGAACTTCACGCTGCAGCCGCTGGGGGCGCCCGAGGACATCGACCTGACGCCGCTCAGCTCCGGGCTGGGCAACCTGCCGCGGCCCTTCCAGCTGAGCGTGCGCGCGCGCTGACCGTCCCGTCGCGCTTCCCCGCGCCTGTCACATGTCCCCATTTAACCCGCCGCCACGGCTTCCCCCCCCCCCCCCCCGATCGCTCCCTCCTAACCGGGTCTGTGCCCCCAGAGGCATAAGGAAAGGCATGGAGAAGGAAGAACGCGCGCCTGCTTTTGCCCCAGCTGCTTCTAACCGCGCCTCGTAGGGGTGATTTTGTATCAAGTCCTAATAAATTATAATCCGTTCAAACAGGCGTTGGCTGGGGACTGGAGAGATAGTAAAAACCATGTGTTGACTGAACCAAAGGGACGGGAGTCCCTGAGAGAGGAGGAAAGGAGGTCGGGTCTCCAAGGAGGAACCCCACCCAGCTGTGTCTTCTTTTAATCATGCTTATGGCAGCTAGAAATGGCCAGAAATTGTTTACTCCGAGACCCGGAAAGATACTACAGCGGAGAGGATGCTTGCAGGGCACGTGGCCGACCTGCGTTTGATCGCCAGCACCCATACAATCTCTCAAACTCACCAGAAATGATCCCTGAGCACAAAAGCCAGGAGTAAAACCTGAGTACCACTGGGTGTGACCCCCAGGCAAGAAAGACTGGAGGGATAGTCCAGCAGGGAAGGCGCTTGTCTTCCATGCAGCCAACCCCATTCAATTCCCAGCACCCTTTATGGTCCCCGAAGCCCCGTCAGGAGTGATTCCTGAATGCAGAGCCTGGAGTCATTGTCAGGTGTGGCCCCAAAACAAAACAAAACAAAACAAAAAGAAAAAAAGAAAGGAAAGAAAGTTGTTTTCTCAGGATGAACTGGAGAATTGAGCCTCTGAGAGGCGAAGAAACTAAGGGCAGAGTGAAAGGGCACCCCAGAGAGATGCTGGGGTGCAGAGAAAAAGTGACAGCATGGAAAGCTAAACCAGCCCCAGAGATTGAGAAATCACAATTGCTAACACTAACAGGAGCTTCCTTTCACCTGCTGTGCTCAAGGCCACCCTTAAACCTCCCGATGGAAGATGTGGGTGATGATAACTGAAACCATAGTGCAGCGGGTGCACCATATGGAAGTCTGGGGATCAAACCTGGGTCGGCCGCGTGCAAGGTGAACATCCTACCCACTGTACTATTGCTCCAGCCAGGAAATAGAACATCTTGTGGGCCCTTTTCCCAAATGAGCAAATAGAGGCTTCGAGAGGTTAAGTGACTTGCCCAAGATAACACAGCTAGATATGAGCAGAGGTCTGCTGTGGGACCCAGGCGGGTTCTAACACTGCTTCAATCCATCTCACTGTCAGAGACATGGAGGAAAGCAGAGAGACACAAGGACTGAGGTAAAGAGAGGCAGACTGGAAGAGAGAGGCAAGGGGAAAGAAGATAGAGGGGAGAAACTAGGGAGTATCCCAGAAAGGGCTGGAGCACATGCTTTGTCCGTCAGAGCCCCGGTTTCAGTCCCCAGCACCTCATGTCTACCAAGCAGAAGTCAAGAAGCACCCCTGGAGAGACCCTCCCCCCAAAAAACAGGGGGTATTGGAGCAATAGTACAGGGGAGGGTGTTTGCTTTGCACACAGCTGATTCAAGGTTTGATCCCTGGCATCCCATAGGGTTCCCCAAGCACTGGCTGGAGTGACCCCTGAGTGCAGAGCCAGGAGTAACCCCTGAGCATCGCCAGTGTGACCCAAAAAACAAAAAGGGGGGGTGACAGAGAAATAGTATATGGGTAAGGCACTTGTCTTGTATGCAGCTGACCCTGAGTTGATCCCTGGAACTAAGTATGGTCCCCTGAACACTGCCAGGTGTGATCCCTGAGCAGAGCCTGGTGTGACCCCCCAAACCAAACCAAACCAAACAAAAAGTGGGTGGGGGCACAAATAGAGAAAGACAGAAAGGAAGGGCAGGAGAGGCCAAAGAGATAGACTCCCCCAACTCTCTTCCCTCTCAGGGATGATACTTTCCTCCTCTGGGGTGAGTCTAGCCCCAAGTGCGGATTTTCAACCTGGTCACGCACTTGATGGTTTGGTGTTACTGCTGACACCATCTTTTCCCAATGACCAGGCAGGTCCAACTTCATTAAGCCAGAGTCAAGACAACAGGATGCCCACAGCCAAGGGTGGAGCTGGCTGGCCAGACAGAACAAGGCTCGTCTGCCCCAGGCCCTCCAGAAGCTAGGACACGCTCAGCTGGGCATGGGGCCTGCTGAGGTGAGGCTTATAGGCGGTCCCCACCTGACGCTCCTTAATCCCCACGCAGTTCCCACCACTGGTCAATCATGAAGTCTGCCCCAGGCCTCCATCAGGGACGCAGAGGGGGATGGTGAGAAAGAGATCCCAAAAGGACCCAAGGAAAAAAGATGGAGAGAATGCACAGATAAAGAGAAGGATGGAGGGGCTGATGAGAGTGTCCAGCGGGGAGAGAGCTTCCTTTGCATGTGGCCTATTGGGTTTGATTCCTGGTACCCCATGGGGTCCCCAGAGCATGGCTAGAAGTGATCCTGACGGCAAAGCCAGTAGTAAGCCCTGAGCACATCCAGGTGAGGTCCAGAGCAGAAAGAAAGAAGGAAAGAGAGAGAGAGAGAGAGAGAGAGAGAGAGAGAGAGAGAGAGAGAGAGAGAGAAGAAAGAAAGAAAGAAAGAAAGAAAGAAAGAAAGAAAGAAAGAAAGAAAGAAAGAGGGGCTGGAGTGATAGCACAGCGGGTAGGCCATTTGTCTTGCACACGGTCAACCTGGGTTTGATTCCCAGCATCCCATATGGTCCCCTGAGCACCGCCAGGAGGAATTCCTGAGTGCAGAGTCAGGAGCAACCTCTGTGCATCGCCGGGTGTGACCCAAAAAAGCAAAAAAAAAAAAAGAAAGAAAGAAAGAAAAAAAGGAAGGAAGGAAGGAGGAAGGGGAGGGAGGAAGGGAGGGAGGGAGGGAGGGAGGAAAGAGGAAGAAAGGTGGGAAGGTGGGGAGAAGGGCAAAGTCTGAGAGATACATTGTGTCCTGCAGAGAGAACTCCTGAGAATCAAAAGAACAGACAGAGAAGAAATAAGTGGTGTGTGGAGTGGGGGGAGGGAGAAAGACAGCAGCTAGAAGGAAGGCGAGAGTCTGAAACAAAGACAGAAGAGACCATGGTGGGCCAGAGAGAGAGTGCCACTGGTAGGGGCTTGAAGAATAAGGGAAGCAGAGAGCTGGGAAGTTCTGGAGTTAAGGCCCAGGGCTGGAACATGTGCCTTGAAGATGTACTCCAGATCTTCATGTTCCCGTGAGTGCCACCAGGTACTCAGCCCCACCCCACCCACCCACCCCCAAAAAGATGAGATGCCAAGACAGGAATAGACGGTGACAAAGATTCAGCGAAAGACAGAAGTGGAGTCTGAGTTCTATACAGAAACACAAAAGTTAGGATGAAGGCTGGAGCATTAGGACTGTGGGTAAGGCTCTTAGCTGGCCCAAGCTCAGCTGGAACCCCAGCACCTCATAGAGAACCCCAAGCTCCTGCAGGAGTGACCCCTGACACAGAGGCAGGAATAAGCCTTGAGCATCACTGGGTATACTGTCCCCATGGGGGGGGGGGGGAGGATGAAAGGTATTGCATTCCTTCACAAACATTGATTTGGGGGCTGAAGTGATAGCACAGCGGATAGGGCATTTGCCTTGCACGCAGCCGACCCAGCCGACCCAGGTTTGAATCCCCCACCGAGCATCGCCAGGAGTAATTCCTAAGTGCAGACCCAGGAATAACCCCTGTGCATCGCTGGGTGTGACCCAAAAAGCAAAGAAAAAAAATTGATTTTAAGAGTTTATTTTGTTTGGGGTTTTTGAGCCACACGCACATGTGCTCAGGGCTTTGGATGGGCTCTGTGCTCAGGGATCACTCCTGGTGGTGCTCAGGACACCATGTGGGATGTTGGTAATTAAACCCAGGTTGACCGTGCGCAAGGCAAGCGCCCTACCTGCTGTACTATCACTCCAGCCCTGGGTGCAGAATTTGGAGGAGGTGAGGCTTGGCGGCTGGGAGGCAGAGAGTGAAAAAGAAATTGAGAGGGGGCGGGGGGGGGGGGGCGGGCAGGAGTTCAGGGCAGAGCATAAGGATGCGGAGAAGAGGGCGCTCACTCGTGGGGGAAACACTGAAGAATCCTAGGGAGAGGGTCGTAAGTCCCAGGCGCGGGGAGGCTGGGGGCGGAGGAGCATCTGTTTAGGAACTGGAAGTTACAGGGAGTAGAAGCTTCGGAAGTACACCCCCGACAAGCAAAATAAACGGTCCCAACAGGGCAAGGGGCACAGAAAGGTGCACCTGATATTGACGCTGGTTGCCAAACTGGGCAGGTTGGGGCAGGCGCCCCCAAAGGCCAGGGGAAGCTTCGCACTGACGAGCTAGGGCAGGGGCGTAGCGGAGACCTCGGGCTGGGGTTAGGAGCCGCAGACGGGGCGTCCACCCCTCCCACGGCTCGTCTCCGCCCCCCCGCTCCTCCCAAGACCCCAAGGCAATGAAATAGAGAGGAAGCGGCACCGCAGTCGCGAGCCGAGGAGGACACGATGGTCACAGGCATCGCAGCTTTGCTGTTGCTGTTACTGCTGCTGGCGTTAGCCAGGCGCGGTTGGGGGGCGCGGGGCAAGCAAGGGGT
Organism: Sorex fumeus; assembly: GCF_029834395.1. Lineage (NCBI taxonomy): Eukaryota > Metazoa > Chordata > Mammalia > Eulipotyphla > Soricidae > Sorex > Sorex fumeus. The sequence continues at coordinate 17,788,903 of NW_026606179.1, forward strand.
TCTACCCCCAGGGCCCACGCCGCTCCCGCTGCTGGGGAACCTCGTGCAGCTGAAGTCGGGGCGCCTGGACCGTGCGCTCATGGAGGTAGCCCTGGTTAGGGGAGCGGGGAGGTGGACAAAATTGGGGATTCGTGAGGGTGGCACTGGGGAACATGTCTCCTAGTTCTCGGAAATGGGACCAGGCCGAGGGTTGGGAGCCCCTGAGTTTTGGAAACGTGAGGTCCCCGAAGGAATGAAACTTGGGGGGAGGTGGGCTGGGCAAGCGGCTGGGAAACCAGATGGCAGCTGTGCTGGGCAATCACATCTGGAGGGATGAAGGGAAAGTGGGGTCCTCAGCTCCCGGTTCATGTGGAGCAGTGGCGACGCCCCAGTCTCAAGTCCTGGGTGGGTGGGAGGAGTCAGGGGCGGGAATTTCTTTATTGCCGGGGAGATAGGGGGCTCAGCGGGGCTGTCTGGTTCAAGGTGGGTGATGGGAATACTAAGGGTCCAGACCCCCAGTCTTCTAGATGCTAAGAGAATGCTGCGGATAGGGACTCCTGAGGCTGGAGGAAGGGTACCATGCGCTGGGGGTTCGGAAAGTCTCTAAGCGGGGCGGTAGCTGCCATCCAGGCACTCGCTGAGCCCCCGCTCCCGGTAGCTCTCCGGCCGCTGGGGCCCGGTGTTCACGGTGTGGCTGGGCCCGCGCCCCGCAGTGGTGCTGTGCGGCTACGCAGCTCTGCGGGACGCGCTAGTACTGCAGGCGGACACCTTCTCCGGCCGCGGGACAGTGGCAATCTTCGAACGCTTCACGCGCGGAAACGGTGAGGCACGCGAGACGCTGAACTCGCTGGAAATGCCCGCTCTCAGCTGGGGAGGCAAGGGGCAGGGCCGGGCACGGGGGTGGGGCCTAGCGGAGCAGCCCGAGCCAACGAGGATCCACAAGGAGGAGGTGGGCGGGAATAAGACGGAAGGCCCACCCCTCGGGCAGCCAATAGGAACGCGCAACACGGAAGCGAAAAGGCGCACGCTCTGGTCCTGGAGCGGGACCTGCATGCAGCGATGGGCCCCGGTGTGAGCTGTGCTGGAAAAACACGAGCGGCCTGGAAAAGAAATTAAACCGAGGGTGGTGAGGCGGCCGGGCCCCGCGCCTGGAAGCTTTCGGGGTAGGGCGTGGCTAACTCACAGCCTTGATTCCCCTGCTGCTCCCTCTCCCCAGGCATCGTGTTTTCTAACGGGCAGCGCTGGCAGAGGCTGCGCAATTTTGCAATCGGAGCGCTCAAGGAGTTCGGCTTGGGTACGCGGACCATCGAGGAGCGCGTCCTGGAGGAAGCGGCATGTCTGCTTGAGGAATTCCAAGCCACCAATGGTGTGACAGTGCTGGGAAGGCAAAAGGGCCTGGTGCGGGCGTGTCCAGGGGATTGCTGGAAAGGGGTACTGGAAGAGTACGGGGTGGGTTGGAAAGAAGCCAGTTAAGGCTAAGCAACAACTAGCCGAGGGTCGTGCCAGAGCGTTATGTCCGCGCGCTGTCCCCACTACCAGGAGCCCCATTGGACCCCCGGAGACTGCTCGATAGCGCCGTAGCAAACGTTATCTGTTCCGTGGTGTTCGGGAACCGCTATGGCTATGAGAACCCGGAGTTCCTGAGGCTTCTGGATCTCTTCCTTGATAACTTCCACATCATGAGCACTAGATGGGGAGAGGTGAGTGGTCGGTCGACCGGCCCTCCCCTGGGCGGTCACAACAGAGCATGCATAGATGAGCATTATTAGCATGGGACCACTAAGTTCGAATGCAAGAGGTCTAGAATATACACCCCCACACCCTGCTTCTAGACCTGGAGGGCAATCTGTAGTCCCGCTCAAGGTCCCACTGAGACCCTGTTCCCCCAGATGTACAACATTTTTCCTTCCCTGCTGGACTGGCTCCCGGGCCCCCACCACCAAATCTTCCGAAACTTCGCTGAGCTGCGGGTCTTCATCTCCGAGCAAATCCAGCGGCACCGGGAGACACGGGAGCCTGGAGAGCCCCGGGATTTCATCGACTGCTTTCTCGACCAAATGGATAAGGTGCAGCCCGCCTACCCTACCCTGAACTCTCCCTACCACCCACTAGACACCCAGTTCACACAGCACCGCCCCCCTCCACCGCCCACAGGAACAGGACCACTTGGACACCTATTTCCATGAGGAGTCCCTGGTGATGACCACGCACAATCTTTTCTTTGGGGGCACCGAGACCACGAGCACTACCCTGCGTTATGGGCTCCTCATTCTGCTCAAGTACCCGGAGGTGGCAGGTCTGTCTGAAGAGCTGGGGATGGGGGAACCTAGGGTTTGAGGATGGCTGTGTAACATACTCAGCGCTGCTCACACCCTCCACAGCCAAGGTGCAAGCTGAGTTAGACTCCGTAGTGGGTCGCAGCCGCACCCCAAGCCTAGATGACCGCCAGCACCTGCCCTACACCAACGCTGTGCTGCATGAGATCCAGCGTTTCATCAGCGTGCTGCCCCTGGGACTGCCCCGTGCCGTCATCCGGGACACCCACCTGCGAGGCCACTTCCTGCCCAAGGTGCCCACTAAGTCTGAGGATTCCAGGCAGTGGGGCTGAGATTGGGGACATGTGCACAGGACTTATGAGGACTGGGGCAACAGCCCTGCCCCCTCCTTATTGGCTCCTAAACTAGCAGGGGAGGATGTATAGGAAGAGGTTACTTCAAAGGGCTGGAACAAACGGGATCCCCAAGTACTACCTGGTGGCCTCACAAGGCACAAGCACTAAGACTTCTGTAGATAGAAGGCAGTATTGGAGATCTGGTGGCCCAAAACACATGCTTGCTGCGAGGTCACACCTGGTGACGCTCAGGGATTACTCCTGACTCTGCACTCTGGGATCCCTTGGAGCAGTACTAAGGGACCATATGGGATATAAGTGATCAACCCAGGTTGGCTGTGTGCAGAACAAATCTGCTTGCACCTATCTCTGGCCCATATAAGCACTTGCTTTCTGTGCTGCAAGCCCGGTTTGACCCCTGCCACCACACACTCTCCTGAACACTATTCCAAGACTCCCAAGCACAAAGCCAGGAGTAACCCTCTGAGCAATGCTGGGTATGGCCCCAAACACATGAAAACCCCTGATTTCTCTTGCACCCCTTCAGGGCACCTACGTGATTCCTCTACTGGTGTCTGCTCACTGGGACCCCAGCCAGTTCAAGGACCCTGAGCACTTCAACCCTGGCAACTTCCTGGACGATAAGGGCGAGTTCCAGGGCAAAGATGCCTTCATGCCCTTTGCCCCAGGTCTGTAAGCAGCAAGGTGGGGAGCCAGCTGCCCAGGCCATGGGTGCCTGAGATTCTTAGCTTGTCCTTCTGTGTCCCCAGGCAAGCGGATGTGCCTGGGTGCGGGCCTGGCCCGGTCCGAGATCTTTCTCTTCTTCACGGCCATCCTGCAGAGGTTCAGCCTGCGCCCCGTTGGGAGCCCGGCCAACATTGACCTCACCCCGCAGTGCACCGGCCTGGGCAATGTGCCCCCAGCCTTCCAGCTCCACCTGGTAGCCCGCTGAGGTTAGGCCCACCAGCTCAGACCCCTTTGCCCTCCTCCAATCAATAAAGGCCCCAAATTGCAGCTGAGGCGACGCAGTGTCTCCTTGCCCAAAAGGGATCTGGCGGAGTGCAGCTGAGGTAAACTTTTATTTCGTGGCTGACGGGATGGACACCATGCTCCTCCCGGCACCTTCATCCTGCCCAAGAATCCTGCAGCCCAGTCCGATAGGCGCTGTGGCCGAAAGGGCCAGGGAGTCACTTCACATTCCAACTGGAGGAGTTGGGGGGGGTGGGGGAATCAGAGATCCCTGCCCCGCCCCCCACAAACCTTTGCCAGCCAAGAGACCATGACTCAGCCCAGTTCCAGATTCTGCATCCTGGCGGGAAGAGGCCATGTTGCCTTCCAGCTGCCCACGCCTGCCAGGGGCACGATGGGGCGGGCCAGACCCCAGCTCAAGGAAGAGTGGGCACTGCCCCATTCACGAGCCCAGCCTGGGCCAGCAGAGATCCCTCCTTGCCCTCCACACCAGGCAGGACAGAGGCAGGGTCGGAAGCAGCAGCAGTGGCAGGAAAGGCGCAGCGCCTGAGGCTGGCTCTGGAAGCCTGGGCAAGCTTCTGTCCATGTGGCCCAGGAAGGTGCTAGGTGGGCGTGGTGGGCTGGGAGACGGGCACTTGCACGCCCTTCTGTCCTGACGCTGGAAGGGAGAAAGTGGGACAATGGGTCACCAAGGCACGAACAAAAGGCTTGAAAATCCCAGATCCCAGGAAGATGGGAGAAGACATCGGGGGGCTCCTGCAAGGACGGGGGGAGGGGGGGAGACGGGGTGAAGAGGGCTGCACAAAAGGACTAGGAAGGGCCTGAGGAAGGGGCTGGCTGGCAGAGCTTGGGAGGTTGGTACCTAGCTGGTACTTGTCTTTGGCTGCTGCGCGCTCCTTGGCATCAAAATACCAGACGGTGATGGCATACCTGAGGGTGTGAGGGCAGAGGTCACCTCCCTGCTCCAGCCATGCCCCCCTCAGCAACCCCAGAGCCCACCCTTCCAAGCTGCGTTCTGGCCCCCTCTGGCTTCGCTTGCAGTGCTCACCCCTGAGCACTGAGGTACACGCTGAGGAGGCAAGGGCTTACCTGGTGGCATAGGCTGGTTTCACCTCGTGGGGGTTCCGCCGGTCGGACCAGAAGACAAGCAGCCGGTCAAAGAGTGGCTCAATGTTGGCCACAACTGGCCGACCCTCGGGGAAGATCTGCAGGAGGCCGCCATGCACCTGTGTGTGGGCCAGTGGTTGAGTTGGGAGCAGCTGGGGGCCCACCCAGAGCCCCTCCCCAGGGGCGCAGACAGCACAGACCACACCCTCCCCACCACTCAGGCTCTTACAATGAAGGACACCCCCTGAGTCCACATCCCCACGGCAATGGGCAGGAAGCTACCAGAGACAGGAAACGGACAGGCTCATTAGCCTGGGGTCAGCTGGATAGCACTGTCCCCCCTATGTAGGAGGGGAGGGGCTGCTGGAGCAGAGGTGCCATTTCCCAGAAGCAGTCCCCCACTCCTCACCCCCACGGCTGATAAGAGAAAGAACATGCCGGAAGCTGAACGGAAAGTAGGAAATGGAGTGGACGCACCTGCCCCCCTACACCCTACCTTGACGTCCCAGTTCTGGTTCAGATAGTAGATGCAGGTGATGCAGCGGCCGTCACCGTGCGGATTGTCCACGTGCCTCACATAGCCCAGTCCGTTGCCAGGGTAACATGCCACCATAGCCTGTGAGAGGGTAGAAGGTTTTGCACCCGCAGGGGTGCTCTGCACCCAGCCAGACTCCACCCCAGACACTTCAGTTGAGTCACCAAACCCACTCCATATGCCCACGTGAGGTTCAAAGTACCCCAGTCCTCCTGACATTTCAGCAGATTATGACCAATCCGAAACAGTCTCCTGCAAGGAGACCGCCGCAGGAGCCCTGATGGCCAATACCAGGCCCTCCTCCGGGATGCTGCAAAGAATTGGTATTTGGGGCCAGAAAGGGTATAGCACGTAGGGCACTTGCCTAGGACATGGGTGACCTGGGTTCAATCCCCGGGACCCCATATGGTGTTCCCTGAGCCCAACCAGGAGTCATCCCTGAGTGCAGAGACAGGAATAACCCTGAGCACAAGGTGCGGCCCCAAAACCAAAATAATAGCCCAGGGAGTCCCTCTCTGGCCCTAGCCGATACTATTGGGGGGGAGGGGGGAAGCTGTGTGAGGCATCCAACCAGTGCTCAGAGGATCCAGAAACCATTCCTAGAGGGTCCAGGCCAGCGGTTCGATGCAACGGTGCTGCCAGGATGCCAGAGACTACTGGGGCACCCCAGTAGTGCTGGAGGCTCCAGGGCTGCACCCAGAGACCCTGGAGAGGACAGTGCGGTCCTGGAGATCACATCAGGGTCAGCTGTATGTAAGGAAGATACCCTAGGCCCTATCCTATCCCTCTGGCCACAGGTCAGGAATTTCTGAAGATGCCAGAAAGAATTCTGAAGCACAGCAATGATGGAAACTGTGGACCCTGGTCACCAAACTCCCCTGTCAGGGCCAGAGTGAGCCCAGCAGGTGGAGCACTGGCTCCACACGCAGGTGACCTGGGATCAAGCCCCAGCACCATGCCAGGAGCTGCCCCTGAGCACTGCTGCTATGGCCCAAAAACAAACCAAAAATGGTTAATAAATATTTTAAGTAATTTTAGGGGCCAGAGAAATACAACGTGCTAGCCTTGTGCACAGCCACCCTGGGTTCCATCAGTGGCAACACATGATCCCCTAAACCTCACTAGTAGTGGTCCCAGAGCCTGTGCCAGGAGTAAGCCCTGAGCACTCAAATAAAAACCTGAAAACAACTTTAAATTAAAAGAATCCCACTCGGGGCTAGAGGGATGGTACAGCAGGCAGTTTGCTCACCTCGCACACAGTGACACAGGGTTCAGTCCCCAGCATCAGGGCTTCCCAAGCACGGCCAGGAGTGATTCCTGGGTGCAGAGCCAGGAGTTACCCCTGAACACCGCGTGGTGTGGCCCAAACACCAAATAAACAAAAGGATTTCCACTAAGTAACTCTTAGAGCCTGGCACTAATCTCACCCAGGGAAAAGGCACTGCACTACTTACAGCATCCGAGCCTCGGGGTCCCCCAGAACACAGGGCTCTCCGGCACCTCTGACCACAGCAACAGGCGCTGCACCCTGGAACACTGCTCTGAAGGTCCTGACCCCACAGCGCGCCCAGGTCCAACTAAGCTTCTAACTATCCCGGGGGCAGCAGCTGCATTCCCACCAGCCCAGAGGGCTTAGATGCTTCCAGACAACCTCACACCTGAGAGGCGGGGGGACTGCCCTAAAGAGGTGCCAAGTCCTCCCTGGGGGTGAACAAGGCGAGGCAGCTGGCCTGTGGAGGCACCTGACAAGCCACCTGCCACAGCACAAACAGCACAGAGTACAGGCTAAAACAATGTTTAACAAGTGACAGAGAGCACAGCGGGTGGAGTGTTTCAAATCCCTGACACTGCATACGGTCCCCATCAGGAGTGATCCAGAAGCACCACCAGGTGCGGCCCAAATACCCACTGAGTGCTGACCGCATGACTTCACTAGACTGTGGCTCCCCATGGGCACGACAGCCGGACAGCTAATGCACCCCACCTCCCTGTGCTGATCCCGGCTCTGAAACTAACCGGCTCGACCTACACGCTGCACTAGCCAAAGCAGCTGGAACACTAGAGGTGTATTTTCCCTCATCCAGCGGAGAGGCATGCCCCAAGAGGACCCAAGACCCAGGGAACAAAGTCCAGTGCGGGAGCCCCCTATTCCAGCTCCAATGGTCTAGCCCTCACCCACCCCTCACTGCCGCCTGAGAAAATTCCAATTCCAAGTCCCAGTCTCCAAGGCGCCAAGCGGCTACACTCTGTTCCAGCCCCCAACCAGCCACCTCCACCATTGCTTCTGCACCCGCTGAATTCTCTTTGTAGGCCGGGAGCCTCCAGCACCATGGCCACCCCACTAGAGGCACCAAGTCTCCCAGTGCCAGCAGTTCCTGACTTGTTCTGGGTGCATTACTGCAGACCTTCAGGCTTGGCTCCTCAGAGCCCCTCTGAGCTTCAGGTAGAGAACCCCCTGTAAGGAGGCTGGCCCTGCAAGCCCCATTCTTCCACCCGTGCTCACACCTGGGTTGGAGGGCATCCACGACCTGCCTCCACGGGGGGAGCCTAGTGCTCAAGGATAGCAGCAGCGACAGGCAAAGGGTGTCTGGGATTGGAGCCAGGAGACTGAAGAGTTAAAGGCTGCGGGCGACACAGGGCCAGAACCCCCGCATCATCATCCCTTCATCCCTCACCCCCCACCTCCCAACACTCACACTTGCTCCCAAGTCAGAGCTGGGAACTAAGCCAGAAGCTGCAGGCCCCACCTCCAGGCAGCTCTTAAAGGGGAAACCAGGGCCAGGCCTTGGGGGGTGAGGGGGGGTCGGCAGCCCAAGGCTTCCAGGAGGCAGGGGAAGTGCACCCCACCTATAGGGCCGTGAGCGGAGGGACCGGTGAACCCAGCCCCATGTGGCCAGCGCCTGCCGGCTCCTCCCCTTGTCCCAGCCCCGCTGGCTCTCACCTAGCAGGGGTCACCCGGGGTTAAGTGAATCCCAACAACTGCCCAATCCCAGCCAGAAGCTGAACTCAGCCCCATCTGAGGTGAGTGCCAAAGACATCCAAGGGGGATCCACTCACACCCGCCCCCCCTCCCTGTCAGGGACTGAGCTGATGTTCCTCTTCTGGGACCTAGGACACAGACGTGCAGAGCAGTCCACTCTACCACTGGCCCTTATGGCCTCCCCAGTCAGTAGGAACTAGCAGAGAAGCAGTGACTGGGCTGAGGGCATGGCATCAAGCACACAGGGGAGCATTTGGGGCTCCCTACTGCCGGCCTTCAGGGGGGTCCCTCTAGGAAGAGATCATAGCACAGGGCCAATATGTGGGGCTGGTAACCCTGACAACCGCACTCTGACCCAGGAGCCCTTCTTTGTGTTTGTTAGCTGTTGTGGAAGCCAGTGAGAGGTGCTGGTGCTCAAACCCCGGACTCCGCACACACAAGGTCAATGCCCCACCCGCTGATCTATGTCCCTGGCCCCCACTCAGTTTTCCCCCTAAGAGTAGGTCTCTGGCGCCAGCAGATCAGCAAGACCCAGTTCCCCAAGCTCCACCTCTGCAGCCAGAAAAAGGGACCAAGAAGAGACTCAAAGGCTGAGGGTCAAAGGTCAAACCAGAGCGCCAGGATGAAGGGCTAGGGCAGAGGGGAGACGCACTCCACCCTGGCACCTGGGAGCCGTCCTGACGCAGACACCACAGTATGGCACACACAGGGCACAAGCCCAGTCCAGTGCCAGGCGCCACCTTCCTCAGCCTGGCACTGGCAACACCACTGTCCCCCTGCCCCCTCTGCTTCCTAGTTCTCCTGCCTGGGAAAGAGATCGGGACTGGGATGGACCCAATACGCCAGTGGGCAGCGACAGGAAAAAAGAGGGGACCAACAAAAAAAGAGGGCTCAGAGCCAGAGCGGTAGCAGCAAGTGGGGCGCTTGCCTTGCATGTGGCCGACCCTGGTTCAATCCCAGGCATTCCATACAGTCCTCTGAGCACCACCGGGAGCGATTCCTGAGTGCAGAGCCAGGAGTTAACCCTCAGCATTTCAGAGTGTTGAACCCCTCCCCCCCCCAAAAAAAAGAGGGGTAGAGAGCTGCCAATGACCCCGCAGCTCAATTCTTGCTCTGGAGCCCAGGGAGAGATCTCGAATCCCACCCTACCTCCTACCCCATTAGCAGAGGCTGAATCTCTGGGCAAATCCTGGCAAGGTCCCGACACATTATGGCGACCGGCGGAGCTCCCACATACTGGTGCACCAGCAGCCAAGGGCCACGGAGAGAAAGGACGACCGAGTCCCCCAAGCACACAACTGCGCCCCAACACGGCCCCCCAAACCCTCCGCTGGCCCCACAAGGCACGCGCACCACGAACCAGGTGCCCAAGCCGGCCCCGGGAGGCCCCTCCCCCACTCCCGGAGCGCCCCTAAGCCTCACCTTGGTGCGCCCATTGATGACGTAGGCGCCCAGCCGCCCGGCGCAGTGGCGGATCACGGCGTCCACGTGGGCCATGAGGGCCCCGATGCTCCTGCAGCCGGGTTCGTGGCCTTCCACCCAGGCGATCTGGTCGCCGCGGATGCTGCGCGGTGGGATGGCCCGCTGGCTCACCAGCTGCCCGTCGCGCAGGCGCCCGCCCCGCTGCAGCGCCTCCACCTCGGCCAGCACGCGGCCGCCCAGGGTCGCCCCCAGGAAGCTGTCCTTGACGCAGATGCCGTAGTACCGCATGCAGGGGACAATGTAGTCCAGGGCCAGGCGCTCGGCAGCCCAGGGTGCCGCCGACTCCTCCTCCTTCTGCCCAGCGCTGGCTTCACCACTGCCCCTGCTGCTGCAGCCACGGCCACTCTCCCCCTCCGCCTCGCCCTCTGCCTCAGGGTTCTCCTGCCTGCCCCAGGGCCGCTTGCTGGGGGCTGGGGCATCCCCCCCATCCTCTGCCCATTTCCGTTTTGGGGCCTCAGGCCGGGCGCCCTGAGCGGCCAGTCGCTGGCACCCCTTGGTGACCAGAGCCGCAGCACCTTCGCTCTGCAGTGCCCACAGCTCGCCGCCATCGTGTCCGCAGAATCCTTCGCGCAGGGGGCTGGCAGTGGCAGAAGTGGCCACGGCGCGGGGCCCCCCACTCCCCAGTGCCTCATTAGGGGCTCCGGGATGGTGGTAGAGGGGACAGGGCAAGTAACTCTCCACCCCCATCCTGGCCCGACCAGTGTCCAAGGGTTCGGTTGCAGAACCAGGCAACTGAGGCTGAGCCTGACTCAGGGGCTGCGGCTGGCATGGGCTGTCCATGGCAGCGGTGTCTTCATCCCCCGGGCATGGAGGGCACGGCCCGGGCCCATGGTGCCACCCTCCTCCGCCTCTGCCTCCTCCACTTGATGCAGCCGAAGGCCGGGGCGGCTGGGCCTGGCGTGGGGCAGGGCAGGGTGAGGCAGGGCAGGCGGCTGAGGTCCCTCTCGTGCCCTGGGGGGTGCTCGCCGATCCCCAAATCCTCTGTGGTCCCTACGGGCTTGGTAAGGGACCCGAAAGGGTGGCTGGAGGGAGAGAGTAAAAAAAGGGATGTGAGATGAACTCGAGGCAACGGCCGGGGACGGGGTGTAGGGGCAGGAGGAAGACAGGCTTGGCTAGACTCCCCCAAACCTGAGGTCAAGTTGGGGGGAAATGACCCGAGGAATTCAGGGAGAAAAATCACTGACGCAGGGCGAAGGGCGGCAGGAGGCCGCGTCCAAGACCCCCAAACAGAGGACTTGGCGGGGAAGCTGGACGAGGGGTGCATCCTCGGACCCACAGATGGACGGGTGCGGGGGGGGGGGGGAGGGGGCCGCAGCAAGCCGGACACAAACGGCGGAATCTCGGTGCTGGGGATTCCGGAGAGACACCGGGCCCGGAGTGGGGGGAGGGGAGGGGTGGAAAGTGTGGGGTCCGCAGACAGGAAACTGGGGCGCCCGGAGACAAAGAGAACGGGGGAGCAAAGGGGCAGAAGACGGAAAAGCAGCGCGGGGAGTCGCTACGCCCCGAGCGCGAACGGGGCGACGGGGGGCGACCCGAGCCCAGCGGGAGGAAGTCGGCTGGGGGCCGACCCACACCCGGGCGGAAGAGAGGTCCTGGACGGACAAACGGACAGACGGAAGGGTGTCGTGGGAGAAGGGTCCGCGGCCGCAGCGGGAAAGGCGGCGGGCCGAGGGGCTTCACGCACTCCGGGCCGGGGCGCAGCAACGCGGCCCCCAACCGGCGCGCTTCGGCGCGGGGCCCTGGGGCCGCCTCGGGGCGCGGCCGAGCCGGGCCGCGGGGCCTAGGCACCGCCGGGACCCCGGGCCCCCTCCCCCCGCGCCCCCCCCCAGCAGCCAGTACTCGGGGCGCCGGGCGCGCTTCCTCCCTCCCGGCCGGCCCTGCCCCTCGCGCCCCCGCGCCCCCGCCCGCCCCCACACGGTTCCCAGCGTTCTCGGCGCCCTTTCCTCACCGAGCTTTTTCCTCCGGCCCCGGCGCCGCCGTTTGTGCCAGCCGCCCAGCGCCGCGCAGCGCGCCATGCCCCGCCCCCACCGCCCGCGACGCCCCGCCCCCGCCTCGCCCGCCGAGCACGTGACCTCGCCCGGGCGCAGGAAACGCGCGTGCGCAGGCGCCAGCCGCGCGGGGCGGGGCGAGGAAGCGAGCGGCCCCCACGGACACCTCGGGGAAGGGGAAGTGGGAGGGCCCCGCCCGAGGCGAAACTCATTTGCATCCTCCGCCACGCCTCTCTGGGGAGAGGGAAGGCGGGGTTATGCAAATATTTCGTTTACATGGCGGGGTCCGCCCTCCCCAGGCCGAGAACGCTGCGCGTAACACGTAGCGGGGTCGGGGAGTGACATCCAAATGACGTCGTTTACGGGGACAGTTCTGACCTCTCGCAGTACGAGAGTAGGGGTGAGATCTTGGGAAACGGCTGCGCAGTTAGTTGGGGAAATATATGCAAATGCGCAGGTCAGCAAGTAATTTACATGAGAGCCTTTTATAACGGAAAGAAATGCTGAACGTCCTTGAGAGAAGGGCGAGCTAGCGGGGAGGGATGTGCGAGCGGGCACGACCAGCCCCTTCCTGCCCTCTTGCTGCAACGCTGAGCTTCTGTATATAGGCATTTAGGAAAGATACTCGGAGAAGACAACTATGCAGATGAACTCACTCAAATGGGGATCATTCCCCGTCTCTGGGACTGAGCCCTCGCCTGAGGACCCGTAAAGGCTGCTTTGGGGGTAGCAGAACAATTGGAGATGTCCAGAGGGGCTGTAGCTGCCGCATGCAAGTAGACCTTTCAAGGGACAGATCTCCAGGATACCTGTGCCTCAGAGAAGCATAAAGGGCGTCAAGGGTATGCACAGGAGCCATCTACAGTGTCAAATACACATCAAAACACAGACCCCAGGGGAACACATTCACAGTCATATATGCAATAGGTACACTGCCTCAGACCTTCAGGCATCAGGTTCAGAAACTGGTTCAAAGGACTGGAGCACATGCTTTGCATGATTAAGCCCTAGGTCAATTCCTAGCGTTCAGGAGACAGCACAGGGCTTAAGGCACTGGCTTTCAGCCCAAGCAATAGTACAGTGGGCAGGTGCTTGCCTTGAAGGGAGCCAGCCTGTTTGGATTCCTAGCACCCCACACGATACCCGATACCCAGAGCCAGCCCCTGATTACCGGGTGTGGCCCAAACCACCCACCCACCCAAAATAGGCAATTGCTTTCTGTGGTCAACCCTGATTCCATCCCAGGCACCACATACAGGAGGTCCCCTGAGCACCTCTAGGTGCGATCCCTGAGCACAGAACCAGGAGTAGTTCCTGAGTACTGCCACGTATGTCCCCCTCCCTCCCCCACAAAAATCAATCCTGCATGGTCATCCCCTGAGTACTCCCAAGCACAGCAGGCCCCATGCATTCCCCCTACATGGACAAATAAAAGCAGGCTTTCGGGAGCTGGAATGATATTACAGTAAACAGGGCATTTGCCTTGCACATGGTCAATCCAGGTTTGATCCCCAGCATCCCATATAGTCCCCCAAGCACTGTCAGGAGTAATTCCTGAGTGCAGAGCCAGTAGTAACCCCTGAGCATTGCTGGGTGTGACCCAAAAAGAAACCAAACAAATAAAATACACATTTTCAGAATCAAACATGCATGGCTATTAGCTATATCCTGGCTTACCCACTGGCCGAAATTCTCCTCCCCAGCCTTGGTGACCCCAACTGACCCAGAGCAGTGACAAGCAACAGCAGCACCTGGTCCTCCAGAGAGCATGACGAAGGCCATCAGGGTCACCCACATGGGCTTCCTGTGAGTGGTTACAGACCATGCCCACAGTGCCCAGATCACTCCACCAACAGACCCCTGTATCTCCCCACACCATGCCCAGCCCAGACACTAGCCCCCCACCCCCACCCCAAATACCAGGACTGGTATTTCAATCACCGAGGACCTCTTCCAGCTCCCTCCCTGCCACCCCCAAATGAAGGAGGCCAGGACGCGGTGTAAACAATGCTTTATGTGGGCAGGTGGGGGCTGGACAGGCCTCCCTGTAATAAATAACACGTACCCGCAGTGGCAGGGCAGGCAGAGGCCTAGGGCCTTACTGACCCTCGTCTCAGGCCTGGGGAACTCTTTGAGTATGGTTAGGAGTTCACAGGGGACAGGGGTTAGCCAAGACAGAGGAAGCAACAGCAGGAATGGGTTCCCCTTCCCCCACCCCCACCCCCACCCCCGTGGCTCAGTCTTGCCCCTCAGCCAGGCCCCACCAGGCCAGGGAAGGGCGGTAGGTGGGAGGGCAGCTTGTCCGGGGCCAGGGCAGGTGAGGGGCACGGCCTCCTGGGCCTGTGTGTGGGCCCCAGCCAGAAGGGCAGGGCTGGTCCTGGAGATCAGGAGAGCTGAAAGAGAAGGGGGTGGTGACTGGAGGGTCCCCCCAACCCTCCACTCTAGCCCACTGGCATCGGTCTCGTTTCTGAGGCTCTCCCTACCCGCTTGTCTGTCTGTGCCTTCCTCTTCCCTTCCTTCCAGAGTTGTGTTTTGTTTTGTTCGTGGGCAGGGGGAGGGAAGGGGGCACACCCAGTGGTTCTCAGGATTCATTCCTGGCTCTATACTCAGGAATCACTCCTGGAAAGAATCAGGGAACCCTATGCATTGCCAGGGATAGAACCGTGGTTGGGCGCATGCAAGGTCTGTCTTACTGGTCCATCCAGCCCCTCTCCCCGAGTTTGCATGTGGCCTGACTTTCTTTCTCAGGTGCAGGTGATCTGGGAGTCTTGGGGGACCATGGGACTACTCTCTACTTGATCCTATCCAGCAGCAACTAAATGTCACCTCCCTAGAAGTCAGGGACATCACTCAAAGGGCTGCAGTACAGGTTCCTGCAGGCAGGAGGCCTGGATCAGATCCCCAAGCATCACACAGTCCCTGGAACACCACCAGGAGCACCACGGTCCATGGAACAACACCATGAACGACCCACACACACCTAGTTGGGAGTAGCCCCTGAGCACCATGGAGTGTGCCCCCCGCCCCCGCACCAAGCCAAAAATTTACAATCATAATAAATATATATCACATTCCCATGTTCTCTGTGCCCCCCCTATGTTCCTGGATCACCCCATCCCTAGGTTTTATCCCAGTGTTTTCCAAATCAGGGAGACCACATTCAGTGGGCAGTGTGTTTGCTCTGGCTGCAGATAGCATTCTGTGGGGGTGTCTACGACATCTGAAGTCACTTCCAAATCCCAGGAGTGTGGGGGAGTGCAGGCAGGAGCTTCTAGAGGTCTCTAGGCAATTCCTGCTGCACTGCTGGCCTGGGTAAGCAGCTGGGTGAGCAGCTGAGCGAGCCTTGGCTAATGCTTTCTTGAAATAAAGAATAGCAGGGTGTATCCTAGGTGATAAGAACATCGGCCCACAGAGAACTTGGTATGGGGGGTAGTGCCTGAGGCTGGAGGGATAGCAGTGACTACGCAGTCGGCACCCATTTCCCTTAGAGAGTTAGAAAGGTTATAGAACTAGACAAAGGGGCCAGTTGCACAACTTTGTGTGACTGGACTGAATGCCACTCCATATTTTTTTTGGGGGGGGGTCTCACCTGGTGATGCTCAGGAGTTACCCCTGGCTCTACACTTGGGAATCACCCCTGGCAATGCCTGGGGGACCATATGGGATGCTGAGGATTGAAACAGGATTAGCCACATGCAAGGCAAACGCTCTCCCTGCTGTACAATGGCTCTGACCCCCACTTCATTCTTTTCTAATTTTTAAAAACTACCTTCCTTCCTTCCTTCCTTCCTTTCCTCCTTCCCTCCTTCCTTCCTTCCTTCCTTCCTTCCTTCCTTCCTTCCTTCCTTCCTTCCTTCCTTATTTTTGGGTTGCACCCAGCATACTCAGGGCTTATTCCTAACTCTGTGCGCAGGGATCACTCCTGGCAGGGCTCAGGGAACCATATGGGGTGCCAAGAATTGAACCTGGTCTGAGCCTGGGATTGAACGATGGCTCCGGGCCCTCCATGTCCCTTTAAAATGCTATAGGATGGAAGCTAAAGTGATAGTACAGCAGGTAGGGTGTTTGCCTTCCACAGAGCTGACCCACGTTTGACACTCGGCACCCCATATGGTCTCCCCAAACTCCACTAAGAGAATCCCTGAAAGCAGAGCCAGGAGTTAAGTTCTGAACACTGCCAGGTGTGGCCCCAAAACAAAAACAAAAACAAAAACAAACAGACTTATGAGTAGGGCCAAGGAGACAGCTCAGGGGCTAAGGTTTGCCTTGCATCCTACCAGCCCTGGGTGAAATTCCCAGGACCACATATGGCCGCTGGAGCACTGCAGGGATCATTCCTGAGCAACAAGCCAGGATAGCTTCTGAGCACTGTCCCTTAACATCACAAACAAAAAAAAAATCAATAAAATACTATGGTTGTGAGGGCCAGAGAGAAAGGACAACAGGGAAAGAGTTGCCTTGCCCACAGGGTTCATTTCCGAAACAAACATGGTCCCCTGGGCCCCTCCAAGAGTCATTCCTGAGTGCAGAGCCAGGAGCAGGCCCTGAGTACTGCCACGTGTGGCTCAAACTCCTTCAGATAATAATAATGAGGACTGGAGCGATAGTACAGCGGGGAGGGCATTTGTCTTGGATTTGATCCCCAGCATCCCATATGGTCCCCGGAGTACCGAAAGGAGTAATTCCTGAGTGCAGAGCGAGGAGTAGCCCCTGAGCATTGCTGGGTGTGACCCAAAAAGTAAAATAATAATAATAATAATCATAGTAATTTTAAAAAGCTATAGGTATCTTACAGGAATTTCACCTCAATCAGAAACACACAACACACACACACACACACACACACACACACAATCAGTGCTAGAAACATTGTGGTTCTCTTTTTTTGAGGGCGTGACTGCATTGCATCATGGAACACACATTTCCTCCTGCAGCTCACTGACCACACGGGGTGAAAAAACACTGCACAATCTGATGTCACTCGACTTCCAGGAACAGAACTTCCGCAAGCCCTGACGTGTCCATGCTGACCAGTTCTACAAGGCCTTGACGTAGGCGAGGGGTAGCAAGGTGTGAAGGTATTGAACTACACCAGACAATGTGCAGGAGCTTTTCCTGGCTCTGAGCTTAGGGGTCACTCCTTGCAGTACCAGGGATTGAACCAGGGTTATCCACATGCAATGCAAACTCCATAACCCCTGTACCATTTCTCTGGGCAACACCTAGCAGTAGTCAGGGGTTACTCCTGGCTCTGCACTTGGGAATTACTCCTGATGGGTACTTGGGGGACTCTATGGGATGTCAGAGATTGAATCTGGGTTGGCCACATACAAGGCAAGCACCCTCCATGCTATGCTATTGCTCTGGCCCCCAGATTCTTTCAAATGAACAGGAAAGTAACAACAGCCTACATGAATGGTTTATCGGGTCTTTCCTAAGAGTCAGGGCTTCTCCTAAGCAGTTTATAGGAAGTAAAACTAAATCTGCTCAGAGCCTTCCCCAGGCAGCGACTGCTAGCAGGACCCTTTTCCCTGATGAGAAAACCAAGACCTGGAGAAGTTAAATCGTTTGCCCAGAGTCATGCAGCCACTAGGCGACAGAGTCCCGAGGAGTTGGCACCCCGGCAGCCTGTGATCTCTCACCCGCTTCCCCGCCCAGATGGGAAAAGCAAAAGCTGCGCAAACAACAATGACCTTGTGTCAGAGTTGACTTCGTGCACAAGGACAGGGTGGCTGCTAAGACCACCCAGCTAGAGGGAGTGACCCCATCTGGGAAGCTAATAAAGGTTTCCTGCAGGAAGAGACGTTTTTAGCAGAGAGCCTCAATGACCGATGGGAGCTGGCCAGAGAGAGGTATGCCTGCGTCCAGCCCTGGCACCACAGCCACTGCACCGAGGCCTGCAGGGAAAAAAGTGCAGCCCAGACAGCTCAGCTGGACATCCCTGCTGACTCTCCACCACTCTCATATTTATCCAAAGAGCAGGTGGGCTCTGCCTTCAAAGCCTACTGCAAAATCAAGTCGCTTTCCGCTGTGGCCAGCCTGGAGCTGTGGATAGCTGGGAGCAGGGTGGCATGAAACACAAGAGCGGAATAGGGAGAGGGAATGGGCAGGGGCAAGGGCACCTGCAAGCCTGTCAGGGCAAGGCTTCCTGGAGGAGGCGCAGGATGTGATGCGGAAGGAACCATGTTCCTGGAAGAGGAAACCTCACGAGCAAAGACTCAGACAAATGGAGGGAACCTCCAAGGACCTGGCCACGGTAGACCTGGCTCAGAGGTAGACCAGTTTTACCTGGCACATGTAAGGTTCTGGATTCAATCCCTGCCACCATCAAAACAAAACCCCAAATTAAACGCCATATAGCGTTGGCACAGCCAGAATGGGGAGCAGGATGGGGAGTTGAGGCAGGTTGAGGTCAAACACCAGGACTCTCAGCTGTGCTCCAAAGATCTTGGGAAATAAAGGCAGGCTTAGACAGGGAGGGCAGGGCCAAGGAGCGGCTGGGGGACAGCACTTGCCTGCATGTGTGAAGCCCTGGGTTCAAGTCCAGGCACCACAAAAGAAAACAAATAAACCAATGAAACGGAGAAAAGTTAATAGGGGAGGAGCCAAAGTGATAGTAAAGCAGGGAGGGTGGTTGCCCTACACACGGCCAGCCCAGGCTCAAACCCTGGTATCCCAAAGGGTCCCCCAAGCACCACCAGGAGTAATTCCCTGAGTGCAGAACTCATGAGTAACCCCTGAGCATCACCACGTGTTGTTCCAAAACAAAAACTAAATAAATAGCGGAGCCACCCGATCAGATTTGTGCCTTGAAAGCCCAGTGGCAGATTCAGAGGGGACAAGCAGGAGAGACAGAGTATGAAGGCACCTACTTCTCAAGCCTTTCTCTGTACCCCTGGCCTTGCCCGCCGTGGTCTCTCACCTCCATAGCAATCAGTGGGCCCCCCTGTCCCCTGAACCACTTCCCTTATGAGCAGACAGAGGAACCCTGGGAATTCCCCGGTCAGAGCTGAACCTCCTTTGCTCACAGCTGATCTCCAATGGCTGAGCAGTACTTACACTCACGTGCATGCATACACACAGGCACACGCACGCAAACACAGGCACATGCACACATGTGTGCACACATGTGTGTACACATGCACACACACACACACAAATGCGCACACATGCACTCATGCACACACACACACATACACGCACGCACAATCTCTCTCCCAAACACTCTCACACTTTTCACGTTGGGGATCCTCACTTAGATCCCTTTCCCCAGGGATCCCCATAATCCCCTCCCTCATTTCCTCTGGGTTGTTCTCAGGTGCCCTGTCCCTCCTTGTCCACCCCTGCAGTGCCCCCTCCCCACCCCACCCTTTCCCAGCTCTTCCTTCCTCCCTGAGCACCAGACAACCTTCTTGTGCATCTGGCTAATTGTCCGTGTCCCCACAAGGGAATTTCAGCTTGCTTGGGCAGGGATTGCTCTGACTTCCCACTGCCGAGAACAGACGGGACTCCATCCCTCTTGAACGGATGAAGAGGAGAAGGAGGGCCAGAGAGTGGGAGGGCTGGGGGTGGGGAATGGAACAGGAAGGATGTCTGGGGTCACACAGATGGGTCCCGGAACTCGTGCCTTTGCACCCTCTTTTCTCACAGTCCCTCATTGTCCCCCCTTTTCCTATGTCTTGGTCTCTGCCCACCTTGCCCTGTGCCCTGTGTACCTGGTTCCGAGGTCTCAGCAGCCACAAGGCTGAGGGCTCACGGCTTGTGCACTCCGAGGCTGCCGCAGCTGGCGCAGGGATGCATCCCCGTACTGAATGCCGGATCCCATCCTCTCGGGGTCCAGCTCGCCTGGGGGTAGGAGGGGCGGCTTCTAGTGAGGACGAGCCTTTGGTGCCCTCCAGCCTGAGACCCCCCATCCCCCGTGAGCCACGGCAGCCTCACCTGAGTCAATCTTGTTCAGGATGGTACGGGCACACTTCAGGAAAGCCTCCTCCACGTTTTCACCCGTAAGAGCACTGGTTTCTAAGAACATGAGCTCTGGGGAGGATGGGGAATGACAGAAACTTGGAATGATTCTAACCTGCTGCCTTTTACACATTTCCTCCGATGGTCCAGCCCTGCCCATACTCCAGGGCCCCCTCCAAGCTGTTCCCTGTCAGAGCCTCCTCCCTATACTCCCTCCGCCACAGGCCTGGTTCACATATCGCCTCCTCCAGGAAGACTTCCCTGACCTCCCGGAAGCGGTCAGGTGTCTCTTCTCATTTCTGGGCCCTAACCTCTCTGGACTGACCCTGTTTCGAAACAGGCCTGCCTCCCTGTCCCCCAACATGGCATAGTGAGGTCCTGAGAATGGGGACATGCTTTGTTGCTGTGTCCCCAGCACCACGTTGCTCCACCCCACATCACACCCAGGACTGCCAGGCCTATTACAAGGCCCCAGAGCAAGGAAAGAGGAGCCAATTTCCCTGACAGGGAGGATCCCCAGGCACCCAAAGGTCACAAGCTGGGACACAGGCAGGCCCCTTGTCGTGGTTATTTGCAAGCTTATGTTGGTCTCGTCCATGCCTCTCATGCCAATGCCTGTGGCGTAAGGGGTCTGCTGGATCCTGGCCCCTCGAGGCATCAGGTACCTACCCACACATGACCCGAGTCTGGCATCCCCACCGTACAGTGACCCCCGAGCTGCCTCTGCCCGGTGGTGGGAACCTTTGGAGCAGCCAATGATAATGATGCCCTGGCTGCACACCTGGGCCTTCAGGGTCCTTCACCTTCCCCCACCCTGTGATCTCCATTTTGCAGAGGAGGAAACTGAGGTTCTGAGGGGCCACCCAGCTCTCACTGTGAGGGCCATGCTCAATTTTCAGCCCAGGCCTCTGTTTTTGTTTGGTTGGTTTTTAGGTCACACCTGGCAGTGCTGCGGGCTGACTCCTGACTCTGTGCTCAGGGATCACTCCTGACAGGATTCAGGGGACCATATGTGGTATAGGGAAAAACTCCACATACCTGGGCTGGGCATCAGGGGGACGGAGAACCAGGGGGCGCCCTTCCACCTTCCCCCTGGGTGCCCAAGAACAAATCTCCCCTTCTTGCCCCTGCACCCCTGCAGGGCCCCTCACCATTCTCCTGGGCAAAACGGGAGGCCTCCAGGAAAGTGACCTCACGCTCAGGATCCAGGTCCTTCTTGTTGCCACAGAGGATAACCACGATGTTGGGGCTGGCCAGTGTGCGCGCGTCCGTCAGCCAGGCAGCCAGGGAATTGTAGGTCTCTCGGCTGCGGAGGAGGACAACAATGTGGGGCGAGAGGAGGAAGGGGGTACGTGGGAGAAGATGGGACTGGGCCCCCACCCCCGCTTACTCCATGTACCCACCTGGTGATGTCATACACCAGCAGGGCTCCAGCTGCCCCCCGGTAATAGCTCCGTGTCACTGACCTGTGGGGCCGGGGGTGGGGAAGGGGGCAGTTACCTTCAAGGCTGGCATTTTCCGTGGCACTGCCCCACTCTGCACACTCTGCAGCTCTGCCACTTGGCAACGGTCTGATCTCTCTGCCTCCTCCATCTGTCTCAAGTCAGTGTCTGTCTGTCTGTTGGTTTGCCTGCCTTTGTTTTGTGATTCCCGGGCTTGATCTCTGCTTAAACTCTGTATCAGCATTTCACTGATTCATTTCTCTGGTGTATGGGTGGGGGGGAGGGAAGGGACTTCTCCATTGCTCTCAAGCTCCAGAGTGCTCTCTTGTTCATTCATTCATTCATTCATTCATTCATCCCACACATTCTATCACCGCTGCTTTGCCCTGGCCTGGGTGAGTGCCATCCAGGGCCAGCCCCAGCCTCCTCCAGGTAAGCCTTGAGAAAAGCTCCCTGCCCAGTATGGGCACCTCAGCAGCACCCTTGGGAACCAGGCTGGGTCCCCCAGGAATGCAGGCCCTCCTCCTGCGCACACTTGGAGGTGCCCAGCCTCGGTCACTCACCACTGAAACTCCCTGTCTCTGAGCCCCGCACACCTCACCCGGGAACTGAATATGAACTCAGCAGCTTGGTTCTCGGGGGACCCACCCACCACTACCCACTTTATGATCTGCTTCATCACTGTCACTGTCCTCCCGCTGTTCATCGATTTGCTCAAGTGGGCCCAGTAATGTCTCCACTGTGACAATTGTTACTGTGTTTGGCATATCAAATATGTCACGGGTAGCTTGCCAGACTTTGCCGTGCGGGCGAGATACTCTCGGTAGCTTGCCGGGCTCTCCGAGAGGGACGGAGGAATCGAACTCGGGTCGGCCATGTTGGCTGCGTGTAAGGCAAATGCCCTACTCGCTGTGCTATCACTCTAGCCAGATCTGCTTCATAGACACAAGCTTTCTGTGTGAGGGGGCGCTAAGGGTTGTTCCTGGGACACTATGCTTAGCCCTGCACAACCCTCTCTCCCACACACACCCTGTCCCTCCATCCTCTTCAGTCTGACTTGTCTCTCTTTGTGTCTCCCTGACCATCCCCCTCTTCTCAGTCTCTGCCCCCCACCTTTTTCTCTCCCCCCCACCAACCCATCTTTCTTTTCTGAGGGTTCCTGTTGGCTTGGTGCCTGCAAGGGCAGTTGGGGGTTGAGGAATACACATTTCGGCCAAATGCCAGTGGGAAATCTCTCTCAACTCCCTTTCTGTCAGGCAGTTCTCTCTCCCCCTGTGCCCGCAAGAACCCTGGCATCCCCCTGGCACATGCTTCCATCCCCCAGTCTTACCATGACAGTCTCTCAGGCCTGGCCCCCTCTCTTGCCTCGGCTCCTTTCTCCATCTCCTTTTTGCTAATGACCTCTGCCGTCCTTGCTCCTTGTCCTTGCTGTTTGTCAGTCCCTTTCAGGCCCTCTGCCAGCTGGCCCCATGGGTCCCTGCCTCTATCGCCCCTGTCTGCCTGCACGCCCTCGGCCCCTCCTCACTCTCTCTCCTAGGGAGCTCAGCCCACCTACCGGAACCGTTCCTGGCCGGCTGTATCCCAAATCTGTAGCTTCACTGTCTTCCCTCCAACGTTGACCACCCGGGATCCGAACTCCACGCCAATTGTGTGGTTGGAATCCTGTTTGACTGGGAGCAGAAAGAAGAAAAGAGGCAACGCAGGGGCTCAGAGGCTGCCCGGGACCCCCAAGTTTCCTTCAGCCTGCACACGCTTGCTCCCATGGCCGGAGGAGGACCCAGCAAAAAGCAGAAGCCAAAGTGAGAGGCAGGCAGCGAGTACGGGGTAGCACCTGCAGCCCACCCTGCCCTCTGTATACCACCCCTCCAGCAGTGCCCCTGGCCGTGCTGTACCCACAGCCAGTGCACCCCTGGGGGCGGCTCCCAGAAACTCACACTTATTCTCAATGAACTGATGAAGGAGACATGATTTGCCAGTTCCTGCGCTGCCAATCACCAGGAATTTGAAGAGGAAGTCTGAGCAGATGGAGCCAAGATCAGGGAAACCCAGAGAAAGAGAAAGATGATGGGTGGAAGTGGAAACCCAGAGACCATAACAGGATGACAGGTATGGGGGGGGGGGTCGGGGGGGGGAGGCAGGGATCAAGGGAGCAAAGGGGAGCAACCATCACAGATCATTCGGCATAGTGCTTCCCACAAACTGGGTAATTTTCTTTTTTTTTGCTTTTTGGGTCACACCCAAAGTGTGCTCAGGGGTTACTCCTGGCTCTGCATTCAGAAATTACTCTTGGCGGTGCTCAGGGGACCATATGGGATGCCAGGGATCTGCCTGGGTCAGCCGTGTGCAACACTCCCCCAGCTGTACTATCACTCCAGTCCCATGCTGGGTAGTTTTCTTAACTCAGATATATGGCTCATTAAATCCTCAGGAAAACTCCAGAAGAAATGTCTGCTAACAACTATCCCCGTTTTCCAGAAAGGGAAACTGAGGCCAGAGAGGATAACTGACTTTCCCAAGGTCCCAAATGAAGACAGAGCTGGGATTCAATTTCAAGCCTATGGGCTCTGGTGTCCAAAATCCAGAGTCCAAGATCATAGCAATTGTGGACGGATAGTGCAGCGGGGAAAGCACTTGCCTGGCATGTGGCTGACTGGGGTTCGAGTTCCAGTACCCCATATGGTTCGTGAATCCTGCCAGGAGTGATCCCTGAGCATGAGTCAGTAATAAGCCCTAAGCACCACTGGGTGTGTCCCCTCCCCCAGAAAAGATCATAGCCGTTCGGAAATTACTTTATCAAGAATGACAACTTGCAGCACACCCTACATGGGGTCACCCACATCCTGATTTTTGGATGCATGGTTCCTTTTGTGTCAGGGTCCTATCTTTGCTCTCCCGCTCCTCTCTCATATTTCCTTTATTTGAGCTTTAAAAAATCTTTTTTGGGTCATACCCAGCCATGATTGGGACAATATTGGAGGTCAGAAAGAGAGTACAGTGGGTAAGGTCCTGCCTTGCACATGACCAACCCGGATTCGATCCACATATCCCATATGGCCTCTGAGCTCACTAGGAGTAATCTTGAGTATAGAGCCAGGAGTGGCCCCTGAGCACTGCCCGGTGTGGCCCCAAAAACAAAACAAAACAAAACAAAAATTTTGCTTAAAATAAAAACAAACTACCACTTGCCCTGCCCCTCAGGACTTCACCCTTATCTGTCTCTGAGTCATTCATTCGCTCCAGCCTCTGGTATGGTGGAGTCCTTTCAAATGACCACCTGGTTCCCACCCCAGTCCCTTGCACTGTTTCCTGGTCTTGTCGAATGACTGCTGCAGCCCTTATCCTAGGGCCCCGCGTCCATCCCTTCTTCTATTCAGCCTGTGCCCAAGGCCCTGCCCCACCTTTCAGCTTTACCCCACCGCGTCATTAGTTCTCCCCCTTATTCCAGGACTCATCATCTCCAGCCCTCTAAAGGCACAGGCCCAGAATCCCGAGCATCCTGCCCCGCACCCAGCCAGACCCCCGCCTTTCCCAGTCACACCCGCCACTGAGTGTGACTGAGGCTCCGCCCCAACACGGTAAAGCCCACCCCTTCCTCTCAAGGCCTATCCAGATCCATCCCGGCTGACTCCCCCAGATCCCGCCCCGCATCCGTGAAACCCACCAGCGGACCCTCCCCAGACTCCGCCCAAATCAATTAAATTCCGTCTGGGACCCTCGTAACCCCTCCCCGCAGCCCCTAGGCCCTCCCCCACAGGCCCAGACCCCGCCCTCGGCCAAGCCCCGCCCATTCCCGCCCGCAGCATCCTCCCTGGGCCCAGGACCCAGATCCCCACCTTCGGTCCCCCCGCCTCACCGTAAGTCTCGGCCATGACTCGGAGGCGGCCGCTCGGGGCCGCAATATGGCGCCGCGGCCGCGCCTGCTGCTCGGCTGGCAGCCGCTCACTCCGGGCTGCAGCCCCGGCTCCTTCCTACTCCCCGGGCCCAGGCCGCCACTTCCGCCTCCACCCCCTCCGGCGAGGTCCGCTAGGGCTGCGGGATACCTGGCCACGCTCTCCAGGGCCGCTGATTGGCGGGATCGGGGGGCCGGGGGCGGGGCCAAGGGTGTGGATTGGCGCCACGAGAGGAACCTAGGTGAAGGGGGCGGGACCAGGTCGAGCCATTGGTGGAGCAGGTGGGAAGGGGCGGGACCGAGATGCTTCGCGGAGCCGAGGAACGGATTTGGTCAGGAGTTGGGGGGCAGAATCCAGACTCGCGATTGGGTTAGAAGCCGACTTGGGGGCGTGAATACGGATGCGAAGAAGGGGTCAGCGAACAGCTCTAACAGAGCCTTTAAGAAAATCGGGCTGGCGAGCGCGATTTTTTGAGGGGGCGGGGGAGGACCATACTCCGGCTGTACTCAGGACTTACTCCTGACTGCGCCGGGGATCACTTCAGGCGGGATCGGGGCATCATATGGGGCGTCGGCGGCGTACAAGACAGGTGCTCTGCTTACAGAACTGTCGCTCCTGATTGCCGAGGCAGAACTGGAAAGTGGGGGGTGAAACGTGCTGGGGATACCTCCCACCTTCACTATTGCTTATAATCATCAATGAAAAGCTCTGCTCTGCAATCTGTCTTCCTCATGATTCATTTGCTTCATTCCCCGTAGTTTAATTCCCTGTTTGATCTAGAAGAGCCCAGTCCCCCAATTGGGTGGCTTAGTTCATTCCTTCTTCTCATTTGCTGTGTCAAACCTGAGCGTCAGCCTCCGGTACCCAGTGGAACACTGCCTAGCAACCACTGACGTTACACAGGCAGTGAACTGATTGGCTAGATTCAGGAACCTGGGCAAATATTTCCTTTGCACATTCCCACCCCACAAAGACCACAGACACCCGCAGTTTGCACTTGGCCACTGTATTTGCATGAAGCCAGGGAGGAGAAGCAACTGAAACCGCGGTAGGCTGGTTGAGTTCACTGGCAGTAGAAATCCCATTTCTGAAAGAGAAAGGGGAAACCATTGAGGTGGGAACACAAAGTCACAGCACAAAGAATCTCGCAGTTTCAGCAAAGATTGTATCTGCCAGGTTCAGATTTGGCCATACAAGTGTTATGCAAATTAGCCCTGGGCCCTCTAACTGAAGTTCATTTCAATTCCCCATTTTACAGAGGAGAAAACTGAGTTAGGAAATCATTCCCAAAGCACACAAGCCACCAAGGGAAGGGACACCTTTGCCATCATCACAACACAGGGATCCTCCCTCCAGATCCCAGCATCCCCTTCCCTCCCCCAACAAGGCACTCACATCTGTCTTTACATCTATCTTGCCAGGTTTTAGGGTCTGGTCCTCCTGTACAACGCTGCTTGGGAAATAGCCCAGGCGTGCAGCCGTATCTCCATAATAATCTCCCTGAACCTGGAAGAAGAATTAAAAGCTGGGCGTGGAAAGACAGCAAGTTCTACATTCCAGCTTATTGTCACCCAACTGGCTCCATCCTTTTCATCCAAATCTCAAGTTTAAAGTGACCAGCTCAGGGGCTAGAGAGATAGGACAGCACTTTCCTTGCACACAGTTGACCCAGGTTCCATCCCCAGCCTCCTATATGGTTTCCCAAATACCACCACCAGGAGTAATTCCTGAATGCAGAACCAGGAGTCAGCCCTGAGAGCACCGCTGGCTATAGCCTAAACCCCCCCCACTCCACCCCCGCCAAATGAGTACAGATAATCACAGTAGCACCCCAAAACAACTCCAGTTCACCCCTTCAACTTCCCCCTTTAGATGGAAAGTGAGAGGGGGGCTCCTAACCCCCCAACCCTACCCCCTTTCCTCTCCCACTCCCTCCAGACTCACACTGCCTCCCCAGAAGAGCCGGCCTCGGCCCTTCAGCTTAGAGTAGACATATACCACCTGGCCCCTGTGTATGGTCAGGAATCGGCAGTCTGGGGCTATGTAGTCCTGCAAGGCCACCGCCATGGAGATGGGGTCTGGGGAAAGAACAGAAGGGAATGACAACATCCCCCATGTGGCAGGCAACACAGGCCCTTCTGGCTCCCGGACCCCCAATCCCAGCCCCCATCTTACGGCTGCATTCTTCATCGGCACAAAGCTTCCGGTCAGCTAGTTTGGGCATGGAGCGGCCCCCGATGCTAGGCCCAGGGTAGGTAGACAGTAAGATGAATACGCCCAGGAACACCAGTGAGCAGGCCATCGTGGACGAGGAGCAGGAGTGATCGGGGGGGATACAGGCTCTGATTTGGTCCTGTCGGGCTTCTCTCTCCAGCCCAAAAGGGAAACCTGTGTGCTGTCTTGGCCCCTCCCTAAACCCCAGCCCAAATTTGGCTCATACCTCCGGGAGACTGCTTAGTCAAAACCATTTCAAGGATCGGGTAAGGGCTGCCAGCCTAGGGAAATGCCTGGTTGGGCCCCATCCTGCTCAGGCCCCTCTGAACAACTGCAGCCCTGAGCCTGCTGGGGTGCCTGGGCCCCTCCAGGGACAGAACCCGAGAAGCCAGCTGGAAAACTTCACCCTGGAATTTCCTGAGCTGAGGGGCAGCAGAACAAGGCAGCCCTTTGAGAAAAGACATGCCCCTGCCTCTGCCCCAAGTCCTGAGTGTGTATTTTGTGGCGCCTTAAGCAACAAAGGCCCATCCAGGATCATTCTGAATCCTCACAAGCCCTTTCCCAAGCTGGTGTCCCAGACAAAGCCACTTCTTTGAGCCACGTTGTGTATCTGGGTGGGAAAGGGAGGTTGGTGCACACCCAGCAGTGCTCAGGAGCTATATTCCTATATTCCTGGCTCTCAGGGATCACTCCTGATTGTGCTCAGGCTGCATATAAGGGCCTTGACTCCTCGACAGTCTCTCTGGCTCTGGCCTTTATGTGCTTAGGATTTTTCTTATTTACTTTTTAAATAGGAGCTAGAGCTCTTTATTCACTTTTGGGTCACACCGGTAATGCTCTGGAGCTACTCCTGGTTCTGTGCTCAGGAATTACTCCTGGGAGTGTACAGGTGGCCCATATAGGATGCTGGGGATCGAACCTAGGTCAGCTGCATGCAAGGAAAATACCCTCCCCACTGGAGTACCACTCTGGCCCTGTATTTTTATTTTTTTGGTCTGGGGGCCACACCCGGCTATGCCCAGGGCTAACTCCTTGCTCTGTGCTCAGAGGTCTCTCCTGGCAATACCCAGAGGACCCTAATCCTTGCTAGGGATCTGACGTGGTAAGGCAAGCTCCTTACCTGCTGTACTCTCTTCTGCCCTTTGGGCCGGGGTTAGGTGTTTCGGCCACATCTGGCAGTGTTCCAGGCTTACTCCTGGCTCTGTGCTCAGGGATCAAACTCCTAGTGGGGCTCAGGGTGCCAGAAATCAAACCTTGGTTGACCATGTGCAAGACAGGCATCCACTGTACTACTCCTCTCCCTCCTTTTAATGTGTTTATATGACCTCTAATATATGCTCTGCAACAGCATAGGTAGGGACATTAGCACCCTATTTTACATAGGAATGCATGCGTTGAGTTAGTCTGGTTTGAAGTGACATGTTGAATGGCGGCAGGCCCACACCCATCATGACTGACACCTGTTCAGCCAAAGGTCACAATGGGAGTGACAGGATCTGGACTCTTCTCACTACGATTGTTTCAGCTCACTCACCTCCTTCCACTCAGCCTGGGCTATAATTCCATTGTGGAGAGGGGAAAAGGACACACACTCAGGCGTGAGGTAAGAAAGGTTCATGATGGGGCTGGAGGAATAGTATGATGGGTAAGGTGCTCGCCTTGCACACAGCCAACCTGGGTATGATCCCTGGCATCCCATATGGTCCCCTGAGTACTGCCATCAGTGATTCCTGAATGCAGAGCCAGGAGTAATCCCTGAGCATCACTGGGTATGGCCCAAAAGTAAAATAATAATAAGGCTCACTGGGGGCCTGTACGTACCAACATTCAGCACCAGCACCAACCAGGTCACCACCTCAGGGAAACTTTCCTTGATCACCCCAATTACCAGGTCTCAGCCCCACCACCCATTGTTGTATAATTGTCCAGATGGTCCCAAACTTAAAAAAGTCAAACTTAACCTGTGTGAAAACAATATTTTTTCTTTTTTTTTCTTTTGCTTTTTGGGTCACACCCAGCAATGTACAAGGTTTACTCCTGGCTTTGCATTCAGGTGGAATTACTCCTGTGGTACTGAAGCCATAGCACAGTGGGTAGGGCATCTGCCTTGCACGCAGCCAACATGGCCGACCCGAGTTCGATTCCTCCGCCCCTCTCGGAGAGCCCGGCAAGCTACCGAGAGTATCCGATATGCCAGACACAGTAACAACAAAGTCTCCAATGGAGACGTTACTGGGCCCGCTTGAGCAAATCGATGATCAACGGGAGGGCCTACTCCGGGGAACCATATGGGATGCTGGGAATCGAACCCAGGTCAGTGGTGTACAAGGCAAATAACCTACCAGCTGTGCTTATCACTCCAGCCCTGAAAACTACATTCTGTAAGAGCTATACTAAATTTTGATTTTTTGGGTTTTGGATCACACCTGGCAGTGCTCAGGGGACTGTATGGGGTGTGGGGGATCAAACCAGGTCTGCTGTGTGCAAGGCAGGTGCCTGACCCTGCTGTACTATCATGGCAGCCCAACTCTGACGTTGTCAGAGTAGATACCTATGCGGCCTCACACCCACGAGGCCAGTGTTCTACCAGGGAGCTCGTGTCCAGCCCACTATTCCCTCCAAGCTAGATGTGGCAGTGGCCATGGGACACCTCCCTTCATGTCACCAATCCCCACCTTTCTCCTGATCTCACTGGATGAAACTCAGATTGTGGTGAACAGAGCAGTTTCCTGAACGTTTAAAGTAGATCTAAACTAAACTATGTTCAGCAAGTTATAATAAATGCACTGACTTACAACTGGGGGTGGGGAAGGGGGCACTGATTAGGGGGACCATATAGTGACGCTATCAAATGAGGCTTGACCACATGCAGAGCAGTGTCTTAATCCCCCCACCCCACCCCACGACTGTGCACGAACTCAGGGCCTCACATAAGCCAAGGGCGCCTCGCCCCTAACCCATTTCTAAGCCCCACTGGAAATAAAAGCTCTACCTGGACTTCACCAGGTTGCCTGTTCTCACCAGAATGCCCCCCCTAAGCAACATATTGAACCTCTGCATGCTCATCATTTGCTGAACTGATTTTCAAGTACCTGGCAGTGAGTGTGCTTGACTGTTGGGGAGTGACAAGCGAACATCACCCCAATACTAACCCTAAGAGTCTCCTCTAAACCAGGAAGATGAAGCTCAGAGTACAAACCATCTATGGCCACTGGGAGCAGTTAGGGAAGAGTATTCCCCACCTTTTAATGCACCCATCAAACTCTCTCCTTCTTGCAAAGTCTATATTTGGTCTCCCGAGACTTCGTCCCTTGATTCAAACATGTGCGCCTCTTGTTTTTTTGTGGGCAACACCCAGAAGTGCTCAGGGGATCATGTGGAATCAAGGACTGACCCTGGGACTCCTAAATGCAAAGCAAACCCTCCAGCTGAGTCACCTCTCCACCTCCTGATTGACCGTTTTTAAATTTTGAAGGGGTACGGAGGGCAGCCATACCCAGCAATGCTCAGGGCTATTGCTGGCTCTGCACTCAGGATGCACTTCTGGCAGTGCTCAGGAGACCATATGGGAAGCTGAGGATCGAACCCAAGTCTGCCAGGCAGGCCCTGTACTCTCTGCAGCCATCTTGATGCACTTTAGACAGGAAGGGCTGCACAATGCTTAGAGCACCAAATTAATGGATGTATTTCCTCTTTTCTAGATCGGTGATCTCAAGAAGTCTCCTGATTCCCCCACTTGCATGACTAGAGATCAAATCTAGGACCTCAGGGGGGTGAAGTTTGCTCTACCACTTGAGCCGCGCCCCTAACCTGTACACATTCTTTCTCCTCTCTCCTCAATTATCAAGTGAATGAAGGGGTGTGAGCACACACATGCTCACCAGTAGCTGCATTTCCCGCCTGGTGCTGGCATCTTTTCAGCTGCGGTGCTCACACCTGGCAGCCACACAGCCCCAGTGGCCTGCAGCAGGGGGCGCCAGACGGCTAAATGGCTGGCTTTGAGTTCAGCACATGTAGTATAGCCCTGGGGATTGATTCCTGCGGATTCTCAAAACCACTGAGCTCCCTCTTTGACCCCTGTGGTTCATTACTGGTTCTGAGAAATACCCTGATTTCCCGTTCCTATGTGAGCAAAGGGTACTTGAGCCCGTGAAAAGATGTTCGGTAGACAGCTATGGAAGGCCCCCCATTAGATCTCCCTTATGCACAGTTGTTAACAATCCAGTTCCCTTTCTCTCCAGCTGGTTCCAGATGCTGCCTGTGAAGTAGCCTCGTGCCTTGTTCCAGCATCAGGTCAGTGGCGTCCCAGATGGGGTCCATGCAGTCAGGGGACTGCAAAAGTGGCACTTGGCTGAACCCAAGACTCTCCTTCAGGGCTGCAGATGGGGGCATCCTTGGCCAGGCCACTGCCTGCCAGAATATTATGTGGCAGTCTGGGATAAAATTTCCTGCCTGAATGCTAAGACGAAAAGAACTGTCAGTCAAAGCAGTAACAATGACCTCAGTAGAGTACCGTGACACTCTTCCCTATTGTCCCAAGGTTACAAATATTGAGGTGCAAATACCCAGAATATTCTGACGTACCAGGAAGGGCTACGCAAAGACACGGAAATGGAACGGACCAAGGGTTGTGAAAAACCAAACGTCAACTTTAATTCCGGCCTAACAGCGCCAGGTGCAATGTCTGGGGACAGACTCTGGGTACAATGCTGTGTGACCACACACTCGCACACACAGCTCCAAGAAGGCCCCTGAGGGGGACTTACCTTCAGGGGGCTGAGCCAAAGAGGGAAGGGGAGGTCCCCAAACAGGGGTGAGGGGCAGGCCAGGGGTGGGGGGGAAAGGTGCTACTTCTTGGCAAAAGATATCTTCATGGCATTGTTCTGGGTGATCTTGAAGCCTTGCAGGGCATCTCGAGCCGCCCCTGCCTGCACCTCGTTGTCAAACTCCACAAAGGCAATGTCATGCCGCCCGGGCACCAGCCGTACCTCCTTGAAGCCAGGGAACCTGAAAGAATGACAGCCCAGGGATTCAGATGGGGGCATTTCCCTGAAACATTCTGGGGCACCTAGGGGTTAACTTATAACACAAAGGACAGTCCTAACAGTCAATTACCCAGCACATAATGCTGAACTGGGAACCCAAATAGAAACGAGTTCATACATTGCAAGCACGTCACTTCGGACCCCCGTAACCTGGGCTAGCAGTGTAGCTCAACAGCTGAGTGGCTGGTTCAAACGTGGGGGGAGGGGGGCTGGAGTTCATTCCCCAGGACCATAAAAATCAATAGAACACTGCTGACCTGAGTCCTTCCCCATGTGTAACCCATCTATCTCCACTCCAAAAAGATCCCACTGTCTGGGTGGGGTTAAGGCACCCTACTTTTGGGTCACTCCTGAGCAGAGCCACAGTAGCCCCTAAGGACTCCTGGGTGTGCTCCCTGCCAATCCCCCCTTCCCTCTGCTGTTGCTGTGATGACGGGGAGAGGGGACAGGGGTAGAGGCACACACACTTAGGGCCACATCCCTTGGCTGATACTCTGGCACAGTTGAAGCACTTCCATGGTACTGCTGAGCTGCTTTTTCTGCTATTTCCCTGTCCTCCCTCCCCCACAGGGAGCCATGCTGTATAAGAGGTACCCTATTTCTCCTGAGCGTTCTTAGAAAGGCATTCTTTGAGCTGGAAAGACAGAATGGAGTAAGGCGCATGCCTGGCATACCCGACCCACTCTAGAGTCCCCTGTACAGAGCCAGGAGTCAGCCCCGAGTCCTGCCCGCTGTGGCCCCAAAGCGAAGAAATAAAACTACATCTTTAGGTGCAAATGATGTCTAGTTCTCTCTCTCTCTTTTTTTAGGTCACACCAAGCAATGCTCGGGTTATTCCTGGTTCTGTACTCAGGAATTACTCCTGGCAGTGCCCGGGGGACCATATGGGATGCCGGGGATTGAACTC
The DNA here is from genome assembly GCF_029834395.1 of Sorex fumeus. NCBI lineage: Eukaryota > Metazoa > Chordata > Mammalia > Eulipotyphla > Soricidae > Sorex > Sorex fumeus. The sequence continues at coordinate 17,822,014 of NW_026606179.1, forward strand.
GGGTTGGTCGCATGAAAGGCAAAAGCCCTACTCGCTGTACTATGTCTCCGGCTCAATGTTTGGTTCAAAAAATACCTCAATTTCACTGCGGCTCTACATATACCTACACCTCTCCAAGATTTTTATTGCTGTTTTTGGGCCACACTCAGCAATGCTCAGGGGTTATTCCTGGCTCTGCATCAGGAATCACTCTTGGCGGAGCTCAGGAAACCCTATGAAATGCAGGGATTGAACCTGAGCAAAGCAAACACTCTCCCCACTGTACCAACACTCCAATTTTAACTTAGAAAGAGGCCAGGGTGAATTGATAAAGGCACATCCATCTGCCTCATCTACAAAGCTAAGCAAACTCAGGGCGTGGACAGAACCAGCCCCACCTCCGTGGGGACACTGCTGCCCTCCCCATCCAGCCCCACGTACTGGTTGAAAAGCATGGACAGCATGAGCTCGTTGGTCTCTTCAGGCAGGTTGGTGAGGAACAAGATGTGATTGGGTGGGTTTTCTGAAAGCTGTGAGGCAGAAACAGGATGCATGAGTGTGTGGGAATCCAGCACGCCCACCAGGCATTCCCAGCGTTCCTGCATGGTAAGCCTCCCCACACCCCTTAAATCCCATAGACTGCAGGGCACGGATACGTGCATAGGCTGGTGCCTGTCACGAAGTTCCGGAATGAATGAAAATGAACAGAGGCCGGCCCCCATTCCCCCCAACACCCCACTTCCTCTCAAGTCCCCCCCCACCTCTACTCAGCTAATCAACCCACAGCACTTCTAGGGTGCCAATGCACACAGCCCACCCTTCCCCTCTTCTTCTGTGTTCTACTGTAACGAGACCCGGGGTATCTCGGGACTAAGCACTTACAGGCTGGGCAGGTGGCATCTGACCAGGCATGAGCTGCTGAGGGGGCATGGCCCCTGGGGGGAGCTGGCCCGGTGCGAGGCCTGGCGGCGGGATCATGCCAGGTGGCGGCATGTAGGGAGGCTGGCCCGGCATGTGGTGCATGATGCGGGGTGCCTGGGTCATGGGTGGCATGCCCTGTAGACAGAGGGGTTGGGAGTTAGAGGGGTGCAGGTGGGGACACATGGAGGAAGACCCAAACAGAACCAGAACCCAAGGGAACAGTTAAGCAAAAAGCTCTAACAAAAAACATACCAAACAAAAAATTAGCCGTCTCCTAGCACCTAAAGAAACATTTCTGATTTTTTTTAAGTGTTGGGGGGGTGACACAGCTATGCTTGGGACTTACTCCTGGCTCTGTGCTAATTCCTGATAGGCTGCAGGAGATCCTATACAGGGCAGAGGGTTGCACCCCTTGTAAACGATACAGAAAGTGCATGACCCACTGTCCTCCTTCTCTGGCCCTTATTTCCTTAGTCCTATCCAGAGGACATTCACCCTCTTTTGTTTGTGGTGATACCCTTGATCCAGTGCCCAGCATTTTCCGCATAGTAGATGCTCAATGGAACAATTTTCGTGAGGGGACGGAACTAAAGGGGGGATGCCAGGGGTTGATCCAATGATTGACCCTTGAACATGCAAAGCATGAACCCCACTGCCACACCTCCAGTGGCAGCTTCCGGGGAATGCTTTACATCTTTTGTTGGTCTCCTTGGAGAGTTTTTTTTTAAATCACTTGAAGTCTACTTGTTTATTAGTTTTGGGGAGGAGGTTGGGGCGGGTGTGTTATGTGTTGTGTGTGTGTGTGTGTGTGTGTGTATGTGTGTGCGCGCATGCACATCAGGTGAACTCAACTCAGACACTGAAGCTGGGTCAGCTATGTTCAAGGCAAGTGCCCTACCCTCTGTACTATCTCTCTGACCTGAACTCATTTGTCAGCATATGGAAATAAAACCGGCTTTTTTTCCATATTGACTTTACATCCTGTTATTTTCCAGGATTAAGTCCATTAATAGTCATCTCTGAATGATCTACTAATAAAATCATTTAAAGATACAAACTTCAGAAGCAGGGAGGCCGGGAGAGGTTTTTCCAAGTACACAGACCATCACCCCAGCACTACACAAGCTCTACAGGGAATGGAGGTGGGAGTGGGCTCAGGGAGCGACCTCACGCCTAGTACTGCAAGGGTCAAGGTTCAACCCCAAAGCCCAGTGTGTGTTACCACTAGCATGATGACAATGGGGGTGGGGGAGGAAAAGAGGCTGGGTGAGCTCAACTGGCTCAGCATGTGTTCTGCATGCAGGAAGCTGGGATTCAAGCTTCAATACCCCACGATCCCCTGGTAAACTTAGAGCCCTAGTTATCCCTGAATACCACCCAGTGTGGCCCTCAGCTCCCCAAAGAGAGAAATACAAAGGAAAGGAAAATGAGGGGAATGGGGAGCTTGAACTCTGCAGGGAGAACCCTCCTCAACACCCCCCCACCCCGCTTACCGGGACGGGCCCCTGGACAGCACCTACAACGGGCGCAGCCGCCCCACCCTGCACAGCCTTCTTGGCCGCCGGCGTCTCTTGGCTCTTGGGCTTCCTCTTCTCCCGCTTACGGTCCCGTTCCACGAAGGTGCCCTTCATCTTGGCAATGATATCCGAGTCGGTCTTCGCATACTGGATGCGCTGCAAGCAGAGAGCAGAGGCTGAAGAGAGGGACTGCAGAGTCACACTGGTGGAGCATGGGCGCAGGGAGTCAGGCCCAAGTCAACCTTCATTCACATCAGAGAGAAGGGAGCAGTGATTACTCCCCACACACCAGGATGGAACTGGTGGCACAGTCAAAGACCAGCCTTGATGAGGGAGGGGAGTGGCAGGAACCAGTGGGAAGGAGAAGGCAGACGGCTATTTGAAACAGAGGGAGCAGACAGGGTTTTAGGACCATTCCCATGCATTCAAGCACAGGATAGGACCTACATTATAGTGAGGAATAGTGGGGAGGTAGGTCAGAGGGTGACCACAGGCTGGTGAGGGAGGGTTAGTCTCAGCTCAGGATCGCTCTTAGCAGTTTTCTGGGGACCATGAAGTACAGGGGGTGAACCTGTGCTCCAGTCTACACAGCTGGAGCCCGGGTCCCGGGTGGATGGCTCGTATGCACAGGGTCTATTTCTAGCTGCTCCAGAAATCAGAAACTCAAATACCCAGAGGTGACAACAGGCAGAGGCAAGAAAGCTGAAAGTTCCAGGCAGTGTGGCACTGCTTTCCACACAGAGGCAACTTGCTGTAGGACCTGCACGGACACTTACTGTTACTGAGATGGTCAGAGGCCACATTCTAACCAGGTGATACATGAGAATCAGAACAGACACAGGTGCAAAAAAGTGGGCTAATGGGCGCCAGGAATTCTCATCCAGGCTCTTTAAGCCATGTCTCCCCTCTGAACTGCAGACTCCTTGGCTTACTACTTACCCTTTGAGGTTGGTTGGTTTGTGGGCCAGTCAGTGATGCTGGTAGATACCCCTGGATTGCTGCTAAATGCAACGCATGTGCACCGGCCTCCCACTTACCTTCTGACTGTCCACCACCCTGTCCTGTTCTCTCCTCCTCCTCCTGCACAGCCTGGTCCTGGCCCAATGAACTAACCACCCCCCTGCCACACAGGTGCTGGCACACAGGCCTTACCAACGTGCTGCCTCTGCCTAACATTCTCTCCCTCTTCCCCCTCCTTCCCATCTCCCCTCACCCAAAGAGCCTTTCCTGAACCCCTAGACTGAAAGAGGTACCTCACCGAAGTCCCCTCCCCACACTTTGCTGAATTCCATCAACAGCCCTGACACCAGTGCATTTACAGCTCCACTGACAAGAGGGACAGGTATCTCCAGTCCCACATACATACTCAACCCCCCGAATTCCCCTCCAGTGCTCACCATGGGCTTGTCGTAGAAGGGGAAGCCCTGCATGGAGCGCAGGGCATTGGTGGCGCTGCTGACCTCCTTGAAGATGACGAAGGCCTGACCTCTCATCTTCAGGCTCCTTGAGACCAGAATGTCCAGGATCTGGCCAAACTGGGAGAAGATGGCGTACAGGGATTTCTTCAGCTCTGCAACGGGGGATGGCAGACCCATGGGTGACCAGAGCCCTTGGCATCACCTCCTGGACCCCAAGTACCCCTGTCCAGAGAAAACTGCAGCCGGACAGAAATTCCCAGGAAAAGTGACAGAACACACAGAATGTCATGGGTCAGCAGCCCTCCAGAGCAGCTGCCCAGGAGTCCAGTCAAGGGGAAAGGAAACCCCTGCAGGTGCTGCACAAGGCAAAGACCAGAGGAACTTCTTGCCCATGTCACCAATACCTTGACAAAGGCCTGAGTGACGTTGTCACGGCTGGTATCGCTCCACCTCCAGTCACTCTGCCCCCCTAATGACCCGCCTCAGCATCCTTGCCCAAATGCTCTACCAAGCATGCCTTGCTCCTGAGTTGTCCCTGGCTACCTCCTTCCAGTCACCCAGATCTCAACCTAACGCCACCACCTCAGAGGTCTACCTGGAGCATAGGGACTGATGCCCTCTCATGTGATGTCCCTCCTCAAAACCAGTTTGCTATCCTCATGGCACTGCCCACTCTCTGCCAACAAGCAGGTTCCCTTGCCACCAGGCTGTCCCCTGAAGACCTGAAAGCCCCCTCCACCCCCACTCCACTGCTCACCAGCTTTTCCCCAGCATCATGGGGAGGATATCATGAAGTACTTCACCGGGAGAATGCCATGGAATTCAGAACCACTCAGAGAGAGTAATTATTTTTTTTTAAACCAACACGGAAAGCAGCTCCAAGAGACTGAATAATCGGGAGGACTCACCCACAGTTGCAGGGAGCACAGACCCAGCAGAGCAGGGATCGGAGCCAGGGTCCAAGGGCTCTGCACCACTACCCCTCACTGCCTCTCCTCACAGCAGAGAAAAGAACAGGGTCAGATCTCACACAAAGGTCTGCCATGAGGCTCTCAGCCCAAAGGAGGAGCCCAGAGAGAGCTCCTGCCTTGCAAGCAGCAACTGTTCCTGGGTTCGAATCCCTGGTATTCCACAGGATTCTGGCACCGCAGCTATTTATTTGTGAGCCCTAGTGCTAAAAGGGGCGGGGGGGGGGGAGGGTTCTGGCAACAGCACAGGCTGGCATGAGAGGCACCTCAATAGAAAGAAAGCAACCTGGCACTCAACCCAAGTGAAGAAGACCCGTGAGCACCCCTCCCGCCCAGCAAGCACCTCAACTTGTGTCCCACTAGGAGGTCCTCTGGCATCTGTCCCAAGAGATCATTCACCACGCCCCCTCCAACTGCAGGACCAGAGGCAGCAGTGCCAACATGGAGATTCAGTCCCTGTAACATCCATGTGAACGATCTGCCCAAGTCTCAATTTCAATATAGTAATGGAGTACAGGAGAGGTGGCCGATACCGATTATATCCCCGCCACCATATGTTCCCAAGCCCAGCCAAGTGACACAACTTCCAAAATATAACTGAGGGGCCAGAGTGGTAGTACAGCAAGTAGGGCATTTGTCTTGCACACAGCCAACCCGGGTTCGATGCCCAGCACCCCATAGGGTCTCCTAAGCACTGCCAGGAGTGATTCTGGGTGCAGAGCCAGGAGTTAGCCCTGATAATTGCTGGGTGTCCCACGGACAAAACCTAAACAAAATGGAGGATACAGGGCTGGAAGGCAGTACAGAGGGTTGGTGTGCATGCTCTTCATACAGGAACCCTAGGCTTGATCTCCAGCACTAAATGATCTCCAAGTACCCGCTGGAATGATTCCCAAGCAGAGTCAGAAGGAGTACCAGCTGGTGGGGCCACAAAAAAAGGGGTTGGGGGCCTATAAGGTCCCAGAAAGTCCGTAAGTTATTGAAGAAAAACTGGAAAAGTATACCTGACGTCAGCAATATAAGTGGGGGATGGGATGCCCTCCCACATCCTTGATGCTACAAGTGCTCTACACCCCCTCTCCCCCATAATCTAATCCCGAAGCCCAAGCTTCAGTGCTGCTGGCTCCAACCCTTGCTGCGTGTGACCCTGGGCAAGCTACGGGAGCCCTGGCCTCAGTCTCCTAGCTTGAGAAATGGGAACACGGGCTCCTTCCTGCAGCCTCGCGAACAATGAACCTCAGAGCAAGATAAGGCATCAGGCCTTGTGAGCCTGATCAGGCGTGTGTGAGCCACCGTTGTTCCGTCCTCTCTCCGATATTTGAGAAATCTTGCGTTTAGTCCGAGACGAGGAGAGTGACTAATTTCCAGGCTTCAGGCTCATGGAGCTCAAGTAAATCACGCCCACCCCCCATCAAAGCCATAAGGATGCCAAAACCGGGGGGGGGGGGTCTAGTGGGGGGAGGAGGGTCCGAAATCTAGAGGAAGTGAGAAGCTTGTTGCTCGAGGAAGTCGTGGGCAAAAAGGGTTGAGGGAAGGCTTCTAGAAGGAGGAGTTGCGAGTCGATCGACAGTGACCAGGAGGGTGTGTACGACGTGGGGCGACTGAGAGAGGGGCCGACTGAAAGGGCGGCGCGCGCGAGGCTCCAACAGTCGGGCTGGAGGGAAACGGAGAGCGGAGGATGCCGGGAAGGCGGCGGGCGGGGGAAGAGTTCATGCAGGACGGTCTGGAGACAATTCAACTCCCCCGAGAACTCACCATCCTTCTTGATCTTCTCGTTGAGATTGTTGATATAAATAGTGTGGTTGGGGCGGGCCTCGGGAACCGCCATGGAGCGAGACGCCGAGGGAGGGCTGAAAAAAGGAAAAACTTCAGCACTTGGTTTCTCCAAAAATCTTTTTGCCCCCAAATGGGCTCCACTGGCTGCTCCTTTGTGGCGGAAGGCGCGGGGAGGAACGAAGGAGAAGGAAGTTAAACCAAAACGCGAGCGCGCGACACTGCTCCTTCTCCGCGTGGTGCGGGAACGCGCCAGGCGTTTACTACCACTCCCAGGATGCCTTTCGCGACCAGTGGGCGGAGCGTCCCGAAATGGCGATTCTCATTGGTCTATACACTCAAAGGGGCGGGCCAGGGCCAGGAGAAAGAACCTGGATGTAATAGCTAGCTAAGTAAGGAAAGAGTCCTTGGCTTCTCAGTGGGAACTAGTTTTCCTACGCGAGACACGTGGAGACCCGGAGTCAGGAGCACCACCCGTCTGGTGCCGAACACCAACTGCGCCCTCATAGCTCACCTTGAAAGAGCCACAAGTTCCCACAAGTGGCGCTTGCTTTGTGATCGGGTTCCTACACAAAACTCAGTCCCGGCCCCGCCTTTGCCGTCCTACAAGCCAATATCCGCGTGGAAACTCGACGTAGAAACCAATTAGACTAAGTCTCGTCCCTGAGCCCCAATCAAAGTCAGGCGTGGATTCCCGCCTAGGCAGGGAAAAGCCCGCCTCCTGGGAGACAGACCAATGGGAGAAGACCGCGCCTCCTCAGGCGCTTCTCGCCAATCGTGACTCGGCTCGCGCGGCCGGTTCATCCGGAGGCCGTCCGGGCAAAGGGCCTCGGCCGCCCACGCCGCGCGCTGTCACGTGATCGCCGGGAGCGGGCGCGAGGGGCCGCCCCCCACGTGACTGGCGAGGGGCGGGGTGTTCCGCGGCCGCCATTTTGCGGGCATGGGAGGCGCGTGTCGTTTCCAGCCTCCGTTCTCGGGCTCAGCTGTAACACGTCTCGCAGTCACCTCAGCGTTCTCTCAGCGTTCCCGCGCCCGGGGAGCGCTTTCTTGTTGCCCCCTGGTTTCGGGACCTTCTCCACAAATGGGCCGCTTTTCCCGCTTGTAGCTTTTTGACCTCTTGACCTCCTGACTCAAAAGGTCAGCTGGACGTTTTTGAACTCGGGCCGTGGGATGTGAGGGGAGGGCCGAGTCAGAATTCCCGCGGTCTCTAGCCCAGCTGTTAGTCCCCCAGACGAGGAGCGTGATTAACTCTAGTCTCCAGGTTTTGCATACCCCTCACTAGGGTCTGCGCTTCGGGATCCCAGAGTTGACCCCTGCGCTTGACATCTCTGACCCGGAAGAAGAAGAAGTGCACTGTCAGTTTACCCATCGCCACGATTTGCATTCCCTCCGGAGTCAGCCGTGGCTGCTGCATCACGGATTTTAGCCCTAGGACTTGTCCGTCTCCTTCAGCCTCCAAATTTGGCAATTCAGCTCGAAATACCTCCCTCCCTGAGACCAACCCTTTTTTGGGGGAGACTTCTCGCTTGGGTTCTCTGTAGATGCCACTGAACCCCGAGATGATCTCTCCATGCGCTCCTCAAGAGTCGCCAGTCCTTCCTTCAGGAGCCCCGGCACCCCAGACCCCCATCGTTCCTTCACCTCCTCCCCTACCCCCAAATATCTCTGACTTAACTTTCCCACTTCCCAATGGCCTGGCGGCCCCTGCCCCTCCACCCCCACTGCCGCCTCCACCCCCTGCTAGAGGGGTTGCTCCCCCTCATGTATTCGGCCTGGAGAAGAGCCAGCTTCTGAAGGAGGCCTTGGAGAAGGCCGGCCCGGTCCCCGGGAGCAAAGAGGACGTGAAGAGACTCCTGAGGCTGCAGAAGGACCGGTAGGGTGTCCCCGACCCACCCTGGCTTCTCTTGTGGTCCACCGTTTTCTCAGGGCTTATTTCTGATTCTGTGCTCAGAGATCACTCCTGGTGGTACTTGGGGGACTCCGTGGGCACTGGGAATCTAGCCCGGATGTGTTGTGTGCAAAGCAAGTGCCCTGCCTTTCTGTACTATTTCTCTGGCTCCTCATGCTCTCTTTGCATGCACGTGTGTGTGTGTGTGTGTGTTTGAGCTACACCCGGATGTGTTGTGTGCAAAGCAAGTGCCCTGCCTTTCTGTACTATTTCTCTGGCTCCTCATGCTATCTTTGCATGCTATCTTTGTGTGTTTGTGTGTGTGTGTGTGTTTCTTTGCATGCACGTGTGTGTGTGTGTGTGTGTGTGTGTGTGTGTGTGTATGTTTGAGCTACACCGGTGATGCTCAGGGCTTCCACCTGGCTTTGTAATCAGGGATCATGCCATGGGGCTCAAGGAACGACATGCGGTGACCAGGGATCAAATCCGGATGTGTTGTGTACAAAGCAAATGCCCTGCCCTCCTGTGCTATCTCTCTGGCCCCTCATCCTATCTTTGTGCGAGTAAGTGCATGCGTGTGAGTGTGTGAGATTGAGCTACACCTAGTGGTGCTCGAGACTTAAACCTGGCTTTGTAATCAGGGATCATTCCGTGGGGCTCAAGGAACCGTGTGGTGACCAGAGATTGTACCTGGGTCTGTAGAACTTAAGGCAAAGTACGTTACTTGTTGTACTGTCTCTCTGGGGATCTCCCCCCCCCCCCCACATTTGAAACTCTCATATTCCTCTTGAGTATAGTAGACTAGAGATTCAACACCTCCACTGCTGCCCCAGGGCCCCACAAGTCATGCTTTGTTTGGACCGTGCTCAGAATTATGTGATGGTCTTTTTTTTTTCCTTCATTTAATTTTTAAGCATCCCCCCCCCCCCACCGTGCCAGAGATTCAATGCAGGTTCACACATCAGAGGCCTGAAGTCTACCGCTGAGCTACAAGAAATATCCCACAGATTTTTTTTTTTTTTTGTGGCAGGGAAATGAGAAGGCCACTCTCTCCAAGGAGTGTCCTGCCAAGACAGCAGCAGTCGATGGGCCCAGGAGAGATTCGAGGGCCCCTAAGTCCACTGCCAGGCAGGAGGGAAAAGGGCTAGGCCTGAGGCTCGGGATGCTGGTTTCATGATGACTTGCCTGATTGAAAGGAAGCAGGACAAGTGACTCCCAGATTCACAGGAGAAAGAAACATCTAGCTCCCCAGACAAGTTCCCAGTCTGCTCTGGATCGCGATTGAATGCACCCCTCTTATAGAATTGCCTTGCGCTGCCCGGCAGCATTTTCTGTGTGTTTTCCAGTTTTCTTTGCTTGAGTTCTCTCAAGGTCTTTGCAGCAAGGAGCTATTGTAAGATACAGCCATCCTGGAGCTCTTAGAAAGGAACTGCTTAGCCACCAAGTTAAGAAGAGGGGAATCTCATGAACCAGAGCCATAGGACAGTGGGGAGGGTGTTTGCCTTGCACGTGGCTGACCCAGGTTCAAGTCCCAGCATCCCATGTGGTCCCCTGAGCACCGTCGGGAGAGTTCCCTGACTGTGGAGCCAGAAGTAAGCCCTGAGCACCTCCAGGTATGCCCCGATATCAAAAAGAAGAGAGGGACCTCAGTTTGAACTCTGGCCTTGGGACTCCAGGCGCTCTGCCACCCATCTGGCAGGCAAGCCTCTCCACAGGGGATGCCCTCAGTCTTGCCCATGCCTTGCCCACTCCAGAGCCCCAAGGACAGGGCAGGGCCCGAGATTACCTTGTGCTTTGGGAGTCGCCCCCTCCAGCATGTTTTATTTTGTTTTGTTTCAGGGTCACAGCTAGTGATACTCAGGGGTTACTCCTGGCTCTGTGCTCATGAATTACTCCACATGGTGCTCAGGGGACCAAATGGGATCCCAAGGATCGAACCCGAGTCAGCAGTGTGCGAGGCATACACCTCCAGCACCTCCAGCTTGTTTGTACTCTGGATCTTTCTCTCATCCAGGAGAGGACCTTGAGGGAAATCCCAGAAAGAGGTCAGACAGGAAGACACCCCTTGAGAAATTTCCCCCAGTAAGCTAGTGCTCCCTTGCCTTGCATGTGTCTGACCTGAGGTTCCATCTGAAGTCCCGCCAGGAGTGAGGTTTGATCTGAAGTTCTGCCAGGAGTACAGAGCCAGGAGTAAGCCCTGAACTCTGCTGAGTGTGCACCCCCCCAAAAAAAAAAGAAGCAATGCTGTCTAGCCCCTGATGACCGCCCATGGAGGGGGGCCGGGGAGGGGAGCCTCTGTTCCACTATGTGTCCCCGGCTGCACCTGGAGGACCCAGTCCCAGTGGGTTGTGTTCAGTTTCAGGAGTGACCTGCGGTGGCTCCTCTTCTGTGCTGACCTGCCGTCCCTCATCCAGGAAGGCCCCCAGTACGTGCCCCGCACCCCCCACCTGGGAGAGGGGACCTTTTGGGGCGTCAGGAGCCTGCCCGTCCACCAGCAGCTGGAAGGAATGAACCAGCTGTAGAGTAACCACTCTGGCATCTTCTGGGAAACATGGGTGACATCCCCCCTGCCCCTCCCACTTCACCCTGACCCTGCGGCCAGGTCCCCACATTCCAGCTGGGGCGGGGAGGGGGGCGGGCAGCCGGGTGAGGGGGTGCTGGGAAGACATCCTCAGGGTTGAGGGACTGGCCTGTCTCCGCAGGTGTGGGCTGGTAGCCTTGTGGATGGCGGGCGCCCTCCTGGTGCCCCCCAGTGGTGTCCCCCTGGAGAGGCTGGTGCAGGTCGCCCGGGATAGAGGCTTCACCGCCCAGGGGGAGATGTTCTCTGGTGAGTGGGGGCCAAGTGACCTCCAGGGGAGTCTGGGGAGGTCGAGGGGACATGGCGTGCCTGCTTCCTTTCCTCCTGTGCTTGTCCATACCCAGTAGGACAGTGGACTCTGGAACTGGGCTGCTGCGTGGCCACAGGTTGTCCGCTTACCCTCTCTGGGCCTCACTGTCTGTCCTGTTATGGATGCCCTGACCCCATGACCCCGCTCCGGGTTTGTTCCATCCTGCAGTGGCTGACATGGGCAGGCTGGCCCAGGAGGTACTGGGCTGCCAGGCTGAGCTGCTCTGCGGTGGCCTGGGCCCCCCAAACCGAGACCGCGTCCTGCAGCATTTGCTCGCCGGACACCCGCTGCTCATCCCGTATCCTGGTACTGGGCAGGGGTAGGGGGGACAGGGAACAGGCAGGTCCAGGGCCATACCTCGGCTTTGCCCTTAACCCCAGCTCCAGCTACGATGAGGACTTCAACCACGAGCCATGTCAGCGGCGCGGCCACAAGGCCCACTGGGCAGTAAGCGCAGGTGAGTATTGCGTCCTGCCTACCTCCCCCCCCCCCATGTCCTCACCCCTGGGGGCCACCAGGCATGTCAGGACTTGGGATAGCTGGGCCTCCCTGTCCCATTCTGGAAATTGGGGCGGGGGGGGGGAACAGAAGCACCCCATGCTCCCTTGGCTGCTTACAGCCCCTCAGAACCACCCCTCAGCCCATGCTTTAGTGTCCACTTAGTGGCAGATCTGCACCCTGCTGTGTGCAGCTGGCCCTGTCTGCCCACGTTTCTCAGGGGATCAGGGAGCATCCTTGGCCCCCCACTCACAGCTTCTTTCCCCAGGGGTCCTGCTGGGGGTGCCAAGAGTGCCGGACTTCGGTTATGCTGAGGACCCAGAGCTTCCCGGCCTGTTCCTGCCAGTGCCTGGTGTGGCCCACCAGCCACCCCCCTTGCCCGAGGACAGCAACCCAGGCCTGGTCTATCTCCTGGCTAAGCAGGGCAAGAGCTGGCACTACCTGCTGTGGGACTACGAGCACGTCCGTGAGAGCAACCAGCAATTGACTGACTTCTCGCCTGCCAGGGCCGCTGATGGTCGCACCTACGTGCTGCCTGCAGGCGGGGTGCGGGCCGGTCTCTGCGGCCAGGCCCTGCTGCTCACACCACAGGGATCCAGCCACTAGCCAGCTGTGCCATACAGCCCCCAGGTCAGAGTTCTGGGTGATGAGGTTGGGGGGAATCTGAGGACCTCCAGCCAGAGTCCTAATGGGGGGGTATCCCCCAGACTTCCCTGCTCTGTCCAGTCTCAAGCTCAGACATCCTGTTGACTCCCCCACCCCGAGCCCTGGTCCCAAGTATTAACTACTCTCTGTGTCCTAGCTGGAATAGACTGAGGAGTCCAAACCCTGATCCCCAGCCAACCCCTCCCCGCCCTTCTCCCCCATGCCCCATTCATCTGAGGCTATGGGGCAAGTGGGGTGCTGTCTACCCCCCACCCCCAGCCTGCACCTCTAGGGGCAGTAGGAAGGAGCCCGCCTGCCAAGCTCGCCTCTGTCCCAAACCCCTCATTACCCCATTACCCCACCCTGCACTGATGCTCAAATTAGGAGCTCAGAGCCCACACATCCCAGGTGCCAGAGGAAAATGCCACCAAGTCAACTTCAGCTGTGCTGTTTATTGGGGTGTGGTCACGGGGGAGGCACCCGTGGTGCCACTTGTGCCCTTTGCCCCCCGCTCTCCCCTGTGTAACCACTAGCATTAGGCTATATAAATAAGTACAAAGATGGGCAGTAGAAAAGCCCCCCACCCACCCCTGGAAGAACCACAACTTTGCCCAGGGCCTAGGAGGGGGCTGGTCTACCCCTCACAGCCAGCCCCTCTCCTGGGCTAGGAAACCAGTTATGTGGTGAAGGGGGCACCCTCACCTCAGGGGAATAGCATCTTTGGTTTAAACCAAGGTATGTGCCTGGGGTCGTGCCCAGCAGCCCCCTGGGAAGGCAGCCTGAAGGGGGTAGGTGTTGGGGTGAGTGGCTCCAGCCTTTGGGGGTTCTGATTGGCAGCAGTGCTGGCGTTTTCTCTCCCAAGGCAGGATGGGTCAACTGAGTCACCCCTCCAGATGGAGGATGAGGGGTGCCCACTTCAGGACTTGCTCCGGGACAGCACACAGGTGTGTCGGGGAGGGCGGGGCATCATTCTTATGTGGATGGGCTGATCAGGTCCATGCCTACAGGCCTTCAGTTCTCTTCCCAACTGGTAGTACCCCATCTTCAGACCCCACAAGTCCCTGGGGGTCGTGAAAGGACGGGGCGCCTACTGGTCTCAGGCCCCACCTTTCCCGACCCCCACATCCGAACACAGGGCTCCGGTGGCCAGACGGCACCTTCTGACAAACACACTGGCGCTGTGGGTCAGCTCCGGGCCAGCCCCTGCAGGAGGCCAATCATGTTGTCCAGGCCCCAGAGGTAGCCGTCCTCGCGATTGCCCTCAGCCCAGGGCAGCCGATGGCTGAGTGTCTGCTGGTCCGGCAGGGCCACTGTCTTGCCAAAGTCGATCATCCAGACCTTGGCCAGGCCAGTGTGGTCATGCACGAAGAGGAGGGAGCTGCCCACCACCTGCAGGCAGAGGAGGCACCATGGAAGACGCGCCCCTGGTCAGGAGCAGGGTGGACCCAACCGGGGCTGGACTTAAATGGCCTGCATTCAACCCTCTCCTGACTGTGTGGTCATGGGCAAGTCGCTTAACCTCTCTGTACCTCAGCACCCGACCTCTACAAGATGGAAAGCAAGGTTGCTGTGCCTTGGATGTGGGAATAATCCACAGAAAACACGCAGAACTGCTGCGGGGAGGCAGGAGAGGCAAGAGAAATTTAAACGTGACCACCACCACCCCCTTCTTTGCTTTTTTTTTTTCCCTTCTTGGGTCACACCTGGCAATGCACAGGGATTACTCCTGGCTCTGCACTCAGGAGTTACTCAGGGAACCATATGGGATGCTGGGAATTGAACTTGGGTCGGCCGCGTGCAAGGCAAACACCTTACCCGCTGTGCTATCACTCCAGCCCCCCCAATTTTTTTTTTTATTTTTGCTTTTTGGGTCACACCTGGCGATGCACAGAGGTTACTCCTGGCTCTGCACTCAGGAGTTACTCCTGGCGCTGCCCAGGGGACCATACGGGATGCTGGGAATCGAACCCAGGTCGGCCGCGTGCAAGGCAAACGCCCTACCCGCTGTGCTATCTCTCCAGCCCCTCTTCTTTGCTTTTAAAGGGGCATCAAGACACTTAGCAGTGCTTGGGGATCCCTGAGGTGCTGGGAATCAAACCTTGGCCTCCAGCGTGCTTACTTGATGTACAGCTGCAAACCTGTGCCTGCAGGGTCCCGAGTGGGTGGACCAGGAGATCGCCTGGGGCCTGGGAAGGGGCTCCCTATCATTCTCAGCTTCTTCTTCTGTACAACCGGAGTTGCGGAACAGCCCAGCCCCTGCACCAGGGCCTGAGAGTCACTTTCCCTGATCTCCCACAGAACTTCCTGGTGTGAGCCTCCATTAGCCTTCAGGAGACAGGAGACGCTGTGCCTCAGGTGCTTCTGGGGGCACTGCAGGACTGGAGCCAAATGTTCTGCCACTGAGCACACCCCTCTCCCAGTTTCTGGGTTTTGCTTTGTGGCCAAACCTGGGGTTGTTCAGGGATCATTCATTGCAGGCTCACGTGAACCTTATGTGGGGCCAGGAATCACATCAGGGTCAGCCACATGCAAGGCAAGTGCCTTCATCTCAGAACAATCTCTCCAACCCAAGTTCCTTATGTTTTGTTTTGGGGCCACGCACAACTGTGCTCAGGACTGACTCTTGACTTTGCACCCAGGAATCACTCCTGATGGTACTCGCTGGACCCTATGGGATGCTGGGAATCAACCCTAGTTGGCTACATGCAAGACAAGCATCCTGTTCACTGTCTTACCACCTCAGCCTTGTTTTGTTTATTAGAACAGGGCTGAGTAATGGCTCATTGAACTGAATGCACGCTTTGCATGCAAGAGGCCCAGGTTCAATCCTGGCACTACGTGGTCCCCTGAGCACCGCCCAACACAAGCACATTGAGAGGAACTTCCCATCAGCCAGCTCTGGGGCCAAGGGCCCCTCCCTGTTTGCAGAAGCATTTCATAGCATCAGTTCCCAAGAACATGGACGGCCAAGTCTGACGGAACAGCTGGCCACCACCCAGTCTGGATGGGCCTGCAGGGGGCCAGCCACCCTATGACACCCTGTGCTGTCAGGTATCAAGGGACACCAGAAATCCCAATCCAGGCTGTAGTGGCTGGTCCTTTGTTTTGTGGAGGGAGTTCACCAGGCTCTCTTGGGAGAGGGGAAGATAGGGCCTTCTCCACGGCCTGTACATGGGGCCCAAAGGCCACGAGGAGGGCAAGGGTGGGTGGATATCTGCCAGTGGCAGCTGTGCACAGATGGTTCATGGGCTTGACTACAGCTCTCACTCTGCTCTGGCTTCAGGCCTGTGAGACACTATCCAGTTTCTGTCCCCTCTAATAAGAAATAGGTCCAGCCCGGGGAGTTGGGGGTGCCCCATGTCCCAGCTCTGTGCTCTAGCCAGGCCAGGGATGATCTCAGGGGAAGCAGCCACAGAGGCCAGAAGTAGGAGGCAGAAGAGTGGGAGAGAGCACGGGGAGGAGAGGGTGCATGGGTAGACTCTCCAGAGACGGCCCGGAACAAGGAACATACCAAGAACACAAGGAGGGCTGGGAGAAGGCAGCACAGGCAGCTGTGATTGTGGCCGCGAGCTGGCTCAAAGGGCTGGATCACATGCTTTGCATGCATGAGCCCCAGGGTCCATCCCTCACACCACTGGGTGTGATCAAGCTGCTACCACCACCAGGGGAAAAAGAAATTGATCGTATAAGAGCATTGTCAGTGCCAAGAATCCAACGCCCTTCTGAGCTCCAAAGGCCACTCAGCTCAAACCCCAGCAGCTGCAGAAGGAAGGGACTTCGTTCCTTCCTGTGACCGGTGGGAACAGAGATCTTGAGGGCAGGGCGAGGGCCCAGGGTCACAGCAGAGCCAGCCTTCAGCTCAGACTGCTCGCCCTGCGCTACCCTGAATTCCTCTCTGCTCTTTCCCCCCAAAAAATGGTGCACCCAAGGACAGGAAGACGGCTCAAAGGCTTAGGGTGTGCTGGGCGCAAGCCCAGAGCACTGAATTAGGGGACCAGAGAGGATACAACTGGGACAGGGTACACCTTGCACAGAGCCAACCCAGGTGCAATACTTGACACCCTATATGGTCCCCCAAGCTCTGCCAGGAGTGACCCCTGAGCATTGCTGGGTGTGACCCAAAAACAAACTAAAAAAGCCTCAGCTCAGAGCATTGAGAAGTACCTCCTGGTGTGGATGGCCAACCAACAGAAAATAAGGAGCTAAAGAGACAGTGCAGCAGACAAGGCGTTAATTTGCCTTGCACGGTGCTAACCTGGGTTCGATCCCCAGAATCCTATATAATCCCCCTGAGTCCTGCTAGGAATGATCCTTGAGCACAGAGCCAGGACTAACTCCTGAGTACAACCAGGTATGGCTCCCCTGAAAAAGGAAGGAAAAAAAAAATAGGAGCCTAGGACAGAGATGTGGTACAGTCTCATATGTGAGAGGCCATGATTCCATCCTCAGCACCACAAGCTGCTCCAGCTCTCTCACTGGATCATACTTATACAGTAATAGAGACAAAAGTTTATATATATATATATATGTATATATATATATATATATATATATATATATATATGGGCTGGAGCGATAAAACAGCAGGTAGGGCATTTGCCTTGAACACAGCCGACCTGGGTTCAATTCCTCCATCCCTCTTGGAAAGACTGGCAAGCTACCAAGAGTATCCCGCCTGCACAGCAGAGCCAGGCAAGCTCCCCATGGCATATTCAAAATGCCAAAAACGGGCTGGAGCAATAGCACAGCAGGTAGGGCGTTTGCCTTGCATGCGGCTGACTCGGGTTCGATTCCCAGCATCCCATATGGTCCCCTGAGCACCGCCAGGGGTGATCCCTGAGTGCAGAGCCAGGACTAACCTCTGGGCATCGTCGGGTATGACCCAAAAAGCAAAAAAAAAAAAAAAACCAGCAAGTTTCACAATGGAGACGTTACTGGTGCCCACTCGAGCAAAACCAATGAACAACAGGAGGATAGTGCTACAGTGCTATGGCAAGAGAAATAGTACAGCAGGGAGGGCATTTGTTTTGTAAGTAGCCAACCCAGGTTCTATCTGTGGCATCCCATATAGTATCCCAAGCACCACCAGGAGAGATTCCTGAGTGTGGAGCCAGGAGTAATCCCTTAGCACCACTGGGTGTGAAACAAAAATAAATTAAAAAATGTGCTGAAACAATAGTAGAGCCGGGAGGGCATCTGCCTTGCACGTGGCCAAGCAGGATTTGATCTCCATATGGTCCCCCGAGCATCGCCAGGAGTAACCCCTGATCACCGCCAGGCGTGCCCCCCACCCTTTCTAGCTTGGCTGTAACAAGTTTCTTTGGGGGCCCCCACACCCCCTAGCCACATTGTCCCCCAGCCCAGCAGGGGTTCACACCTCGTGAGTCTTGAAGAAGGAGGAGCTCTCCAGAGTGTCTCGAAGCTCTTCCAGCCGTGCTACATACTTCCCCTGCATGAGAGGGAGGATTCCGGTTAGCCCAGGAGATGGGGGTCCCAACCCATCATGCAAGGTGACCATCCCGCATCTCCACAGACCCTGGCCAGGGATGAACAAGGGTGAACAGGAAGTGGGAGGCCTGCATAGGGCAGCGCAGGCAAGAGGGTGGCTGTTGGGACAGGAACCAGAGTACAGCCAGTAGGGTGCTTGCCTTGCACATGGCCAGCCCAAAATGGTTCCTAGAGTCCATCAGGAGTGATCCTGGAGTGCAGACCCAGGAATAAGACCTGAGCACCTCTAGGGGTGGGCCCCAAACAAGCAAACAAAAGCTAATTTTTTAAAAAATTTTGGGGGCTAGAACAATAGTCAGTAGGGGGGGCATCTGCGTAGTACACGGCCTATTCAGGTTTGAGCCCCAGCATCTCGTGGTTTCCCAAGCATGGCCAGGGGTAATTTCTGAGTGCAGAGCCAGGAATAAGCCCTAAGCACAATCAGGTGTTCCCCCCGCCCCAACAAAAGGGGGTCGGAGTGATAATTCAGCCTCACACGCTGCAGACCCGTTTGATCCCAGCATCCCATACGGTCTCCTGAGCAACTCTAGGAGTGATTTCTGAGTGCAGAGCCAGGGGTAACCCCTAAGCATTGCCGGGTGTAGCACAAAAAATAGAGGTTCATTACTAATGTTCAACTCATTTAGTCTTATAGCTATTCCACTCAGAATGTACTGCCTCTTCAAAGAATAAATTTCTTTTTAAAAAATGTAGTGAAATTCAGGAATACCAAGGATTCCTCATAGCCTCCCTTCAAGAGGTAAGTTTGCTCCTTTTTTCTTCCTAGACATCACTCCCAGCAGCACTCAGGGCCCATGCCAGGCTGGGGTGGAAGCAGGGTTGGCCGAATGCAGTGCAGATCCCACACACTCTGTCCAGTTCCAGATCTGTCTCTCTTTTTTTCTTTGTTCTGTTTGGGGGCGGACACCACATGTGTGAGTGCCGCACAGGGACTGGGTCCCAGGCTCCCCCCTACACAACTGATGCTACAGGCCTTCCAGCTGCGTTCTGGGGCAGTCTACTGCCCTTTGCATTACTCACTCACAGACCAGACTTTGGCCAACCAACTGGGGTAGATATGCTGGCAGCCCCTCCCAGCCTTGCTGCGCCTGGTTCTAGGGCCAGGAGGGAGGTTGGGGCAAGCTCGGGCTGGTCTGCACGCTGTGGGCTGGTGAGTGCCCAGCTGCCAAGTCCTGTGCCACGCCACGCCTGGCAGCAGCTCTAGGGGTAGGACCGAGCCCCGGAAGGCCAGAGATGTGAGCAACGGCTGCCAGTGCCTGCCAACCTGGACCCAGCAATCGGGGGTGCACTGCTGTTAAAATGGGGCGCATGGGTGACCCACTCACCAGGATGCTGACGTTGCCATCCACAAAGTCCTCCAGCACCTTTGTCACCTGCTCCAGCTCCTGTGTCTTCTTGAAGTTGGTGTTACAGGTCCCGTCGGCTTTCTGCAGCGTATGGGGGTCGTGTCACCAATGTCCTCCACACCCCAACCCCGCACAGTCCCAGGCACTTACTTACAGGGCCGGGCTCTCCACCCCACCTCCCGCAGGAAATCAGGCCCCAACTTCCCATCATGCTCCTTCCAGGCTACCAACGTGGGCCATCAACCAGTCAAGCCAGGTGGGCTTCAAGAGGGGTTGGGTGAACAGCTGGCTCTGAAGGGAAGCTCTGCTCCCTCCCAGCTGTGCATTCTTAGGTAGGTTATTGCTCAGCTCCTGCCTCAGTTTCCCTTTGGGAATGTGGGAACATGTTAGCCTCACCTTCCTAGAGGGGTGGGGTGGATAGGGCTAGCTGCTGGCGCTAACTGGTCAGGGGCCAGAAGGCGGTGTCCAGGCACCTGTCTGAGCTGGAACAGGGCTAGGGGGAGCTGCAAGGCCCGGGTTACAACCCTCAGACAGCATTTAGAAAACTGTGACGGCTAGAGAGAGTGGGTAGGGTGTTTGCCTTGCACATGGCCAACCTGGGTTTGATTGCCAGCATCCCATGTGACCACCCCCCCCATCTTCCCCGAGCACAACCAGGAGTGATCTCTAAGCACAGAACCGGGATTAACCCCTGAGCACCACCAGGTATGGCCAAAAAAACAAAAGAAGAAAAAAAATGGAGTGGAGAACGGCTAGGGAGGTGGCTGAAAGGGCTGGAGCACACGCGGGTTTGATCTACAAACACCGCCTGGTCCACCAGCCAAGAGTGATCCTGGAGCACCACAGGGGAGGAGGAAGAGAATGGAAAGGCTCAGACAACCCCTAGGTGGACAGACAAACCTGGTCACTCACTACTGGGGTAGGGGAGAGAACTGGCCCTACAGCTTCCTGCTCTCTCTCCAGATCTTGCTTCTTCCCAGTTGTTTTGATCCCCACATTCCCCCTCTGCCCAAGGAAAGTGGGGTGGGGGATGCGGTTCCCAGCCTCACCTTGATGCCCTCAATCCGGAAGCCCAGGGTGGAGGTGGAGCTCACAGTTTCCCTCCACTGCATGTAGCGAGGCTTAGTCACGGCGCCCTGCTCGTGCTCCTCGGCGGTGGGGGCTCCCGGGTCCACAGCCACCATCTTCTCATACATGTCCTTCCGAGGCCGTGGCCGTTCCCGCGCCTTCACCAGCTCCTCCTCCAGGTATGTCCTGGCACGAGAGGGACGTGGCAAAGGAGAGGATGAGAAAGGAAGCACATTCTAGGACATACACATGGATGGAAGAGCAGAGTGCCCAAATGCACACATGCACACCCACACCACATGTGTTCATGCATGCACACACATGCACACACCACACACATACACACACACATACACACACACACACACACACACACGCACGCACGTAGGCACAGGCCAACTCCCAAGGTAGGCCAAAGGTAAATGCTTCACTGCAGTCTATGGTTATGAAAAAAGAAAAATGCAAACCTCCATCCCTCTGAAACAGCACATATAAAGGCCCTTTCCAGGAGGGCTTACAGGTCTGCATGTGAAAACTAAAGAAAGTAAGCCTGGCCTGCAGGAGTGCCCAAGTAGTAGGAAGGGCATTTGCCTTGTACACAACCAACCTGGGTTCAATCCCCAGCATCTCTTATGGTCACTAGAGGACTGCCAAGAATGATTCCTGAGCACAGAGCCAGGAGTATATTCCAAGCATCGCTGGATGTGACCCAAAAACAAGAAAGAAAACAGTAAGAGAGAGAGATGGTTCAAAGGGCTGAGTATCTGCTTGGCATTCAGGAAACCCAGGATTGATTCCCCTGCACTACAAAGAATGACCACATGAGCACCAAGCCAAGAGTAGTGCCTGGGCACTGGTGGGTGTGTGCACTCCCCAAAACAAAAGGAATCTTTATAATCTTGAAGTTGCAAAAAAGAGTTATATTTTGTCTTTTATTACACCAGCAAAGCTAAGGGGTTACTTCTGGCTCTGTTCAGGGATCACTCCTGGCAGTGCTTGGGGGACCATATAGGGTGCCAGGGATCAAACCCAGGTCAGCAAGGCAAGCCCACAACCACTAAAGAATTGCTCTGGCCTTCAAAAATTTTTTTTCTTTTATTTTTTTGGGTCACACCCAGCGATTTACAGGGGTTTCTCCTGACTCTGTACTCAGGAATTATCCCTGGCGATGCTTGGGGGACCATATGGGACGCTGGGAATTGAACCCGGGTCGGCCAGATGCAAGGCAAATACCCTACCCGCTGTGCTATTGCTCCAGCCCCCAAAAATATTTCTTAAATATAAAACCACTGCCATTAATTAAAAGTAAAAAATAAATTGGACTAAAAATGCATGTTTGTTTGCCAAAAGAAAGTGAAATAAAAGAGTTGGAGAGGGGCTGGAACAATAGCACAGTGGGTAGGGTGTTTGCTTTGCACGTGGCCAACCCAGGTTTGATTCCCAGCATCCCATATGGTCCTCCAAGCACCGCCAGGAGTAATTCCTGAGTGCAGAGCCAGGGGTAACTCCTGTGCATTGCTGGGTGTGACCCAAAAAAAAACTTAAAAGAAAAAAAAGAGTTGGAGAGTGTGTGTCTGAGAGTGTCTCCACCAAGAATCCACACCAGATACTAAAAATTATAAATCAGGGCCCAGAGCGATAGTATAGCGGGAACGGCACTTGCCTTGCACGTTGCCAACCTAGGTTAGACGCCCAGCATCCCATATGGTCCCTAGAATCCCACCAGGAGTGATCCTGAGTACAGAGCCTGGAGTAATCCCTGAGCATCACAGGGTATGGAAAAATATATATATATGTGTGTGTGTATATATATGTGTGTGTATATATATAATTATGCATCAGGACTCGAAGGAACAGCTCAGGGTCTTAGACCACCTGCCTGGAAGCATATAGTGAGAGTTCAAACCCCAATGTCCAGTGCCCGAGAGACAGAAGAGAGGTTAAGGAGTTTACTTGGCACAGGCCAACCCACTACCAGGAATAATCTCTAAGCACAGAGTCAGGAATAAGCCCAAGTACTGCTAGTTGTGATGCACAGCTTCCCACCCTCTCCCCAAAAATTACAAATCAAAAATGCAGAGACATGGCCAAAGTGATAGTACAGCGGACAGGACATTTGCCTTCCAGATGGCCGACACTATTCAATCCCCAGCATGCCATATGATTCCCAAGCCTGCCAGGAGTGACTCTTGAGTGCAGAGCCAGGATGAAGCCCTGAGCACAGCTGGGTGTGCACGACCTTCCCCTACCCCCCCTACCCACCCTCCCAAAAAAAAGGGTAGAGGGGCCGGAGCAATAGTACAGCAGGCAAGGTGCTTGCCTTGCATGCTGTCAACCCGGTTGAATCTCTGGTATCCCATAGATTCCCCCGAGCACTGCCAGGTGTGTTCCCTGATTGCAGAGTCAAGAGTAACCTCTAAGCATCATCAGTGTGGCCCAAAAGCAAACATACATATATACACAGAAAGGGCAGAGGCAGGCCTGCAGAGATACTCCCATGGGATGAAGCACATCCCTTCCAGAGGGGAGGCCCTGGTTTGATCCTGGCACCCAATGCTCCCTGAGCACATCTGGGAGGACTTCCCCACAGCACTCTCCCCACAGCACTGCCACCAGTAGCCCCAAAAGAAAGGGAAAAGGTTTTCTTTTCTTTTTTTTTGCGCACCCAGCAATGCTCAGGGGTTACTCCTGGCTCTGCACACAGGAGTCACTCCTGGTGGTGCTCAGGGGACCATATGGGATGCCAGGGATAGAACCCCAGTCAGCAGTGTGCAGGGCAAACGCTCTAACCACTTTGCTATCGCTCCAGCCCCTCTTTTTTTCTTTTAAAGGAAGAGTCTTAATAAATGGGCCAAATAGTCTCAGCTGGCATGTTTCAAAGAGAATTTCCACGTGGTCAAACAGCATAGGAAAGCTGTTTGGTGTTTTGGTGCTCAAATAAACAAGTGAAAAACACATGGGATGGAGAGGGGCTGGAGCTCTAGTACAGGAGTTAAAGTGTTTGCTTTGCACACAGCTGACTAGGGTTTGATCCTTGGCACCCCATATGGTCCCCAAGTCCAGCCAGGAGTAATCCCTGAGCACTGCCAGGTGTGTCCCAAACAAGGAAACAACGCAAAGATACCCACTAGGATGGTGAAAACGAGCGGTGCCAAGTGTACAGAAGAACAGGGGCACTTGTCTGCAGTCAAGGGATCATCTTGCCCACAGGCCCTCTCCAGCCCGACCCTGGTGTCCAGGCCCACCTGCTGCCCATCTTGCAGTCCATGATACATGGGCCTTCGAAGTCGGCCAGGAGGTCCTCCATCTGGTTGAAGGCCTGGCCGTCACGCTGCACCACGCCATAGTAGGTGGGCACAAAGGGCCGCAGGGGGTCCTGCATCAGCTGCTCCAGGCTGCGCTGCTCACATTGACAGAAGCGCTTCAGGATCCGGCCGTCCTCGCCTGCCTGGAAGTTCCCTGCAGGCAGCAGAGAACAAGAGGGCAGAATCAGAGGTGGAGCAGGGGGCCAGGGGCTGGAGCCAGAGGACAGCGGGCAGGGCTTTTGCCTAAGTTTGATCCCCGGTCTTGAGGAACCCCTAAGCACAGAGCCTGGAGTAAGCCAAGAGCACTGCTGGGTGTGGCCCCCAAAAAGACACTGGGTGGGGCTGGAGCGAGAGTACAGCAGTTAAGGCGCTTGCCTTGCAAGCAGTAGACCCAGGTTCAATCCTTGGCATCCCGTAGGGTCCCCTGAGCACCACCAGGAGTGATCCCTGAATGCAGAGCCAGGAGTAACCCCTGAATATCACCAAATGTGGCAAAAAAAAAAAAAGTATGAGAAAGCTAATTCCCATTCATGAGAGACCTGTGTCTCAATTTCCATTTTACTGATTTTTTTTATGATTCAGGGTCCCCTAAGAGGTCCCTAGGGTCACTTCTGATGATGCTCACCCACCCAGCAGTGCTAGCACCCAAGGATTCAGAGCTGCTTGGGCCCTGGGTGACAGGGAAGACCAGGCTCTCCCCAACAGTGCTCAGGAGCCTTCCAGACAACCCCCTGTGGTGCTCCAGGGCAGAGTGGGCCCCATGGTGCCAGGGTGCACCCCTGGCTCCTCAAACATACACCCACATACACACTCCCCGCCACCATTTGATCTATTTCTGGTGGGGTTCAAGAGACCCTATGGAATGCCGGGGATGGAACCAAAGTGGGCCGTATGCAAGGCAAGTGCCTTGATCCTCCCTCTCCTGCAACCCATATTTATTTTGGTGAGCTGGAGGGTGGGGGTGACATTCCCAGTGTGCCAGGGATGGAAGTCAGGGCTTCCACAGCCAAAAGCACATGTTCTGGGGCCAGAGAGACACTCTAGGGGTGAAGGCGCTTTCCTTGCATGCAATGACCTGGGTTCCGTCTCTGGCACCCCAGGAGTGATCCCTGAGTGCAGGACCAGGAATAAGCCCTGAGCACAGCCAATAGTGGACAAAGAAACAACAGAAACACCCACGGCATGTGCTTGGCCTGGCGAGCTATTTGATTCTGTAGTCCTCAGGTTCCCTTGTCAGGGAGGTGGGGGATCTCCAGGTACAAAACAGGAAATGGAGTGGTGGAGCGATAGAACAGCAGATAGGGCATTTGCTTTGCATGAGGCTGACCTAGGTTCGATTCCCAGCATCTCGTATGGAACCTGAATCCCACCAGGAATTATCCCTGAGCACAGAACCAGGAACAAAAAAAAAAATTCAAAACCAGGGGCTGGAGCGATAGCACAGCAGGTAGGGCATTTGCCTTGCACGCGGCCAATCCAGGTTTGAATCCCAGCAACCCTTATGGTCCCCCGAGCACCGCCAGGAGTAATTCCTGAGTGCACAAGCCAGGAGTAACCCCTGAGCATTGCTGGATTGCTGGGTATGACTCAAAAAAAAAAAAAAAGGAAAAACAAAAATTCAAAACCAAATTAAAAAAAAAGAAATAAAACAAGAAAAGGAATAGGAAATTGAGATCCAGTAAAGAAAAATAACTTGCGCAGGGTCACCCACAAATAAAGGGCAAGAAGCAGGAGGAGGGGTATCATCCCCAGGACCAGACTGGGTTTCTCCTGGCCGGGGACTAGCAGGGACCGCCCCACCACCACCACTCCCCTTCGGGGATGGATTAATGGCCCAGCCCAGCCCCCAGCATGTCCCCTGACAGCCTCCACACGGCAGGGACCTTCCCCAGATGCATTTCATAGACCGGAAAACTAGCTCCAGGAAACAGTGGGACACCCAGCTCAGCCCAGGAGCCCCCCATGGCCAGGGCCCAGCTCTCACCAGCATGTCCCGACAGCTGGACCCACGGGTAGTGTTTCCGGAAGGATACCATGAAGGGTGAGTACTTTAGCACCGTCTTCAACTTCTTCCACGGCGTGTACTGTGGGGGGGGACAGAGCCGTGTCAGAGGGGAATGAACTGGGGACTCTCACGGTTGGTCTGTCCTATGCCCACTGGGGTGCTGGGGTGCAAAGCGCTTGCGAGACATCCCTCCACACACATTCCTCAAGTCTTGTCCATATCTATCTCCCTCCTTCTCAGGGGCTCGATAGTCAAGACAGGAGAGAGTTTGTTGAATGATCAGTGGCCCCAGATCTCCCCACCCACCGCCCAGACACGCCCCAAACCTGGAAGCATCACCCAAGTCAGACTTTGGGAATGTGTGTGGGGAAACTGAGGCAGGAGGGAATCACGGGAGGAGTGGGGGAGCTCAGCCTCAGAGAGTGGCAGAGGCCAGAGATAGCACAGTGGGGAGGTACACCGGCCTTGTACCTGGCTAACCTGGGTTCAATCCCCAGCATCCCAAATGTTCCCCTGAGCACCCCGGAGTGATCCCCAAGTTCAGAGCCAAAAGTAAACCTGAGCCCCCAGAACAAAACAAAAGAGCAGCAGAATCAGACCGAATCAGGGTAGGGACAAAGACAGAGCAAAGGACAGTCTGCGGCAGCCACAACTCTCTCTCCTCTCCCTGGGACCTTCCATCCTCCCAATGGAGGGGAGTGACGTGCTTTGGCCGTGGGAAGGGGGCTGCAGTGACCCTCAGGCAGAAGTCTGAAAGTCCACTCTCCCTCTTGGTGAAGGGGGACGGTAGAAAGAAAAAGGGGGCCGCCAGCGCCTAGAGCTGGGCACCCCCACGGCCCCATCAGCGCGAGGTCCAGAATGAGCCTTGGTTGCTCCAGTCACCTCAGGACAGGGCTGCATGTTACCCCAGCAACCCCAATTTACCATCACCAAGAGTCAGCGTTTGCTAGGGAAAGGAAAAGCCCCAGAAAGATGGGGAGATGCAGAGTTAACAGAAAGGAAACTACTGAAAGGGAAAGAAAGTCGAGGGAGAGTAATGGGACAGGGCAAAGAGGAAAGGGAGAGAAAGCAAACACAAGACAAGGATTTTTTTTTTTGCTTTTTGGGTCACACCCGGCGATGCTCAGGGGTTACTCCTGGCTCATGCACTCAGGAATTGCTCCTGGCGGTGCTCGGGGGACCATATGGGATGCTGGGAATCGAACCTGTGTCGGCCATGTTGGCTGCGTGCAAGGCAAACGCCCTACCCGCTGTGCTATCGCTCCAGCCCCAAGACAAGGATTTTGTTGTCTCTGATATTTTTTGTTTGATTTGGGGGCCATACCTGGCAGTACCCAGGGGTTACTCCTGACTCAGTACTCAGGGGGTGCCGGGGGACCCTATAGAGTACAGGGATCACTCCTGGCCATATGGGATGCCAGGGATTGAACCTGGGTTGGCGTATGCAAGGCCAGCATCTTCCCCGCTGAACTATTACTTGGGCCCCATGTTGTTTTTTTTGTTTGTGGTTTTTTAAACACTTCAGTGCCACACCTGGCAGTGCTCTGAGATAACTCCCAGTTCAGGAGTCACTCAGAGGTAACTCCCAGCTCAGTGCTCAGGAGTCACTCACCTCCCACTGGTGCAGGGGATGGACCCCGGGTCTCCCGCATGAGAAACCTGCACTCAGCCCTTTGAGCTATCTCCCGACTCTCATTCTTGGGGAGTCCAGGTTACTCTCTGCTACACACCTGAGGACTCTTCTTCCCCAAACAAGCCCTGGGCGAATGGGTCACCCCCTAATAAGGAAGCTGGGGAGAGATCCTCCCCACCCCCACCACACCCCCTAGGTCAGGGCCACAGTCACAGCCCAGCTCCTGAGCAGAGAGTGGGCAGGTCACCCAGATTCGGGGTGAGGCTGGGATCAGGAAGGTTCTTCCCTCCCCCTTCCAGTCGCCAGCTCTGGGGAGAGATGATTAATAAAGGTTCCTGTTTACTAAGCACCTGGAACATTCCAGGCACCGTGACAAAGACTCGGTGTGCCATAAACTACCTCATCCTCAGAACACAATCCCCAGAGGGAGCGTTCTCTGTGGCCGTGGAGGAAACAGAGGCGCAGAGGGGTGAAGTCACTTGCTTAAATCACACAGCACCTTGTTGGTGGGGGGAGGGGACCGCTGCTGAGCCCCTCCCTGGGCTCAGTGCCTGGAGCCCTGTAAGCAGGACACAAGCTCACAAGGGCAGAGACAGGGCAGTCACAGTCCCTGGTGTCTCCATGTGATAGGGCCTCCAAAACTGTTTGGATGAACGGAGGTCTAGGAAAACGTTCCTTCTTTCCCCCCCCCATTAGCAGAATCTGAACCTTCTCTTCTCTTCAATCAGATGGTTGACCTGAGCTAATTCAGAGGGTTTCATGGTAGGGGCCAGAGCAATGGATCATACAGTGGGAAGGGCATTTGCCTTGCATGTGGCCAACCCACATTCGATTTCCAGCACCCCACATGGTCTCCTGAGCCCTCCAGGAGTGATCCCTGAGCAGAGCCAGGAATAAGCCCTGAACACCCTTTTTAAGGAGGGGCGGTGGGCACGGGAGTGACCCCCCCCAAACAGTTTCATGATAGTCAACACACATGTCCACTCTTCCAGGAAGCCCTCTAGGATACCCCACATATGGCCAGTCAACTCCTCTAGCCTCCCCCACCCAGGCTGCCCCCACCACTCTGGCCTCCTGCTGCCTGCTGACCCATGTGATGCAGCCACTGATCCTAGGAGCTGCCTGAGGGCAGTGGCTCAGAGCCAGCCCAGCAAAGCCAACAGAGGACCAGACAAAACCATGAAAGAGGCTGGCGGGGAGGAGGAGGGAGGCCCTGAGCCCACACAGCCCCAGCTGAAGTGAGAAGGGGTCTCAGACGCACAGCCAGAAGGACAGCAGGAGAACAGCTCAAGCGGCCAGTGGGGGAGCAGATGGCAGCAGGGTGCTGGGGAACTGTGTGTCATGTGGCCTGGAGGGTCGGAGGGACTACAAGAAGCTGGACGCAGCCAGGAGCCAAGCCAGCAGACAAAAGCTGGGAACACGAGAATTGAACTCCCCACTCCCGATCACTCTCGGCAGGGTCTCCGGAGCCGCGGGAGACTCAGGAGAAGTGTAGACTCAGGGCCAGGAGGGAGGTGGAAAAATGACACACGAGGAGGGCGGGGAGGAAACAACAGGCCTCAGTGGCCAGGGACAGACACTCAGCACAGGCTTGTGACACTGATCAAGTGTTATTAAAAAAAAAAAAAAAGAACGACCAAGGTTTGTTTGCATTTGGGGAAGTTTGGGTCACGCCCAGTGGTTCTCACCACTAGCTCTGTGCTTGCTCTGCACACAGTGCTCAGGGGATCATGTGGTGCTGGGGATTAGGTTTCTGCCTACAACTCACGTGTCCAGCCCTCTGAGCCATCTCCCTGCCCTGTTTTTAAATTCAGCTAGAACTTGGGCTGGAGCAATAGCACAACAGGGAGGGTGTTTGCCTTGTACGTGGCCAACCCGAGTTCAATTCCCAGCATCCCATATGGTCCCCGAGCACCGGCAGGAGTAATTCCTGAGTGCAGAGCCAGGAGTAAACCCTGAGCATCGCCGGGTGTGATCCAAAAAGAAAAAAAAAAAACTACAGCTAGAATGGAGTTCGAATCCTGGCCCCAGGGCTAGAGAGATAATACAGGGTTAAGGCACTTGCTTTAAAGGCAGCCTAGCCTTGACTATATATAGGCACCCCCCTAGCACCCCCAGGAGTGATCCCTGAGCACAGAGTCAGGAGTAAGTCCTGAGTACCGGGTAGGAACGGAATCCACCAGATTTGGCCAACCCTAAAGAAATTACCTCCTCTCATCTCTACCCCAGTCTCCTCACCCGCAAAAGGAGTTCGGAATAGCCCCAAGGTCGCAGCGTGAGAACAGACAGCACAGGGGTTGGCCCAGACAGAACACCCAGCAGTGCCTCTGGGCACCTGGCAGGGCTGAGATCCCAGTTCTGTGACGTTGGACACGTACCTGCATTCCTCTGTGCCTCAGTTTCCTCATCTAGAACAGGATGCTCTCAAGATCATTGTGTGAGGACGAAACAAGTTAATGTGGACAAGAAACCACTCAGCGGGAACCAAAGTGACAGCACAGGAAAAGGGTGCTTGCCTTGCACGCAGCCGACCCTGGTTCCATCCCTGGCATCCCATACTGTTGGGGGCTGAGGTTTAAGATAGAAAAGAGGAGGATGGAGGCTTAGGGGGTCTTTTAATCAGAATGCTGAGCCATGCCAAAGAAAGGGTTCTCTCTCTGCTCTTACTCCCAGAAGAATATCTCCTTTGGGAAAGTCCATTACAGGGGCCAGAGTAATAGTATAGCAGGGAGGGCAATTGACTTGTACACGGTCAACCCGGGGGTTGATCCCCAGCATCCCATAAGGTCCCCCAAGCACCTCCAGGAGGGAATTCCTGACACAGAGTCAGGAGGAAGCTGTGAGCACTGCTGGGTGTGGTATTTAAAAAAAGGCCCATTACCAAGATACCTGCCCTGATATACTGAGGCCCTTAGATGCCTGGAAAGATTAAGATTAAGATAGGCCTTTGACAAAAAAAAAAAAAAAATGTTGTTCTTTTACTTCTGATGATTCCTGGTTCTAAGCAAAAAATACAGTAGTGAAGGACAATTAAGGCTGGAAGCCTCCGACACCAGGCCTATTTCTATCTCTTTTTGGTTTTTTGGGTCACACCTGGTTACTCAGAACTTACTCCTAGCTCTGTGCTCAAAGATCACTCCTGGTGGGCTGGGGAGGAAACGATATGCCAGGGATCAAACCCGGGTCTGCATATTCAAGGCAAATGCCCTTCCTGCTGTACTGTCTGTCCAGCCCCATCAGTCTCTTTTCTTACTCCTTCACAGCATCTCTGCCTCAGCTCTGGTTCCCTAGGGCTGGTCCCTGGCACTGCTGGCCCCCTGGGCCCTCCAGGAATGATCCCTGAGCACAGAGTCTGGATTAAGCACCTCAGGGTGTGGCCCAAACACACCATCTCCCCCCAAAAGTAGCTTAGCACAGGGCAGGGATCGAGGCTCTACACGTCTGACTGGTAAGTCCCTGGGTATAATCCCTGACACCACAGGGTCCCTCATACCACCAGGTATTGACCTGGTAACTGACCCGTCCCACCCTGAACAAAACAATAAGGCTTTGGGAGAGCTGGCTCAAAGGGCTGAGCACAGCATTTGCATGAGGGAGACCCAAGTTCCACCCCCAGGCACCACAGGGTCCCTGGAGCATGACCGAGATGACCCCTGGACCTCCCTACACTGCTGGCAGGGGCCAGAAAAGAAAAGGCTTTTCATAGGGCTAGACATAAGTGCTATTATTACTTATTATTACTTAGCAGCTACTATTACTAGTAGTAATCAAAGTACTATCATTCTTTTCTTTACTGGGCATGGGGGCGATGCTTGGTAGTGCTCAGGGCTGACTCCTGGCTCTGCGCTTAGGAATCACTCCTGGTGGGGCTCATTCGTAGTGGTGGGGTCTGCCGCAAGCAAGGCCAGCACTATCACTCCCGATCTAGGACTGTCTGTTGTCAGTTTGTTTGTTTTGGGGGGCCACACCCAGCAGTGCTCGGCGCTTACTCCTGGCGGGGTTCAGGGAGCCATATGGGTCGCTGAGGATCAAACCCAGGTAGACTGAGTGCAAGGCAAGCGCCCTTCCCACTGTACTGTCCCTCTGGCCCTGAGTTGTTTAGCAACTCCAAGGTGAAAGGGCAGAGGGAAGAGCCAGCCCCCTCCCGGCCCCCACCCAGGCAGAACCCCCCCCCCCCAGCAGGGTAGGGGGAATGGTTGAGAAGAAAATCCAGACAAGTCCTATCCCCCCTGTGGCAAGGAGTGTGAATACTGCTGGGAGGTTGGGGGGTGATGGGGGTTCAGGACAGATTCCACTGGGGCCCCAGAACAATGGGAGCCCCAGAGGGTGGCCCCACAGTGAGTCCCATACCTGCCTGTGTGAAACTCTGACCTGCCTCCCTGAACATGCCAGGCCAGGCCTCCTGATTCACCAGGCAGGGCCGCACCCCAGCGGAGGAGATGGTGGAGGATATAAACAAGATTCCAGGGATCTCCCCCCCACACACACACAAAGGCCCTGGCTAGGCTGGGGCGCCCTAAGCATCTTGGCTTCACAGGGCTCTTTGATAATAATGATGAACACTATGTTTGGGGGAGTGAGGGGTTGGCGTCACTCCCAGTGGTGCTTAGAGCTTACTCCTGGCTCTGTGCTCACGGTTCACTCCTAGCAGGTTCAAGGACAATATGGGATGCCGGGGATCAAAACTGGGTCGGCCACATACAAGGCAAACGCCCTACACACCCTACTACGGCTCTGGCCCCTGATGAACACTTTTTACTGGAGGTTCTACAGGAAGTTGAGGGCTGGGCATGGATCAATACTCCACATGGAAAATAAAGATAGAAACCTCCCTCTTCCCCGCCCCCCTTTGTGTCTTATCAATGAGCTTTCAATCTGGGGGCTCAAAACTCTCCAGAGCGGGCCTCTGAGATAGCACAGAGGTTAGGGTGCTTACCTTACATGCAGCTGACACTGGTTTGATCCCTAGCAATGCACAGAGTTCCCTGGAGTAGTGCTAGGAGTCAACTCCAAGCCAGGTATGACCCCAAAACAATAAACAATTAAGAAAATATATCTCCAGAGGATCCCACCCAGTCTTGGGGCAAAGTTCAGTATAGACTAACAATTTCAGGGTCGGAGACAGTAGAGCAGGGAGGGCACTTGCCTTGCACACAGGGGACCTGTGTTCGAGCCTCCAGGAAGGGTTAGCGCAAGGCTGGGACTAAGCCCTATAATCCTATAACCATGTCCCCTGGCCGACCCCCCCCCAAAAAAACAGACACAAATTTGGGGATTCCTGGTGACCTGCACAAGTCAGCGTCTGTCATATGAGACCTTGGGTCTGGGGACAGCGGGTGTGGGGGGAAGAGAATTAGGAGGAGGTGATGGTCAGCAGTCAGAAGGAGGAGGCTGCAGGTGGAACTGAGGTGGGAACTAAGAGACCTTCTGAGAGCAAAGGCAGGGGGAGGATGGGGTTGGGGGGTGTGGCGCAGGAGGCAGAAGAGGTCCCACTCACCCCAGACCTGTCCTCGGGGTCGCTGGTACCTCCACCCCCGGCCACCACGTCATCCTCAGATTCGTCGAAAGAGGATGCAGAGGAGAAGCCCCCGCTGCGCCCATCCACCCGAGAAGAGGGTCCCGTGGGCTGGGCGTCAGGCTCGGGGGTTTCCGGAGTGATGACAAGGCAGGGCACGGGGGTCAGGGAGATGCCATCCAGGTGTGGGCACAGGTGAGTCACCGTCACCCCGGGTGTTGGTTCCCTTAACGAGGAGCCGCCGCCGTGGTCGTGGTCGGACTGGCCCAGCAGGCAGTGTGGGCCAGGCTCTGTCTGGAGTGAGGAAGGGTCCTGCGTTGAGGGCTCCTCAACGGCCAGCTGTGGGCAGGGGGAGGCGTCTGTGTCCTGTGTTGGGCTGGCAGCATCTGGGACAAGCTGTCTGCAGACAGTCTCTGCGTCCTGGGGAGTCCGGGGGGCATCAGTGTGCGGCTCTATCCGGGGGCCTTCAGTCGCCTGCGGCGTCCTGGGGCCATCAGCGAAATAAACCTCTTTGCAGGTGCTCTCCTTGGCGGACACTCCCTCTAGCTGGGGGAGGCTGGGGCTGTCCTGGGGGGTCGAGAGGTCCTCAGTCAAGGACGTGGGCCCCTCGGATTGGGTCTGAGACCCAGGGCTACATTCTAGCCCCGTGCAGGGCTCATCCACGATGGGCTGTGTCCGGAGGCTGGTCCTCTCGGCTGGAGAACGCAGATCCGACGTGCGTGAGTCCGTGCAAAAGGCGTCTGTGCCCGGCTCTGTCCGAGCACCGGCTGACTCCAGCTCCGGGCAGCGGCCGGGCTCGTCCGGCTCGGGCTCGGGCTCGGTCTCCAGGCTGGGCCGCTCCGTCTCCGCGCAGGGGCCAGCTGCTTCGGGCTCAGCCTGGTCATCGGACCCCGGTTCCGGCCCGAGGTCGGCCTTCTGGAGCTCGGGGTGAAGGCAGGACTCGTCGCTCCCGGCCCAGGGCCCGCCCCCCTCCGGCCGCCCGGCCGGGCCCCCGGCGCCGGGCCCAGGTCGCTGCTGGCCGGGCTGCCGCCGCCGCCCCCCTCGCGGAGCCTCCAGCCCCATGCGGGCCGCCTCCGGCAGCTCCCCGGCCTCCGCCTCGCTCAGGCTCCCCCGGCACGGGCAGCGCCTCATGCCCGCTCCCCTCGCTCCCTTCCACCCGACCCAACCCCCCTCCTGCCCCTTTAAATCCCGCGAGGGGTGTGGCTGGGGAGCCCCGATTCGCGGGTTCCGGCCGAGGTCCGGCCTGGTCATGAAGGGGTTAACCGATACTCCCGCCCCCCGCAGGGAAAGCCCAGAAACCCCGCCCCGCAGGACGTGACGCAGAGGGGCGTGCCTGGAGGGATGGGCCCGCTGTGGCCCCGCCCCTGCTCTGTGGCGGGCGTGGGCCCCCAGCGCCCGCTGCTGGTGCAGCTTGGCTCTGCGGCGCGCGCTGGTGTCGGGATCGCGAGTGAGTGAGCGCCCCCAAACGACCCCCGCGACTAACCCAACCTCTTTAGGCCCTTCTGTGACTAATTCAGCCGCCCCGTCATCTTCGATGACGTGTTCAGCAGCCGGGACGGACTTTCAGAAAGTCTGGAGTCACAAGGATAGGCTCTCTAGATTCTTTTGGTTTGGTTTTGGGGACCACATCCGGCGGTGCTCAGGATTGACGCCTGGCTCTGAGCTCAAGAATTACTCCTGGCAATGCTCCGGAGACCCATAGTGGGTGCCGAAAATCGAGCCCGGTCGCTCCCCTACAAGGCGAGCACCCTGCCCGCTGTACTATCGCCCAGGCCTCGGATTCTAGATTCCTCTCAGTCACTTCTGATAGAAACTATCCCTCCTGCTCCTGCCCGTTTTTTCTCAATGTAAAGCAAGGGCACATAGTATTAGGCCAGAGACATAGCTCAGTGGGCTGACAGTGTGCTTTGCATGCATGAGGCCAGTGCGTGATCACCAGTGTGGCCTAGTCCCCTAAACAGTCCTGGAACAACCTCCAATCAGAGAGGTGCAGTGACGCCCACATGGTATTATTTTATTTTGAGAAGTGTATGCCCTTTATCACAAGAGTCAAGCATTTTTATCAACAGGGAAATGGAGGTCCAGGGCTGGGGAGAATTTGTCTACTGTCGGGATCAATGGTAGACCACTACAATGGATAGTAGAGCCTGAAAGGTACTTGCTTTGCAAGTGGCCAACCCAGGTTCAACCCTGGGTACCACATATCACCCTCCAAGCACTGCAAGGAGTGATCCCTGAGCACAGCTGGGGGTGGCCGCAACCCCCCTCAAATAAAGAAAATAATCAAATCCTGGAGCTGGAGAGATGGTACCAAGAGAAAGGTGTTTGCCTTGCACACAGTTGACTCAGTTTCAATCCCCAGCACCCCAAGTGATTCCTCAACTATATGAGCACAAGAGGATCCCAGGGAAATAACTCGGTGACTTGTAAGTATAAGGTCCTGAGTCGAGAGCTTTCCATGCACTGAGGTGCTTTTATACCTGGCAGCTGTGGTCTGTGGCCCCCCCAGCAATTACTTCTTATGATTTGAGGGTCACACCCAGTAGAGTTCAGAACATGCAGCTCAGTGGTGCTGGGAGACCAGGATCAGTGTCATAAAAAGCAGGTGCCTTAGGACCAGAGCAGTGGCACAGAGGGTAGGACACTTGCTGAGCACAAGGTCAATGCAGGTTCAATCCCCAGCATCCCATATCGTTCCCCGAGCCCACCAGGAATGATTTCTGAGTGCAGGGCCAGGAGTAATTCCAGAGCACTGCCGGGTGTGCCCAAAACAAAATAAAAAAAGGATGTGTTCCAGCCCTTTGAGTTATCTCCCCAGCCTAGCCTACTTGTTCTGTACCAGGCCCTTTGCCAAGAGCTTTACAAACATGATTTCATTGCCTTGCTCTGTCACTAACAGCGTGCCAGAGGGGATACCACAGATTTTTTTTTCAACTTGTTTTTTGTTTTTAGAGCCACACCTAGCACTGTTCCAGGACTACTTCCACTCACTGCTCCAGGAGCACTCCTGATAGTGCTCAGGTGATTATATGGCACCAAGGTTTGACCTGTGCAGAGCAGGCATTTAAACTCCTTGAAATCTCTTTCCAGCCCACCGCAGATCCATGTCTGCTGATGGGGATATTGAGACTCTGAAGTCCGCCAGCATCTAGCCCCCCCCTTTTTTTTTTTGGCTTTTTGGGTCACAACTGGTTATGCTCAAGGGTTACTTCTGACTCTGCACTCAGGAATTACTCCTGCCAGTACTCAGGGAACCATTTGGAATGCCGGGGATCAAACCTGCGTTGGCCACACACAAGACAAACACCCTATCTGCTAGACTATCACTCTGGCCCCTGGCCGTTTTTTCTTTTTGGTTTTTTTTTTGGGGGGGGTGCACACCTGTACTCAGAGCTTATGCCTGGCTCTGTGCTCAGGGATCACTCTTAAGTAGTGATCAGGGGACCATATGCAGTTCCACAGATTAAACCGTGTTGGCTGCATGCAAGGCAAGCATTATCTCTGCATTATCTCTTCGGCTCTTGTTTTCTCACATATGTGACCTCATGTATGTGACGCACACCAGCCCCAGCCCTGGTAGGGTTAGTGTCATTGCTGCTCTTTATATATTTTGCCCCCCAGGGTGAGCTGCTATCAGCTCCTGAGTCAGATCTTGATGTCTGAAGAGCAATGAGGGGAGTTTCTGTCTTGAAATTGAGTCACCTGGAGAGAGGTATTGGGCAGACGTCCAGGATCTAGAATGAATCACCCTTTGCAGGGTACCGAGAAGCACTAGGTGGGGGCTCTGGCTGGGAAGCAGAGGTCCAGAGAGGGTCACGGCTCCTCTGAGATCACAGAGCACTGGGACAGACCAGGAGGCTGATTCCAGGCCAAAACAGGGTTAGACTGGGGCAGGGGTTTTCTGCGGAAGAAGCTTCACATCCATTCCTGGTCCCTCCCTGCTGTGGGGGAGATGCCCCAGCCAGCTGCTTCTATTCCAGACTGTGAGAAGAGGGGTGAGTCAGCCTGTTGGGGTGGGGGAGGCTTAAAGCCTGCTCCTTCTTCTCCTCCCCCCCTCCCCATCCCTACACCCAGATGGGCCAGGAGCTGGTTTTCTGAGATGCCAAGTTTCCTGACTCAGCACAGGGAATCTTGGCTGAATGTGTTCTGGAAAATGTCAGGCCTGCAGGAAACAAGGGCTCTGCTCACACCCTCCCACGGCTGGTGGGGATCGGAGAGAACAGCAAGTAGGGTCTGGGAGGAGCACCCCAGCCCCAGGGTGCCAGGGGCTGGGTGTGAGGCGGTTTATAGATAGGGAGACAGTTGGCAAGCGAGGTAGGGGGTTCTCTGGGCTAGGGAAGAAGTGGGGTGCCAGGATGTGGGTGTTCGGAGCAGCGGGCGCTTGCAAGGTGGAGGGGCGTGGTATGCAAGGGAAATGTATTCTGCAAAGACGCGTTGTTTCAAGGAGAGACGGTGAGCCTGCTGGGAGTGAAAATGAAGAGGAGAGGGGCCTGAGCCATAGTACAGAGGGGAAGGTGATTGACGTGCACGTAGCCGACCCGGCTTCCACCTCTGGCATCCCACGGGGTTCCCTGAGTACCGCCAGGAGAGTGCAGAGCCAGGAGAAACCTCTGTGCATCCCTGGGTGTGGCCCCAAAACAAAACAAACAAGTGAAGAGCAGGGAAGTTTGGCGAGATGCTCACGCACGGGAGAGTTCACGGGAGGGATGCCTGCTAAAAACGACGGTGCAGGGAACAGAAAGGGCAGCCGCCGAGTGCAGGAGCACTCGAGGTGAGGGAAGGGCAAAAGAGGGCACGTGTGCGCCCCCGCCCCGCCCCCGAGCTCGCGTCCAAGCCCCGCCCCTCTCCCCGCCTCCTCACGCACGGCGGGACGTGCTCCGCGCCCGTCAGCTAGCCTCTGCCACGCCATTGGCTAGCCTACCGGAGGGGGCGGGCTCGGGGAGATTCCCGGAAGTGCCGGGGCCCCCACGCGCAGCGGACCCGGAGCCTACGAGCCGTGGGTGCTTAGCAACGGGGGGAGGGACTCAGTCACGGGTGGGAGGGGGTGACACGGGAGGAACGTGGCTGCCTAGCAACCGAGAGGAAGGCGGTGCCTAGCAATGGGGTCCGCGCGGGCGGGGGGGGTCCGCGAGGTGGAGAGGTAACCCTGGAGGAGCTGTGGGTGTCTAGCAACGGAGGAGGACCCTAGCAACGGCGGGAAGTGGGTCGGGGAGGGGGGGAGAGTGGGTTGCAGGAGGGCTCCTAGCAACGAGAAAGCGAGGGGGGGCGCTAATGGCAGGGGACGAAGTCTTGGGGAGGGGCGTTTTAGGATGGACCCTGAAGGAACTTGAGTGCCTGGCAAAGGGGATGAGGGGAGAGCGCTGCCACATGTCCCGCAACTTCTCCCCAACACCCCTCTTCTTCTCTCTCAGGTCATGTGGCTGGAGGTGGGGGGTCTGCTGCGGGGCACCAGTGGACAGCTGGGCCGGACTGTTGTTCTGCCTTGGGGAACCCTGGGACCCCGGCCCCAACTGAGGGTAAGACGCTAGGGAGGGGCCAAGGAGGGGCCCTGAAGGTTCAGAACACTCCTGACCAATGTCTCCCTTTCTTGCAGGGACCATGTGGGAGTTCCTGGGTCCACAGGGTTCATCAGGATAGGCCTAGCCGAGGCCTGGGTGAGGAGGACATTCGTAGGGCTCGGGAAGCCCGGATCACAAAGACACCCCGACCCCAGGTATCATTGTTCTGTCCCCCCCATGCCCTGTGAAGACCCCCTAGGCTCAGGTAGGGTGTCACATGGTGGGGATGGGGGGGTGGAATTGGAGTCCCTGGGTGCTTTGCCCATTTTCCCCGCCTTAAAAGCTTTCTCCCTGCTTCCCAGCTGAGTGACCGCTCTCGAGAACGCAAGGTGCCCTCATCCCGTGTCAGCCGCTTGGCCAACTTCGGGGGTAGGTGTGGCTGTGAGAGATCTTGACCTACATTGGAGGAAGTGACACATCCAGAGTGAAGCAAGGGAGGGGAGAATCAGAGACAGGACAGAAAGATGCAGAGAGGGCCAAGGCCCAGGCCTGCAGCCCAAAGAGGAACAGAGAAGAACAGAACATTAGGAACTTGGAATGTGGGCTGGGGAGGTTAAGGTTCTGGCCCTACAAAAAAAAACAGAAAAAGAACTTGAGGGGCTGGAGCAAGAGTCCAGCAGATACAGCACTTGCCTTGCGGACAGCCTACCCAGGTTTAATCCCCCATGCTACACAGTCCACCGAGCCCCACCAGGAGTGACCCCTGGAGTAAGTGAGCCGGAAATAAGCCCTAAGCACTGCTGGGTGTGGTCCCCAAAGAGTCAAAAACTAGGCTGGAGAGAAAGCACAGAGGTCACAGTACAGGCCTGCAGCTAACTCCAGTTTGATTCCCACACTGCTTATGGTCCTGAGCCCTGCCAGGAGTGATCCCTGAGCACAGGGCCAGGAGTTAGCCCCTGAGCCCGTCAGACTTGTCCTTGAAATAAAACTCTAGTAGTTTCCAGTCCTTTTCTCAGGCCAGTGTAAGTGGAACCTTTGGGGTGGGGCCTCCCCAGAATCTAGTGAGGGGCTGAGTCTTAGAGGGACGGAGAAAGAGGAAGCCTCACCTGGACGGGAACCTCAAGAACAGACAGCCTGAGATAGAGGGGTAGAGCTATAGGTCTGGGTTGGGAGTCTGAGCAAGGAGAGGGCAGGGGAGAGGCCTGGGGTAGCTGCAGCTTTGGGAATCAGGTGTCTCTCCCGCCCTCCAGGACTGGCCATGGGCCTGGGCCTGGGAGCACTGGCCGAGCTGGCCAAGAAGTCGCTGCCAGGAGGAACTGCGAAACCAGGTGAGTCAGCCACCCTGCGGGCATGGAGGGAGCATGGCTTCACCGCATCCTTGGTCCCCCTCTCAGTTTCTGGGGGTGGGGTGGAGATGATCCATGACGAGCCTCTTAGGGACACTGGGAGGTGGTCAGAACAGGGCCGAGGAACCCAGGGACTTCACACAAGACACCTGGGTTCGATCCCCTGTACCGCCAAGAGAAAAGTGAACGAAGGGCTGGAGCAATTGTACAGCGCAAAGGACTCTTCTTGCCTTGTATGAGGCTGATCCAGGTTCCATCCCCACCACTCCATATAATCCCCCAAGCACTGCTGGGGGAACTGCTGAGCGCGGAGCCAGAAGTAAGCCCTGAGCATCCCTGGTGAACAAAACAAAAGAAAAATCAAAAGGTGAACTGGGGTCATCCACATGCAAGGCCAATCCTGTACCCCTGTACTCTCTTACCCCAGTAACTCGGGGGATGTCTTCCATTCTCGCTTCCCCTGCCTTTGTGGTAGCAACTGGAGGTCACTCACATGTGGCAGCGGCTGCACTTACATGGTCACCTCAGCTACCGAGCTCACCGGGGCTTGAAGACTTAGTGGTGGTGCTGGCGCACATTCTGGGGGTGGTACCCTCTGGAGTCACAGTGGCACTCACACACGTGCATCCGGGGCCTCGCCTCTCAGCCACAGTGCCCATAGGCAGTGCTCGCACACACCCTGCTGTCTTCAGACATCTCACCCTCGATTGTGGGGTTGACCCAGACACCAGTGTTGCTGGGTCTGTGCTGGCTGCATGTGGCAGAAACAAGGGGAAAGGGATCAAACTCAAGGCATAGGGCTTACACAGCAGACAATTTAAAAAAATAAATTTTTTTTTTCTGGATAACACTTAAAAATACCCAGAAGTTACTCCTAACTCTGCACTCAGGAATTACTCCTGGCTGTGCTCAGGGGACTTTATGGAATGCCGGGGATCGAACCTAGGCCGTCCATGTGCAAGGCAGACAGGCTACCTGCTGTACTATCGCTCTGGCCCCTCAAAGCAGATGATTTAGACACTGAACCACTCCCTGGGTAGCTCCTTAATAGTTTTTTGTTTGTTTGTTTTTGTTTTGGGAGCTGCCCTCGACTGTGCTCAGGGCTTATTCCTGGCTCTGTGCTTGGGGGTCACTTCTGGCG
Organism: Sorex fumeus; assembly: GCF_029834395.1. Lineage (NCBI taxonomy): Eukaryota > Metazoa > Chordata > Mammalia > Eulipotyphla > Soricidae > Sorex > Sorex fumeus. The sequence goes on from NW_026606179.1 coordinate 17,862,874, forward strand.
GGGCTCGGGGGGGCGGCATATGGGATGCCACCGATTAAACCTGGATTGGCTGCATGCAAGGCAGGTGCCCCTCTGGCCCCTGGATTTATTTTATTTTTTTCTTTCTGGGTCAAACCCAGAGATGCTCAGGGGTTACTCCTCCTGTCTCTGCACTGAGGAATTATTCCTAGTGGTACTCAGGGGACCATATGGGATGCCAAAGATCGAACCCAGGTTGGCCGCAGGAAAGGCAAATTCCCTACCTGCCGTTCTATCACTCTGGTCTCTGCCCCCTAGATTTTTAAATAAAATCAATAAGCACTTTATTAAATAGTCATTTCACTTGCACCCTGACCAAGTGCATACCCAGATGTACGGCTTGGTTCACTTTTACCAAGTGGACACGTGTGTGTGCTTGGAGGGAGGACCCTAGGACCGCAGTTCTTCAGCTCTGATCACAGGGTCCCAGCATGCCCTGAAAGCGAGGGACAGATCTGCAGAATCCATCCATCCAGGCAGGGTGTGGCATTTAGCAGGAAAAAGGGACTGACTGATCTGGGGGTCTTGATCTCTGGATGGGTGAGCACCTGAGCAGCAGTACGTGCTTTGCATATGGGAGGACTGAGTTAGATCCTTAGCATTGTGGGGGCCCCAGGCACCACCAGGAGTGACTCTGAGCTGGGAGTAACCCCTGAGCACCACCAGGTGGGGTCCCAAAACACCCAAGTGGGTGAATTGAAAATACGGGTCTTGGCTCCACCCGGACCGGCACCAAGGCACACCTGCAGCCTCTCAGGACCCCGAGTTCCGGCCCCTGCATACAGCCCTCGCTCCGCCACTTCCCTTCCCAGGTCTTAAAGCTTTGTTGGAATAAACAATATAAAGTTAAAAAGAAAAAAAAGAAAATACGGGACTTGGTGAGGCCAGAGTAGTAGTCCAGCAGGGAGGGCACTGGCCTTGCACTTGGCCAACCCAGGTTAGATCCCTGGCTTCCCATATGGTCCCCGGAGCACTGCCAGGAGTGATCCCTGAACGTAGAGCCAGGAGTATGCCCAAATATGGCCCCAAAAGAAAAAGAAAATATCGGTCTCAGGGTCCAAGCCAGGAGTAAGCCCTGAGCACTGCTGGATGTGACCCTAAATTTGTTTCCAGCACCTTCTCCCTCCCCTCCACCCCCAACACACTCAGAAGGAAACCAGGAGCCTCAGGGCAGAAGATAGGGTTTGCTAGAGCACTTGGCTTGCTTATGTGAGGCCCTGGGTTTGATCCTCAGCACCACCAAACTCCCACTCCCCCCCCAAAAAAAACAATAAATAAATAAAGCGGCACCATCTCAGTGACCCGCAGGGAGAAGCCAGATACTTTCACTGTGAGTCCAGGGATGTGGAATATCTGGAACCAGGACATCTGCTGACACAGAAAGATTAAGTGGTTTCCAGGACTTGCGGGCGGGGGTGGTCAGGGAATGTGGGAGTGATGACAAATAGGTAAGGGCTTCTTATGGGTGGTGATGAAAACATTCTAAAATTGATTGTAGTTGGGCTGGAGCAACAGTACAACAGGTTGGGGGTTTGCCTTGCACGCAGCCAACCCAGGTTTGATCCCCTGAACCCCATAAGGTCCCCCAAGCACTGCCCAGGGGTAAGTTCTGAGTGCTGAACCAGGAATAACCCCTGAGCATTGCTGGGTGTCGCCCAAAAAGCAAAAGAGAAGGTTGGTCGTGTTGAGAGTTGCTCAATTCTGAATATCCTAAAAGCCATTAAAACCTGTCCCTAGGTGTTTATTTTGGCTTTGGGGCCACACCCAGCAGTGCTCAGGGCTCACTCCTGGCAGGGCTTGGGAAATATTTGGGGCGCGGGGGATCTAATACAGGTCATCCCTGTGCAAGACACGCGTCATGACCACTGCCGGACAGACTATAGCTCCGGCCCATCTTGGACGCTTCTTTCTGGGCTCTCTGCCCACAGGCACATGTCTGTGCCCCTCCTGGGTGTCTTGGGGCAGGCGGTGTTTGGGGCAAGCTGCAGGCACGTGCTTTTCTTTTTTTTCTCCTGAATTTCCAGGGTCCTTTGAAGCATGCTCAGGGACTTTCACTGATGACATTTTGCCCAGCTGCTGTAGCCCGATGCTTCAGTGCTCTGTTCACTAGGGCCACCCCTGCAGTGGGGGTGGGGTCCGATGTCTCCTCCAGGTCCCCAGGTGTTCTCCCCTCCCTCCCAGGGCGTGCAGGGTTGGTGGGAGGGGTGGCCCCTGCATCCCAGCCCTTCTGCAGGCTACCTGGTGGGAACAGTGTGTGCTGGGGCTGGGGAGGGGACACAATGGCTGAACGAAGGTGGGGTTGGGGGGAGCAGCCCTGCAGGCACTGCAGGGTGTGACCCTCAAACTGAGCAAACAGAAAAGCAAAATGAAAAGAACGCGGCTGTGTGTGACCCTGATGGCACTCCCTGCCAGGGTCCAGCCTTTTCCTGTCGGAGGCCAATGCCGAGCGGATCGTGCAGACCTTATGTACAGTTCGGGGAGCGGCTCTGAAAGTCGGCCAGATGCTCAGCATCCAGGGTACAGCCTGTTGCCCCCCACCCCTGCCTGCTCTCCCCCTCCAGCCCCCCGACCTCCTTTCTACTCCCTTCAACTCCCCCCCCCCAATACTCCCAGGGTAGGGCAGGGCTGGGGGCTCCCCTCCTCATGGTAGGTCCAGGGTCTCCCCCCTCACGGTTCCCCTCGCAACTTCCCCCCAAGACAACAACCTTATGAGCCCCCAACTGAAGCGCATCTTCGAACGTGTCCGCCAGAGCGCTGACTTCATGCCCCGATGGCAGATGATGGTGAGAATATGTGTGTGTGTGTGTGTGTGTGTGTGTGTGTGTGTGTGTCGGGGGGGGGTGGGGGGAGCTGGAGAGATGCACTATCTCCTCCCCTGATTTCTCACCCCGGTGTTCGCCCCAAACCCAAGGGGAGCGCCGGAGCACAGTCCTTGGAGGACCGGCCTGAGGCTTGCTGGCGTGGAGGGTGCTGAGTGCCGGGTTGGGGGCGGGGGGCAGTGGCTAGAGGAGTGGCGGGGGCTGCGGGTGAGATGCGGTATGTGTGGGGGGCAGGGAGCAGCGCCACCCACCACGCAGGACCAGGCAGGCCACACGCGAACCTTGATGGTCATGATTCCTCGTTTCTTAATTAAAGGCGATCGTGGCTGTAAATAGGTTGGCACAGCGCCTGGCACTGAGTAAGTGCCCAAGACATGAGCTGTTCTAATAAGCAGGCGAGGGTGTGGGATCCGGAAGGGGCAGCCGACGTCCCCCTCCTGGTCCCAGCCCGGCATGATGCCTGCCCCGCTCTCTGCCAGTCCAGACAGGCTCTGGCCCAAGGAAGCCCTCATTCAGCACTGCTTTATCACGTGCAAGTGAAGAGTATCAGCTATAGGGGCTGGAGTGCTAGTGCTGTGGGGAGGTCGCTTGCCTTGCATGAGACCGACCCAGGTTTGATTCCCGCCATCACTTAGGGTCCCCCGAGCCCCACAAGGCATCATGCCTGAGCACTGATCTGTGAGTCAACCCCAAACACTGCTGGGTGTGGATGCCCTCTGCCAAACAATACCATCTAGGAGTGCACCAAGGAATAGTCTCAGTCTTCACTCCTTTCTCATAGCAGTCCCCAGTGCAGGCTGTCTGTTTCCTCGTCTATGAAATGGGATCATGGCCCTAGGCTGAGCCCCGGGCCCCACATGGGGCAAGCCATCAGGGCTCATGGAGAATGTGCTCAGCCGCCCTCGGTCACCACCACGACCCCGCTTTCCACAGAGAGTTCTTGAAGAGGAGCTGGGCCAGGACTGGCAGACCAAGGTGGCCTCCTTGGAGGAGGTGCCCTTTGCCGCTGCCTCCATTGGGCAGGTGCACCAGGGCGTGCTGAAGGATGGGACAGAGGTGGCAGTGAAGATTCAGGTGAGAAGGGGAGTGGGGCGGGTGTGGGCCCCCTGGCTGGCCCAGAGCTCTCACCCCCTCCACCCTGCCCCTTCCCCTTGCAGTACCCGGGTGTGGCCCAGAGTATCCAGAGTGACGTCCAAAACCTGCTGGCTGTGCTGAAGATGAGCGTGGCCCTGCCAGAGGGTGAGGTCCGCCCACCCATCCCCTGCTGAAGGCGGGAGCCCCAAGGGAGCCAGTGCAGCCTGGCGTGGGGGAGTGTGATCCCACCACCCCGAAACCCCCCCCCCCCCGGGGAGCATGAAAGAGATGAAATAGCAGAATCTGTGGCCCCAAAACCAGGCCCGGTGACCCTGCATGTACAGGGGAAGGGAAGGCGAGCGAGGCTGAGTGTGGGGGGCCCGGGGGTGCCCCAGGGAGTGGGGGCAGGGGCAGGCCTAGAAGATTCCGGGACCTGGAAAAGAGACTGAGCAGGTGGGCCTGAGGGGTGGGAAGATGCCCGGGGCACTTGAGGCCGAGTGTGGGCAGGGGCAGACTCTGGCAGCGGGAGAAGGCGTCCCTGATGAGGGTGGGGGAGGGCCAGGGTCCCCCCCTCTGACGCTGCTGCCCACCCAGGCCTGTTTGCCGAGCAGAGCCTGCAGGCCCTGCAGCAGGAGTTGGCCTGGGAGTGCGACTACCAGCGCGAGGCAGCCTGCGCCGGGAACTTCAGGTGGGCCACGCCCCGTCACCCAACCCGCACACCTGGACAGGCGGCCTTGGCCGTCTCTCCTCATCCACGCCTTCAGGCTGCACCCTGCTCCCCGCCCTTCTCCCTGTGCCCACTGAGCCTGGTGGGCACCTCTCCCCACCTTAGCCCTCCCCCCCTGTTTCCTTGCCCATTCTGTGGGACACCCCCTGCCTCCCCACCACCCGGACTGATGGGCTTCAGCAGGCGGGTGATGGAGAGAGCTGCTGCGCACGCGTCTCCAAGGTACCCTGCACCGGGGAGTGGAAGTGGGCAGAGAAGTCGCTATTCAAGCAGGTTTCTGGGTTGTTGGGTGCCAAGGATCCATCCAAGGGCCTGTTAGGAGCAAAGCATGTGGTGACTGCTGAGCCACTTCCAGCCCTGTGAAGGCATTCAGGGAACAGTCTGGGGGAGTTGGGGGCTGGAGAAATAGTCCTCTGGTAGGGTCCTTGTCTTGCACACAACTGGCCCAGGTTCGATCCTCAGCACCCTACAGGGTACCCTGAGCACCACTGGGAGTGATAGCAGAGCAGGAGTAAGCCCTGAGCACCACCAGGTGTGGCCCAGGAAACACACAAACAAAAAGGAGGAGGTTTTTTTTTTTTTTTTTGTCCCAGAGAGGCTGGTGAGATGCTCAGTAGGTCAGGGCGTGGGCTCTGCATGCCGGAGGCTTGGGTTCGATCCCTGGCACCGCATGGTCCCTTGAGCGCTGCCAGGAGAGAGAGTGTGTGTGCCCCCTGCAGGCTTTGGTTAGGGCCGTGGGCCCTGGCACAGAGGTGGGATCTAGTCCCACGCCAGCCCTTCATGCACCAGATGGCCATATGGTACCTGGGGATCTGGCCATGTCCAGGGGCAGAGAGGGTCAGCTCTGTTGATGACGGGCCTGAGGGTTTTGGGACAGGGGACCCCGGGGAGGCCTGAAGCAGAGTCCTGAGGAGGGTGGTGTGAAGGGGGGCTGACGGTCTCTGGGGTGACTTCTCCCGCCCCAGAGCACCCTAAGCACCAAGAATAACCCCCCCCTTTACCCCCGCCCCTCCCTCCAGCCACCTCACAGACCCCCAGTGGGAGCCTCATTCTTTGTTTTGCAGTTTTGATTTTGGGGCCACACCTGGTGATGCTCAGGGCTGACTTGAGCTCAGGGACCACTCCTGGTGGTGCTCGGGGGACCATATGGGATATCGGGGATTGACCCCTGGTCAGTTGCATGCAAGGCAAATAAATGCCCTACACGCTGTGCCATCACTCCAAATAAGGTCTCACTCTTATTCCTTGTCCCCCAAATCTGACATTGGCACACCTCAATCTATGATGGCTGTTTATTAGAATAGGGTCTGGGATGCTGGGATGTTGGAGGGGGCCCTTAACGGGGGCTCAGCTGCTGCTCTGTATACCACACCCTCCGCCACCAGCTCTCATCATCCAGCCAAACACAGACTTGAGAAATTTTTGTTTGTTTGTTTTGGGTCACACTTGGTGGTGCTCAGGGCTGACTCCTGGCTCTGCTCAGGGATCACTCCTGGCGGAATCCACATGTGGTGGCCAGGACCGAACCAGGGCTGGCTGGATGCATGGCATGTGCTTTCTCTGCTGTACTCTGTCTCTCAGAGCACTGTTGAATGAGTGAATGCGTAAGCAGATGAATAAAACACAGAATAAATGTGAGCTCAGACAGATATGAGCCATCATTCAGGACAGAGGCAGGAGAAAGACAGGCAGTAGCCAAACAGGCTGTTCATGGAGGACTTCTTAGAGGAGGAGGCCATGAACTGGGCCCTCACAGAGCCTGAAGCACCAAGTCCCTCCTCCTCCCTTCCCTTCTGCCTAGGCAGCTGCTGGCCGATGACCCCTTCTTCCGGGTGCCAGCTGTGATTAAGGAGCTGAGTACAACACGGGTGCTGGGCATGGAGCTGGCAGGAGGGATCCCCCTGGATCAGTGCCAGGGCCTGAGCCAGGATATCCGGGATGAGGTACGGAGTCTTCTGGAGCCAGAGTGAGGGTGGTGCCCCAGGGCAGAGCCAACGGTTGTGTTGGGGGGGAGGGGAGGGGTGGTTGCTGGACCCTCGCTCCTGCCTTGGGCCAGAAGGCTGAGCTGCCTCTCCCACTCGCCCCTCAGATATGCTTCCAGCTCCTGAGGCTGTGCCTGCGGGAGTTGTTTGAGTTCCGCTTCATGCAGACCGACCCCAACTGGGCCAACTTCCTGTACGACGCCTCCAACCACCAGGTGGGTCCCTGGAGCAGGAGCACCAGCTGCTGGTGCCCGTGTTTCCCCGTGTCCCAGGCGCCTGGCACAACACGAGTTTCCCTCTGGCTTGGTCTTGAAGCTACCTCTGGCGGTGTGCTCGGGGGACCACAGTGTGGCGGGCAGGAGGCTGGGTCTCCCACCGTGGGCATCAGCTCCAACCCTGGGGAGCCTCCTGGAGGCCAACACAGTACCCAGATGGTTCCGTTGGTCTTCCTCCAGGTACTGACTCGGGAACTCGGGCCTGCCCATTTGTGGCTGGGCCATGTCCTAGACCGGGCCCTGCTCTGGTTCCGGTGGGCAGGTGACCCCCGCCACACTGCTTTGACCTTCATTACTGTTCCCTGGAGGAGACTTGGCTATGGAAGCACAAGGGGTGCTGGGAAATGGAGCCCCTGGTCGCCACCGGCCTCCTAGCAGCCATGCAACAATGCAGAGCAGCCTGAAGGCCCTAAATCATGGTCACCACACTTGCTGTTCTATTAGACACATCAGGCACCCACCAGTGGCCTCTTGCCAACGACAAACAAGATGGGCTGATGCAGCAGTGCTATGGAGAGGGTGCTTGCAAGCATGCAGCTGACCCAGGACCATCCCCAATGGTCCCCCAATCCCCCCCTGAGCATACACAGGAGTCCAGGAGTAAGCCCCGAGCACCACTGGGTGTGCACCCTGTACCCCGCCTTCCCAAAGGCTCTGGGAAAGCCTCACCTTCCCGGGGCACCCAGTCCACTGGGGAACCAAACCCCAGCACCCTGCACACTGACCTAGAGCCACAATTTTCAGCTCCCTCCTGCCTGTAGCAGAAAAAAAAAAAAAACCACTCGATCCAGAATAGTCCAAGGCAAGATGGAGAAGCACAAGCTAGAGTGGTCAGGGCTGCTTGGGGAAGCCAAAGAGAAGATTGAGTCAGCCTGGCATGGGACAGGTCAAGGAGGGCTTCTAGGAGGAAATATCCTTGAAGCTGAAACCAGGTAGATCAGAAGAGAACTGAAAGAACAGGAAAGGACGCAGGACGCCCATGGGCAGGGGCCCAGGGTCAGACATAGACCTGTCTCTGTGTGGCTGCCAGATGGCTCGAAGGGATTTTCTAAAACATATCTCTGGGGACTAGAGCGATAATACAGCAGATAGGGTGTTTGCCTTGCACACGGCCAACCCGGGTTCGATTCCCAGCATCCCATATGGTTCCCCGAGCATCGCCAGGAGTTAATTCCTGAGTGCAGAGCCAGGAGTAACACCTGTGCAATGCCAGGTGTGACCCCCCCCCCCAAAACACACACACACACACACACACACACACCCCTCTGGGCTAAGGTGTCCCATCCATAGCTGCTCAGAACCTCCAGCATCAGGCCTAAAACATGTATTTATGAAAACCGAAGGCCGGATAGTACTCAAGGCCTGAGTTCCCACCACATGGTATCCCCCCCACCCAGTACCACCCCAGCCCCAAATTCTGATGATGTGGCTCCAAATCCCCCTCAAAAATTAGAATCAGTTTTTTATTTTGGGGGGGCACCCCCAGCGGTGCTCTGGGCATACTCCTGGTTCTGTGCTCAAGACTCACTCCTGGCAGACACGGGGGACCATATGGGGTGCTAGGGATCGAACCCAGGTCAGCCACTTCACCCCCACCTTCTCGCTGTACTCTAATCCCTAAATCAATACATTTTAAAGAGGTGTAAATTCATACCTCCTAACAGAGTCTTTAAACCAATATTACCTCAACAAAAAAACTTACGGGGCTGGAGTGATAGTACAGGGGGTAGGGCGTTTGCCTTGCACGTGGCTGACCTGGGTTTGATTTCCAGCATTCCATATGGTCCCCTGTGCACTGCCAGGAGTAATTCCTGTGCATCGCTGGGTGTGACCCAAAAAGCCAATAATGATAATAATAAATTAAATAAAAGCCTTACAATATAGAGACAAAACCCCTAACCACTTACAGTGAAAGCAAAATAAAAGATTTCTTCAGCGTCCTGTGGGGTGGATTGGACGTGTGGAGGCTGCCAGCCGGGTGCTAGGGACTGTGGCAGGAGAGAGGGACAGAGGGGACTGTGGGAGCATCCCAGCATTTCCTTTACCACACCTCGTTCCTAGGTGACCCTGCTGGACTTCGGTGCAAGCCGGGAGTTCGGGACGGAATTCACAGACCACTACATCGAGGTGAGTATTTTCTCGCACCAGCCGGAAGGCTGAGGTTTCCCGCCGGGGCCTGAGCTGAGGGGCAGCAGAAGCCTCAGGCTCCAGAGTCAGGAATTGTTGAGTACCAGGGGCCGTGATGGCCAGGCCCTCCTACCGCCCCCGCCCCCAAGAAGGGCCTCACAGGTGCTAAAGTCAAAGCAGGCCCCACAGTCATCTGTCACTCAGCACACATGGGGCTGTTTGCTCTAGGGGCCATACTGGGAAGGGCTGGAGGGTGGCCGGGCAGTGCCAAGGAAACAGCCCACAGCCTGGCGCATGTCCGACATGGGCTTTATCGCTTTAGCTGTATCTTCCCCAAACTGGGATGTGTCTGGAGCGGGGATATGCTTGGTGGTGCTCTCTGTGGGGACCGAGTGCTACCAGGAGTTGGATGTGGGTCTCCTGCATGCAAAGATGTGTTCAGTCCTTTGTCTTTAAAAAAAAAAGTGTATATATATATATATATATATATATATATACACATACACACACACACACACACACACACACACATATATGGTTTTTGGGCCACACTCGGCAGCGTTCAGGGTTTATCCCTGACTCTGTGCTCAGGGATCACTCCTGGAAGTGCTTGGGGGTGTTGGGGCTCGAACTTGGGTCCGCTGGGTGCAAGGAAAGCTCCCAGATCTTGGTACTGTTTCTCCAGCCCCTACTCAGTCCTTTGAACAACCTCTCTAGTCCCAAGGCTGGGGTTTTGGTTTTCTCTTCAATGTTCTGAGCTCATTTGTTGGGTCCAGAGAGAAAGAGAGTACAGGGCTAAGGTCCCCCATGACCAGTGTAACTCCTGGCACCCCCTTGTTCATGACCTCAAACATCTGGGACTGTGGGGGCCTCCCCCACTTTCCCCCAAAAATAAAATCAGGGAGTAGAAATGAGTTGACAGAAATAATTTGATCCAGAGTGACCCCGAGTGAGCCAAGTGATAGTACAGGGGCGGGTGCTTTTCTTTTTTTTTTTTTAATTTCTTTTTTTTTATTTAATCATTTTTTTATTGGTGAAACACCATGAGGTACATTTATAGACTTATAAATTTTTGTGCTTGGGTTTCAGTTATACAATGATCAAGTACCCATCCCTCCACCAGTGCCCATCCTCCCCCACCACGGGTCCTAGAATCCCTCCCACCCCCTAACCCCCCCCCCCCCCCCCCGTCCCACCCTGCCACTGTGGCAGGGCATTCCCCCTTGTTCTCTCTCTCTTCTTTTGGGTACTGTGTTTTGCCAGAGAGGCATTGAGTGGCAATCATGTTTGGTCTATAGACTACTTTTAGCATGTCTCTCCCACCCTGGGAGGGTCTTCACAACACCCTTTATTTGGTGCTCTCTTCTCTATCTGAACTTCTTTTCACCTAGAACGTGTGGCTGGCCTTCAAGTCATGGAGCAAAATTCCTGGTACTAATCTGAGCCATTCCTGGGTGTTAGTCTCCCGTTTTGTTGCTTTATATTCCCCAGATGAATGCAATCTTCTGTGTCTATCCCACTCTTTCTGACTCATTTTGCTTAACATGATACTTTCCATGTAGTACCACTTGTATGTAAATTTCATAACTTCATCTTTTCTAACAGCTACATAGTACTCCATTGTGTAAATGTACCAAAGCTTCTTTAACCAGTCATCTGTTCTCGGGCACTCAGGTTTTTTCCAGATTCTGGCTATTGTAAAGAGTGCTGCAATGAACAAACAATTGCAGATGTCACTTCGACTATACCTTTTTGCCTCTCTGGGATATATTCCCAGGAGTGCTATAGCTGGGTCAAATGGGAGATCAAATTCTAATTTTTTGAGAATCATCCCGGGTACTTTTCTTGCAGGCAGCCGACCTGGGTTCAATTCCCCAGCATTCCATATCATCCCCCTGAGCACCACCAAGAGTGATTCCAGAGTGCAGAGCCAGGAGTAAGGCCTGAGCACTGCCGGGTGTGGCCCCAAAACAAACAAACAAAAAACTCCAAAAAGAAAAACAGAGTGACCCCAAGTGGTGTCGGGCTGTGTGAGTCACTCCCAGTATTGCTCTCCCAGCACTGGGGGCCTGACAGTCTGCTGGTGGCACCCTGGGGGCCCTGCTGTGGTTGGGGGTCCTACTCAGACCTCGTGCTGCTGGGCATGCCCTCTGCCACCTGTGGTACCTTCCCAGCCCTGTCACTTTCTGTGCTTTGTTCATCTCTGCAGTGCTCACTCCTGGCAGACTCAGGGCCGTATGCAGTGCCGGGGATCAAACCCAGGTTGGGTGCATGCCAGGCAGGTACTCTCCCTGCTGTACCATTTCTTAAGTCACTGCATTGGGTGGAGCGGCACTCGGGGGGTGGGAGCCACCGTGGACGGTACTCAGCCTGGCTCTGCTGGAGGGCAGAGTTGGTATGGGGGGTTAGGTGCTTGGCTTGTACCAGCCGGCCCTGGTTTGATCTCAGCACCCACTAGGGTGGCCCAAGCCCCACCTGAGCGCAGAGCCGGGAATAAGCCCTGAGCACCACTGGGTGTGACTCCAAAACAAGAACAATCGATTGGGGCCTTCCGGTGCCACCAGGGATCAGACTCAAACCTCGTGTGTGCCAGCCACATGCTCTGGTGCCTGGGACTGTGCCAAGCACCGACCAGGTGTGGCCCTATAGCCACCCTGCAGTGACTCAGTGGGAAGCACCGTCTTGGCCTCATTATACAGATGAGGCAAGTGGGGCTCAGAGCGGTCATGGCCCTTGCCCGGGTCACAGCAGACCCAAGGTTCAGACTGAGGACGTGGGTCCTGAGGCCCTCCATGTGTCCTTCTCTCCCAGCAGGCGGCCCCCTCGCCCAGAGCACCCCCTACTCCTACCCTGGGTCAGTTTGTCCCAGAGGCCACAGAGGAGCTGAGCTCATTGATCAGTTGTCATTGGACATTCGACCGGGCTTCTTGATTCAATCATCAGTTCACCCGGGGACAAGAGAAGCCTCCAGCGCCAGGCTCCGCGTCCCCAGAGTGGTCAGGGTTGGGATGGGAGAAGCACAAGGGATTATGGGAACCCAGAGGAGCAACCTTGTCAAGCCTAGGGGGTCAGGGAAGGCTTCCTGGAGGAGGGGACGTCTGAGTTGAATCCTGAGAAGGATCCATTAGGAAGAGATTCGGGCGGCTTTCCAAAGTGCCAAATCAAGAGATGTGAAGGAATATTCATTTCTATAGAGCTGCTCTTCCCTTTTTTTTTTTTTTTTAAATTTTTGGCTTACGCCTGACAAATGCTCAGGGACTACTCCTAGTTTGGTGCTCAGGGTTCTCTGTTGGTGGTGCTCAGGGGGCCGTGCCAGGGGTAGACCCTGGGCCTCCTGGCACCATCTCCCTAGCCCAGCTTCTGGAACTTGAGTGTTGCCTGCACACACCCCTCCCTCCCCGTGACCCAGCTCAGACATGACCCTGCTCAGACGCTGGGCCGGAGCTAGGCTTCAGCCCCTGTCCATCTCCCGCATGCGACCGGAACTGCTGGGACAGGCCCTGTGCTTTGGGGTGCTTTGGGGCGCTTTCAGGCACGAGGTCCTTGTCTGTTTCTGGGCCACTGGCTGGGCAGGGAGGAGGCAGAGGCTAGTCACTGTCCACCTACCCCCACCCACAGATCTAAGCTTCGTAGCTCGCCCGTGCTCTGAGGGTCCTGGGGAGTTCCCCGAAAGATCTGAGCAGGGGAGAAGATGTCAGAGTTTGCACCATCCCTCTGAATAAGGGGGAGGGGTAGGGGGGGCAGCGGGGGGGTATGGGGAGGGAGGGGCCAGAGCCCAGGGAGGCTCTGATGATGAGAATCAGGGGCCAGGCCCCAGAGGTGGAATTGGGGGCTGGGGGGAAGGAGGAGGAGTTGATCTCTCCCCACACACACACATGCACAGATCCCTGAGGATGTCGCCCCCGCTCCCGCAACCCCCCCCCCCCCCGCCCCCCGCAGGCCTGTCCAGTCTGGTCCTCCTGCTGCTTGCCAGTCTTCTCCAGTTTGAACCGGCCCCTGTTGCGGCCCCAAGGCCCACAGTGCGACAGATGGCCAGACAGGCCGGGGCTGGGGAGCTGGAGCTTTGATCCCGGGGTCCCTGCCCCTGCCGGCCAACCCAGAAAGGGCAGCTCGCTCGGGGAAGTGTCGGGCCCTGCCCCCACCCTCCCCAGGTTCCCTGGTCGCTGAGCAGGCCACTCGAACCTCACCGTATCCCACCTCACCCATGCGGAGGCTCTGGTCAGCAAGTGACAGGGTGGAACTGCGCCCCGAGGCAGGTCCCAATTCTGTCTATCCATCCATCCATCTGTACTACCCCCTGACCCCACCCCTTGCCCCCATACCCCTGCCCCAGTCCTCTGCACTCAGGACCAGGAATAAACTCAGGTCCACCAGGCATTTGCTAAACAGGGGTTCATCCAGAGCCTCTTGAGGACCTGTGCCGGGTCCAGCACGGGATCCCCGGGCAGCAGGTGGTCAGAGTTGGTGCCTCGGCAACCTGGGGACCATCCTGGGCCATAGTCACGTCCTAGTGCAGCCGAGGCAGGGACCCCTGAGCTGCACTTGCCTTGTTGTTTCTGGTGTGGATCACTTCCAGGAAGGCTCTGTTTATTTCCCAGCCCCAGGGTGGGGGGGGAGCGTCGCAGGGGCCCCCTCCCCACACCCCCCTGCAGCCCCCAGGGAGACACTTGGGCAAGATGGGGGGAAGAGACCTGGAGGCAAAGGGGTGGGGGGGGACAATGCCTCTGGGAGCCAGGCTTGAGTCCAGGTGTCCAGATCCCTCCTCTTCATGCACCCTACTCGTTACTAATTTGTTTTGATTTGGGGGACACCTCTGGAGGTGCTCATGGGCTTCTCCTGTCTTGTTCCTCAGGGGGTCTTTACTGGCAGTGCCTGGGGGGGTGGGAGGGGAGACCCAGTCTCAGCCTCCACCCTGAATGCAAGGTGCCTGAGCTCCCCAACTTCCACTCCCCCTCATCCTGTGTCCCCCCGAACCCTTCCAGGTGGTGATGGCTGCAGCTAATGGAGACAGAGACCGAGTCCTGCAGAAGTCCCGGGACCTCAAATTCCTCACAGGCTACGAGACCAAGGTCAGGGACATCTGCCTAGGAGGGAGACATGGGGGTCGGGGGCTGCAGGTCTCTGGGATGGGGGTCCACAGAGAAGTGGGGCTGCCCAGCTTCTCAAGGAACCCTGCCCAGGTGGGTACCACATATCTATTCCAGAGCGAGGAAATGGGGGTACTGCAGGTACAGGCTGTGTGTCTGGGGCTCTGGGGGCAGGTGAAGGGCCTTATTCTGGGGCTCTGCCTGACCCTCTTGGGGCAGGGATTGAGGGCTGGTATTTATACTCCAGACTGGCTCCCTCTGCGACAGATGGGGGGCTATGTCCTGGCTGACCAGCGTGTTGTCCTCCTGCATCCCCCAGGCCTTCTCTGACGCCCACGTGGAGGCTGTGATGATCCTGGGGGAGCCCTTTGCCACCCAGGAGCCCTATGACTTCGGGGCAGGCGGCACTGCCCACCGGGTGCAGGGTCTTATCCCTGTCCTGCTGCGGCACCGCCTCCGCCCGCCCCCAGAGGAGACCTACGCGCTGCACCGGAAGCTGGCGGGGGCCTTCCTGGCCTGCGCCCACCTCCGGGCCCGCATCGCCTGCAGGGACCTCTTCCTGGACACCTACCGCCGCTACTGGGCCCAGCGCCAGGCCTGAGAGCCAAGGCCCTCTGCCTCCCAGGGGCCCTCGACAGAACTCAGCCTTCCCACCCTGGGAAGGCTCTGGGATTGAGGACCGGCCCCACACCCCAGCCTTCGGAGGATTGCCTAGCTCTCTCTCAGGGGCTTCACCCCTCCATCCTGCTCAGCGCAGGCCAAGGTGGTATCAGGGAACCAGTCCGCATCGAGGGAGCCGGCTGTCACAGAGACTCAGACTCAGAGAGAGGGAAAGCCTCCACCCCCACCTCTGGTCTCCCAGGAGGGAGTCCCCTCTGCGCAAGGAGGAGGCAGGCTTGGCGCTGGGCAGAGGCCGCCGTACCACTTCAGACCCCTCCAGCAGCTGCCTGCTCTCCGCTCCATCCTCTCTGTCACCAGGGTGGGTGGCCCTGGGCATTGACCCTTCAGCCCGAATAAAAGCGGCCCCCATCCCCCAGCTCTTGTGCCTGCGCTGGAGTGAGGGGTGGGGGAGGAGCCGGTGGGCTGCCTCCAGGTGCAGATGGCGAACCCCCTCCCACCCTCTTGTCTGAAAGCCTCAGCCCGGCCCGGGCCATCTGTTGCCGGGAACCTCCTTCTCCCCTTCCCCTCCCACCGTGCCCCCCAGCCCCCTGCACGTGCTGACCACCTGCTCAAAAGGCTGTGGCAGCTGAGACGGCCACCCTCCAACCCCCGGCCACCTCCCGGGCTCTGGGCTCCCGGCAACCTCGCCTTGCTAATGGGCCTTAATGCCTCAGCCAGCTGCTCTGCCAAAGCCACAGGACTGGGCGGGAAGGTGGGGTGCGGGGGAGGGGGGTGCGGGAGCGGCGGCGGCCAGAACCGCACCCAGGTCCCGGCCCTGAAGCCAAGCCCGAAGCCCACGGACGGCGCAGCAGGACGCCGGGGTCTTTCCAACCCCCCCTCCCCGTCCTTGCAAAAGTGCCTCGTCACAGCTCCTGCCCGCCTCCGCGGGGCTGCGAGAACGTGGGGTTAGCTGTAGGATCCGGGGGTGCGGGGCGGCGCTGCACCTCCGGGAGCGGCGGCCAGGGGGTGCGGACGTGGGGGGGGGGGGGGGCGATCCAGACGCGACTCCAGCGCACGCGGCATGCGGAGCCTCGACTGCCCAATGGGCGTGGTGGGGAGGGGGCGGGGCGAGGGGGGTCTTATTTATACGTGGGCGGGGCCTGACGGCGGAGGGGCGGGTCCTATTTGCATATCCCGGCGGCGGGCCAATGGGCGGGGCGGGGCGGGGCCTCGGCGGGAGGGCCGCTCCCCGCCCCCGGATCGGAATCCTCCGGGGAGCCGAGCGGACTCGCGCGCGTGCATCCCGCACCATTCCCCGGCCTGCGGCCCCGGCCCGCGTCCCCGCGAGCTGCCGCCGCCGCCGCCGCCGCCGTCGGAGCGCCGGGCCCAGCCGGGGCCGCGGGAGGCGGGGGCGCCCGGGCCCTGGATGTCCCGCAGCGCGGCGGCCAGCGTGAGAAGGGCGGGAGCGGGGGACCCGGGCGGGGGGCGGCGCCGCTGCTGATGTGGCGGAGGGTGGGAGGCGTCCGCGGCGCCCGGATGCAGCGAGGGTGCCAAGGCTGGGGAGGATGGTCCTGGGTGGGGGTCCCGGCACAGGAGCCCCCTTCCGCGGTAGCCAGCCCAGTTGGGGAGACGGGGGGCTGGGGCTGGGGGTCGTGGGCATAGGCCCTCTCTCCAAGGCTCCGGAGCTAGGGCGCCCTGACACAGACCCCCTCGTGATTAAAAAAAAAAAAAAATCAAGGACAGGGGCCAGGTTTTAGGTACAACTCCCTAGGCCAGGTTTTTTTGGGGGGAGGGAGTGGAGTCCAGAGCACAACCCGGGTCCCAAGCCCAGGCCTCCCCTCCAGGAAGCGGTTCCAGAGGAGACGCAATACCTCCCCCTCCCTCCCTCTCTCCAGAGTCTGAGCACAGCAAGCCTGGAGCAGGGGTCTCTGCCCACAGCTCCCCCTCTCCAGCCCAGGTCTGTGGGGGTGCCGAGCCCCGCCGGTCCCCAGGCCCCAGAGGTTGGCAGGGCACAAGTATCCCCGCCCCAGCCTCCATCCTTGGGCGGCGTCCCAGGAGCAGCCCCTTCTCCAAACAAGGTCCCCGGACTAGCGCCCGGGTTCCGGGACTCCACCCCGGAGCCCCCCCAGATTGGATGAGATCCGAGCAAAGCTGGGTCACCCCCCCTTCCGCCCCCACAAAGGCTTGGTCAAGGGCCCCGGGGCACAGGTCCCCTGGGGTTACCCCCTTTTGTCCCTGGGACTGCCCACCCAGCTGTCTGGGCGCTGCCCCACCCGCGGACAATGCACCACCACCCCCTCCGGGTTGGGGGACGCCCCTAGGCGACGGGCTTCAAGCTGTGCTGGGGGTGGGGGGGCGGCTCCCCAGGGACCAAGTGCCGCTGTCTGCGGTGGCCTTGTCCCTGCCGCTGCTGCCGTCTTTGTGTGTGGTGGTACCTGGGGAAGGGGGCAGGCGGGCAGACAGACGGGCAGGCCGTGGGGAGGGGGCCGAGTGTCACCCCTTGTTTCCGTGAGGGTGGCGCGTGCACTGCAGGCTGTTCGCTCTGAGGGATCTTATGTGTGTGTCTGTGTTTTAGGCTTGTGGCCGTGTCTGGAGGTGCCTGTGATTGTGAGTGCATGTATATGTGTGTGTATATGTGTGTGTATATGAGTGTGCTCCTGCTGCCCCCCCCCCGCCCCCATGTAGACCCCTGCACTTTTTCTAGCCCCCAACTCTCGAGTG
This sequence comes from Sorex fumeus, assembly GCF_029834395.1. Taxonomy (NCBI): domain Eukaryota; kingdom Metazoa; phylum Chordata; class Mammalia; order Eulipotyphla; family Soricidae; genus Sorex; species Sorex fumeus. The sequence continues at coordinate 17,880,304 of NW_026606179.1, forward strand.
CCTGTGTATGCATGCTTGTGACCCCAGGGGTGTATCGGTGACTCTCGCTGGGACCCCCTGCGTTTTGCGATTTTGTGGGCGGCGGTGTGGAGTTGGCACATGGGTGGAGTTGGACATGGGTGGAGTTGTGGCCAGAAGCGGGGTGGTGTGTGCCAGCCCGTCCAGGTGCGGCCCGCACGGGTGCCGGGGACTGTGTCTCTGCGTCACACACTTGTCTGTGACACACAACTGTCCCTGCCTCCCTGCACGTGTGACACTGTCCCAGTGTGTGCAGAGCCACATCTGTGAGTGTCCAGCTCCCTCAGGCCGGCTCTCGCTGCCCATCGCGCCTTGATTGTCGCGGGTGTGCGGTTTCCCTCACATCTGGGGTGGGTTCTTTTTTGGGACTGGGGGAGCTGGAGGATGCCTGGGATTGAACCTGGGGTGTCTCACTTACAGGGCAGGCGCTCTCCTGCTTCCCCCCCCCACCCCAGCCTAGATGCGGGGTCTGTCGCCCTCTTCCTGGTGGCTTCACTCTGTGCGTGTGACTCATAGGTGTGTCTGTGTGGTGGCACCAGGTAACGGTGCGTGTTTGTGGGGGCGCGTCCGTGGCTGTGGCATCTAAAAATTCCCCCAGGCCTGCCTGTCTCGGCTCCTGGATGACTGTGCACGCGTCTGGGCCAGGTACTGGGGAGAGCGTGTGTGTTCTGCCCTGGGTTTGGGTTGGAGTGACGGGGTGTGGGCAGTGGTCACTCGCTCCGGCAGGCATCATGCCTTCTGTGGGAGCACAGCCCTCTGTGCCCTGTCTGCCTCCTGGCGCTGTTGGGTGACCACCGGCCCGAGGGGCATTTGTGATGTCCGGGACTGTGGGTGTCTGTCCACACAGCCTGGGTTGGACCACACACTTGTCTACAGGACGTGCGGGCCGACCGGAAGAGCAGCCATCACAGAGCATGGTGATCGCATGGTCGTGGGATCCACGAGGCTGTGTGTCCATTCCCGTGGCTGGGTCACTGCCTCTGTCTGAGTGTGGCACCTCCTTGGTGGCCATTGCGTGTCCCAAGAGTGCCTGTCTGGTTCACTCAGGGCCCAGACTGTGGCCCTCAGTGGGTGTCTGTAATCTGTGGTAGATAGAGCGAGGGTTGGTGGGGGAGTCCCAGAGACTGGGGGACCAGGGTCAGGTGTGATGAGAATGTGTGCCTGTGTGTGTACGTGTGAGTGCGTGTGTGGGGGGGTTGGGGGGGTCTGCTCATGGGCTTCCTGCGTCGCCAGCAAGTGTGGCCGGGCTGAGACCATACGATTGGGTGCTTATGGCTGAGCAGGAGGTGACCTCTGTGTGTCTCTTTGTGGCTGGGTCCCCAGTAAGAACTTGGGGGGAATCTGTGCCTGGATCTTGCTCCTTGTATGTGGCTGAGGAAAGAGGAATGACCCAGTGGCAGGAGGTGACGGGGAGGCTGGGACACTCTGTGCTCCCATGCTTGTGGACTGATGTTGGCAGCAGAGACATGGGCTGTGTGAATGTGGGTGCCCACAGCAGCTCCTGCTGCCCTCATGTGTGTGTGTGTGTGTGTGTGTGTGTGTGTGTGTGTATGAGAGACTGTGGCTGTGTGACCGTGTGCTGGGCACCCAGGGCAGGCATGGCGTATGTCCAGCTGGCTGTGTTTTGTGTGTGACCCTGGCCGGTGTCTCAGGGCAAGGTTTCCCCCTCCTCACGCTGCCTAGGCTGTCCCTACAAACACCACCCCCCCGCCCCCCCCCCGCCCCCCTGCTCACCTCCTCTTCCTGGGCCCTTGGAACCAGGTGGCTGCGCTCCCTGGTTACTGTTGCTATGACAACAGGGTTCTCATCAGGGCATCTGACATGAGGGGGGTGGTGGCTGATGTCCAAGGAGGGGGTGAGGCAGGGGACAGAACCCCTTGCAGACCAGCGTCTCACCTCTCGGCTCTCCTGTGGGCAGGGCGGAACCAGGAGGCCCGAACACCGCTTGCCCCCAGCCCCGTGTGGGGCCCCGGGGCCCCCTGCACCCTCCAGGACGGAGCCAGGTGAGTGGCCTGCCAAGGATGGGGCAGGGGGCAAGTGGGAGGGAGGGCCTGGCAGCAGGAACACCGGATGCATTGTGTGCATAAAGGGACACTCCCCCACTGGGTGACCCTCCAAACCTTCCTCACTGGGCATGAGTTTACCCAGACACACAGTCTTCCGTGCACACACTAAGACTCTCCAACAGCCCCCAACCCCAGGTGGAGGGTCACAGAACATGAACAGACTTTATTCTGGACAATCTGCAGAGGGCACACTCCACGGCCCCACGCTGCCCAGATGCAGCCTCACACACAAGCCTTCGGGCTGGGGCTCTCCCCACGAGTTCTACTTCTGTGCACACATGCACATGCGCACACACACACACATACACATACACACACATAGGCTCAGACACACACACGAGCCATACACACACATGCATAGGCACACATGCATACACAAATACATACACACGAGCACACCAAGTGCACACACACACACATAGACATGCATGCATAGGCACATATGTGCACGCACAGGCACACATGGGCGTATGCACGCACACACACACACACACACACACACACGTGCGCACGGCTGCCCTGTTCGTCCTCAGCCCTCTCCCAGACGACAGGCTGACCGTCACTTCCTCCCAGACACACTCAGACAAGCCCCAGAGAGCGTCACCAGGTGCACACACACTCCCTACTAACAGCCGTTTGCCACACCCAGACCCCACACAGCCTCTCCGAGTCCTCTGGACACAGATCCTGGGGGGTGGGGGGTACCTCCCTCTCTCGGGCCACAGGTGCTCTGCCCAGAGTCACAACCAGCTCACAGGTAGCGTGTGATGACTCCCAGCTTGTCCACCTGATGGCCCTGACTGGGCACAGACTGCCCCCCCACCCCCCCACCCCCGCCGGCGTTCACAGGACATGTCTCTCTGCACGTGGCAGTGGCTGGCTCCTGGGGTCCCTCCTGCTAGAGGCACCATACTGGCGCTTCCCCCACCTCCTCCCAGGGGAGGGTTGTCTTAGCAGCTGCTGACCGCCACCCAGAACACAGTTCCTCCCCCCCCACCCTCCTGGGAACCCCATCTCAAACTACACGCGGTTGTCAGGCTGTAACTCGGACTGAGATGAGCTCCCACCCCCCAACCCCATGTGGCAGCCCCAATGCCCCAAGGCAGGTGCAGGCAGACCCTTGTGCCTGCACCTGCCTCTTTCCCGGAGCCCCCCAACCCTATTGCTCCTTGGCCTCCCACTACTTTGGGCCCTCGGACGGATCCTTTCACCGCCATATCCCCCATCTTTAAACCCCTACGAGCTGTGACTCTGCAGCCCTAGACCCCCGAGCTTCTGAACCCCTTCCCCTCCATTTTTTTTTTTAGCTTTTTGGGTCACACCCTGCAATGCACAGGGGTTACTCCTGGTTCATGCACTCAGGAATTACTCCTGGCGGTGCTTGGGGGACCATATGGGATGCTGGGAATCGAACCTGGGCCGGCCGCGTGCAAGGCAAACGCCCTACCCACTGTGCTGTTGCTCCAGCCCCACCCTCTCCCCTCCATTGCCCCTTCCTTCTTGTCCCCTGGGGGACCCATGTTCCCCAGATGTCACGGCCTCTGGTTCAGCGCCCGCCCCGCTGTTTCCCTCCTCCTTGTGCTCCATGTCCGTGCCCCCGCCCTGTGTCCGCAGACGGGGCGGGCACCATGAACAAGTTACGGCAGAGCTTGCGGCGGCGGAAACCCGCGTATGTCCCCGAGGCGTCACGGCCACACCAGTGGCAGGCAGACGAGGATGCTGTGCGCAAGGGCACCTGCAGCTTCCCTGTCAGGGTGAGTGTGGGGTGCGGGGGCGCGGGGCGAATGAGGCTCCCTGGGGGTGGGGTCCTGGAAGAGACCCCGCAGACTGGAGCACCTCAGCAGTGGAGTCGCTCCGGGCAGATCTCCCGGGACCCAGGTCCTATAGAGCTGGGATTAAATACAGAGTCATAGCAGGGCAAGCGCTGGCCTTGCATGCACCCAGGTTTGATTCCTGACATCCCATAAGGTCCCATGAACACCGCCAGGAGTGATCCTTGCCCATCGATGGGTGTGACTCCAAAGCAAAACTAACCAAAATAAAACCTGTTGAGGGCTAGAGAGACAGTACAGAGGGCGCTGCTTGCCTTGCACGTGGCTGACCCCGGCTCAATCCCTGGCACTGCCTATTGGTCCCCTGAGCATTGTTAGGAATAATTGCTGAGCACGGCCGGCTGTGGCTGGAAGAAAGACTTTTATGGGGGCTGGAGCAATAGCACAGCAGGTAAGGCGTTTGCCGACCTGAGTTCGATTCCCAGCATCCCATATGGTCCCCCAAGCACCACCAGGAGTAATTCCTGAGTGCAGAGCCAGGAGTAGCATCGCCGGGTGTAACCCAAAAAGAAAGGAAAAAAAAAGATTTTTTTCCATACGCTCTGTATCAGGAGAATATTTCCGGGGGTGGGGGGTGGGAAGCAGGGCCGCCTGGAGTTACCCCAGAGTGCCAGAGCTCACAGTTTCAAGGGCGCCAGTAGGTTACTGAGATGCTGCAGCGTCTGCAAAGTCCTCAGCTGCTAAGTGCTTTCTGGTTTAGACAACAACGATGCATAGGCCTCAGCAGCATTGGGGCTTGGGCCATGTGGTGGGTAGACTGGGTTCAAGTCCCAACCCAGCCCCTTCGGCACCAGTAACCCCAGTTGTCCTTCCCTTCTGTCCCCCTCCTTTGGAGACTGGGGCCCAGGACCAGGTGCGGGTGAAGGCCCAGGGAACAGACGGGACAAGACAGACAGCCCGGTGGGCATGCCTGGCGAGGGAGGGGCTCCACCTTGTGAGTTGAGGTGTGGTGTGGACGCCTCCAATAAGCAGGGCATGCTTCCGGCGCCGGGTGGAACTTGCTCAGTGAACCCCAGGAATGATGAATGATTGATGGTCGTGCTCACGTCGTGTTCTCCACCTGCGCCCCGCAGTACCTTGGCCACGTGGAGGTGGAGGAGTCCCGGGGCATGCATGTGTGTGAAGATGCTGTGAAGAAGCTGAAGGCGGTGAGTGGGGGACTGTGGCAGGGAGGGGGCGCAGGGGACCCCCACCAGTAGAGGCAGCCCTGACCCTTGCCTCCCTGCTCCCCAGATGGGCCGCAAGTCGGTGAAGTCAGTCCTGTGGGTGTCGGCCGATGGGCTCCGAGTGGTGGATGACAAGACCAAGGTAGGAGGACCGTGGGGCAGGGGTTGACATCAGCTGTGCCCCGTTCACTCTTCCAGAATCCACGGAGGACACTGTCAAGCCACTTGCCTGCCCCTCCTTCGGGCCTCTTCTAGAATGTTCCTTGGGCCATATCCCAGCTTCCCTCACTGCTTAAGCATGAGCCCCCTGGTTACTTGCCTGCTGGCATTGAGAGGGGTTGTGAGCCGAAATTGGCATTCCAGTACCTGTCACCACCCCCAACTCCCCAACTGGATGACCATACACACACACACACACACACACACCATGCCTAAGGGGTCTCATCTGTAAAATGGGGATAATGGTCTGGAGGGATAGTTCAGCACTGGGCCGGAACGATAACACAGCAGATAGGACATTTGCCTTGCACATGGAGGACCCAGGTTCAATCCCCTGCAACTTATACAGTTCCCTGTGCATGTGCACCACCAGGAGTAATTTCTGAGTGCAGAGCCAGGGGTCACCCCTGAGCATCACTGGGTGTGTCCCCAAAACAGCCTAAAAAGAGAGAGTGTGTTCAGCACCGAAGGCATTGCCCCCTGTGGAATTGTCCCCAATTGGTCATCCTGAAGCAGCACCAGGAGTGACTCCTTAGCACACAGCCAGGAAGAGTCTCTGGGCTACCCTAATCATGATCCAAAAGCTTCCCCAAAATGGAATAGAATGAGGGTCAAGATGGACCCTCCTTTGCCTTGCACGCGGCCAACCCAGGTTCAATCCCCAGCATCCCATATGGTCCCCCATGCATCAGGACTGATTCCTGAGTGCAGAGCCAGGCATAGCTCCTGAGCATCACTGGGTGTGATGTGACCCAGAAAGCCCAGAAAGCAAAAAAAAAAAAGATAGACTCTCCTGTCAGACAAGATCTCTGTGATTGATGAACCCACTACATCCAGACGGCTGAAGTGGAGAGTGTTGCACTACTGAGAATCATGAACCCGCGGCTGGGGCTGGGTACTCTGCTCACCTGAGTCCCCAGCAACGGGCAGAGAAGGCCCCTGCAGCGGAGTGAGGGTTTCACTGAGACCCAGCCAGGCCTGGGCTCTGGTGGCATAAGGCAGTTGTCTCAGCCGGAAATACCATTTATTTGTTGAGAGCCATCTGGTTGGTGCTCAGGGATTACTCCTGGTAGAGCTCAGGGGACCCGCTTTGGTGCCAGGGACCAAACTTGGGGCAGCTTCATGCACTGCAAGCACCTCACCTGCTCGACTTTATCTATGGTCGTTGTTTTCTTTCCTTTTTTTTTCCTGCCTGTTAACGCCCCGTTCATGAAGTCTTGCCTGATTTCTCCTGAGTTGGCACTTTCTTCTCTTGCTTCCTGTGTGAGCAACTGCCACTCCCCCACCCCCGCTTCTTTTCTTCTTGCTTTTTGGGTCACACCCGGGGGGTGTGATGCTCAGGGTTACTCCTGGCTCTACCCTCAGGGATCCCTCCTAGAGGTGCTCGGGTGCCCTATGGGATGCCGGGGATCGCACCCCGGTCAGCTGCGTGCAAGGCAAACACCCTCCCCGCTGTATTATCACTCCAGCCCCGTACCTGTGCCTCTCAATCTGAGCACTGACCCCTCTGCCTGAGCCTCCCTCCTTCCATCCTGGCCGTCGCTCTGGGCTGGCTCCATGAAGGCGTCCGACTTTTCCTCTCAGCTGGGTGCTCTGCACTCCCTGGCACCCCCCTCCCCCAACCCGGGCCATTTCTTTGGCTCACAGCTGCCACAGGGGTAGTGTTTACCAAGTGACTCTATGCGAGTCTGATGACGTGCCTCCTGTGGCTTCCCGGGCCCTCCCAGGACCTGCTGGTCGACCAGACCATCGAGAAAGTCTCCTTCTGTGCTCCGGACCGCAACCTGGACAAAGCTTTCTCCTACATCTGCCGGGACGGGACCACGCGCCGCTGGATGTGCCACTGTTTCCTGGCACTCAAGGACTCCGTGAGTGTCCCCAGGATCCTGCCCTGCCATCCCAGCCCCAGTTCCCATGGGCCCCCTTGCAGCCAGTGACACCTCCGACTACTCCATGTCCAGTGCTCTTGCCTGGCAAAGGGGGCGGCTCCCAGCTCCACACCTCAGGGTCATCGGGGACCCAAGTGTGCTCATGAGAGGTGCTCAGAACATGCTGCCCCCCAGGCATTCCCACAGCCGCCCCATCTCCCCCTCCTCCTCCTCTCCTGTGTTCTGTGCTTCTCCAACTTTGCTACTGGGTGCTTCCACGCACACACGCGTGTCCCCAAGCACAGAGGCCCCAAGTGGGCCCAGCTCTGGGACTGGGATATTTCTGGCATACAGAGGTCTAGAGCGGTTGTTTCTCAACCTTTCTTTAACCTTCTTTCCTTCCCTATGTTCACCGCCCCCCCCAACTCTATTTGGTACTATGCCCCCCACCCCATGTGTGCAGGTCCCTGGAAATATCCTCGGTCCTCCACTGGAGACCACATACCCCCCACACACTGTAAAAAATGCGGATCCAGAGGATTGCCTGCTCCCAGCAGGACCCTCCAGTTCCAATCGAACAGTTGTTCCACTGGAGCAGTAGTACAGTGGGGAGGGCGCTTGCCTTGCACACAGCTGACCTCAGTTCGATCCCCGACATCCCATAGGATCTCCAGCACTGAGCAAGAGCCGCCAGGAGTGATTCCTGAGTACGGAGTCAGGAGTAAGCCCTGAGCATCACTGGGTGTGTCCTAGAAACAAAACAAACAATACTTGTTCCCCAGCAGCACTCACTGATTCTTCTGCCTCCATTTTTTTTTTCTTTTCTGGGTCATACCTGGAAATGCACAGGGGTTACTCCTGGTTTTGCACTCAGGAATTACCCCTGATGGTGCTCAGGGGACCATATGGGATGCTGGGAATCGAACCCGGGCCGGCCACATGCAAGGCAAACGCCCCCCCTGCTGTGCTATCACTCCAGCCCCCATTTTTTTTTTTAATTAAATCACAGATAGTTACAAAACTGTCCTTGATTGGGTTTCAGTGTACAGTGTTCCAGCATTGTTGTTGTTGTTTTCTTGGAAGGACCACACCCAGCAGTGCTCAGAGCTAACTCCTGGCTCTGTGCTCAGGAATTACTCCTGGCAGCCTTTGTGCACCATAGGGAATGCTGGAGATCAAGCCTGAGTCAGCCGTGTGCAAGGCAAATGTATTATCCATTGTTCTATTGCTCTGGTCCCTACTTCTGTTTATTTTGCACTGGTTCCTTCTGTTTTGGGTCCCAAGGACTCCTTCTGAGAGTTTGGCGTCAGCCACTGTGGCGCATCTTTTCAGAAGTGTTCTCACAAGTAGGGCTCTAAGGTTTGTTACAGGGAAGCTCCAGATTCCACTGATTCCAGTGATATCAGAAGCTGGTTTCAGAATCTGAACAAAAGCATCCAAATGCAGTTTATGGGGTACCTGTGCAGCCCCCCTCACCCATCAGGGGATGCGGCTTCACATATGTCTTGTTGTCACATTGGAATTCAGCTTCCACTCCTCTGTGATCCTGGAGGGATGCTTGTGCTCCAGCCCTTACATCTTCATTCCAACCACGTGCCAGGGGGAGGCATGACATCTCCAACTCTATACTGCTGGCAGGAACCTAATGGTCAGGATGTCTTAGCTGCAAAAGATGGTGGAAAATAAGTCTTTTCTGCTTATTTTGGAGTTATACCTGGCAGTGCTCTAGGGCTACTCCCAACTCTTAGCGATCACTCCAGGCAGTGCTCCAGGGAGCCTACAGTTGTTGTGACTTGGGCCTCCACTTGCACAGCACGTGCTTCAGCCCTTTGAACTGTGTTCCCTGCCCCCTGCCCTGGACCTTGGCCACAAGGCTTCTCAGTGCTCTGTGGTGGCCAGTGCTCGTTGGTTGCTGACTGCAGACCAAGTCCAGATCAGGAAGAGCCTGTGAGGGACTCGGAAACTGGAAGGCTAGAGGCCAGGAAGCCTGGGGATATCCCCCCTCAAGGCACTCCTGGCCCGCAAGATTCCTTTGTTGGTGGAACTGGAGTGATTGCACAGCAGGTAGAGTGTTTGCCTTGCATGAGGCCAACCCAGGTTCGATTCCCAGCATCCCATATGGTCCCCTGAGTACCGCCAGGAGTGATTTCTGAGTGCAGAGCCAGGAGTAACCCCTGGCCAGAAGACTGAGCATCGCTGGGTGAGACCCAAAGTCAAGAAGGAAAAGAAAGGAGAGGAGAGGAGAGGAGAGGAGAGGAGAGGAGAGGAGAGGAGAGGAGATTCCTTTATTCATTTGTTGGTTGGTTTGGGGGCTACTCCCATCTCAGTATTGAGAGGTCTCTGTGGTGCTGTGATTGAACCCAAACCTCCTGCAGGCCCAGCTCTGACTGATAAACTTCTTTTACAAACCTGAGGTCTCAGCATCAGGCTGTGGGGCCTTTGGCACAAATGACTCTCTCAGGGACTTTGTCTCTTCTCAATGGGGGATGGAAGCATCCATTCTGGAGGTCACACAGAAAGTTCTAGAATTCTTTTGGGGGGAGTTGGGGGTGTCTGTGTATACCCAGTAGTGGTCAGGGCTTAGTCCTGGCTTTGCATTCAGAAATTATTCCTGGAAGGCTCCAGGGAACATATGGGATGCCGGGGCTCGAACCTGGGTCAGGCCACGTGCAAGGCAAATGCCCTCCCCGCTACGTTGTCTCTCCATGCCCACCCCTCCTTTTCTTCCTACTGCTGGGAACCACACTGCCCAGGTCTCAGGCATACAAGGCAACTTACTGTCCCAGCTCCAGCACCCCCCAAGGAAGTGTCAGTTGATGTCCTGTACTCCGTGTCCAGTAAACACGCACAGTTGCGCTGGCTTGGGGAGAACGTGGGGGCGGAACACGCGCAGAGGGAGCTTTGCCGTCTTAGCAGTGAGTCTTCCCGCACGAATCTACGAGGACTCCATCTGCTTCGCGTCCCCGCCCCGCCGGGCTGGTGGCTTTCTGTGGACTCGTCCTCCGTGTTCTTAGATTCCATTTGCTCTGTCAGACGCTGCTGTACTTGCAGTTGTCAACCTCGTGTCAGTCCCAGGACTGCGCATGGTGAGGGCGCATAGCTGCCTCAGATTTTTGCTTCCTGATCTTGTATTCTAAAAGTCACGTAAATAAGTGTGTGTGTGTGTGTGCACGTGCAACTGCTGTGTGTGTCTCTGTGTCTGTCTGTGTGTGTGTTTGTGTGTTTCTGGGTTGGACTCCAGGTTTCTCGCAAAGCCTACACTGATCCCTCAATAATATTAGCCTCAGCACTTGGATTCATTTAGTTTTATTGCTTTATTTTTTTCTGGGCTACACCCAGTGGTGTTGGAGTTGGGGTGGCTGGCTCCCTGGCGTGCTTGGAATCTGTTCTCTGCTAGTGGGCTGGGGGGATGCAGTGTAGGATCTAATCCTCTTCCCCTGAATTCAGAGTGTGTTTCTTCAGTCACCTTCCCAGCTCTTGAATTCATTTTGTAACACTGGGGATTTAAATTCATTTTTTTCACCGATAGGCTATGGATTCTCTCTTTCTTTCTTTCTTTCTTTCTTTCTTTCTTTCTTTCCTTACTTCCTTCCTCTCTCCCTCCCTCCCTTGCTCACTCCTCCCTTCCTTCCTTTGCAACAACCAGCCATGGGGTTACTCCAGGCTCTGCACTCAGGAATTACTCCTGGCAGTGCGCAGGGGACCATATTGGATCCTGGGGATTGAACAGGGTTGACTGCATGTGAGACAAATGCCCCATTCGCTGTATTATCTCTCCAGCCCGGATGGATTTTTTTCAAACTTTGTACATTTAAACACATGTCATCTGCAAATAGACATCTCTTTACTTTCCCCCTTCCACTTTGGATTCCTTTTCTTTTTCTCTCTCATCTTTTGGTTGTTTTTTGGTTTTGTTTTTATTTTTTTGGATCACCCCTGGCGATGCTCAGTGGTTACTCCTGGCTCTGTACTCAGGAGTTACTCCTGGCAGTCCTTGGGAGACCATATGGGATGCCGGGGAATCAAACCCAGGTTGTCCGCGTGCAAGGCAAACACCCTACCTGCTGTACTATCACTCCGGCCCCTCTCTTTCTTTCTTTTTTTTTTTTTTTTTAATTAGTGAAACACCATGAGGTACAGATTTTTGTGCTTGGGTCTCAGTTATACAATGATCAAGTACCCCTCCCTTCACCAGTGCCCATTTTCCACAACCAAGGGTCCCAGTATCCCTCCCACCCCCATCCCCCCCATCTAACCCTGCCTCTGTGGCAGGGCATTCCCTTTGTTCTCTCTCTCCTTTTGGGCGTTGTGGTTTGCATAAGAGTCCGGCCCCTCTCTGCCTATCTTATTTTCTTTTTCTCTCTCTCTTCCTATCCTACTTTATTTTTTTTGTTTTTGGGTCATATCCCACAGTGCTCAGGACTCACCCCTGGCTCTGCACTTGGTATCACTTCTAATGGGCTTAGGGTGCCACTTATAGAGTATGGGGATTGAACCTGGGTCGGCCACATGCAAGGCAACTCTCTACCTGCTGCATATCGCTCTAGCCCCACTCTTTTTCTCTTTTTCTAAAACTGGGTATAGTTATTATTATTATTATTACTTGGGGCATCATGACTTATAAACTTAAAAAGTTTAAATTTTTACTGCTCTGGCCTGGTTTACAAATTGGTGTTAGTAGGATTTCCTACAGGAGCTGTTCCAACAATAGACCCTCCACCATTGTCCTGTTGTCCCTCACCCCTCAACCCCCATGTCCATGCTTTTTCTCTCGTGCCTACTTTCTCTTTTTATGGGGGAGTGGCCACACCCATCAGTGTTCAGGGCTTACTTCTGGCTGTGCACTCAAGGATCACTCCTGGCAGTGTGCTCGGGCGCCATGTGAGACGCTGGGGATCGAACTCAGGTTGGCCAGGTGCACAGCCAGCACCCTCCCCGCTGTGCTATTGTGCTGGACCTTGGGTTCCATCTCTTGCACCCCAGAGCACCGCCAAGAGCTACTCACAGATTCTGAGCCCAGAGTGGCGCTGAGCATCATTGAGTGTGGTCCCCAAGTGGAAAAAAAAAAAAACTGTTCGCTGAGTTTTTCCCAACAAGTTTGTTGTTACTTAGGTGCCTGGGGGTGTAGGTCTGGGTTCTGGGGTAACTCTGGCAGAGCCTGGAACATACTCAGCAGTGCGGGGTGGTGCCAGAGAGCGTCCCTGGCTCATTTCCCACTCCCTGTGTTGGCTTAGATTTTTTTTTTTTGGTGGGGGTGGGGGGGAGTCACACCCATTTTTTTTTCCTCTGGGGCACATGTGGTGCTGAGAAGGGATGGAGCTCGGGCCTCCTGCAGGAGAAGCATGTGCTCGGTCCCCTGGAACGCTCCTTCCTCACAACACTCACTGAGATTTTTGCATGTGTGTTTGGGGTTGGGGCTCAGAAGCTTTTTGCTCCTGACTCTGTGCTCAGGAGTAACCCCCAAACAGTGCTCAGGAGATTGTATGTGGTGCCAAGGATTGCCCTCAGCCTATGCAGGACGAGCACCTTACCTCCTGTATCTCTCTGGCTCCCATTTGTTCAGTTTGGCTGACCCCCACTTGTTCAGTTTGGGGGATTTTGTTATTTTTGTTTTGGGGGGTGTTTTTGGGGGGTTGTTTGGGTTTTTTTGTTTGTTTTTTGTTTTTTGTTATTAGTCACACCCAGCAGTGCTCAGGGCTTAGTCCTTGTTCTGAGCTCAGGACTTACTCCTGGCAGAGTTCGAGGACCATGGGTTGTGCTGGGGATAGAACCCAGGTTAGGGGTTTGAGTGATAATACAGCAGGGAGGGCGCTTGCCTTGCACGCAGCTGACCCAGGTTTGATCCCTGGCTTTTCCTATGGTCCCCGGTACACTACCAGGACTAATTCCTGAGTGCAGAGCCAGGAGTAACCTTTGAGCACCACTGCGTGTGACCCCAAAACCAAAAAGAACCCAGGCTAGTGCACGGCAGGTGCTCTACCACTGGACTGTCTCTCAGCCCTGTATGCTTAGCTGTTTTTGTCTTTTTGGCCACACTCACTGGTGCTCAGGGCTTGTTCCTGGCTCAGCACTCAGGGATCATTCCTGGCAGTGCTCAGGGAACCCTGTGAAGTACTGTGGATTGAACCCAGATCTGCTGTGTGCAAGGCAAATGCCCTCCCTGATGTACTATGGCTCTGGCCCCCGTTTGTTTAGTTTTTGTTTAGTTTTGGTTTGTTGTTGCTTTTTGAGTCACACCCGGCAATGCATAGGGGTTGCTCCTGACTTTGCACTCAGGAATTACTCCTGGTAGTGCTCCAGGGACCATATGGGATTCTGGGAATCAAACCCGGGTTGACTGTGTGCAAGGGAAACGCCCTACCCGCTGTACTATCGCTCCAGCCCCTCATTTACTTAGTTTGAACTGTTGCACACACATATGTGACCAAGACGCCCGCCCCCCCCCCCCCCCCCCACACACACGCCCATTGGATCCAGATCTGATACCCAGGGCAAGAGCTACATATTACAGCAGGTAGGGCGTTTGCCTTGCACGCGGCCAACCCGGGTTTGAGTCCCAGCATCCTATGTGGTTCCCCAAGCACCGCCAGGAGTAACTCCTGAGTGCAGAGCCAGGAGTAACCCCAGAACACTGCTGGGTGTGACCCAAAAAGCTAAAATTAAAAAAAAGATCTGACACCCGTCTCTCCCCCAAAGTGCCCTCATGTGCCTTCACCGATAATCCCCCCAACCCTGCTACGCCCCAGTCAGCTTTGTGCTTTTCATCAGAGTTGAGTCTTGCCTCTTGTGGAACCCAAACGGAGTTTGCTCAGCTCTGACAGTCCCCGTTGCTGCTTCTGGCCCAGAGGGGACACTACAGCCCAGAGGGGTGCAGAGACCTTCCACACACCCCACCCCAGCCATTGAAGTGAACCCCAATCTCCTCCCCCAGGGCGAGAGGCTGAGCCACGCCGTGGGCTGCGCCTTCGCCGCCTGCCTGGAGCGGAAGCAGCGACGGGAGAAGGAGTGTGGGGTCACGGCGGCCTTCGACGCCAGCCGCACCAGCTTTGCCCGCGAGGGGTCCTTCCGAGGGCGGCCGGCCGAGCGAGAGGCCCCTGAAAAAAAGAAAGGTGGGTTCGAGGGCTTGGTGCTGGGGGTGGGGAGAGCCACAGATACTCCGAGACACGTGGGCTTGGGGATTTCCTGCTGGATCTTTGTGTTTGGGGTCTGCTCCCGGTGGCACTCAGGGCAGGCTGCCAGCTCTGTGCTCAGGTTCCGGGAATTGAACCCGGGCTTACAGCCTATCAACCCCGTGAGCCGTCTCTGCAGCTCCTGAGGGTGTTGTGTGGTTTGGGGGCCACACTTGGCAGCTCCCAGGAGCTTCTTCTGGCTCTGTGCTCCCCTCGGTGGGTGCTCAGGGGACCGTGCCCAACCCAGACTGCTCCAGCTGAGTCTGAAGACCTGGGCTGCCTTAGAAAGTGGGCTGGCCAACACTCAGGTGCGGGAAGGCCCAAGGCCTCGGGGGACCTCCCAGGCTTCCTCATTGCTGGGGGCTCCTCCCAGCTCCATGCTGAGCTGGACTCAGACCCAGAACTGCAGGCCGCAGGCTTTACGCTCACTCCCCTCCAAGGCGAATATCGTAAATACTTAATAAAGAGCATCTCCAGAGGCCCTGATGCAGGCAGTGAGGAAACTGGAACTGGCCCAAGAATGAGCAAGGATGAAGCAGTGTGGGACCTCGCTTTCTCTCCTTTGCTTTTCTTCAGTTGCTTTTTGTTCTGGAGCCACACCCAGTGATGGCTACGCCCAGCTGGGTGCTGGGGGTGAGGTTTTCCTAGCCATTGTGGGGGACCTTGCTGTGGAGAGGGTGAAATCCAGCCCTGCTCATGCAAAACCAGCTCTAAGCCTGTTGATCTATTGTCTAGCCAAGTCCAAGCTTTTTTGTTTGTTTGGGTTTTTTTTGGCCCCGGATTCAAGTTCCTATTTTATACCTATATACCCAGGTCAAGTCAAATGATCTCAGTTGAGAGGTTGGAGAGACAGAACAGTGGGTAGAGCGTTTGCCTTGCACGTGGCCGTCCTGGGTTCAATCCACAGCATCCCATATGGTGCCCTGAGCCCACCAGGAGTGATTTCTGAGTGCAGAGCCAGGAGTATCCGCTGGCACTGCCTGATGTGGCCTAAAATCTCACAAAAAAAGGCAGGGGTGGGGGTGGCAAGTAGAACTTGCAGAAGCCCAGCTGTGTTTTTGTTTAGGGACCACAATGCTCAGGGGTTACTTCTGGCTCTGGACTTAGGGATCACTTCAGGTAAAGTAAGTAAAGTAAAGGCCCTCCCGTTGATCATCGATTGGCTCGAGCGGGCCCAGTAACGTCTCCATTGGAGACTTTGTTGTTACTGTGTCTGACATATCGAATACGTCACGGGGAGCTTGCCAGGTTCTGCCATGCGGGCGAGATACTCTCAGTAGCTTGCTGGGCTCTCCGAGAGGGACGGAGGAATCGAACTCGGGTCGGCCATATTGGCTGCGTGCAAGGCAAACGCCCTACCACTGTGGGTGGACCATATAAAATGGTGGGAATAATCCCTAGTCGGCTGAGTGCAAGGCAAGCGCCCTACCCATTGTGCTATCTGTTCTGGACCCAGACAAACCTCTTCACATGCTTATAGGCTGAGGAAGTGGCTCAGCTGGATGCACTTGCCTTGCATGTGCTGGATTGGGTTCCCAGCACGGCAGGGAGGGGAAAAATATATATGTTTATATTATATAACAAATGTAGTATACATAACATTGTATATTATATAAATATAATATATAATTATATATTTAATTTGGGCTGGAGCGATAGCACAGCGGTAGGGTGTTTGCCTTGCATGCAGCCAACATGGCCGACCCGAGTTCGATTCCTCCGCTCCTCTCGGAGAGCCCAGCAAGCTACTGAGAGTATCTCGCCCGCACGGCAGAGCCTGGCAAGCTACCTGTGATGTATTTGATATGCCAAACGCAGTAACAACAAAGTCTCCAATGGAGATGTTACTGGGCCCCCTCGAGGAAATCAATATTTAATTTATTTATTTTTTTTAGAGTCACACCTGGCGATGCACAGGGGTTACTCCTGGCTCTGCACTCAGGAGTTACTCCTGGCGGTGCTCAGGGGATCATATGGGATGCTGGAAATCGAACCCTGGTCGGCCGCGTGCAAGGCAAACGCCCTGCCCACTGTGCTATCTCTCCAGCCCCCTAATTTTATATATAATTGTAGGATTATATTGTATGTCATATTATATGTACAATATAGCACTGTAGCACTGTCCTCCCATTGTTCATCAATTTGCTCGAGCAGGCACCAGTAATGTCTCCTTTGTGAGACTTGTTGTTACTGTTTTTGGCATATCAAATACACCATCGGGGGCTTGCCATGCGGGCAGGATACTCTTGGTAGCTTGCTGGGCTCTCCATGAGGGATGGAGGAATTGAACCTGGGTCGGCCACGTGCAATGCAAATGCCTTATCCACTGTGCTATCCTTCGAGCCCAGGTACAATATATTATTGTAAATATATATGATATATATTATATATTTTAAGTATATACTTTTTATTTTATTTAATTTTTTAAAGTATATACTTTTTAAAAATGGATTTTTTTATTGAATCACTGTGTGATAGACCCTTACAAATCTGTTCGTGATTAGGTTTCAGTCATACAATGTACTTTTTTTTTTAATTGTTCACAACACCTATGCTTTGCAGGCAGGAGCCCAGGCCCAGGTGTGATTGCTGACACTGCACAGTCCCCTGAGCACTTATGGGAATGAGCACAGTGCTGGGAGTAGCCCCCAGCACCACTTGGGAGTGATAGCCACCTCCACCCCACAAAAAAAGGAACTTTCATACCCCATGAGAGTGGAGTGAGGAGCTAGCAGCTTATTAACAGTTCGCCTGGGTCCCCAGCCCTTCCGTATGAAAATATCCCTTGACTGTTTATCTAATTAAAGTGTCAGAAGCTATAAGGAATGTTATCACAGGGGTCAGGGCAGGGAAGGAGCTTGTGGGTTGTTGTTGTTTGTTTTTTGTTTTGTTTTGTTTTGCTTTTTGGGTCACACCCAGCGATGCTCAGGGGTTACTCCTGGCTCATGCACTCAGGAATTACTCCTGGCGGTGCTCGGGGGACCAGATGGGGTGCTGGGGGTCGGCCGCGTGCAAGGTAAATGCCCTACCTGCTGTGCTATCGCTCTGGCCCTGCTTGTGGGTTTTGGTCCCAGCACCACATCCAGTCCCTTGTGCACTGCCAGGTGTGATTCCTGAGAGCTTCCTGGTGTGGCCCCAAAGCAAAAAAGCCAAAAAGGAATCAGGCTTTCCAAGGAGCCCCAGGAGAATTCAGATCGGAGCAGAAAGCCCTGTCAAGACAGAGGGTGGGTGTGGGGGACGGGCCTTCCCAGCAGGGGGAGGTGATTTCAGCCTGAGCCCTATGAGGGACATTGCAGGGCGGTCACCAGCCTGCAGGGGGCGCTGGGTGAGGGAGGCAGCATGGGGGAATGACCTGGGCCAGCAGGAGGCTGCAGTGAGGCGAGTGACCTTGTGTCCTGTGTCTCCAGCAGAGGCAGCAGCTGCCCCCTCCGCGGCGCCCGGCCCCGCACAGCCTGGACACGTGTCTCCGACACCCGCCACCACATCCCCCGGCGAAAAGGGGGAGGCGGGTACCCCGGTGGCAGCGGGCACCACAGCGGCCGCCATCCCTCGGCGCCACGCCCCCCTGGAGCAGCTGGTTCGCCAGGGCTCCTTCCGGGGCTTCCCCGCCCTCAGCCAGAAGAATTCGCCTTTCAAACGGCAGCTGAGCCTGCGGCTGAACGAGCTGCCGTCTACACTACAGCGTCGCACCGACTTCCAGGTGAAAGGCACAGGTGAGCCCCAAGGGGGAAGAAGTTTCTGGATCTCGACTGCATCTGTAAGGGGTGGGACATGCCACAAGCCACAAGCACCATCAGCCATTGGCTAGGGTCGGTCTGAGACCAGCCAGGGAGAGAAGCAGAAAACTTTTGTTTTGTTTGGGGGCCACACCCAAACACGATGCTCAGGGGTTACTTCTGGCTCTGCACTCGGGAATTACTCCTGGCAGGGCTCCAGGGGACCATGTGAGATGCCAAAGATTGAACCTGGGCTGGCTGCATGCAAGGCAAGCCCCCTACCCACTGTACTGTTGCGCGGGCCCCAGAGCAGGAATCATGATAATCTTGCTGTGGACATAGGGAAGAATCAAGGCGAAATAGGGCTGGATTGATTGGCAGAGTTGACTGGCCTTAGGGAAAAGAGTGCGCTGGAGAGATAGTATAGCGAAAGGGGAGGCATTTGCCTTGAACATGGCTGATCCTGATATCCCTGAAACCCACCAGAAGTGATCCTGAGCTCAGAGCCAGGACTTAGCCCTGAGCACTGCTGGGTGTGGCCTACAAACAAAAAAGGAGAGGGACTGGCCTCTACCTGGACTGGTTAGCAAAAGAGAAGAAACAGCATGTGTATGTCGGTGTTTGGTTTAGTAGGAATCTGATGCCCCGATTCCTTCCAAGCATTGCCATCAGGCCAACGAAGGGTCCAAGTGGGTGGTACCCAGGAATGTGGTGGATTAGCACCATCTACAGTAATGAGGCTGGGAGCCTGGAGAGTTGATGTGTATGATTGGCGTGCATGATCTGTGTGCAAGATTCTTATGCGTGATCCATGTGTATGACCCTTGTGCATGATTGGCGTGTATGATTCATGTGCATGATCTGTATGCATGTTCCATGTGCATGACCCGTGTGCACAGTCGGCATTCATGATCTGTGTGCATGATTAGCATGCATGATTGGCGTGCTTGATCCGTGGGTATGATCCGTGTGCATGACCCGTGTGCATGATCGGCATGCTTGATCCGTGTGCATGGGCTGTGTGCATGATCAGCGTATATGATCTTTGTGCCTGATCCAGCAGAGCATGACCAGACACATGACCAGAGGAAGCAGGAGGTGAAGAGAGGCATCAGGCAGCATGGCGAGGGGCTTGGGATGCTGCCTTTGGGCCAAGGCTTGGGCACCCACCTCCACTGTTTAGCCACTCTAGCCAGGGACTGTGACAGGAAGGACGGGTCCCATCACTGACTCGCAGTGACAGGAGCCAGAGGCGCAGTTGCTGACAGCAGATGCGTCTGAAGTATGAGTCACGCAGGTGATTTCATTGTGTGTCTGTCATAGAGTGTAATTACACAGACCTCGACCCTGTCACCCACTTGGCTCTGTGGCTATATATAGAGCCTCTGTCTGGGTGACCAGAGGCATTATCAGTGCAGTGGCTCTGTGAACACCCACTCGGAGGGAAAAGGGGAAGACAAGGGCCAGGCCCCTCCCATCATTTGGCCAGTCTCCCGTAGAGGTCTGGTCTGGGGAGGAGTAAGGTGAGTTTGGTGGGAGAAAGCATCGTATTTGATTACTAATGTCTGCTGTGGCCAGGAGGAGGAGAGCCGTGGCAGAGATCATGATCCGACAGCCAAGCGTGAGGCCGGGGACGTGACTGAGTGCTACAGTGCCCGCTTGGCAGGCGTGAGGCTCTGGGTTTCACGTCTGGCTCTGGGGAGGAGAGGAAAGATGGGGGCTGTTGCTGGAGGGATAGTATGGTAGGTAAGGTACTTGCTTTGCTTGAGGCAAACCTGGATTTAGTCTCCAGCTCCCTATATGGTTCTCTGAGCACTGCCAGGAGTGATCCCTGAGCTCGGAGCCAGGAATAAGTTCTGAGCACTGCTGGGTGTGTCCCCCCAACCAAAAATAAATAAATAAATAAATAAATAAATAAATAAATAAAAGCAATGTTTGCAGGGACTGGAGTGATAGTATAGCAGGTTGGAGGTTTGCCTTTCAGGCAACAAATGTAGTTTCGATTCCCAGAACCACATATGGTCCTCCTAGCTGCCAGGGGTGCCCAGGAGTAACTCCTGAACATCGCTGGATGTGGCCCCCACTTCAAAATAAATATATAAATGAATAATAATTTCTTTTTTTTTGGGCTTTTTGGGTCACACCCGGCAATGCACAGGGGTTACTCCTGGCTCTGCACTCTGGAGTTACTCCTGGTGGTGCTCAGGGAAATATGGGATGCTGGGAATACGAACCCAGGTCGGCCGCGTGCAAGGCAAACGCCCTACCCGCTGTGCTATCTCTCCAGCTCCCTGAATAATTTCTTTTTTTAAAAAAAAAAGATGTTTACTGTGGGAAAAGGAGGAAAAGGTGACAGGTCTCTCCCTCAAGGAGCCACTGTGTGTGGGTGGTCTTCCCCGCAGTTCCTGGGGCCAAGCATCGGTCCTAATTCCATTCCAAATTCAGACACATGGGGGCCAGAATGATAGTGCAGTGGGTAGGACGTTTGCCTTGCACAGGGAAAACCTGGGTTCAATCCCCAGCATCCCATTTGGTCCCCCTGAACCCCACTAGAAGTGATCCCTGAGTGCAAAGCCGGGAGTCAGCCCTGAGCACCATCAGATGTGACTCCCCCAAAATGAAAATAAACCAAACCTGAAGCACCTGCTAGAGGCTGGGGCTGAGGAAGAAGGTGTGGGTCTGTATCCAGGGGGCAGGCTGCAGGCCTAATTCTTTTTTGAGGTCGGGAGCAGGGTGTTCAGGCACCGCTCACAGCTGGTGGTACTCGGGATCAAATCGGGGTCAGCCATGTACAGCCATCTTCACCTCTGGACTAGCTCTGCCCTCTGACCTACCCCCAGAGTGGCTTCTGAGAGGTGTCCAGCCTCCGCAGGACACACACAGGGGCAGCCTTGCAGCTATGCTGTCCCTGTGTACCACCCCACCCCACCCCGGACTGTCACAATTTCTCTGTGTGAGGGGGCAAGCACCCCAGCTTTATTGGGGAGCCTCAGCCTCCTGACATCAGCTGCCCACTTGTGGAGAGGAACTCTGGGCGGGGCTTAGGCCGTTCATTCCCCTCCTCTTCTCCCTGATGCCCCCAGTGCCGGAGATGGAGCCCCCTGGGGCCAGTGACAGCGACGGCATCAGCGCCCTCTGCACGCAGATCAGCTCTTCCTTCGCCAGTCCTGGGGCCCCCACATCAGGGCCCCCGCCCACCTCGACAGGTAAGCCCAGCCTGAGTCATCGGTGGGGGCAAACCCCGGCACCACCCCTCCAGTCAAGGACCCCCGGGGTCACCACTCCAGGAATCTTGGTGTCTTGTTGCTTTAGCATGAGGGGTTGGCTTGAACCAGGGTCTCTGCCGGAACTCTTCCTGTCTGAAATGATGCTTCTAGCTCTCAGGCTACCCTGCCTCCAAGCCGTGAACCTTCCACAGAGTGCTCTGAGCACTGGGGGCTCATCCTGGTCCCCCTGGGAGGGCCTTAGAATTGCTGACCTTCAGAGTCAGAGCGATAGAGGTGGGAGGGCGCTTGTCTTGCATGCGGCCGACCCAGATTCAATCCCCAGCACCACCCTGAGCCCCGCCAGGTGTGGCCCCAAAGCAGACAGAAATTTTCATGGGAGCACAGCGGGTTAAAGCACGGGCCCTGTAAGAGGGGAAGCAGGTTCAAAGCCCAGCACCGCAGATGATTTCCCAAGAAGCACCACCCGGGGTCACTCCTGAGCACAGCCAGGAGTAGCCCCTGAGCATCACTGGGGACGGCCCAACACCCACCCGCCCACCCCAGTAAGTAAATGAAAAGATTTACTTGTTATGCTTCGGGCACTGCCCAGCCAGAAGGAAGGCGGAGCTGGGTGGGGGTGAGTCCAACTGAGACCACCCCGCCTCCCGCACTGTAGAACCAGCAAGGGCCTTCCCAGCAGTGCTTGGTGACCGGAGTGGTCCTGGGGCCCCTGCCCGGGGCAGCGCAGCGCCCCCAGACCCCGACCCCCAGTCCGGGGTCCCTCATGTGCCCTGCTTGCTGCCTTCTGCAGGGACATCTGCCTGGGGCGAGCCCCCCGTGGCCCCCGCCGCGGCCTTCCAGCCCGGGCACAAGCGGACCCCTTCGGAGGCCGAGAGGTGGCTGGAAGAAGTGTCCCAGGTGGCCCGAGCGCAGCAGCAGCAGCAAGCCGCCGCCGTGCCCGCCGCCGTGCCCGCCGCCCTGCAGCCCTACCCCGCCCCCGTGGGGCCCTTCGACGCCGCGCCCGCCCAGGTGGCCGTGTTCCTGCCGCCCCCACACATGCAGCCCCCGTTCGTGCCCGCCTACCCGGGCTTGAGCTACCCCCCACTGCCCCGGGTGCCCGTAGTGGGCATCACGCCCTCCCAGATGGTGGCCAACGCCTTCTGCTCGGCTGCCCAGCTCCAGCCGCAGCCCGCCGCCCTGCTGGGGAAAGCGCGGGCCTTCCCGGCCCCCGCCACGCCCAGTGCCCCGGGGGGCCAGGTCCGCCCCCGCCCCAGTGGGGCGCCCTGGCCCCCGGAGCCCACCCCGGCCCCGGCCCCGGAGTTGGACCCCTTCGAGGCCCAGTGGGCGGCCTTGGAAGGCAAACCTGCAGCCGAGAAACCGCCCAACCCCTTCTCCGGCGACCTGCAAAAGACCTTCGAGATTGAGCTGTAGCAGCGTGTGCGGGTGCCTGACCTGGGGGCTGCAGGCACCCCCCGTCCCGCAGCCTGCGCCCCCCAACACCCATCCCTCCTCCCCGCTCCCCCCACCCCCTCTATAGGACCCATAGGACGCCCAGGCGGGGACAGGAGGAAATTCAGGGACAGACCCCGCCTGGCGAAGGGACCCATCTGTAGCTGACAATGCTGCTCCCCCGACCCAGGCCCGAGGACCCCCACAGAGGACCCTCCGTTTAAGCTCCATTTCCCGGTTTCTTTTGTACACCTCCACCTTCCAGTGTTCGGGCAGGCTGGAGGACGGATGCCCACGGAGGGGCTGCCCTAGGCCCCCCATGAGCGTGCACCCCGAGCCTGGCCCTTCCCCCCAAACTCAGCACAAGCAAAGGGCTTCCCTCTGCCCACCCGCTGCGTTCACTGCCAACGCTGTGCTCGCCCCCCTCTCCCACGCAGGGTCACCTCTTCTTTGGGCCAAGGTCTCGGTGAGGGCAGGGGCCAAGTTGGGGGGCCCAGGAGGAGGGCAAGGGGGACAGGAAGGAGATGCTCAGTTACCTCACGTTGGTGCCCGTGGTGTAGGGGTCCCGGAAGAAGAGGGAGGGGTGCCTGGCGGGTACTTTTCTATCTTTTATTTCCAGATTTTTTTGTATCTAAACTTGCAGATTTGTATTATACAGGACAGCCAATAAAGGAAGATATAATGGAGCCCAGCAGGAAAGCAGGGTTTTTGTGGGGCCGGGGGTTCTCGCAGAGCCTTTGCCTCCAAGTGACACTAGCACCAACACTGAACAAGTACTTGAGAGACGGATACTGGAAAGGACCAGTGAGCTCAGAGGTTAGTGCACCTGGCCCCCGACTGGAACCCTGAACCACCTGGTCCCCTGAGCACCACTAGGATGGCCTTGTTGGTCCCCGGCATGGCACAAGCACTTCCACACCCTCCGGCCCAGCCTCTGATCTATGCAGCCAGACCAGCTGAGTTTCACCCCAGGACGGGCCCCCAGACCTCCTGAGCACTGCTTGAGAGGTCTCGATATTTAAAAAAAAAAAAAAAGATTAGGGGGCCGGAGTGATAGTACAGTGGGTAGGGCGTTTGCCTTGCACACGGCTGACCTGGGTTCAATCCCCAGTATCCCATATGGTCCCCCAAGCACCGTCAGGAGTAATTCCTGAGCACAGAGTCAGGAATAACCCCTGAGCATTGCTGGGTGTGACCCAAAAACGCAAAAACAAAATAGAAAATAGATCCCTGACACCCTACATCCCCCTGAGCAACTCCAGGACTTTTCTTGGAGCAGAGTCAGAAGTAAGCCCAGAGCACCTTTGGGTGTGGCCCAAAGACAAAACAATAATAATAAGGATAGGGTGGGAAAAATAACAGCAGGTAAGGGAAGTTCTTGCCTGGCATGTGACTTACAGGTGGTTTGATCCTTGGCATCCCACATGGTCCCCTGAATCCCAGCAGAAGTCGGAAATGCGCAAAGTCGAAAATGAAAACAAAAATTGAAGAGTACCGCAACGTTAATTAGCCCAGCACAAATTTTGAACCAAAGGACTTTTCTTTCTTTCTTTTTGGGTCATACCCGGCGATGTTCAGGGGTTACTCCTGGCTCTGCACTCAGGAATCACTCCTGGTGGTGTTTGGGGGACCATATGGGTTTCTGGGAATTGGCCTCATGCAAAGCAAATGCCCTACCCGCTGCGCTATCGCTCCAGCCCCCCAAGGGACTTTTTAACTAGGGCTGGAGAAGTAGTACAGTGAGAGGGCACTTGCCTTGCACACAGCCAACCTAGGTTCAGTCCCTCAGCACCATATACGTTCCCCTGAGCACAGAGCCAGGAGTAAGCTCTGACCACTGCTGGGTAGATATGGCTTTAAAACGAATCTGTAGCTGGTGAATTTAGTATTCAGACTTTATTATACAAGTGTTTGCCGTCCCAGGGTCACACACATGCTTGGCTCACCTTGGGTCGCACATTCTGTAGTGCTCCCTGATTGGGGCTGCTAGGCTCACAGCTGCCCTCCAGGGGAACCCTCTGCAGGGTATCTGAGACATTTGCACAGCCCAGGCCAGGCGTCACAAGAAGCACAAGTGCCAACATCCATGCTCCATGCATGTGGCTGCACCAGGACACAGGGCTTTTGCAAGGCCTTTATACCACTGAGCCATCTCCTGTCTCCCGAGTTTCAAATTTTATTTATTTTTTGGTTTTGGCACCACACCCAGAGGTGCTCAGGGCTTATTCCTGGCTCTGCACTCAGGGATCACTCCTGGCGGGGGTTCAGGGAACCATAAGGGATGGTCCCTGGCTGGCTGCATGCAAGACAAGTGCCCTCCTGCAGAATTAGCTCTCCAGTCCCACACCCTGGATCTCAAGGCTGCCACCTGCTGGCGCTGACTCCTTTGCTTTGGTTTCCCTCAACCTGACCTGACCTGTCACTGTTCCCCCTGCAGTGAGCACAGGTGGGACCAGTGTCTCTGCACTGGTCATCTCAGTAGTTCAGCGCTGCCAAGGACTGGTGAGTGACAGGCGTTTTT
Source organism: Sorex fumeus (assembly GCF_029834395.1). Taxonomy (NCBI): domain Eukaryota; kingdom Metazoa; phylum Chordata; class Mammalia; order Eulipotyphla; family Soricidae; genus Sorex; species Sorex fumeus. The sequence goes on from NW_026606179.1 coordinate 17,905,534, forward strand.
TTTCAGCTGAGGAACCAATAGGGAGACTGAAGCTAAGGAGCCACACAGCAAACCAGGGACAGGCAAGACCCTCCCTACTGGTGCTCACATCCACATACAACGTCCTTCCCTTGGGCTGGAGAGACCACAGCGGGTAGGGCGTTTGCCTTGCATGCGGCTGACCCGGGTTCGATTCCCAACATCCCATATGGTCCCCTGAGCACTGCCAGGAGTAACTCCTGAGTGCAGAGCCAGGAGTAACCCCTCTGCATCGCCAGGTGTGACCCAAAAAGAAAAACAACAACAACAATGTTCTTCCCTGCCTGGTGTGGAGGAGCTCCTGGGGGCCAGTACCCTGATTCCTTAGTAGCTCTCCCACTTCTCTGGGGACTAATTCTTCAGGCCTCATCACAGAGATCTCTGAGGTCCAGGATAAACAACCACCTTCAGCCCTCTAAGAACAGCAAGGAAACTCGGATTGGCACCTAACACTGGGCTGTATCCCCACATCATCCCATTGATGGCATTTGTAGAGACGTCCAGCTGCCCCCTCCGGTTCACTTTGTTATTTTGGGGGGGGGGGAGCCAGAGCTGGCGATGGTCAGTGGATCACTCCTGGTGGGGTTTGAATTGAACTGGGGTCCAGCCACATGCAAGTCAAGTACCTTTCAACCCTGTACTATCTTTCCGTCCACCCAGTTCACTTTAGAAAATCTTGCTGATTTGGGGGCTGGAGCTATAGTACAGCGGGTAGGGCGTTTGCCTTGCACGCAGCCGACCCATGTTCAATCACCGGCATCCCATATGGTCCCCTGAGCACTGCCAGGAGTGAAAAGTGAAAAGTCAGGAGTAACCCCTGTGCATCGCCTGGTGTGACCCAAAAGACAAAAATAAAAATCTTGCTGATTTTGAGCACTGATCAAACAGCCAAAGAGCCGGGTCCCATAGGAGCTCCTGTAGGACACCAATTTTGGAAAACTGCACCCATCAATGTCTCATCAACACGCCCACTTAGGAGGTCCCGCCCCTCGCTGCCTCTCTGTCAGACTCATTTCGTGAAGCCCCGCCCCTCTCCGCCTAATTGCCACGCCCATTTCATGAAGCCCCACCCTCGCCTGGTGGCCGTCTCCCGGGAAACGGCACACACTCTGGGGGAATCTGCTCTGACCCAGCAGAGCGCGACAGAATGCCCGGGCCAGCTCCACTGCCCGGCGTGTGACCTCTCCCCGCGTCTCTTGCCTCAGTCTCCTAGGAAATGACTCCTCCACAGGACACCCCCAACCCAAACACTCCCTTCGGCCGCTGAGAAACCACGTGGCTCGGGGGAGTGACTCCTGAGCGTGATATAACAGCGCCGCCTTGTGGTCCAGTCTGGGGTTTCGCGGCTTGACCGGAGTTGGTGGCTGGAAGGGAGCCTGGCCAACCAGCCCGTGCCGAAGCAGAAAAAATGTGGTTTGAGGTTTCATTGGAGAGGGGTTGTGGGGGACCACACCTGGAGGACTTCCTGAACTAACTCCCTGGTCTTAATTTTCTTATAAAAGGGACCGGAGGGGCCGGAACAATAGTACAGTGGGTATAGGGTGTTGTTTTGTTGTTGTTTTTGCCACGCCTGGCAATGCTCTTGGGAGTTACTCCTGTCTCCGCACTCAGAAATTACTCTTGTTGGTGCTCAGGGGATCAGATGGGATGTCGGGGCTTGCACCCAGGTCTGCCACATGCAAGGCAAGTGTCTTACTGTACTATCACTCCAGCCCCTATTTTTAGCGGTGCTCAGGGCACACCTGGCAATGCTCAGGTGTTACTTCTAGATCTGTGCTCAGAAAATACTTCTGGTGGAGCTCAGGGGATCAGATGGGATGTCAGAGATCATAACCAGGTCAGCGCGTGCAAGGCAAACGCCCTACCACTGTACTATTGTTCCAGCCTCTTTTATAAGGATGAAAATTAAGGCCTGGGAGTTAGTTTAAAGACTGGTATCAGGAGGCCCAGATCTCTGGCACTTCATGGTCCCCTGAGTACTGCATAATCTCTGAGCACTGCCGGGTGTGGTCATCAACAGACAAAAAACAAATCATAAAGCAAAGAAAGCGGCCAGAGCAATAGTACAATGGGTGTGACCAAAAACAAACCAAAAGAAAAAAAGAGTGTAAAAGGTTCCTGAGTTCAAACCGTTTCAGAAAAGCTGCTCTCAGCAGCCGTTTCCCACGTCACTGTGTGATCCCAGGGCGACCCCAGACATGGCCCATTCTCAGATACCCTCCGACACTGCACTGGCCCAGGCTGAGCCAACAGGAGTTTCTGTCCTCTGTCATCTATGTGACCGGACCACCCCAGGAACTCTAGAATTGCCAGGATGAGCTGATGCTGAGGAGCAAGACTGCCAAGTACCCCAAGCCCAAGGTCATCCAAAAAACTCACAAGAGGCCCGGTCTCCACCATTCCCTTCTGCTCCCTCACCCTCCGTCTCTGTAAAAAAGGAACAGAGGAGTTGGAGCTATAGAACAGCAGGGAGGGTGCTTATCTTGCACACAGTAGGTCCAGTTTTGACCCCCATCACCACATACGGTTCCCCAAGTCCACCAGGAGTGATTCCTGAGTGCAGAGCCAGGAATAAGTCCTGAGCACTGCTGGGTGTGGCCTCAAAGCAAACGAAAAAAGACAGAGGAGAGAAAGAAATGCCCGTCAGGAGGAAATGTGATTGTGGAGGATAAATCTTTGGTGCTCAGGGCTTAACTCCTGGTTCTGTGCTCAGGGATCACACTCTTACGGTTCAAGGGACCATATGTGGGCCTGGGGATCGGGGTCTGCAGGGAACAAGACAAGCACCTAAACTCTGTACCTTCTCAGCCTCTGTGTCAGTTTTCTGTAACTTGCAATGGAGACAAATCAGCAAAACTAGTCTCCACTGCAAAATTAAGAAGCAGTCTTTGGGGGCTGGAGCGATAGCACAGCGGGTAGGGCGTTTGCCTTGCACGCGGCCGATTCGGGTTCCATATGGTCCCCAGCATTCCATATGGTCCTCCGAGCACTGCCAGGAGTAATTCCTAAGTGCAAAGCCAGGAGTAACCCCTAGGCATCCAAAAAGAAAAAGGAAAAAAAAAAAGAAGCAGTCCTTGGGGATAGTACAGTGAATAGGGTGCTTCCTTGCATGTGGTTGAGCCAGATTCCATCCCCAGCATCACATAAGTCCTCCCAAGCCCTAGGAGTGATCCCTCAGCACAGACCTAGGAGTAAGCCCTGAGCACTGGTGCAACCCAAAAAGCAAGATAAAACTGAACAGAATTGGTTCTTTCCAAACCTATCAAGTAGAACAGTTCCAAGCTGTGCCTGATAGTAACACTTTCTTTAGTGGGAATGATGGGCAGTTTTCAGGGAAGCCGGGGATCAGTACGGTGCTCCTCCCGAGTACTCTCCAACGAGTCTCGGGACAGCGTGGTTTACCATTCAGGCTTAGAATTTCAACAATCCACATGGCCAAGATGGCCTGCCCAAGCCAAACATTAGTTTTCCTCTCTGACATGAGCTAGTGTGAATGAATGGATTTGTTTCTGCAACTGAGGAGTGGGGCGTTGGGGGGAGCAAGAATTCATCTTGTGAACCTGAGTCATGAATCAAACCTTTAGGAAATAACAAATGACAGTGAAATCTCACGTTAAACAGATGAGATCACTGCAGTTTCAGGGTCTGGCCAGTTCTCTGCCAAGATCTGGACCGTCAGCTGCCAAGGGTCTGCCGCCTTTGGCCCAGGAGTCCCGCCACTGGGTCGTGGAAGGATGTGTGCTGCGGCGTTATTTATAATGGGAGGAAATTGGAAACAGCTTCAATGTCTGGCAACTCTAGCCATTGAGTAAACACGGGGCAAACATTAGTGATTGTGTTTACACAAAGATGTTTTAACAGGGGAACAGCTTACATTCAAGAAGGGAAAAAGCGGGCCTGTATAAACAATTGCCTCGCCCGGTTATGTAAAACACACATACGTTTCTAAAAACCTGCCCAAAGTAGGAAAGATGGACCAGGCATATGTTAATCACTAGTCAAAATGTTAATCACCACAGTGAGCGGGGGAGGGCCCCGGAGGAAGGGTGTTCCATGTTATCTTTGTCTACCCTCCCTCCCCTTTTTGCCAAATATTCCAAGAAAGTACAAGGAATGGTCCTGTTCATTCATAAATAGCATAATGAGCGTCCCTCATTTTTGTTTTGCTTTGTCTTGCTTTGCTTTGCTTTGGGGTCCACATCCGGTGGTGCTCAGGGTTTTACTGCTGGCTCTGCACTCAGGAATAAGTCCTGGCAGGCTCAGAGGACCAGATGGGTTGCTGGGGATGGAATCCGGGTCAGCCCCGTGCAAGGCAAGCCGCCTACCCCTGCTAACCTATCACTCCAGCCACTGTCTTGTCTCTTTGGAGGGGAGGAGGTTTGGGCCACACATGGTAGTGCTCAGGAGTTATTCCTGGGCATCTCCTCAACGATGCCCCCTTGTGGTGAGCGGGGGACCATCTATGATGCTGGGAGTTTTAACTGCAAAACCAGCGCCTTGGCACTGGACTAGCTATCCTGACCTGTCTTTTGTTATTGTTGTGTTTTGCTTTTGGGTCACACCTGGAGATGCTCAAAGTTTATTTCTGTCTCTGCACTCAGAAATTACTCCTAGAAGTATTCAAGGGACCATATGGGATGCTGAGGATCGAACCTGGGTCAGCCATGTGCAAAGCAAGCGCCCAACCCTCTATTTTGCTTTTTAATTTTTTTAAAAAAACTATACTGCCAAAGCTCTGGGCTTACTCCTGGATCTGCGCTCAGGAATCACTTCTGGCAGTGCTCAGGGGACCCTATGGGGTGCCAGGGATCAAACCTGGGTCAGCCATGTGCAAGGGAAGCACCCGACCCATAGAACTATTGCTCTGACTCCAGTCTTTCTGTTTTAATGGAATCCTTGGCAGATGGCTCGCCCATGAAATTATTGATCATGGCAAATGCACCTTCAGGCCTCTCAGGAACGCAGCAGCTCCGGGCCCCGCTGAGTCCTGTGGCTTTCTTCCCCGACTCCTACCCCCACCCCAACCCCAAGACTTAGCTTCCTTGTCAGTGAGATGGGGTGTGAGGACCCTGTGCTAAGACCCCCAGAAAGCGCCCAGTGATGGTCTTGGGTTGGCCTTGCCCCCGCCCCGCTTCCTTTACAACCCTCCAGGCTGACTCCCAGCTCAGGCCCAGCAGCCAGGACACCATCCCCTTCCCCCTCACACACTCTAGGCCCCTGCTGCATAGTTCTGGGCTGGGCTGGTGTTTGCAATTCCCATGGAAAGTCGTCCCGTTCCCAAGGGAGTCCCAGAGCCTGTCCCACCTTCAGCCGTGCCATGTCCCCGTGTGAACCCTATCCCTCAGCCACCCTCTGGGCGTCTTAAATCTCACCGGGCAGGGGTCGGCCCAGAACCTCCGGTCCAGATACTGCAGTGAATTCCAGTAATAATTCCCAGGAAATGGGAGGGGCCCCCCTAGAGGCAGAAGAGGAAGGCAGAGTGAACATTTTATTGATTGTTTTCCTTCTCTCTCTCTCTCTCTCTCTCTCTCTGATTTTGGGGCTACACCCAGTGGTACTCAGAGCTGACTTACTGACTCGCTGCTCAGGGCTCACTGCTGGCAGTGTTGGAAGGACCATACAGGGCACTTGGGATTGAACCCGTGCCAGGCTAGTGAAAGACAAGCATCTGATCTCTCGGGACCCTTGTTGGTTGTTTTTGTTCTTTAGGTCACTCCTGGCAGTGCTCAGGGGTCCATATGGAATTCCAGGGATTGAACCAGGTTGGCCACCTGCAAGGCAAGTCACCGTACTATTGCTCTGGTCTCCCCTTTTTTGTTGTTTTTTTTTGGGGACCACACCTGGCGATGCTCAGGGCTCACTCCTGGCTCTGAGCTCAGGGGTGACTCCTGGAGGTGCTCAGGGGATCATATGGGGTGTTGAGAATGGAACCCTGGTTGGCCACATGCAAAGCAAACACCCAGACATCCCCACTTTTTAAAAAACATTTTATTTTCTTGAATTTCGCTAGTGAAAAAGAATCAACATTGTTTTAAAAAATTAACAATGTTTAAAGAAAATAAACATTGCGACATAAAAAAGACCTTAAAAGCACTATTTAATGCTTATTGAAATATTCAGCACTGGAATGGCATCTGAGACAGTTTTATGTACATAATTGTGAACGTGTTTTTCTTTCTTCTTTGGGAGGTTGGGGGGCTTGAGTCCCATCTGACAGTATTCAGGAGTCACTGAGTGTTCCAGACTGATACAGCTCATTTGCCTAAAGTCAAGTCTTTTTGTTCGTTTTGCTTTTTGAGGTTCTGTACTCAGGAATTACTCTTGGAAATGCTCAGGGATGGGGGTGGGGGGACTATTTGGGATGCTGGGAATCAATTCTGAGTTGGAAAGATGGTGAAGAAAGAAGGTGCAGACGAGGGGAGAGAAAGGGAAGGGAAGAAGAGAGGGAAAGAGGACATGCAATGCAATCTCCCTTGTCAGGAATCGAACCCAGGGCTTCACACATGCAAACCAAATTCACTACCACTGAGCCTCACCTGGGGCCCCAGAGGGTGATGTTCCTAGTTCTCAGGTGATTCTTATATCCTTATTAGGGGTATGAACGAAATCAGGACTTACCTATACTCTTTTCATTCATGATCCCTTTTGGCCATGACCCTGGGTTATTTAGGTACATAAAATAGGTACATGTAGGGGCTGGAGCAGTAAGTACAGCAGGTAGGGCAAGCACCTTGCACTTGGGCGACCAGAGTTTGATCCCCGGCATCCTGTATGGTCCCCTGAGCACTGCAAGGAGTGATGCCTAAGCGCAGAACCAGGAGTAAGAATGGCTGGGCGTGGCCCTCAAACAAAAAAAAAGATAAACAAAATTAAGTAGGTAGACAACTAATATACCTGCTGATAATAAAACATAAGGAAAAGGGGTGAGAGTGCTTGCTCAGCAGTACTCAGGGTTTACTCCTGGCGGGTTTAAAGGGACCCTCTGCGGTGCTTGGGATCGAACCTGTGTCAGTTGCAAGCAAGGCGATTGCTTTGCTCGCTCTACTGTCTCTCTGGCTCAGGACAATTTTGGGGAACTGCTTGTGAATGACAACTCTGAGCACCGGCCTCTAGAGGCTGGGGAGGTTTGGGGTGTACCGACGAGTGGTGGCCGGAAGGGGGCGGTGCGGAGCTTGTCCCGTGATTGCGCGATCCGCGGGCCTGGACCGCTTCCTTCTGGACATTCCAGAGAAGGGATTGGCCAAGGCGAGTTCCATAGCGCCGGGTCTGGGGCGGAGGCAGGATAAGAGCTAGATCCTTGGCGCGTCCTCCTGGCCCCGTGGATGGGGTGGTGAAAGGGATATGCGTGCATGTGTGCGTGAGTGTGTGTGTGTGTGTGTGTGTGTGTGTGTGTGTGTGTGTGTAAGATAGCGGAAAATGACGAGGGTAAGTGGGTCTCTCACAGAGAGGCTTGAAGAAGTGGGAGTTTGGGGAAACAAACTATGTTTGTTTGCATTTTTCTTCTGTGAATAGTCTGAACTTTTCAACTGGCTCTCCAAGGGATCTAGAATGGCAGACTAATCGGAACTGTCTCCTCCAGGAAGTCTTCCCTGATGTTCTCTAAGACTGAGTCTGGTACCTTTGCCGAGTACCCACAGTCTCTAATCTTCCTAACTGAGTCAGAACCCCTGGGGCTAGGACCCCATCTCGGTCCTGAAGGTACGGTGTGGTAATGGTTTCTAGGTACCTCTCTGGAACCACATGAAGTCAGGTATTTATTTTTTTTGTTTGTTTGTTTAGAGGACATACCCAGCGATGCTCAGGGCTGACTCCTGGCTCTTCACTCAGGAATCAAGGAATCACTCCTGGTGGGGCTCAGGGGACCATATGGGATGCTGGGGATCGAAAGTGGGTTGACTGCATGCAGTGCCTTGCCCACTGTACTATCATTTCAGCCCCAGCACTGTCCGATACAGAGACTGACATAGAACAATGGGAACAACAACAACAAAAAGCTAATTTAAAAATAGACTCCCCTTCCATTTCCCCTTGACCTTTGCACATGCTGTTCCCTCTCCTGGAACACCACCCTCAGTTCCCTCCTTCAGTCAGATCTAAACATCACCTCCAGGGAGACTGGAACCATAGGACAATGGGCAGTATGCTTGCCTTGCACGCATCCAACTCGGATTCAATCCCCAGCACCCCCTGTGGTTCACTGAGCCCTGCCAGGAGTGATCCTTGAGCTCAGAGCCCGGAATAACCCCTGAACACCGCTGGGTGTGTCCCACCAAAAAACAAAACAATAGCTCCAAGCAAAGCATCTGTGTGGTAAGACTCAGTGTCCCCAGGGAGCTGGAGGGATATTTTGATGACTTCTTGAGCCCTTGCTCTGTGCCAGGTGCATCTGCAAGCACTTGGTGTATACAAGCCATCAAACTGTCTCCAGTACTCTGCAGCTACACACTTTCAGGACCCAGTGGCTCTTGGGAACGACCCTTCCTCCCCAAAGCTCCAAAAGGTCGGCTCAGGAAGGAGACTCTGGCTCTCAATTTTCACAACTTGAGCTAAACTGGGATGACTACACGGGTGATTTGTGGGTCAGACATGCCTTTGCTTTGGGCCACACTCGACAGTGCTCAGGGGACTATGTGCCAGGAATCGAACCAGGCTCCTCTAGACAAAGCAGGCAATGCTAGCTCCCCTGGAGTGTTTTTGCTTTGTTTTGGATAGGAAAGCAGAATGGAGTGGGATGGGGAGGAGGAGACCAGAACTCAGGAGAGGCAGCTCTGAGGGTCTTGGAATACAGAGACCACTATTCCCCCTGGAGGGTCAGTTTTAGGGGTGTCTTTAACCCCACAGCCATCTGGTTGGGCTGCTTTTCAGCGGCCATCTCTTCAAATCCATGCGCATTAGTAAAATCCCATCTCTTGGCGATATGGCGCTTCTGGCAGCCAAGGAACTTGAACTTGGCGCAGCACCATGCCTCCATCACATGTTCTCTGCAGTTTAATGATGTTGGACCTGAAGACTTGGCCATTGCCCCATGCCCTGGGGCTTTCTAAAGGAACTCAGCATACCTCCTTGTTTATTTATGGGCCACACCCAGTGATGCTGGGGGCTTATTCCTGGCTCTGCATTCAGGAATCTCTCCTGGCAGTGCATGGGGGACTTTACAGGACGCCAGGGATTGAACCTGGGTTGGCCACATGTAAGGCAATTGCCCTGCCTGCTGTACTGTCTGTTGGGCCACTGTTTTTATAGTCATTTTTATCAAGGCATCGTGATTTACAAAGTTGGTGATAATGGGGTTGTTTTGGATAGATGTCAACAATTCTTCCACTAGTGTGACCTTCCTGGCAGTGCATGGGGGACTTACGTTTCCCACCACCAATGTCCTCAGTGTCCCTCCCACTCTCCTTAGGCTGTCCCTCTGGAGCCTAGGGCTAGGACTACATGAGGGCAGATACAAACTTCCCCAACAAAGAGCTGTCTCCAGGGTCCCCTGGAGGGGTGCTGCTGTCTATCATTGCCCACCAGGCCCCATGGGGGAAAGAGCACAATCAGTTTATTGGGGTACAGAGCAGAGTGGGGGTGGGTTGGTTTCTTTGTGGTTTTGTTTTGGGGCCCATACCCAGAAGTCGTCAGAGGCTACTGCAGCTTATTCAGGGGTGACGCCTGGAGGCCTGTGAGGGACCATGTGGTGCTGTGGGTTGAGCTTGGACTTCCTGCATGTGAAATCATCAGGCCAGCCTGCTGTGCCCCAGCAGTGATGTCTCTAGGTATATATTATGCACAATGGGTAGAGGCTGGCCGTACCTGCAGTCAACCTAGCATCACATAGGGTCCCTGAAGCACTGCCAGGGGTCATTCCCGAGCACAGAGCCAGGAGTAATCCCTGAGCACTTCTGGGTGTGCTCGACCCTCCCCGTTTATTTTTTGGGGTGCTGGAAGGTGAATGCAGGACTCACTTAGGCAAGGAATATATTTAACTGTTGAGTCCCATTCTGGGCCCATGAAAATATGTATATTGTTACTTAAAGCAGGGAGAGTTTCAACTTCCCCCACTCTGTGCTGGAGAGTGTGGTTCTTTTCTGCTGCACCTGCATTCCTGGAGCGTCGGTGGCCCCATCGCTTTAAGGCCCTACGGTAGGTAGGGCACTTGCTTTGCAAGCAGCCCACTAAGGATTCAATCTTCAGCATTTCATATGGTTCTCCACACCCACCAGGAGAGATTCCTCAGTGCAGAGCCAGGAGTAACCCCTTAGCATTGCCATGGATGGCCCCCGAACCAAACCAAACCAAACCAAAAGACTCTTGGCTCTGCAATCAGGGACCACACCGGGTGCCAGGTATCAAATTTGGGTTGGCCACATGCAAGGCAAGTGCATCCCCCCCCCCCCTTGTATTATCTCTCATCGCCCTTGTACTCATCAGATTCACTCATCAGATTTACTCATCCGGGCACTTGTCCGAACCAGCTTCTAACTATTCCATTATGGCCACAAAATAAAACAAAACAAAACACCAGGGCCAGAGCAGTGGCTGAGGGGCCTGCCTTGTAATTGGCCGCCTGGGTTCAATGGCTGGCCAGGAGTGAGCCCAGAGCACAGATCCTGGAGAAAGGCCTGAACATCGCCGGGCGTGGCCCCCAAATAAATATACGTAAACTTTAAAAAATAAACTTTAAAAAACAGAAGGCAGGATCTCTCAAGGAGATTCGAATTCATAAGACAGACACAGACGAAGTCAAAAGTCAAAAGCCGGAGACAAAGAGACTGACAAAAGAGGGACCGAGAGACCTGGAGGCAGACAGGGACAGACACTGGGGGAAATGAGGGAAGGGGGGCGGGTGCAGGGATGTGAAGGGGAACCGCCCAGTCCTGGCGCCAGACTGCGACCCACAGAACAAAACAGAAGTACAAAATAGGTGTTTTTAATTGAAAAAAAAAAATTGTATAAAAAGGAGAGCAGGAGGAACGTGAAGGATGCTGTGGGTGCGGGCCCCGAGGGGCCCCACTGCATCAGGGGCCCGGAACCGGGATGGGGTCACCAGTGCGCACGCGCGCAGGCTGGGGGGGCGGGACGCCGGGCCCCGAGTGCGCAGGCGCGGGGCGCTTGGGGCTCAGGCTCGGGGTCGCGCGGGCGCGCAGTGGTGTGGCTGGTGCGTGGGGGCGAAGCCCGGGCGGCAGACGCAGCGGAAGGAGCCGTCGGTGTTGACACAGCGCGCGTTGACGCAGAGTGGGGCGTCCAGCTCCGACTCGTCGCACTCGTTGATATCTGGGGAGGGGGACAGGAGGGGCGCTGCTCAGGGCGGGGGGAACCGGGGAGCTGGCCTGCCTGGGACCCCCAGGGGTGCAGGCGGCCGCTGTGCCGCTGTGCCTCCAGCGGCGTGGGGCCCAAGCCTGCGCTGCTGTCTGTGCCAGTCACTTAACTCCGTATTATCTCTCTGGGGGAGGGGGAAGGGTCCTACTAACTGGGCAAAGAGTGACCTGTCTAGGGTCACGCAGAGAGGTGCTGGGCTGCGCCTGAGATCTCTCCATGTCCCCCGAGTCCTTGATGGAAAACACTCCGTTCCCCAGGCGTTGAAAGGAGGCCCCTAGATTAACAGCCCATTTTCCCGGGACTGGGGTGAAGATGAGGCTCTCGGGGAGGAGGTCAAGCAAACAGCCCCAGGAAGCAGCCTTTGGCAGGCAAATGCCCACTTGTGCAAGAACTATTCCTGCTTCCTGGCCCAGGGCACCCGAACCTCTGCGCTAGGACCCCCCCCCCCCATTTCCCAGTCCCACCCTGTCCCTTGCCAGTCTGCCCCGCAGGCCCTCACCGACGCAGGACATCCGTGTCGTGTCCAGGCGGTAGCCGTCGAAGCAGTCGCAGGTGAAGCCCTCGGGGACGCGCACGCAGCGGCCATGGGCGCAGCCGTCCAGGATCCCACATTCCTCGGCCTCCAGCCCCTCGTAGGGCCCAGCCAGTGCGCCTGCACCTGCTGAAAACGCGGCCGGGGGCTCGGGGGGCTCAGTGACCGACCCTCCGTGACTCCTCTCCCCTTACCCACCTTTCCCGACAGTGGGGCTGTGCGCCCAGCAGCAGGGACCCTTCTAAACTGTGCAGGGGGACGCGGTACCCCCGGGAGGCGGACCTCCCTCTGGCCTTACTAGCTTTGAGTCCAGGGGGAGCCTCTGGGGCGGATTTCTGGGTCTCTGTCTCTCACCACCCCACGGGTCCGTTTCCCATCTCTGCCAACACCCTCCCCTGCACCTCCCCACTCCGCGTCCGGGTCGCCTTCCTTGTCTGGGACCCCGCCAGCCCCGTCCTGCCGTGCTCACCAGCATAACCTCTACCTTCCGAGGCCTCCTCGGGCTCAGAGAAGGAGCCACGAGTGTCGCGGGGTCGATAGCGCCATCGGGTGCCCGGGTCAGACGGCACGGGGTCCTCAGATTCGCCATAGGGGACACCTTCGCTCTCCTCGTCGTCCTCAAAATCGGGCATGTCGAAGGGTGCCCCGAAGGGGGCCTCCCGGCGGGCAAACGGCCCGGGGGGTGGTGGATAGGGGTCCACTCGGCGGGGGAAGGGTCCGGGGGGCGGGGGCGGTGGGTAGGGATCTTCCCGGCGAGGGAAGGGCCCTGGGGGAGGAGGTGGTGGGTAGGGGTCTCCCCGGCGGGGGAAGGGTCCGGGGGGCGGGGGCGGTGGGTAGGGATCTTCCCGGCGGGGGAAGGGTCCGGGGGGCGGAGGTGGTGGGTAGGGGTCTTCCCGACGGGGGAAGGGTCCAGGTGGAGGAGGCGGTGGATAAGGGTCTTCCCGGCGGGGGAAGGGACCCGGGGGAGGTGGTGGTGGGTAGGGGTCCTCTCGGCGGGGGAAAGAACCAGGGGGCGGTGGGTAGGGATCGTAGGGGAGCACAGGTGGCGGGTACACCTCGGGCCCATAGGGAGGGCTCTGGTAAGGTGGGCCTAGGTCTGGGCCGTACTCGTAAGGGGGTCCAAAGCCCCCAGGCCGCGGGGGACTATATGCCGGGGGGCGCAGCACGTTGCACAGGGCCTCAAAATCATCTGGAAACAGGAGCCAAACAGTCAGTGGGCCCACCTGGCACCCACCACTCCGCATCCGCCCATCCTCTGCTACCAAGTCCCCAGGCCCCAACCCCCAGCCAGCAGTAGGAAGAGGAGCCAAGTGGAGAGGGGCAGGGCTTCAGACAACAGGGTATGGGATTGGAGGGCTGGGATGGGGGCGGGGTTCTGGATTTCAAATCAGAGAAGATTTTAGTGCTCTGGGCTCAAGGTACTAAGGACTGCAGCTTGGTATCTGGGCCAAGTATTGGTATTCGGGGACTGCGACTAGAACCTATAGAAATACGGTGGTGGTATTAGGGACTGTGACCCCCTCCCCCCAATTGCCTCTGAGGCCCTGTGGGGCTAGAACGCATGAGCTGATGGGACCCGGAAGTTTGGAGGGGGCTGGAGGGTCTAAGGACCTGGCACTCGGAGTTAAAAGGCCAGACTTGAGACTGTGGAGTCCTGCGCACTCAGATTGGGGTGATGTGGGGGAGGGGGGGTCTAAGGTTCCAGGACTGCAGGTCTCTGGGACTATCATCAGGAAAAGTGAGAGCCAGGCGGGTGAAGTTTTGAACCAAGTGGTATCTGACTGGATTCAGAATATGGAGGAGGGGAATCTCGTGATGTATCTTGGGTTTTGGGGGAGCAAGGGTTAAGGTGTGAGTGACCGGATCCCAGCGCTTAGGGGGCCTGGTGAGTCAGAGCTGGGAATCACTGCTGTGATTCCAAGGAGGTCTTTAGGGTGCGACTGGCATCTTAGGGACCAGGTTTGAGGGGTGGGCTGAGATAAAGAGGGTCTGAGGACCGTATGGGGGAAATCTGGGAGGCTTAAAGACCTGGATTGGGAGGCTGAGGGTAGAGCCTCTGAGCAAGGCAGCTGGTCAGTACCTGAGTCCTGGGCAGGGCAGAGGGCACAGTCCATGCCCCAGGCCTCCCCGTACAGGCAGCAGCACTCGGTGTAGGTGGCCTGGCGGTCCAGCCGAGGGCGACTGCATACCAGGTCGACCCCCACTTCCTGCCAGCACACCCCCAGATTGTCATCTGCAGTGGAGACAACATCTACTCAGGTGGGACCGATATTCTGGCCCAGCCCTACACTTGGTCCAGCGGGCTAAAACGGAGATGGAAGCGGGCAGGGCCGAAGTAGGCAGGGGGCGTGGTCTCTTGCAGCAAGGGGCTGGGTGGTGGGCGGGTTGGGTCACGTGCCGAGGGCGTGGTCTCAAGGGGGCGGAGCTACCTAGGCTCTGGCTCTCATTGGTCACGCAGCGGCGCCGAGAGCCGTCCAGCACTAGCGGCTCCTCGCAGGTGCAGTGGTAGGAGCCCACGGTGTTGACGCAGTGGCCGCCCTCGCAAGCCGGTTCCTCGTCATCGTTATCAAGGGCACATTCGTCGTTATCTAGGGCGGGAGAGAGGGGCTGCCGGTCAGCTCCGCGCTGACGGGGGGACCCGTCCAGGAAGGTCTCCTTGCTGGTGCTGGCCAGCGGCTTGGGCAGGGAAGAGAGGAAGGGGGGTCCGGGGGTCATACCGACGCACTCCATCCGCCGGGCATGGTAGTAGAAGCCGTTGCTGCAGTAACACGAGTAGCCGGGAGCCGTGTTCACGCACACGCCGCTTTTGCACACCTGGTCCCGGAAGAGCTGGCATTCGTCCACATCTGTGGCAAGGAGGGTCAGAGGCACTTGTGGCCCGAGAAATGGCGAGGATCATGTGGTTGTGGGGCCAGGGCCAAGGTCGGCGGGGATGAGACAGAGTGATAGCAGCAAGGGGGTAGATAACAGGGAAAGGTGGGAACGGATGCAGAAAAATAGGGCGAGAGAAGCAGGTGAAACAGGAGCCAGGGGCTGGAGCAATAGCACAGCTGGTAGGGCGTGTGCCTTGCACACGGCCGACCCGTGTTCGATTCCCAGCATCCCATATGGTCCCCCAAGCACCGCCAGGAGTGATTCCTGAGTGCAGAGCCAGGAGTAACCCCTGAGCATCGACTGGGTGTGACCCAAAAAGAAAAAACAATAAAGAAAGAAACAGAGAAGCCAGAGATGGGCCCCGTGGCGGACACCTGCCTCTTTGCCAGGATGCCCTACATTCCACTCGCCTGGTACCATAAACCAAGCATTAGCTCCTTACTCTATGCCTAGAAAGCAGAGACAGCTGGGGTAGAGTCGGGCAGAGTACATGGGGCCCTGAGATGACTCACCTCTCCGGAGACTGGGGTCTCCGCTCGGTGCCAGGTAGCCCCGACCATGGGGGCACAACGACTGGTACTCGGCTGCACAGAGAGAGACGGCTGAGTCTGATACCCACCCCTCAACAGCCTCTGTCCCAGCTGCCCACCCAGGCTCCGCGGCTTTGTGACCCCCCCCCCCCAACATCACTACAGGTGTCTGGAACCCAGCCTCAAACCTCCCCCTGCCCTCCTGTGGCCATTCATTCTTTCAGAGCCAGTACTCAAGCCCCCGGCCAGATGTGTGCTGTGCTGCGTCCCGGACAGCCGCCCAACGCACCTGTCTCTGTGCCGGGGCACTGCTGGATGCGGCAGCCGCTGCCCCAGCCCTCGCCCACCGTGCAGCAGCACTCCTGCCACGTCACGTTCCTTGCCAGGATGTTGTCACAGGCGTCAGGAGCCGCAGTGTCAAAGTAGCACTCCCGGCGCCCGCTGCCCACTGGGCCCTGCCTGGGCGGGTTGGGACGGCGGGCTGATGGTGGTGGCTGGGCTGGTCTGGCTGGTAAATTTGGGCTGGCAGGGGCCTGGGCTTGCGAACCTGGGAATGTACCTGGGGAGACAAGGGGCTTTCACCCAGTGTGGACTGAACTTCCAGCCCCCATGGTATTGCAGGGGAAACTGAGGCTCTGTGGACTCGCAGCCATGAGAGGCAGAATCTGACTCTTGGGGCAAGAGGGAGTTTGCCTTGCATGCAACTGACTCAGGTTCTATCCCTGATATCCCAGAGGGTCCTCCGAGCACTTCCAGGAATGATTCCTGAGTGCAGGGGTAGGAGTGAGCCCAGAACATTGCTGGGTTTGGCCCCAAAACAAACAAACAAGAATCTGACTCCCCCTCCATCACCCATCTATAGCCACACGCTCACACGCCCCTTGGGTCACTTCTGTATCTCTCCTGCCCCCTGCCCCCCACCTGCCAACTTGCCCATTGTGGTTCTACAGTTTGAGGGGGGACAGAGACTTCCCTGCCTCTCAGAAGTCTCTTGGAGTCCTCATATCACCCCCATCAGCCTGTTTTCATCCCCAAATCTTAGCTGGGTCTTAGAGAACGTACCCCTCCAGGCAGCCTCTCAGCCTGTGCATAGGGCTCCCCGAACCCCCGCACTTCCCCTCTCAGAATGTCCAGCCCTGTCCTCTCTGCCCAGCTCCCTGCTTGAGTCTCCAGAAATGCCCCCTCTAGCCCACCTTCACATGACAGTCAGAGGAGATTTCAAATCTGATGATCGTCTCCCACCGAAACCCTTCTGGGGTGCCCAAGTGCTTGGGGGAAAGGTTGACCACCCTGAGCATGCCGAGTCAGCAGGCTCCCTGTGTGCCTGCCTCTCACACCTCATCTCTTATCACCCCACTGCGTGCCCTGTCCATCACACCCCCTGAACTTATTTTAGTTCCTCAAATGTGTGGGGTCTCCCGTGTGTTCTGCCCCAAATTCCCACCCTGACCCACTTTGACTGGCTCACTCTTCCTCATCCTGCTGTTCCTAGATCAGAAACCCCTTCCTACAGGAAGGCCTCCATCCTCCTCTCAGGCAAGAACTGGCATCATCAATCCTGGCCTGTGCTTCTCTCCCAGTCCCAATTTCTCTGGGTTGCCCTATGTGATTGCCCCCACACTAGACTGTGAACCCCTCAAAGACAGAACATTTTTCCTAGTCACTGCTATGTCCTCAACAAGAGTAGGTCTTATACACAGTAGGTGCCCAGTGAGCATTTGTTGAATGAAACAAACTAGTAAAATCAGGGCCAGAGTCCAGTTCTCCTGACACTGAGTCCTACCAACCAGGCTAGCCCTTGTGTTCCAAGGGTGTTTATCTTTGAAAAAAAAAAAAATCACGGCATTTTCTTAACACCATCAGCAATGACCACTGGGCACAGACCCACGAGCAAGCCTTGACCACTACCAGGTATGACATAAAAACAAGTAAGTAAATAAAATGTAACAAACAGACAAAAATTCATTTAGTTTTTGGGCCACATCCACCTAAGCTCAGGACTTATTCCTGGCTCTGCAGTCAGGAATCACTCCTGGCAATACTCAGGGGACCATATGGGATACTGAGAATTGGATCTGGGTCAACCGGATACAAGGCAAAAGCCCTGACTAACCCGATCTCTCCAACTCCAGAAAAAAATTTTTTAACTGACAGCATTTCATGAGCCAGAAAGTTTATACACTGCATAAGGTGCTGGCCTTGCACATGGCCAACCCAGATTTGACCCCCAGCATTCCATATGGTGCCCCGGGCAGTGCCATAAATGATCCTGAGCACAGAGCCAGGAGTAACCACTGATGATCACAGAGTGTAGCACAAAAACAAACAAACACAAAAATGTAATAAATAAAATAGGGGTCAGAACGATGTAGAGCAGGTAGGGTGTTTGCCTTGCATGCAGAGGGTCTAGGTTCAATCCCTGTCACCCCACATGATTCCCCTGAGCACTACCAGGTTTAATTCCTGAGTGTAGAGCCAGGAGTAAGCCCTGAGCATCACCCGGTATGCTACCCCCCTCAAAAACAAAACAAAACAAAACACATAAACTGCATTTCACTATGGCTATTGTTTGCATCACTGGGGAGAGGCGGAGGCCTGCAGCCAGCGGTTAAATGAACACAGCCAAGTCATCTCACCTGAAGAACCTGAAGAACGCCTTGGGGGAACACAGCGCCCCGTCATGGGATCAAACTCCTCGGGGCTGGTGGGGCAGACACAGAGGAAGGAGCCCTCCACATTCTCACACAGGGCAGTTCCACACACGCCCTGCAGGGTCTCACACTCATTCACATCTGCGTTCAGGAGAGAGCATGTCAGCGGCCTCAAACTTCTAGCAGCCCAAAGACCTGCACTTTCCAATCAAACGTATGTATTTATTTTGTTCTGCTTTGCCACACCTGGCAGTGCTCTGAGGTTACTCTTGTCTCTGAGCTCAGGGATCACTTCTGGTGGTGCTCAGGGGACAAGATGGGATGCCATGAATTAAGCCTGAGTCTGCCACATACAAGGCAAGTGGCCTACCCACTGTCTTATCTTTCTGACCCATGAGAATGTATTTTTATGTTTGTTGCCTTTTTGGGTCACACCCGGTGATGCTGTTACTTCTGGCTCTGCACTCAGGAATTACTCCTGGAAGTGCTCAGGGAACCGTATGGGATGCTGGGAATCGAACCCAGGTCGGCCACATGCAAGGCAAACACCCTACCTGCTGTACTATCGCTCCGGCCCTGAGAATGTATTTTTGATGGTTTAGGCCCCCATGATTCACTTATCATTGGCAGACAAGCCCTGAATTTCCCTTGGGAGCCTACTGATTTGAGTGGGGCCAAATCTGTGAGTCCTAGCAGTGCCCACATGCTGACTGCATTTCTCAGTTCCGGAGAGGGCTAGTGATCAGTGGGTCAAAACCAAGCCAGTCTCTCGGGGCATTTGCTAGAAATACAGAGAACAAACTTGGTGGCTGGAGCTGCCAGGCTGAGGAGGTGAGCCCAGGGGTTCAGGGCTCATAACTTTGGCCAAAAAACTTTGGCCACTGTGAAAAGCAAATCTGTGTGAAAACAAATACACGGGAGAGATGCAGAGCCAAGCAATGGGGTCTCCGGGGCTGGCAGTTCATACTGCAACTCCACCTCCTCTAAGTGTACTCGAGGTTTGAACAGATTTCAGGACTCATCACAATTTAAGGCTTTTTAACAACATCAAGTCAGCTGTGTCTGTATTTGTCACAAATCCAGACAGTGGGGCCGGAGTCACCAAACAGCAGGGAAGGTACTTGCCCTGCATGTGGCTGACCCGAGTTTGATCCTCAGCACCTCAAATGGTGCCCGGAGCACTGTCAGGAGTGATTCCTGAGTACAAACCAGGAGTGACCCCTGAGTCCGGCCCAGGGTGACCCCAAAACAAAGAAAAAAATCTAGAAAATGTAACTTTTTACTGGGCATGAGATGAACCTCAAAGGAAAATGTCTTGTAAGGATCTATGGAACTCAGGTTAATGATGAACACATTGAAGGACGGAGGAGGAAGAGCTGAGACCTGTAATTTGAATCTGTACCCAACACTGGGCACATTCATGGATGGATGTGAGAAAAACAAGTCTAACGATTCAATGTAGGTACTAAGGGAATACATGTTATGTATGAGCATGCATGTGGATATTTAGCCTCTAAGTCTCTGCTGGGATTTTTCGGTTTGTTTTCTAGTGGGGTCCACACCAGGGATGCCTGGGTGGGGAGGGGCTCTTCCTGCCTTTGTGCTTGGGAGTCACTCCCAATGGTACTCCAGGGACCATGCAGCATAATTGGGATTGGCTGCATGCAAAGCAAGCACCTCAGCCCTCGTCTCCGGCAGGACTCTGCTGGGGGTGGAATCCAAGGCCTCAACTATACAAAGCATCAAATCATGTGCTGATTTACTCAGCTGCACCCCAGTCCTATCCTACAAGTGTCTCAATTGACTGTAATCTTAGAAAAATTTCCTGGGAGGAAAATAAAGCCTGTTTTGTGCATTCAAAATCAGTGGCTGCTACATACTTAAAAATGTATGAGACTAACTCCCAAGGAAAGTAGAAACAAGGTTCAGGATGAATGGTTCACAGCTGGAAGCCTGCCTCAAGGGCTGGGTGAGAGGGAAGTTGGAATAGAGAAGGGATCATTACGACAATCATGGTTGGAAGGGGTTGCTCTGGATGGGAGATTTGTGCTAAAAGTGGGCAAAGGACCAAACATGACGGCCTCTCTGTATCTGTATTGCAAAATAATGCCCAAAAGAAGAGGAGAGAGAGACAAAGACAGAGACAGAGACGGACAGAGAGAGACAGAGAGACAGAGAGAGAGAGAGAAGAAAAGTGCCTGCCATAGAGGCAGGCTGGGGGTAGAGTGTAGCAGGAGGGATACAGGGGATATTGGTGGTGGGGAATGTACACTGGTGGAGGGATGGGTGTTAGACTGAAACTCAATCATGAAATCTTTGTTACTGTATCTTGTGGTGATTTAATTAAAAAAAAAGAAAAAGAAAAAATGTATTACTGGGGCCAGAGCAATAGTACAACAGATAGGGTGTTTGCCTTGCACGCAGCCAATGTGGGTTCAATCCCCAGCATTCCATATGTTCCCCCAAGCACCATCAGGAGTAATTCCTGAGTGCAGAACCAGGAGTAACTCCTAAGCATCACCAGGTGTGACCTCAAAAGAAAAAAATGTACAATTTGGGGTCAGTGAGATAGTACATCAGGGCACTTGCTTTGTATGTGTCTGACCTAGGTTCATTTTTTGTTTGTTTGTCTTGGTTTGTTTTGGGGCCACAACAGGCAAAAAATCAAATCATGTGCTGACTTACTCAGCTACACCCCAGTCCTATCCTACAAGACCAATAGGCTGTAATCTTAGAAAAATTTTCTGGGAGGAAAATAAAGCCTGTTTTGGCTCTGCATCCAGGAATAACTCCTGGTAGATTTATTCAGGGGACCCTAAGGAATGCTGGGGCTCAAACCTTGGTCAGGAACGTGCAAGGCAAGTGCCTTACACAAGTACATGGAGTACTATGGCTCCAGCCCTGACCTGGGTTCAATTCCCGGCATCCTGTATGGTCCCCTGAGCCCCACCAGGAGTAAGCCCTGAGCACCACCATGTGTGCCCTCCCCCTCAAAAAAAGCATTAAGTCTCCCCCCAACTCGAATACCCGCCTCCATGCACATACAAAGCCTGGAGAAAGAGAGTTACTATCACTTGTAGCAGAATAATTCTAACTGCCATGGAGACGAGCTGCTGAGGATTGAAACTCCATAATTGTCTCTCCCATCCCACCCCACCCCCCGTGCCCCGTACCCACGCAGTGACGCCCGTCCCTCGCCCCCTCGTAGCCCTGGTCACAGAGGCACTGAAAGGAGCCGGGCAGGTTCTGGCACACAGCATGGGCCCCGCAGAAGGATCGGTTCCGGCATTCATCCACATCTGCAACCACAAGGCAGTCAGGCCACAGCGGATCTCCACCCCCTCAGGCTCCCACCCGGGGCCCCAAGGACACATACCCTGGCATCCTCCACCGGGCGTGGGCTGATAGCCAGGCTCACAAGCTGGCACACAGCGGTAGGAGCCAGGGGTGTTCTCGCAGCGCTGGGTCCCACAAATTGAGGCGCCGTATTCTTGGCACTCATCCACATCTGCAGGAAAGGGGAGAGGCGGCAGCAGAGGGGTGACACGCCTAGATTCACACTCTGAGTCCATGAATCTGTCCGGGGTTCCAGCATAGTGTTTCTCAATTGGGACCCTGTGCCTCCCCTGTGGGTTCCAGGATATTCCAAGGGGCTCTTGGGAACACGCCAGCAATACTCAGGGCTTACTACTGGCTCTATGCTCAGGGATCACTCCTGGTGGGACACACAGCATACCTATAGATGGTGTTGCAGGCTGAATCCAGCTGCATGCAAGGCAAGAACCCTAAAAATCTCTCTGGCTCCTGAAATTCTTTTTATTTTTTAAGGGAAGTGTCACCCCTGATGGTATTCAGGGTATTCCTGGCTCTGTGCTCACGGATCACTCCTGGCAGGGCTTGGGGGGCAGAACCTGGGTCAAGTGCCTACAAGGCAAGCACCTGACCTGCTTTGCCATCTGTCCGACCCCTGACTTTATAACGATCGGTGAGAGTTAATACCTCTGCAGCTTCTAGCCTGTCTGACCGAGCCCTCACACCAACACCTCTGCTGGAATTCTGTCCCCAGTGAGCAGCAGTCTCCTCCCTCCACTCTGGTGTCTGGGCCAAGCCCTCCTGATCCCTTCCCCCACTGCCTGACAACTCTGCTCCTCCATCCTGCTGTATTTTGCTTCTTAAACAGCATAATGGGCTGGAGATAGAGTGCAGAGGGGAGGGCATTTGCTTTGCAAGGTTTGATTTCCGGTATCCCATATGGTCCCCCCAAAACACTCTTCCGGAAGCCAGAGGTGACCTAAATTCAGCCACCACAGGGGTAGGGGCTGGCTCACCATCACAGGTGCCCTCGGGGCCCGCGTGGTAACCGGGATCACAGTCACGGACACAACGGTAGGAGCCGGGAGAATTCTCACAGCGCTGCGACCCGCACAGGGCTGGACCCTGCTCGCGACATTCGTCCACGTCTGATGGGGAAGGCGGGCCGTCAGACAAGACAGGCAAGTGAGACAGGGAGGGGAAGGAAAAAAGGTACTGGAAGTCAAGGAGGGAAGTTAGAGGAGAAAAGTGGAGGGCACTGAGGAGAGAGCAAAAGGAAGAAGGCAGAGGAAGAGGGCGCGGGGGGGGGGGGGGGGAGGGGGGAGGGGGGAGGTGTAGGGAGTCGTAGAGAGTAGAAAAGAGGAGGCAAGTTGCTTGGGTGGCCAAGCTGGGCAGGGGACATGGATAAGGTCCCGCGGGACCTCTCACCCTGGCAGGAGGCTTGGTCAGGGCTGGCGCGATGTCCAGGGGGACAGACGCACTCGAAAGAACCGTCGGTGTTGGTGCAGATGCCGCTCTGGCAAAGATCTTCCTCACTACACTCGTCCACGTCTGCAAGGCGTGGAAACCCATCATTGGAAACCCAGGCACAACCCGACCGGGTTTATAATCGGACCAGGCCCCGCCTCCCTCTCCCGGTGGAGGCCCCATGCCCCGCCCACACCCACAAAAGCTCCGCCCACCCTGAAAGCCCCACCCCCGCCGGCTTGCAGGAACCCAGCCCATCCAATCAGCGCTCGGATACCTAAACTCCGCCCCTTTGCCCGCCCCTTCCGAGGTTCAACAATGAGGCCAAAAATTCAAACTACCATTGAAGTCTCTCTGTCACGCCTTTTACCGCGGCATAACATCCCCCACCCTCTATCCTCCCAACCCCCAACAAACTTTCTCTCGCCCAGGCCCAGCCTGGGTACAGACCAAGGCAAGAGGCTCCGCGGGGTCCGGGCCGGTATCCGGGAGCACAGGTGCAGGCAAAGGAACCGTCAGTGTTGAGGCACTCGCCGTGCGGGAAGCAAAAGTCTCCCTCCAGGCACTCATTCACGTCTAGAAACGGCGAGAGACGGGGTTATGGACCCACATTTCCCGGGGGGAGGGGGCGGAGGTTAGGGCCACCCGCACCGCGGGCAGTTTCTCTACCCATGCACAACGACAGTCCAGTTTCCAGTTCTGCTGCCATTTTAATCTAGAAACGCCACCGCAACCCGCCAAATTCCCTGACACCCCCCCCCCTCCCCCGGCTCTCTGGCTCTCTCCCTGCCCTGCCCACCTGCACAGGGCCCAGGCTGGCCTGATGGAGCCCGGTAGCCCGGGGCACAGGTGCAGCGGAAAGAGCCTTCAGTGTTGGTGCAGTGGCCATGGGGACCGCAGGAGGCGCCCGAACTACATTCATCCACATCTGTGGGAATCCGGGTGTCAGAAGGGGTCCAGTCTAAGGGGCATACCTAACATTTTCTTCTGGGGCAGAGGGTTGGGGAGCAGGTGGTGGATATTAGGTAAAAGTTCTACGGCAGAAGTGGATTGAGGGGGCCAACGTTCCCTGTCTGGGTTCCTGGGTTTCCCCAGACTCCCTGTACCTGGATACTGGGGTTTGTGCAAGACCCAGACCACTCAGGGTCTGGGTTGCAGTCCAGCCCCAGATTTGTACCTTCAGTTAGGAGACGCTCAGAATCATGAACCCCTAGGGAATAGTCCCTGAGGAGGGTCAGGACCAGTGAAATGCACAGGATCAAGTGTCACATAGATTCAGGAGTTGTGATCAGGGTTATGAATAGAACAAAAGTCATAGTCAAGGGGCTGGAGAAACAGCACAGTGGGGAGGGAGTTCATTTGCCTTGTACTCAGACTACTCAAATTCAATCCCAGGCACTCCATTATCATCCCCAGAGCCCGCCTGGAGTGATCCCTGAGTGCAGGGCCAGGAGTAAGCCCTAAGCATCATAAGGTGTGGCCCGAAAACAAAACAAAAGTCATCATCAAGCTCAAGGGTCACAGGTGACACTCAGGATCAGAGAGGCCCACTGGGGGGTCAGGAGGGTCAGAATTTCTATAGGTTATGGTCCAGGGTAGTATCAGCTGCAATCAAATGTCACAATTGAGCTGAGGATTTCCAGTACCATAGAGAGTGAAGGGTCTTGGTCCAGACTATCAAAAGTCAAGGGCCCACATCCAAGTCTGGCTGATAGGGGTGGGGAAGGTCACGTCCCAATATGACTGAGACCCAAACCAGGAAGTCAGGGTTATGGGCCAGGTCCAAGGTTAGGATGAAGACCCTCAGCACACCCAAGGCCTCACCGGTGCAGCGGCCTTGGAGCAGGTGGTGACCGACAGGACAGGCCCTACACTGGAACGAGCCAGGCGAGTTGACACACTCCTGTCCCGGACATGCCAAGTGGTTCTCACACTCATCCACATCTGGGGGTCAGGAGATAGTGGGCCTTGAAGGAGCGCCTCCAATCTCCCTCCCCACCCTGTCCACAGCCCTCCTTCCTTCCCTCCCTGCCTCACCCTCGCACGCAGAGCCGGCTGCATTCGGTTGGAAACCGGTGGGACAGACACACCGGAAGCTGCCCTCTGTGTTCTCGCATCGGCCATAGTTACATGGCTGGGGGCTTCGGGCACACTCATCCACATCTGGGGGGAAAATGGGCTAAAGTAGAGGCCCAGGTACACCCTTGCTGTCATTCCCACTCACCCTGATCCCAGTTTTGTTTTTTTCTTTTTTTGGGGGGGGGGAGGGTCACACCCGGCGATGCTCATGGGTTACTCCCAGCTCAGGCACTCAGGAATTACTCCTGGCGGTGCTCGGGGGACCATATGGGATGCCGGGGATTGGGATCGAACCCAGGTCGGCTGTGTGCAAAGCAAACGCCCTACCCACTGTGCTATTGTTCCGGCCCCCGATCCCAGTCTTGGCCCAGGATGTTCCCTGCTCCTGGGAAAGCAGACTCCCTCACGGTGTCCCCCAATAATGGTCTCTCTAGCTGCCAGGCACCTTCTATCCATTGCCTGTCCTGTCCCAGAGTTTCCCTCTCTGCAGGATCCCCCAATCCCAAGAGTATCATCCAAAAGGGAGGAGGAACGGAGAGCCCCCTCTCACAGGGAGAGAAGTCTTGAGTAAGGTTTCTAGTCTTGTCCTCCCTTCAGAGCCCCATCCCCTAACCCCCGTCCCCCTGAACACTCCCCCATCACTGCTCTCTCCAGTCCCCACAGTTACTGGGGCTGGAAGAACATGGGCTCAGCATCCTCACCTTGGCAGGGGGCACCGGGCCCTCGGGAGCGGAAGCCAGAGGGGCATGCACAGTGATAGGAGCCCATGGTATTGTCACAGCGTCCCGGCCCGCAGGGCGGTGGCACCTGGGCACACTCATCCACATCCTCCTCACAGGAGGAGCCGCGGAAGCCAGCTGGGCACACACAGCGGAAATTGCCAGGCAGGTTCTCACACACCCCGCGGCCACACAGGCCCGGGCTCTGGATGCACTCGTCCACATCTGCACAGGGCAAGAGGCCAGGCTCGTCTCTGCACCGCAGCCTCCACACTGCTCCACTAACCGGATCATGCTGCCTTCCTGTCTCCACCTTCCCGCACCCAGACCCCGGTGTCCTCCAACTTGAGCCCTCCACCCCGCTCTCAGCCTGCTAGATGCTCCCTTTCCAGTCTCTGCCTGCTTCAACTGCCACTTCCATCACCCTCCCCCCTTCCACCGCAGACCCTGACAACTCCTCCCCACACCTCTGTGTCCCACCACTTGGCCTCATCATCAGAACCTGGCCTCTGTCTCCCAGCAGCCAGCCTCCCTCTGCCTCAGTGCTCTGCTTCTCCATCCCTTCCTCTCACAGCCCCTCACCCTGGCAGCTGGCTCCATGGGTCTCGGCCTGATACCCGGCTGGGCACACACACAGGAAGCTGCCTGGTGTGTTCTCACAGCGTCCGCGGTCACAGGGTGGTGGCACGCGGTGACACTCATTCACATCTGCAGATAAACAACCAAAAAAAAAAAGGTGACTGAGATGGGTTCAGGCAACTCTCACACCTCAGACCTTCAAGGGGTGGGCAGGGAGGGGCAGAGGGCCAGGCCACCTGGGCAGGGGAGAGGGGCTGGCTGGGTTGCAATGTGTAGCGGAACAAAGGCTTGAGGGTCTTGAGCAGGGAGGGCAGGATGAGGGTTAGGGAAAGAGAAGAACTATGAGTGGTAGTGGGGAGGGCAGAACCTGAGCAGGGCTCACCAAGCAAAGGGGAAGCAGGAACAGAGAAGAGCTGATTTAGGGATGGGATGGGGCACTGGTTTGGCAAGGTAACCATCAGAAAGAGTTAGGAGGTGATGAGCGGCGGAGTCCCGACCTGGTCAGGATTGAGACAGACAGGTGGATGGATCCTGGCAAAGGCCTGAGCTTGTCTTGACTATCTGTTTTCGTGTGTGTCCAGGGAGAGGGGGTGAGTCACGCCCAGCGATGGTCAGGACTGATTCCTGGCTCTGTGCTCAGAAATTACTCCAGGTGGTGCTCAGACCATATGGGTATCTGGGATCGAAGCCGCATCAGCCGTGTGCTAGGCAAGCACCCTACCTGAAGTATTGTCGCTCTGGCCTAGGTCTTGACTATGGAGGGGCGGAGCCTGGGAAGGTCAGGAGCAGATCAGTGATTGGGAGGGGCGGAGCCTTGAGGTGGGAGTTAGTCTAGACCGTAGAGGGGCGGGGCCTGGGAAGGGCAATAACTAGACAGACTTTTGGAGGGGTGGGAGCTGGCCTGAGATTGGGAGGGGCGGGGCCTCAGGGGCAGAAACTAGCCTGGGATTGGGAGGGGCGGGGCCTCAGGGGCGGGAGCTGGCCTGGGACTGGAGGGGCGGGGCCTCAGGGGCGGGAGCTGGCCTGGGATTGGAGGGGGTGGATTTAGTCTGGGCTATAGAGGGTGGGTCTGGGTGACAGCAGAAACTAGTGTGGGTTTTGGAGAGGCCAGCGAGGGGCGGAGTTCGGACCTGGTCAGGGAAAAAGTGCCTGACAGCTGGCTCAGGACCAGCCCGGACAGGAAGGCCAGCCAGTACAAACAATAGAAAGGCAGGGGTAGGACCTGGCCAGGAAGGGCGTATTTCTCACCCAGGCACTCCGTAGCTCGTGGGCCAGCTCGGTAGCCCCGGCCACACACGCAACGGAAGCTGCCAGGCGTGTTTTCGCAGCGCCCAGGAGTACAAGGTGTGGGTACCCGGCGACATTCGTCCACGTCTGGAGGAACAGGGGGGACTGGTCAGCAGGTGACCCGGCAGAGCCCGGTCCTGCCTCTGTCTACCCCACTTCCCAACTCACCGATGCAGCGTGTGCCCTGAGGGCTGAGTCTGTATCCGGGGTCACAAGCGCAGGTGTAGCCGCTGGGTCGGGGGATGCAGCGTCCTGCACCACAGACCTGAGGATTTCGCTGACAGGCACCTGTGGAGGGACATGAAGTCAACTAGGGCTCCCAAATCTGAATTCTCTGCCTAACCGGCCTCATGGATATCCCTCCCCAAACTTTCCATCTCAAAACTTCTCTCCTTTATCAGGGATGTTCTCTCTGATCACTGTCAGAATCCCCCAATGACGCCTTGGCTGTGGAAGACCTGGCTCTGCAGTCCTTGGCCTGAAATAAGTTCCTTGTGCCCTCCATGAAAAAAAGTAATTTATCAAACACTGAGCATTTAGTAGTGCTCGGCTCTTCAGAGATGCTCACAATGATCCCATTTTACAGATGGGAGACTGAATCCCAGAGAAGATAAATAGGCTGGGAAGAAGTCTCAAAGGGTTGAGTTGCATGCTTAGCAAGCAGAAATCCCAGGTCTGATCCCCATCATGGCATAATATCCCAGGTATCATTGGGTGTCACCTTGTACTCCCTCCTAAATGTACAGCACTTGCCCAATTGACAGAGAACTGGACCCCAGGCCTGTTCGACTTTAGTTCTTGATGTGACCACCCTTCAACCCCAAATCTTATCTTCTTCCATCCATTTCTTGATTCCTCTGACTGGATGCATTCCATCCTAAAATCATCACCTTGGGGGCCAGAGGGATAGTAAAGAGGGGAAGGCACTTGCTTTGCATGTTCCCAACAGAGTTTGATCCCTGACATCCCATATGGTCCCCCAAGCTCTACCAGGAATATTTCCTGGGCACAAACCCAGGAGTAAGCCCTGGGCATCGCTGGGTATGACCCCAAAACAAAACACAAAAAGTCACCTTGGAGCTATCCCTCAAGTCTCCCTGTAAGTTCCCTTTCAGTTGACCAAAGTCCTTATTTCCTTCCACTGCACCTGTTTCGGGGGTCTCAGGGCCAGTCCAGGCTGGGATGCTGGGAACAGGAAGCTCAGGGCCGGGTCTGGGCTCTGGCCGGCGCTCGGGTCGGGGGTCAGGCCGATGTTCCGGCCGGGGATCGGGTCGATGCTCAGGCCGGGAATCAGGCAGACGTTCAGGACGGGAATCGGGCCGACGTTCAGGACGGGGATCTTGCCGACGTTCAGGACGGGAATCAGGCCGATATTCAGGCCGGGGATCAGGTCGATACTCAGGCTGGGAATCCGGCCGACGTTCAGGCCGGGGATCAGGTCGATACTCAGGCTGGGAATCCGGCCGACGTTCAGGTCGGGAATCCAGTCGATGCTCAGGCCGGGACTGTGGGCGACGTTCAGTTCTGGACTCTGGGTGGGGAGAAAGTCTAATGAAGACTGGACAGTGCAGGCCTGGACACCAGCATGCTCGCTCGTCTCTGCTCTTTTCCCTAGGAAACTGTGGGGATAATTTTTCCTTTGGAAATGACTGCCCCTCCCCCAGAAGCCAGCTTACCTGTGGGTGGCCTGGTGGTGGCAGGCAAGGGCCTGGTCTGGCTGACAGACACGCGGGGTGGGTCCTGACTCAGAGGCCGAGTGTTGTAACGGAGATCAGAGGCGGAATAGTGGTAGCCTGGGCCGGCAGGACAGATCTCCCGAAAGCCCTCTGAGAACAGAAGAGGAAAGGCAAGGGGCATAGAGAGGGCAGGTGTGTGTGAGGGAGCAAGTGAGCACATGAGCAAGAGCAGACACAGAGTAGTCTAGGATCTGGCGGTGGCTGGGAACAGAACACAGCTTGGCCTGGGAGTGAATCAGGGGTTTGCGTGGATGTTGGACTGGGGTGATAACTTGACCAAATAGTGTGCTGTCTCAAGATGTCCTTCCTAGTAGGAATAGACACGGGGACAGGGACAGGGACAGGGACAGGGACAGGGTCTGGTCTGGGGTAGACAGCGATTGGAGCAACAGCCAGGAAGCAGGTAGTTGGGTTTGGTTCTCAGCAGAAGCAAAACTTCCAGGGAGGGGGGCTGGAGTGATAGTACAGCAGGTAAGACATTTGCCTTGCACGCAGCTGACATGGGTTTGATCCCTGGCACCCCATATGGTCCCCGAGCACCGCCAGGAGTAATTCCTGAGTGCAGAGCCAGGAGTAACCCGTGAGCATCACATGGTGTGGGTCAAAAAGGAAAAAAAATTGACAGGGAGGTGTTTCAGGGAAGAAAGTGACTAGTATGGGGTTCAGGGGCCCACAAGGCTGAAGGTGCAGTTTCAATCTAACTTCGAGGTGGTGCACCTCAGCAGTGAGTGTAGTCAAGGATGGAGTGGGGTGCTGGGCGCAGTCCGGCCTATGGACAGCGGCAGGGTGGGGGTGGTGTCGGAAATGGGGGTGTGGCCAAGGATAGCCCCGCCCCCAAGCTGGTTTGCAGGCTGAGCACCTAGGAGGACGCCAGATCCAGAGTTCGGCCAGCAGGGGGCGCCCACCTGAGCCGTAGGGTGGACAGAGCTGGCAGCCGCGGCCCCAGGCTTTGCCCACGCGACTGCAGCAGCAGATCTGTTTGGTGATGTTCCGCAGAATGGGCAGCGAGCAGCCACCGTCGCGGAGCACTCGGAAGCAAGGCCCCTTGGCCTCTGAGATCACATGTTGAGCTGCGGAGGGGGATGAAGTGCTTCAGGGTAGAGTTGAGAACAGAGGAACGGTCCCTGGGAGGGCGGGTGGGTGTAGGGGGCATTCGGAAGAGTTCAGAGGGGGTCTAGAGGTCTGAGAAGGATAGCGGGGGTGGGGGTCGTCAATGGAAGATTCTGAAAAGGATCTCCGGTCTGACAGAACGTGAGGGGGTATTTGGGACTCCTAGAGAAGTTGAAGACAAGTGTGAGAATCTGGGGGTAGGGGGATGGGCTAGGCCATGCTTCACATGCAGGTGGTCCAGATTCAATCCCCAGCACAGCACGGGCCCCTGAGCACCACAGAGTAATCCCTGAGCACCAAGCCAGGAGTAACCTCTACAAAAAATGAAGAAAAAAAGTGTGAGGATCAAAGAGCTGGGAAAATGGCTCAAAAGGCTTGAGCATAAGAAGCCCAAGATTCAGTGCTCAAGGATTGGAAGTGATAGTCCACTGGGGACTTGCCTTTCATGTGGCAGACCCAGTTTAATCCCCAGCATCTCATGTGGTCTCCCAAACCATCAGGAGTGGACCCTGAGTGCAGATCGAGGAGTAAGCCCTGAGAATCACCAGATGTGGCTACTTCAAAAAACCAAACAAACAAACAAGAACCAAGATTCGATCCCCTGTATGATTCCCTGAGCATCATGCCAAGAGTAGACCCTGAGCACTTCCACCTGTGTCTCCCGTAAAAACAGAATGTGGGGCTCTGAAAGAAATTGGTTTTGCCAGAGAGATAGTACAGTGGGTAGGGTGATTGCCTTGCATGCAGCCCACATGGGTTTGATCCCTGGCACCCCCATATGGTCCCTTGGGCACCACCAGAAATGATTCCTGAGTGCAGAACCAGAAAGTAACCCCTGGAGCGATAGCACAGCAGTAGGGCGTTTGCGTGCACGCAGTCAGCCCGGTCGAGCCAGGTTCGATTCCTCCACCTCTCTTGGAGAGCCCAGCAAGCTACTGAGAGTATCTCACCAGCACGGCAGAGCCTGGCAAGCTCCCCGTGACGTATTCAATATGCCAAACACAGTAACAGCAAGTCTCACGATGGAGATGTTACTGGGCCCGCTCGAGCAAATCGATGAAAAACGGGAGGACAGTGCTAAGTGCTAACAGCACTACTGGATGCTTTTTTTTTTTTTAAGTTCTAAAAGGTATCAAGGGACTCTTAGAAGGGCTGAGAAATATCCAGGAAATGGTATGACAGGAAAGGGTATGACAGGAATGGCAGGAAGGGAGGGCAGCTGAATGAATATTGAGAGGGTGTCTAAGGGAATTAAAAACCTGGGGATGCTCCTATGGGGTCTGAGGGCAGGGTAGCAGGGTCACAGCCTCAATGCCCCCCCTCCTGGGGGTGCTCACAGATGCAGCTGCTCCGGGAGGAGTCAAGCAGGAACCCATCGGGGCACACGCATGTGTAGCCACCACGTGTGTTCGCACACTCTCCGTGTTGGCATCGCCCACCTGTGGCACACTCATCCACATCTGTAAGAGAGCAATGGGTAGTCAGAGGGGTCCGGTCAACCCCAGTCCTAAAGCCACCCTCTGCCCAGCTCACCTTGGCAGGACCCATTAACCCTTTCAAAGCCGGTTGGACAAGGTCCATCCACTCCTCTGTCAGTGTTCCCTGTGGAGCAAAGAGAATGGGTAGTGGAATATGGAGAGGCCAAAGGAATAGTACAGATAGGACGCCTGTCTTGTACGTGGCGGACTCCATCCCTGGCACCCCATATGGGTCCCCTGAGCAGCTTGCTGAACGCAGAGCCAGGAGCAAGCCCTGAGCATCGCTGAAAGTGGTCCAAAAACAAGAGAAAGGAGAAGAGGAAAGGGGAGGGGAGGATAGGGGAAGGGAGGAGAGGAGAAAGGAGGCGGGGGAGGGGAGGGGAGGAGATGCAGCGGTGGGAGGGACTAAAAGGTAAAAGGGTAGGTTTGAATGCAAGATCAGGATAGAAGACCGAGAAGGAGATTCCAGAAACAAAAAAAAGCGCCAAAGTGGGGGTGTTCCCTGAACCGAAAGAGCGGCTCGGTGGAGACTGGAAATGATCTCCGCACGATGGAGTTGGCGATGCTGAGCGGCCGGTACCCGGGGAGGTGCTCCCCATCCCCCGCTCTGCGCACCCCGAAGCTTACCCAAGTACTCGGAGCACGGCTGACAGTCGTGGACGCCCCAGGCCAAGCCGCCCCCTCGGCAGCAAACGTCCTGAGTCCGGAGCCCCGGCAGCGGGGACGCGCACTGCAGGGGGGAAGCGTGGGGTGAGCGCGCCCCCGCGCGGCCGCGGGCTCGGGGCCTCGCCGCCCCCCCCCCCCCCCCCACCCCGGGCCCGCCGCTCACGTCGCCGCCGCGCAGCTCCCGGAAGCAGTAGCCGAAGCCCGACGCGTCCGAGTAGCCGTCCTCGCGCGGCGCGCTCTGCGCCAGCACCGTGTAGGGCGCCGCCGCTTCGGCGCGCGCCGCCGCCTCGGCCTTCGCCTCGTCCCACGTCCCAGACACTCGCTCCACCTGGTGCACCACCACGGACGCCTCCTGTGGGTGCTCCACGTGCACGCTCACCATGGACGCCACGCCTGGGGAGGGGGGCACGGCGCGCAAAGGAGTTCTTGCAGTCGGGGACCGGGAGTGGGGGGGAGGCAGGTAGGAAAGATGGGGAGCAGAGGGACGGGAAGGTAAGGTCGGGGGCAGAGGGTCCAGGGCACTTTCCATTCTTCTCACCGTGCTCGTCGTCGCGGTGGTTGGCCAGAGGCATGGTGTACACTGAGCGGGTGTGACCTGGCGTGGACGGGGCGGGGGGCCGGGCACCCGAAGAATGCAACTGGCAGAACTTGCCAGCGAAGTCCGGGGGACAGAGGCAGCGGTCCGTCCTCAAGCACACACCGCCGTTGTGACAGATCAAGGGACACAGGACTGGGGTGAGAGCAAGGACACTCAGGGTAACCCTCTTGGTGGGCACCTCTGAAGAAGCAACCAGATCTAGTCCAGTCCCTAACGTAATATCGAAATCCTCAAAGGTACCGATTCTTAGTAGATCTTCCTAGAATTATTACTGTGTTTGGAGGATGAGGAGGAGGACCACACCCGGCGTGGTATTTGGGGGAGGTCAAGTCCCATACTTCTGGGGGTCCCAGGGGTCCCGTAAGCAAGGCGTGCCTAGCCATCTTCCCCAGCAATCCTGGGCACCCGGTTCCGTCCATTGGATGGTCGCACGCGAGCTCCTTCGTGGGCATTTAGCTCCGCCCATTTCCGCGTCTGGCTGGGTCTTTGGCTGTTCCAGCCAGGCAGACGCTAAGCGCTAGCGTATTCTATTGTCTTAATCCACTTTTAAGTCACAGCCTGGCACCACTCCCCGCGTCTCCCAGCCCCTTTCCTTACCATTCTAGAAACGCCCCAACCAGAGCAGGCCCAGCCACGAGGCTCAAGCCCCGCCCACAAGCCACTCGTGTCCCCGCCCCCCCGCTTAAACGCCCCGCCCACTCCTACTGGAACGATTCTCAATTTCTTTTCCCGGCCTCTAACCTGGGGCTTTGA
This sequence comes from Sorex fumeus, assembly GCF_029834395.1. Lineage (NCBI taxonomy): Eukaryota > Metazoa > Chordata > Mammalia > Eulipotyphla > Soricidae > Sorex > Sorex fumeus. Next base: position 17,939,227 of record NW_026606179.1, read on the forward strand.
GCCCGCCCAACTTTCTTTTCTCACGCTGATTTGCCCTGGCGGACTCGTTTGCGCTCCTCCCACCCCGCCTTCCGCCTATGAGGAGGCCCCGGCCCCGCCCACCGCGTTTGGTCTCCGCCCACCTCCATCCCGCCAGCGAGGTCTAACTCTTGCCTTCCCTCCTCCGAGGCGGGGCCACCAGCGGGAACGCGCCTCCCTCTCCCCCTCTGCGCGCCCTCGCTGAGCCCCCCGCCACTTCTGGGCGGGGCACTGCCAGCTGTGCGGCGGGGTAAACAAAGAGAGGGGTGCGGCGGGGGTAGGGCGGTGTCTCGGCATTCCGGACCCGTGGGGAGCCCCGGGTCCACGGAGCCAAAGGAGGACGGACGTGTCCTGCGAGGGCACCCCCACACACCCCCGCCCGTCTCCCCAGGGCTGCGGAGAACAGCTGGGGACAGCTGTGCTTAGTGGAGGAAGGGGGCAGGCATCCAGTCTTCGGCAGTCCAAGCAGGACATTTGGGGGATTTTTGAGCTACAACTGGAGAGAGGAAAGAATAGAGGGACTCCCCCACCCCTCGGTTTAGAAGAGTAGAGACTGGTACTCCTAAGGTTTCCTAATGGAAAGGCAGCCTAACTCAGCAGAAGCTGGAGCAGACATGTCCTTTGAGGAGAGAGTTACCTAGAAAATGGTACTCTACTAGGGGGTGGCCCTTTTGAAGCTGCAGAAAATAGGGTTTAGAAAGAGAAGGGAGATTGCTGGAGTTTCTAGTACAAAACAGTCTCATTTGTTAGAAAAAACTACAAAACACTGAGAAATTACCTGGTACCCCCAGTTAAGAGCTTAGGTGCCCAAGTCTTTTTGACGAATGGATGCCTGGATGTATGAGACCTCTTGGGAGAATCATCTAATCACAACTTAACCAACTCTGAGGTTCTCTAAAGAGAGATGGAGATGGGGGGGGGGGCTGGAAGAACAGGAATGGAGAGAATTGAAGGGACTCAGCTGGAAATATTAACAGGAGGGAGGGGTGTGAAAGACAGTACAGTGGGTAGGGCACTTGCCTTGCAAGCGGCTAACCCTGGTTCGATTCCCAGCACCGCATATGGTCACCCGAGTCCCACCAGGAGTGATCCCTGAGCACAGAGCCAGGAGTAAGTCACGAGCACCGCCGGTGTGAGCCAAAAAACAAAAGAAAAAAAAGAAAAAATGGGAGTCTTCTGGGAAGAGAAGTGTGCCAGGGAACAGAGTTATCACTGCCTGGGGTTTGTGGTCGGGGTAGCTTCAGGACAGGGAGGGATTAGCCGAGGGACATGATTACAGAGTTCTCCTGTGAGGTGCACAGGTTAGGGGTTTCCATCCAAAAAGTGGAGGAAACCATCACAGGAGCGGCTAACTGGGTGGAAGAGGGGGCTCTGGGTCTGGAGACAGAAACTCTGGGCTACTGGGGGGATTGGAGGGGAGGGAAGGGGGAGGGAGTCAGGCCAGGACTCTGGGATGTTCTAATGGGGCGTCCTTAATGGAGTGGCAGGTCTGGGAGAGAATTAACTAGGAACCAACATTTCAAAATGTGGGCCTGGGAGTTAATTGATTGGGCTGGAGTGCTCCCATGCAGAAGGACCCCAGCACTGCCAGGAGAGACCCCTAAGGAACGGGAGTAGCCCTGAACACCTGGGGTGTAGCCAAATTATAAAAGAAAAAGGAAGCCGGGCGGAGAAGACAGCAGATAGGCGCCTGCTTTGCACGTGGCCAACCGTGCTCCGTCTCCAGCTCCACATATGGTCCTCAAAGCATTGCCAGGAGTGATCCCCAAGCACAGAGCCAGGAGTAAGCCCTGAGCAATGCCAGGTGTGGCCCCAAAGCAAAGAAAAGGATCTGCAGGGGATGGCTATCATGTGCCAGAGCTGCGGGCACTTGCCTTCTCCCCGCCTGGAGACAGGCCCCCCTGACCAGCTCCGCCAGGACTTCCATAAGGGGAGGGCAGCTACATGGGCGCCGCCAATTTCATGTTCCACCATCCCGGAGGAATGAGGAGCTGAGGACATTGGGGTCCTGCCGAGGTCAGCCCCCCACCCCACCCCCGCCGCCACATGCCCCTCCTTATTGCCTCCAGGAGCTTGGCACCCGTCTGGGCACGGCGCCTGGCACGGGCGAGTTGGGGCTGGGCCGACAGGGAGTGAAGAAAGGAGGGAGGAAGGGGAGGAGAGAGGGAGTGGCCACGGGCGGGGCTCCGGCGGGAGATGAGCTCACGCCGGCCGGGACTGGGCTGGCTCGGGGCCAGGCTGGGCGAGTTCTCGGCGCCAGGGGCCCCCCATTCCCCATCCAGAGGTTGCTGGTCTTGGGGGCACATAGGCCAGATGCCACAAGCCTGCTCACCCTTGCCCTCTGGAGCCAACAGGTGGATCACTCTGCACCTCCCCCCCCCCCACACACACACCTGAAGTCCCCTGGGGGTGCCCCGGCTCCCGGGGTGCCTGGTGTGCACCCTCCGCCCACCGTCTGCCCCTAGGGGGCGCTTCTTCCCATAGGCAGCCGAGCTGCATTTCTCTCCCACGTGGGACCCTTGGAAGTCAGGGTCCCGCGGAGACCCTCCTCTCAGCCCTCCCATCACTCCGCACCCCGACCCCCCTCCTCACAGGCACGCCACCCCGCGCCAGGGCGAGATTTCCTAATGCCTCCCCCCCAATGGCACAAAACCGGGGACCCCCTCCCATGACGGAAATGCTCCCTTCAAGCGCAGGGACCCCCCTCATCGACTTCAGAATTGGAATCCCTATCCCCACAGCGCCCAGGCGCCCCACGCTGGGATTTCCCTCCTCGGACTCAAAGGGACGAAAGCACGCCCGAGCGCCTCACGTGGAGCACCCCGGCTCCCTCGCGGCTTGCACCCCAGAAGCCTCGTTGCTTGCAAACTCCGGGTCCTCGGAACCCGAGCCCCAAGGCCAGGAAAGTTGAGGCTCCCCGGCCTCGAACACCCCCAGGGATGCGCCAGCGCACGGCACCCAGAACCTGGGCGCCCTCGCCCGAGGGGCACGGTCTCCCCCATCCCCGGGGGTCCTCCCCGCCCGGGGGGCCCCTCCCTCGGGACCACCACCCCGCACTCACAGGCGCGGAAGCCGGATCCCCCCGGGGCCGCCCCGCGGGGCGCGCCGCTGTCCACGCTGGTGGCGTTGCGGGGCGCGCAGGTCGGGGTACAGCGGGGGCCGCTGGGCCCGTGGACGCAGCGCAGGCCGCACACGGCCGGGGTGAAGCGCACGCGGAGGCGCTCTCGGGGCCGGCCCAGCGCGGGCTGCGGCCGGAGCAGCGCCAGCAGCACCACTAGCGACACCCCGAGCCGCCGCGCGCCGCCCGCCATGGCTGCAGCGCCGCGCTCCGCCGCGCCGCCGCCCCAGCCCGCCCGAGGGGCCCGGCCGCGCCCGCCCGCCCGCCCGCGGGGGAGGACGGCCGCGCCCCCGCTCGGGGCCCCCCCTCCCCACCACTCCCTCCCCGGCGGCCGCGCGGGGGCGCGTGGGGCTGGGCGCCCGGCCAGAGGCGCGCGGGCTGGGCGCTAGACGCCGCAGGGAGGGCGCCCCCCTTGGCCCCCGGCTCGCACCAACAAGTGAATGGGGCCGGCAGGGGCGCGGCGGAAGGGGAACAGGTGGGGGCGGCCGGGCGAGCCCCCTCCGGCCGGCCGGCTCCCGAGGGAGGAGAGCGTGGCGGGGGCCGTTATGGGGGGGGGGGGCGGACTCTCGGCTCCGCGCACCCAGCGAGGGGCTTCCCCGGGAAGGGGGCGCTGTCGGGGCACATCTGGGGGAGAGAGCGGTGGGTGCACCTGGGCACACGGTGGAAGTGGGGTTCAGGATGGTGGGGCGGGAAGCTGGGAAAGGGGGGCCTGCTGAGGATGCTATCAGTTCTGGCCAGGACACCCCACACACACACACACTCCACGGGGGGAGAAGTCGGGATGGTAAGGAAAACCGGGGTGGGGGTGTCTGCGGGGTCCGCACATCTGGCCAGGGGCCCACATGTGGAAGACTTTAGGAGGAAGGGGACCCATCTGGGCTGACGGCCACGACAGGAGGGGGACTTGAGGGTGGCTGAGACTGCGGGGGGCGCTAGTCCAGGGGTAGAGAGCTGAGGTGGAGGAAACGAGGGGGGATCCCGAGAAGCAGGGGAGGCCTTGGTTCCCAGCCACCCCACTTTTGGGCTCTCAGAGACCTGGCAGGCGCCAACCCGCACAATCGCTTTTGTTGTCTGGGCTGGCTGGGCCGCGCTCTGGGCCGGCACAGCGCCCCCCCTCTTTGGCCGCAGGGAGCCCGGACGCCAGGCTTCCCGGCCCCACCCCCACGGGTCAGCACCTCTGGCCGGCATCTGGTCCTGTCCCGGGCTCACCTCGCACTGCCGGACGCCGGGGTCCCTAGAGGGGACCACGTCCTGGGGTGTATGTGTGTGTGTTGGGGGTGGGGGTTGAGCCACAGAGGGGGACAGCTAGGCAGAAACTGGACCGTGGGAACCAGACGGCTTTATCTGGCCCGGAACCCCCCCCTCCTCTGCCAGCCCCCCTGGCGGAGAAAGGGCGGATGTTCTTACCCGGGGCCTGGCCGACAGGGGCGCGCTGGGGGGGCCTCCTTCTCAGTAGGGATCGGCCCCCTGGCCCGCGGGGCCGCCGCCGTTTCAGCAATGCTCGGGCCTCCTGTAGTCTGGGTGAGACGAGGTACAGAAGGGGCTGTCACCCTGTGGTTGGAAGCAGCCTCCCCCCAGGAGGGCTCTTGATAGCGCCTCTGCCCGCCTCTCCCCAGCCCTCCATCCCTTTGCTAGGACCTGGTATGAGTGTTCTTCCAGCAGCATGGGGTCAGGCAGAGACAAAGAGGCAGGAGAGAGGGGGTGGGGGGAGCGAAGAGAGACACACAGAGGCAGAGACCGAGGAAGACAGGGGTGAGAGCATTGGAGCCAGAGGCAAAGGACAGCTAGGGAGGGAAAGGGACAGGCAGAGACAGAGGACAGGCAGCGGCGGGGAGACACAGGCAGCCGTAGGCAGGAAACGGAGAAGCAGAAACAGATGCAAGCTGATTGATTGCCAGAGAAGAGGGAGAGACCCAGGGTACAGAGACAGAGGTGGGCCTGAGATAGGGCGGGGGAGGGAGAAGGGTTGGGGCAGGGAGGCTCCCAAAAGGTGGGGTGCTCCTACCCAGGAGGCATCACACACTCACGTCAGCGGCTGCCAGTTAAGGGACACCTGTCTCTTCTTCACGCTGGGGCTGGGGCTTGGGGGCACCGGGGTCAGACACGGCCGAGCACCTGCGCACTTGGGGGCGGTGCAGTTCTGGCCCCTGCAGGAGGCTTCGGAGACAGCCCAGGACTAAATGGGGAAGCAAGGGACGGAGCCCCTTCCGACCCCCCCAGCTGCATCCAGTTCTCCAAGGGAGGGTTCCTGGGGAGAAGGGAACCCCTGATCCCCGGTCCTCCCATGTCCTTTCACACTTCACTGTACCACACCTAGAAAAACCCACCTCGGAAGCAGTGGCTCCTTCTGAGCGATTGGCCTGGGCAGCAGCGACAAGCAGGGACACTATAAATAGAGAAGAGGAAGTCACTGAGGCCCCCCGCACTCTGGAATTCTCTAGAGGGCAGTGGAGGAGGGAGGAATCTAAAGCCAAGATAAATAAAGCTTGAGGGTGCTGGAAATAGATGGGCGCCTAAGAAGAGGCAAGATTCCCGACGACTCCACTTCTCCATCTGTACAATGGGAGAGAATTGGCTTGAGCACTTTGGAGCTCAAGTCACCATGACTTTGTATTTTAATGTGTCTTTTAAAGTGAGACCTTTTATTTTTCCTTTGGGGGTGGGCACACCCGGCAGTGGTCAAGGCTTACTCCTAGCCCTGCACTCAGTGATCACTTCTGAAAGGAGTTAGGAGTATGGTGCCAGGGATCATGCAGGGTGGGCTGCATGCACCGGCTTACTCTGGGATCAGGGTTTACTCTTGGCTCTGCGCTCAGAGATCACTCCCGTGGTGCTCAGGAGACCATATGGGATGCCAAGGATCGAACCGGGATCCTGCAAACGCCCTGCCTGCTGTACTATCTCACCAGCCCCATCCCCCCCCCTTAAAATTTGAGGGGGGATAACTCAAAGGGCTGGAACTCGGGCTTGATTTATGGGCGCCTCTTTTCCACCTCCAGCACCACACGGTCTCCCGAGCACCGCCGGGAGCAATCCTCGAGACCTGGAGCAATCCCGGAGCACCGACGTCTTGGATTTCTAAATTCATTTCCGAGTCCCGAGGTATCTAGAACCCCGCCCACCGCACACGTCCCGTCCCGATCCTGGACTCGGAGGTCATCCCGAGCGAGGCCGGCAGGTGGCGCCACTCCCACAGGCCTCAACTCCTGCGGAGGGTCCTTTGAATGTGGTTCTGGCAGGGTTCGGAGGAGGAGGGGGTCTGCAGACACAGCCAAAGTCCGGGATCGAGAATCCCGCGACAGGAGTTCCAGCCCTTTCTGCCCTTTCACGAAGTGTGTCCCGGAGTTAGCGTTTTCTGGTCTTCGGGTCCCAGTGGTGCTTGGAGAACTCTCCATGCGCCCCGAGGATCTCAGATTCCGGGTGGCCGAGCTCTTAGCGCCGCTAGAGGCTTGGCAACCCTGGGGGGCCCCCCAGACAATTCCATTACTTTCCAGCTAAGGGGGACGAGAGACGAGGGCGCGCGCGCTGGGCCCGGAGAAAAGCGCATTCCGGCCAGGCCGCGAAGGGGCGTCCCGCGCGTGGGCTCCTTCCAGACTGGGGGGGTTCCCCGTGGGGGTGGAGGCAATCAGGCTGGAAGTCTCCGGCATTACCGATCTTGCCGGCCACCCTCCCGCGTTTTCTCCAGGTTAACCCCTTCCCGGCTCCGCCCCTGGCGCGGCTCGGGTTACTAAACGCATTCACAGGGACGTGGCGGGAGCGGCGCCCCGGCTCTTTGTAAGACAGCGCGGGGCCGCGGGGCCGCGGGGCCGGGGGGCGGGGCGCGAGGCAGGCGTTTGCGCCCCGTGCCGCTTCTGTGGACCGGTTGGCAGTTTATGGGCAGTTGGGACGGGCAGGTTCAGAGAGTTTGGGTCTCTTGCCGAGAAATCACTGGTGCCTACCTTATGTCAGCCTCGGGGAGGAAACGAGCATCCCCAAGCCCCAGGAAATCTCAGGGGACACACACACACACACGCGCGCGCGCGCGCGCGCGCACACACACACACACACACACACACACCAGACACACACATACACCTCGCAAGACCCTCCTCCCCGCGTCTTCTTATTAAAAAAAGTTCCAAGGGTCCCTCTAATTAATTCAGGAGCCTCCGAATCCCAGGAAATTAGAACATCTGAACTACCCTCTAAGTCCCGCTTTAAGGCTTAAGCACCCAAAAACGGGTGGATGGGGCGGGGACCCTATGCCCCTATGTTGGCTTGAGAATCGCATTCATCAGTTATTCCAGAAAAACTCAAAAGCCCGCCCTCATTTAAGCGTGGAACTCCCCGACCCTGCGCCTCTACCATTCCAAAGGGGCACCCCTAATCTGAAGTTCTTAGTTCTCCCCGGGATTCTACTCCAGATTCTAATCCGCGCAAAACAGAGGGCTTGCATGCCGAGGCAGTGGGTTTGCATTCTCTTTAGATCGGAATGCTCCCGTCCTCCCGGACCATCAGACTTATTGGGTGGAGGGCGCAGGAGGAGCAGGAGGGCGCATTGGAGCTTACCCGGCCGGGCGGCCTGGGATCCCCGCAACCTCGACGGCGTGGCGGGGGCCCGGGCTGGCGGTGGAGGCCGCGGCGGAGGCAGCAGCGAGAAGCGAGAGCAGCAGCCCCAGCAGGAGGGGGCGGCGGCTGCGGGGGACAGGCTGCCGCATCGTGTCCGGCTCGGAGTCCCGCTCCAGGCGGACCGTCTGTCCAGCGGGTCCAGTCCCGGGCGGCCCCGCCCCCCGCCCCATCCCACACACACTCACTTTCTCGGGTACCCAAGCCCCCGGGCTGCGAACATCCCGCCAATCGGAGCGCAGCGCCTCCAGGGGGCGCTGCCCGCGAGCCAATCCGGAGGCGGCAGGGGCGGGGCTAGAGGGACAGGTGCAGGGGGGCGCCTGGTTCTGGAGTTCTCCGAGCTTTGGGTGGGGAGAAAGCGAGTCAGCTCCTAACTGAATGAAGGAGAGGGGGGCCTCTTTGGAGTGGCCGGAACCCCTCCCACCACTGGGAGGGATGAGTAGGCGGCGGTAGGAGCCCCTCAACGACATTCCCACCTGCTCGCCTCATCTCTGCCTAGTGTGGAATCTGAAGCGGCTCCCTCAATGATATGGATGCTGCGAGCTCCTGCAGACGCTGATTCCTCGCGAGAGAAACGCAGGCGTAGGGAACGCAGCGCTTACCTTGCACTAAGGTCCCATGGTCGTCTCCTCTGGTGAGCCCAAATCTACTCCAGATCTTCCAAAGACCCTGCACAGAGTAGGAGAGAGCCCAGGAGTTAAGGCACCTGACTTGCGTGCAGCAAACCCGGGGACCACCCCAACTCCATCCATCTGGTGTTGCTCAAGAGCCCCTACGGTCTGCAAGTGACCCTTCAGCACGGAGCCGTCCTTTTTAGCAAGGTAGGGTGTAGTCCCAACCCTCTCTTCCGGTCTCCCTCCCCCAATCCCAAAGGCTCTGAGTTTCAGGGTCCCAGGCCCAGCAAACAATACTGGTCCTGAGAACTCTGTAGCCTCTGCCCCTGAACCACTTGCAAAGGGCTCCTGGCCATGCTGCCTGCCCCGCACCCCACTGCACGGGCAGCCTCTAGAGGGAACCAGATGTTACCTGCCTGGATCTTCAAAGCCCCTGAAAGCTCCCTACCCCCCTCCCTCCCCAGAAGTAGACTCTAATCCTTAGGCACTCCATGCCAGTCCACTTCCTACCCAGTGCCCTCTATCATTAGGAACCCCAAGCCACAGGGACTTAGGACCCACCTGAATCTCTTTTCAGGTGTCCCACACTCCAAGCCCTACTCTCAGCCTTCTAACTTAAGCTCAGTCTCAGCCCCTTCCCTTCATTATAGAGCCAAAGTCCCAACTTTCAGCCTCACAGTTACAAACCTTGCTTCTCTTTGCCAAAAGGTGCTGCCCCAAGAACTTCAGATATAGCCCCCATCCCGCCTGAGGGCCCCTTCTCCTGAGTTTCAGGCAATACCCCTCCCCACAGAGAATTGAGGTGTGGCTCACTCCTAGCCTCCTAAACTCCACCCCTTTTATGTCGCTTGGAGGCAGGTCTCCTGGCTCCAACTCCGTGTGAAGTGGAAGCTTTCCGGGGCTGCAGAGATAGTACAGTGGGGAGGGTGTTTGTCTTGCCCACACAAAGCCTGGTTCCATCTCCTGCATCATATATGGTCCCCCGAGCTCATCAAGAGTGACCCCACCATGAGTGCAGAGCTAGAAGTAACCCCTGAGCACCGCCAGGTGTAGCCCCCAAATCGGGAGGGGGGGGAAAAAAACAGAGGGAGGGAGCGAGGGAGGGCTCAGATTTTGTAGCTTTAGCCCCGCCCCCACAGAACAGAGCCCCGCCCATCACCAGGTCCCGCCCACCAAGGCTCCACCCACGCAGGCTGCTAGACCACCTGCCCTGTCCGGAGGCCGGGTCCTGCACTAAGACAGCAGCGGGCGCAGCTTTGACCTCCTCCTGGCTGCTATTCCTTCTGCTCCGGCTTTTTAAAAAAAATTGTTTGCACACCCGGTGATAGCTAGGAAGCCCCTCCCGATGGCGATCGGGCATCATGGAGTGCTGGGGGGTGCAACCCTGGGCCCCTGCATGCACCTCCTCCTTGCAGCCTCATCTGCCGTCCAGCTACTCACGGAAGGTGTGCACAGCAGATGGGAGACCCCATCACCCTCCCTCGTTCCAATGAGGCACACAGGCTGACTCATACAGCTACACACACACAGGCTACACACATACAGTTACTCCCGCGGACTGCCATCTCCGCCTCCTCCCACACAGACACCCGGACCTCCGCGCCCACCCATGGTCCGAGGCCACTCAGCCCCCCCACCCTGAAGCAGGAACCGCCCCACTCAGGCCCCACTCACGGGTGTTCTTGGGGTGTCCCAGCACGATGATGATGTGTCAGGCTCTGCCCACGGCATGTGCTTCGTGCCCCTGTCCTTGGGTGGCCCCCCGCGAGCTCTGCTCCAAGGTGTGACCCTACAGCATGGTGTGGCCCTGCGCCCGTTGCCCCCTTACCCACATCCTACCCTGGAGCTGGAGCATTTGCTGGGGGCGCTGCCGAAATTTCTCTCTTCTGTCTGGGATCCAGGGTATCTTCAATGCTCGTTGCTAGGCAACAGCCTCTGGCTCACCACTGCAACTTCCGGCGATGGCGTTAGCTTCCCCTCCCCCTCAGTGCCAGTCCCTCCCATCAGTGCCACCAGCTCCCGGGGTGCTTTCGATGTCACCCCTTGGCGACTGATCTGATCTCACCCTCTCAGAGTCCCGGAGTTCTCGAGCCAGGATATTCCAGACACTTCCTCCGCTTTGATGTTCACGCACGACTTTAACTCTGGCACTAACAAAACACTTTCTTGCTCCAGATTTTCTGATAGTTCCTCATCTGTCCATTCCAGAAGTTCACCAGCATTCTAGAAATATGTGTGATCTAGATTCCCTGCCCAGGACAAAATAGTTTCCCTGTCCGAGATGCACTAGCATCACCAAACCCCTCCAAGCCTAGATTTCCTACCCACCCCACCTCCTACGTGACTTCCTACATGAAAGTATCACCCTAGAGTAGAGAAACAATGTTTGATGCTTGCTCTTCAAACCTGTTTTCTCCCTTGAACACATAGCTCATAGCTTGTTTATCTTTGAGTCTCTTTGCTTGCCACCTTTTCCACCCTTGAGAAGCCTGTATCCTGTCTTGAACACGCATTTCCTCTTTCTCTCTCCTCACATCTCTCTGTCTCTGTCTCTCTGTCTCTGTCTCTGTCTCTCTCTGTCTCTGTCTCTCTCTCTCTCTCTCTCTCTCTCTCTCTCTTTGGCAACAACCAGCAGTGCTCAGGCTTTTCTCCTGGCTCTGTTCGGAGACCACTCCTGGCAGGGCTTAGGGGATTGAACCTGGGTCAGCCCTATGCCAGGAAAGTGTCCTATGTGTACTATGGCTCTGATCTGTCCTCTCAGCCCTTCTGAAGGAAGTGTCATACAATAGAAACTATTTTGGTGCCAGAGCGATAGCATAGTGGGTGGGGCATTTGCCTTGCATGAGACCAACCCGGGTTCGATCCCTGGCATCCCATATGGTCCCCCAGCATGGCCAGGAGCAATCCTGAGCAGAGGCAGGAGGAAACCCTGAGCATCGCTGGGTATGACCCCAAAAGCCAAAACAAAAAAAATATTTTGAGATAAAAAATCATGCAATTTGCTGCTACATGAAGGGATCTGGGGAGTATCATGTTGTGCAAAGATAGTCTGAGGGAGAGAGACTGACACAGATTGATCTCTCTTAGAGAGAAAGGGAGGAGAGAGAGAGGGAGAGAAGAAAAGTGCTCTCCACAGAGACAGGCTGGTGGGTGGGAGAGAAGCTGGGGACATTGTTGGTAGGGAATGTACACTGGCGAAGGGATGGGTGTTGGAACACTGTATGACTGAAACCCAATCATGAACAACTTCGTAATTGTGTATCTCACTGTGATTCAATTAAAAAATATTTATTTTTTAAAAAGAATGATCTGTCTCATATGTGGGAATATAAAAAAAACTAACAGTGGAATAACAAATGCCTAAAGGCGTTGGAGACAAAGAAATGAGGACTGTCAATCAGTAGGAAATATACCACTTGGGGGACAGAGAGGGGAAACATCTATGGCGGAGGGATGCCTGAAGCCCAAGGAGGTAGCGCTGAAATGTGGTAAAGTGTTTTGTATGAAACCGGATCAGCAACACTGCTGTAAACCACAGGTCGTGCATGTGGTTTACACACACACAGGCAAGCAGACACCCACAGAGGCAGACTGGTGGGCGGGAGGCCAATGGGGTGGGGGACACTGGAGGGGGGGACTTGGTGAAGGGAACCAAAGTGGGCACTGGGGAAGTTATGGGTGTTGAAACATTGTATGCCTGAAACTCAGTCAAAAATAACTTTGCAATGTCAGAGTAACTAACTTAAAAAGAAAAAGGATATTCTGCCCCTCACAGGCCTTCCCAACACTCTCACCTTCTAGGCTCATCCATATTTGTTCTAGCTTCCCCCTGACCCTGCCAGTACAGATCTCTTGGGGGTGCAAACCAGTCCTCCAGTGACCCAGCAGGGCTGCCACCCCAGGGACACACCCCTGCTCCTAGGTCTGCCCCCAAACCTGGTTCACATCTGGGCCCTCTCATTGTCCTTTTTCCTGAGTCCCAGAGCTGCCAATCATTGCTGCGCCGGAGATGTATGGGCACTGTGAATCAGCCCCGCTTGGCACCCCCTTGTCGACCAGGTCCTCATGCTAGAAACTGTCTGGATTCTCTGAGGTGCTCCTTGCTTCTGAATATCCTAGGATCCTCTCTGCCGCGGTACAGAAACTATCAGTTCAGAGTTAACATATTCCAAAGTCCTTGTTCTTTGTCTTGATGTGCTTGCTTTCCTCTTTACAGGCCTCAGAAGCCACACAGGTAACGTCCCTGGCCCCTGCAGATCTTTCGTGGGGAACTTTTATTGGGGGGGCGGGGGCGGGGGGGGGGGGATGTGAAGGATGTCCGCAGGGGGCGGAGCCGAACCTGCATGGTGAGAGCCGCTGAAGGGTTCAGGAAGGGGCAGCCATGCGGGACCAAGCTGCCCATGGGAGTGCGGGTGGGGTCCACACGTGGAGCCTGTGGCCAGCAGAGCTGGAATCTGTGTTTCTCTTCCTGCACGCTGGCTGCTGACAACTCTCCCAATTCCAAGCTCCCCTCTGCTCCCCAAGGGGCGCTGGCCTCCCCCTGCAGCGGCGGTCAGTGGCCTTGACAGTGGGGCCCGGCCAGTGGGAACACTCAAGCCCATGGGAACCACAGATGATTTATTTCCGCATTTTATTATTATTTTGAGGTTTGAGGCCACACCCGGCAATGCTCAGGGTTTACTCCTGGCTCTGCACTCAAGGATCACTCCTCACAGGGCACAGGAGACCGCATGGGATGCCAGGGATCGGCCCTGGCTCAGCTACGTGCAAGGCAAATGCCCTCCCCGCTGTACTATTGCTCTGGTCCCTGCTTTCTTGTTTTAATAAAGTGAAATTGTGTTATTTGGGAAATAGGAAAGGAATGAGAGAGAAGCTGGGAAGGAAAGAAATGTGCATGGCAGAGTAGGAATCTGGGGCTCCTGGGCCGGAGTGCATTGTTGGGGAGAAATGACACTGCTCAAGTCAAGATGCTGGTGAGACAATGGAGCACTAGGTAGCTGTTAGAAAAGATGAAGTCATGAAATTTACATACAAGTGGTACTACATGGAAAGTATCAGGCTAAGCAAAATGAGTCAGAAAGAGAGGGACAGACATAGAAAGATTGCATTCATCTGGGGAACATAAAGTAACAAAATAGGAGACTAACACCCAAGAATAGCCGAGATAAGTACCAGGAGGTTTACTTCATGGCTTGGAGGCCAGTCGCACACGCTGGGGGAAAAGGCAGCTCTGATAGAAAAGGGAGCACCAAATAAAGGGTGTTGGGAGGATCCACCGAGGATGGGAGATGCATGCTGAAAGTAGACTACAGACCAAACAGGATCACCTCTCAGTGCCTCTTTTGCAAACCACAGCACCCCAAAGGAGAGAGAACAAAAGGGAATGTCCTGCCACAGAGGCAGGGTGGGATTTTGGGGGATGGGGGGGTGGGAGGGATACTGGGATTAGTGGTGGTGAAGAATGGGCACTGGTGAAGGGATGGGTACTCGATCATTGTATAACTGATACCTAAGCACAAAAATCTGTAAGTCTACAACTGTACCTCGTAGTGTTTCACTAATAAAAATTTAAAAAAATAAATAAAAAATAAATTAAAAAAAAAGATGCTGGTGAGGGGCTGGAGCGATAGCACAGCGGGTAGGGCATTTGCCTTGCACACGGCCGACCCGGGTTCGATTCCCAGCATCCCATATGGTCCCCTGAGCATGGCCAGGAGTAATTCCTGAGTGCAGAGCCAGGAGTAACCCCTGTGCATCGCCGGGTATGATGCAAAAAGAAACAAAAAAAGATGCTGGTGAGCCCAGAGTGAAGTGCAAAGGAGTGCAAGGGGACACCAGAATGAGACGCCTTGGGAATAAAAGTTGTCAAGGGCGCACCTGGAGTGCTTGTGGATCACAGAGGGGAAATCCAGAATTAGTGAGGTGACGAACAGACTCTGAGCCCCTGGATAGAACCATGCCTAAATGCCAGCTTGGAAACCAATGCATCCTCCTTCTGCTCTTAAACCCCCAACAGCAGATGTTCTTGAACGTGCAGCCAGAGAGTTGGCTGAGCCCCACATCTCCCCCACCTTATTTCCGGGGATGCTGGGGCCCTCCAAGAACACAAATGAGGTACTGGCAGTGAGAACTTTATTAGGTGAGTGTAGGACTTTGGCTCTGAAGAGGGGGCAGTGGGGTTTTTGTAACAGTCACCACTCCATGGAGGCCCTGGCCCTGAACCCAGAGCTCTGCCAGGAGGCGGGGAGGCATGTGAGTGCCCCCAAGACCTGTGTATCCAGAGGCACAGTGGCAGGTGTGTTCAGAAGGATGTTTCGTTGAGCTTCACTTTGGGGGGTGCCGTGTGGGGCTTAGGAGCGGGCGTGGGTGGCCGTCGGGGCTCGGGCGCACCCCGCACCAGCTCCTGGCAGCGCTCCACAAAGCTGCCTGCCCCACGACGCCGGGCCTCGGCCTGGGGGGCACTGGGGCTCCCTCGGCGCCCACACAGGGAGGGGCTGCTGGAGGCTGAGTGGAGACTGGAGCGGGGGGAATGCAGTCAGTACCGGTCACCGGAGGGCCATGGTGCTCTCCCTTCCTCTCCCCTCCCACACACAGAGGCCAGCCTACCTGGTGAGGGAGGCGTGGGGCGAGGGGCTGGGGAAGGAGCCCCGCCAGGAGGCCAGTGGGGTGAGCTCATACTGCTCCAGCTGCTCCATCAGCTCCTCTTCCGTCAGGCCTCCGGCTGGGGGCCAGGCAGGGGAAAGAGAAGGGTCAGGCAAGGGTCAAGGGTCGGGCGCCAGGACAGCGGTCAGGATAGGAGGGACGCGTTAGTCGGGCATTGTCAGGCCAGTGCAGGAGCGGCCAAGCACCGGGGCCAGGGCAGCCATACCTGGGGTCTGGCCAAGGCCATCCATGGCGGTGGTCAGGTCCCACATGACCAGGCTGCCGTTGGCCTGGCCAGTGAGCAGGTAGCGACGGGGCCGGGAGCCCAAACGGCGGGAGGCCTCACACTCAAGCACAGTGAAGGCGGTGGTCGGGGAGCCATCCACGGAGCGCACGGAGCACACCCTATGGGCATCCCAGAGTACCCCATGAACACACGCTGTGGGCATCCCCTGAGCACCCCCTGCAGGTACTCAGGAGCACCCGTTAGCACCCCCTGTGGACACTCCAGGAGCACCATCTGAACATACTCTGTGGACACCGCAGGGGCACCTTCTAAGCACCCCCTGCAGGTATCCCTGGCTTCCTGGGGCTGCGGCTGCCTCCCGCACGTCCATCCTAACATTCCAGATGCATCTCAGGGAAGATCTCCCTCAGGGCCGTCCCAATCATCTCCAGCCTGGATGACTCAGGCCCACCCACACCTGGCCTCCACCCATCTGGCGGGGTCAATGTTCCCCAGAAAAGCCAGGGAGCCTTCCCAGGCCCCTTCCCACAGGTACAAGCACCTCTGGGCTCCCATGCTCCGTGGACCCATTCTCTCCCCCTCCGCCTATCCCCCGTTTCTGTCTCCCCCTCCGCCTGTCCCCCGCGGCCCCTGGCCTCACCGCTGCCCAGTGGAGGATAGCCGCACGAAGAGCTGGCTGGCACTGGGCACCACCTTCTGGATGAAAACCTGCTGTTCGTCTCGTTCGCCGTAGGGGCCTGGTCAGGTTCACGAGGGGCAGAAGAGTCGGGTCAGTGGGGTCCCAGGCACCTCCCTCCCCACTGCACCTCACACAGGATTGGTGGCGGAAGCAGGCAGGTGGGTCCAGGCCCTTTGGGGGTGTGTGTGGAGGGGGGCGTCCATGGGACTCACAGGTGGGTGCAAAAATTAATGGGGGGTGGTGGGACCGGCTGGGGATAAATGAAGGTCAGCAAGGGTCAGGCGGGATCTCGGGGTCAGCAGGGGTCCGGGGACACAGTGCACGCACCAATGTCATTGCCCGCGCTGCAGCCACCCTGGCCAACGGCCGACTCCAGCGCCAGGATCTTGAAGGAGGCGAGTGGGGTGGGCCCGGGCTGCGTGGAGATCATGCCGCGGAAGCGCGTCACGGACCACGTGCGCACATGGTTGTTGTCGGCGCAGACTGCGGAGAGGGTGAGGTTAGTGCTTGGTCCTGCTGCTGCGGCTGCCACTGTCCCCCCTCCCCTCAGGCCCTGGATGTCCTCCTAGCCCCAGGCACCCACAGGCCTCCCTTGTCCCAGTCACCCCTCCCTCAGCATCCCAGGCGCCGCTTCCGCTCCCGGTTCAAGACCCTCCCAGCTGCGCCGTTCCCAGCCTGTTTCCTCCTGAGCGGCCCCATGTCCCCTCATAGCGGCTCTGCTGGCCCTGCTTTCCAGGGACACCTCCCCACTCCTCGCCTCCCCATGACCCCTTTTTCTCCATAGGGTTTTTTTTTTTTTTTTGGTGGTGCTCAGGGCTTACTCCTGGCTCTGTATTCTCCCAGCATCCCATATGGTCCTCTGAGCCCCGCCAAGAGTAATTCCTGAGTGCAGAGCCAGGAGGAACCCTGGTGCATTGCCAGGTGTGACCCAAACAGGAAAAAAAAAAAGCAAGGGCCCTGCCTGCCACTGCGGCCCCTGCATCAGGTACACACTTGGTGCCCAATAAATGCAGGTTCCAGATTGCTAAACTCTCTCTAGGCCGATCCTTGGGCTAGGCTCCTGCAGGCCACGGCACTGGGGGACCGGTTCCTCTATACACTG
The DNA here is from genome assembly GCF_029834395.1 of Sorex fumeus. Taxonomy (NCBI): domain Eukaryota; kingdom Metazoa; phylum Chordata; class Mammalia; order Eulipotyphla; family Soricidae; genus Sorex; species Sorex fumeus. The sequence goes on from NW_026606179.1 coordinate 17,956,252, forward strand.
CCTCTGCCTCCGTGGGGACAAAGATGCAGGTGCCCAGAGTCACCTGAGATGAGGTGCTTTTCTGACAGCATGATCTTGGTGACGGGGCTGCGGTGCACTGTGAAGGTCTGGAAGAGCTGCGGGCCCGAGCCCACGGTCTCGGGGTGCTGCACAATGACCCGGACTCCCCCAGAGCTGGTGCCGTAGGCAATCTCAACCCAGTTCCCACTGTCACCTGGTGGGGGCCAGAGAGAGAGGGGGAAGCCGGGGTCACACAGAGAGGTCAGGTGGAGGTCACAGCGGTGAGTGGGCGGACAACAGAGGACGACACTCAGGGAGGGCTCGGGGAGAGGGTGCTGTGGGCTGGGGGTGGCAGGAGGCCTGGATTCACTACACGTGGTCCCCCAGCACTGTGAGGGTACGGCCCACAGCCCGCACCTCCAAAATCGAGGAACAGTCAGAGAAAGGCCAGGGGCTGGGGCAGGCAGGAATAAATGCTTCGGTTTCAGTTAGATTTTTAGCATCAATGGCAGTGCCCCCACCTCCCATCACATAAAACTAAATAACCACTCACCCCACTCCCCCCCCAAAAAAACAAGAACAAAAACAAAAAAGAAAAGCTCAGAAAATCCTCACCATTGAAAGAGAAACCTAGGGGCTGCAGTGATAGCACAGTGGGGAGGGCACCAGCTTTGCACGTGGCCCACCCAGGTTCAATCCCTGGCACCACCTCCAAGGCAAGTGCCCACACTGCTGTACTAGCGCTATGCTCCCACAGCGCGCCTGTGTATCTGCGCTGCCCCAAGGGCCCAGCCTTGGTGGCTGTCACTCCCAGGCACTGCCCCCCACTTTATTCATCTTTGCATTTCTTTTTCTGTCTCTGCCTTCTGGGCAGGAGGCTGGCACTCTCATCTAGCAGAGAGGTTCAGTGAGCCCTTGGGCAAAAAAGCTCCTTCAGGTGGGGCTGGAGCAGTAGTACAGCGGGTAGGGCATTTGCCTTGCACACAGCCAACCCGGGTTCGATCCCTGGCATCCCAGATGGACCCCCAAGCAATGCCAGGAGTAACCCCTGAGTATCACTGGGTGTGACCTAAGAAGGGAAAAAAAAAAAAAGCTCCTTCAGGTGGTGCTCACGGCCCTTCCAGGAGATCGCAGTCAATCTGGGTTGAATCCCTGCACCCCACAGGGTCCCTCAAGCCTTGCTAGGACTGATCCCTGAGTGCAGAGCCAGGAGTAAATTCTGAGCAGCGGTGGGTGTGTCCCCAGCCAAAAAAAAAAAACCCAAAAAAACAAACAAACAGTAAAAGAGGAAATGAGGAGACACCCTTCACCCTTCATTCCACCTAGGCTTCTGGATGCTTCCCCTTTCTTTCTGTTCTCTTAATAAAATTGTCTTCATTCAAAAAGATAAAGAGGCCAAAGGGGAAGTATAGTGGGGAGGGTGTTTGCCTTGCAACATGGCCAATATGGGTTGGATCCCGGCATTCCACATGGTCCCGAGTCCCACCAGGAGTGATCCCTGAGTGCAGAGCCAGGGGTAACCCCTGAGCATCGCCAGGTGTGGCCCCCAAACAAAACCCGTTAAAAAAAAAAGTGCACTCCTGAAGTGTCTGTTGACTGGCTATATGAGAGGTCCTGACCCTTCTCTGCTTCCATCCCACAGGCCATGGCAGGGGACGGTGGTGGACGGGGGCTGTGCTGGCAGAGGGGGTAGGCAAGGCCATGGCTTACTGGTCTTGGGGGTGAGGTAGACGCTGAGAGCTGTGACCCCATCCTCGTCTGGGTCCCGGTAGAGCTCACTGACCAGGAGGTCGTTGTCCTTCATGCGCAGGGGGAATTTCTGCACATCTGGGGTCACAGGAGCAGACAGGTTTGTTTGGGCTTTGAGCGGGGCCCTGCCCAGACCCACAGAGGCTGCAGGGCACCAGGGGGGCTGTGCTCACCCACATAGTAGATGGAGCCGTTGTTGCAGCCGAGGAGGAGGAAGGATCCGGCTGCATCGTAGCTGGTGATGGGCTGGACCTCCTGGACCTGGAGCCACAGGACAGTGCGTGGCCCTGCCTCTGAGGTGTCCTGTGGGCCGGCCCTCTCCTCCCCACTCCAGAACCCAGCCCGGAATGGGCCCACAGCTCTCCCATCCTGCACACACCAGGCCTCTCCCGAGCTGTCTCTGAATGTGGCTCGGGCCAGCGAGATAGTCTAGGGGGCAGGGCACTGGCCTTGCAGAAGGTGGTCCCACATGGTCCCCTGAGAATTACCAGGAGCAGCCCCTGAGCCCCGAACTGGAAGGGAAGAGACAGGACAGGGAAAAAAAGGAAGGTAGGAAGGAGAGAAGGAAGGAGGGAGGGAGGGAGGGAGAGATGAGAGAAGGAAGGAAAGAAGGAAGAAAGAAAGGAAGGAAGGGAAGAGGGAAGGAAGGGAGAAAAGGAAGGGGGAGACAGAGAAAAAGAAAGAAAAGAAATGAAAGGAAGAAAAGACCTAGTCTTAAATCAAGACTGAAAAACTGCAGAAAGTGTTGAATGGGTTTTTATTTTCCATGAAGCTAGATTTTAAAGCATAAAAACTATTGATCAATTTCATGGTTGAAATTTAGGACTCAAATTTGAGTCTATAGTAAGAGAGAGAGAGAGAGAGAGAGAGAGAGAGAGAAAGTGAGAGAGATAGTGCAGGGGTTAGGGAGTTCGCCTTGTACGTGCCTGACCCCAACTTTGAAGGCGGCTCCACATACAGTTCCCCAAAGCACAGTCAGGGGTCACTCCTGAGCACAGAGCTAGGAGCCCAGAACTGTGGCCTCCAAATCAAAACAAAACCCCAGCAAGAAGAAAAGGTTTAAGATACTTCCAGAGAGACAGTACAGCAGGGAGGGCACTTGCAGAGTGTGTGTCTTAACCATGTTTGCCCCCCGGCACCCCATAGCGTCCCCTGAACCCTGAGCTCAGAAATGACCTCTGAGCACAACCAGGTGTGGTTCCAAAACTCAAACAAAACTTTCTGCAGGCATCTTGGTGGGTCTCAGTGCTTCCTGGCCCAATTCCTGAGTGACTAAGGTCTCGGCTGCCTTCTCCACAGGCTGCCGATGAGCCGCCTAGTCTACGGCCCCCACCCCCACCCCGAATTTTTGCTGACTCCCTGCTTCTCTCTCCTCTCTCACACACCGAGGAGGAGAAAGCAAGGCCACGCACGGATTCTTTCCCACCACAGCAGACTCGCCTAGGTGGGTGCAGGAGCGTGGGAGCCTCTCGGGGCGTGGGACTCCTGTGCCAGGAGCATCCCAAGCCCACCATTCTTCCTCCCAGCCTGGCCTTGACCCCTCTTCCAGGAAGGCCTCCCTGATGACCCTCAGGCCATTAGAGGCTGAGTCCCCAGGCTCTGGCCCAGAGCTGGGCTCTCTCGAGGTGGGTGGGAAGGGTGGGAAGGAGTCCCCTTCCTGGAGACTTGCAGGAAAGCTGGGAGAATTCCCACTGGCCAGTACTGGTGGGCCTCACCTGCCAGTGCTTGGTGACGGCATTCCACACCCCGATGCGCCCCGTGTGGCTGGTGGCGATGAGCTGGTTCCCGACGAAGAACAGGGCCTCCACGGGCACCCCCAGATGGAAGACTCCTACGGAGGGCAGGAAGTGCTCAGTGGGCTGCCCCTCCGCTCTGAATCGGAGGGCTTTAGAAGTGACTTGATTTGGGGCCACACCTGGTGGTGCTCAGGGCTGACTCCTGCTCTGTGCCCAGGATCAGGGATCCTGGGGGCCCCCTCTGGGGTGCTGGGGATCAAATCCAGATCAGTCACGGGGAAGACAAATGCCTTACCTGCTCTACTCTCTCCGGTTCCCCAAAAACACAATTTTCAGGGTTTGAAAACTGTATGAAATTCCCAGGATAATTTTCTGATTCTCTGAGCGGGTGCCAGAATTCCCGCGGGGCGAGACCCTCGAAGGCCATGGGCGGGACTGGCATTCAAATAGACGGAAGGTTCTAGAACATGCGGGACACCATACCTATCTCGGAGCCACCGCCTTCGGCCTGCAGGGCCCACAGCAGGATCTCGCCGCCCGTGGCCGCAGCCACCATCTTGTCATGCTCGCCCGGCAACCCACCCAGCACCCGGGCGGTGAGGGCCAGCCGCTCGATGGGCCAGTCCAGGCGGGGGCTGGAGAAGATCAGCTGCCAGCCGGAGGCTTCCTTCAGCCTACAGGGAAGCGGGAGGCGTCATGGGCCCTTGTCAATTGCCCGCCCGGGCACAGCACCAGGCCCCCACCCGGTCACCTGTAGCAGACCAGGAACTGGCTGTAGGCCACAGCGATCCAGTTGTGGTGGCCACACACCAAACGCACCATCCCGGGCTCCTCGGGCAGCCCTGCGGGGGCGGGGCAGTCAAGGTCAAGGTCTTGGGGTCCACTGACCCCCCACCCCCCAATCTCTGGGGAGACAGATTCCCACCTGGAGGGGAAGGCGAGACCTTCTCGTCCAGCATGCGGCCCAACAGCCCGGCATTGCCCAGGTTGGGGGGCATGGTGTTGCTCCGTCGGACGGGCGCAGGGCGGCCCCCAGGCTGCTGGGGTCCCACCAGGCTGTGCCGGTTTCGCCGCTTCACCGGAAAGACTTAAATGGGGAGAAAGGGTGGAGACAGTCAGTGTTGTGCTCACAGCAATCACCCTAGCAGTGCTCAGGGGACCCTATGTCATGCTGGGGATCAAACCCCGGTCGGCCACATGCAAGGCAAATGCCCTCTGTGCTGTACTAAAACTCCAGCACTAAAAATAATGTTTATTTAGATTTTCAAATGATTTTTGTTTTGGGGCCACACCTGGCAATGCTCAGGGGTTAGTCCTGGCTCTGCATTTCAGGGTTCGCTCCTGGCAAAACTCCGGACACCATATGGGTGCGGAGTTTAAACCTGGGTTAGCCACATGCAAGGTAAACACCCTACCTGCTGTATTATTGCTCCAGCCCTAAAATTCATCTTTTTTAAACAAGGCAAAGCTAAGAAAACTATAGCATAGGGCTCAGGGATACGACTCAGTGGTGGAGGGCCTGTCCATCCTGTATCAACCCCTGTGGACCTTCGGACATCAAAACCACAAATGTGTGGGTTGGAGCAATAGCACAGCGGGTAGGGCATTTGCCTTGCACGTGGCTGACCTGGGTTCGATTCCCAGCATCCCATATGGTTCCCCAGTACTGCCAGGAGTAACCCTTGTGCATCGCCAGGTGTGACCCCAAAAGAAAAAAAAAGGTGAAAAAATAAAAAAAAAACCCAACTGTAGCTATTTTTATTTGGCAAAATTCATGAAGGCAGGAGGGGTTGACTGTGGTTAGGAAAATATGCTTCACCGAATTGTCCCCTCTCCATGCCTTCTTCCACTCCCTTTCCGTCTTTCTTCTCTCCACAAGAGACTCTTCCTAGAGAAATTCAACCTGAACTACAACCCCAGCAGGTTACAGGCAGGCTTCTGTGCCTCCAAGGCACTAACATAGTTCCATTTCTTTTTTTCCTTTTTTTGCCATTTTGGGTCACACCGGTGATTCTCAGAGATTACTTCTGACTCTAGGGTCAGGAATCACTCCCAGTGGTTCTTGGGGGTGGGGTGAAGGATCCTATTTCTAACTCCTTCCCATGGATTCTGGGTAGCCTCCATATAGAACAACAATTCCTAGAGTTCTTCATCCCTCAGTGTGGTGCCCACCTGGTGGAGGCAGGTAACCGTTGAAGAGGACGTTTCCGCAGGAAGATCGATCCAACTCTTCCCGCAACTGCAGACGACGAACTGCGGCAGAAGGACTTGGAGCAGCCTGAGGCTGATGGGGGCTCTTGGGGAAAACTTCCCCCATCTTTGCCTTCCCCATACCATTACTCCGTTTAGACCCAGGACCAAACCGATTGCTCTTAGCACTAACTCAACCTTCTTTTTTTTCTTCTTCTTTTTCCCGGGGAGTGGGGTCCACCCAGCAATGTTCAGGACTTACTTCTGGCTCTGCATTTAGGGATCACTCCTGGTGGGGTTCAGGGAACCATATGGAGTGCTGGGGATCAAACCCTAATCGGCCCGGTGCAAGGAAGATGCCCTACAAGCTGTACTATCGCTCTAGCCTGGAACCCGATTTTCTCTAAGGAGAGGAGTAAGACAGGGCAACATTGGCTTTCCTACCAATGAGGATGCTAACTGGGGCCCCCACTTACCCAACGGAGTGAGCCCATAGAACTGGGCTTCGTGGAGGAGGCTGGAACTGTGGACACCCCTAGGTAGAATTGACTGAGGTCAGGGTCTGGGAAATGGGCATGGGCTGAGGATTCTGGTGTGAACCTTTGCAAAACTGCACAAATGAGGATTCTAAGGCGCCATGGCTGGCGGGGCAGACTGTGGAGGGGGATTCAGTGCTATAGAAGTAAAACCTGATCAAGGTTCTGAAAGGGAGCACAAAAGAACATCCCAGGGAGGGGTCCTGGCGGAGTGGATGGGGAAGGGGCAAGAGACAAGGGATGAAGGCAGTGGAGGGCACCCCTTCATTCTCCATGCCAACCTGGGGTCCAACTCTTTGGTGCGCAGGAAGTTGAGGATGGGGGCGAAGGCGGTGGGATCCCTGTCGATGAAGATCTGCGGAGGGTTGCAGAAGGTGGTGAATGGGGCACAAAAGCAGGGGGTGGGGAGGCGGAGTTCCGTCCGTCCACACGGCCACCCCCTTTCAAGCTCTGGGCTTTCAACTCACGGCTCCGGTCTCATCTTTCAGAGTGGAGATGCGCCCGCTCAGAAGGCTGTGAGGAGGGATTGTGACAGCCCGGGTTGGCCAGGGGTGCGCACCGGTCGTGTGCGCGCGCGCTGAGGTCTTTCCCCGGACTCTCCCTCGGCCTCCCCAGGCCCTCCCCAAACTCGCTTTCCCGGTCACCTGGAGAAGAAGGAGTCTGGAATCCAGGTGAGAGTCTGGCGAGAGGTACTGAACCTGGGCGGGGAAAGTAAGCGCACGCGAGTTTGGAGGGTGAGCGATGCAGCTCCCCGGCTCTACGGCCCGGCGAATCCTTGTCCCCGGAGCTGGTCCAGGTGCAGGGGGCGGGGCAACCCTTGATGGACAAGATTCTCCCGGGGAGACAGGTGGCTGCTCCCGTCCCGCTCCCTGCTCCCGAGGGTGGGGCCTCGGGAGTCCCTTACGCTCACCTCTTGCCTCCCACGTTCAAATGAATCACTTCCCCGGGAGGTCCCCGTCCAGGGGCTCCCTCGGCGGCCGGCGCAGCCGCGGCCATGGCCCCCTCGGCAAGCCGGCCGGCGGGTCTGCACCCGCTTCCGGGTGTGCGACCGGACCCCGCCCTCGCCGCGCGCTCATTGGACCGAAGGCCCCCGGTGCTGCTGGCAATTGGACAAAACGCTCAGCCGTCAGCTCAATCCCCCGCCTCCTTAAAGAGACCCGCCTTTCCTGTCCTGGACGGGGCGGACCCGGCTGCCGCTCCGGAGAGTAGCGGAAAACATTTCTCCATCCTTCCGGAGTCATTTGAGGAGTGGCACCTAGGTACCTCGTCATGCGGGGGAGGGGGCACGTATTCAGGCCCCTTAGTTCACCCCAAGAGGGTCACTGTAAACGTCTTCTGCAGCAGTGGTCTCTCCACCCTTACCCCCACCCCAGGCGCAAGCCCATGAAACGCGAACAAACCAGCAAAGACCGTCAAAGCCGAAGGATTTATTGTAGGTTCGAACAGTGTGCGCCTGCCACACCGCCCCTCACCGCTGCGTCCCAGCGGCTTCTCCAGGCGGCCATGGGGGCTGCCCACGACCCTGTACCCCCACTCCCCGGGGAGGTGCTCCAGCCAGAAGCATGCAGGGGCGGGGGAGGGGGTCTTCCCCTCGCCCCTCCCCTCACGAAGTGACATTAACAGCTGGAGGGGCGGGAGGGGAAGAGAGGAAGACCGTTTTGAGCTTTGACGCCCCTCCCGTTAGAAGCCTTCGCTGATGCGGGGCGGGGGAGGAGGAGGTCGACGTTTTGCAAAAATAAACTAAATCAGGAATTAACCGCATGGCTCTGAGGCGACGGAGTGTGGGGAGGTTCGCGCCCCTTCACTCCCCCTTCCCAGACTTGAGATCAAGGCAGCATTGGAAGTGAGGTAAAGGCGGGAAGGGGCGTCCCCTCCCCACCCCCTAGCACCCTGGATGGTCCAGGGGACCTCACCAGCGCCCCCTTGCCCATCCCGAGGGCAGGGGGGGGGGGGCAGGAATTTTCACTCCCACCACCCCAGCTTCTTGGGGCAGGATCTGAGGCTGGGGCAGGGGGCTTGGCTCAACTGGCCCCTGACCCGCCCCCCTCCCCCAAGCTCAGTTATTGCATAAAAATAATGGAGCCCCAGCACCTGGGGTGGGGGTGGCGAGCGGGAAGGGGCCGAGATATGGCTATAGGGGCAGCAGTCCCCCCACCACTTTCGGGGTGCAGGAGAAGTCCCCTCCTTTCCAGTGCCCGTCATGGCGCGTCCGCAGTGTTGGTGTGTCTAGGGGCTCCCGCCCCTGCGGTAGAGAAAGTGTCTTTGTGCCCACAGTGTGGAGAGGACCCTCCGGGTTAGGGTTAGTCACTTCCGGCGCCCGCTGGCCCGGCGCTCCCCAGCTTCCCGCTTGGGGTTCCCCTCATCCGTGGAGGAGGTGGTGGGTAGTGTCTGCTGTCCCCAACGTGCAATCTCGGCGTGCTCCCCCACCGAGGCGGCCACCGCCTCCAGCCAGCCGTTCATCTCCTCCTGGAAGAAGAAATGGAACACAGTCTGTGTTTGTTCAGCTTTTCTTTTTAATTTTTTTTTTTTAATTAGAGAGTAGTAGCATCAACTCCTAGAGCTGTACCTCTGGTCCCTCTCCCCACATCACCAGGTCCCTATTTGATAATAGATGATTCTAGAATCAGAGGATCCTCCTAGAACTTCAGTTTCCTCTTTTTGGGGGAGGGGTGTTTGGTTTGGGGGCCACATCTGATGCTGCTCAGGGGTTACTCCTGATTTTGTGCTCAGGGATCACTGCTGGTAGGCTCAGGCAACCAGGGGGATGCTGGAAACAGAACCTGGGGCCAGAGAAATAGCACAGAGAGAGTCCGCGTATGGCCAACCCTGGTACAGAACCCTACAGGGAATAGGGTGCCCTGAGCCCCATCTGGAGTGATCCATGATCCCTGAGCACCACTACGAGGAGCCCCACTGCCTCTCCTACAAATGTATGCAATGTTACATGCTGGGCTCTGCTCTAAGCAGTTTGATGGACTGATTCACTTAATCCTGGAATAGGATTAAATCTAATTCCCACCATAAAAATAAAGAAAACAGGGATAATATCCACAGACAACCACTGGCCTAAATAGACCGTGTGTCACTTACTCTCCATGAATCGATTTATTTCATTTTCACCATCATCCTGTGATGGAAACTATCTTGTTATCATTGTGGGTGCTGCTGAGTGCCAGGATCAAAACCAGCACCTCCCACATGTCGGGCAAGCAACCTGCCGTCTGAGCTATATCCCAGGCCCCAGAAAGCTTTTTTTTTTTTTTTCTTTTTCGGGTTTTTTTTTGGTCACAGCAAGCAATCAGGAGTGACCGGAATCACTCCTCGTGGTGCAAAGCTGCATGCAAGGCAAGCGCCTTACCTGCTGTACTACTGCTCTGGCCCCAGGAAAGCTATTTCTATCTCCATTTTATTTTTACAAATTTATTTAATCTTGTTGGTTTCTGGGCACACCCAGCGGTGCTTAGGCACCACTCAGGCCCCCCTCATCCCCACATTTTTATTTTTGGCTTTTTTTGGGGGGGTCATACCCAGGGGTGCTCAGGGGTTACTCTTGGCTCTGCTCTCAGGAATTACTCCTGGCGGTACTCAGGGTACTGTATGGGATGCTGGGGATCGAACCCAGGTTGGCCACATGAAGGTAAATGCCCTCCCTGCTATACTCTCATTCCCATATTTTAAAATATGCAAACTCCCATTTTCTGTTTCTCTAAGAGGCTGAGACAGCGAGGCTAGCCTTTGTCCTGAGGCTCATTGGCTGTCCAACACCCTCTGCCTTTCCTTTCTCATTTCCCGCAACAAGGTTTGGGACTTGACTCCCTCTGGGCTGTGACTGGACCACTGCACCCCAGAGGCCAGCCAGCCCAGAAGTATATCTCACCTCATCCTTAGCCTGGAGCAAAAATTCACTGCCATCCTGGGTCCTGTAGGGAAGGAAATAAAGGACTGGGTTGGGGGGAGTCCTGGGCCGGGCCTGTCCCCTCCATCCCCCTAGCCAGGAAGAGGGCAGTGTGCCTTGGATCCCTCCCACTTTCCCCGGGGGAGGGGGCACTCACTGGAGTTTGAAGACATGCTTCTTTTTCTTGTAGTCACTAGCCACCTCGCTGGTGGCCTTGTGCAGGCTGAGCAAAGGCTCCCCGCCGTGTGTGCCCCCAGAGGCTGGGCCCTTGGCGTCCTTGTAGAAGCCCAGCTCTCCCTTGCTGAGAACGCAGTACAGGCTCACCCACGACCTGAGGCCACGGGAGGGTGAGAGACTCAGGACAGAACCATGCAACTCTGTTTGCTGCTCTTCACCGCCACCCTGCAGCCTGCCTTCCGTTGGGGGTCTTTGCCCTGCTCTGGCCATCTGCCTAGGTAAGCTTCCGCAGGGCTGTTCCCAAGCTGAGGACGGAGTCTCTGAGTATAAGCCTGCGCTCTGATGGGGCCTCTGATGGGGCTGGCCCTTTCCGATCCCCTTCCAGACTGAATTTCCTGAAGACAGGCAGTTCCCCAAAAGCTTCCAGCTTATGCATGGTCCTTCCCCACCCTCACCACTCCATTGCACCCCAGTAACCCCCCACCAGCAACCCAGGAAGGTAGTCTGTCAGGAATGAGTTCTTGTCTCCCCAAAGTCTCAGCCCAGGAGGTCCCACCTGGCAGTGCTCCGGGGTTACTTCTAGCTCTGCACTGGGGGGAATTACTTCTGGTAGTGGTCAGGGCACCATCTGGGATGCCAGGAATTGAATTTGGGTCAACCACCTACTAGTCAAGCACTAGGCTAGTACTATACTAATGCTTTGCCCCACAGGAGGCATTTCTCATGAGCAAAATACATCAAGGTGTCCGGGCTCATTCCCACGTTGGCCTCAACACTTAAGAGAAAAGACCCCAAAGAACCTGTCTGCCCACTTCCCAGGTCTCCCAGCAGCTTGGCCAGTGCTTCTTTCACAGACCACCCTGCATCTCCTCTCAGATTCCAAGCGGGACAAAAAGGATCGAGCAAGTGCAGGCACTTGCACTTTCGGCCTCCACCGTGAAACCTACAGATAGCTCCTCCCGCTTTAGTCCACCCCCACTTTCAAACTTGCTGAGGGGGTCCCACCCCACCGATGGACTGGCTTTTCTCGCCAGGCTCCACCTCACAAATCATCGAATTCCTCTAGACTTCACATCCAGTTTTTGCTTTTAGCTTTAGTCAACCCCGAGGGTGGTTGCTACGAGACTGGGTCCCGACTGTTCACGTTCGGAACAAGTTTGTGCATTTCAGCTCGCATGTAAAAAGTAAAGCAGCCAGCCCCTCCGAGCTTCAGGAATGCTCGCTTTTAAGCCCCGCCCTTCTCTGCCTCCAGCCCACCCCCTTCGCCTGGCCCCGCCACGGGTTGGACGTCGTCCAGCTGTAGTCCCACCCCCTGCTCCGGAGCGCACACCCATTGATTGGATACGGAGCCCTGGGCCCCGCCCACTCGCTCACCGGTTGGACGACTTGCGGTTAGCGTCGAGCTCGCGCTTGCGCAGCAGGAAGCCCTCGTGCTGCACCGTGTGCGCGGGCGGCGGCGGCGGCGCGGGGGCGGAGCCGCCCTGGGCCGGGGCGGAGCGCGAGCGCCGGCTGCCCCCGCCCTCCCCGCCCTCGCGGGGCCGCGGCCGCCGTCGCGGCTTGGGCCGGTCCCGCGCCCGCGGCCGATCGGGCCGGGGCGTCCGCTCGAGCGGCTCGAGCCCGTTGGGTAGGCGGCCGGGGGGAAGCTCGCGAGGCTGAGGCAGCGACGGCTGTGTGAAGGGATCGGGGAGAGGGGTGCTGTCCACCGGGGCGGGTGCGGGGTCATGGGGGGTCCCCAGCTGTCTGCAGGGCCATCTCTTTTGGACGGGTCGACCTTGGGGCTGGAACCCCGACCTTTTTTTTCTTTTTTGGTTTTGGGGTCACACCCGGCGCTCCTCAGGGGTTACCCCTGGTATGCACTCAGGAGTTAGTTCTGGCTGTACCGGGGATTGAACCCGGGTCAGCAAAGTGCAAGGCAAATGCCCTCCCCCACTGTACTATTGCTCCAGCCCCAGGAACCCCAACTCTTAGGGGCCTTGCGACTTCTAGATATTGTTGGAATCCCTGTGGTATTAGGGAGAAGGGCAGTGGACAAGCAGAGGAGTTGCAGGCTGTCCACAGAAAGAATCTGGACGTGTGTGTAAGGGGACACTGACACGTGGGTGGCCTCACGGTAAGGGGGACATTATCTTGCTCTTCTCCATCCCCCATGAAGATCTCTCTGGGGTGGGGCTGGGCAGTCTGGCCGTCCTGGGACCCTGACTTGTGCACCCCCCACCCACGCAGGGACTCCACTTACCCCAGCAGGGAGCCCGGGACCTGCCTCTTTTTCCTGCAGCTGCTCCACAATGTCGGCCAGGGTGGCCTTCCTGGGGGAGAACAGGACAGAAGGACCCCATGGGACTGGAGTGATTTTCTCAGGGATCAGACCAGCTGCCTGGCCAAGCTCCCCCCCCCCTTTTTTTTTATTTGTTGTTTTTTGAGTCGCACCTGGCAATGCACAGGGGTTACTCTTGGCTTTGCACTCAGGAATTACTCCTGGCGGTGCTCGGGGGAACCATATATCCCATGGGATGCTGAGAATTGAACCCGGGTTGGCCGTGTGCAAGGCAAACGCCCTACCCGCGTGCTATCATCGCTCCAGCCCCTCTACTTCTTTTTTTGTCTCTTTGGGCCACATTCAGAGTGCTCAGGGACTGCTTCTGGCTCTGTGCTCAGGGCTTAGTCCTGGTGGGGCTCAGGAGACCATCTGGGATGCGCGGGGGAGGAGGAGGATTGAACCTGGGGTCAGCTGAGTACAAGGCAAGAGTCCTACACACTGTACTAAGGTCCTGGAGCTCCACCTCTTAGCCTGACTGTCCAACCCAACTCTCCCCCCAGCTCCAGCTCGGCAGCTGCTTCCCGCCTCTGACATCTGTTTGCTTTCCACAAGCAGTGTCGAACTGCGGTTGTCCGGACGGGAGGTGGAAGCTTCCCTCCCCTTTCCACAGCACCGAGCCGGCATATAAGCCTGAGCCTTCCAGCTTTCATCACCCTGGTGCTGCCTTTCTGCGCCGCCCCTTTGGCCCCCAACACCCGCTGGCCACCCTCCTTTCTGCCCTGATCCTTTTGGATTCGTCCCGGGCCCCAGACAAGCTCATTTCCCCCACTGGACTGTGTGTAAGCCCTGTGTCGGCCACTGATCTCCTCAGCACACAGCAGTCCGCAGAGTGGGGGCTCTGCATGAAGTACGAGATCAAACAGGGGTGCAGCAGTGGAGTAAAGGCCTCCTCAGGGACTAGCTGATTGGATCCATCTGTACCACACACTCTGATGAACTCCGGATTCCACCCCTGCATTGGGGGGTGGGGGGTGGCGGGACTTGCTTACTCTGTGCCTCCATTGCCAGATCCATAATATGAGGAGTACAGCTCCTCCCTCTGCTCCCTGCTGACAAGGAGTGATTGAGACAAAGGCTTTTCTCTCCAAACAGGGAGGACTCGGTGCCCCCGTTGGCACAGCAGTGAAACGAAGAACATAGAGGGCAAATGCCTGCCCAGGTCCACCCAAAAGATTTAGCACTGTGCCAAAGTTCAGTTGTGCCCTGGCGCTGGGAGGAAAACCCTTCTCTTCCCCTGATTCCTCAAAACAGCCTCTTGGGCCACCTTTATGCCCTATTTTTTTTTTTTTAGGTCACACCAGGCTATGCACAGGGGTTACTCCTGGCTCTGTACTCAAGAATTACTCCTGGCAGTGCTCAGGGGACCATATGGGATGCTGGGAATTGAACCTAGGTCTGTCGTGTGCAAGGCAAATACCCTACCCGCTGTGCTATCACTCCTGGAAGCCTGAGCCTGTAAGCCAGCCCCTTTACGCCCCACTTTCTGCCTCAGTTTGCACCTCTGCAAAATGGGCACCACGACTGTGTGGCCCTCCGCAGGCAGTTCTGAGCCGGTTCTGAACTCTGTACCCTGGGCCCTGCTGCTTCCTCTCCCACCCCGAGTCCCGCTTCCCTCACGCCCCCACTCACCCCTTGACCAGTTCCCCTCGGACCGGCGTCTCCTGCTCGCTGGACTCCTGGCGCTCCAGCCGCCGCTCGCGCCGCTCCCGCCGCCTCTCCATCTGCTCGTAGCGGCCCAGCGTCAGGCTGTGTGCCACCTCGTGCTCCGCCGACTCCTGCCGCTCTGCCCGCCGCCTCCGCGCCGTCTCCTCGGGGTGGTCCACCGACTCTTGGCGCTCAGGCCGCCGCCGCCTGGGCAGCTCCTCGGCGCGGTCCGTCGCCTCCGGGCGCTCGGGCCGCTGCCGTACGTGCTCCACCACGGCCACCGCCGGCGGGGGCGGCCCGGGGGCCTCGGCCGCGTCCTCGGCGGCCGCGGGCGGCGGCGGGGTCGTGGGCTCCACCCTGCTCGGGACCTCCGGCAGCCGGTCGATGCGCGGCTGGAGGCGCTCGGGCTTCAGCTCCTGGCGCACGTACCCCACCCGGGTCCGCACCTCGGCCGACAGCGTGTCGGAGGCCCGGCGGGCCAGGGGCTCCAAGCCCCTCTCGTAGCCGCCTGGCCTGAGGAGGGGAGCTGCCTTGGCCGCCAGCTCCGCAGGGTCCCCAAAGAACTTGCGCCCCAGCAACGGGGTGGGCGGCTGCTTGCTCTGCTCGGCCTTGAGTTTCTCGATCTGGGGGGGCGTGCAGAGTCAGGGTAAGGGGCTGGCGAGACGGGGCTCGGGGGTCTCGCTTGCCTGCCTCAGCCCCCCACTTTGGGGAAGAAGCAAGGACGACCAGGCTTTTTTTTGGGGGGGGGAGCAGGGCACACCCGGTGGTGCTCAGGGATCACTCTTGGCTCTAACAGGAGGGACCATCTGGGGTGCCTGGGATGGAACCTCCTGCTGTAGGCTTTGCGCCTACACCCTACTCTCTGCCAGGAGCTTAAATTCTATCTTTTCTGGCAAACACCTAGTTCTCCTTAAGAACTTGCTTAATCATTGCTTTCTTTTTGCAAGAAAAGTTCTGTTCAATTTTTTATTATTGTCTATATTTTATGGTCTGGGGGCCACCCCCCGTCGATGCTCAGGGCTTACTCCTTTCTGGCTCTGTGCTCAGAGATCAGTGCTGGCAGGGCTCAGGGAACCATATGGGATCTGGGGATAGAACCCAGGGCCACACTCAAGGCAAGTGCCCTACCCAAAGTACTAGCTCTCGGCGCCTATTTTTATTTTTCTGTATTTGGGCCACACCCAGTGGTACTAAGGAATCACTCCTAGCTGCGTGTTCATCAGTGGCGTGCAAGGCAGGCAAGCATCTTCATCCTACACATCTATCTGGGCCTCACCTTTTTCTTTCTTCTTTTTTTTCCCCTTCAGGGGCAGGGATTAAACGCAGGGCCTCACCCATGCAAGTGCTCTACCGCTCACCATGGAAGTGCTCTACTGCTAAACCCCATCCTGGACCACTAGATTCCTTTCTTTTCTTTTCTTTTACCTTTTGGGCCACACCCACTGGTGTTCAAGATTTACTCCTGGCTCTGTGCTAAGGGATCACTCCTGGCAGGCTTGGGGGACCCTTTGGAGTGCCAGGGACTGAACTCAGCTTGATCACGTAGTACAAGGCAAGCGTCTTACTGCTGGACTATCTATCGCTTCAGATCCAGATTCCTCCTTTTCACCAACCAGGGGACCACACTGGGTGGTTATGTACTAGGCAAGCACCTTCCCTCACTGTATTTCTCTGGTCCTAAATTCCTTACTGAGCCCCTTATTTCCTTATTCCTTAAAGCCCCTACCTCCACCTAGATCAGAACTGGCTCTTTGTGCTGATCAGTACCTGACCCCAGGACAGTCTTGGCCCAGTGTCCCCCTTCTCCTGGATAAACAGTGGGGTGAGATCACTTAGCAGGGCCTTGAGCACCAAGCCTTGAGTTCCTGTGTGTGCATGCCTGTCTGCTAGGGAGGGACAGAAAGGGGACTCTGGGAGGGGGGCCCTGGGCCTGATGTGGGGTGCTTACCGTGGTCAGGCGCCGCAGGGAGCTGAACCTCTCTTCCCAGGCTGCGGCTGCTTTGCGGAAGGCCTCGTGCCGCCGGATGAGCTGTTCCACCTCGTCCACGCTGCTGCCCAGCTCCGCACTCTGCAGGATGGGCTCCTGGGCTGTGAGCCAGGCATCAGCCACCACCGCCTCCTGGGCAAACTGGTGTACCTCGAGCACTGAGGGGACACAGGAGGTGAAGGTGCTGGGGCATCTGTGGGCACTGGATAGGACGTGGCTGTTTCCTCCTCAAGTACACACACACACACACATACACGCGCGCGCGCCCCCACCCCCAGCGGCCCCAACTGCAGCCCTGACCACCCTGGGTACCTCAACATTAAAAGGGACCAGGGTGATTTCTGAGGACACCCCATGCTCCCCTAGGTGCCCACCAGCAGGCATTCCGTGGAGACAGCCTCCCCTCTCCCAGACTTTCATACACGCTGCTGTGAAGACCCTTGAGGGGCTGCTGAGGCCTTCCAGGACAGGCTAGCGTGTGTCCTGAGCCCCTGGGGCATGGGGCCGAGCCCCCACTCACTCTGCTGCAGCCAGGCCCAGTGGCGGTCCCACTTGTCAGACACCTCCTCCTTCCTGCTTTCCAGCTTGTCCAGCTGTGTCTGGATCTGGGAGCAGCGGTGGTGGAGGAGAGAAGGGTCAAGGGGGGTTCCCACCCCCGTGGGATGGAGCAGGGCTGGGGGCACCCCCCCCCCGGACCCTTCGCACCTCATCTGCCATGGCGCTCTTGTTGAGCAGCAGAGAGCGCCCCAGCTCTTGGCAGGCTGTCAGCTCGGGGGCCCGCGCCTCCAGCTCTGTCTTCAGGCCCTGGTGGTAGTTCATGAGCACCTCCACCGAGGACACGTCCCTGCAAGGGGCAGCAGGCCAGGATCTGAGCCCCAGTCATGGCAGCCTCCCTAAGCCTGCCCCAGCAGAAGCTCCCAACCAGCCCCTCTTCCGGCCATCCCAGGACATCCCCCTCCCCCCGACTTCTGTGACCATGCTCTGTGGATCCCAGGGTCTTTACTGATTCCATTTCTCCACAAGGTGCTAAAATGTCATGCTTTGGGAATTCTAATGAAGGGTCTCAAGATCCAAGCTTCCTTTCCTCTAGCTGTGCCGTGGGGTGGAGGTGCCACTAGTGTCCTCCACATTTCCGTCCATGAGTCAACCTCTGCTAAGCCTGTGCTAGCCGCTGCGGTAGCAGATGACCCTGTGGGATGTGGCTTAGCTGAAGTGAAACACATTGAAGTATAAAAGTACACGCTGTTAAAGGGCCGGAGCAATAGTACAGCGGGGAAGGCATTTGTCTTGCACGCATCCGACCCAGGTTCAATCCCTGGCATCCTATATGGTCCCCTGAGCCTGCTGGGTGTGCCCCTCTCCCCCAAATAGTACACACTGTTGGGGCCGGAGAGAGCACAGCACAGAGGGCATTTGTCTGGCACACAGCTGACCCAGGTTTGATCCCTGGCCTCCCATATGGTTCTCAAAGCCCTGCCAGGAGGAATTCCTGAGTGCAGAGCCAGGAGTAATTCCTATGGCCCAACAAACAAAACAAAGCAAATACACCTTGGACTCTGATGCTCTTAGGACAGGAAAGAGCTCCCAAGTTTTCATACATATTCTATGTGGCAGAGACACTGGCTGGGCCATGCAGTGTTCCACACCGAGCTCGTGATAGTAAGTCTCACCAGCCACTTTTTGCTGGTTGGATGTACTCATGAGAAAATCTTAAATCTCGTGACACCCACTTGTGGCTGTGTAACTACTCAGCAGTGCCGATCTAAGTGGTTACAGATCCACAACAAATCCCAGATTACACCAGTGAGCATGCAGCACCTTGTAAGATGTACCGGGTACCAAATTATTTCTGAGGGTCCTGTGTGCCAATGAGTCCTACTACTATTTGGGACTTAGTACATCCCAAATGAGCTTTTTGATTCTCCCTAAGAGCTGCTTCTGCAATATTCCATCTCTGTGCATCTTTGTGTGTGTGTGTGTGTGTGTGTGTGTGTGTGTGTGTGTGTGTGTGTGTTTGGGCCACACCCAGCAGTGCTCAGGACTTAGTCCTAGCTCTGTGCTGAAGGATCATTCCTGGCTATGCTTGGAATACCCATCCCCTGGGCTCAGATGGCCAGTAGTCCACCGGGGAATCCTAAGTGATGCTGGAGATCAAACCCAGCTTGGCTGCACGCAAGGCAAGCACCTTCACCCCTTGTACTACTTCTCTGGTCTCTCTAGCTTTGTCCTGTCCTTCTATGACCCCTCTTGCCCTCAGCTCCCAAAGCGAACTCATCAACTAAGAGTGGAACATTTCTAATTTTCAAACATATCCTGTGACCTAATAGGAAACTGAGATTTGTGTGAAAATAAGTCAGTGAGGGGCAGGGGAGGGCTGTGAGGATATGGATAAATCCAGACTGGCCATGTGATGGCTAGCCAAGCCCGTGTCTCCGACACATGGGGTTAGTACGCTGTCACCACTTTTCATTGGTTTTGTTTGGGTCACAGCTGACAGCGATGGAGGTCTACTCCCAGCTCAGGTTGAGGGTTGCTCCCCATATGCCCAGAGGGACCACGTGGTGCCTGGTATCCACCCTGGGGCTCCCACATGCAAGACACACACTCCAGTCCTTGGAGAACATCTCCCTGGCCCTTGTTTTAATATTTGAAAGATTTTGGGGGCTGGGAATGTGGCTCAGTGATAGAGCACCTGTCTTCTGTCTTATTTTGTTTATTTTTAGAATACATCTGCAGTGCTCAGGGTGGCTTACTCCTGGCTATGCACTCCTGAATTACTCCCAGCAGTGCTTGAGGGTCCATATGGGATACTGGGGATCGAACCCAGGTCAGCTGCGTACAATGCAAGTATCCTACCCACTGTCCTATTGCTTCGGCTCCATCTCTGTTTCTTTTTTAGTTTAGGGGCCACACATGGTGCTGCTTAGGAGCTCCTCCCAGCTCAGTGCTCGGGGGTCATTCCTGCCTGTGCTCCAGCCCACTGACCAGCTTCTCAGCCTCCTCTCTCTCTCTCTCTCTCTCTCTCTCTCTCTCTCTCTGTCTCTCTCTGTCTGTCTGTCTGTCTGTGTGGATGTACAGGCTTGATCTGGACAGGGACTCCCAGGCCTGAGGAAGGGAAGAATGTGGCTCCCCGTGATATTGGTAGGTTTCTGCCAGACGCTCATGCAGAATCCTGAGGTGAGCCACAAATCAGCGCCTGCTAGTTCAGTGGTTCTAAACACCAGTCCACTGAGCAGTGCAGGTGTGCAGGCAGACTGAGAGGCCAAACACCACTGGCCTGGGCATAGGTTCTAACTGCAGGTCCATGGACAGGTGTGGGCCTGAGGGATAAGAAGGTTGATGAGGAGCCGGAACAATAGTACAGTGGGGAGGGCACTTAGCCAACCCAGGTTCGATCCCAGGGACCCCATATGATCCCCCAAGAACCTCCAGGAGTCATCCCTGAGTGCAGAGCCAGGAGCAAATCCTGAGCACTGCAGGATGTGGACCCCACTAAACACACACACACACACACACACTGAAAAGAATGCTGGTTCAGCTGAAGTCACAAATAAAGGTCCCATCCTTCCCCAACTCTGTGCTTTTTTTTTTGTTGTTTATTGCTTTGTTTTTGGGTCACACCCAGTGATGCTCAGGGGTTACTCTTGGCTTTGCACTCAGGAATTATTCCTGGCGGTGCTCAGGGGACCATATGGGATGCTAGAAATCGAAGCCGGGTCAGCCGTGTGCAAGGCAAATGCCCAACCCCCTGTACTATTGCTCCAGCCCCCCCTCCCAAAACTCTGTCCTGGCTTCAGTCTATACTGTGGCCGGCAGCCACATGGGTGGCCAGTCAGGAACAACTGGGAAGGACAGAGGGCAGGAAGATGGCCCATACTGTGAGCCCTGCGGTGACATGCCAGCCCCGGAACCCTAATAAGGACACATTAAGTGCCCAGTGCCACAGGCTTTTGCGACTTCTTTCAGGAAGGGGACAGTAAGGTAAGAGTGGGGATGGAGGGGCACCTGGGTTTGTCGGCAGCCCCGATCTGGCTGGCGATGCCATCCATCCAGGAGAGCAGGTCCCGGGCCTGGCTGTGGAAGCGCAGCGCGTCGGCTGTGGAGCTGACATGCAGACGCGCGTCCTCGCAGGCGGCCAGCAGCTCCTTCCAGCCCTGCAGTACCTCCTGCTCTCGGTTGGCGATGGCCTCGGCGTGCTCGCCCGCGTACACCGTCCGCAGCTGCGCTGCCCCTTCCTGCAGCTGCCGCACCTGAAAGGGGAGCCGGGGTCTGCACTCAGTGGGCTGGGACAGTCTGAAGAGCCTGGGGGTCTGCACCCACATTTCCCTCCAGCCCGCTGGTTGCTTCCTTTCGGCCTGCGAGCGCTATTGTTTTTATTTATTTATTTGGTTTCGGGCGCCACACCCAGTGGTGCTCAGGGGTTATTCCTGGCTCTACACTCAGTCTACAATCATTCACGATGAGCTTGGGGTAACATATGCACTGCCAGGGGTCAAACCTGGGTGGGCCATGTATAAGGCAAATGCCCTACTCACTGTACTATCGCTCCAGCCTCTAGAATGATATTATTTTTCCTTTTTTAACTAAAAAAAAAAAATGTTTAAAAAACTTTTTACTTTTTTGGGGCTGGTAGTACAGCAGGTAGGGAGTTTGCCTTAAACATGCCAACCCGGGTTCAATTCCCAGCATCCCATAGGGTCCCCTGAGCACCGCCAGGAATAATTCCTGAGTGCAAAGCCAGGAGTAACCCTTGTGCATCGCCAGGTGTAACCCAAAAAGAAAAACAAACAAAAAAGAACCTTTTACTTTCTTTTAATTGTTACTTGGGCCACACCTGATGGCGTTCAGCGGGCCATACGGGGTGTCAGGGATTGAATCAAGGTTGGCTGCATGCCAGGCAAGCACCCCACCCTCTGCTCTCTCTGGTCCTCTTCTTCCTTCCTTTTCTATTTCTTTTTGTTGGGGTGGGGGCCGACATGTGGTTGTGCTCAAGGGTTATTCCCAGCTCTGCATCAGGAATCACTCCAGGCGTTGCTCATGGGACCATAGGGGATGCCAGGGATCGAACCCGTATTGGCTGCATGCAAGGCAAGTGCCCTCCCTGCTGTCCTATGGCTCCAGCCTCACCCCTCTCTCCTCTCTGTCCCCCCATCTACTTCCCCTCTGTCTCAGTCCAGACTCTGACCCATGCTGCAGCCTGCCTTTAGCTCACTCTGCTGCCCCAGTCCCCCATCCTGGCTGGGCCCTCCCCGAAGGCCCACCTGGGACACGAGGAGCTGCAGGTCATGCTCGAAGGCGCGCAGGGTCCGCTGCATGGAGCTGGCACTGGGTCTGGGTTCCGGAGGCGCAGTCAGGCGGGGCAGTCGTCGCCGCTTCTCCTCGATCTGTCCCTGCAGCTCCCGGGCGTCGCTGAAGAACTTGTGCAGTTCCCGTGAGGCGGCCAGCAGCTGTGCCCGCGTACCCATCAACTCCAGCAGCTCGGCCCAGGACTCGTTCAGCCCATCCTTCCATTCAGCCATGGTGGCCGCAGCCGTGTGGCCACACTCGATGAGCTCATCCACCATCTGGTTCACGGCTGCCAGCCTCTCCCTCCCCGCGGTGCCCGTCTCACTGGCAAACTCAGAGAATTTCTCCTGCAGTACCTGGCACCAGGAAGGGGGTGGGGTACAGTGTAGGTGAAATACAGCACTGTGGGTGCCCCCCCCCCCGCCCTCCAAAAGCCCACACTTTTTTGGTAGGTCACATCTGGTGGTGCTCAGGACTTACACCTAGCTCTGGGCTCACTCCTGGAGCATTTGGGAGACATATACAGGGTATCAGCAATGGAACCTGGGTCAGCCCTGTGCAAGACAAACACTCTACCTGCTGTACTATCACTCCAGCCCCCAAACTCCACTCTTGGGGCAGGTAAAAGAAATAGCAATAATGATAACCCTGAAAATTAAAAAAAAAAAGCCACCCCTGGATTTTCTATAAGTGGTTTGAGGTGGTCTCAAAATGGCACATGATTCACTTGACCCTGATAACCCTAAGAAATCATGGAAGTCAAGAGGCTCTGAACCTTCCCTTCTTGTTAAGTCTTTTCCCCTCCCCTGGCTGTTTTTGGTCATACCCTGCAGTGCTCAGGTCTTACTCCTGGCTTGTGTTCAGAAATCACTCCTGGCAGGGTTCCAGGGACCAAAAGGGATGCAGGGGATTGAATCCAGGTTGGGCGCACACA
Source organism: Sorex fumeus (assembly GCF_029834395.1). Classification (NCBI taxonomy): domain Eukaryota; kingdom Metazoa; phylum Chordata; class Mammalia; order Eulipotyphla; family Soricidae; genus Sorex; species Sorex fumeus. The sequence continues at coordinate 17,978,703 of NW_026606179.1, forward strand.
ATGCAAATGACTTCCCCCCTATATTACTGCTCTGACCTCCCTTCCTGTTCCCTTTAAGAACAATGGGGGAGGGGCTGGAGTGATAGCACAGCAGGTAGGGCATTTTCCTTGCATGCAGCCTACCCTGATTCGATTCCCAGCATCCCATATGGTCCCCTGAGCACTGCCAGGAGTAATTCCTGAGTGCAGGAGCCAGGAGTAACCCCCTGTGCATCGCTGGGTGTGACCCAAAAAAAGCATAAAAAAAAACACTGGGAGAAACTGCAGGCCATCAAGGATGATGTGCATATCTGAAAAGCCACTTGGTAGCTAAAGGATACCACTGGGCAGAAACACAGAAACACGGTGCCCTTCCAGTGTTACAGTGTTGAAATTAGGAGGTGCAGCCCAGGTCAAACAGTGGGTCCAGTGGCCCCCAAACAGTGTGGGACTCTTACTGCACATGCTTAAAAATGCAGGAAGAAATGCTGAACGGAAGGGGTTAGATGGAGATTCTTTGGCCATTCATTGAGCATATCCAGGTGAACAAAACCCCCAAGATGAACCAAAAAACTTTCAGGGCTCATGGATGGGTTTACCCCATCTCCCTGGCACAGGGAGTGGGTCCAATTCAGGAAAAGCAGATTGGCCTTAAAGTTGAAGAGGAGGCTGCTTGGATGGTGGGGGAGGGGGGTGAGACTATCCCAGAAGAAACTGAAGGGGCAAAAACTTAGGGCCCGGGATAAACTAGGCAAAGAATAAATAGAAATATAGGGCAAGGCCAATAGTACACCAATAGGTAGGGAGTTTATCTAGCATGCAGTAGACCTGGGTTCGATCCCCACCATCCTCATATGGTCCCCAGAGCCTGTTGGGAGTAATACCTGAGTGTAGAGCTAGGAATAAGCACTGAACACCGCTGGGTGTGCCACTCCCCAGGGGGGAAAAAAACAACAAAATAGACATATATATTCTTTTTTTTGCTTTTTTTGGGTCACACCTGGCGATGCTCAGGGGTAGTTACTCTTGGCTTTGCACTCAGGAAATCACTCCTGGCAGTGCGCAGGGGACCATATTGGATGCTGGGAATCGAACCCGGGTTGGCCACGTGCAAGGCAAACGCCCTACCCGCTGTGCTATCACTCCAGCCCCTAGACATATAAATTTTTAAAAAATTAAAAAGCCACCCCTGGATCCTGAAGTACCTATACCGGGAATAGTTGGTGCTGTCACAGGAAAAGAGTTACAATAGTCAGTTACAATAATTAGCACCTGGAAAGTGCTGTTTGCTGGGAGGGTCTGATGTGACTGACACAGGCTCTCTAGAGAGCTGGGCTTGGGCCCTGAGGTCCGGAGCTGCCAGAAGCCCATAGCATCCCAGGGCTGGGCAGTAATGGGAGGATCCAATCCCATGCTCACCGTGACGTGCTCAAAGTCCTGGCCGAGTTCAGGCGAGCCGGCCACCACCTCCTTCTCAGCGATCCAGTGCTCCAGCTCATCCACCTGGCGGCTGAGCTGGTACAGCCAGTACTGCTGCTCCAGGCCCACTCGGCGCTCCTCGCCCAGTTCCTTGAGTGCCACATACAGACGGTCCACCTGGGACTGCCGCCGGCTGATCTGCTCACTGTTGGGGAGGTGCAGATGAGGACCCCTGAGTCCTGGGACAGAACTGTGCCCCTCTGACACCTCCCCCCAGGAGACTCTAAAGGTCTGGGTTTGGGGATCACACCTGGCCGTGTTCAGGGGCTACATGCTGGGCATAGCTCCTAATGGTGCTCAGGTGCTCGTGGGGTGCTGGGGATGGACCCTGGAGGCTCCCATCTGCCAAGGTGCCTTTCTGTCCTCTGAGCCATCTCCCTGGCCTGTTTCCTACAAGTCATTCAGCTCAGCCCTTGCATCTCAGCCTTCCTGGGGAGGCGGGGGGGGGGGGGGGTATTTCTTTTCCATGCTTGATAAGCTCACCCTATCCATCCTTCTGTTCCTCACCCCAGTCCTGCTCTTCCACTAACCTGGGTGAGGCCCCCAGCTCCTGGAGCAGGCCCTACCTTCCGTCTCAACCGCCAAGCTAGGGTAGGGGGTGGGAACAGGGGTCCTAACCCTGTGACCCTTTCCAGATCTAAGCCCTGCTCCCAACCTCCTAATACCTGCTCCCACCCCTGGCCCCAGCCTAAATGCGCTGGGGGCCAAGTACAGCCCCCCAAGACTTTTCTGAAGCCCTGTCCCTGACATCTGACTTCCATCCTCAGTCCTATCATAACCCCCAAGTGCCACATTCGAATCCCGGAGGGGGCTCCTCCCTCTGGCCTTTCCCCCCCCACAACGCAAATGCAGACTTTCAGTCCTGCAGGGCAACCCCAACCCTGAATTCCGGCCCTCCCCAATGAACCCCAACTCCCGGGCCTGCCCACCTGTCCGGGTGCCCCATCTCTAGCAGTGCCCGGCACTGTCGCGACAGTTGCGCGATGCTCTCCTCATAGTTCTCCACGCCCTGCTCCAGCTGCAGGTGTTTCTTCAGCAGCTGCAGGGTGCTCTGTTCGTCCTGGGGGACACGGAGCCCGCAATGAGGCCGCAGCGCCCCGCACCCCCGGCCCCGGCCCTCCGCGCCCCCCAGCCGGGGCGCACCTTGCCCTTGTCCTCACTCATCAAGAGCAGCTCCTGCTCGCCCAGCCACGCCTCCACCTCGGCCACGTCGAAGTAGTACTGCTCCACCTGGAAGGCGGCGTCCAGCGTCTGCTGCCGCCGCTCCGCCGCCTCGCGCAGGCCGCTCCAGGCGCTCTGCAGCTGCTCCTGGCCTCGGCGCACGGCCTCCGCGTCGGGGCTGCGCAGTGAGGCCAGCGCGCCGGCGCGCTCCAGCACCTCCTCCAGCCGCGGCCCGTGCGCCTGGATCTCCCGCCGCAGGCCCTGGGGGGCAGGGAGAGAGGCTGTGGGTGCAGGGGCGCTGGGGAGGCCCACCGCGTCACCCCCAGCTCTCCGGCATCTCGTTCTCAGGGGGCTCACTTATCCCTGTACCTTGCAGGCGGCAAATCAGACACGCAACAACCCAAATACTTGGCTCCAGAACTAGTAGCTAGTAACTGGGGGCGGGAAGGGGGGGCCAGGATTAGCACCCGGGAAGCTGACTCCCACGAGACTGGGTGTGCCCTGAATCACGCCCCAGTGCTGAGCGAGATCCCCCTAAAGGGTCGAAAATTAGGCTGCTCGGGTGCAGTGGAGTATTTATAGCTAGCAACTGGGGAAAGGGAAGGTTTGGAGAGAGAGCGCCGTGGCTAGGGCGTTTTGCCTCACATGCACCCACTGAGGTTTGATCCCCAGCACCCCACAGGGTCCCCTGATGAGCACCCTGCCAGATGTGATCCCTAAATGCAGAGCCAGAAGTAAGCCCTGAGCATTGAAGGGTGTGTCCCTCCACCCCACAAATAAAAGGCATCACCATCATAAATTTTCCTCAGTTCCTTCTCATGTCTTAGTAACAGGGGACAATGGCAATACCTATCTCCGTTATACATTCAGTGGGGACTGAATGAAACAATCACTATAACCCACAAAGGCAGGCAGTCTCCATACACAGTAAGACTTTGATTCATGTATTAGTCTTGTCATTATGACTGCTTTCTTTTTCTTTTGAGGGACTTTACCCAGCAGTGCTCAGAGGCCTTTCCTGACAGTGCTCAAGGGAACATGCAGTGCTGGCCATCAACCCAGGTCTCCCACACGCAAAGCCCATGCTGTAGCCCTGAGAGCGGTCTCCCCAGCCCTATTATGCATATACATGTGCTCTCCAGCCTTTTTGTCTTTCCCTCCAACCAGGTGAAGAATCAAACCCAGGGACTCACACAGGTAAGGAATGTGCTCTACTACTAAGCCCCAGTCCCAGCCGTGTCCCAGTTTGCTCAATTACAAAAGTCAATAGCTCCCTCATTGGCGTTACCCACCCTGAGCTTCCTATCACTCGCATTCAAGTGTGTCCTAAACCTCTCCCCATCCTAACTTTGCTTCTGGCTTTGTTTACTGAGACATCACAGAGAGGAAACACTGCATTGTCCAAAATATTTGAGCTATGTCTCTATCACCTGCGTGTGTGTGTGTGTGTGTGTGTGTGTGTGTGTGTGTGTGTGTAGGGCTTTTAGCTATGCACACAAGGATCACTCCTGGCAGGGCTCAGGGACTATATGAGCTGAGGGGGATTGAACCGAGGTCGGTCATTACAAGGCAAGTGCCCTACTCACTCTACTATCTTTCAGCCCCCCTCACCTGATTCTTTTTGATGTGCTGTTGGACAGCCTGCAGACCATTGCCTCGTTCAGTCTGCATGGCCAGTGGCAGCCGCTCTTGGACCCATGCCTGGAGAGGATATAGGAACCAGATTAGGGCGAGAATGCACCCCAGGGCCCAAATTCAACTATAAGACACCGCACCCAAGGCCCTTCTGCATATTTCCAGAGCACTGGAGCAGCTTTATGCTAACTCACCTTGGGCCTTGGCATCTGCAAATTCTGCCGTCTGCTTCCCATTTACTCAGGAGACTCATTTGTTCTCTTGTCTCAATCCAGGCACCCCTCCTCCAGGAAACCCTCCTTGACTGCAGGGACTCCTGACTCCTGGGTCAGTGACTTCTTTTGGCTTCTCATAGTTCTCCAGTCTCCCTCATCACAGCCCTAATACACCTATGATTGTCACTCCCTATCTGGGGTGTATTATTCCTCACTCTGGACTCTGAGCTCTCTCTGATCAAGAACAAGATGTAACCTGAAATCCCAGCATCATCCAGCCACAGAGCTCCACCCTGACTGAGAACATGAATGAACCACCTAGTGAATGAGTGAATAAATGAATGAGAAAATTGGGAAGTGAATGATTGAATGACAATGGACACATGAGTGGATAAATGAGAAGTAAGCTAATAAATAAGAATGGAATAAAGGAAGAGCCAATGACAAAATGATTTTATGAATTGGTCAGTGAATGATTGAAAGTGACTACAGGAATATAAGGGCTGGAGAGATAGTAAAGATGGAAAGGTTTGCCTTGCATGCAGATGACCCCTGCTCCAATCCCCAGGATACATATGGCCCCTAAGCATTGCAGGGGTCTCTCCTCAGTACAGAGCCAAAATAGCCCCTGAGAGCATTGCCAAATGTGGCTCAGCCAGGCCCACAAAAAAATTTTTTTTAATCTTGAATTTTTGGGGGAGGGCGGGCACACCCCAGCAATGCTTACTCCTGGCTCTGTACTCAGGGATGACTCCTGGTGGGTCTCCCCATATGGAAAGCCCCCTATCTGCTGTACTGTCCCTTCCGCCTCAAAAAACTTGAATTCTTAAACAAATTATAAAGGAATATTAAAGAGTAAATGAGGGGCACGAGCGATAGCACAGCGGGTAGGGTGTTTCCCTTGCTTACGGGAGACCCGGGTTGGATCCCTAGCAACCCATATGGTCCCCTGAGCACCGTCAGGCGTCATTCCTGAATGCAGAGCCAGGAATAACCCCTGAACATCTCCGGGTGTGACCCAACAAAGACAAAAATAAATCATACATACATACATACATACATACATACATAAAGTGAATGAATAAATTCATGCCTAAGTGGAGGGCTGGATGATTTAAGTCTGAGGGCTTCAGTGGTCTCAGGCTTGAACCTCCGTCCCACAGCCCCGCCCCCGTCTCAGGCCCCACCCTAGCAGGCTCCACCCCTCGCACACCTCCATCTATCCAGGCCCAGGCTTCGCCCCACCTCGCACACCTCCACCTATCCAGGCCCAGACCCCACCCCGACCTCCCGGCCGCGGCTGCCTGCACACCCCGCCCCACTCTCCCAAGTCTTCCAGTGTCCGGGTCCAGTCCCAGCTCTGCTCGCAAGTGCTCACCAGTTCGTCGTCTAGGTCGTGTGCCACCTGGTGCAGCTCCTTAGAGGCGAGCAGCAGGCGGCGGCGCTCTTGCAAGGGCTCGAGAAGACGCACCAGGCGCTCGCCCACCGCGTTCTGCCGCTCGCCCACCAGCTCCTTACTGGCCGGCTCCAGGGGCAGCGCTGCCGTCTGTGCCTGCAGTTCTCCCACTTCGCGGTACCACTCCTCCACCTGCGACTCCATTGACTGTAGAAATAAGGCCGGGGTCAGCGGGCCCCACTCTCCCTCTCCATGATCAGCTGTGGCTCTCCAGTACCTTTACGATGACAGCGAAGCCCTCTCTGCGCCCCATTCAGAAGCGTCACTGCTAATCTAGTTCCCGCGCCGGGACCTTTGCCCTTGCTAGTCCCTCCACCAATGTCCCCAGTTCTTCCTTGTCAATCCATGTTAGATCCAACGTCATGTTTACGAGGCTTGACTGAACCCCCTAAGATTAAAGGGGGTCCATTAAGCCTTTCATTTTTCAGAATAACCCTGCAAAATTGGTAGTATCCCTGTATTACAAGGAGGAAACTGAAGCCTGGAGAAGTTAGGTACTTCATTTATCACTTGCTAACCTTGCCACTATAATGATTTATGGTCGGTGTGCTTAGGGACAGACAGGAAGTGCAAGGGATGACACAGTGACACAGAGAATTCATATATAGCATGAGGGCTCGTACCATCTCCAAGGAAAAGACTCAACGAATGCTCATGGACCAACGTGCTCACTAATTTAGCTGGTCCCTAGCTCTTTATGCTGTGAGCAATTCCAGATGGATTAAAGATTTAAATGGACTAAGTAAATCCATAAGGCAATAGAAGAAAACCTGGGCAAACAGCTTTATACTCTTGGAAATGAAGAAAATCTTTCTAAGCATAAAAACCATGAAGGAAAATTTGACCCTGGGGGGGGGATTTTTTTTTAAATTTCATCAGGAGAAATTTTCAGCTACAGTTAAAAGCCAAATGACAAACTGAAAGAAAAGTTAAAAATTAATATGTATTAGAGCAAGGAACCAGTTTATGACAATCAAAGAAATTCCCTTTAATCTGTACTGGGCTTATCACCATAGCTCTGCCTTTGCTTGTGTGTTTGTTTTGTTCTTTTTTCTTTTTTCTTTTTTTTTGTGCAATGCCTGGCATAGAGCATATTCCTGGCTCTATGCTCAGGGTCACTCTTGGCAGTGCCTGGGGAACATTTGCAGTGTCAGAGATGAAACCAGGGTTGATGGTGTGCATGGCAAAAGCCATAACCCTTCTTTTTTTTTTAAATTTTTTTTATTATTATTAGTGAAACACCATGAGGTACAGTTGTAGATTTACAATTTTATGTGCTTGGGTTTCGATTATACAGTGATCAAATACCCATCCCTCCACCAGTGCCCATTTTCCACCACCATGGATAATATCCCTCCCATACCCCCATCCCTCCCCTCCCACCCTGCTTCTGTGGCAGGGCGATCCCTTGTGTTCTCTCTCTCCTTTTGGGTGTTGTGGTCTGCAAAAGAGGCTTTGAGTGGCAAACATGTTCAGTCCATAGTCTACTTTCAACATGCATCTTCCCTCCTGGGAGGATCCTCCAAACATCCTTTATTTGGTGCTCCCTTCTCTATCTGAGCTGCCGTTTCCCCTAGAATGCCTGGCTGGCCTCTAAGCTAAAGCCATAACCCTTCTAACATCTATCTGGCACTTTATTTCTGTGGCTTTTTTTGTTTTTGTTTGCTGTTTTTTGTTTGTTTGTTTGTTTGTTTTGTTTTGTTTTTGCTACACCCGGTTGTGCTCAGGGCTTACTCCTGACTGCTCAGGGATCACTCCTAGCAGACTCGGGGGACCATATGGGGTGCTGGAGATCAGACCCGGATGGGCCATGTGCGAGGCAAATGCTCTACCTGCTGTACTACTGCTGTTTGTGTGTTTTATTTTTTAATTGAATCACTGTGAGATATATAGTTACAAAGTTGTTCATGATTGAGTTTTAGTTATACATTGTTCCAACAGCTGTCCCTTCACCAGAAGGGTCCATGGTAGGAAGCACCCCCAAGGGGGACAGAGAAGAGTGCACTATGACAATGATAGTTGAAAATGATCATTCTGGACGAAAACTGAGTCTTGAAAGGAGGTAAAGTGATATACATGATACCCTTTCTGTAACAGTATTGCAAACCACAGTGCCAGAGAGAGAGAGAGAGAGAGAGAGAGAGAGAGAGGGGGGAGAGTGTCTGCCATAGAGGCAAATTGCCAGGGACGGGTGGGGGGTGGTGCACAGGAGGGAAATTGGGGACAGTGGTGGTGGAAATACTTGTGTTTTTATTGGTGTCTTGCTTCTAGAATGTGAACTTCCCGAGGGCAGAGGTTGTGTCAACTTGCCCTCTGCTGACTGCCTCCAAAAGTGTCTGGCATGTAATCGAGCTGTGACTGTGAGTTGGTCAATGCACCAATGAATGACACCAGCAAAAGGAAAGCCCGTTCCAGAGGGACATGGGTGTCAGATGTGAAGAGGCCATACACATACCAACAAATAAACACATGGAAAGATACCCGGGCTTGCTAACCATTAGGGGAAAGCAAATAAAAACCAGCTATCCTTTTCTATTAATCAAACTGGCAAAAAAAAATCTACAGATCAATAATACTGAGTGTGAAAGGTGCAGGAAGATGGGTACATTGAGTCACTCTCCGCAGGGGTGCAAATTAGGTGAGGCTTTGGGAAGATGAGCTGGCAGGTCTTTTCAAAAAGTGCAAAAAAGCACACAGGTGTGTTGGCCCAGCCCATGCACCTTCTCCTCTCACGAGAGAGCTAGAAGAAATCCTGACACACAGACACAGGGTCATTTGTCTTAGGAGCTCATCATAGCCTAGACATTACTCTGAGGATCTCAGTGGTGTGGTGTTTATCATGAGAAAAAGTGGAAAACAACGTCCAGGCCCACCCAGAGGGAAATGGTTAAACATATCCACATCCGAATGGAATAATAGCCAAAGCTCAACATTAAGAGGAAAAAGTAATTTAGAGCATACATATGAAAATACATTTGTAGTGGGTTGCACATGCATAAAAATTCCTTGGCAAAAACAAGAAATCAGTCACAGATGGTACCTATTGAGAACTCAGAATCCAGTCAATGGCAGAGACTGAGATGATGGAGAGGTTTTTCATATAGTGTTGCAAAAGAAAGAAAGAAAGAAAGAAAGAAAGAAAGAAAGAAAGAAAGGAAGGAAGGAAGGAAGAAAGAAAGGAAGAAAGTGCTTGATATCTGAATCAAACATCTATTTACTCAAGATCTATAAACTCAAGAATTTAATTAAGGGGCCGGAGAGATAGTCCAGCAGGCAGGGCAACTGCCTTGCACTCAGCTGACCTGGCTTTGATCCCCAACACCCCAGATAGGTCCCCCAAGCACCACCAGAAGTGATCTCTGAGCACAAAGCCAGGAGTCAGCCCAGAGCACTACCTGGTGTGACCCCAAAGCAAAGGAACAAAAAATAAGAATTAAATTTAACATGAAAATCCAGATAGAATATATATGAAAAATCCATGTAGGCCAGTGAAAAATGCTTAAGAAATGGTCTGGAACAATGAACAACCAACTAATGATTAAGGATTCCTCTGAGGTGCAAATTGATAGATACAGTGAAGGGAAAATTCATGTCTTACTGAAGACTTCTCTGTTAGTAAGATCTTTCACCAAGAGAATGTATTCATATGTTACATGTGATTCTAAACAGATGGAGAAAGCTAGAAAACAAAACAGTTAAAGTAGGAACAGATTCTAGGCAAAGACTACAATGTAAAACTCAAGCACCAAGTCAAGATTTCTGCTCCAAGGTCGAACAGGGCACAATGGTTGCTTTTGCTGCCCCGGTCTCTTAGGACTTCTTCACCAGCTCGTCAAATCCCACTCCAGGTCCTGAGCTTCTAGAGAGACTAGTCAAAGCTAACTGGTCACATGACTCAAGCCTGTCCTATCAAAAATATGGACATGTGGGGTCCGAGCAATAGTACAGCGGGAGGGTGTTGCCTCGCATAAGGCTGACCAGGGTTTAATCCCAGGCATCCCATATGTTTCCCAGATCACCACCAGGAGTCATTCCTGAGTGCAGAGCCAGGACCTGGGCATCCCGGACTGTGACCCAAAAAGTAAAATGAAAACACAACAAACCAACCCTTCCATGAATACCAAAATCTCTCTGGTGTCAGGAAGGCAATGTTACAACAGGGGAACCAATGGGTAAGACACTTCTGGTTTCTTGAAGTGCTACTGATGTGTCCTCACAGACCATTCATATGACTGAGGCCTGACCAATGAAATCACTGAATCATCCTGGCCATAGGATTGGATCAGAAAGGGCATGTGGCCTAAAATAGTCCAATGAAAACTTATCCCACTGTTCTGGAATCTAGGTGAGCTCAGAAGGGGTGCTCTTTTTCAGGGAGGGTTTGAGATGAAGGTAGAAGTGGGCTTAGGGTGTTAGGGACCAGCTTATTATCAGTTCCTGAGGTCATCACCGCGGAAATGGAGTCCAGAAATGAAGATTACTGAGGCAATGATTTGATTCATCAGATCCAGTCAACCTTAAAGAAGCACCTGCCCTGCATTTTTCAGCCATTTGAGACAGAAATGATCTCTTCTAGCCCTGGTCAAACTTGGTTGAAATTTTATGAACCATATCCCAAAGAGTCTCTGTTGATATAAATTACATTCTATAGAAGTCATAAAAACAGGTAAAGGTAAACACAGCAAGTTAAAACTACGGAAGGTGGAAAAATTTAGAAGACATATTAGAACCAGAGAGAGTACAGCAGGTAGGGTGCTTGCCTTGCACGGTGCCACCCTGATTTGATCCCTGGCACCACAAACAGTCCTCAGAGTTCCACTGGGAGTGATCCATGAGCGGTGCCTGGTGTGTCCCCAAACCAAAAGAAAAGATGAGACAGGCAGAATTTCTCACTTTCAGAGTAATAGTGAACATAAAGTTTGCTAATCAATAGCTAACAGTGATCAGGTAGAGAAATGGTTCTACCTGGAGATTTCTATTTTTAAAATGGGGATGAGTCCTCCCAAGTGGTGCTCAGGTGGGATTAGGAGCCACTTCCAGGTGGTACACAATTAAATGGGCCAGAGAGTTCAATGGTCTGGCTTGAGGTGCTTCTGCTCAACCCAGGATTGCTGGGGGCCCGTGTGGTGCCTGGGATTGGATTCTTGCACATGTAAGACATGCCCTCCTGATCCCTGACCTATGGCACATAGATCCTTGCACATGTAAGACGTGCCCTCCTGATCCCTAACCTATGGCTCTGGCACCCCAGTTTTACTTAATACACCTTTTAGTCCAGAAGTTTTACTCTGGGGGCTGGAGCAATAGCTCAGCAGGTAGGGCATTTGCCTTGCATGCAGTCAACACTGGTTTGATTCCCAGCATCCCATATGGCCCTCTGAGCACCGCCAGGAATGATTCCAGAATGCAGAGTCAGGAGTAAACCCTCAGCACTGAGCATCGCCAGGTGTGACCCCAAAAGCAAAACAAACAAAAACAAAACAAAACAAAAAAACCCCAAAACCAACCAAAAAAAAAAACCAGAAGTTTCACTCTGAGCAATGTCAGTGACAGATGTGACCCCATCGGAAAGTGTAGCTCAGGGACACATTCACAAAGGACAGGGGCCTCGGCCGTGCCTAGTGGAAAAGGTAAGCTTCAGGGGCTGGAGTGATAGTACAGAGGGGAAGGCACTTGCCTTATACATGAGAGATCACTTGAGATCAATCCCTGGCACCCCATATGGTCCCGTGAGCCAAGAGAGATTCCTGAGCAGAGAGCCAGGACTAAGGTCTGAGCACTTTCAGGTGTGGGGGAAGATGTTTCAGCCAACTGCCACAACAGGGGGTTGTGTGTGTTTCCAGAAGGTCAGAAAAGAATCTATTAGATCTCATGAGCCGCTTCAGAGTGGACTGACCTGGAAGAGACTTTTTTTTTTTGCCACACCCAGCTGTGCTCTGGGTTTACTCCTGGGTCTGTGCTCATAGATAACTCCTGGCAGGCTCAGGGGACCACATGGGTGCTGGGAGTCAAACTGGAGTTGGCTGCATGCAAGGCAAACACCCTGCCCACTGTACTACCTCTCTGGCCCCCTGGGGAAGACTATTACTTTCTACTCTGCACCCTTCCTTATAACTTCTCCCCCGACAATACAGCCATTCTCAGGGAGCTGGCCCAAGGCTCCTCAAAAACTCTGGACTGGGACAACCTAAGGATCAACACCTTTCAGCGAACAGGAAGTGGGTACATTCATTTGTAGTTGGGGCGGTGCCTGGCAGTTAGATGGACAGTATTCAAGGTCAATGTTTTATTTTTATTTGGAATGTTTGGCTTTGGGACCACAGCTGGCTGTACACAGCTGACAGCTTATTCCTGGCTCTCAGCTCAGGGATCACTCCTAGTGAGTCTCGTGGGACCTTATGTGGTGCCAAGGATCAAACTTAGGTCAGTTACATGCAAGGCAAGTGCCTTAACCCCTGTACTAGCTCTCTGGTCCAGAGTCATAATTTTAAAAAAATTAAACTATGGAGCAGGAGAGATAGTACAGTGAGTAAGGCACTTTCCTTGGCACATGGACCACCTGGGTTCAATCCCAGTATCCATGAACTTTGCCAGGAGTGATCCCTGGATGCAGAGCCAGGAGTAACCACTGAGCATAGCCAGGTGTGGCCCCAATCTTCGAAATCCCAACCCCCCCAAAAAAAAACTTGCTTTGGGTTGGGGAGACACTCAATGGGCTGAGAGCAGGCTTTTCTTTCTTTCTTTCTTTCTTTCTTTCTTTCTTTCTTTCTTTCTTTTTCCTTTTTGGATCACACTCAGCGATGCTCAGGGGTTACTCTTGGCTCTACGCTCAGGGATTACTCCTGGAGGTGCTTGGGGGACCATATGGGATGCCAGGGATCGAACCCAGGTCGGCCATGTGCAAGGCAAATGCATACCGGCTGTACCATCACTCCAGTCCCAGAGAGCAGACAGACTTTTCATACAGGAGTCCGGGTCTGCAGCACGGCCGGGTGTGGCCCTCTCCAAAAAAACCCAAACAAAAATTAAGCTGGCTTGATTTACTTATTTATTCTTTTGTGTGCATGTGTGTGCCAGGGATCAAACCCAGGACCCCACACATGTGCTCTACCACTGAACTACACGTCTGGTCAAAAGATGTCACACTTAGAACACTGAAACCAAAGGGGCCAGGAAGGACAGCTGCATCCGACCACAGACGGCTGGAACATGTTATGTTAAGGGGAAGAAGCTGGCCACAAAGGCCCTTCATTTACTGCAAGATCCCACTTATGTGAAACATCCAAAGCAGGCAAATCCACAGAGACAGGATACAGACCGCCTGAGTTAGCTAATAGGCTTCTTTTCAGGGTGATGAAAATGTTCTGGAGTTAAGATAGTGGGAACAGATTTCAGTTTTGCATACACACTAAAACCCACTGAATTGTACATTTTATAAGTGTACACTGTGTTTGGATGGTATTAGATCTCCCTGGGAGAAAAGGGTCTCCCAATCAATGCTCAGGAGGGGGAGAGGGGGTGAGAGGGAAGCCAGACAAGATGGTTCAATACTTGGGCCCGGCAATGCGATACTGCTCAGACCCAGCAGTACTTGGGGGCCACACCCAGCAGTGCTCCGGGGCCACGCAGTACAGGGGATCAAACCTGGGGCCTTGGCATGCTTTGCATGTGCTCCAGGCCTTGGCAGTATCTTCCTGATCCCTATATCTTGATTTTTTTTGGAGGGGTCACACCCAGCAATGCTCAGGTGCTTGGGGGACCATATGGGATGTGGGGATCCTGGGTTGGCCATGTGCAAGGCAAGCACCCTACCTGCTGTATTGTGGCTCTAGCCCCCAGATCTCAAATATTAAGAAGATGTTGGGGGCTGGAGCAATAGCACAGCGGGTAGCATGTTTGCCTTGCATGCGGCCGACTTGGGTTCGATTCCCAGCATCCCATGAGCACCGCCAGGGGTAATTCCTGAGTGCAAAGCCAGGAGTAACCCCTGTGCATCGCCAGGTGTGACCCCCCAAAAAAAGCAAAAAAAAGAGATGTTAAAGGGGGTCAGAGAGATGGTAGAGGGGCTAAGGCACATGCCTGTCTGCAGTGGACTTTGGACATAGGGTTGGATCCCACATGACTCCCCAAGTATTGCTGGGTATGGTCCCCAATTCTAATAGGCCCCCAGTAGCACTGTGATCATTCTAGTATTTCAGCCAGAGTGACTGAGAATCACTGGGACCCTGGGAGTAGTTCCTGGGGAGTGGGTAGGGGTGGACCCTGGGCATTACTTGGGATGCTGCCCCCCCTCCCTGGACACACAAAAGACAAAGACACTGGTCACCTGGGGGACAGTGATAGGGTCGGTCAGATTCCACTGGCCTGCTTTGCTTTCACCCCATTTTCTAGCCTCAGAAACTGAGACTCAGGGGTCTGGAGTGATACTACGGTGGGTAGGTTACTTGCCCTGCATGTAACTGACCCGGGTTTGATCCCTGAGCACCACCAGGAGTGAGGCCTGGGCACAGGGCCAGGAGTAGGCCTTGAGCACTGCTGGGTGTGGCCCCAAAATCAGGAAGAAAAAAAAAGAACCATTTTCCGGCTTTAGAAACAAAGAGGCGTTTGCACAGTTTGATTTCGCATTTGAGCTGTCAGAATTGCTGACTGATCTATCCTGAGAGGCTTGGTCCTCCTGCCCGCCCCCGCTGGGTAGGGAACACCTTGCCCATGGCCAAACAGCCCCGGATGTGGATTTGAACCCAGACAGGGAGGCTCGGGGTCAGGACTCCTCTCTCAGTTCCTGCTGAGCTGGATAAAGAAACTGGGGGTTGAGGGGTGGGGGAAGGCTGAGCATGAGTGCAGAGGTGCTTACTGGGCCAGAGGAAGCCTGGCTGAGGGGGTGTGTGGGGGGGGGACAACTGGAGGATCCCCAAGGACTCAGCACAGCAGCTGCAAAGCCTCCAGTGCGTTCCCACCCCTACCCCCTCCCCGCCCCAGGATGACGGGGACCAGCCTCCCCTGAACAGGAGCGGGTGTCTGAGCTGGACCATCTGGCCAGGCCCTGAGGACAAGGGGAAAGTCAGGCCTCGGCCACCACCATCTGCTCCCTCCTCCATCAAGAAGGACAGTTGGGCAGGAGTG